>NC_133388.1:114538188-115788188 GCF_047511655.1 Castor canadensis | reverse complement strand
GCATATTGTACATACCAAAATAATAATATGGTTTCCTTGGCTGATAGTATCTAGGACTCATGTGTACCATAATGTGCCATGAGTCATTTATAAAAATTGGAATCTTACCTGGGATGGTCATACTGGGTTCATAAGTACCATTGATCAGGCAATAAAGTTTGGGTTCCTTCCTTATTATACTATCCCAGTTTATAGTAACATTGGTAGCATCATAATCTAGTTGTCGGAAAGCAGTGGTCAAGTTATTATGGAGACCAGTTCAATTGGAGGCAGAAGAATTAGTAATGGTAATTGTATGGCCAGAGGAAGTAACATTAGTGAAGGTAACATTGATGGTGCAAATAAAAGCAAGTTTACTACTGGCTTCTATTCATGTAGTACCATTAAGGTGGGTGTCACTAAAGTAAATAGGGGTCAATGCATTGTTGGTGGAATTGTATGGCTGGAGGATATTCATATGTGCACAGAAATAAGACTGACCTCTTAGAAAGGGAGGTTCAGGTAGGTTCCTGTCCGGAAGTCTAGAATCAATAGTAGCCCAAGGTTGTGGCAATGGGTCAGAGGATGATTGGGAACCTATAATGTTTCATCCCCAATGGTAACATTTTTAGCCAAGTAGGTACTGGTGGAAAGGATATATTCTTTATCTAATAATTGTGCCTGTACATATTCCAATAGGACAAGGCACTATAAACTGGTAAATTGTGGAAGTCTGCTACACAAATAATAGAATACTTAGAATTGTTAAGTTCAGGGTATACGCCACATAAGTGCTCAAATGGGCACATATCACCATAAGGGTGGGATGGTGGTTTAATTGTATGAAATTGAAAGAGTGGTTTTCTTAGATCTATAGGGATAGGGTCAGTAGCAAGAGTAGGAGTAGAAGGAGAAGAAGAGGTAGCAGAAACAGCAGAAGAAGGGGTTTTCTCTACTTCCTCCTCCTCTTCATCTTGTCCACCTCATAGTCAACCTCGTAGTCATCATAGTCTCCTTCTTCACATATCTGTGTGGTCACATTTTATTTCCCTTCACATTGCAATTCCTGATAGAGCCATGGGTAGAAGTACAAGTTCAAGAAGGTTGAAGTACCTGCTTTTTGGCAAGAGAACATAGGTATATTCTCAAGGATTAGATCAGTTGTGGTGTCACTGGTGTTCTTGAAGCTTAACTCGATTGATGACTGTAACATCATGCTAATGTGTACTCTTGGGCATTTTTCACCTCTGAGTATGTGAGTACTCCAGTGTCTATATTAAAGTGTTCTTTGGCTTTATAGTATTCTTCACATGCTTTCGTGTGGACAAACTTATTGAGGGCGTGGTGAAAGGCATATGAGCAAAGAAGGAGTTTTTGGCATAGGTGAAGTGTTGTCCAGGAATTGAAGATTTCTAATACCCAATGATTGATCAAAGTGTTGTCTACTATCATTATGAGCAAAGGTGATGTTAGCTGGTCTTCCTCTGGTGGTGATAGTTGGAGTAGTAGTATTTGTATGGATGGTTGTAGATGTGGCCAGCAAGATTGTAAGTAAGGTTGGGGTCTTCATTATTGTTGTCTTCGGACAATTCGCTAGGGCTCGTATGTGGAGTCCAGTGAGTTTAGCAATCCATTGGAGAAAGGTTCTCCACGTACCAATTTGGAAAATGGTTGGCAATGGTATCCACAACATTTAGAAGAACTGGTCCATAAGACAGATGGTATAGTTGGTGAATTTCTTGCAAATCAAGGTCATGGTCTTGTTGGTATCGTTGTTCCCACTGCAGTCTCTTGTATGGCAGATGGTGTACTGTGATACTGTAGTTGTAAGGATCCAAATTATGAACAGAGGAAGGATGATGAACTTGACAAGAAGAATTTGTGAAGAGATCCAGTTTCTGCAGTTGGTAATATGAGATGTCGTCATGGAGGTATCTGATCCAGTTTGGTAAGGTTCAGGATACCTTTACCATTTGTGGTCCAGGCAGTGTTGCCCTGGTTGTGGCAGATGATTTCCTGTGGAGAGAGAAGATTGTTCTAGACTTTCTTTGGTATCTTGTAAGGTAAAATATGTTGTTTGGTTGTAATTTCTTTAAGATTTCCTAGAACTTTGTCTAGAAATGCTTCCTCAAGGGGGCATCTTCTGTATAGTCTGTATCTTGAATTAAGTTCAAGGCATGCTATTTCCAATGCCTTCTGAATCGGTGTGTTACTTAAGTGTGCCAGTTTTAATTTGAGTAATCCATTATGTCTTTCGAGGAGACCCATGTGTGTATCCACAATAGTGCATGCATAGTAATCCTTATGAGTTTTCATTGGGCCAATAAAATCAATCTGAATTAAGTAATTAAAGGAATCTGGCTTATAGGAAGAGCTGGGAGGGTGAAATTTAAATCTGGTAATTGTTTGTGGGCAGTCAGGATATTTGGAGATTGCTACTTTTCACTGATGGCAAGTTATTGATGTATTCCTAAAGGTTGCCCAAGAAAATAAGGCATGCGTGCCTGCATGGCCTAGCATTCTGTGTAGGTCTAGGATTTCACTATTGGAGATGTTAGAACTTGGTGGAGGTTTAGGAGAATGCCATATGGGCTTGCGATGTAATGTAACTTTAGTATCCTCCTGGTTCTTAACAGACCATGGGTGTTTATTCACTAATTTAGTTTTAGGTATTGGAATGTGGATTTGCCAATTAGGGTCACATTGTAATGTGACCTTAGTCTCATCAGAAGTATTGGTCACTTTCCATGGAGCCTTATTAGAAATTGTCAGTTTTGAAGTCATTAATGCAGCCAGTTTATCAGCTTTGTCATTATGGGGATGGGGAGGGTCAGTTTTGGATGTGTGAGCATCCATGTGGGTAGCATAAATTTTAATGTTTTTGGAGGCTTCTGCTATGGCCATCCAATCTTCCCTTGACCAAATATCTTTACCATTAATTTTCCAATCTGATTGTTGCCATTTAGGCAAAGGCACCAAGAATTAGAGTAGATTCTGACAATTTTATGGCCCTTTTTCGAAGAATGACATACAGTTAATCTAGCTGCATGGACCTCAGCATGTTGCATGGATTTACTATGTGCCTTAGTCCTGCAGGATATGGCCGTCCGAGGGTCTTTAGGCTGTTAACTTTCTGTGCAGCTTGCCTCCTTTAACAGCCAACAAGCCATCGGTGAACCAAGCATTCACTTGGGTGGGCAACCAGAGGGCTGTCCCCCAACTTCCAATAGATGACATCTTTTGGGGAGGGGCGATAGTAACAGGGCATGGAACAACTGGAGCATAAGCTATGTCCTCGATCCATGCAGGTGTCTGCCCCTTAGCTGATGCCCTGTGGTTCTTAAATTGCTCTTGTAGGTACCACTTCCATTTCAGAAACTTTGGTTCTGTGGGTGTACCAACTAACTGTTTACCTGGCATATTGATCCAATCTAGGAGGGGTAGTGGGCTTCGGATGATAATGCATTGATCCTTCAGTATTAGGCATAAAGTCCTCAGTGCTTCATACAGGGCCCATGTCAGTTTTTCAAATAAGCTATATATTTCCTGAGAGTAAGGGAAGCATTTGCAATAGAATGCCACAGGTCTATTCGCGCCACCTGGTGGTTTGGCAAAAACTGACCAGTTACCATACCCATTGACAAATAAAATGTCCAAAGTTACTGTGTCTGATGGACCAATAACATATAATTGACTAAATTATGAAATAAATTTTGTAGCAGTTTGGAAGGCTAAGTTTTGCTCTTCGCCCCATACAAAGTCTGGGGCTTTCCTAGTTACCTTATACAGAGGTTGTAGGATAATTTGGATATATGGAATATGTATTCTCCAATATCCAAACAAACCAATTAAGTGTTGCATCTGGGTCTTATTTTCTGGTGGTTTTAAGGTAGCAATTTTATTTATTACTGGCTCTGGAACTTTAGGGCCAGTTGATGTCCAGATAATACCTAAAAATTTAACCTTTTGGGCAGGTTTTTGGATTTTGTCAGGATTAATAGTCCACCCATTTTTGCTTAGGGTCTCTATTAGAGCATTTAATGATAATTCAACCTCCTCAGCCTCATTACCAGCTATAATTATATCGTCCACTTATGACAACGCTAATGTTTTGGCATGCAGTTTACATTGGTCCATAGACCACTGCAATGTTACAGGAGCAATGACAGGGCTGTCCTTATATCCTTGTAGGACCCATTTACATTGATATTGTTTATTATCCTATGTGAACGTGGTAAGTTCTCTCAATTCCTCATCTAGTGGGATAGCGAAAAACATATCCAAGAGGCCAGTGGTTGAAAACCATGTATATGCCCCAGCCTGCAGTTTATTAAATAACTCGGCAACTTCTAGTAGGTTACCAGGCATTTAGGGTGTTAGCTCATTAATCTTCCTGTAATCAACTGTGAATCTATAAGTTCCATTAGGTTTCTTTACTGGCCATACTGGGCTATTATAGTTAAAGGATTGTGACCTTTCAATAACGTCTTCCTCAAGTAATCTCTGGACACACAAAGTAATATCATCGTGACCACCTTTTATAGGATATTGCTTGGTAAAAGAAGGTGGGATGGGGGCGATTTTATCGGTGGTATAGAAACAGAAGATAATTCTACTCCTGCTGGCTGAATATTTTTAAGTCTGGAATAGCATCCATTCCTAAAATGTCCATAAGGGCTGGCATAAAAGCTGCTAAAACTGGAATAGGGGTTTATCATACAATAAATTTTCAATAGTTTCCCTGGAAGCCCTTGTCCTACCATTTACCCCTTGGACATCTACATTAATGCCTGTGGGTTTCGGCGGTATGGAAGATATAATAGTTATCTGGCTGTCTGTATCAACCAAGAAGGTTAGCACATGTGCTGTCCCCTGGACACACGTTGATGATTGCATGTAGGGCCTGTTGTCCGAGGGTGTCCCCATAGCCATTAGGCCTGTTAGGCCTGTTTGGGTTTGGTGGAGCTCTGAATTGGGTATTTCCAAATGGTCTTATGTTTGGAAGTCTCCACTGTCTGTTGTTGTTTGGGCCCCACTGTGGGTTCCTCCTTGTCATATTGGAATTTCCTGCCCCCTGACACCAGAATGGGCTGTGGGGTGTTCTCCCATTTTTTGCCTGGCACTTGCAATTATGACATGGGCTGTTGCACCTTCCACACCATTTTCTTGGTTTTGGCAGGGTAGAGGCCTGAAAGGATACCAGTTTTGGTAAAGGCCAATGCTTGCCCTCAGTAGGGGCCTTAGTAGAAGCCTTAGTAGGGGCCTTATTGGAAGCAGTGAGGGAGACTACATTAGAGGTTTCCAAATTCCTGACTTCCTTAAAGAAATCAAGTATGTCCTGAAGAGTTTGGGTATGCACCAGGGAAGTGGTTAAAGAGAGTCTTATGTGGACTAGAGCCCCATTAATAATTATCTTTTTCATTTCTGGTTGTAGTGGTGCCACCAGCAGCATCAAGTATTCATTATGATATATCTTATATAAAATTCCTAATTTTCTGGTGAGCTTGATAGCATCATCCAGGTTTTCCCACTAGACGTCCACCTCAAGGGAGGAAAAGTCTAAGTCCTTTATAGCTACACTCCATGTTTCTGATAACCATCGAAAGAGAGACATGACTGCCTTATGGCATGCTTCCATGGCTGGCAGTAATCCCTCATAGATGTGGGCATTTTCAATTATACCTGAAAGCTGTTTCATCTCATTTCCTGAGAGTTAGAGTGAGTCTGAAGACCAGACCCTGAAGACCAGACCCACTCAAGGTAAGTAACATCCTTTTCTCCTTTTTGTGAGTATTCTTGTCTATATTGTTGAATTTCTGGTCTAGTAAGAGCTCTATGCTTTACGATAGTACTTTCAAGTTTATGTCCTTCCAGCCCTTCCTTATCATCTATGCTTCTCTGTTCATCTCCATGCACACCCTTGGAAGGTGTGTATGTCGTTCTCCTAGTAGTACACGGGCAGGACTGTTGGGGTTTTTCAATATCTTGCAAGCATGGATTATTGCTGGACTGAATGATCTCAGTAGCTAGCTGCTTGCCTTTGCATCTATCCACATCGATATCATCTATCATTTTGCATAAAATAGCTGGTACATCTGATTTGTCTGCCCAAGCAATAATAGGGTTCACAGTGTGTGGGTTAGATATAGGAATCTGAATATCCGTCCCCTTTTTGTATCCATGTTTAGATTTAGTTTGTACCACTTTTTCTAACAATTTCCAGGGGGACCCTGGCTCTAACTCCACCCTGTCAAGTACCTTGCCACATTTAGGCTTTAGTTTAACCCACTACTGAGGCACCATGGTGTTTAGGGAGTGATCCTGGCTGCAAGTGTGTATAAGACTTTAATCAATTTTTTCTGCAATACCAACAGAATGCTGAGGAAGAATTTATCATATGAATTTGTTTTGCTAGGAGGTTGTCCTTGTATCTATAGATTCTTTTGGAACACCACCCTCTCATACCCTTGTGGTTCCAGTATCGTCCTCCAACCTGTTACCCATTCTTCACCAAATACATAAGCCACGTATGATTTTATGTGCCTGGCTTGCCTTCCTAGGTGGATGAACCTGAAGTGGTCCCAAATCTTTCGTTTTCACCTCCAAAACCAACACCAGCTACCTGGTCTTCGTCAAGTGCATAGGCCAGTAGGTGGCGCTATGCACCTGGCTTGCTTTCGTAGTCGTTATGGTAATCGATTTCCCCCAGTGCCAGCACCAGTTACCCAGTCTTCACCAAACTACAAAGGCCCCGTAAAGCACAGTGTGCCTGGTTTGCTTTCATTGGTGTTATAGCACAATGGAAGTTGTCGATAGAGGATAATCGCGAAAGTATGTCTAGATTTCTTTACAAAGGTGGGTGGTGGGTTTTTCTAATCCTTTGGGGACTAGAAATATAAACAATTTGTTTTAATTTGGTATGGACCTCCGCTATTTCTAAAGTATCCTGCCGACTACGCCAACTGTCATGAGCAGGTGATGGTTCAAAGTTGACCATCAGTCTGGTGCTAAAATGAATTAATTTAGGCAGGAACTAAGTTGCTCATACACATGCTTTATTGCAGGGAGTTACAACCTAACGCCGATAGCGCCTCAGCCTTCTCCAAGCTGTGCTCATCTTGCAATCTGATTTTAGTTCACTGGCCGCTGGCTCCAAACTGGTCCTGGCTAGTTCTCAGTCTTGATACATCTCCAGGATGCCCAGGGAATCCGACAGGCTGTGCAGAGTGTCCAGTCCACCTCGTCCGGGGCTGCTCTCCACTGGTGTGATGTGTATTGCTGATCAGGAGGAAGTGGCCATGGTCTCATGGGAGTGGAGTTTAAGTATTCCTAGTGGAGCTGTTTATCAGAACCAGCTGGGGGTTGGCTGATTTGCATATCGGGTGCCATATGGTACTTGTTTACATCATTTTACAATATATTATATTTTTATATACTTTTCAATGTGTTTAATGCATAGCAAACATAGTACTCATAACAGCCTCAAAGGGGTTCTGAGAACCCAGTCTCTTCTTCCTATTTCTCTTTCACTTTCTGGACATGAGATGAGTGGTTTTGTTCTGCTGTGTGCTTCTGCCATGAGTTGCTGCTTCTCCACAGGCCCAAAACAATGAGGTCAGGCAATCATAGACTGAAACTTCTAAAACTGAGTCAAAATAATCCTTTTCTTTTTATAAGCTGATCATTTCAAGTATTTGCTAGAATGATAGAAAGCTGGTACCAAGAGATGAGGTCATTGCTGTGACTATTCCAGACATTGTGGAAAACTGGATTCCCATTTGGAACTGGGTCCTGAGTGGAGCTTGGAAAAGTTTGGAAGAGTAAGCTAAGAAATGCCTAGAATGCTGTAAGCCAAATGGGGTGATTCCAGCAAGGGCTTTGAGGACCAAAATGTGGCCTGTAAAAGCTATGCTGATGGGGCTTCAGATAGAAATGAGGATTTTACTGGGAATTAGACTAGAAGCCACCCTTGTTGCAGCATGGCAGAGAAATGGGCTGCACTTTGTGCATGCACTGGGGCTGATAGGTGAGGAGCTCATTTATCTGGTGGAGATTTCAAGGTAGCCCAGCATCTAGCAAGTGGCATGGTTACTACTGATTGTTTTTAGTTAAATTGACAGAATTAGGAACAAAAAAGGAACACGCAGAAAGATTTATACAATGTCTATTGTGTGTGTACCAGGGCAAGGGCTGTGCTAAGTGCTATAGCTCAGTAGCAAGGACCTTCCTCTCTGCATCTTCTCAGATGATGGTGTGTAGGTGCTCAGATATCTTTGGAGGGTTGAGAGGGCCATGAAGTTCTATCTGACCTGCTCTCAGAAGTTTAGGAATAGATTCCTGGAGAAACTGGACAACACACCTCTGCTGCCTGGTAATCAAGTGAGACCAAATAACACTAGAGCTAGACCACTAGTATGGCTGTGCAGGGAAACAAAGGAACACCTTATTTTACTCAGCGAGAATCTGAGGTCACCAGTCACAGAACAAAGGCACTCCTGGGGGTGGGTTAATCAAATCTGTTTGTGTGTATGGTGTGGACAAACAAGACACACACACACACACACACACACACACACACACACAATTATGCTTCTTGAAAATGAGTCTTACAGCTGTGTTTTCATCCACAACTCCTGTAGTAACTTTGAAACACTCTGTCCACTCTATTTCATGATCCAAGTCATATGTAGAACAGAAATTTGACAATACTTTTGAGGCAATCTAAACTGAAGTCATCTCTTTCTTTACCTTTGATGTTAAACTCAGCCATTCAGTTATCAAATAGCCACCATTATTTCCCAAGTTGCACAAGCCATAAATCTAAGAGTATCTTGTTACTCCAGTTTCTCATTCTGTGCTGTAATGTAGTGCAGGGTCCACCTGTCTGGATTCATTACACACACCACACTTTGCTTATGTATCCTCGAATATTCTACTGGTGCTTCAAAGTAAATCTAAGTTTCCATCTTTAAAGAAAGTAAGTGAAAGTTAATGATGCTGACTTGATCGGCAGCATCTTTGTTTTGTATCTTTTTTCCTTTTTATGTGAGAATTGGAAGGGGAGATATTTGGTTTAACTGGACGTACTGGCAATACAGTTAAAAATTCTTGTAAATCAAAAACCATACTTTATTCATTTTTATCTTCCCAACAGTGACTCATCTAATACCTTAATTAATAAGTTGATAAATATTTATTAACAAAAATAATATGCTATTCAGAAATAGAAAACAAAGTTTCATTACACATTGAAACTTACTTTTATTAATTATATTCTTTAAATTTTTTCCTATTTACTTTTTTCTAATTCAACTTATAAATACTTATGGATTATTGATTACTGAAGAAGTTCTTGGTTGAGGTAATGGTATAACTGTAATGGAAAATAGGCACCTAAGGATACCTTACTTTATGCATAATTTAATCTAGAATGTCTTGATTTCACTGATATAAAAGTATAGAGATACATTTTCAATGGCATACCTCTGTCACACGTTCACTGCCAAATATTCCTAGTCAAAGTACATTTTCATTGCCACCATTGTACCTCTTCCTGAATAATCATTCCCCAGAATCCTGCATTTTCATGCTGGCTTTGATAGTCCAAGAGCCCACCTGTGCCTGGCTTGCTTCACTTACGTGCTCCAAGCTTTGAAATGATGCAGTTTTTGCATTGAACTTACATTTCTAGAAATCTTTTCTTCAGTGATGACAATAGACAATGAAGTGATAATTAACTTGCAGGCCTTACAAGACACTCTGGTTTTCTTCAGTAGGTTGTTTTTGTATTCTACAATCAAAATGTAACAAAAAAACTCCATTTAAAAGAAAAAAAAGATAGCAGTAGGAATCAAAAGAGAAGGTAGCCCCGTGATCAATATTATAGTCACAGTATTGTCGTCAGTTGGGATATTTTAATTTCAGTCTATTTTCAATATGCTTTGACACCCAGGAGCCCACATTGTACAATGTAAAAAGTTTTATTTTGTCTAATTTTATGACATGTTCAGTTTATTGTGTTACTTAAAATATCACCATAAATTTCACACTCAAGTTTGCCTGATAGAGTATCATAAAGTATATTTCCTCCTGTATTTAATTTGCACATGATAATTAGGACTTAAGTTGTCCTCACTTCCTCTTCACCAGAAATAACTTTGTAACGCCAACACAAAAAGCTGCAATCTCTCCTTACCCTCCAATTTATGCTGCCCAATGTAACGTTTTAAACTTAATTGCATAGATTGCAGATGTTCTGGAATTGTTATCATGTTTAATTTTTAGGAGCCTTTCCCCACCAATATTAATGATTTTTAACATGTTTTACATAAAGTAATCTTACTGTCTGAGTAGATAGATTCTTATATCATTATTTTTCTTTTTCAAAATACCTTTATTTGTGGTGCATCTGTTTTCAGATGAAACTTTTGAAAGCATTTTTAAGATTATTATTTGCAAAAAGTTTTTCACATCACAATCATGTTTTTTATTATGGTAAAAACAAATGACATAAGATTTACCATTTTAACTATTTTGAAATGTACACACATTGTTGTGCAATAGAGGATTAAAAAAAAAACAAAACCCATATCCCAGTGGGCAGCAGGCTTGCATGAGACAATTCAAGGTGCCCCCAGACCTCCAGCATTTCCACAATCCTTCAGCTCCTTTCCTCATGTGTCTAGTCTCTTGACAGATAAAATACTTCATGGAATCAATGCCCTTGCTGAAATTCTGCCTGTGGATGCTCTGTAGGTTTTTGACTGTGGGCACTCAACAATATTCCACTGACCAAAGCAGTATCTTGTGCTCCTTCACTGGCTCTGCTCTGGCTTTCTGCTTTCTCATTTGTGTGCATGCACTCTCTCTGGCCATTAAAGAAACAATCCAGACAAACATGTGACATCTCATTTCACACAATGCTGTCATGGATACCCCCAGCCTGCAGGAGTGGAGGACAGCCCAGAACATCCACCCTGGCATCTCAGAGGAGACATTCTGCTCAGCACAACTATCCTGGAAAGAAAGATGCAGACTTAAGTGACCTGATTAGTAGGTACGTATAGAAGTACGTCATTTCTTTAGACTCCTTACTATAGATTTGCTTGGAATCTGCAATAGAGATACAACAATTGTCTTATTTACATATAAAATAAGCTACATGAAAAGGAGCAAAGATCAATGAATGCTGTAAATTTGGGTTCCATTTTACTCTTAAACAGCATATCAGTAAAGTGAAGAAAACTGCACAGCATTTGTTATTTTTGACTCTATGACATCATGTTATGGGAGTTGGTATTTTTCAAGTTTACTTTGAAAATATGAAGCAGCATATTGCTTGTAAGAAAAGTAAAACTATTTTTCAATATAAGTAGGTTGTAACTGATGAATATTGCATTGCAAACAAGGCTTAATTTGTGGTCAAGATAGAATAGTTTTAACTCATAGAAAACTGGGAAACATCAATCTTACTCCTTTGAAACCTATTAGCATTTCCTTTGTCAAACTCATATAACTAGCTCAAGATACAGTTATTTCTTTGCATGTTTCTCCTCCCCATTTACTTGGAAGTTTCTGAAAAAGAAACAGTATCTTGTGCATTGATGTGCACAGAAGCTCCTTTTCATTGAGTAAACACTCGATACACACTTGTATAATTAATTACCAAAACAAACATTACAATTCACAGTTCCAGGAATGAGGCAGGTTATTTTAAGGAACCATGTGTAGTATCTTTGTCTTTGCCGGCTGCCTCCTGGATTATATAATTCAATCAAATTCAAATTGCTCTTTTGGGTCCCATTTCCTCAATTGCAGACACGAGCTTGTGAAGTAAGAGGAAATGAACAGACATGGCCCGTCTTCTACGATTTAACATCTAGGAGAAGAGATAACAAGGAAGTTATGACAGGAAGTCATACCTGAAGGCTTTAGAGTCAGAAACACTGTGGCTCAAATGCTTTTCCACTACCTCATACCTACACAAACTATGTAAAATTTCCAAGTTTCAGTTTTCTCAACAGTAAAATGAGCATATGGGATTTTTGTGTTAATTTGAAATATATTTGTAAAGCCCCAAATACTAACATAGTAGCTAGCCTTTTGTAGGCATTTCATAAAAAATAGAATAGTAGCAAATGCTATTTATAGTGCTCATTATATGCTAAACATTATTTTAAAGCTAATGACATTAATTCATTCATCTAAAGTGTTCATATATTGATATGAAATCCAATCAGGGTGGTGAGTAATTCAAAACAAGCAGTGATTAGTTCTAAGTAGGTGAGATCATACAGATGCAATATCTCAAAGATGAGCTAACATTCAGATCCAGTTTCAAGGAGTGCTCATAACAACATGAGGAAATTCACAGAGCAAAAGAAAGTGGGACATGTTTGGAGAATGGCAAGGCTGGGTAGCTAAATGAGTTTGGTATGTTGTTCAGTAGTTATGGATGAATATTTTCTGGAAGAGAATGAAGAATGTTCTGAAAGAAAGTTGAGAATAAAATGAACAGCCTTGAATTCCAGGGTAAGGAAACAAAATGTATTTCACATGGTTTTGGAGCTACTTCTTGCAAGGTAATTGGGATGTTGACTGGGAGGTGGAGACCCAGTGAGACCCATCTTTAAATACTTTAAGTGGTGGCAAACATTCACATGACTTTTTAATCTCACCTTTCATTTGCTTTTTAATTGACTCTAATAGGTGGGATATTTCACCAATGTGACATTAGAAATGAATATTGTCCTCACATATTAGAGGACAATCCTTTATTAATGAGGACTTGGTTCTTCCCATAGTATTCACAAGCACACAATATAGATAACAACCCACATTACTTGCCTTCTGTCCTATTCTACAGTCAACACCCAGGTCCTACAACAAATATTTGTTTTACTTGTTTTGGGGTAAAAGTTACCTTCTATTGTCATCTAAACTCTTTCTTTAAATTTTTTTTATTATTGCTGTACTTGAGGGTACATTGTGATACTTACCAAAATTCTTACAATATATCATCACTGAATTCACCTCCTCCATCAGTCTCCTTTATCCCCCATTGTCATTTAAACTCTTAAGACTCTGGGTGGCCTGATTGAAGTTCTCCTTGCATGTTGCCTCAGTAGCCAGCTAAAGATTTACTGATTTCTTTTTTAGCCTCCGGCCAATCTTATCAAAATTTTACTCAAACACAAATTTTACAACTGTGAGTTCAGTTTATCATCTATCAGTTGTGATAAAAGATAATAAGAGCTTTGATTTGTCTTGTAATTGCACTGACTTTGGTGATCCTTTGTAGATTGTTTTATTGGGCAAATCCTCTCAACCAATATGCCTGCCCACTTGGGATGGGATTCCATGTTTTGTTTCTTGTGGCTCATCTCTCCTGCATTTACCCTCTTCTCTGCCCTCGCTTTTTTCATTCTGTATTGTTCACAAATGAAGCCTTCCTTTCATCACTCTGTTTGTGAATTATAATCAGTTCAAGTTGGTGAATATTATCTTGTCTTATAAACAATATGCTGAGTTTCATGTTTGCAGCAAAAACTCGAACTACAGCAACGCCTATTTTGCCCCTTCCTTTTGTTCTTTTGCCCTTTGAAATAACCTTGCTGACTGTTCTCTGCCTCCACATTGTTCTAAAACACAAATCTGATTGTGCTTAAAATGCCGCACAGCTGTTCATGGATGGAAACAGTCTGTGTATTAGTTAAGAACAAGGACAGTTTTCTTTTTTTAAATCCTGATTTGCATCCCAGCTGAGCAATTTAACAACTACATATTATGGGCCTGTTAATGATCATTGAAGCTGCAGTATCTTCATCTGCAGCACAGGGCATAAGTGTCTCTGAGTGCTGCTGACCAGGTGGAGAGATAAGACCTGTACTCCTGTCTTGAGATTCTCGTCTGGCACACAGCAGACACTGACCACATGGAATGGGATCCTTCTCTGACTTTTCTGACTCATCCCCACCCCTGCCCCAGGCATAAATCACTTCTGCATTTATTTGTGAATTTTTTTGATAATATCAATCAATTTTCTTATGAATTTAGATGATTTTTATTAAAAGATGCACACATACAAAAGAATTTAAGGAAATTTCTTGAGGTGATGGATACATTTAGTGCCTTGACTATAGGATCATGAGTTAAAATTCATCCAGATGTATAAATTAAATGTGTGCAGTTTTTAATATCAATTATACCTCAAAAAAAGCATAAAAATGCAGATTATTGGCTCTACGTAGAGTGTTATGCTTATTTGTCTTCTTAACACAAATAATATATTTCCTTCTGTTCATCAGCCAGTTTTTTTCCCTGAGAATGCGAGAAACCTAATGGATGCCCCCTCATCTCCTGCACCCATCTATCTTAGCATAATTCCAATACATAGAATAAGCCCAGTGTGTTCCTGTTAAATTATAAATACCACACAGCATTCCGTCTGGCCGACATCAGCCACATGCCATCTTCCCACACTTGGTATTTTGAATCTTGATTATGTCTTCATGCCTGCACCCAGGCTTCTATGTGATTAAATTCCCTTTTATTAGGCACATGATGATAGCACTATGCAAATAAATGTGTCTGGTCATTTTTTATAAATATTAGCCAGCTTTATTAATATTATCCCTACTAACACTCAAACACTGTACACCTAAGTCAATTTAACTCATCATTATAGTAAAAACTCGTGTGTAGCATGTGGTTCACAGTGTCTTAGGGGACTAGTTGCCCAGAACCAGGGGGCTGATGTTGGTAACTCGTGTCCTTTTTCAGTGTTTCCCTTTTGTAAATTCTGCAACTGATGCAAGCTCTATAACATGTCTCTGATTTCAAAATTATTTTACCAGCTCATAGAGTGTACTGTTTTTGGAAAGTCAGTTTCTTACTGAACAATAATAGTCATAGTTTAAAAAGACCAAAGCAGAATAATTTTAGAAGTCACAATGGATCCTCAAGTATCAAATTTTAACAATTGTTGAAAAAAAGTTGAAAACTTGAGACATAGGCACCGTGTCAACTAAATCAGAGCTATAAAAACTATTTTTAACAACACATCTTAATCTTACATGGATGGAACTTGAAATTCTACTTCCCTAGCTAATCATTTGCCTGTGATTTTTGAGAACTTCTGTTAAGCTGCAAGAAACATATAAATTCAACCCAAGGCTTGTTGATTTCTTTTTATTATCAATAGTACTGAGCTGTTTTGCATCCAATTTCAGATCAGATTTTAGTCAGACATAGTATCCTTTTTCTTAATTGAGTCCTTGCCATGAATTCATAATAGAACAAGCAACTTTCCCACCTGGGTACTGCATAAAATGTAATATTTAATTTGGTATTTCTCTTTCACTGTGTAAAGTGAAATGAACAATTCATTAGCAAAAGGAACACTTTGAGATCTAAATAATATGTTAACTATATATGTAATACAGTATGACATCCCCTTTATTTCATAAGGAATACTTCTTTGTCGTTTTAGATAAATTACATGAAGCTGATGTGACAATGGATTATAATCTTATATGCCATCTAATTTAAATTCCTAATTCTACTCAGACCTTTTACTTTTAGTGATCACACAGAGCACCAATCACAATACTTTGTGTTCTCTAAATTAAGGAATAAGGAATATTTATTGTTTTTTTAAAAATTCTCATGCAACTTATATTTTTCATCATTATATGTGTTTCTTGCACAAACAGGCAACAAGATAACTTGAACATGGATGAAGATGCTAAAAATGTGACACTTCTGGCAAAAACAAAATTGGCCCAGGATTTCAGCAATTTTGCAGTAGAAATTCAAAGAACTATCACAGCGCTCAGAGAGCAGGTTCGTGTTCTCCCTCAAGTAACACACCCTTATTGTAACACACTGGAATGACTAAACTTAAAGATCCTGTCCAATGTTCTTCAGAGTCATAGCACATTATCAGAACAATAACCACATAGGCAGGACGTTTCATTCTAATAAGAGGGAAGTTGGGAGAAAGGAAACTTGGCAAAGCTCACATCACAGAGATGCAAAAGACTTCATCTTTGCTACCTAAGGCCAATATCTTTAATACACGGAATTAGGATAGACAAGGTGCTTTGCTCAGTGTTTCTGAGTTCTTCACGAGAGCACTTCTGAATAATGGGGAGGTTGAGTATGTTCCTCAGCCCTACAAGATGTACATAATTTTCAAAAGACACAACATGTAATGTTCTTATTAGTTTTTCTTGGATGGAGTCAAAGAAGTTTTTAAGACAGGACTGTTTTCTCTGGCTTTCCTTTTCTGAAAGAAAAGCATTAAAAACAAAATTCACACACTTTGTTGCACTTTTGCTTGTTTGCTCAGTTGTTCTGGCTCATGCATTGGTTTTTCTTAAAATGTGGGAACATATCAATAAGACGCTTGTGTTAGAAATGGCCATGGAAATGCTTTCATTTGGAAATAGAATGTGATTTCATTCAGGGCACGGTGCCAACTTATATATATCAGGCACAGAGTTCTCTTCATATTACCAAAAGCTCTGGAAACAACATATCCAGCAGACGTGGGAGGAGCCCCGTGTCTAAGGCCAGGAAGCTGTGCCCTCACTTGAAGTCTGGGCAATTCATGTAACCATTCAGAGTAAGTGTCTTCATCCAGAGTATCAGGGCTACCATAAGAATTGAATGAGGTCACCTAGCAGAAGCATTTCGTGAACTGGAACCCCCTTAAAATACTCCTGCTCCTCTAGCATCTGAGTATATTTGGCCCTGTGTGGAGATATGTTGTTACTGGCTATGTGTTGCACCAATAAGCTCACACCGTAGAGTGAGGCTGGTTGCAATCATGGTCAGAATCACTGTTCTGGTCATCAGTGCTGTTTCTTGACTGTGATTCATGATCATTGAGATTACTTGCCCAATCTCAACCAGAACATAGATCTGAAAGAGATGAGACATTGTTTCATTGTTTCATTGTTTCACCCTGAGTTGGGAAACCTGATTTCCTATGCAGTGAGTTAACGTGTCAGAGAAGAGAGAAGGTATGTTAGCAGGAAGAGTCCTCAGGCTGACTAGAGAAGGTAAGCATAGTGACTTGCACACTAATCTACCCAACATACAGCAAACTCTGTCTCCATAAATTTATTTCATGAATTTGCAAGCAGGTAGAATCCATAAATGAAGATTCAGTCTAATTTGGCCTAAATACTGGTGGTGATTATCTTTCACAGGTACTGTAGTGATTAAAAGTTTCCCAGATTACCCCAAAACTGCATTTGATCCCTTTTCTTTGTTCCAATAACATCTTGAATTAGCACAGATCTCTAAATAGATAAAAATAAGGTACTTCTACCTGCTTAATTTCTATGTTCCATCCCACTGTAAGTTTCTTAGTAGGTGGGCTGATTTCACTGGGGTATTCTCAGTGCTTGATGTAGTTTAGGTACAAAAATAATCAACTTTTTCCTGTGGGGCCACAAAGAGTTAGCTGTAGGCTTATCAGGAATCCAAGGGATGTTATAATCTGGCAAAGACTGGAAGAGGGAGATGGAAGGTGCTGTGAACTCTGGTAGAGGTAGAAATTTACCTGAGCTGTAGCTAAACCACACAAGTGGGAAGAAGTTGCTGGTAGTGCATCCTGAATGTCAGGTAGCAAATATCTGTTGACATGATTCAGTCTACAGCCATATCACCCTGAATGCACCTGATCTTGTCTAATCTTGGAAGCTAAGCAGGGTCAGGCCTGGTTAGTACTTGGATGGAAGACCTGATTCAGATACGTAAGTGAATTTGTCATAGAACCAGCAATGAAGAACAGTAACTGAAACACCAAACCAACCAGATTAACCAAAGAGAATTGAGAAAAACAAAGAGTCTAGAATGGCCAGCAGATGGAAGCAGAGTAAATTTCCTGGGTGACTCCCAGGTGCAACTCCACCAGAGCAGGGAGTGTTCAGAAGGGTGTTGGGTGATGAAGACAGACTTTCTGAGGGCAAAGGATGTTTTCATACATAGCAACCTCTCAGGATTTGCAAAATTTGCATTTGCTGCTAATTTTTCATTTTTGTACTAAGATCGAAGTTTGGCAGCCCATGTTGAAAGAAAGATTGTGAGAGTGAGCCTGTTAGCTAGAGAAAGGTATTTCTCAGTCTGCAGCATGTGCAACTTTCTGGCCTTTTTGATGGTTCATCAGTGTGAGTGCAAGTCCTGGGTGTGTGTGTGGGGGGTATTTGTTCTTTCAAACCCTTTGTTTTATGAAAAAGTGAGCATAAAATGGCTTTTAATACAAAAAGATAGGGAATGCCACATCAATGAGGGGAACAGAGGTCAAAGAAACAGCTGCTAAAAGTTGCTGGATTCACAGGAGCTCACAGGAAGCCACGGCACATCTCAGCGATCTTTGCAGGATCCTCAGTCACAGCCCTGGCTTCTATATCTGCTACAACTGTGCTTCAGATCAGGAATGACTTCTCCTTGTCTCTCACTGGTATACTCTAGTCCAGAACCATGGGAAGAAAGAGACCAGGAATGGTTTTCTGAGAGCTGTGGACAAGGATGGCTGCTTATGACAATAAATTGACAATAGACAAGCCAGAGTGCATGTTTATGCGATTTTCCATAATTTGGTAATTAATTGGGTATTGGGTAAGGCTGGAATGATGCCTTATGATCATAAAGTCAGAATCTTTGTTCTGATTGCTAATTGTTTTTTAAAATTAACTTTAAATTGGTACATAATAATTGTACACAGAGTATGGTAATTTGATGTATGTACACAATGTATAATGATCAAATCAGGATAATTGGCATTTCCATCTCCTTAAACATTCCCCATATCTTTTGTGTGAAGACTCTACAAACTCCTGTCTTCTGATTATTTATAAAACCTAAAAAGTTGTTGCAAACTATAGTGACCACTATAGTAGAACACTAGCATTAATTAAGACAAATACAGATGCTCCTCAACTTACAATGAAGCTACATTTAAGAGCCCATCATAAACTGAAAATATCCTGTCAAAAGCTCATTGAATACACCTAACCTATGGACCACCCCCATCATTCAGCAACACACTTCACTGTGGTTGTTGCCCTTTGTGATGGTGGGGTTCACTGGGAGCTTCAGCTCCCTGCTGATACTCAGCATCACGAGAGAGGATGGTACTATTCTCTAGTTTGGAAAATATCCAACTTCAAAACTTGAAGTACAGTATCTCCTAAGTGCATATTGCTCTGCGCTGTAGGAAGTAAAAACACCGTTCAGTTGAAGCAGCATAGTCAGGGACCATTTGTATGCAAACAGATAATGGGGAGAGATGAGGATCAGTAGTTTGGCCACTGCACTTTATTAATCCCAAGTGGGTTCTCTTCTGAATTTCAAAGGGCGATATTAATATGGCATATGTTAAGATCAGAATGAAGTCCTGCATCTTTGGGTGTAAGTCACCTAATCAATAATGAGAAAAAAGCTCCAGATGAGTCAGGAGAGGCAGTGCCCAGATGAGAAGGGGATACTGGAATCACACTGAGGATGCTCTCCTGGGCTCACACTGAGGATGCTCTCTTGGGTTCACATAGAGGATTCTTTTCTCTGCTCACACTGAGGATATTCTTCTGAGCTCACAGTGAGGATGCTCTTCTGGGATCCTACTGAGGAAATTTCTGGGTTCTCACTGAGGATACTCTCCTGGGCTCACAGTGAGCATTCTATTCTAGGTTCACATTGAGCATTCTATTCTGGGCTCACAGTGAAGTTGCTCTCCTGGGCTCACAGTGAGGATGCTCTCCTGGGCTCACAGTGAGGATGCTCTCCTAGGCTCACACTGAGTATGCTCTACTCACTATAAGTGCATGAGGAAGTGGTTAGGAGCGTTGAAGAGCAGGCATGGTGTTTATGTTTGCATTAGAAGAATGCTGTCTTGTTGCTTGTGTTAACTGAACAAAGTAATACAAAAGTGGCCATAGTGGCCTGCTGTGTCACCCAGAAGTACAATGCTGTGGCCCAGGCTATGGTGACGATCTTAGAACAAAGAAAAACAGACACTTTTTGGAAGGATAACTGTGCAGCAGAGTGGTGAGAACCTGATTATTGAATGTGTCATTGCAACTCCACCTGGATGTGAGGCTCCTGACGGAACTGAGGTTCTTATGATGAAACTCATGACAGTGCTCCTGTGCTATGGACAGAGGAGGCTCTCTGAAGGTCTGGGACAGAGAGACCAGTAAGTCACCGTCATTTGAGAAAGGGAAATTCAACCCAAGTTTGAAAAAGGCAGTCACCTGTACGATTAAAAGAGGCAACAAAAGGATGCATATCCTCCTGAGACTATGAAGATGAGGAGAGAGGTAACCGAGATAGGCAGGAAATAAGGCTTAAAAGCAGCCATAGTAAATCAAGCTCTAGCTATATTCCAAGGTTTTTCCTATGGCCTACATGGGCAAGGTGTTGAATGGTAGAGAAGGAAGTGTTACTAGGGAATGAAGCACACTAGTTCCCTGATGCACCTGAGTTAAGCTACATATAGATAGTCCAAAGAATTATGGGAAATTAAGAAGGGTATGGAAATTAAATGTTATCTTACTCATTGGGTCAAATAAGAAATCACACAAGAAATTAGGAAGTAAAGTAACTTGAAATGAAACACAGCAAAACATACGAGATTTAGCTGATACAGTGCTTAGAGGGAAAATATAAAGGAAAACATCTCAAATCAATAGCCTATACTTCCCCCTTAACAAATTAGGAAGAGTAAACTAAACTGAAAGCAAGCAGAAAGCTAAAGATTATAGTGGACATTAATGAAATAGAGACAGACACAATAGAGAAAATCAAAAGAGCCAAAAGCTGGCTTTTTGAAAAGATTAACAATAAAGTTGAAAAAATTTTTAGCTAGGCTGACCCAGAGGAAAAGACAGATAATTCACATCACTAAAATCAAGAACAAAGGAAGTACTGTTACTGTGGACATAACAGAAACAAAAAGATTTTAAAAGGACTCTGAAAAATGACAAATGAAATGCACAAATTCCTACAAAAATACAGAGTATTAAAATGGATTCAAGAAAAAACAGAAAACAAAAATAAACCTAAAAACTAGAAATTGAATTAATTAGTAATTAGAATACAAGAACTCTTCACAAAAAGAAATCTAGGCCTAGATTAGGTTCATTGGTGAATTCCACCACACATTTAAAGAAAATTTAGCACCAATTCTTCACAAAGTTTTCTCCAGAATTGGAGAGATGGACACTTTTCAAGTCATTTTATGAGGCCAGCATCATACAAATATCAAAACAAAGATATCACAACAAAAATACACACCTATACCTCATATGACTTCAAAACTCCTTGGTAATATACTATATATACCTAGAGTTTATGAATATATACGCACACTCTCACACACATACACACATAGGCATGTATTTATATAGATAAAGGATTATGTATTATGGCCCAGTGGGACTTAAACCAGGAATGCAATGTTGGGTTAACATTTGAAAACCAATTAGTGTAATAAACTATATCAAGAGAATAAAGGACAAAACACATGGTTTTCTTAATATGTTGGAAAAATAATTTTGCAAAATTCAACTCCCTTTCATCATAAAAATAAACTAAGACTAAAAGAATACTTTCTCAACTACCCAAAACCCAGAGCCAATTTTGTATTTATGAGGAAAGCCTGAGTGCTTCTCCACGAGATGAGGATGTCAGCTCTTGCCACTTCTATTCAACAGTGCAATGCGTGCTTTTAGCCGTGTACTTAGGAAACAAAATTAAGTAAAAGCCTTTACAATTAGAAAGGAAGAGGTGAAATTGTCTGTAGTTACTGATGATGTGGTCTTGTATATGCAAAATCCAAAGGAATGCACTAGTTTTTGTTTAAGCAATCATTATAATAGTTTTAATAATTTATTAGAACCAGTAAGTCTTTCAGTGTTGCAAGATACAAAGTTATGATACATAAATTAATTGTATTTTTATACACTTGGAAAGAGTAATTAAAAATAAAATTAATGCAAATATTGCATTTATAAAAGCATCAAATATGGTAAAATATTCAGAAATAAAATTTACAAAAAGAAGGATAAATCTGTAACTCTGAAATCCATGAATATTGTTGGAAAAAATCAAAGAAGACCTAAACAAATGAAAAGACAATAGATGTGTAGTAATTGGAAAACCCAATATTGTAAAGATGGGAACATTTCCCCAGTACTCACTTAGTGTATATACTTAGATGTATACCTGCAACTCACATGCTGAATCCCTAATTCCCAGCACCCCAGGATGTGACTGTATTTGGAGACTGGGCTTTTAGAGCAGTAACTAAGTTACAATGAGGCTGAGAGGGTGGGCCCTAACCAAGAGACTGCATCCTTATAACAAAGGGGATTAGGACACCAGACAGACATTAGACATGTGCCTGCACAGAAAAAATGTCACATGATGACACAGTGAGAAGATTGTCATCTGCAAGTCAATCAGAGGAAAGCAAACTTGACGGTGCCTTGATCTTGAACTTCCAGCTTTTAGAACTGTGAAAAAATGAATTTCTGCCATTTAAACCACCTACTTTGTGGTATTTTGTCATGTTGACTCTAGAAAACTAATGCATCATTTTAAAGAAATGGAATAGTCAGTTCAAAGATCATATAGAATTGAAACCCAAATAACTAAAAATTTTACATTGTCCTTATATTTTTCTGTTAGTTTTTCAATTCTTTATTTTTGTATTGATGTATCTTCAGGTTAACTGATTCTTTTCATGACCATCTTCAATAGGATGGTTAATTTTACGTGTTAACCTGGCTGAATCATGGGTAAATATTATTTCTGATTGTTTGTGAGGGTGTTTCTAGAACAGATTAGCATTTGAATTGGTGACCTGAGTAAGCAGATGGTCCTCCTCAATCTGTCAAGGATGTGAATGAAGTAAAAGCTTACAGAAAAGGAACCTCTGCTATTCGAGATGGTGCATGGATCCTCGACTCCCTCCTCTTTAGTTCTCAGGTCCTTAGACTTGGCTTAAGACCTGCACCATGTCTCTCTGGCTCTTTACCCTTCAACTATACCATGGGTTTTCCTGGGTCTCCAATTTGCAGATGGAAGAACGTAGGATTTCCCAGCCTTCATAATCATAAGCACTAATACCTTATAATAAGTTTCTTACAATAAATCAGCTGGATAAATAATATATCCTACTGGCTTTGTTTCTCTGGCGAGACCTTAATAATGCATTTACTGATGAAGCCATCAAAAGCATTCTTCATTTCTATTACAATGTTTTGATTGCTAGTGTTTCCTTTTATATCTCAATGATTCTATCTCTCTGCCTACATTACCAATCCTTTTTCCTGAATGTAGTCTACTTTTTCCAGTAGGGTCCTGAGCGTCTTAATCATAGTTATTTTCAAATGCTTGCCTGATAGTTCCAACATCTGGGTCACATCTGATTTGGTTTTTGATATTTGCTTTGTGTTTTAAGACTATCTTTTCCTTTCCTTTGATCATGCCTTGTAAATTTGTTTTAAAGCCAGACGTGATATCTTGGGCCATGGGAATGGCAGTAGATAGGCTTAGCTTTAGATTTTTATATTGAACAGGCTGAATGTTGTGCTGTATTTGATGTTTCCTATAACTGTAGGTGTCATGGCTTTAAATTCCTCAAGCATCATTGTTTTTGTTTCTACTACTGACTTTGGCCTCCCAATGCATTTTTGCTCAGAGAGAGTCTGTTTCTGCAGTATTCCACTGCTATAATGCAGGAATCCTATTGGTGACTTGGTTAGGTGTGTGAGAGAGGTATTATATTATCTTCTGATTAAATTTGGCTTCTTAGTGGGTCTGTATCTTGTGTCTGTGACCTTCCCAGGTGTTTCTCTAATGTGGTGACTTTTCTCTCCCCATCTCTAATTTTCTTCCCTGACTGGGGCATCCTACTCAGTTTCATGGAAGAATTGATCTCTGGCTTCTATTTTGGCCTTTTCCTTTGAGTCAAGAAGCCTGGATAAGAATGAAGAGGGTTAGAATTTCTTTCTCCTAGTTTGGTTAAGGTTTTAGATCTGTGTCCTGGCAAACTTCTTCCTCTTGGTGTATAGGCATTTCTTATGAAAAATGCTCTGAGTGTGTTTCACAAAGGATGCTCTTCCCCTCTCCCTGATAGGGTAAGAGGGAATGTTTATTGGCTTTTCTGTGGAGACTGTCCTTAGGTTCCTTGCATTAAAGCTCCTAAGTGGGTGGGGACATCCATGAAATGGCAGCTCCTAGCCTCCTGTCACATCTATGTAGGTCTTCACTCAATCTCCAGTAGTTTATCAAAATTACCACTTAAGGGTTTGCATTAATTAGGGTTCTCCAGAGAAACAGACCCAATAGGATTTAATTACTTAGGTATGTATTTATTATACAATGCTGGCTCCTGCAACTATGAAGAATGGCAAGTCCTATCTGAAGTGTAGGTCTGAAGGTTTGAGATTGCAAAATTGATAGTGTAGATAAAATTTGAAGGATGTCTGCTACAGAACTTCCTCTTGCTCAGGAAGCCACCGTTTTTATCTACTCATGCCTCCAGTTGATTGAGTGGGGCTTACGGACATTGTGAAGGGCAGTCTACTTTATCCAAAGTTCTCCAATTTAAAGGTAAATTTCTTCAAAAAACTTCTTCTAAGTTGACACATAAAATTAGCCATCAGTGTTCTTTTCAGTTTATGGCTTTCACACTCAATCAGTCTGCTCAAAGCAAGCAGGTCTTGGTTGTTGTGTGTCTTTTTATTCTACCTGTCTTCTCAGATTTCTGCAAGGTGGTTTGCCCTATGACCCAAGTTTTCCAAGAAAAATTGATTTTCAGTTTGTCCAATTTTTCTTGTAAGGATAGGAGGAATGACTTGCAAGTTTGTTACATGTTGGAGCTAAAATTGGAGTTCCTCCGTTTATTTTTGGTTCATTTTATTTCTGAACACAGACAACTTTTTGACTATTTTAACACAGAAGCAGCAGAGACTGTATGCACCAGAGGCCTTGCATCTTGTAAATATGGCTCTATAGATTTATAGGCTGCATTCTCACATAAGACTTTTGGAGATAGATCTTTGGTAATCTGAACAAACCTATTATACTTCCAAAAATGAATCTTATACTACTTTGGACTTTAAAATTCAAGTTTATGTAGTCACAGTACTGCTCTCTTTTCTATTTATTGCTTTTAATTCTACATTCAAAGATTTCTGTCAACATGAATTATTCAACAAGAAACTTCTTTAAACTTCTTCCTAACCCTTTCATATAGCTTTGGACAAACACTTGTGTGAGTTTACCAAGATCATCAATGAAGAAAATAACCTAGTAATTATTGTTTTGATTAGATTTCTTTGTTTACTTGTTTATCTAACAGGATGACCCAGATTAAGCAATGTATTAGGCTGGTTTTACTAAGCTATGCTACAGTAATGACCTAAAATGTCAGGAGGTTAGAATAAGATTGATTTATTTCTTACTCATGTTTTATGCCCTTTGGTGCTCAGCTGAGTCTCTTTTCCATAGCTTGTTAAAAGCACCATCTTTATCTGGAATATAATTTTCATGAGATAGAAGGAAATGGGTGTTGAAAACTAATCTAAATTATGATGAATATTAGCAGTCAGGGTGAGTTATAGAATCAAATCTACATCATTAAGAGAGGGGCATTCATTCCCAAGAGTAAGCAGGTGGGACTAGAGAAGAACTCAACAGAGAGGACCACTGATAGTGTGAAGAAAACAACACACTATGCTACAAGCTACTTCAGTGTTGGAAACTTTGGTCACAAAATTGAGTAAGCTTCAGGGACAAATGACCACTTAATACAAATAACCGAAATTCTGCCAAATATGTCAGTAAATACTTAAAATTTCTGGAATTGTGATTTTTTTTAGCAAATTGTGATGTTATGGTTTGGATCTTAAATGGCCCCAAAAGTTCATGTGTTGAGGTGCAACCCCTAGCTGATGACAGTACTGGGAGGGGATGAAACCTTTAAGATCTGGGTCACAGAGGAGGAAGCAGACCACTGGGAGTATTCTGGTGAAGGCAATCTGGGGCCCAACACATTCCTCTGACTTTTGTTTCCTGGCAACCATGAGGTGAGCAGCTGTCTTCCACCATGACGTGCTGCCTCACCATAGGCCTAAGAGCAACTGGGTCAAGAGACCAAGGACTAAAACCATAGCCAAACTAAATCTGTCCTCCTTTGAAGTTGATTATCTCAGGTATTTTGTAGCAGTGACAAAAAGAAAACACATGCGATTAAGGATTTTTCAATTCAAAGTAACTTGTCTATAAAATGGAATACTGCCTTTTAAAGGGCAAACATTTTTTTCTAGATCATTTTTACAAAAATGATAAGTTCTGAGATCATTTATCCTTCTGATTGAACCTAAGGTGACTTTATGATTAAATTTTCTTAAGTAAGAGAAGATTTACACATGTGAATCTCCAAAACTACTTTTCCTTTAAAAGAAAAATACTGAATAGGAATGTTTCTGGTCAGCCTCTGATGAAAACTGTATTCATTTTTTAGTGATGCTGTAACAAAGTATGACAAACTGAACAAATTAAACAACATAAATGTGTTGTCTCACAGTTCTGGAGACCAGAAGTCCAAGTTCAAGGTGTCAGCAGGTTCGTTCCTTCTGAGTGTGGTGAGGCAGAATATTTCAATGCCTCTCCTCAAACTTCTAGTGGTGTTTGCTGGCAATCTTTGGGTTATCTCGGCTTCTAGATCTTTGTCTTTATCCTCACATGGGTGCTTTCCCTGGGCATGTGTCTGTTTTCAAGTTTTCTCTTTTTGATGAATATACTAGTCATATTGGAATAGGGGGGTCCACCTTACTAGTAGGGTGACTCCAATATGACTTCATCTTAACTAATTACATCTGCAATGACTTGATTTCCAAACAACATCACATTCTGGAGTCTAGGGTTTAGGTCTTCAAGATTTGAATTTGAGGAGGGAGATAGCAATGCAACTCAAATTAAAATAATGCAGGACTGAAGAAAATGATAATCTATAAACATTAGCAGGCCTAGAAAAAGTCCCCAAACCTTAGTCTTTCTAGGCAAAGGACAAAAAAAGGGACAGCCTTGCAATACAGAAATCTTTTGGACAATAACCACTCTACCCCAGCCAAAAACATATGTATATATATATTAGGAACACCAGCGAAGACTAAGTGAGGAGCTGGCTTTCATCCTCTGCAGACCATACTGAGCCTTCCTAATTCCCCTGAATCTGCTGTCAGAGAAAGCTAAGTGAGAAGCTGGGATTTTCACCCCTGCAGATGGTCACATTCAAAGCAGGGGTGACATGGAAGCTGGATGGCCACCACTGCAGTGTTAGTGAAGTGTCCAACCTCCTTGGCTAAGGCACTTTCAGGGGGACTTTTCACTTCTCCAAGGCAAGGAAGTCACCCTTTTTCCTCCCCATCTTAAGGTATAATTGAGGCCATGTGGGAAGCAGTGACAGTTATGACTCCCATCCTGGTAGGTGTCAGTGAAAGCCTCACAGAGAGCCCAATTCTACCCAGTTGTCATAAGGAGATCCCATGTGTCAGAGGCCAATTTCTAGTCCCATAGGGCAGTAGCAGCATGGTCCCTTTTTTTCATCCCTGAGCAGTTTCAGAGGAAAAGACCTAAAACAGAAGATTTTAAAAGGATCCAAAATCCTATAAAACTGAAAATGCAAAGGTTTCAGTAGGAAATTATTGATATATCAAAAGCCAGAAAGATCTTGCATGGAATGAAAAAAAAATAGAATTCAACACTGAAGTGACAGAGATGTGGCTCTATTCTGACAAAGACTTTAAAGCAACCATAAAATATGCTTCTAAAAGCAATTTCGAACATATTGGAAATAAATGAAAAATAGTAACTTTCATCAGAGTAATAGAAGTCATAAAGAGGAACCAGAATGAAATTGTAGACCTGAAAACTACATGAATAGAAAGGAAGAGAGTTTAGTGGATGGGTTCAGCAATTGAATGGAGAAAGAGAAAATAAAAGAAGTAAAGAAAGACTAGAAATTACAGTTTGAACAACAGACAGAACAGATTAAGAATATATGAGCAGAACCTCACAGATCTGTGGAATCTACATCAACAAAGAATATTTGGGTCTTAAGATTCTTAGAAGGAAAAAAAAAGAGCAAGGATAAGTCCAAAGAAATTCACTTGATTGTTACAAAGTTTATCATTGTCAAAATTCTGAAAAAAATATCAAAAGAACATCTTCAAAGCAGTAAAAAAGAAATAAGACCTTACTGTTAGCAGGCTGAACAGTGAATGGTTGAATATTCTGGCTACTCTTATTTTACCCAGTACAGAAGGTTCTTGCCAGTGCAATAAGACAAGATTCCTTAAGAATAGTTTCCTCTTGAAGTAGCTCTAGTCTCTCAAACAGCATGTACTCAATAACTACCTCTAAATGAATCATCATTTTTATGGTCTTCAAGCCTCTGGTCTATCAGTTGTTTGTCTCAAAAGTTTTCTTGGGCAGAATAATTTTTGTCACTACTTGGTCAGTGTTTGAAATTATGATGTGATTTCCAACCATAATGAAAGCAAAGGAATTTGGAAGGAACACTCATTACAGGACAGGAAGAAATTGGTTCATAGATACAGTGTGATACAATAGATATATTATTTGAAGATACAGGTTCAAGCCTGAATGTGGTTGTATTAGCTTGATAAGGTTGCCATAACAAACTTTAGACTAGATAGCTTAAACAATGGAAATTTGTCTTACAGTTCTTGAACTAGAAATTTGAGGTTTAGTTGTCAGCCAAGTTACTCCTTCAGAGGTCGTTCTCCTCGTCGTATAGATGATGGACCACCTGTGTCTCTGCATAGTTTTCCCTTGGTGCATGTCTGTGTCCTAATCTCTTTTTATAAACCCACCAGTTATATTGGATTAAGGACCACCCTAGTGACCTCTGTCTACCTTAATTGCTCCTACATTGGAGCAATTGTATTTCCAAATGCAGCCTGAGATGCTGTGGGTTAGGACTTTATTATATGCATTTTTTTGGGAGGGGGACACAATTCAATCCATGAAAACACAACCATAAGTCATTTAGTATTCTTGGACTTAGTTTCTTCCTTCGTGAAAATTATTTTATTTCCATTATTCCTGAAATCTCTTTTAATAAAACATCTTTAGTATCTTCACCCATCATAAGTCTTTGAAAAGTATGCTCCAGAATATTGTCTGAATGAATGTCAGTAACATTTATGCACTTGGTGAAACTTGGATCTTTGAAGTCATTTTAGGTTCTTCTCTTTTCCTTTAATCCACATTGAGCCAATATCTTTTTGATCCTTACTTCCTCCTTCACACGAGCCAATTTTGGTCTACCAACTACTTCTTTTGTTTTAGTTCCAAATCTCACCAGATGCTCATGATTTTCATATTGCGCCTGTATTGAGCATTGCGATATCATTGACTTTGCATGGAGAAGTTACTAATTTATGTGACTTTAAAGTCTTAATTGTGTTTGCTCTAAAGACAGTTCTCACCAACATTCCCCCGTGAGCTTCCCCTGCATATTAGTTTCCATTCCTGAAACACTAACCTGTTTGTGGTCTTTGTGCTTGGACACATAACTTTTTCCCTTTTCCTGACAGGTCTTTCCTCTGCTTATTTCCTGAAAGTGTTTCATCTTTCATAGTTCAAACATTCTTTCGCTCACGCAAGCTGTATTAGTCATCTCAAGTACCATAACAAAATACCACAGGCTGAATGGTTTAAACAACAGAATCTTATTTCCTCACCCTTCTGGAGCCTGGGAAGGCTGGTTTCCTCTGAGGCCTCTCTTCCAGCTTGCTGACGTTCACCTTCTCAGTGTGTCCTCCCGTGGTCTTTCCCTTATGCACATTCCTGCTCTCCTGCTATCTCTTTCTCCTTTTGTAAGGACGCCCGTGAAATTGGATTAGAGATCCAACCTTACATCCTCATTTAACCTTAATAAGTAGCACACAATAGGTTCAATTTCTAAATAGACATGTTGTGGATAAGGGCTTCGACCATGAGTTTTGGGAGCACAGTTCATCCCATAACACAGGGCACCTCTAAATTCTTGAGACAGAGCTGAGTGTGGCTTCCCTTCTGTACCTCGTACAACCCACGATAGATAATGAGCGTGTCTTCATTATCTAATTGGCTTACAGTGGAGGTTCCTTGGTCTGTCTTTCTGCCACTTTCTCAAAGCTCTGAGTTTCTTGCTTTCGTCTTAGAAACTTAATAAATATTTGTTAAATGAATGCCATTTAGGACAACTTAAGTGATGAGAAAGAAATAAAATATTGATTAGTTGAATTAATGTTTCTACTTCTATTTTTCAAAGTTGTGATTTCATTTATTTGATTTTAACTCTTTTTCTTATAGAAATTAACTGCTTCAAGTCATAGATCTATGATCAGTGTACTTCCACACTTAGGGAACTGTTTATTACTTTAGCCACTGGATGATTCAGATTCATTAAGTTTTTTTAGGAAATATTAACAGAAATTATGTTGGCTTTGAAATTTCTGTTGCCTTCTAGGAGTGTGCTTATGGAATAGAGAATGTCTTTGTTGCTACCTATTTCAGTTCCCACCTTCCTTCCCTTTCCTTCCTCTTTCAGATAAACAAATTGGAGGAGCGCCTGAGGCAGACAGGATGTGCAGATGACAAAGGGATGCAGAGGAAGGAAGGGGAACACTGGACCAAGGATGACTGCATTAACTGTGCCTGTGTGGTATGTGGTGCCAGTCTCCCCTCCCCTTCTCACTCAACCTCTCCTAGCTGATCAGCAGAAAGATACCACAACAACTCAAGAACAGGAAAACAATTTTGCAAGTAGGTGTTAGGCATAATTTTAACATCAATATCCTTGTGTACTATTTCAAGGCTTCTGATTATTGATATGAATATAGCTATGACACTGAGGGAACTAACAGATAAGCTTATGGTACTTGCTCAAGGTCACACAAGTAAACTGAGGCAGAGTGGTAGGCCAGTGAAGCTCATCACAAATGTTGCCCAAAAGCACATGTTAAACAACAGTTCCTATAGAAATGTAACAAAGTGTCATCATTGTGTCCATCATTTTTTTATGTGTCCATAAAAAAATTAGAATGCACAGCATTAGTCAATATAGCTTGCTTTCTGAGCAGAGCTGGTTCCGCCAGCTGTCTGGAAATGCACGAACTTCTTTGTGCAAAGTGTACTGGTCGCATACTATAGGGCAGTGCTTCTGCCTTGCCTTTCATGCTGCAAATGTGCAGAAAGGAAGAATGCACAGAAACCACATGGCAAGGGTAGTTCAGACCATGGGAAATTTTCATTAGAGTGAGAGATCCTATCAGGTTCTATACTATAATGAATTTAAAAAAATACAGACTTACCGTAAGAAACATAGAATGATATTTAAATGTTGCCTTTTAGAGTGGCCAAGTCACATGCATGGTGGAGACTTGTTTCCCAGCTCCATGCCCCAGTCCTGAATTGGTGAAAGGAACCTGTTGTCCAGTTTGCAGAGACCAAGGAATGGCAGCCTATGATCCTGAAGAGCACAAACCAGTGTCTACTCTTGAGCCCTAAGTGGGGAACTTCTCAGGAAGAGACACTTAGGACGTCAGCACTTCTAACCTGTAGGCACATCCTTGATACGGAACCACTGACCTAAAGACAGGTTAGCTTACTTAAACCTTAGATGTACTGAAGAGCTTTTATCATTTCATTTTCTAACACATCTTGAGATAATACGAAACTACAAAGGATATAAAGGGCATATGGGTTATTTTAGCTTAAGAAATATTTGATTATAATCCATTGGTTTTATATATCACACATGGAAGTAAAACAATATTGTGAGTATTGTGGAAAAACTCTAATTTCAAAATTCAGAGACGGATTTTATAATCTGCAAGAATTCCGGCAGAATGGGGTTTTGAACATAGAGAAAACGTCTGGAAAGATCAGTGATAATCAGTGACAATCTGATGCTTTTCTCTTCACCTGACTCTTTTCTCAGATCTACAACCATGGCAGATGTCAGATTATGCTGGGGAGGTGCTTTGCTTAAGTTTCATTAGTCTATAACTTTGGGGACATTAGAAAAGAGTCAGTGAAAGAATGTCATTATTTTGGGGAGGTTGACAGTTTTGCATGTGGCTGGAAACTGCAAACTCTATGAGAGAGACTTCAAAGCAGAATTGCTCAGTATTCCATCTTTACCTTACCTGTCATTATTACTATCCATAGGATGTCAATACTGAAATATAGCCAAGCCCAAAACACAGGAGCAATCTGCATTTATTATCAGAGAGTGTTTTTGATCTTTACAAAAGGTAATGTTACAGGGCTCTTCTAATTTTGGCACTCTGTTACAGCATTTCAAACACAATCTGACCCATAGGCAGCAAGTTTATTTATAGTTAGTATAAATAATTTACTTAATTGAGTACTGAGTAAATTAGGTGATTTTTAGTCCTTACTAGAAAACCGCTTGAAAATATGACATAAAATGTGCACCCACATGTGGGATCTTGCTGCAGTTATGGGTAGATTTTTTAAAAGAATACTTCATGCAAAAACTTCATGTGGTATTCTACCAAGACAGGATCTCAGGGAGATAGCTCTACTGACTTTCAGTTACAAAATAAACTTTTAAAACCAGCACAATTTTCCAATGTTTATGATTTTAGTATCATGAAAAAGGAGGGATGATTTTGGAGTTTGATAAAAATTAGTGTTTATGTTGCTTTGCTTATTTTCTGGGCCTGATTTTAAAATGTGTTAGTGACTTCTTTCCAACATCTGAATGATTATCACTAAAAGCGTTTTGAAGGACAAAGCTGAATATATCCTAAAAGTTTCATGTGTCATAGCCTTTTAAAATCCAAAACAATTTGTAATTACATTAAGTTTTGAAAGATAAAACCTGACATATCCCAGAATCTTGCTTGACATTTGGTGTCCTTTTAAAACCCAACAATGTGAAATGAAACTGAATCTTATGGAACCATGTTTCTCTCACAACAAACTTATTGCAAATGACAAACATGAGTGACAAATAGGAACAGACATTACCAAGTTCAGTTTCTCATCATACTTACTTTTTGTTCTTTCTCTGGTTTAATGAAAACCTATGCAACCACTCATGCTACTTTTAATTCACTGACCATATTTTAACTTGGATGTCATCTAGTTAATGTGTTTGACTCACTATGCATAACAAAATATCAAAATGGTTATCCTTTAAAATAGAACTGAATTGAGTACATGAGGATTTAAAAACATGTCAATTGATAGTTCAGTTTGAAAATTCAGCTACCTTTACAAAGAAGTTTATAATTAATTGCATGCATTATTTTTGCTTTATACATTTTATTGTAAAACATTTGTTCCTCTCTCCTCTCTCTTTTTCTCTACACATATACCTGGGACTAAGCACTCCACCATCAAAGTATACTCTCAGCTATTTTCAATTTTGAAAGTCATATTGCATATGATAAAGATTTCAAATATTTCCCAAGGACCTATAGACCCTTTCCCACCATTTCTATAATCCAAATGTGATTGTTACTTTTGGTTTCAAGGTGTGTGTTTGTCTGTCTGTCTACGTTGATGCATGTGCATATTCCATGCAATACAAACATGACAATATTTCCTCCTTAGGGATTTTTTTTGGTCTTCAATAACCTTAAAACTTTAAAAATTATTAATTAAAAACATTGTTAACCACATCTTGATATATCACATTATGCTAGGAGATCTCCTTAAGATAACATTTATGTTACTCACCTGTGTCTTCTGACCTGAGTCAGAAGGGCATGCAGGTGAATAATAGGAAAGCAAAAGCATTCCTGGGTTCACTCCTTTTCTGATTTCCTCTAATTGAGAAAAGAAAAGGCTTTTTTAGCCAGAGTGTGTGACTGTGAGAAGGAGGGAAAATACCACCCTCCCTTTTTCAGGAGCACTTTAATTTCTTTCCTGTGGCCCATACATATAAATGGCACATTGCTCATAGAACTGTATGACATGAGGTTGAAGGAATATAAATATTTTTATTTGGGACTGGCAGTTGAGAATAGAGCATTAATCTGACACATCTTTAAATCTCAGGGAAAATAATGGTATATAATGAAAATGAATGTTTACGGTGATTGGTTTGTTTTCTATCTCTGAATTTGGAAGGAGCAGGAAGAGGTAGGCAAAGTTATTTGGGTGTTCTGGTGAAGTTTCTCCCCCCCTTTTAAAAAAATTATTTAGTTGTGAAGTTAATGTGTCGCCACTGGAGTGGAACTACTATAAATATCCTGGGACTGATATCATGTATATGCATTATGAGTTTTTGTTTCAAATAAAATACAGTTCATTAGTAAGCCAAATCAAATTCATGGACAGCTCACACAGAAATCTTACCTTCTACCCTAGGAGAGATGTAAACAATTAAAAATCATATGTAGCTGTGTGTTCTCAACATTTATTGGCATAACAATAGTTTTTCACAAATAATGTAAAACCCAGTTGTTTTTTCCCTCCTGAATATACTAAGTGAGAAATAAAACACTAAAGACAATTGATTCTAAAGCTGTGTCTTAAAAGTACCTTTGCATATTGTATTTTTAGCTATTCTGAAAACTCATTTATTGCCTTGTTTCAAGCATCAGAAATGGGTCAATAGTCAAATCTGCATTTTATGTATAAACTAGGAAAAACAATGCATATTTCTCAATGTTATCAAGCACATTTTCTGTTCTATTAATAAATTTCATCAAAGAAATGAGAATTCCTTCAAGTATAATTATTAGCCAACATGATTTAACTCAAGGAACATGAATATTAATAACATATATAAAGTAAATATATCTTGCACTGAAATATCAGTGTGCTTTTAGAATGTGTGTGTGTGGGAAAGATACAACTTAAATTTTTTTTGCACTTTTATATTTGAGCGTGAAATGTACTAAGTACTCATTGATCATTTACCTGGCCTCCTATTGTCCATACTTTGGTTAAAAGAGTCTTGAGAAACCCTTAATTTCCATGTGCATGAAATATCCTAAAATATCAGTAATAAATTAAGATGACTCAACAAAGGATTTCTGATTCAAGGACTTTTAAAAATTGCCTCATCTGGAGTCTTAGCTCCCATTTTCTGCGTGGGAAACAGGAAATGCTTCTGTCTCTCTTTTCTCTCCCCTGTTCCTCTCCTAATAAACTTCACCATTAAAAAAATTGCGTTGTCTTACAGATCACATTACCTAGTGAAAAGTAATTGTTACATACCTATAATACATAAAATGTACATTAGTAGAATGAATTTATGGTAACCTACACGTATTCATGGCATCATTTTTTTCAAGAACGAAGCTCTTTTCTAAAAGGTAAAGTTTCCTTTGAGTCATTACAAGTTTTTTGCTTCCTGTAAAAAAATTATTTAAGTACATTTTACTGAGCTGAAATGAGAATGCTTGCCCTTTTACTTATCGAGAGTTACTAATGAATTTTGGACTGGTAGAAATCCAAATTGCTCAGGTTTGAGAAAAAAAATAACACATCAGAATCAGTGGGCTGAGTAAAGGCCAACTAAGTTGATGCAACTCGCTCACATGAAGTGGAAGTACATTAGGGAGAAAAGAGACTAAGTCAGGTGAAAGAACCCTTGAGGTTTTAGAGACTCAGTTTTTTTTAAAACTCTTAGTGAAAAATCAACTAATCTTAGCAATCTTTATTTTTTTTTTGGAAAATCATACAAAAGAAACAACACGATTTGGTGACAAGGAAGGGGAATTTATGATTGACATGACAGCCTGCTTACTGCAAATGAATAGACACTGTTGCTCACAAAAGAAAGCAAAACAGTGCAGGAAAGTGAAACACCTAAACTGGAAGCATGGTGACTGTGAAGAGAAGAGTTCATAGCCAGAGACACAGGAACAGTCTTGGGACACGGGACCCTATACTGATGAATCGAGAAATCCTGGTAATGAACCAAGCAGAGTGGGGAAGACAGGGGCCTAGTGACAAGTGCTCAAGCAAAGCTCAGATGTCAGAAGTGGCAAGAACCTTCAGGAGTGAGTGTGTTTTATGTCTCAAATCTATGCCCCAAATTTGTAAAAGAATGAAGAACTAGTTAGCCGGAATCTTGTTCTGCTTCCCATTTTTAGACATGCAGATTGAAATAGGACACAAAACATGAAATGTGGAATTGAATGCAAGAGAAAATAATAGCAAATTTCCAGTTTTTAAAGCATAAGGCCTGTAAGTCAAGAGAATAAAAGACAAGCCACAAGCAAAATTAAGTCAGACATAAGGTATACCATGTGATTTAAATATACCCTCGGGATCAGAAAACACAGCCTGGGCCAGGACAAGGTTGTGAGCAGAAACCAAGCTGATTTTTTAGGATGTCCTTTCCATGAAAGAGGCATTTTTTTAGAACTATGAATGGAATAACCTCTTTCATCTCATACTATGGGAAGGAATGGAGTCTACATTGACACTAGCATTGAGGTGAGGAGGTCTCAAGCCAAGAGAATAATGAAAATATTTGTTCTCACCATTGAAGAAATCAGAAACCATATGAAGAAACAGCTTAACCAACAGAGTAGTCAAGGATCACAAGGATTAGCACACCTAGGCCTAAGCAAGAGCACTACTAAGAATTTGAGATACAATATTCTGTAAGAAACTAAAATATTCAGAATTTAAAGGTTTTAAGAGACAACAATAGAAATGAAACTAGAATAAAATAGTGTACTACAGAGTTAAGAGATAGACTTGGAAAGAAACAAATACAACAGCCAAAAAATTAAAATTATAGACATCCAAATACAGTATCAATTGGCTTAGGCACAAGGTTAAGACAACATTTAAGAAAATTTAATAGTGCAATATACACATGATAGAATTTTACAAAATGCAACGTGGTACAGACAAAAAATGCTACAATGAGATTACCATACAATAAAAACAATAGCAAATTTTGGATTTTTGAAAAACAGAATGAAACTAAAGAATTAACTAATGTAGCATAACAATGTGAGAGATATTCAGAATTGAAGAATTCTAAAGTCCTTATAATATTGGTAAGGTCTATGAACATATTGATTATATATATATATATATATATATTTGTTTTATCAAAACAATTCATTGAGGTATGTTTGAGATTAAAACTCTGTGCCTATTTAATATTTAAAACTTAAGTTTGGTGAAAGGAATACACCTGTGAACCTATCAACACAGCCAAAGCCATAAACATACCCATCAAACATACTTCCAAAAGTTTTCTGCCATGGTCTCTATTTATTACTTTATTGTAAATTAAACATGGATTTAAAATGTTTAGTGTGGGAGGATAAGATGGTTGAATAGAGATGCCTAGGACTCACCTCCACAAATCAGAACCAAAGTAACAGATGCACAGCTGTATTATGAGGAGAAGGACCATGGTAGAACACTGGGAACAGCAAGAGAGAGACTGGAACTTCATAAGATCCAGATACCTGGGTTAGCACCATAGTAAGAGCCACAAAATATCCTGGTGTCCGGCATCCTGGCTCTACAGCTTTGGGATTGGGACTTGTTCTTGCAAGGACAGTGGTGAAAAAAAGAGTTCCAGAAAACTCAATTAGTGTAGACACTGGCAATTCTGGCTACTGGAAAATTTCACAGTCCTCACAGGTTTATGGCTTGCATAGTAATTTTGCTTTGGAAAAGGAGCTCACATCATATCATCTTCTACCACACAGTCATCCCAAGATGATGTCACCAGTAACTATCTTGAGAATGAAACTTTTGTCTGAATTTGGGCTGTTGTAGGGGTCACAAAATCCTGCATATTCTCATCTCCAGGATCCCAAAGACTTTCCACCGCATTGACTTGAGGGGTAGCTGCCTCATAAATTAAACTTGGCCCAACAAAGTGACATTGAATTCATATCTGCTGGGTGACAGAGAGAAGAATGAAGGACTCTACTTTTGAGAAACAAGAGAAGAGGAGCTTGGCCTTGGCCACCAAGGGCATGGTCAGCAAATTTGTGCCACTTCTAGGACTGAAGACAGGTGCCCATGCAGTTCCCGCTGCCTCATCCTACTGTGCTCCAACTGGTGCCCCAGTGCTGCGTAGGAGCTACTACTGAAGCAGCGGGCAGGAACATCTTACCTGTGTGGGTTCCTGCTGCAAGCTGCTCCCGCTGACCGTCTGACCACACTGTTGTCAAGGCTCAGTGCAAGTGCCACAACATGGTGCTGTAGTTCCCACCAGCATCCTGTGCAGCATCTAAGCCCACACCAGTGCCTGCTTCAGGCCCCTCACCACTGATAGAAGTGCTATAAGTGCCAGAAGACATAGCATTAGCAGAGCTAATACAGTCACTGTTGATACAGTGCCTGAAGAAGTCACCATCACCTAGTAAGGGCCACCATTCTCATAAAGGAGTAGTTGCACAGGGAATGCTCTATGTCTCTGCTGTCAATACCACACTTGACTGAACTGCTAGAGAGTTCCCACTCTTGAATGGCCTGCAGAGAAGGTATGTCTTTCTAATTCCAGCATGGCATACACTATGGGCAGTCATTAATCACAGCCAACAAAGGCACAGAGAAATAACAGTATGGTGCCCAGCTACAGTCAAAGACAATGTTGTATAACAAACTGAAAATTAAGACATCTTTAGAGTAAAGCAACTTACTAAGAAGCAAGCAGATAAAAGTGACAGATGTAGCTGATCCACCAGATATGTAAATCTCAATGAAGGAGCACAAAGAGCACAAGAAATATGAAAAAGTTAGATAATAAGATGACTCCAAAATAACAAAACTCCAGCAACAGATTCCAAAGAAAATGATATGAGTGAAATGCCTGATATAGAATTTAAATGAGTGATTACAAAGAGGACAATGAGATCCAAGATAACACAGATGTGCTTTGGATAACAAAATTAGGAAGACAATGCAGGATGTGAACTGGAAATTCAGCAAAGAGTTCAAGATTTTGTAAGAGAAACAAACAGAAATCTTGGAAATGAAGAGATCAATAAATCAAATAAAAATACATTTGAAAGCCAAAAAAGAGACTAGATCAAGTGGATAAAAGAATATTGGTGTTAAAAACAGGTCTTTCAAAATAATACCCTCAGACAAAAAAAGTTCCTAAAGATATAAGTAAACTAACAAACATCCACATTTTCAAAATTCCCAAAGGGCAGCAGAAAGAATTTATTGACATAGAAAACATGTTCAATGAAATGACAGCAGAAACTACTTCCTTAATCTTGGGGAAAATATAGACCTCCATCTATAGAAGTCTTATAGAACCACACATGGCCAGAAAAGATCACCACAACATATGATAGTCAAACTGTCAAAATATAAGAAATTAAAGAATTTAAAGATCTGCAAAAGTGGCAAGTCACACTTAAGGGTAACCCCATTAGATGAATATCAAAGTTCTTATCAGAAACTCTACAGAGCAGGAGGAAGTGAAATGGTGTATTTTAAAATTTGGAAGAAAATAACTCCAAACAAGAATACTATATCCATAAAGACTTTCTTTCAGAAATGAAGAAGAAATAAAGGCATTCAAAGACAAATAAAAACTGAGAGAATTCATGACCATCAGACCAGCCTTAAGATGATTAAGCTTCTGGTGGGAGGTAGTTACTAGTGGGAGGGAAGAGGATAAATAGAGAGAGTGAAGGAGGGAGAGAATGGCAAATGTATTTTGTATTGTGTATGAAAATAGAACAATGAAACTTATTGAAACTGTCCTAGGAAGGGGAGAAGGGAGATGATGGAGAATAATGGCAGAGACAAGGCTAATTAAGATTATTGGAAGCACATATGTAAATGTCACAATGTATTCCCCCTGTAAAACCATTATATGGAAATAAAACAAGAAAAAAAAATGGGAGGGAGAGTCCTGCATCCATAAGTGAAAGAAAGATAAATACCATCATGAAAGCATGGGAAAGTATAAATTCCACAATAAAAGTAGATAAACAATGGAGAAGTAGAAAATAATAAAACACTATCAATACTGAATAAGAAGGGAAGAAAAAATATTCAAAATGATTTGAAGAAAATAGAAGGTAAACTAAGTCTTTTCATATTAATAATAATCTTAATTTTAAACAAACTAAGTTCTTCAATAAAAGGTATATAAAGAAAAAGGCATGGTGGTGAAATTCGAGCATTTGGGAGGCAGGATTGCTGAGTTCAAGACCAGCATGGGCTACATTAGCATGGTCCTGTCTCACACAGTAAAGTCAAAGATAATGGATAAATAGATTTTTAAAAAGAGCAAGACCCAACCATATATTGCCTGCTAGAAACAGATTTCACATTAAAAATAAATAGTAAAAACACATGGACTTTAAAGGATGGAAATTGAAATTCTAAGCAAATGGAAATCTAAAACAAGCAGGAGTCATTATATTAAATCTGAGAAAATAGATTTTAAGACACAAACTTGAAGAAGATACAAGGAATGTAAATCTATAATGATCAAGAGATTGATTCAGAAAGAAGATATAATGCTGACATGTTATTTCATAAACACTAGTAGATCTCAAGAAAAGGTAGGATTCAATACAATACCAGTGAGGAAATTCAACACCTCACTTTCATCAGTGGAGTGCTCACCCAGCAAAAAATAACAAAAAAATCATCAGAATTAAATTGTATTAAAGATCAAATGGACTTATAGACATTTATAGAAGCTTCTATCCAGCAGTTGCACAGAACTTTCTCTAGACTAGACCATATATTAAGCCACAAAATACCTTAAGAAATACAAAAATATTGCAGTCATATGCTGTACCTTTTTTGATCACAATGGAACAAAACTAAAAGCAACAAAAGAAATTTTAGAAATCATACAAATACATGGAGACTGAACTTCACACTTTAGAATGAAGTGACATCATCAAGGAAGTCAGAGGGAAATTTAAAACATTTTCAAAACAAAGGAAAAAAGGAACATAATATACCGAAACAAGTGGGATGCAAGAGGTAGAGGGAAATTAATAGTAATGAGTGCCTACATCAAAAAGGAAAGATTTTCAATATTGTAAAATGGCTATATGACCAAAGGAAATCTATGTTTAATGCATTACTCATCAAAATTCCAATAACATTCATCACAGAGATTGAAAAATCACCCTAAAGTTCGTTTGGAAACACAAAAAACTGTGAATAGCCAAGTCAATACTGAGCAAAAGGAGTACGATGGAGACATCACAATACCTGACTTCAAACTATATTACAGAGCCATAGCAATAAAAACAGCATGGTACTGGCATAAAAGCAGACATGAAACCAGTAGAACACAATAGAAGACCCAGATATGAATCCACGCAGCTATTCCCACCCGATTTTTGACAAAGGCACCCAAAACGTACAAGGGAAAAATGACTACTTCTTCAACAAATGTTAACTGGAAAAACTGGATATCTACATGCAGAAAACTGAAAATAGATCGATGACTTTCACCCATACAAATATCAACTCAAAGTGGATTAAGAATCTTAATGTAACACTAGAAACTTTGAAGCTAGTACAGGACAGAGCATGGAATACACTGGAACTGATAGGCATAGACAATAACTTCCTAAATAGAACTCAAATGGCTCAGCAACTAAGAGAAAGGATTGACAAATGGGACTAAATGAAACTAAAAATCTTCTGCACAACAAAAGAAATGGTCACCAGATTAAAGTGGTGGTCCACAGAATGGGAGAAAAATCTTTGGCTGCTATATATCTGACAAGGGATTAATAACCAGAATATACAGAGAGCTCAAAAAACTAAACTCCCAAAAAGACAATGACCCAACGAAGAAATGGGCAAATGAACTGAACAGACTTTTTTGAAAGGAAGAAGTCCAAATGGCTAAAAAACATATGAAGAAATGCTCACTATCCCTGGCCATAAAGACAATGCAAATCAAAACCACACTAAGATTCCACCTCATTCCTGCTAGAATGACTATCATCAAGAACACAACAACAAATGTTGGCAAGGATGTGGGGAAAAAGGAACCCTCATACACTGTTAGTGGGAATGTAAAATAGTACAACCACTATGGAACACAGTACGGAAGCTTCTTAAAAAACTAAAAATAGAACTGCCATATGATCCAGCAATCCCACTCTTAGGAATATACCCAAAGGAATGTTAAGTCAGGTTACAGTGAAGACACCTGCACACCCATGTTTATTGCAGCATTATTCACAATAGCTAAGCTATGGAAATAATCAACATGCCCCAATACTGATGAATGGATTAAGAAAATGTGGTTTTATATATACAATTGAATTTTATTCAATCATAAAGAAAAATGAAATTTTTTGTTTGCTGGTAAATGGATAGAACTGGAGAACATCATCTTAAGTGAAGTTAGCCAGGTTCAGAAAGCCAAAGGCCACATGTTTTCTCTCATGTGTGGACTATAGATGCAATACAAATACAAGCAATATGATGAAAACAGGTCATGCTATGGGGAGGTCATATTCAAGAGAGAGAGAGGATAAAAGAAAGAAGTTAACATGAATATGGTTGATATACTTTCTATATAAAAATGAATATAGAATTTTTGAATCTGTTGAAATCACCACAAGAAAAGGACTAAAGTATAAAGGAGAAAAAATAGAAGAGATGAATAAATTTGGGTTATAATACAGAGATACATGGAAATGTCACAATGAAACAGTCTTACATACATCTTAAACAAACAAAAATTTAGTTTTTTTCCAAAAACAGAGAACAGGAAGGCAAAACAGGTCCTGTATGGGCTGGTACCAGTGGGATGAGGGAAGATATAAGGAAAGGGTGTAGGAGAGTAAATATGGTAGAAATATTATGTATTCATGTATGCAAATAAAAAATGAGACCTTTTGAAACTATTCCAGGAATGGGGGATGGAGGGATGAAGGAAAATGATGGAGGTGTAAATTCAACTATAACATATTATAAGAACTTTTGTAAATGTTACAATGTACCCCAGCACAACAATAATATGATAATCAAAATAAAAAAGAAAGATTTCAAATAGGCTGCCTAACATACATCTCAAGAAGTTAGAAAAATAAGAATAAATCAATACGATTAGTAGTATAAAGATAAAAACAAAAAAATTCATTAAATGGAGAAATACATTAAATGGAGAGTTACAAAAAGATCAATGAAAGAAAGAATTGGATTTTTGAAAAGATAAGCAAAACTGACAAAACTTTAGCAAGATTAACTGAGAAATAAAGACCCAAATGAAATTTGATATGAAAACAGATATATTGCAACCAATACCACAGAAATGCAGGGGATTACGAGGGATTATTAAGAAAGACTACATGTTAACAAAGTGGAAAGTCTTGAAGGAATGGACATGTTTCTGGACGCATATGACCTTCCAAAATTGAACAATGAGGATAGACCAATAAAAAGTAATCAAACTGAATCAGTAATAAAACTTCTCCCAACAAAGAAAACCCAATGGCTGGATAGTTTTACTGCTAAATTTTATCAAAAATTTAAACAAAAACAAATGCCAATTCTTCTCCAGTTATTCCACATAATTGATAGGGAAGGAACCTTTCCGAATTCATTCTTTGAGGTTAGCATTACCCTGTTATCAAAACCAGAGAAGGGCATACCACCAACAAAAACTATAGATTAATATCTCTGATGAACATAAATGTTTAAATTCTCAAAAAATACTAGCAAATGAATTCAACAGCACAAAATTTGGTCATTCACTATGATCAAATTGGCTTCATCCCAGATATGCAAGGATGATTCAAAAAATGCAAAAGACATAATACATCATGTCAACAGAATGAAGGATAAAAATTGTATGACTATCTCAATAGATGCAATAATTTTTAAAAATAAAATTTAACATTTTTTCATGATAAATGTCCTAAAGAAATTAAGCATAGAAAGATTGTATCTCAACATAATAAAGTCCATATATGGAAAATCCATGATCAATGTCTTACTGAATGAGCAAAATCTTAAAGCATTTTCTCTAAGATCAGGATCAAGACAAAATTGTCCAGGTTTTCTGCTTTAGTACTAGAAGTTTTAGACAGAGCAAAGTAAGAAAGAGGAAGAAATAGAAGGCATACAAATAGGAAGAGAAGAATCAAACCAACTCTGGTATGCTTTTCTATATGGAAAAACCTATACTCCACCTAGAGAGTATTAGAACTTATAAATAAATTCAGTAAAGTAGAAAAATACAAGATCAACTTGCAAACATCAATAGCTTATTTATACACCAATAACAAATTTTCTGAGAAAGAAATCATGAAAGCAACACCATTCATAATAGCTATGAAAAACAAAACAAAAACTTGGAAAACTTCAATCAAGGAAGTGAAGTGCCTCTACAATAAAAATTATAAAACACTGATGAAAAGAAATTGAAGACCCTGAAGGGTGGAAAGTCCTCCCATGTTCATAGATCACAAGAATTAAGAGTGCTAAAATGTCTGTACTAGCCACAGTGATCTACAGATTCAGATCTACAGAAGCTATAAAAAAGTCTACTTAAATGTTCAATAGTAATTACTGAAAGGTATGAAGTCAGGAGGGCAGAAAAAGAGAGGCTGGATTTGATCAGTATACACTATCTGTACATTGTATTAATTTTACATTAATATGTACAGTTAATGTTTGTTAATAAAATTTAAATATAATCACTGAAATAACAGAAATGTATGGCTTTTGTTCAGGAAAACAATTCTAAAGAACCAGGAAAAGCATAAAGAAACAAAGAAAGAGCTTGTTTAATTGAAACAAAAAGGATCAGACAGAGTGGCCTGTAATCCCTGCTACTTGAGAGGCAGAGTTGGGGAAGATTTTAATTTAAAGACTGCCCTGGAAAAAAAGTTAACAAGACCCCATCTCAACAAATAAGCCAGATGTGGTGGCATGCACCTGTATTCCCAGCTATGTGGGAGGCCATAGAAAGGAGGATCACAATCTGAGGACAGCTTTATACAAAAGCCCCTATAGAAAAAAAAACTAAAGCCAAAAAGAGCTGGAGACATGGTTCATGTGTTAAGAGTATCTGCTTAGGAATCATGAGGCCTTGAGTTTAATCCCACACTACCTCTGAAAAAAATTCAAACAAATAGTTTGGTAATGATAACTGTTGTAGTCATTGATGTTCACTCAATAGATAAAATTCAGCATCAGGTTAATTTAAAAAACTATATACATGCACACAAACATACACGCATAAGACAAAAGTACAGTGGACTGACACCAACATGTCAAGAATAAAGGGATACATTAGATCAAGGGCAAACACAACAAGGGGATTGCACTATGAGCACATGATAAAAGTGAGAGCACACAAGGGAGGGGTGAGGATAGGTAAGACACCTAAAAAACTAGCTAGCATTTGTTGCCCTCAACGCAGAGAAACTAAAGCAGATACCTTAAAAGCAACTGAGGCCAATAGGAGAAGGGGACCAGGTACTAGAGAAAAGGTTAGATCAAAAAGAATTAACCTAGAAGGTAACACCCACGCACAGGAAATCAATGTGAGTCAATGCCCTGTATGGCTATCCTTATCTCAACCAGCAAAACCCCTTGTTCCTTCCTATTATTGCTTATACTCTCTCTACAACAAAATTAGAGGTAAGGGCAAAATAGTTTCTGCTGGGTATCGAGGGGGTGGGGGAGGGGGCGCAGTGGGTGGTAAGGGAGGGGGTGGGGGCAGGGGGGAGAAATGAACCAAGCCTTGTATGCACATATGAATAATAAAAGAAAAATGAAAAAAAAAAAAGAATAAAGGGATAAAGGAAGAGAAGCCATATAGTTACCGAATTTTAACAGGTACTTGTAATAGATTGAATTGTGTCCCCCAAATTCATATGCTGATGTTTTAACCTCCCAGAACTCAATGCAACTATATTTGGAGAAGGGTCTTTAAAGATGGAATTAAATTAAAATTAGGTCATTATTGTGGGTCTTAGTTCAACATGACTGTGTTCTTATAGAAGAGGAGGTTAGGGCATGGCCCACACAGGCAGCACGTGAGCATGAGGGCACCGAGCACACCAAGGAGCAGTGCATGGGACAGATCCTTCTCAAAGCCTTCAGAAGGGAGCCACCCTGCAGACGCCTTGGCCCCGGGCTTCTCTGTCTCCACAACCGTGGACCAGAAGGTTCTGCTTCTTCAGCCACCCTGCCTGTGGTACTTGGTTTCAATAGTCATGGCAAACAGACTCAGTAGGGTCAAATACCGTCATTTAGGGGTGAAAAACCATTCACTAGAAAGACCAAAAATCCTGCACCAATGTACATAAAAATGTGATAAAACTGACAGAATTATAGAGGGGAAATTATAAATATATAATCACTCTTTTTTTCCTGGATTTTCATACACTCAGAAAGTAACAAATCAAATAGGAAAAGTGCTAGTCAAGATTTGAGCAACAAGGTCGACAAATTTAATTTAATGCTCAGCCCTAATTCATTCTTGTCACCAAAGTAAGAGCATGCACACATCTCCTTTAAAGCCCAATCTGAAACACTTTAAAAAAAATTGAATCCAGAATATAGTTTAAATTTTTAACTATAAATTTTTAACAAATTTCAGTGATTAAGTGACATTTAACAGACTGTGTTACCTCATAATCATAGAATTAAAACACAAAGTTAACAGCAAAATGATAACATTTATAAGCCTCCATCAGAACATTATAATGGAATCAATAAAATTATTAGTCTGGATCCAAAACTAAGAACAAAAAATAGTTAAGCTGAGCACAGTGTCTCACATCTAAATCTTAGCTATTTGGGAGGCTGGAGATTAGGAGGACTGTAGTGTGAGGCTGGCTATGGCAAATAGTTCACAAGACCGCAATTCAACCAATGACCGGGCAAAGTGGTGTGTAACTGTCATCCAAGCAACTGCAGGAAGCATAAAGAGGGGGATTATGATCCAGGCCAGTTCTGGCATAAAGCAAGACCCTATTTCCAAAAGAACCAACCCAAAAAGTTCTATCAGAGTGGCTCAATGGTAACCTAGCAAATGCAAGACCTCAGCTTCAACCCCCAAATCCCACCACAACCATCCAAAAAAAGAAAAAAACAACATAGCCCAATTTAGGGAAAGCCACTGTTCATTGTCAAATATAATTAAGTGATGAGCCAAAATTTGTTTTAATCCCATCTAAATAGTTCCTAATTTTAGGCCCTGATATTTCCTCTGAGCCATGTGGACATACAGCACCTAACTCACACCTATTCTCCTACACAGGCAACAGCACTATAGGCATGCTGCGTAAAGGCAGGAAAAAGAAACGTGAGAAAAAGGTGTGAATCTTAGAATTCTTGGAAATAAAATATTTAGTTTGTGTTACTTGTAAGTACTAAAAGTGGAGGGCTATAAAAATATACAGTATGGTGGAAATCACCTGAATAGAGCCTTTTAATTACTAACCTTGGAATCACCTGTAAACCCTATAGTGAACAACAGGAATTTGAAATGATATCTTTAAACATTAGTGTCTATTTTCTAACCTGAATACAAGTCTTGGTCTTGTGACACAGAATCAAATGTTAAAAGTCAGTCCAAGGCCTTGAAAAACACCACAGTGTCATGTTGTCCCCAACTCTTTAAAGAATTGAGGCTCAAATGAAAATAGAAAAGTTACGCAAGTCTAATTATTTGAACAGTTCTTATGGGTGACAGGAGCAATGTTTCTTTGTAATATATAGCTATATACATGTATATGCACATATATTAGTGTATATATAATATATATATATATCCATACACATGTATACATATCCTTCCATATACACAGATTTTTCTCATGTGCTGATTTAACCAATTGAAAATATTCAAAAAAATTTCTGTATCTTTACTGAACATATACAGACTTTGTGGCACTGTGTCATTCTACATAAGGGATTTGAAGTTCCTCTGTGAAGTTTGGTATTTGTGGGGTTCTAGAATCAATCCCCTATGGAGAGAGACAGATAGAGAGAGAAAAAGAGAGAAGGAGGGGAAGAAGGAAGGAGAAAGAGGGAGGGAGGAGGGGAGAGAAGCTTGAGTCTAGTCTGCCCTTTCTCCACTCCCCTTGTTCACACTCCATGTTTCTTAGTGCTTAAAGAATTCAAGCTTGAACTTGAAAGGCAAACCCTAAACCATTTTTGGTTAAAATCATTCTTTTCTCCTGTAACAAGACATGGGGATGATTGTACCACTCAATTAAAATAATCCATATTTAAAAATCCATGTAGCTTAGGCTCCAGGAATTAATTTTTCTGTCTTTATTTTTCTGAAGAAAACCTTTTACATCAGTTATTACAAATATTACCAGTATCATTTCATGTTCATGAGAAATGGTATTATTTTTATATGAAGACAAATTCTTGGTGTGGGTTCCTTAGTTTATAAACATTGAGAAACTTAAAGAAGTCAGTACAATTTGAATCAATAGAATTGTTATTTCTTCCCAGTCATATTGAACACATGAGTTTTTTAAAATGCAACCTTCTGTCTTCACATTTAATTCACATTAAAGTTCTTGTAGTTTCTGTAAAACTCTGACATGAATTCTTTAAATTTTCACTCACTGTCTTAGCTGTTTTTCTCCAAAGCAGTTCATATTTCATAGGTTTAGTAAAAACTCATTACTCCTAATAACTATGCGTTTTATCAGGCTCACAGCAGGTCATGGAAAAGGCACTAATTATTTTCCATTAAAATACTTTCTACAGTATCAGTGTTTTCTACAATCATGAGAGAAATTTTTATAGACCATGCATTCATTGATTTAATCATTTCTGGTTCCTCAAAGGCAAGGGCACAATAGAGTACTTGATATTCTAAATCATGATCTTATCAGACTAAATGAATTTTCTACACTCATTAATTAGACACAAAAAATATGTGTCTCCTGGATGCATTCAGTATATAAACTAACCTAGTGATCATAGATACTTTCATCTATTCTGGTATTCTAGTCATTGTGGGAGATGTCTTTGAGCAAAAGTAGAAATTGGCTTGAAATACGAGCTAGCATCTTTTTGTATCACAAAGGGGGATTTTTTTTTTCTTCACAGAAATAGCTTTAAGCAATGTGATGGATACTTTTTGTTGTTATGTAAAACTGAAATAATGTGTGCTGTGAGACACAGGAATAGTAAGGGATCTTCAGAAGAGGCAATTTACTGCAGCACAGTGTGAAGCACTATGTCATTACACTAAGGGATAGGAAATTACAGGAGCCAGCGCACCCGTTGGCAACCCGACTGCCGATGGCAGTCAGAGATGAGCGGCTTCACTTCCAAAACCAGGCACTGATTTTTAAGTAAGAAGTCACGCTGACTTCAGCCCAAGGCGGTGTTCCAAGCAACGGGATACTGGAAGGCGGCAGGCTCAGTGGTAGCTTCAAAACCAGCCCTAATTGTGAGACACCACCCATATCACTTTCACTACTGTGAAACTTTGCCAATACACATGAAACCAATCAAATCAAACCAAACCAAAACAAAGGAAAGCAAAACAAAAATCCCTTTGTCATGGTTAATTAAATATTGTGACTATGAAGTATCATTTGCAAAAACAAGAAAGGGTTGTCTTGTTGATGTAGGCGTGCAGGATTTTAATCAAAGACAGGGTTATGAACTAAAGCAGACTCATTTCTCTTTGATATATCAAGGACCAATAGCTTTTCCACCAAAAATCAGACCTACAATGAATGTATTAGAGAGAAAATCCCAAATATCCATGGAGTAGAAAGACCAGGACAGATATAGGTGGGTGTATGAGTGTCCCTGAGCCCAAGGGGCTGCGGCTTCCCAAAGTAGAGATGCCTGGACATTGGACTTTATGTATTGAGACTGAAAAGAGAATGTCAGTCACTAGCAAAAAATAAAAAAAGAGCAAGCATGGAAGATTGTCCAATCACTAAGAACCCAGAAATCAGAGTAAAAATTTGTAGGAAAACACCAGCATATTTATGTAAGTATACATGTTTGTGGTTGTTTTAACAAATTCCAGCCTTGACTGCCTAAGACGATGGCATCTATTTTTATTCTTCCAGTGGGCTTAATATTCTTTTATGCAAAGGATAAGACAGATGTAACAATATCCAGGCTAGATAGTAAAACTTTAACATCTACTTTACAATGATATAAAGTTCATATCAATATAGTGTGTAACATCAAACAGGAAATAGTTTCAAGACTTTCTATAGCCATAAAATAAAACAAAAGGATGAATAATCATTGTTTACATATAATAATCCACACCAGCTTATCACATGCATTTGGTGTGAGGTACTTTTATAAAAATGCACTCCTTGTCCCTTAGGGAGCTGACTTTATAATATATTTACCTTGAAGTTAGTGTAAAAACCCAATTAAAATGCAGAGATTGTCAGTTTGGATTTAAGACACACAAATACACATAGGCTCACAAGGTCCAAAACACATAAAGGTGAAATAAAGTATAGACAAGACATATCAAGATGTATGTTGGTTCTTTTATGAGCCAAGAGTGCTAATGACTACACCACATCAGATAAAATAGAGCTAAAACAGGTTACTAGACATGAGGAGAATGTCTTACAGTGACAAAAGGAATAGTATATCAGGAAGATATCACAATTTTAACTATGTGTCCAGGTTAAAATAGAGCTCCACAATGCATGAAGCAAAGCAGACATAATTGAGGAAGAAAGATAACTCAACAATAGTAGTCAGATATTTTAATACCTGTAATTGAAAAAACAGACAGAACAACTAGGAAGAATTTCGATATTATTGAAAATTTTCAAATACCACAATCAAAACAGACCTAATAGACATTAATGGAACAATTCTCGCAGACAGAATATGAATTCTCAAGTACTGATGGAATATTCTTCAGGATTTGCCATGTGCTCACCACAGAAAAGTATGAATAAATTTAAAATGATTGAAAGTGTAAAAATTTAATTTTTGCTTTTTTTAAAATAAATTTTTGTCCTTTGACCAACATCTTCCCAACTCCTCACTTTCCCAAGCCTCTGGTAACTCACCTTCATTCTACTCTATGTCTATGAGTCCAACTTTTCCACACTCCATGTGTAAGTGGGATCATATCATTGCATATGTGTCATTCTCTGCCTGGCTTATTTTGTTAAATACAGTGTCCTCCAGGTTCATCCATGTGTCACAAATGACAGAACATCTCCTTTCTATAAGAATAAATAGCATTATACTATATATATAGTATATATATATATAATATATATAGTGTATTGTATATATGGTTATACAATAACATATATACACACATATACATATATATGCATGAAATCACATTTCCTTTATCCATCCACATGTTTATGGACAGTTAGGTAAATTCTCTACCTTGAATATTGTGAGTAATGCTGTAACCAACATGGAAGTACATATACTTCTTCAGTGTACTGATTTTGATTCATTTGAATATATAACAAGTAGTGAGATTTCTGGATCAATATGGAATAGCTCTATTTTTAATTTTTTGAGACACTTCTGCACTGTTTTCCATAATGGCTGCATTAATGTATATTTCCTACAACACTGTGTAAGCATCCCTTTTTCTGCACATTTTCCCCAACTTTTGCTATTTTTCAAAATAATAGACCTTATAACAGCTGTAGAGGTGATATGTCATGGTTTTAATTTGCATTTCCCTGATGATTAGTGATGGTGCGCATTTTTTCATAAATCTCTTAGCCATTTGTATGTCTTCTATTGAAAAATTATTTCTCAGATCCTTCATCCATTCTTAAAATAGATTGTTTTCTTACTATAAAGTTGGGCTATGTATTATACTCAATTATATTTTGGATATTAATCCCTTATAAGATATATGGTTTGCAAATGTTGTCTCCTATTCTGTGGGTTATATTTTTACTTTGCTGTTTATTTCCTTGGCTGTGCAGAAGATTCCTACTTTGATGTAATTCCATTTGTCTATTTTTTCTTTTGTGGCCTGTGCTTTTGAGTTCATATCCAAAAGTCATTGCCCAGACCAAAACCAGAGAATTTTCCATTGTCTTTCTTTCTAGGGGCTTTAGAGTTTCAGGTCTTATTTTAAGTCTTTAATTCATTTTGAATTAAATGTATGGTATGAGATAACAGTCTGATTTCTATTGCCTGTGGATATGTAGTTGTTCTAATGCTATTGAAGATAGTTCTATGTGTATTTTATAGTTTTTTCTATTTTTGTGAAAAATGTCATTGAAGCTCACTGTCATTGCATTGAAATTATAGGTCACTTTAGGTGGTGTGGAATTCTGTTTTTTGAGACAAGGAAGCTTCAAAATTATGATCCTTCTGCCTCAGTCTCCCAAGTGTTGGTATTACAGACTTGTACTGCCACATCTAGCTAGTGTGGATATTACATACAACGATATTAATTCTTACAATTCATGAACGCTGAATATCTTTCCTCCTTTTTGTGTCTTCAATTTCTTTGAACATGTTACTGTTTTTAGTATATAGGTCTTGCAGGTCCTTGGTTAATTTATTCCTAAGTATTTTATTTATTTATTGATAATTATTACAAATGAGATTTAAAAATTTTTTTCAGGTAGTACATTGTTAGTGTATCAAAATGCTATTTTTCTGTATTGAATTTATATGTTGCATTTTACTGCACTTACTTTTTAGTTTTAGAGTAGGTTTTGTAGGAGTCTTTAGGGTTTTCAATATAAAATCCTGTCATCTGCAAACAGGGACAGTTGTACTGCTTCTGGTTATCTTTTATTTCTTTACCTTGTCTAATTGCTCTAGCTAGAACTCCCAGTACCCTGTTAAGTAGAAGTGGCAAGAGGGCACTTGTCTTTTCCTCATTCAGTGGAAATGCTTTAAACTCCCCACCATAGAGTATGATCATAGCTATGGATTTGTCACACAGGGCCTTTATTTTGTTAAGGCAAATCTCTTCTATACCTAGTTTGTTGAAACTCTTTCTCATGAAAGGATGGGAATTTTGTGAAATGTTTTTCCTGTATCTATTGAGATGATAACATGGATTTTGTACTTCACTCTGTTCATAAGGTGAGTCAAATTTATTGATTTACGTATATTGAACTATTCTAAGATCCCTGGAGAAATTCCTCTTGATCATGGTGAATTATACATTTAATGTGCTATTAAATTCATTTTACTACACTTTGTTGCACTATGCCTCTGTGTTCAAGAGACATACTGATCTGTAATTTTATTTTCTTGCAAGTATCCTTGTCTGGCTTTTGTAGTGTTAGTCTGGGTTAGTGAGCTTGGAAAAATGATCTCTTCATAATTTGGGGGGAAAATGTTTGAGATTGGTATTAATTCTTGAAAGGGTTGGTGTGAGTCAGCAGTGAAGCCATCAGTTCCTGAGCTTTTTCTTAATCAGAGATCTTTGTTACTGACTCTATCACCTTACTTGCTACTGGTATGTTCAGATTTTCTTCACGATTGGTCTTGGTAGGTATTTATCCCTTTCTTCTAGATTGCTAACGAGATGCTTATTTCATTCACAGTAGTTTCACAATCATTTGTTTTTCTTGAATCAGTTGTGATCTCTCTCTGCTTCTGGCTTCTGATTTTATTTACATTCCCTCATTTTCTTCAACTCTCTAAAGGTTTGTGATTTGGAGTTTATCTTTCAAAAAACTTAACTCTTACTTTTATTAATCTATTCTGTTATTTTCTAGACCTTCATTTCTTTCTACTGTGATCTGTAATATGTCCTTTCTCATGTTAACTTGGAGGTTAGTTTCTTCTAGTTCCCTGAGATGTAATGTTTCACTGGTTATCTGAGAGTTTCTGTTTTTTGTTTCTGGCTTTTTTTTTTTAATGTAGGTGTTTACTGGTATAAAAATCTCATTTAGAATTGCTTTTGCGGAGGATTCCAAGATGGCGACTAGAGGGAGGAAGCAGAAAGCAAGCCTCCTATAGTGAAATCTTGGAGAGACAATGGAGACACACTTTGCAGGCAAAATCACTGAGAAGAGGCAAAACTTTGACTCCTCCACACCTCTAGCCAGCGCAGACAATTTCCACTTCACGTTAAATGGAGAAACAAGGAGGGCCCCCGGGCTGCCAGCTGCCCGTGCCCAGATGGCTTGGAAAGACGTGGACAAGGAGATCTTCGCAGTGCTGCGGTACTCCCACAGACAAGCCTGGGCCAGAGCAGCATAGCCCCCTGGACAGACCGACCTCCACCTGGGGAAAAAAGAGAAACTGACTAATAAGCAATAAGAACAATAAAGACACACGGGAAAGAGGGTGGGGCGAACTGAGCGCCGAAGATTGGGCGAAGGGAATCCTTCCCAGGACTGTAAATAAACAAGCCGGGTGGGCAGGAGAGGCTCTGGTGGGAGTGGGGGTGCGCACCCAGCAACCAGGAACGGGAAAGCTTGTGAGAGTGGCGGAGTGAGGAAAACTCCACAGGAGAGGAGGGAAGACCCACTTCCCACATGAACTGTAAATAAACATGGAGGCTGGCAGGAGCAGCAGCAACGCCCACTAATCAGAAGCAGGAAAGCTTGTAAAAGTGGCGGTGGGAGGAAAACTGCACAGGAGAGGGAGGAAGACCCACTTCCCACATGAACTGTATATAAACACGCAGGCCTGAGAACGCGGGGGCAGTGTCACCTTTCCCAGTGTGCTTGGAAAGGGGAAAGCTTGTAGCAGAGGCTCATGCACAGGAGAACTCTGAGTAAACAAAGACTGCAGGCCCAGGTGAGTGCTAAGCTCACCCCAGAGATCTGCATAAACAATGCCTCCAGCAACAGCAGGCTGACAGCAGTGGACAGGCAAGCAACAGCCACAGATACCATTCTCAGAACTGTCCCCAGACTCTTTTTTTTTCTCTTTTTTTCCCTACATTTGATGAGAGAACAACCGAATTGCACCTGCATGCTGAAAAACTTACTGAAACTGTATTGCATTTGAACTTGGGACACTTGGTGGGGTTTTTTTGTGTTTGTGTGTAGTTTTGTTCTACTTTATGGGTCCCCTTTGATGAGACAACTACAGAACAACATCTGAGGCACCACCTCCAGGACTGGAGACTGAGGTGGACACCCAAATTATTAAGACTGAAACTTCATTGCATTTGAACTTGGAGGTTTTTTGGTTTTTTGGTTTTTTAAAAATTTTCTATTTTTCATTTTATTTTATTTTATTCATCTATATATATTTCTTTCATTTACTTATTTTTTATTTTTATTCTTATCTTTTTTTATTTTTTATTTTCAATCCTCTCTCTGTCTCTCTAATGCCTGTTCAGCTTACTGTCGATTAGTACACTAATGCTCCCTGCTTATACCTTTGAAACTTTCTTGTCTGATTCCTTGCTCTATTTTCTCCTTCTTGATTGTGTATTTGTTTTTCCCTTTTCTTTAACTTCTTGCTTTCCATCTCCACTCACACTTCCATTCTAAATATCACCATTGTTATTATTAAAAGCTAGAAAATACTTAATTGCACACAGTACAGGGACAGTAACAACACCAAAGACAATGATGGGCAGACAGAAAAAACAGGGAAACTAGTTTTCCCACAGCAAAAAATTAGTACAGGAACCAGAGGGGAATGAAGAAAACAGATACTCAGATCCAGACTCCAACAAAATGAAGATAAACTATGCCAAAGGACCCAATGAAGCCCACAAGAATAATTTAAAAGAAGACATACTACAGGTACTCAATGAGAATTTTAGAGAGATGATACCAGATAGGGTCAACCAAAATGTACAGGAGACACTCAAGAAATTCCAAAGCAACAAAAATAGAGAATTTGAAAAAGCAAAAGAAGAAATAAAGGAAACAATAAAAGCACTGTATAAACACCAAAATGAAACAGAGAACATGATGAATAAACGGATAAATGAACTCAGGACAAAAATAGACAACATAAAAGAAGAAACCACCCAGGACATGGAAAACCTCAGAAAAAAGAATGAAACAGAACTGCAAAACAAAACGGAAGGCCAATCCAGCAGAATAGAACAAACAGAAGACAGAATCTCAGAACTTGAAGATGAAATGGTAATTAAAGGAAAAATGGAAGAACTATTAATTAAACAACTCAAGACCTGTGAAAAGAAAATGCAAGAACTCACCGACTCCATAAAAAAAAAAAACTTGAGAATCATGGGCATCAAAGAAGGAGAAGAGGTTCAAGCAAAGGGATTGTGTAATATATTCAACAAAATAATAAAGGAACAGATCAAAATAGAACTACCCCGTGACATATCATCATTAAAACAACAAGTTCAGAAACTAAAGAAAGAATATTGAAGGCTGTAAGAGAGAAAAAACAAGTAACATACAAAGGCAAACCCATCAAAATCACATCAGACTTCTCAACAGAAACATTAAAAGCAAGAAGAGCGTGGGGTGAGATCTTCTGGGCACTGAATGAAAATAACTTCAACCCCAGGATACTCACACAGCAAAACTATCATTCAAAATAGATGGAGCAATAAAAGTCTTCCATGATAAGCAGAAACTAAAACAATATGTGACCGCAAAGACAACACTACAAAAGATTCTTCAAGGGATTCTGCACACAGAAAGTGAAACCCAACTTAACCATGAAAAGACAGGCAGCACCAAACCACAGGAAAAGAAAAAGCAAGACAATAGAGAGTAACCTCAACTTAGGTTCACACAATCAAACCTTCAAACAACTAAGTCAACTAAATGACAGGAATCACCACATACCTATCAGTACTAACGCTTAATGTTAACGGACTTAATTCACCCATCAAAAGGCACTACTCGATGAAATGGATTAAAGGGGAAGATCCAACAATTTCTTGCTTACAGGAGACCCATCTCACCAACAGAAATAAGCATAGGCTAAGGATGAAGCCTGGAAGAAGATTTACCAATCCAATGGCCCCCGAAAACAGGCAGGGGTAGCAATACTTATCTCTGACAAAGTAGACTTCAAACCTACATTGATCAAACGAGATAAAGAAGGACATTCCATACTAATAAAAGGGGAAATAGACCAAAAGGAAATAATAATCATCAACCTGTATGGACCCAATGTCAACTCACCCAATTTCATCAAACATACCCTGAAAGAACTAAAAGCATATATTAACGCCAACACAGTGGTTGTGGGAGACTTTAACACCCCATTATCATCAATAGATAGGTCATCCAGACAAAAAATCAATAAAGAAATCCTAGATCTAAAATGTACAATAGATCAAATGGACCTAGTTGATGTCTATAGAATATTTCATCCATCTTCTACACAATATACATTCTTCTCAGCAGCCCATGGAACTTCTCCAAAATAGATCATATCCTAGGGCACAAAGCAACTCTCAGCAAATACAAGAAAATAGAAATTATACCATGCATACTATTTGATCACAATGCAGTAAAAGTAGAACTCAACAACAAAAGTAAAGACAAAAAACATGCAAGCAGCTGGAAACTAAATAACTCATTAGTTAATGAACAATGGATCATTGATGAAATAAAAGAGGAAATTAAAAAGTTACTGGAAGTCAATGAAAATGAAAACACAACCTACCGGAACCTATGGGACACAGCTAATGCAGTCCTGAGAGGAAAGTTTATAGCCATGAGTGCATATATTAAAAAGATTGAAAGATCCCAAATCAATGACCTAATGATACATCTCAAACTCCTAGAAAAACAAGAACAAGCAAATCCCAAAACAAATAGAAGGAGAGAAATAATAAAAATAAGAGGTGAAATCAATGAAATAGAAACCAAAAAAACCATACAAAGAATTAATGAAACAAAAAGTTGGTTCTTTGAAAAAATAAACAAGATCAATAGACCCCTGGCAAACCTGACTAAAATGAGGAGAGAAAAAACTCAAATTAGTAGAATCAAGAAAGCAAAAGGGGAGATATGAACAAACACCATGGAAGTCCAGGAAATCATCAGAGACTACTTCGAGAGCCTATATTCAAATAAATTTGAAAATCTTTTTTTTTTTTTCCAGTTTTTTTTTCATTTTTCTTTTATTATTCATATGTGCATACAAGGCTTGGTTCATTTCTCCCCCCTGCCCCCACCCCCTCCCTTACCACCCACTCCGCCCCCTCCCTCTCCCCCCCTCAATGCCCAGCAGAAACTATTTTGCCCTTATTTCTAATTTTGTTGTAGAGAGAGTATAAACAATAATAGGAAGGAACAAGGGTTTTTGCTGGTTGAGATAAGGATAGCTATACAGGGCATTGACTCACATTGATTTCCTGTGTGTGTGTGTTACCTTCTAGGTTAATTCTTTTTGATCTAACCTTTTCTCTAGTTCCTGGTCCCCTTTTCCTATTGGCCTCAGTTGCTTTAAGGTATCTGCTTTAGTTTCTCTGCGTTGAGGGCAACAAATGCTAGCTAGTTTTTTAGGTGTCTTACCTATCCTCATCCCTCCCTTGAGTGCTCTCGCTTTTATCATGTGCTCAAAGTCCAATCCCATTGTTGTGTTTGCCCTTGATCTAGTGTCCACATATGAGAGAGAACATATGATTTTTGGTCTTCTGGGCCAGGCTAACCTCACTCAGAATGATGTTCTCCAATTCCATCCATTTACCAGTGAATGATAACATTTCGTTCTTCTTCATGGCTGCATAAAATTCCATTGTGTATAGATACCACATTTTCTTAATCCATTCATCAGTGCTGGGGCATCTTGGCTGTTTCCATAACTTGGCTATTGTGAATAGTGCCGCAATAAACATGGATGTGCAGGTGCCTCTGGAGTAACAGTCTTTTGGGTATATCCCCAAGAGTGGTATTGCTGGATCAAATGGTAGATCGATGTCCAGCTTTTTAAGTAGCCTCCAATAAATTTGAAAATCTTAAAGAAATGGTCAGATTTCTAGATACATATGATCATCCAACACTGAACCAAGAGGAAATTAATCACCTGAATAGATCTATAACACAAAATGAAATTGAAGCAGCAATCAAGAGTCTCCCCAAAAAGAAAAGTCCAGAACCTGATGGATTCTCTGATGAATTCTATCAGACCTTTAAAGAAGAACTGATACCAACCCTCCTTAAACTGTTCCATGAAATAGAAAGGGAAGGAAAACTGCCAAACACATTTTATGAAGCCAGTATTACACTTATTCCAAAACCAGGCAAAGACACCTCCAAAAAGGAGAACCATAGGCCAATCTACTTAATGAACATTGACGCAAAAATCCTCAACAAAATAATGGCAAACTTAATTCAACAACACATCAAAAAGATTATTCACCATGACCAAGTAGGCTTCATCCCAAGGATGCAGGGGTGGTTCAACATATGAAAATCAATAAACGTAATAAACCACATTAACAGAAGCAAAGACAAAAACCACTTGATCATCTCAGTAGATGCAGTAAAAGCCTTTGATAAGATCCAACACTATTTCATGATAAAAGCTCTAAGAAAACTAGGAATAGAAGGAAAGTACCTCAACATTATAAAAGCTATATATAACAAACCTACAGCCAGCATTATACTTAATGGGGAAAAACTGAAACCATTCCCTCTAAAATCAGGAACCAGACAAGGATGCCCACTATCTCCACTCCTATTCAACATAGTACTGGAATTCCTAGCCAGAGCAATTAGGCAAGAAGAAGGAATAAAATGAATACAAATAGGTAAAGAAACTGTCAAAATATCCCTATTTGCAGACGACATGATCCTATACCATAAAGACCCAAAAAACTCAACTCAGAAGCTCCTAGACATCATCAGTAGCTACAGCAAGGTGGCAGGATATAAAATCAACATAGAAAAATCATTAACATTTCTATACACTAACAATGAGCAAACTGAAAAAGAATGTATGAAAACAATTCCATTTACAATAGCCTCAAAAAAAATCTAATACCTAGGTGCAAACCTAACAAAAGATGTGATGACCTCTGCAAGGAAAAGTATAAACTTCTGAAGAAAGAGATTGAGGAAGACTATAGAAAGTGGAGAGATCTCCCATGCTCATGGATTGGTAGAATCAACAGAGTAAAAATGTCGATACTCCCTAAAGTAATGTATATGTTTAATGCAATTCTCAACAAAATCTCATCATTAAAGAGATTGAAAAATCTACTGTGAAATTTATATGGAAACACAAGAGGCCACGAATAGCCAAGGCAATACTCAGTCAAAAGAACAATGCAGGAGGTATCACAATATCTGACTTCAAACTATATTACAAAGCAATAACAATAAAAACAGCATGGTACTGGCACAAAAACAGACATGAAGACCAGTGGAACAGAATAGAGGATCCAGATATGAAGCCACACAAATATAACCAACTTGTCTTTGACAAAGGAGCTAAAAATATACAATGGAGAAATAGCAGCCTCTTCAACAAAAACTGCTGGGAAAACTGGTTAGCAGTCTGCAAAAAACTGAAACTAGATCCATGTATATCACCCTATACCAATGTTAACTCAAAATGGATCAAGGATCTTTATATCAGACCACAAACTCTAAAGTTGATACAGGAAAGAGTAGGAAATACTCTGGAGTTAGTAGGTATAGGTAAGAACTTTCTCAACGAAACCCCAGCAGCACAGCAACTAAGAGACAGCATAGATAAATGGGACCTCATAAAACTAAAAAGCTTCTGTTCATCAAAAGAAGTGGTCTCTAAACTGAAGAGAACAACCACAGAGTGGGAGAAAATATTTGCCAGCTGCACATCAGACAAAGGAATGATAACCAGAATATATAGGGAACTTAAAAAAATACATTCTCCCAAAACTAATGAACCAATAAAGAAATGGGCAAGTGAACTAAACAAACTTTCTCAAAAGAAGAAATTCAAATGGCCAAAACACATGAGAAAATGCTCACCATCTCTAGCAATAAAGAAAATGCAAATTAAAACCACACTAAGATACCACCTCACCCCTGTTAGAATAGCCATCATTAGCAACACCAGAACAACAGGTGTTGTCGAGGATGCAGGGAAAAAGGAACCCTCTTACACTGTTGGTGGGAATGTAAACTAGTACAACCACTCTGGAAAAAAATTTAGAGGCTACTTAAAACACTAAACATTGATCTACCATTTGATCCAGCAATACCACTCTTGGGGATATACCCAAAAGACTGTGACTCAGGTTCCTCCAGAGGCACTGGATGCTCATGTTTATCGTGGCACTATTCACATTAGCCAAGTTATGGAAACAGCCAAGATGCCCCACCACTAACGAATGGATTAAAAAATGTGGTATATATACACAATGGAATTTTATGCAGCTTTGAAGAAGAATGAAATGTTACCATTTGCTGGTAAATGGATGGAATTGGAGAACATCATTCTGAGTGAGGTTAGCCTGGCCCAAAAGACCAAAAATCGTATGTTCTCCCTCATATGTGGACATTAGATCAAGGGCAAACACAACAATGGGATTGGACTTTGAGCACATGATAAAAGCAAGAGCACACAAGGGAGGGGTGAGGATAGGTAAGACACCTAAATAATTAACTAACATTTGTTGCCCTTAACGCAGAGAAACTAAAGCAGATACCTTAAAAGCAACTGAGGCCAATAGGAAAAGGGGACCAGGATCTAGAGAAAAGGTTAGATCAAAAAGAATTAACCTAGAAGGTAACAACCACACACAGGAAATCAATGTGAGTCAATGCCCTGTATAGCTATTGTTATCTCAACCAGGAACACTTGTTCCTTCCTATTATCGCCTATACTCTCTCTTCAACAAAATTAGAGATAAGGACAAAATAGTTTCTGCTGGGTATTGAGGGGGTGGGGGGAGAGGGAGGGGGCTGGAGTGGGTGGTAAGGGAGGGGGTGGGGGCAGGGGGCAGAAATGACCTAAGCCTTGTATGCACATATGAATAATAAAACAATAAAAAAAAGAATTGCTTTTGCTGCATCCCATAGAACAAAAAATGTTCTATGATCACAAAAGTTGAAATTAGAAATCAATCATGGAAGAGTACTTCAGATATTAAAAATATGTGGAAATTTTTAGATATGCACACCTAAATAAACAACAAATACAGAAAATATAATAAAAACTAATTAAAATACTGTGAGATGAATAAATGAAAATAAAATATGCCAAGGTTTATGAGATGTAGCTGTCAGTGTTCATGGTGATGTTTAGAGTTGCAAATGCCTAGATTAGGAATGAAAAAAATATTTGAAATCAATAATCTAATCTTTAATGTTAGGAACACAGGAAATAGGGTAGCAGAAATTAATGAAGTAAAGAATAGAGAAAATAGATCTAAAAATAGTGATTTGGAAAGATTAATACAACTGATTGTAATTATTCTAATAAAAAAAAAAGAGGAAAGATTCAAATTACCAGTGTTAGAAAAGAAAGAGGAGATACCACTGTTGACCTTACAGAAATACTACTGTGAATAACTGTATTCCAAAAAATTTATAACTAGGTGAAATAAACACATTCCTAGGAAGACATGCTACTAAAATTAACTGAGGAGGTAAGAGAATATCAGAATAGATCTAAAACAAGAAAAGATATGAGTTAGTAATTTTAAAAAACTGTCTACCATGAAAAGCGCAGGATCAGAGGGATTTATTGGTAAATTCTGACAAATATTTAAAGAATTAATAGAACTTCTTAACATACTCTCTTAATGAATATGGCTGGAAGGAACACTTAATTTTTTAAATGTTTTATTAGCTTGTAATAGTTATACAGGGTTTTCATTGTGACATTTCCATATATACATATTTGTAGTCTGGTTTGGTTCATTCCCTCCATTATTCTTCCTCTTCCCTCTCCCCCTTCTTAAAATGACTTGGATGGTTTCAGTGTTCCATATCATTCATGTATAGGAAACACATAGACCATATTCACCCTCTTTATTTACCCTCCCCTTCCTGCTGGTACCTTCCCCTTTACAAGGTTCTACATTCCTGTTCTTCATTGTTTAAGTGTATGTTCATTATTCAGTGTAGTTTACCTTGGTATTTTACCTGTAAAAATATTGTACTTTAATCATTCGAACCCCCTCTATTACTCTTCCTTACTCTCTTCTCCCTCCTCCATATTGTTTAGCAGTTTTCAGTTCCTACACAGATGCAATGTATTGCAATCTTGTTCACTGTCTTTCTCTTATCTTTCCTTCATCCCCTAATCTCCTCTAATAATCCCACTATTGGAAACATGTTTGGCATGTATATGTATATATGATAGGGCTTGTATATTTGGATCTTCACATTTGAGAGAAAACATGCGACCTTTGCCTTTCTGAGTTTGACTTCACTTAACAAGATGTTCTTTCCATCCATTTACCTGTGAACAACAAAATTTCATTCTTTATGGCTGAATAATATTACATTGCACACACACACACATACATGCCACATTTTCTTAATCTATTCATCAATTGTAGGGCTGTTTCCACAGCTTGGCTATTATGAATAATGCTACAATAAACATGGGTGTGGAAGTGTCCATTCTAACCTGACTTATATTCATTTAGGTGTGTGCTTAGGCATGGACTTGCTGGATCATATGGCAGTTCTACTTTTAGTTTTTGAGGCACCCCTCCATACTGCTTTCCATAGTGGTTGTACTAATTTATATTGGAGAGAACACTTTAAAACACCCCTTGTGAGACTGGTATTATTCTAATACCTAAAGCAAAATATCACAATGAAAGGCCAGTATCTGTATGAACATAGGTGCAAACCATCTTAATCAAATATGAGCAAATACAATGCAGCAACACATATGCAATAGCATTAAGGACCAATTATCATGAAATTATCTCAATTTATGCAGAAATAGCATTTGGCAAAATCTAACATTCTTTTATGATAAAACCCTCAACAATTTCTAAACAGAAGGAAATTTCCTCAATTTACAGCAAGAATCTATGCATAAATCAGAATGCAAACTATTGCTCAATGGAATTATACTGAATGATTTCCCCTTAAGATCATAAATAAGACAAGGATGTCCACTCTCCACACTTCTATTCAATTATGTGATAGAAGTTCTAGCCAAGACTGTAGGACAAGAAAAAGAAATAAAAAGCACTCAGTTTAGAGAACAGGTAAAACTTTCCCTATTTTAAGAAGAAATGATCTGATATATAGAAATCCACAAACAGCTACTAGAAATAGCAAGTTCTAAAGTTTCAGAATACTACATTAATGTATAAAAATCAATTATATGCCTATAAATGACAAAAAGCAAAATGAATGTAGGAAACACTTCCATCTACATAGCACCAAATAGAACAAGCTGTTTTGAATAAATTTAGCAAAAATATTTCTGAATAAATTTATGAAAGGAATCAAAAAATGTTCACTCTGGAAAAAAATGACATACTGTTTATAAAAAAGAAGTCCTAAGGAAAGGGAAAGACATCTTATGATCTTGGATTGGATCACTAATAGGGTCAAGATGGTTAAAAATGTTCAATTTCATCTATGGATGCCTGTAGGGCATTTCAGGTAAGAAAAATCAGAGTGAACAGAGAAGAAAAGCACAAATGAAAAGCACAGTGAAAATACCATTTTGGTAAGAACAAACATTTATACAGAGGAACTTCAGGAAACAAGGAAGGCCTAACTTCTGAAGAATGTTGAATGCCAACTGTAGAGGTTGGAAATAAATTCTCTAAGGCATGAGAGTCTTATGTAGGCATTTAAACAAGCAGGTGAAATTATCTAGTGTTTTGGAATTTAAATCCAGAGGATGTGTATACATCTGGTTGGAGAGTAAGTGCATAGAGATAATGAAGTCTAAGAGTAGTCTGAAAGCACAGTTCATGTTGAATGTACACTGCTCTTCATTTTGATGTTTCTCTTTTTTTATTTTTTGAAATTGTTTTTAGCATATGATGGTTTTACCAGGAGTATACTGTGACATTTACACAAGGGCATATTTTGATTTCTCAAATATTCAATAGCTAAATGTGGCTAGTGGCTATCATATTGGATAGCATAAGGAAGACATTTCTACCATGAAGAAAGTTCTGTCTCAGAGGCTTGTATATATATTTCCTTTTGCAGTACTAAGGATTGAACTCAGGATGTTGGACTTGCCTTGCAAACATTCTACCACCTGAGCCATACTCTCAGTTCTTTTGCTTTTAATTTGGTTTTTAGAGAAGATCTCATGTTCACTTTTCCAAGACTAGCTTTGTCCAGTGATCCTCCTATCCTCTCTTTCTGAGTAGCTGAGATTACAGACATGCACCACTTCTCTTGATTCTATGGAGATCAGATATTATACTCTAGGCATATTAGGTAAAGATAGGACAGGTAAGATCAAGAGAACAGAGTGTTATGAATTCACCATTAGCTAAATGCTCTCTTTTTATGACTAATCTAATGACAAATAAAAGCACTAACTAGATTTCTGGCAAAGGATGAGGAAAACTTCAACAAAAGCCTAAAAAGAAAAATGAAAACTAATATATGATTGAAAGATATACTTAGAGGAAAATAATTTAAACTAATCTTTAGTAAATTAACTAGCCAGTTTGATTGCAGAATTATTTGGTTTTAGTTAGAAATATCCTTTGTTTGTGAGCACTACTTAGCATTACTTACAGTTTTTTGGAAATAGAAGTGTGGATATAGTCTCTACTGGGATTGGACTGCTGAAGAGTTCAACTTCTCTGACATACTCTTCCTATTGCCCTCAGCTTTGATGCCTTGGGGTCTTAATATGACTGCACCAGTATCAGGATACATGTATGCTTAAAAACTTTCTGTCTCTTTTATTAGAAAATAAAAGCTGTGTGGAATCCCTTCCTTCCAGTCAATTTCCACTTCTATTGGTCAGATCATGCTACTTAGCCTCCTCCTTTGATGCATGCATGGTTGGCTCCCAAGTTTCTATAGTGAGATGACTACACAAGAGAAGAGCTTGCAAATACCTTTTGGAGACTGTTATGACTACACTGTTTCTATGTATCAGAATTATTATAACAGTTGGTGAAGAAATTTATGGAAGATATTGGATTCTATTATGCATTATGAGCTAAGAATCAATGAAGTGTACAGGTTAAATCAATTATTCTGGGTTTTGGTATCTATTAAATATATCAAGAAGATGTTATTTGACAGATGTATGTGTATTTCAGGCTTTTATTGTACAAAGAATGATACATTTAAGCTGTCTTATTTCTGCTTTTCCTCAAGAATGTCAAATAAGCAGATATCATTGTCAACAGGCAGGAAGATTGAATTGAATGCCAAAAAAAGTAGCAATTGATTTTTACATAAAAGTGGATTAGTGCTATAGAGCTCTACTTTGCTTGATTTATTATTCATGTCTACATGTTATTTGTGCTTGTACATCATGAAAAACTGACTGCAAAAACCATTGAAAGTATCTATTTGGCACAAACACATTCTTTATGATATAATTGAAATTGATGGTGCATTGCAATATTTTCTCAATGGTTGAGCAAGATGCAATTAAATAATTGCAAAATTAAATTGAAAGCAGATTAACCCAAAGTAAAGGTAAGAAGTAAGCCAGAAAATATTAGTAAACTAGATATAATCTCATCCTAATGACAGCACAGCAGACCTCAGATACTGTGGCTTTGGTTCCACAGCCCATTCCAGTAGAGTGAATTTTGCAATCAAGCAAATCACCTGATATTCTAGCTTCCTGGTGCATAAAAACATTATCTTAACACTACACTGTAGTCTGGTAAGTGTGCAGTACCAATATGTTTAAAAGATAAACATCCTTAATTAAAAATACTTTATTGCTAAAAATTTTTAACAATCATCTGACCTGTAGAAAACATGGAGCTATTAGATTTTCTGGAAGAAGAGTGGCTACAGACCTTCAAATTTCAAGAAATTCAATATTTATCAAACAAAATAAAGTGAGTGATACAACATGAGGTGTGATTGTAACCACTATATAAGACCTGGAAACAAAAATAAATTTCTCTTCCCAAGAAGCACACTGCTACCTTTAAGCATTCATGTTTTTCAGTGACTGCCATATAAAAGGTGTGAAATCCCATATTTTGGTTCCTAGGGAATCTCTATACACCAGGAATCCTGACTCCTACTGGAAACTTGGAATAGAGTTAAGTCAACAGAAGATTATGCTGCTGCTGTTTCAGCCACTTCTAAAAATTCAGAAGAATCCAAAGCTAGAATGTAAGTGTATATAAGCAATTCAGAAACAACAGTGTTTGTTACTTTTCCTTAGACTCACTCACCTCTGAGTGCATCCCATTCTTCTTACTGGACCTGAGTTGGTTGAATCTAAATTTCTCAATAAACTAAATAATTCTGAGCACATATTAATGAAATTTTGTGATGATGATAAAGGTAAATGAAACACATTCTTACTTATCAAAATGTCGTTTGTAGTCTGTACATGATGGTTAATGCTATAATCTTAGCTACTCAGGAGGTGGAGGTAGGAGGATTGTGGTTGGAGGCTGGTCCTAGGCAAAAGCACAAGACCCTATCTGAAAAATGAACTGAAGCAAAAAAGGCTGATAGCATGGCTCAAGTGGTAGAGAACCTGCCTAGAAAGCATGAGGCCACAAGTTCAAACCCCAGTACCGCCAAAAAGAAAGAACTTTCCATTTTTAAAAAGGAAAATAAATGCCTAGAACAATTATCCAATTATAGAGAGGTTACTCATGACATCATTCAGACTTAACGTGTTATAGAAGCTTGTATACTATTGGATTTTCAGATCAACTTTAAAGATTTAAAATTATTTCTCAGATGAATATTTGGATACACACATACTCACTAATACTTCGCCCTCAAAAAGCATAATTTTTTTTGTTTTAAAGTATTGGGGTTTGAACTCAGGTCCTGCACCTTAAGCCACTCCACCAGCCCTTTTTGTGAAGGATTTTCTCAAGATAGGGTCTCACAATCTATTTGCCCAGGCTGGCTTCAAACTGTGATCCTCCTGATCTCTGCCTCTTGAGTAGTTAGAGTAGTTAGGATTACAGGCATAAGCCACCAGTGCTGGTTAAAGTGTATTTTTAAAATGAATCATTTGATGTTATATGTTTATTTGTCATTTATATTTGCAACTTATTATGGAATTACCTTTTTTATTCCTTGGACATCTTTCAATTGGAATGTTCATTTTTAAGGTTGATTTTGAGTTCTTTGGATACTCTGCGTTCTAATCCTTCATCAAGTTTGTACATAACAAACATTTTGTCCAGGTCTGACGGTCTGTAGTGCTACCTTCTATAGGTATTGAATTGCTGGGCTTTAAAATGGTTGACATTCAGGTTAGCCTTTACGATTGTTATTTGAGCCTTTCAAGAAAGTGTTCCTATTTTTGAATGCAGCAGCCTATTTTCCAATATTTTTCCTAACACAATGTTGGTACTTTCCTTATTTGTAAGAACTGAATCTACCTGGAATTTACATTTAAATGCAGATTTCAATGTAAAGTTGATGAGAATCAGCAGTGCTGTTTCTTGAAACATTGTTTTTCTGGGCATCTTCTACTGCACGTGCTGCTTTCCTGTGCTGTGGGTTTGTTTCAGTCCCCGCTCTGCTGCACTCATCTCTCTCGTCCTGGTGAAGACTCCACAAGGCCTTGCTCCATCATCACAGCATGGCTGCAGGTCTCCTTGAGTTGGAGCTCTGGAGCAATTGACATTTCTACCTGACCTCCAAAATCCACTTTAACAGTTCCTAAAGGAAATTCTTTGGGTATTTTGATTAGAGTTGCATTGAACTGATAGGCAAATGATATTTTATGATATTGAGTGTGTTTGCATCTGAATGCAATGTCTATCATTTACTTAACTCTTTTCTGTTGTTTTCCAGTATTATTACTTTTTCCTCTACAAGTGTGCTCCATATCTTTTGTTAGATGAATTTCTAGAAATATTAAACTGCTATAACTATTATAAAATTGAAATACTTTTAAAAGTATGCCATAGTTTGTGGACATGTAGGAGTGCAACCCAATTTTTATATTGATGATAGAACCAGAAACTCTTGAATTCTTTAATTAGTCCTGTTAGTTTTTTCTAGATTCTTTTAAATTTGTTACATGAACTGCCAAATCTTATATGAGTTGGAAAGTTTTTGTTCTTCCTTTCCAAATCTATACATTCTGCATCTTTTAAAAATAATTTTTCATTGCTACATTAACTAATACTGTGTCAATCAACTTTCCATTGCAGTAACAAATATCCAAGATAAATCAACTTATAATGAGGAAAGGTTTATTTTGGCTCAGAGTTTCAGAAGTTTCAGCCTGTAGTTTATTGGCCCCGTGGCTTCTGGTCATGTGTGAGGCAGTACATTGTGGTGGGGACCCATGGTGGCACATTGCTGTTCTTCTCATGGTGTTCAGGAAGTGAAAGAGAGACTGGAAGGACTAGGTTCCCAATATCTCCCTCAAAGACACACCACCCAGGGACCTAACTTCCTTCTCTAGGCCTCATCTCTTAAAGTTTGCGACACATCCCAACAGCACCAGGCTAAGGACCAAGGTGAATACGTGGACCTTTGGGAACATTCCACATCCAAACTGTAGCAAGTGACTTCTACATAATTTTGAACAGAAGTAGTGGCATGGAATATTCCTGTTGGTCCTGAATTTAAGTGGAATATTTTATCATTTTACATGAAGTTTAAAATTTGCTATCAAACTCATCTGACTGTCATATTAATACTGTGCAATAGGCATAGTAGATATGGTCATCTGGCCGTTGACGGCACTGAGCATAGAAGTATTTGATGGTCTGCGTAAGATCACTCACGATGCACAGCTATGAGGGTGACCCAGGACTAATGACTTTAGGGCCTATGCTCTTTCCAACACTGGGTGCTGCTTTCCTGGAAATTCTCAGAACTGCCAACCCAGGCAGTGTGCAATCCACACACCAAATGCAGCAGGGCCAAGGTGTGACTTGTTAGTCTCAGCTGCTCAAGACACATGCTACCTGAGACCGAACATTCTCCATGTGTCACTGATGCCAAGGTAAACCATTTCCCTGTGGTTGGGGGGAGAAAGTGTGATGTTTTCATGCAATCAACAGTGATGCCACAGTGCACTGGGGGAGGAGTCTGTCTTGCACCTTCTCAGTCTTCTGTTTAGATGTGCTACAGTAGTTCTTTTAATAAAATGATCAGCTTTCTTGCTCCAGCTATCCACACTTATGGTGTAGTTCTATCTTCTAGTAGTTCCTAAAAAAGGTTAGATCAAAAAGAATTAACCCAGAAGGTAACACACATGCACAGGAAATCAATGTGAGTGAACTCCCTGTATAGCTATCCTTATCTCAACCAGCAAAAACCCTTGTTCCTCCCTATTATTGCTTATACTCTCTCTACAACAAAATTAGAAATAAGGGCAAAATAGTTTCTGCTGGGTATTGAGGGGGTTGGGGGAGAGAAGGAGGGGGCAGAGTGGGTGATAAGGGAGGGTGTGGGGGCAGGGGGGAGAAATGACCCAAGCCTTGTATGCACATATGAATAATAAAACAATAAAAAAAATAATAAATTCCACTGTGGGATGCCAAATATATGTATATGTATGTGTGTGTATATATAGGTATGTGAATGTATGTGCATATGTTCATATGTGTGTATATGTGTGTGTCTGCCTGTCTCTCTGTGTCTACCTATGTGTGTGTACAGGTTTATGTGTGTACATTTGTGTGTCTGTACATGTGTATGTGGGGATTCATGAATATATGTGGTTGTGTGTATCAGTGCAACAGTGTGGGTTTCTGTGTGTTTGACTGTATGGGTGTCTCTGTGTGTCTGCATGCGTACGTGTGTACAAGTGTGTGTATATGTGTGTGTGTGTCTGTGTATGCTTGTCTGTGTGTGTGTATATGTGTGTGCATCTGCGTGTGTCTATGTGTGTGTTTCTGGGTGTCTTTCTGTGGACGCATGTGTATGTATGCATGTCTGTGTGTGTATATCTATGGCCACCTCATTTCCATATTCTTAGCTTCCAATCTGCCATTGCTACTTTCTCCTTGGAGTGGCTATGATCTGTCTTGCGTGCTGATATCATGGAAATCACTTGTCCTACCCATTTCCACATTCTCCCTCTGAGGCATTGTCTGGCACATGACACATACCCACTCTTCTGCAACTTGACATTTCCAAGGTATGTATTTCTATTTCTGGAGAAAACAATATAAAGGAAAATGAAAACAGAAGGTTGAACAGTGTCAGCAGTGCTGAGACCTTACCTAGATTTCTTTTCAGAACATACAAAACAATGCACATTTTACCTTGAAGAAGAATATTACAATGCCATTTCTATACAAGTGAAAACTGAAATCTGTAAACAAATATAGACAGATCAAATGAGGCACCCAGGCTTCTGGAATATTGTGAGTACAAAATTGAGTATTTATAACAAATAGTCAAGTTCATATTTTCTATGAAAAAACTGTATTACTTACAAATCCCCAGTTTATTATATAAAGGTTGAGATAGATTATGGCAAATTATGTCCATACAAAAACTTAGATTTGAATTAAGAAGCATAAATTCTACAACCAGAAAAGGGGAATCATGAGTGGAATTAAATGCAGTTCCCTGAATATTTTTTGCTGCTCTGATAGGGAGCCTTCAGAGGCTCCGAGCCCTGGGATACTCTCTGGTGTTCTTTCAGATGGCCAAAGGATCTCAGAAATCCCTTGGAAAATTCAGGTTCATGAATATGCAGCTTAGTTTTTTTAGATTTATAAAATCTAGAAAATTGTAGAATAAATTGCACTAATTGTAAAATACTTTTTGAAAAATTTAGTACCACACTTTTTTTTAAACAGTTCTAGGGTTGGAACTTAGAGTCTGGTACATGTGAGGCAAGGGCTCTGTCACTGAACTTGAACCCAGCCCTTCTATCAGATATTTTTTAAAATGATGTAGCTATGGACAAATGTCAAATATCTTATCTCAGAGCACCTGTGAGAACCAGAGACCATAACAAGCAGCACCCTGCAGTCACTCCCAACATAAGATGCACATTTTAAGAAAGCATGGTGATTTCTTGCCTTCACTGCACCTCTCTGAGCTTTTCCTCCTAATAAATTGGCACAGATTCTTCTTCTCTTCTGTGAGATTCCTGAAAAGTACAGTAGTGGGACAGACCTGCCTAAGGTTAAGGCAGTACTGCAAATGCTTGTCCTGGTTCTGTTGGTCCACTCTAGGCTCTGGGAATCTGGGCGTGTTTCTCACTTTTCTGTGTTTCTGTTTCCTTATTTTTTAACTTTGTTTTTATTATTTTATTATTGCTGTACTGAATTATGTTGTGATATTTACAATATATCATAGTTGAATTTACACCCTGTCTGTGTTTGCTCATCTTAGCCTCCTTGGGCTGCTGTGAGACATGACTCCAGTTAGCATGTGGTAAAATATATATGTGCTATTGTTTCTATTTCTGAAACAAATACAGCCCAAAATACACTTTTAAGAGATTTATATGATCTCTTATCAATCAGAATCATTTCTCACTTGATCTGATTCAGTATCTTACTAATGAATCTGGAGAAAGAGATAGATAGATAGATAGTGAGAGAGAGAGAGAGAATCAAAATCAAAAGTTTAATGGTCTATTTGCCAATATCCATTAACAGTATGGATACAAATATTCAAATTATCATTTTAAATCTTTTTTATTATGTTGCACTGGAGATACATTGTGACATTTACAAAAGTTCTTACACTATATCATTGTTGAATTCACCCCTCCATCATTCTCCTCATTCCTGGAATAGTTTCAACAGGTCTCATTTTTTCCATTTTCATACATGAGTACATAGTATTTCCACAATATTCACCCTTCTATACCATTTTCTGACCTCTTCAACCCATATTACCACTCTTATTTCCATCAAATCCTTACTTCAATTTCTGGAATTCTTTAGCTTTCAGGTGCTACCATTGCTCAACAAAGAATTTTGTTTCATTTTACTTTAAAAATTTATTTTTTCTGTTCCTTACCAGATTTAATGCTAAAATATTATTTACCAAGACAATACACATGATTTTTGTAACAACCTCAGAATTTTAAGGTCAAGGAGAAAAGGTGATTCAGGTGGGTGATTAGAACCTACATCCAAAAGAATGGTGCCTGTATGAACTGGGTTCTTCAGAGGAAAAGAACCAATGGGATTCCATCACATGATTTTGGAAGTTGACAAGTCCCAAAATGTGTGTGGTAGATCACAAGCTAGGGACCCCAGAGACACAGTGGTTTGGTTCCATTTGAGTCGAAAGACCTGGGAACCAGGGAATTCAGTGGCATGATTCTGGTCTGAGAAGCAGTAGGTTCAAGACCAGGAAGAGGCAGTAATTCAGTTCCAGGAAGGAAAATGCTATGACCTGGCTTGAAGGCAGTCAAGAGGAGAAAGCCCTTTCTACTTGGGAAGAGTAGGTCATTTCTGTCCCATCATCCCTTCAGTTGATTGGATGAAGCTGACTTGCAGTAAGAGGGCAATCTGTTTACTCAGTCTACCAATTTAAATATTTTAATCTCACCAAAAATACCCTCTTCACAATATCCAGAATGATGTTTGATCAAATATGCAGTTACTCGATGTAAGTACACATAAAGTTAATCACTGGAGTGCTGAATAAAGAACATATACATGGGAGTGAGGTGTAGCTCAGGGGTAAGTACTTGCCTAGCATGTACAGGCTTTGGGCTCCATCTCCAGCACTGCAAAAAAAAAAAAAAAAAAATTCCCCGAAAACCAGTCCCAAAGAACTTTAAAAACTCTCTGCATTCCAGCTTAGAAAAGACTCTCTGAGCAAGAAAATTGTCACTTTTACATGGAAATTGTTCTTTACCTGGTCTCCTTCCATCAAGCCACCTATAAACACCGGAGATATTAGGAGAGTGTCCAGTAAAAGAAGTCCCAATGTCTTTAGCATTTTCTCCATTTTGCTATCACTATAGATTCAAGAATAAATGTGTGTTGCCAGAGTTCCTGATATATATATACTCCAGTGTAGGATGGGGACTTCCACCCTCTCTAGAATCTATAGTAATAAGTAGGTATGAGAAGATTTATAAAAATTTCCATATTTTATGTGTTGCCAGTGATCTTTCAGAAATGATACAATTACACACACTTATAGAAAATAATTTAATGCATCTAAATCATTAGTGGTGATGACACTAATTTCTCAAGACAGAAATTTTATTATCACTGAGTCTCCTGAAATGTGATGTTCTTAAATGCATATCTCTATGTTGATTTTATATCCTGCTACTTTGCTATAGCTATTGATGATGTCTAGAAGCTTCTGAGTAGAGTTTTTTGGGTCTTTAAGGTATAGGATCATGTCGTCTGCAAATAGGGATATTTTGACAGTTTCTTTACCTATTTGTATTCCTTTTATTCCTTCTTCTTGCCTAATTGCTCTGGCTAGGAATTCCAGTACCATCAAAATTCCAATGACATTCATTAAAGAGATTGAAAAATCTACTGTGAAATTTATATGGAAACACAAGAGGCCACGAATAGCCAAGGCAATACTCAGTCAAAAGAACAATGCAGGAGGTATCACAATACCTGACTTCAAACTATATTACAAAGCAATAACAATAAAAACAGCATGGTACTGGCACAAAAACAGACATGAAGACCAGTGGAACAGAATAGAGGATCCAGATATGAAGCCACACAACTATGAGCAACTTATCTTTGACAAAGGAGCTAAAAATATACGATGGAGAAATAGCAGCCTCTTCAACAAAAACTGCTGGGAAAACTGGTTAGCAGTCTGCAAAAAACTGAAACTAGATCCATGTATATCACCCTATACCAAGATTAACTCAAAATGGATCAAGGATCTTAATATCAGACCCCAAACTCTTAAGTTGATACAAGAAAGAGTAGGAAATACTCTGGAGTTAGTAGGTATAGGTAAGAACTTTCTCAATGAAACTCCAGCAGCACAGCAACTAAGAGATAGCATAGATAAATGGGACCTCATAAAACTAAAAAGCTTCTGTTCATCAAAAGAAATGGTCTCTAAACTGAAGAGAACAACCACAGAGTGGGAGAAAATATTTGCCAATTATACATCAGACAAAGGACTGATAACCAGAATATACAGGGAACTTAAAAAACTAAATTCTCCCAAAACTAATGAACCAATAAAGAAATGGGCACATGAACTAAACAGAACTTTCTCAAAAGAAGAAATTCAAATGGCCAGAAAACACATGAAAAAATGCTCACCATCTCTAGCAATAAAGGAAATGCAAATTAAAACCACACTAAGATTCCACCTCACCTCTGTTAGAATAGCCATCATCAGCAACACCACCAACAACAGGTGTTGGCGAGGATGCGGGAAAAAGGAACCCTTTTACACTGTTGGTGGGAATGTAGACTAGTACAACCACTCTGGAAAAAAATTTGGAGGCTACTTAAAAAGCTGGACATCGATCTACCATTTGATCCAGCAATACCACTCTTGGGGATATACCCAAAAGACTGTTACTCCAGAGGCACCTGCACATCCATGTTTATTGCGGCACTATTCACAATAGCCAAGTTATGGAAACAGCCAAGATGTCCCAGCACTGACGAATGGATTAAGAAAATGTGGTATCTATACACAATGGAATTTTATGCAGCCATGAAGCAGAACGAAATGTTATCCTTCGCTGGTAAATGGATGGAATTGGAGAACATCATTCTGAGTGAGGTTAGCCTGGCTCAAAAGACCAAAAATCGTATGTTCTCCCTCATATGTGGACATTAGATCAAGGGCAAACACAACAAGGGGATTGGACTATGAGCACATGATAAAAGCGAGAGCACACAAGGGAGGGGTGAGGATAGGTAAGACACCTAAAAAACTAGCTAGCATTTGTTGCCCTTAACGCAGAGAAACTAAAGCAGATACCTTAAAGCAACTGAGGCCAATAGGAAAAGGGGACCAGGAACTAGAGAAAAGATTAGATCAAAAAGAATTAACCTAGAAGGTAACACCCACACACAGGAAATCAATGTGAGTCAATGTCCTGTATAGCTATCCTTATCTCAACCAGCAAAACCCCTTGTTCCTTCCTATTATTGCTTATACTCTCTCTACAACAAAATTAGAGATAAGGGCAAAATAGTTTCTGCTGGGTATTGAGGGGGGGAGCGGGAGGGGGTGGAGTGGGTGGTAAGGGAGGGGGTGGGGGCAGGGGGGAGAAATGAACCAAGCCTTGTATGCACATATGAATAATAAAAGAAAAATGAAAAAAAAATGCATATCTCAATACATGAAAAGACTTACCATTAATGCTTGCATTTTGGTATTATACAGTGAAATATTCCATGTAGATTCAAAGATTTTCACCTTAGGTGCTAGCTCTGCAAGCCTCAGATAATCCATGTATCCTCTGTACCCTGTGAGGAGAGGTTCATCGAGCCCCACTTAGTTTAGTTTTATGTCGGTCATGTGAGAACCACAGTCAGCATTCTTTCTTGCTATAGAAGTCCTTTTCTTTAATCTTCATCTTCTTTCTGAATTCTAGACTTCCTTTTCCATAGAATGAAGTGGATGGTAGCTAAGGACAGCAGGGCTGGCTTCAAGTTACTGGGCTGGCACAGTGTGCACCCATTAAGGCTGTTCCTTCTGCATCACCAGTAGGGTTATGTCACCAAGAAAGTCCTGGTTATGTAGCCCTTGTGGTATAAGAGGGAACCTTCTGCAGCATTGTCTTGGAGATAGAAGTACCCAGCAGTATCTTAAGTATCAGATGTTCTGCTTGATGTTGGCTTCTCTTCAAAGTAGGGGTTACCGATTGACCAGATTTCTGCATCCTTGAGAGTCAGCCCTACGTGACTGTCACAGCTCATTGTTCTCTGTCACTAAAGTATCTAGATACTGTACCTAAATATCTCACTTAAAAAGGTACTCAGACATCTTATCTACTCTGCTTCTTTGATTTGGTTTTCAAGTTCCAAAGAAAACAGTTATTCACATTACAAAGGCAGCTTTGCTTGTTTTTCCAGGGGAAGATACAGCAATAAAAGCCAAGTCATATTTCATCATTTAAAATTCTTCAAAGTCTTTAAGATGCCAAGAATTCAGATATATTTATCAAAAAATTAATATAAGAATGCAAGAAAAATTGTAGAGTTCTAAAAACATGGATAAAGAAAACTGATAGTTTAATTTCATTTCAAAATAGATGAACAGGTAAATGTCAAACATTTTAGTCTTATTTAAAAACTATTGACATAATGTGAAGGAGAATCAGCACCTTTAATTTCAAAAGTGTTTTCAGCCAAAATATTGGCTACATTGCAAACACACTTTTTTTTAAAAAGACTTTCATAAGAAAGCTTACTTGTATTGCTTAACTATTTCTGAATATCCATGCAGTCTGTCTGGAACACTGGAATAAAGAAAGATCTCTCAATGAGAGTAATGCTATACCTACTGGGCTTTGAATCTTGAAAAGCCTCCCTAAAAGCTTATAAGCCACATGAAAGCTTCATTCTAAATTCTTTTGCTCATTATTTTAATCTTTCTATGTCATCATTAAGTTAGGAATTTCAGAACTTGGCAGCTGCAGCAATGCTTCATTAAGACTTTTCGTAGCACGTTCGATTTTGCTTTTCATGCAAATTATTTGCAAAGTCAGGTATTATTATCCATTTCCTGAAAGATATAAGAAGCACACTGCACTGTGTACTTGTGCTTACAGCTAATAACTAATTTTTTGCATTTTCTTTTCTTTTAAAAAGCCGTGTTTAAAATTTCATATATTATTGTAATGACAGTTGTTTTAGATGTCCTTCAATTAATATCTGACTGTCACCTCTAGTAAAAAAGCCCACTCCACATAAGCTGCATTACTTAATTATCAGACCACAATCAGTCAGTGATCTGACACCTAAAAGACAAATCTATGTCACAACTTCCAAGAGCCTTGAAGATACAACAGTATACACTTCTCCAGCTGCCACTCGTGTCAGTCACTCTACTCTCCTTCCATGTGTTCCAGGCACAATGACTGGGAGGTTTTTTTTTCCCCTTTATTCATTTATTCACATGTGCATAAATTATTTGGGTCATTTCTCCCCCCTGCCCCCTCCCTGTCTCCCCACCAGCCTAGCTTCTAGGCAGAACTTGTTCTGCCTTTTTCTCCAATTTTGTTGAAGAGAAGACATAAGCAATAATAAGAAAGACAAAGCGTTTTTGCTGGTTGAGATAAGGATAGCTATACAGAGAAATTCCTAGCATTGCTTCCATGCACAAGTGTATTACAACCTGGAACTGATTCATCTCTACCTGACCTCTTCACAACTTCCTGATCACCTTCCCATATTGACCTCTGTTGCTTTTAAGGTTACTGGATTAGCTCCTCTGCAGTGGGGACATCAAACCCTTTCAGGTTTTGGGTTTCCTACCGATCCCCATTCCTCCCATATGTGCTCTCCCCTTAACGTGTGACTCAAGTCCAACAACATTGCTGCCTTTGCCCTAGATCTAAAGTCCAAATATGAGGGAGAACATATGATTTTTGGTCTTCCAAACCTGGCTAACCTCGCTCAGGATGATGTTCTCGAGTTCAATCCATTTACCTGCAAATGATAAGATTTTATTCTTCTTCATGGCTAAGTAAAATTCAGTTTAAGATATAGGATCATATCATCTGCAAATAAGGATATTTTGACAGTTTCTTTACCTGTTTATATTCCTTTTATTTCTTCTTCTTTCCTAATTTCTCTGGCTAGGAATTCCAGGACTATGTTGAATAGGAGTGGAGAGAGAGGGCATCCTTTATCTCATTCTTCATTTTAGGGGAAATGGTTTCAGTTTTTCTCCATTAAGTACAATGTTGGCTATAGGTTTGCCATATATAGCCTTTACAATGTTGAGGTACATTCCTTCTATTCTGACTTTTCCTAAAACTTTTATCATGAAGTAGTGTAGAATCTTATCAAAGGCTTCTTCTGTATCTATTGAAATGATGAAGTGGTTTTTGTCTTTGCTTCTATTAATGTGTTGTATTACATTTATAGATTTGTATATGTTGAACCACCCCTGCATCCCTGGGATGAAGCTGACTTGGTCATGGTGAATGATCTTTCTGATATGTTGTTGGATTCAGTTTGCCATTATTTTATTGAGGATTTTTGCATTGATGTTCATTAAGGAGATTGGCCTATAGAATGCATGGGATTATTTCTGTTTTCTTATATTTGCTGAGGCTTGCTTTGTGCCCTAAAATATAATCAGTTTTGGAGAAGGTTCCATGAGCTGCTGAGAAGAATGCATATTGTGCAGAAGTTGGATGAAATATTTTACAGACATCAGCTAGGTCCATTTGATCTACGGTGTGATTTAGTTCTAGAAATTCTTTATTGATTTTTTGTTTGGATGACCTATCTTTTGGTGATAGGGGGTTATTAAAGTCTCCCACTACTACTGTGTTGGAGTTTATATATGCTTTTAGGTCCTTCAGAGTATGTTTGATGAAATTGGGTGCACTGACGTTGGGTGTATATAGGTTGATAATTGTTATTTCCTTTTGGTGTATTTCTCCTTTTATTAGTATGGAGTGTCTTTCTTTATCTCATTTGATCAATGTAGGTTTGAAGTCTACTTTGTCCGATATAAGTATTGCTACCTCTGCCTGTTTTTGGGGGCCATTGGCTTGGTAAATCTTCTTCCAGCCTTTCACCCTAAGCCAGTGCTTGTTTCTGTTAAAGAGACAGGTCTCCAGTATACAACAGATTGTTGGATCTTCCTTTTTAATCCAGTTTGCCAAATGATGTCTTTTGATGGGGGAGTTAAGTCTGTTGACATTCAGTGTTAATATTGATAGTTTTGTGGTGATTCCTGTCATTTACTTGTTTTTGTTGCTTAAGGGTTTGATTGTGTGCAACTAAGTCAATGTTACTCTCTGATTACTTGTCTTTTTTTCTCCTGTGGTTTGGTGTTGCCTGTCCTCTCATGGTTTTGTTTGCTTTCATTTTCTGTGTGCAGAATTCCTTGGAGAATATTTTTGTAGTGGTGGCTTGGTGATCATATATTGTTTAGTTTCTGCTTATAGTGGAAGACTTTTATTGCTCCATCTATTTTGAATGATAGTGTTGCTGGGTAGAGTATCCTAGGGTTGAAGTTATTTTCATTCAGTGCCCAAAATACCTCACTCCATGCCCTTCTTGCTTTTAAGGATTTTATTGGGCAATCTGCTGTGATTTTGATGTGTTTACCTTTGTATCTTTTTTGTTTTTTCTCTCTTACAGCCTTCAATATTCTTTCTTTATTCTTTGTGCTTGTTGTTTTAATGAAAATATGTTGTAGGGTTATTCTATTTTGGTCAAGTCTGTTTGGTGTCCTGGAGGCTTCCTGTACCTGAATAAGCCTAACTTTCTCTAGATTTGGGAAATTTTCTGTTATTATTTTATTGAATATATTATGAATCCCTTTTGCATGTACCTCTTCTCTTATTTCAATGCCTGTGATTCTCAGGTTTGGTCTTTTGATGGAGTTGATGAGTCCTTGAATATTCCTTCCACAGGTCTTGAGTTGTTTGACTAATAGCTCTTTAGTTTTTCCTTTATTTCCATTTTATCTTCAAGTTCTGAGATTCTGTCTTCTGCTTGTTCTAGTCTGCTGGAGTGGCCTTCCTTTTATTTTTGTTTCTTTTTTTTTTTCTGAGGTTTTCCATATCATGGGTCACTTCATTTTAATGTGCCTATTTTCATCTTTAATTCATTTATCCCTCTATTTATAGTGTTCTCTGTTTCACTTTGGTGTTTATTTAGGGCTCCTATGAGTTCATTTATTTGTTTCTGTGTCTTCTTATATTCTTTATTTTTGGTGTCTTGAAATTTCTTGAGTGCCTCTTGTATGTTTTGGTTAACCATGTCTAGTAATATCTCCATGAAATTCTCAGTGATTACTTGTAGAATTTCTTCTTTGAGGGTGTTCTTATGGACATTGTTGGGTTCCTTGTTGTCATTTATCTTTGTTTTGTTGGAACCTGGAACTGGGAATCTGTATTCTTCATTTCCCTCTGAATCCTGTATTAAATTACTTTTGGGGGGAAAATGGTTTCCATCTCTTTTCCTTCTTCCCATCACTCCACTTGGTGCTGTGCAACTATGTTCCTGATAGGCTAGTTGGTGGTTTCAGTCATCTGTTTTCTTTCCCTTGGTTTAATTTTGTTTTGTGGCTGTATTGGGTTTTTAGCTAAGTGTGTGTGTGCTATTTCTGTCCCTGATCTGAATGTAATTTAGTATTAACTAATTCACAATAATAAAACTAACAAAAAAAACCCCCAAAGAAATCAGGGAGAGATGAACAAACAAACAAGAGACAAAACAAACAAACAAACAAATAAAAAACTCCAGGTTCAGGAAAAATAGAATTTCAGTCTTAGTTTAAGTTCCAATGTTATTCCTCCAGCATGGGGTCCTGGTGTTGGTATTTAAGCAGCTCTGTCATAGTCTCCACCAGGTGGTTGGGTAATGTTTTTTCTTCTGTCTTTTAGTGGCAGTTGCTTGGTCAGCTCCTCACTCAGTGAAGTGTGGCAGTTTACGTTTGCATGCTGTCCTCAGATTTCAGAATCAACTCTGTTCTCCACCAGTTCTCCTTCTTTGGAGGTGCCTTTTTGCTGTGCTTGTTTACTTGGGGCTTGTTTCTTTGTCTTGCCCCCTTTCTCGTCAGCCAGCCCCCTGCTGTCAGCATGTTGTGATAATTCACTGTTTGTTTTTCAATTTTGCAGAGCTGTTTGACTTTGGGTGTTGCTCACTGGCTCAGGAGATGAGCTTTGTGGTCTGCTACCTGCCCAACTTCAGGCAGTGGCTTATCACCTGCCCATTGTCAGCCTTGTTGCTTTTCCAGCCATTTGTTTACTGACTGTTCAAGCAGAGATTAGCTCCTTACCCCTCCTCCCTTCTCTGGTGCACTTTCAGTGTTTCCATCTCCTCTGCTGTGTGCTAGCTTTCGGTTTGTTGTTTATTATTCAGTTTTTTTTTTTTTTTTGCGGGGGTGTCAGCCTGCCCAGGGGCTATGCTGGTTTATCCTATGGGTGACTGGGGGAATACCACATGATGCTTGACGCTCACCTGTTTGGTCTGCCGAATGTCTCTCAAGCAGGTTTGGAGCTGGCAGCTGCTGGCAGCAGCAGCCCACCTGTTTTCTCAGTGTAACATGACGTGGAGAACTTTCTACAGGCTAGGGGTTCAGAGTGTCGAAGTTTTGATTCTCCTTGGTGCTTTATTTCTGCCAAATGTAGCTCCAGAGACTCAGCAAGATTTTTGATTCACAGAGCTCACACTGTCTGCTTCTGTGACCTAGTTCATCTTGGATCCTCATTTTTTGCATTTTCAAAATCAACATATCTTTAGAAACTTGCAGTTCAATGGAATTGAACTTGGCATATGTTTTGATTGAGCCCTGTAGAAAACATAAGGTAGTACTCACATAACAGTTTGCAATTCACTGCCCTAATGAAATTCAACATATTTGCATTTATTAAATGCTTTTTTGTCATTCCTGAATTTGTTATATGATAATTTATGGAATGATTCCTATTGAAAATAATTTTAATATAAAATGACTATACTCAAATTAATTGTGACTTACTGTATGTGAATTAGATTCTATTATTAGATACTAAGAAAAGTCATACTTTTATTTTCCCTTCCTTCCTTCTTTCCTTCCTTCCTTTCTTCTTTCCCTTCCTTCCTTCCTTCCTTCCTTCCTTCCTTTCTTTCTTTCTTTCTTTCTTTCTTTCTTTCTTTCTTTCTTTCTTTCTTTCTTTCTTTCTTTTTTCTTTCTTTCTTTCTTTTTTCTTTCTTTCTTTCTTAGACAGGATCTCCCTGTGTAGCTCAGGCTGATGCTTACCTTGAACTGGAGATCTTCTTGCCTGCAGCCTCCCAAGTGCTGGGATTACAGAAGTATACTACATTGCCTGCATCATTTTAATTTTACAGAGTTGCTTTCTAAAGTATATTTTGGTGAAATTCTTTTACTTTTAAATTACATTTTCTTTCTTGTAGTGGATGGAATGAGAATGGTGCTTGTTATTGTTTGGTGATACACTGAAAATAACAATAAGTTAACATGGTACAGGACATATTTTTTATGGAGCTTAGAAGCTAATCCATCATGAAGTGAGAATTGCTATCTACATAAATAATCATAAGCAAGAATTTTTCAAATATATAATCAAAGCAGAGTAAGCATGTTTTGGTCTATGAGTTTCACGTTCAGTATTTCCAGGATCACTTAGAGCAGGGTTGGTAAACTTTTTTGTAAAGAGCCAAAACTAAATAGCCTAAATTCTGTATGTCTGTATGTCATGCAGTCTTTGTCACAGCATTAGATCTTCTTGTCAAACCCAGAAGTTGTCTCAGGTTCAATTTCATCTTATTCTCTCTGCACTCCTTGCTTTGTCCTTGGGAAACCCATTTGGTCCTACACTCTTACCTACCAGGAACTGATTCCTCTTTAATATCTTTCTAGATTGTAAAATAAACTTTCACCTGAGCTACCATTACTGCTACCAACAGAAGCTAGAGCTCACTACCTTTACTGCTACTCTGGAGAGTCCTACTGCCATCACTACTTATTATTACCTGTGGCACTTATGATAGTGTCTGCCATATGGTACCAACTTACCTTCATCCTACAGAGGCAAGAACTATTTTACAAATGAGAGTCTAAAATACTTAAACACATGTCTCCAGCAAAAGGAACATCATAAGAGCAAGACTTTAAGTCAACTAATTCCAGAGATCATATTTAGTGACAACTAAGAAGTGGCTCCAATATTTTACTTAATATTAATCTCCACTAGTAAAAACATTCTAAAATGAACCTACATCTCAAGAGCTGAAATTCACATAAAAGGGGCTGAAAGCATAGTTCAAGTGATAGAGTACCTACTAGCAAGTGTGGAGGGCTGAATTCAAACCCTAGCATCACCAAAAAAAATCACAGAAAAAAAGGACAAGAAAAATTTAATAGTTTTAACTTAGTTTTCAGTACTAGGTGAACTATTGTGAACTCTGGGAGAGTTATGAATTATCCTAAATTATGAGTTACCCAAAAATGTTCATGTGTGTGTTAAAAGTTAGAGAACAGGAAATATTGATAATGTGAGAATATTTAATGTCTTGTTTGGAAGGAAAAAACAAAAACTCTTTGGTCCATTAGACATGAGAGAAAAATACCATAGATACATCTTGGGAAACTGTTTTAAAGTTGGATAAAACAAGTTTTCAAATAAGTTTCCATCATCAAGATACAGATGAATACATGCTAATAAAAATGAAAAAGAAAGATACAGATGAGCTAAGGTAATGACTCTATTAAGAGAATCTAATCAATTTACCCCAAACAAGACAGTAAATCCTTTGTTTTCTCAAGGACAGTGAGATTGAGTTTTACTGCTTTATTCTCAATCCCAATATTTTCCCTGCATTGTGACAAACAGAATATCTTTGAGAGAATGAAGACCAACCTAACACTGCAATCATTTTCTGAGGGAATCACACATACAATCTAGGTCTCATTAGCAACATTATCTGACAGCTTGAATGACAGGACAAGCTTTAAATGAAATCTGCACATTGTTGGTATCAATATCAGGACAAAGGTGGTACCAAACTATATTGCATGCATTTTCTTGAACACTATCTTCAAATAAAGGGCAGGAAATTCCCAGGCCACATTCTCTCATACTCTTAGTTGTATTTTTTGCTTCAGCTCTCTCTCTAAGGCAGGACTCAACCTGCACAGCACCCTGCTCTGACTGTAACTGCCCATCTGAAGTGTCCAGCTGCAACTGACAATCCTCCCAGGATCTTCCTTCATCCTGTCAAAGAACACATGTCCAAAACCAAATTAACCTATACTACCCAAAACAGAATTTTGTGTTTACTTATTGCTTTAAATTCTAAGCACCTCTATTTTCCTGGCCACTTGAAACCCTTACAGATTTTTTTTTTATTCTTTCTCACTTCACATTCAGTTCTCATATATAACCAATTACCAAGCTGTTTAAATCTTAATGCTTCTCAAATTCTTCACTTCAATTTCTTCTGCCTAACTTTGGCTTTATCTCTATACTTCACTTTTCACTAGACTTGAAAATAGCCTCCTCTCTGGGTCACCTTAGTGCTAGTTTCTCTGAATTATACTCTGGCAAAAGAAACACTGATTATGATCTTGTAACTCCCCCACTCAGCTGCATTCTGAGTGCGTCCCTTCTCACACCAGTCAGATGGCATCCAAACCCCACTGTGTGGCTGTCCAGGGAGGCTGTCTACTTCTACCCCAGTGTATCAGGTTACAGTGAAGCCAAACTCTTTCTTGTTTTCTGAGTAGTCCCTGATCAATCCTGACTTTACGGTTTGTGCAAACTGTTATTTCTACCAAATTTGACCTGATATCTGCCTATCAGATCTCTGTATAAATTCTAGGACTCAATTCAAAACACAACATCAGTAGTACGAAATCCTGCGACAATTTCCAGGTACTCTGCTAAACATGTTGCAGTCTTCAGCTCAATGTGAAAGCAAGCTCATTCTCTCTCCTGGTGTGGGGCAGCAGTGAGCCACAGCTCCCAGACAATCCTGAGATCACAAGGGGAAACCATTATCACTCTGGTGGATAGTGTTGCTGAGTTAAAATGTCCCATAGGTTACTTGTGTTAAATTCAGTCTCAACCTAAAAAACTTTTAACCTTGATAAAACCATCATAAGTGGCACAAGTGTACTTAGGAACCACACATCCCAATTTCTATCTGACAACATTTTATCCATGTCAAATCTCTATTGCAGATGTCAAGCTTTTGGGGAAGTCTTTTATTTCTCTATACACATTTGACTCTTCTTACTGTCTTCTCTGGAACATTATTATTTTAGGGCTCATAGTATGTATGCTGTTTTTAATGTAGTTTTTCTGAGACAAATCCAGTAAACTAAAAGCTTCTTATAGTATTGAACCTATCTACTTACCTATTACTTATTTTTCTTCTGCCCCACAATGCTTAGTACATTGTTTTGCATAATAATTGCTGAAAATTATTATTATTACTATTATTCTTTGGTGGTATTGGGGTTTGAACTCAGGGCTTCATGCTTACTAGGCTGACACTCTACCACTTTAGCCACACCTCCAGCCCCCTGTTTTTTGCATTGGGTTTTCTTGAGATCGGGTGTCATGAGGTATTTGCCCAGCTGGCTTCGAACCCATCTTTCTGATTTCTGCCTCCTGAGTAGCTAGGATTACAAGTGTGAGTCACTAGCATCCAACTGAAAATTATTTTAATTGAATCAAACTATCCAACTTTGTTGTCATGGGTGTTAATTATGATGAAAGGCTTAGTTAAAATAATAAAAGATGTCAAAACAGAAAGATCTGAAAGACCAGTTCCTTTGTTTCTCCTTTGTGTAGGAACTTGTGGTGAGTCTTACATGTTATGGAGCAGCTCAAAAATGTCTGCCTCACAAAAGCCATCACAGATATTGGCTGACTATTACTCTTCTCTTTCAAGGTTTCTCTGGTTCCACCAGACAGCAAGAGGAGAAAGAGCATGGAAGAGGACACAGACATTTTTAAGTCCTGGTTTACAATTTCATAGGTAGTGCTTAGAAGGTGTTTTAGACTCTGCTATTACTCCTCTCAGGATGGCACCATCTACATCCCAGGCCCTAGTTAAGGCCCAGCCCTTCATGGCACAAATTTCCTACCCCAACTGGACCCCAAGTTACTCCTCCATTCCTTGGCTTGGATGAAAAGGCACATCAGAGTGTGGGGGCATGCTTCGTGTGTGGCACTGGTGGCTGGGGAACACAACCTGCCATGGGAAGATCTCTACTAGTAAGAACAGGGGATGGAAGGAAGCCAGGCTAGTGAACTCTCTTCCTTTGTGGACTACTCTGTGATGTGGTCACAGACAATCTGCTGGGTCCTTTAAGCTCATTCTGAAGCAGTTGGCATCTTCAGTTTTGCTTGGTTTGCTTCTCTTTTTCATCACATTTACAACCCTGAGTTTACACAAAATGAATGTCTTTTCTTTATAAGGTCATCCATCCTCATGTTTTTCATTATAATAATGAAATATGGACTAAATACTTATATGAAGAAAAAGGGAATAAATATTTATATTTATTCCCTAAAATATGGGTTAGAAAAAATTCATTAAAAATGATAGGAGCATCAGATAGCAAGGTGTCTTAGAAAGGAGAAAGGAATGCAAGTTGATAACTCTTTTGGTGAGAAGGTGATAGGATGCACAAGGATGAGGGGTATATTATTTAGAATTCAATAATACAGACATTATGTGATATAAAATGGCTATTATTTAGCCAATCTTTTCAAGAGAATTTGCTTAATAATGTTTATAATATCTACTTCAGTACTGAAACTTCAATTTTACTGTAATGGCAAGGCTAGGACAGTTAAATTGAGTAGAAGTTTTATTCTGAAGACCCTATTAATCCTTATTCTAGGAGACTTTTGGTGACTTTTCAGCTTACATCAGCTGCTGAGTTTTTTCCTAATGCCATTTCTGCTCTGGCAAGTGCAGAAAGTCCTCCCTGTCCCTTCTGTTGGAGATTGTCTTTGCTTTTTTCTCTCCAAGTTCAGTTTCATTGCAGAGCTTAGCACTCTGCATGGTTTATGTATATTTGACTCCAAATATAAAATGTGTCATATGAATGACAGAAATGATATGTTTATTTTATTAGTTATAATAAAGTTTTATCTTTTGCCATTGTAATCACTTTAATAAGTAGAAAGAAAAGTAAAAGGTATTTTGAACACTTATCAATCAATGGATACCCCTCTGTTTTTACCTTTTATGGTAAATGCTACATAAACATTAACAGATGTTATGACATCTAAGGGCCAGTTGAAGTCTATCCTGGACAACCTTACATTCCTCTTATCTCAGTTATGTTTAGATATTTGGTTGAAATGGACACATGAGGTCTTAAATGCCATTTCCCTTTATGTGGATATCAAATACAACCAATTTATTATCATATAACTATTTTACTTCCACTTATCTTCCAAAATAGATTGGAGTCTTTATAATAACAAACATGACCTTTTATCATTATCCACTCTCAGCCTAACAAATTACGCATTTCCATAGTAGACATTATACAAATATATGCTGACGTTATTAGAAAAGTTTAAAACAGGAGTGGGAGTGGTGGTGCACACTTGTAATCTCAGCACTTGGGAGGGTGGTACAGGAGGATCATGAGTTCAAGAGCAGTCTGGTCTACATAATGAGATACTGCCTCAATAAAACCCTTAAATATGCAGCTTTAAACTACAAAATATTAAGTTTATAATTTACCAAATGAGTCATTTAATGGTGGGTTTTGCCTGTAAGAGTAGCTCAGCTTGCCTGAATTTTGTTATTGTTAATGACTTTAGAAAAGTTATTTAATCATTTTTTCTTAATGTCTTAAAAAAGAGGATCTCTTTGTTTATACAAAAACTTTGATGAATGTCAAAAAACATCTGGTTAGGCACTGTGTATAGGAAACATGGAAGTTGCCCCTCTGCCCTAATGACAAGAAATAAAAACTGAACAAAATTAAAAATAAATTTTCACTTATCTGTAAGAAAAATGAAGCTACAAGGAGAACCACTGCTTTCTGGAAGCACATGGAAACATTGGAAATGTGCCAAGACACAATGTTTGTATCATGTTCTGTATTCAGCAAAAACTAGGTAACTAGAGTCTAGCCAGGTAGGGCTTTATCAGAGCTAAATGAACCAGGGGAGCATAACTGACCAAAGGGTATGGAAATATCCAGCTGCAGCCCATGCTTGCCTGCCATGTGGAACAAGGGACAAGGAGGGAGAAAAAACCTGATACAATTGTAAATTGACAGCCTAGGAGCAGAGGCTCTTAGACCTAATCCCCACACCTTAGCAGCCCATTACTATAGTCTGATCATAGCAATTCCTTCTATCTACAACAGCATAGGTGACTATCAAGAAAAAAGTGACAAGTCATAACAAAGGAAAAAACAAGGACATTAGACACATACACAGCAGGGATGTTAAAATTGTCCCATAAGGAATTTAAAACATTTACAATTAAAATGTAGGGGCATAAATGATTAAATAAATAACAAACAAAAACAGATGTGCAATGTAAGCAGAGACATGAAAATCTAAGAAAGAACCAAAGCTAATGTTAGAGGTCTAAAATACTGTAGCAGAAATGAAAATTCTCATTGATGGGTTTTTATTGGACTGGACAGGACACTTCAGAGGACAGGATCTCTAACTTTGAGAATATATCAGAAGAAACCCTTAAAACTAAAAAACAAAGAGAAAATAAGACTATGGCATAATAAAACCAAACAGAATGAAACATCCAAGAGCAGGGAACAACAATCAAACTTGTAAACATAAACATAGTAGGAATATTAAAAGAAGAAAGATAAAAGCATAAAAATATTTAGAACAATGATGGCTGAGAATTCCTTCAAATTAATTTCAGATCCCAAGCCAGAACTTCAGGAAGCTTATGGAACAGCAGGCAAGATAAATGATAAAACAAACAGACAAACGAACAAATAAAAAGCAAGCAAAGCCACCACCACCACAAAAGCTCTGATACTTATACATATTTCCAAACTACAGAAAACCAAGGGAAAATAATACATTTTGAAAGAAGTCATAGAAAAACACACCTTACTTGTAGAAAAGGAAAAATAATAATGGCATTTAACTTCTCCTAAGAAACCATGCATGCAAGAAGACAGTGGAGTGAAATATGCAATGTTAAGAGAAAACCCCTACAAACTAGCACTGTTTCTCAGATCAGTCATCTAAGCTTCCACTTTAGAAAAGTAGAAGAAGGTCAAATCATGTCCAAACTAAGCAGTAAAATAAGAAATAAAAGAATATAAATCAGTGCAAGCAGTAAACAAATACAGAAAATCAGTGAGACAAATGTGGTGCTAAGTAAAGATCAACAAAATTGACAAGCCTCTAGCTAGTAGAAATAAGAAAATGAAAGTGAGGACACTAATTACTAGTCTCAGAAATGAAAGAGGGGACATAAATGCACTAAATGAACATTAATGGACATGAAAGGATAATAAGGAAATAATATGAACAATTTTATGATCACAAATTTGAAAACCTAGATGAAATGGAGCAATATCCTGAAAGACACAATCTGTTAAAACTCACACATCAGGAAACAGTTGAATAGGAACAGGTGAATATGTTAATATAGATTAAAGAAATTGAATCAGTAATTAATCTTCAAAAACAGAGTACAGTGAATCTAGATGAATTCACTGGTGAATTCTATTAAACATTTTGGGGAAGAAATTATTTTACTGTGCTACAATCCATTTCTTCTGATGGAACCAAAGGGAATATTTTCTACCTCATTTTATGAGGTCAACATCACCCAAATGCCAAAACCAAAAAAAGTCAGACAACTACAAATTAATATCTTTCATAAATGTAAATGGAAAAATCCAAGATTCAGCAATGTAGAAAAAACTTACACATCATGACCAAGTAGGATTTACTCTAGATATGCAATGCTGGTTCAACTTTCAAAGGTCACCTAATGTAATTACATTACTAGACTAAGAAAGAAAGACAATTATGCAATGTTAACAATAGCTACAGAAAAAAATCATTTCACAAAATCTATAACTCATTTATGATAAAACTCAGTAAATTCTCAAAAGAGGAGCACTTCCTCAACTTGATAAAGGCTATGTGAAAAAAACCAGAAACAACTGTACAGCTAACATCATGGTGAATGGTGGGAAAGTAGATGCTTTCCCAGGAAGAAGAGGAGCCAGGCAAGAATGCTATCTCTCAACAGTTTTTCAGCTTCATACTAGAAGTCCTGGCTAATGCAGTAAGATGAGAAAAGGAAACAAACGGTTGACAGATTCATAAGAAAGAAATAAATCCGTCTTTGTTCACAGATGGTGTGATTGATCATCTGAGAAAATCTGAAAGAACCAACAAAGTAAAAATCTCCTGATACTAATAAGCAATTACAGCATGGTTGCAGAACACAGAGTTAATAAATAAGAGAATCACTTTCCTATATTCCGGCATAAATAAGTAGAATTTGAAGTCTAAATTTGAATTTTAAAATTCAGTATATGATCTCATTTTTATTCCTCCTTCTCATCAGTATTGATTTCCACCAGTTTATATTCTCATTTTTTGGGGGATGCACAAAACCATGGGAGTTCAAATCATTTAAGGGTCATTTCTTCAGCTGGACTTCACACATGGGTGGATGCTGAGATTTCACTACCCTCTGTGTTCTTCATTGACTTCATAGAAAAACAACATCCAGAGAGCAGATCATTTTTTCATGAAGAAGATGAAATCCTTTATGCATGGCTTCTCAGATTGCCATAGAAAAATGCCTTACAAATAGCATATTTATATTTTTAGTATATATAATAAAATTAACTGATTTTTAAGTGGATTATTTCAACAACTGTCTGTGCCAGATTTAGATATTCACTGGTGAGTTCAGCAGCAAACCAATTGCTAAAAACAAATCCCTGAAACTTTAGAGATGTTAAACATTTGCTTTGTATACTATAGAGATGTGAACTATCTAATACAGAAAAGATGTGAGTGTAGCACTTTAAGCCAAATCAATGCAACAAGAACAGAAGGTATTACTGAAGAATTCCAACACATGACAGCAAATGGGGAATTATAGAAAACAAATGGAGCTCATCAGGAGTTTCAATTGCTGTTCAGAAAATCTGGGAACCCACAACTTTTTGAAGTTTTAAACCAATCAAATAGCTGTTCCTCACAGACACTAAAAGAAGGCCTCTCAGTAAAATGGGATTCTTCCAAAAGTACCAGTAACAATTGCCATGTTTTTGTTTTCTCTCAATTAATTATTCTGTGTATAGACTAATGTCACATAAAATAGTCTTAAAATTGTGTATTTGATATTGTGAATATAAATGTATTTCTAATCTAATAAAATTATTTTGATATACATGTAATACAATGTAGATAAAGATTATTCCTTTGAAAACTGCAAGAATATTTGGGCTGATCAAAATTGCTAAATTAGTATCAAGCCAAGCATGCAAAGCATTCTATCAAAATTGTAGCTCTTACATAAAGTATAGATTTCAAAATAAGCTGTGATATATCACAGATAATCTTGGCTTCTTCTAAAACAGAAGCATGTAATAAAAGGGGAAAATAAAGCAAGTACTTGTTTTGCAGAAGCCCATGTTTACACCATTCCCAGGTAATACATCTGAAATTTATGAACTTGAAGAATATATGCTACATTTACAATTTATCAGATACTTCTTCCATTCCTCTGTTTTGGAATAATTTTCAATATAACTGAGAGTAAAGTAAATCTATATGTAAAATCAAGTATATGATCACTTGTGTATTCTAATGGATGCATACACAAAATAATAGGAATTGGGAAGCTCGTGTTTAATTAAAACAGATGGGGTGTATCTGCTAAAATTTTTTTAAAATGAAAATGAGTAAAAAAAGAATTTTCTCAAAAATTTAAGGTTGTAATGTGGAGACTAGTACCGTTTCAGGTGGGGTGTACATGTGCCTGCATGTGTCCATGCATTCCTTGCTCTAGATATCTTTGAGAAATAACACACTTGTTATTATCCTAACCCAAGCATATAACAATCAAAAGTCAATTTCAGATTTCTTATTTAGTTAGACATTTATTTAGTTTATTTACAGATATAGATATATATGCTTAATCAGATTTGTACATTAATCACACGTACTCGTATGAATTCTCATCAGTGTATTTTTAATTCCTCTTTCCTGCTCGAATCTCTTCCCGTTATCTCTTACTATTCCCAACACCACTTCCTTCCCCCTTTGTCATTTGTGCAACAACCTTGTTTATATCCTTCAGCTTTTTTTTTTTTTTGTAAATCTGTAAGCATTTCTAACCAGTCATTTTTAAGTTAATGTTTAGTTTGGGGTTTTTTTTTTTTTTAATGTCATACTAAAACCACTTTTCCATATTTTGTTTTTCTTCTTCATCCTGGGGTAAGGTATTGTCGAAACCATGGTGACTCATCCATTCTAATTCATCCTTTGGACTGACTGATAGTATGTCTTGATGTAGCTCTATCAAAGTATCCTTATCAAATCCCCAAATAATGGAAATTAAGCTTGCTTGAAAACATTCTTTTCTAAATGCTCTTAATATTCTTGTCTTTATATCTAAGTTTTATTTTAGTAGTCAACTGAAGATTTCTTTTGATTTTGGAGGATATGACATTGATTTCCAAAATGGCTCTATTTTTGGTGGTAGGTGAAGGAAAACAAAGAGGCTGTCTTTTTCCCCTGGCTTACTATATCCATCAATGCTTCAGCTGTCTCCAAAGTGGTTTACAAAATTATTTGAGAAGTTTTTCCTTTCCACCTGCCCCACTCAAGAAAATAGAACATGAAGATATTTCAAGAGAGGTTTGCATGGGCCAGTCCTGAAAGTGGTGTGCATTATTTCCTTTCAGAATTTATTAGCTAAAATCGCATATATGTGGTACCTGCAATGAAAGACCTAGAAATGCAGATTAGTCGTCATCTACCCAGGAAGAATCTTTTGGTATAGTTTTTTTCCTCAGGACAGACTGGAACTCATGAATCCATTTGATTTTCAGACTGCAGAGTTTTTATTACATTCTTTCTATCGATTACAGATAATCATTTCCTATTAGCTTTCTCGTGTGTGTGTGTGTGTGTGTTGTGTGTGTGTGTGTGTGTGTGTGTGTGTCTGTGACCCCAAGCAGTAGGTGTTTTGCATCTATTATATGGTTCCCTTGCCTTTTTCCTCATGATTTATATCTTTGCAAAATTTTTCTCTTTGATTTCTTATATTTCTTACTCATTACAGATCTCAAAGGTAACCCATTTAAAATTTTACTTACTTTTTTTGGTTTTAATCCTGAGACAGCGTCTCCCTATGTTGCCCAGGCTGACCTTGAATGAGGTGCTCCTGCTTCAGTCTCCAGAGTGCTAGGATTACAGGTCTATGCTACCATGGCTGGCTTAATTGACTTTTTATTTTATAATTTAGTTTGTGTGGCACAGACCCTAAGGTGATATCCAATAACTCCTCCTATCTGGTATCTACTTCTCATACTCCCTCCCCCTTGAATGCGAGCAGTCCTGGGGTTTTATTTCCAAGCACTCAAATTAGACAATCATGATGGCTTTCACTCCTGGCCCTGAAGAAATACAATGCCATGTGAGAGAAGTCAAGTGGCACCTGCTGAAAGCAGCCACCAGCCAGCAGCAGCCAACAGCAGAGGCCCTCAGGTCTATACTTGCGAGGACAACCTTGAATGAGCTTGAAAGGGTCAAGTCTTCAGATGTGAGAGCAGTTCCATCAGCACCTTTGTTACAGCCCTGCAGACCTTGTGCTTAGCACCCAGTCCACCGTCCCTGGACTCCTACCCCATGGAAACTGTGAGAAAACAAATGTGAGCCATGTAGCTGCAGGATTTCTGCTGCTGCAAAGCAACTGAAAATGCTACTATTTCGTCCCTTTTTCTGTTTATTTCTCTTATTAATATTTTTTAAAATAGACACATAAAATTGTACATAGGGTTATCGTGTGTTTCTATGCATATATATGTTGTATAATGTTCAAACCAGGGTAAACCTATTTCCTTAAGTATTTGTCATTTCATTTGGTGAAAACATTCAAAATCCTTTCTTTTAGCTTTTTAATATATACAATATATCATTGTCATCTGTGGTCACCCTGCTGTGCAAAACACACCAGAACTTCTTGCTCCTACCTAACTGTACCTTAAAACTCAATGATAAAACTTTCTTACATCTTTCCCCATCTCCCGACTTTCCTCAGACTCATGATCACCATTCTTACTTTTTATGAAATCATTGTTTATTTTTTAGATTTCACATGTGAGTGAGACCATGTAGTAGTCTTTCTTTCTGTACCAGGCTTATTTCACTTAACTTAATGTTCTCTGATACCATCTCTGTTTCAAAGGTCAAGACTTCATTCTTTTTATGCATGAATAGTATTCCGTTGTGTGTATGAACCACACTTTCTTTATTCATTGGTTGGTGGAAACTTGAGTTTTTCCATTTCCTGGCTGCTGTGAATAGTGCTTCCATAAACATGGGGCCAGACATACCTTTGACACCTGGATTTCATCTTCTTTGGATACATAACCAGTAGTGAATTGCTGAGAAGTCCTATTTTTAATTTTTTGAGAAACCTCCCTACTGTTTTCTCATAATGGCTGTATACTTTTACACTCCCACCAACAATGTTTAAGAGGTTCTCTTTCTTCACATCCTCATAGCTAGAATTGGCTCTCTGTTATTGTTGATGATAGCCATTCTTACTGGAATGAGGTGATATATCATTTTGGTTTTAATTTGCATTTCCTTAGTTATTAGTAATGCTGAGCACTTTTTAATATAACTTGTTGGCCATTTGAAGTCTTCTTTGTGAGATTTTTGCTTTGGTCTAGTGCTCATTTTTAATCTTTTTTTTTTCTATTGAGTTTGAGTTTCTTTGTTTCCTGTGCTTTGGGGGTCTTGTCCAGAAACATTTCTTTCCTATTCAAAGTCTTAAAGCATTTCCCCTATTTTCTTTTAGTGGTTTCATTAGCTAAGCAATTTGTTTTTATTCATTCTACCTCTTTTTTTTTTTTTTAAATCTCAGCCCTATTGCTCAGACCTTGTTCTGATTGGTTCTAAGGCCTGTGGATATCCTTTTCTGATAACCACCTGCTCCTCTGTTGCTGATGCATTGGCTTATACAAGGTGCTGCAATATTGCAACAGCAGGAGGCTCATGAGTCCATAAGGAAAATGGGTTCTCAATTTTTGTCCTGCACTTGAGATATAAAAGCAGAATGTACCCCTATACAGATTCCTGAGAAAGTCTGTTCAATTTGTTTCTAGTTTTAGCAGTTGTGGGGTTTGAACTCAGGGCTTTGTGCTTGCTAGGCATGCACTCTATTTGAACCACACTCCCTGCCCTTGTACTCTGGTTATTTTTGAAATTGGGTTTTGTTTTTTATCTAGGCTGGCCTGGACTAAGATTCTCCTATTTTATGCTTCTCGCCTGCTTTTTTCTACTGAAATGGAGTCTCACAAACTTTTATGCCCACAGGGTCTGGTCTGGAACTACATTCCTTCCAATCTCAGCCTCTTAAGTAGTTAGGATTATAAGTGTGAGTCACAGTTGCCTGGCTTGCATCACTGTATGTTTTAGCCTAAAATGTCAAATGTCAGATGCTGAATTTGAGAAAGACTGGACTGGAAAGGGAAACAGAGTGGGTTTTCTATTCTTTTTTTCTTTTTGAGGTGGTGCAACTTCTCTGTTGTTGTCTTAAGAAAGTGTTCCTACTGTAGTTACTACTCACTGCGGAGAACTGATGGCCTTGAACTAACTCTTGTCATCTCCACTTCCCTGTTGTTGGCATTGCAGACATGTATCACCATACCTGGCTTGAAGTGACATTTCATTTTGCTCATGTAAATTTTCACAATATATTTACTTATCTACTTATTATTTGTTTTCGGTGCTGGGGCTAGAACCTAAAGCCTCACATATACTAAGCAAGTACTCTACCACTGAGCCACACTCTCAGCCCTGCTCATGTAAATTTTGACATGACTGGTTATGTTAATGGGAAATTGAACAAGTAGTATAGAGCCCTAAGGGAAAGGTAGAGGCATAGTTTCTGTTGTCATAATATTTACAGCTATGGGACAGCATGAAATCACATAGAGAAGAAGTGTATACAGAAAATGAAAGAATTCAACATTTATATACAGTAAAGGAGGAGAAGGCAAGTGAGACCAAGACAGTGTCCTCTGTTGGTTAGAGAAAAACCCAATGCCTCACCTTCTCTCAGACTAAGCAAAAACCAATGTTTGCAGTTGAACAGCACAGTCTTCATAGAGAATTTGTAGTTCATATTCTTATTTGGTCTAATCATTATCAAGTTTGAATTAGCATGAGACAGAGAAGTTAAAAAGTTAGCCACAATCAGTGCTGGGGTTGTAGCTCAGAGGTAGAGCACTTTCCTACCTTGCACTGGGTTTGATCCCCAGCACCACATAGCCAAAAACAACAAAAGTTAATCACTATCAGAAAACAGAAAGTTAAATGCTCACCAAAACCTTAATAAGGTGATGTGGATGACTAATTCCAAAATTTTGCCTTGTCTGAATTCTTGTATTATTTGTGATTTACTTTTACACTGGGAAAAATTTCCAAATAAATTAATGAGTGAATATAGAATACTATTCACCATCTCATTCACTTGAAAGAAATTCCCATTGGAGTGCTGAGGTCTTAGTAAGAGAAAATACACGTGAGTGAAAGTTAGCAGAGCAGGTGGAGACACTAAGAGAATAATTTGCATGAGACATGTGGTCTGGAACAGAGGAGAAAAAGTTCAAGTGCCTTTATAATCAGAACTTTTCCTTCTCTCTCCTCATGAACTTGGTTGTTTTCTCATTTGCAAAATGGAGGAGTGAAGGTGAAAAATTAAGTTGCCTTACATCTGGGGTGAGGTGTTCCTGACAACTGAGTAGAAGACAGGAGACAGCCTATTTTAAATGATTTGAATGATCTCAGGGCAGTTTTTCTTTTTCTACAGATTGTTTTGTAAAATACTAGTATAACTTTTAAATGTAGATTACCTGAAACTTAGGTAGTCATTGCTATTTGTGAACAAACTTTTCTGCACCTCTACTTTTCACCTTTTTATTATGATAGATATACACTGGCTTCAGCATTTTATTCTCTAGCTATAGCTTTGCAGATATATTTTGTTCTCTCCTGGTGGTATGACTCACATGTCAAATTTAAGGACCAGTTGCATTAAAACAAATCAACTGTCACATCTAGGGAAAAATAACTGCATTCTTAGTATTAAAACTTGCTAAAATGGAAGCAGACACAGATTGCTTTAAGTGAGAATTCCATATTATGGAATGAGATTTGTCTTTTTCTTTTTTGCCATACTGGGGTTTGAACTCAGTTTGAATCTTCAGCCACAATACCAACCCCTTTTTGTGATAGGTTTTTCAAGATATGTTCTCTCAAACTATTTGCCTGGGCTGGCTTCAAATCCTGATCCTCCTGATCGTTGCCACCTGAGTAGTTAGGATTAGAGGTGTGAGGCTGAAATGCTAAACATATGATGGTCACTGGGCAAATACTTGTTACATAAATCAATACTTGCTGCATTGATAAAGAGCTTAGTTTCTCTAATATTTTCTCTTATCCATGTGGAACTAGTTCCAGGGTACTCCAAGAATACAAAAATCACTAATGCTCAATTTCCTTATTTAAAATGGAATAATATTTGCATATGACCTATGTGTATCTCCCAGTATAATTTAAATACCTAATGCAATGTAAAATGTATGTAAATCATGGTTATATTTTCTTGTTTAGGGAATAATGACAAATAAGAGACTATACAAGTTCAGTAGAATTTTTTCAAATATTTTGTATTGGTGGTTGTTTAAATTTGCATATGTGTTAGTCTGCTTTCCATCACTGTGACAAAATACCTGATGTAATCAACTTAATAAGGGAAAATTTTTATTTTGTCTCACCGTTTTAGAGGTTTCAGTCCATGATTCATTGGCCTTTTGCTTTCTTTTTGAGTTTTATGCTTTGGAAACATAGTGTATACTGTGGTTATTTTATGCAATGCCTGTACCTGTCCTCCTTTCTCTAGCAGCTATGTGTTTTGAGGGAAATAAATTCTTTTTCATGTTTTAGGATGACATTGGTCATTTTATCAGAATTATTCCTATCTCCTTCTACATAATGATTTTTGAAGCATTATAAATTGTTCCATTTCCTTAGCCAAAAGGATTAATTGTTTCAGGAATGAGTCTTTGACTGGATGCAAGCCAATCAGCCACATAGGTGGTCCTGAGGGCCACTGGGGAGCTGTGCTACTGACTCCTGAGAGTGAGAGAGGGAAGTCAGTTCCCTCTCGCTCTTCACTCCCATCAGATGTGAACCAGGAAGAATAAAAGCAGTGTGCAGAACTGGCAATAATGACAGAAATGTGGAGACACTAAAATATACTCTTATTTGAATCTGGTCACGGTCCATTTTTCTATATTTTAAGAATTTTGCCTTTTGAGACAAGGCCTCACTATGTAGTCCAGACTGGCTTTGAATACTCAATCCTCCTACCTCACCCTCCTGAGTTAGGAAAGAAATAGGGATATCACTATAGGTCCTGGAACCAATAAAAAGATTATAAAGAAATATGACAAAGAACTTTGATCTCACAAATTTGCTAACTTTTGGAAAAATTCTGCTCAGTTCCTTAAAAGCCACAGGCTACCAATATCCAGCCAAGATGAAATAGACAAGTTCAGTATTCCTTAAACTACAAAGGAAATTGGATTTACAATTTAAGAGCTCTAGAAAAAAATTTGGGGAACATATGGTTTTAATGGAGAATTTTATCAAAAAATTTATAGGATTAACACCAATTTCACAAAAGGTCTTCCATAAAGCAGAAACACTTTCCAGCTCATTTTATGAAGCTAGTATTGTGCTTATATACAAGCTAGATATAGTATGAGATTACAGAACACTGTATCTCAAGAATTGAGACAAAAATAGCTTCAACACAATGTTATGAAATTAAATCTAGCAATGTATTAACACATTATTTTATGTTGTCTTCAAGATAGTCGTATTGGTGGGTATTATTATTATTCCCATTGAGTAGGTGGAAAATGAGGCCAGAAGGCATGGATAACTTTACCATATTTCTAATTTTGAAATTGACAGAACTTGGATTTCAGTCTAGGTTGTCTGACCCCCAAATCACACAATTACAACAAAAATAAAACTTCAAATTTTTCTTCTGATTTTGGAAGGAAAGTTTCTGAAAATCTTATCCCTTCCTCATTAGTTATAAAACTTTGTTAACACATCACTGTCCCACTATAGGATTACATGCCTTTAGAGGGAGGGGTGATGCTGGGGGCTGAACTCAGGGCTTCATGCTCAAGTGCTTTACCACTTGAACACATCAGGAGTCCTTTTCCTTTCAGTTTGTTTTTCACATACTGTCTTGCACTTTTGCTCAGGTCAACCTCAGACCATGATCCTCCCACTTCTGCCTCCTTTTAAGTGGGACCATAGGCATGTACATGACACTATGTCTAGCTAAGGTTAAAATTTTGCTTCAGTGTATGGTCTTGCTACTAGGTATAAGTGGTATTTTGTGGGATGTCATGGGAAGTTACTTGAGGTACTTTGTCTTGTTCTTTATCTTCATTCCTCCTTTATACATTCTGGAATGTCAACAAGACAACTGGATCTACAGTAATTCTGTTGGATCATTAAGTGAATTGAGAATGGCTATTGCATACTTAGGATGGTAGCCAATAAATTTGGATTCTGCTTCAAGGATGATGTGTAGAGTTTCCATACGTATTATTAGATGGCCTACTTTCAAAACTCTTCTGTGAAAAAAGAAATAACTATCTTGTTTAAGCCATGGTTATATTGGGTTTTCAGAAGTATAGGGTCCAACTTATTTCTAACTTATACTTCTTCCATATTCTTTTAATTAATTCTTATATAGGTTGATAATAAAAGCATCACTATCTTATTTATATTCAGTTCTGTGAATGTTACAAATGTAGACACAATCTTTTTGCAGTTTACTTATATCCAGCTTGACATTTTTACTTGCTCCAAGAAGAATGATGTATCTTTGAGATTGTTATTTCACAAATCTATTTTCTTTTCACTATTATTTTTAAAGATTGACATTAATAGATATTTTTAATTAAAGTCTGTAGAATTGATGCTTGTCAGCCGTTAGACAAAAATACCTCCTTCAGGCTTTGCACAAAATATTGGTTTCACCCATATAGTGGCTTTGCCTGCAGCCTGCCTCTGCAAACTGATTTATGACTGCTGGAACCCAGCAAGCTCAGAGAGCAGAGACTGAATCTGTCAGTGGGAACATTGTTGGAGCCCATATTTGACTTGCAAGAGATGTCAAAAGATATTAATATTCCGCATGATTCCTTTCCTAGCTCATTATTTCCCTCTCTTTTCATTGGTATTTCTTTTTTACTTAATTTTCAATCATGAAAGGAAGCACTCTTTTTCTTCCCTTTTGTTGATTTCTAGATAGAATCTTAGTTCCTAAGACTCTGTTTAGAGTTGTATCAGGTTAATTTAACATGTATTTTATTACAGTTTAAACTAAACTTTATAGGATGAGTTGCATAATATAATCAGATCTTTTAGGTCCATGAAAAGTGAAACAATATTTTGTAAAAAAAGACAAAAACAGATAAATAAGCAACCAAGAATAAACAAACAAACAACTTAGCAGAAAGGATTGTGTAGTGAGTCACATGGGCATACCTTAAATTTTTCGTCACTGACATTCAAAGAATAAATGCTTTTCTCACTAAGCAGAGAAGTTGAATATTGTAAACATTTTGAAATTAAAGAACATTTAGATTTGTTTCTAATCTAATGACTATTAAAAATGTGTAATTATAGTGAGAATGCATTAGTTGTGGCATTGACGAATATCTTAGTCTTAATAACATGAAGCATTGTAAATCGTGGCTGGCTAATGTCTAGAAAGCAAACCTCACTGTAAAGCAGAGGCAGATCAGAAACTTCTATGACAAATTAGCTGAGTCATGTAATTGTTTAATTCTATTTCCCCAAATAATAACAATAATTAAAAAAAAGAAAACAAAACCAAAGCCTAATTGTTAACTCATAAGGATCTCAATGTTTGCTAGAGTGAGCAGGCTGAGTTCATGAAATGTGTAGAAAGAGTTGCATAGAACACTCATCAATGGCAAAGAGATAACATCCCCCCTGTATCAGAGTAAAACCAGCAATATGATAAAAATGGCATCTATCAGCAACAGGAAATGAGTACTTGAGAATAGCTATGGATAAAATTCCCCAGGAAGAATGGTATTTTTCTTGGATCTGGTATTGACTATAAAGTCCAATTTGGAGAGAAACTTCTTTTTTTCCCATAGAAGAAGATTTTACTACTACTGACTTCTCTTAGATCTGCTTAAACACTCCATCAGTATAGTTGGCAAGAATTACAGCAATGCTCCTGCTGATTCATCCTACAGGTAGCTGACCTTCTACAGGTAGCTCTCATTCGGTTCACTGCTTATAGAGCATGTGGAATTGTGCTTTTCTCCTAGAACTTGGGGAAATACTACCAACGTATACTGTAGAAAATGCAAGCAGCACAATCTCTTTATGTAGCTATAAATCAGATTGGTACATTGCTAGGGCATCTGCCTGGGTATAGTGGGAAGCAAACTGTGGTTGCCTATCTAGTTGCCAGAACTGGATGTGCTACTTTGAATCCATGTGTGTATGGACAGAGCATACATAAGGAAATCAGAAATGGTACCTTGTTGGCTTAGGCAAGTGAACATGGACATGCTTTCTTAGCCTGAAAGCACTGATAATTCATCTCTAGAGTTATCAATTTGTGATTTAGAGATCCAATATTAGAATAACTCCTCACTCTAAGTATGCAAACAATGCCTGTTGACAGTTTTGTAGAATACCCAAAAGAGATGTATTTGGGTGTTAAAGATCTGGGGGTTGATACCAGAGGGAGTGGGGAGAATATAAGGAAAGGGTTTAAGAGGGTGAATGTAGTGAAAATATTATGTACTCATATATGAAAATGGAAAAATGAGACATGTTGAAACTATTCTATGAATAGGGAGAAGGATAAAGGAAAATGATATCACAATGTACCCAAGTGCAACAATAATATCATAATAAAAATGCAAAAAACAGATAGTTAATTGGCAGTCCTATGGTAAATGTATAGTTTGGGATAGAGATCATTTTCTAAAATTGTACAAACCAAGTGAATATTCAGCTACACAACATATGTGATGGTTTGATGAATATCAGCCATGCTATACTATGTTCTATAGAGCTTTAAAAGGTAGCTTTTAGGCTTCTGTGGGGTGCTGGATGGTAATGACAGGAGCATGTGACATGAAAAATCTGCCCACTTCATGGCCAGGAAGCAAAAGAGAGGAAGAGGAAGGGACCAAGGTCTTAACACCCTCTTCAAGGAACACCTCTAATGACCTAAAACCCTCTGACTCAGCCCCACCTCTTAAAGGTCCCATCACCTCCTAACAGCACCATCCTTGGGACCACGCCTTGAAAACATAGAACTCTGTGAGACATTCAAGACTCTACTGTAACAGCAATCTTCATACAACTGAATTAACACAGAATTTGTTACTTTTTCATTGCCTTTATTCTTCTCTTCTTCTCTTCCATATTTTTCTGCTTTCTCTGGTTTTAGCTAAGCATTGTGTATGATTCCATTTTCTCTATTACTGTCTCAATTAGTAATTTTTCCTTATTTTGAATGAATGCCATAGAATTTTCAATATACATTTAAAAATAATCCAACTTTTTTTTCAAATAAAATTATATAATTCATGGGCAATGGAAGTACTTTATAACAAAGTCTGCTGTTACTCCTTTCTAACCCTATAACATTTTTCATTTACCTCATGTATCCGTAAGCTACGATCATCTTTGTTGTTATTGCTTTAAATACATAATTTAAATGATGTGTCTCATTGCTTTTATTTTTTAAGATAGTATGTTTTAAATTATCTAAGAATCTGAAAAATAAGATTTTATTTTACTTTTCCTAATATTTTCCCTTTCTTCCTGTTTGCTATGGTTAGAATGCATAAATCCTTTAAAAATTCCTATGTTGGAACTTAAACTCCAAGGTGATACTTTGAAGAGGTGGGGTCTTTGAGAGCGAGATTAAGTCATGAGGGTTGTGCTCTTATGAGTGAGATTGATAATCTTGTACACAAAAGTCTCCGGAGAGCCACCCAGCCCTCAGGACTGCATTGGTACCTCAGAGCCTTTAAGTCCCAAAAAGGATGCCCAAGACCTCTCCTCTCTAGTCCTTTATAGGAGAAAGATTACCATCATGAGATACACAGAACATTTCGAATTCTTCAACATACATATAGTTTAACAAGCTCAATCATTTCAGTGGTGAACTTGCATTGATGGCAGTCTTTTTGAAGAGGATGTGCATTTGTAGTAGTTCCTCTGTATTTATTTACATATTGGATGATAATTTAAATGGGTGAAATTCTTATATTCATATGGCTCATTGACTTTTTAAGAATATAGGTTCTTGAAATTAAGTGAAATGTTTTTATGCGGTTTTATTCCACATTATTAGATTTCATGATGAAGTTAAATCACATATCATGGCGAAAACCAGAAATTAGCTGGTACATTTTTTTTCTTTCCTTCAAGCTACCTATATCTACTACCTACTCTTTCTCTTTTCTTATCACATGGAATAAACTGCCTTCATGTTGCCTCTGTCACCTCTCCTTGTCACTGTTATTTTCTCATTCCCTAGTCACTTCTCTTCATTCATTGGTAACTATCTCCTGCCTTATTACTTTTCCTTCTGTTACTCTTATTATCCCTTGTGACTTCAAAAAATGATCACAGCTAGGACTCCCATTCACTCCACTGCCTCACCTCCAGTCTGTTTCAACAGCACCACCCTCATTTCCATGACATACCTTCAACCTTATCACCAAGAATAACCTGTCAACATCTCTTTTTTTGCATTCTCAATGCTCTTTCATGTCAACAAGATCTCCTATCTAACTTGATTCCATGGCACTTGGCTGTAATTTCTCTTTTGTAGACATTCTCAGCTCCCTTACATCTTTCTCTTATTAAGTTCTTAGGACAGAAAATCAGTGCTTGCAGACTTTGTCTAGCTCCTGCACTCCTGAGAACATCGCAATTGAGGGTTGAAGAGTCTCATTCAAATTCATACTCACAGATCTTAAATGAATGACTCTCAGTGCACAGTGATTCCACCATACTTTCTTACTCTGTTTTTCCCTCTCTAAAATGATTATTTAATCACTTCTGTCCCCTCACACCTTTTTAATCAAGTTTCATTTCACTTTCAGCTGGTGTCTTGCTTCATTCACATATCATGGAGAAAACCAGAAATTATCTGGTACATTTTTTTTCTTTCCTTCAAGCTACCTATATCTACTACCTACTCTTTCTCTTTTCTTATCACATGGAATAAACTGCCTTATTTCCCACCAAAAACCCACTTTTGCTTGAGTACTGGGTCTCATCTGGTGCGACTCCTCAGATACTGAGGTCTTGCGTGTATCTGTTCTCTCCCCTGAATCAACTCCATTTTTATTGTTTTAGTCTTTTTCAGCATAAAAGCATGCTTTCATTTAGTAAAAACATCTCCCCCTGGGCCCCTTGACATCACATACTTTTCTAGCTACTGCCTTATCTCATCTCTCATCCAGTTAACAGAAGAGTGAAATAATGTGTATTTATTGAAGAATTTTCTATGGACACTGACTCCATTCTCTCATCTCACATTCTCTTCTCAGTCATCTCTAGTCAGGCTATGACTATACTTCAGTGCTGTTAAATCAAGTGTTTGGAACTCTGTATCTTCTTAGCTGTGACACAGTTGATCACACCTTCCTTCTTGAGCTCTTTCTTCTCTAATCCTACAGAGAATAAGCCACAATTACAGGTACAATCTGGTACAGAGCAAGTGGGAAAGGCATAGGCACTGGTCTTTAGCTTCCTTCTTCCTTCTCCCCTTCTTGACTTCTGGGCATATAGTCCTTGGATTTCCAGGAGACCCTTTGCATTCTTGTCTTCAGCATTTCTTTCTGGTTGAACAGGTTTCATTGGGTTTCCATTCCTTGCTACCAAAAGAGCCGTGGGTGGAATACTTCTATGCTATCATTTTCAGTAAGGCACAGACTTAGGAGCTAAATGATTTGCTCCAGGTTATGCCAAGTGAGCCTCTGGCTTATTGCCTCATGTTGGGTTCTGTGGTCCTCTTTTTTTGTGGCTGGTTTTGTGCTGGGTTCAGTGTCACGTGTGTGGTTTCGATGGTCTCAGGCCCAGGATATTGGGTGAGTCCTTAGACTGAGACTGTCATTGCCTGCGTTTTATACCTCAGGAATCCTAATGCACTGAAAGGATTTGAGGCATTGAATGGGTAGATCATTAATTTCTTGTTTAATTTGCACTCAGCAAACATTTAAGCACTTACTGTGTGTCAATACTGTTAGGTACAAAACTTTCCAAACCTTGGTGCCTCTTCTAAAGCACAGGATACAGAACTGAGTGACTCTTTTTTCAGATCTTCCAGGGATGGCACCTGGTTAATGTCATTCTGGAGAAAAGTCCCTGTCATTCAATACTCCAGTGGATGTCTCCTTGTTTAGAAAGGCAGAAACTAAAATAGCTGGGTAGATACATTACAGATGGATAAACACTGTGAAAGATCAGAGCAGAGATCTGAAGGCTGAGCTAGACTTAACTAGGGGAAGTGTCAGGTGGGCCACTGGGGAGGAGGTGGCACTTGTGGGAGGTGGAAACTTTGGGTACAGGCCCAGATGCAGAGGTGTGGGTGGCTCGAAATGTGGCTTGTATCCCTGTCAGAGGCTTGAATTTAATGGCACTGACAAGCCAAGTAGCCATGAGGTGTTAAAAACAAATGTTCAGAAGGTGAAAATATCTTACCACCCACTTCCTGACATTCCTTCTCCTTTTCTTTTCTTTTTTCCCTTTGGTTTCTTTACCTTTTCTTCTTTAAAAATATTGCAGCCCTTACTGCTAGGTCATTTGCATCTTGTCTGCCTACCTGTTCTCCCTATTATTTCAGTTCATCTGTGGCCTAAAACATATCCTTGTGTTAATGTATCTCAGATATATTCCTCAGCCCCAACTTTTCTCCGTAATATGAGGCAAGAATCAAACTGTGTCTTTGATATCATTTGTGTATTAAATAAGTATTTCAAACTTACATGTTCAAAATAAAACCCTCATAAACATGTTTCTCAAACTCCAAATTTTGATGTAAGACATTAGCAGTAATTGATTATCCCTTCTACCCTCTGAGTACTGATTGAATCCATCAGCAAGTTTTATATATTCTGTCTAAAATAAGTTTGACTTTTCCTCATCACCTCCACATTTATTTCCTTAACAAATCTTCATTACCAACTGTCACCTGATTAATTGCATCCTTATTTCACCATTTCCTATTCTAGTTCCTTAAAATCAGATTTTCACACAGCAGTTGGTAGAGAGATCTTTTTTATTTAATTTTATTCTTTTATTCACATGTGCATGAATTGTTTGGGTCATTTCTCCCCCCTGCCCCCATTCCCCACCTTCTGCCCTCCTCCCCGCTCAGTTCCAGGCAGGTCCTGTTCTGCCTTTATCACTAGTTTTGTTGAAGAAAAGAGACAAGCTTAATAAGGAAGACAAAGTGCTTTAGCTATTTGAGTTGAAGATAGCTATACAGAAATATTCCTAGCATTGTTTTTGTGTACACGTGTTATGACCCATGTTGATTCATCTCTAATTGATCTTTACCCTGGTTATTGATCCCCTTCTCATGACAACCTCTGTTGCTTTAAGGTTTCTGCATTAGCTCCTTTGGAGTGGGGACATCAAACGCTTTCATGTTTTGGATTTTCTACCTATTTCTATATCACCCAAATGTGCTCTCCCCTTTGTCATGTGATCCAAGTCCAACCACATTGCTGCATTTGCCCTAGATCTAAAGTCCACAAATGAGGGAGAACACATGATTTTTGGTCTTCTGAGCTTGGCTGACCTCACTCAGAATGGTGTTCTCTAGTTCCATCCATTTACCTGCAAATGATAAGATTTCATTCTTCTTCATGGCTGAGTAAAATTCCATTGTGAACAAGTACCACATTTTCTTGATCCAGTCATCAATAGTGGGGCATCTTGGTTGTTTCCATAACTTGGCTATTGTGAATAGTGCTGCAATAAATATGGGTGTGCAGGTGCCTCTGGAGTAATCTGTGTTGTATTTCTTTGGGTATATCCCCAGGAGTGGGATTGCTGGATCATATGGCAGGTCTATGTTTAGATTTTTAAGGAGTCTCCAAATTTTTTTCCAGAGTGGTTGTACCAGCTTGCATTCTACCAGCAGTGGATTAGGGTTCCTTTTTCCCCACATCCTGGCCAACACATGCTATTGGCGGTGTTTTTGATGATGGCTATTCTAACAGGGATGAGGTGGAATCTTAGTGTGGTTTTGATTTGCATTTCCTTTATGGCTAGAGATGATGAGCATTTTTTCATGTGTTTTTTGGCCATTTGAATTTCTTCTTTTGAGGAAGTTCTATTAAGTTCAGTTGCCCAGTTTTTAATTGGTTCATTGATTTCCAGAGAGTTTAGTTTCTTAACTTCCCTATATATTCTGGTTATCAGTCTCTTGTCTGATGTGTAGCTGGCAAATATTTTCTCCCACTCTGTGGGTGGTCGCTTCAGTTCAGAGACCATTTCTTTTGTTGTGCAGAAGCTTTTTAATTTTATGAAGTCCCATTTGTCCATCCTTTCTCTTAGTTGCTGGGCTGCTGGGGTTGTATTGAGGAAGTTCTTGCCTATACCTATTAGTTCCAGAGTGTTTCCTGATCTTTCCTTCCTTTATTAACTTCAGAGTTTCAGGTCTGATATTTAGGTCTTTGATCCATTTTTAGTTGATACTAGTACAGGGTGATAGACATGGATCTAGTTTCAGTTTCTTGCAGATGGATAACCACTTTTCCCAGCAACATTTTATTGAAGAGGATGTCTTTTCTCCATCGTATGCTTTCGGCACCTTTGTCGAAAATGAGGTGGGTATAGTTGTCCAATAGCATTTTATCCCAAACATTTATCTTTGCCAAAAAGTGTCTGCAGGACCTTGTCAGTAGGTACATTTTAAGCCCTTCTTGCCTTAACTTACTGTGTTCTGACCTAACCTACTGCCTTGCAGGTTCTTAGTACAATTTGTTCTGTCCTAACTGACTTGGTTGTTCCTTCTGTCCAGACAGATTTCTTCCTTCCTCTTTCCAGAGTTTGCTTCTTTTCTGTCTGGAAAGGGCTTACCTGACCAACTATTGAAAGATATTACTCAGTTTCTACTCCATAATCTTACTTAATCAGACACTAGCTCCATTAGAATGTGAGCCCCATACGAGATTGAGTCTTGGATAAATTGTTCCTACATGAACACATAGGGCAGTGAGGAATGGAATGGTCCAGTGAGACTTCATGGAAATAGCTAGAAGAACTGTGGTCTTAACAGATGAGAAAGGGGGTACTATTTCAGAAAAGAATTTAGCAGTAAATAAATTTGTTGAATTCAATCAGTAGATGAGGGTTTTCAGTTGGCAGCTTTCAAATTTAAATCACACAAATTTGTAGTCCTTTTATTCTATGGTATACTATGGAATTTTGCTTTTGTGACCATAAGGTTTTGTGCTCTCAATTAGTGTCTCAGGGAAGACTTGAAACAGCATTCTGAACACATACCTCTATAATTGATTTTAAAATACCAAAAAGAGAACCTTGATTTGCTTGGAATGATGAAATTGTTAGTGGACATACATCAAATATGAATTGTAGGATAATTGCAATTAAATATTATAATTGTAAAGAAAATCAAACTCAGTATTTGATTATTTTGGTGTTACACTTAGAAGAACTGTGTATATTTCGTATTGTAGTATTTACTATGTTTAAAAGAATTTGACAGATTAGATGCTTACTAGATAAACCTCATTTTTCTATTTGAAATGTGTAAAAAACCTAATCATCTATACTTGGGACTAAATGGTATAAAGGGATTTTCACTAAGATTATAAGCAAAATTGTAACAATTAAACACACTTAGACTTCATCAACTTTATGTGCTTAAATCATTAGATTTAAGTTATTTAAAATTGAGAACATTTTGTTTGTTAGATAGGCATTTAGAATATTAGATATTAAACTCGTGATGATTATAAATATAAGATTTTTTTACTATACATGATACAAAAACCTTGTAAATGACTTGATAAAATGTACTGTATTTGTGAGAACTGATATTTGTGAACTGAATTGTTTTATTTGTATTTCAATAAATTGGATAATAATCAATAATAATTTTAAGAGAGTCTTTGCTATGGGTAGAAGCCACTGTAGTAAAATTAGAAATACTCCAAAATTTCATATACATTGGACTTTTAAACATTGTGGAGGTTAGGGGACCCTTTAGGCAGTCTAGAAAAATCTATGTATAATTTTTGACTCCCTCCAAATTTTAGTATTAGCCTTCTGTTGACCAATTGATTAACATTTACTTTGTATGCAATATGTATTATATACATTGAAAAATACAGGGGTATCATGTGAGATCAGTTTTTACTGTAATCAGCAATTCACTGGGGAGATGACAGGCTTGAGTGAACAAGAATAGCATCACATCTCATGTGAAGTGGTGACTGTCAGCACTACAATCACTGAAGAAGTACAGTATGCATGACAACTAATTATATATTGCTATGATTTAATACATTTGTGTACATTTCTTTTGATTTCAAAAGGATCCATGTATCATCTGTAAGTGGTTATAAGTTTTGATAAACTTTAACTTTTTATAATAGATTTCTAAATATTTTATGGTAGCAATTGATAAAATAGACTGTCACTTGCATACATGATTTTATGCATTCATCACTTAACTTGTTCATATGTTTTTGGATATTTCTATGTTATGCAGTTCACTTGTTAGCTTTTTCCAATTATAGTAAATCTCAAAAACTTCTGCATATAAATGGAATGATACAATTCAAGTGTATATTGCACAAGGATCAACTGTGTACTAGCTATCACTTTCATTTGGTCTTCATGGATGAAATACTGTGAGGTGGCTATAACAAATATTTCATTTTCCATTTTAAGATAGAGTGCAGAAGTTTACATTGTCTTCATGGAGAAACAATACTTTTTGGTCACCTCTTGGCCTTATTCTCATGTTTCCTTAACATGAAACACTAATCTTTATCTTCCTTGTTCTTTTAACTAATTTATACTTATGTTTCTCAAAAAACATCTCTTGTGGGCCTTTAGAATAGAAAAGGTTTCTCTTTCTCTGTGCCTCCTTAGCTTTCTGTAACATAGCAGTTCTCATCTCCTTGGTTATAATTATTTATTTAGGTATTTCTAGGTCCTTCTTTGTACAATTACAAGCTCAGTGTCTTGCGCATCCTTTTAGCATGAAGTACGTACCAAGCAAACATTACTGTTAATTGAACAGGTTGAGTTGATAAAGCTGAGCAGCTTTATTCCCTTTTACCATGGACATCATTTCTTCCAAATTCATCTTTCCTCCCTCAAATCAATGCTTACATTTAAAATGTTCTTGCATTGATAAATCCCTAGCAAACCTGAAGAAAAAGACCCTAATTAATAAAATCAGAAACAAAAAATGGGGAGATCACAACAAATGCCATCAAGATCCCAGGGATTATTACTGATCACTTTGAAAACCTCTATTCAAATACACTGAAATATCTAGAAGAAATATCTAGAACACATGACCAACCAAAATTGAACCAAGAAGATACAAGTCACCAAAACAGATCTATAAAGAATAATAAAATCAAAGCAGCAATAAAGAGTCTCCCAAAAAAGGTATGTCCAGGACCTGACAGATTCACTGCTGAATTCTACCAGACCTTTAAAGCACTCATATCAGCATCCTCAACCTTTTCCATATAATAGAAAAGGAAGGAACATTGCCAAAGTCATTCTATGAAGCCAGTATTACATTCATCTGAAAACCAGACAAGGACACAGGAAAAAAAAAAAAAAGAATCATAGGCCAATCTCTTCAAATTTAGATGCAAAAATTCTTAATAAAATACTGGCAAACTGAATTCAACAACATATCAAAAAGATCATACACCATGGTCAGGTGGGTTTCATCCCAGGGATGCAGGGATGATTCAACATATGTCAATCATTAAATGTAATACAGTATGTTAACAGAAGCAGTGACAAAAATCACATGATTATCTAAATAAATACAGAAAAAGCCTTTGACAAAATTCAACATCCTTTCATGATAAAAAGCTCTACTGAAGCCAGGTGCTGGTGGCTCATGCTTATAATCCTAGCTACTCAGGAGGCAGACATTAGGAGGATCACGGTTCTAAGTCATCCAGGACAAATAGTTCATGAGACCTTAGCTCAAAAATACTCAACACAAAAGGGCTGGCAGAGTGGCTGCCTACAAGTGTGAGGCCTTGAGTTCAAATGCCAGTACCACCAAAAAGAAAGCTCTGATGAAACTTGGAATAGAAAGAATGTACCTCAACATGATAAAGGCTATCTATGAAAAGCCTATACTACAACATTATACTAAATGGCGAAAAACTGAAACCATTTCCTTAAGTAAGAATGAGACAAGTGAGTCCCCTCTCTCCACTTTTATTCAACACAGTCTTAGAATTCCTAACTAAAGCAGTAAGACAGGAAGAAGAAATAAAAGGAATTCAAATAGGAATGAAAGTAGTCAAACCATCTCTATTTGCAGATGACATGATCTTATACTTAAAAGAACTGGGAAACTTCAGCAAAAAACTCCTAGAAAGCATAAAAATTGAAGTAGCAGGACTTCAATTTACAAAAATCAGTAGCTTTTATATATACCAACAATAAACAGAATGAGAAAAAATATAGAAAAACAATTCCACTTATAATAGCCCCCCCAAAAAAAAAACCTCTAGGAATAAACTTAACTAAGGGAATAAAAGACCTCTGCAATGCAAAGTACAAACCACTGAAGAAAGAAATCAAGACTTCATAACATCAAAAGATCTCCCATGCTCATGAATTGATAGAATCAATAGTGTGAAAATGACTATATTACCAAAAGCAATCTACATGTACAATTTAGTCTCCATCAAAACTCCAATTACATCCATCACACAGATTGAAAAATCAACCCTAAAGTTCATATGATAGCACAAAAGACCATGAATAGCCAAGACAATGATGAGCAAAAGAGCAATGCTGGAGATATCACAATTCCTGACTTCAAACCATGCTATACAGCCATAGCAATAAAAACAGCATGGTACTTGCTGGAAAACAGATATGAAGACCAATGGAACAGAAGACCCAGACATGAATCTGCACGGCTATGCCCACCTGATTTTTGACAAAGGTGCCCAAAACATATGATGGAGTAAAGACAGCCTCTTTAATAAATGTTGCTGGGAAAACTGGATATTTGCATGCAGAAAACTGAAAGTAGATCCATGTCTTCCACCCTGTACAAATAACAACTCTAAGTCAGTTAAGAACATTAATATAAGACCAGAAATTTCGCAGCTAGTGTAGGAAAGAGTAGGGCACACACTGAAATTTGTAGGCATAGGCAATAAATAGAACTTCAATTGCTCAGCAACTAAGAGAAAGGATGGACAAATAGGACCACATGAAATTAAAAAGCTTCTGAACATAAAAGAAATGAAGAAGCAGCCAACAGAATGGGAGAAAATCTTTGCCAGCTATACAGAGCTTTTTCAAAGGAAGAATTCCAAGCAGCCAAAAAACATGTGAAGAAATGTTCAACATCCCTGGCCATAAACGAAGTGCAAATCAAAACCTTGTTAAGATTCCACTCATCTCACTCCTGTTAGATGGTTACCATCAAGAACACAAACAACAACAAATGTTGGAGAGGATTTGGGGAGAAAGGAACCCTCATACACTGCTAAGAGGAATGCAAATTAGTACAACCACTATAGAAAACAGTATGGATGATCCTCAAAAATCTAAAAATAGCACTGCCATATGATCTAGGGATCCATTCCTAGGGATATACCCAAATGAATGTAACTCAGGTTACAATAAATATTCCTACATATTCTTACACATTTTCTCCTGGAAATAAGAAAAATGCAGAGAATGAACTAATTCAAGATATAATACATACATACAGAGAAATGTCAAAATGAAACTCCCTGTACAGCTGTCAATTTTTATAAATTTTTTTATCAGGATATATTCATTATACAGAGGGGGATTCATAGTGACAATTCTAATTATACTTACATTATACATTAGTTACATTGCCCCATTGTCTTTCCCCATCAAAGCCCTTCTTGCTCCACTTAAAGCTATTGCAAGAGGTTTCTTAGTTCTGTTTCATACAGGTATATGAAGTCCATCTACCATATATGCTCACTTTAATCTCTTTCATTCACCCTCCCCCCTCACTAGAACCTCCTCACACACACACTGTACCTATTTTATAGTCCTGTTTTTCATTATTAATATTTGAGTTGATGTTCCAAATGGTGTCTTAATCAAGGCCCACTGTGGGTGTACTTTACTTTGGTTTATTCAACAACTTCCATTACTTTCCCTTACCCCTTTACCTCCCATCCTTCATTTTTCAACAGTTTTCAATGCACATTCTTGTATCCTCTACCTTCACATCTTATGTTATGTGATATTACTAATGCTCTATCATTCTTTTTTCCTTTTCCTCTTTTCCCAAGTTCCATAGAGTAGTTCCACTATTACAAATGTGTTCTGCATCTGAGTTTGTATGTGATCATGCTTGTTTTTGTGTATATGTTTATCTTTGTAACTATCTTCCGTGTATGAGAAAAATCATGTAGCTTTTGTGTTTGTGAGCCTGGCTCACTTCCTCCAATTGCATCCATTTACTTTCAAGCCACATGTCATTATTCCTTATGGCTGAATGATATGATATTGTGTATACATACCACATTTTCTTAATCCATTCCATCAATTGTAGGGTACCTTTCTTGTTTCCAAACCTTGGCTATTATGAATAGTATCACCATGAACATCAGTGTATAGGTGTCTCTATTGTATCTTGTCTTACATGTCTTTGGGTAGATACACAGGGATGGTATCACTAGATCATATGGCAGAGCTACCTTGAGCTTTTTGAGGAATCTCCATACTGTTTTCCATAATGGTTGTACTAATTTGCATTCCCACCAACAGTGTATAAGGGTTCCTGCATTTGTTGTTGTTATCATCCTTGATTATGGCCATTCTAATTAGTATGAGATGAAATCTAAGTGTTGTTTTAATTTGCATCTCTTTTATCACCATGGAAGTTGAACACTTCTTCATGTATTTATTGGCCATTTGTACCTCTTCATTTGAGAATTCCCTGTTTAATTAATGAGCCAATTTCTTCATTGGGGTGTTGATTCTTTGGGGGCTGAGTTTTTTGAGTTCCCTATAGATTGTGGATGTTAGTTCCTTATCAGATGAATAGTTGGCAAAGATTTTCTCCCATTCTGTGAGCTGTCTCTTGAGTCTGGTGACTGTTCCTTTGTTGTGCAGAAACTCTTTTGTTAGATGTAGTCCCATTTGTTCTTTCTTTCTCTTAGAACTTGAGCCCTTTGAGTCCTGTTTAAGAAGTCGTTCCCTATACCTATCTGATCCAGTGTATTTCCTACTGCTTCCTGTAGTTGTTTCAAAGTTTCAGGCCTATATTAAGGTCTTTGATTGACTTTGAGGTGATTTTGGTACAGGGTGAAAGACAGGGATCTAGTTTCAGTCTTCTACATGTGGATATCCAGTTTTCCCAGCAGCATTTGTTAAAGAAGTTGTCCTTTCTCCATCATGTGTTTTGAGCTCCTTTGTGAAAAATCAGTTGGCTATAAATACATGGGTTTATGTCTGGGTCTTATATTCTGATTCATTGGTCTTCCTGTTTGTTTTTGTGCCAATACCATGTTATTTTTATTGTTACGGCTCTGTAGTATAGTTTGAAGTCAGGTATTGTGATGCCTCCAGAAATGGACTTTTTGCTTAGAATTGATTTGGTTATTTGAGATCTTTTATGTCTCCATATATATTTCAAGATTGACTTTTCTATTTCTGTGCATAATGTCGTTCAAATTTTTATGTGGGTTGCGTTGAACATGTAGATTGCTTTTGGTAGTATGGCCATTTTCACAAAGTTGATTCTACCAATCCATGAGCGTGGCAGGTCTTTCCATCTTCTGATGTCTTCAATTTCTCTCTTCAGTGGTTTATAATTCTCATTAAAAAGGTCTTTGTTTTCTTTTGTTAAACTTATTCCAAGGTACTCTATTGTTTTTGAGGTTATTGTAAATAGGACTGTTCCCCCGATTTCTTTCCCAGTCTGTTTGTTGTTGGTATATAGGAAGGCTACTGATTTCTGAATGTTAATTTTGTATTCTGCTTCTTTGCTGAAAGAATTTATGATTTTTAATAGTTTTTGGTCGAGTTTTTAGGGTCTTTTAGGTATAGGATCATATTATGTGCAAAATGGGATACTTTCACTTCTTCTTTCCCTAGTTGAATCTCTTTTATTTTTTGCTTTTGTCTTATTGCTCTGCAATATAAGAAACTATATTGAATATGAGTGAAGAAAGCAGACAGCCCTGTCTCATTTCTAATGTTAAGGGGAACAGTTTTAGTTGTTCTCTATTGAATATGATGTCGGCTTTAGGTTTTTTGTATATAGCTTTTGTTATGTTGAGGAACATTCTTTTTATTCTTAGTTTCTTCAGAGCTTTTATCATGAAAGGGTGTTGGATTTTGTCAAAGGCTTATTCTGCATTTATTAAGAGGATCATGTGGTTTTGTCCTTGCTTCTATTTATCTGCTGTATTATGTCTATGGATTTTGTATGCTGAACCATCCTTGAATTTAGGAAATAAATCCAACTTGGTCACAGTGTATGATCATTTTAATGTTGAATTGCATTTGCCAGTATTTTGTTGAGAATCTTTGTATCTATATTCACTAAAGATACCATTCTATAATTATCTTTTCTAGTTGTGTCTTTATTGGGTTTGGGAATGAGTGTAATGTTGGCTTCATAGAATTAGTTTGGACATGTTCCTTCCCTTTCTATTTTCTGGAAAAGTTTGAGGAATATTGGTATTAGTTCTTCTATAAAGGTTTGGTAAAATTTGGTGATGAATCCATCAGGTCCTGGGCTCTTCCCTTTAGGGAGGCTCTTTATTAATGCTTCAATTTCATTGCTTATAATGGGACTATTATGGTGTTTAATATCTTCTTGGTTCAATTTTTGTTGGTTACATGCGTCTAGGAATGCACCTATTTTATGTAGATTTTCCTGTTTACTTGAATATAAGTTTTCAAAGAATTCTCTAATGGTTTTCTGGATTTTGCTAATATTTGTGATTATGTCCCTTTTTCATCTCTGGTGGGTCTTTTCCCTCCTTCTTTTTTTCATGTTGACTAAGGGTTTGTCAATGTTGTTAGTCTTTTCTGAGAACTAACTTTTTGTTTCATTGATTTTTGGTACCATGTTTTGGGTCTTCATCTCACTGATCTTGGCCCTGATCTTTATTATTTATTTCTCTCTGTCTGCTGGTTTTGGTTTGGTTTGTTCTTATTTTTCTAGAAGCTTAAGGTGCATCATTAGATTGTTTATTTGAGGGGCCTCTGTTTTTTTAATGTGGGCACTTGTAGCTATAAAATTTTCCTTTGGCACGGCCTTTGTTGTGTCCCACAAATTCTGATAGGTTGTATTTTCATTTTCATTGAATTCTAGGAAATTTTTTATTTCTCCCCTTATTTCTTCAGTTACCCAACTGGTCTTTCAGAGTGTGTTTAGTCTCCATGTGTTTGAATATTTTCTGTGGTTTCTTCTGTTTTTGAGATCTAGTTTCATTCTGTTGTGATCTGATATGATGCAGGGGGTATTTCAATTTTCTTCAATTTTTTGAGACTTGCTTTGTGTTCTAAAGTATCATCTATTTTCAAGAGAGTTCCATGAGCTGCAGAAAAGAACATGTATTGCCTGATTGTTGGGTGAAATACTCTGTAGATATCTACCATGTCTTTTTTTTTCTAATGTGTGGGGTAGTTCTGAAGTTTCTTTGTTGATCTCTTGCCTGGACAACCCATCAATTGGTGACAGTGGAGTATTCAGGTCTGTCACTATCACTGTATTAGGGTCTATTTGTGCTCTTAGGTCCTTTAAGGTTTTTCTATTGTAGATGAATGCACCTGTGTTTGGTGCATATATGTGTAGGATTGCTATTTTCTTTTGATGAATTGTTCCTTTAATTAATATGAAGTGACCTTCATTATCTCTTCTTACTGATTTTAGTCTGAATTCTATTCTGTCAGATATAAGAATAGCTACTCTTGCCTGTTTATGGGGTCCATTTGTTTGGAAAACCTTTTCCCACACTTTTACTCTAAGCCAGTGTTCTTTTTTTTCAGTGAGATGAGTCTCTTATAAGCAACATATGGTTGAGTCTTGTTTTTTTAACCCAGTTTGCTATTCTATATCTTTTGATGGTGCATTGAGGCCATTTACATTCAGTGTTAGTGTTGAGAGGTGCCTGTTGTTTCCAATTATTCTTGTCCCCCTGTTGTTTAGTTTTACCTACTCTTCATTTACTGGTCTGCTTTCTCAAAAGGGTGTATTCATTCTTGAGTCTCCCTGTCTCACTCTCTTTTCTTCTTCTGCGTGTAAAAGACCTTTAAATATCTCTGTAGTGTTGGCTTGATAATCATGAATTCCTTTAGGATTTCCTTATTGTGGAAGGTAATAATTTCTCCCTCAATTAGGAAGGATAGTTTATTTGGATAGACTTGTCCAGGTTGACAGTTGCTTTCTTTCAGGTTCTGAATTTTGTCTTTCCATGACCTTCTTGCATTTAGAGTTTGAGTTGAGAAATCTGCTGTTATTATAATGGGTTTGTCTTTTCTCTTTTGCAGCTTTTACTATTCTTTCTTTGTTCTGTGTGCTGAGTGTTTTGATTATGATGTGTGTGGGGTTTTTTTCTCCTGACATTTTGGTGTCCTGTAAATTTCCTGTACCTGGGTGACCCTCTCTTTCTTAAGGTTAGGGAATTTTTCAGCTATCATCCTATTGAATAGGTTGTCAATGCCTTTACTTTGTATCTCCTCTCCTTCTTCTATACCCATTATTTTTAGATTTGGTCTTTTCATGGTGTCCGAGATGTCTTGCATGTTCCATTTGTATTTTCTTAGCATTCTTTCATGATCTTTTATTGTTTGGTCTAGTTTGTCTACTTTGTCTTCCATTCCGCATACTCAATTTTCAACTTGCTCCACTCTGTTTGAGATTTTTATTTTGGATATTGAATTGTTTATTTCAGATTGATTATTTTTCAGTCTTTCCATATTTTTATTGATTTCCTCTTTCATATCCTGCATAGTCTTCTTAATTTCATTCATCTGTTTGAGCTCATTTAATTGCTTATTTATGTTCCTCTTGTCCTCTTTGAGGTCAAATACTAGCTTTTGTGTTTCTCCTTTGAGATCATTAATCATTTTTACCATTTTTATATCATTATTTCATATCTCTTCCTCTGTGAGGATGTTTAGATCCTCACAGAGGAAGTGGTGGACTTGGCTTTTGAGGGAGAGCAGTTTTCTTGCTGTTTCATTTTGCTTTGAAATTTATGCATCTGGAATTATTTTTGGTTAGAGTTTTAAACACTTGTGCCTCTGTGTTTGGGGTTTTGTGTGTTTTTCTTCAGGTGCTCCAGCAGTTTTCCTCAGACAGGAGTATGCTGGAAATGTTACCCCTTGCAGCATTCTTGTACAGATTACTTCTCTTTTTCCCCAAGTGAGGGAACTGGGGTTCCTGATCTTTGGTGGGGGATCAGGGACTCTCTCACAGTTGTAGTGGGGAGTGCTAGGTCTTTGTGCACTGTGGGAAGCAGGTCTTCTAGCACCTGCAGAGTAGAAGATTGCTATTTAGTGGAGAAGCTGGAATTTGAGCTTTTGAACAGGAAAGGCAGGACTGTCCTGCAGGGAGATGCAGTGGGAAGTGCTGGGCCTCTGTGCACCTTGGTGATGCAGTTCTTCTGGTGCCACCCACTCAGTATCAGGTTACAATTTTCCTCCCTTCAGTGGGGAATCTGGTGTCATCCTCACTCTTTAATGGAGAAACAGGGGCTCTGCCATAGTCAGACATGGTAGAAAGTGATGGGACTTTTTGAGCCTTTGGGAAGCAGATCTCCTGGCACCCACAGTGTGGCAGATTACCACTCAGTAGAGGAGCTGAATTCAAGCTCTTTAATGGGGCAATGGGGGTACACCTATAGGAGGATTTGAACACTGGGCCTCTGTGCTCTGGGAAGGCAAGACTCCTAGCGCCAACAGAATAGCAAAGCATGGGATTCACTTGCATATGTGGTGGAGGGCTCCTGCCACTAAGTAGCAATTGAGGGTACCTGTGGGGCAGTAAAGATGGCAGGCTTGAATCTTCCATTGCCCGTCAGGCAATGGAGGCTCTGTGGGCTTCCAAGAGCCACAGCAGCTGCTGCTGGCATGGGGAAACCAAGCCTTTGTTTCCAGGAGCCACAGCAGCTTCTGTCAGCATGGGGTAATGAAGTCTGCTGGCTTGCACCTTCTGTTATCTGTAGAGTGTCAAGAGCTGTGGGGCCTGCTTATGTAGGAGCCTAAAATTCTGTTGAATTTTAGGGGATGGGGTAGCAAGTCATGTAGCGGGGGGAGCATGGAGTTCTGAGTTCCTATGTGTGCCAGAGAGCAGCACTTACCACTGAGTGCAGAGAAGTAGAGTCACGGAGATTTCAGGGGTGGGGGATTGGAAGTGTTGAGCAGGAAGTCATTCTTCATGGGGGCTTAGTTGCTTCTCTTTTTTGTGGATTTGGAGAGGACTTTGATTCTTGCTGGTTATGGGACCCTGTGGATATCAATCTTCCTTCTTCAAGGTAGTTAATCACTTCTTGGGTTTAGGGATGTCAACAATTTGCCATCTTGTTCAATCCTCAAATTCTAGGTGAGTGTCCATAGCTATCTTAAACGAACAAAAATGTCTTTTTTTAAAAAAAGAAGGACAGGAAGATAAAATAGGTTGTGGGAGGGGTGAGGATATAAGGAAAGGGTGTAGGAGAGTGAATGTGGTGGAAATATTATGTATTCATGTGTGAAAATGGAAAAATGAGACCTGTTGAAACTATTCAAAGAATGGGGGTGTAGGGTTAAAGCAGAATGATGTAAGGAGGTGAATTTAACTAAGATTTATTGTAAGCACTTTTGTAAATGTCACAATGTACCCCCAGTACAACAATATGATAATAAAAAGAGAAATTTATGTACTAAAAGAATAAATAAAAATGTCAAGAGTAAGTACCAAAATTACTCTTAAAATTATGAAAACAGTCCCTAATGACTGAAATAAAAAAAGGATAGGTATTAAAATATTGTCATGTCTTTCACGACTGAATAAACCAAGTATTTTCCTGTGAAGTTCAAATTGATTTTTAACAGGAAATAAGCTACTCAGCCCACATATGACATTGGAAAATGTAGGTGGAAGACTCAAGACGCTGTACATGAGTTGTTAGGCAAGGAAAATATATGCAAGAAACACATTTTCAAATTCTAGGTTTGCTGCACACTGCCCAGCCTCCATAGCTCTCCATCAGCAGCCCCAGTGTCTTCACAGTCAGACCCTGATCAGTGAGAGCTATGGAAGTTGTTGACATCTTACAGTTGGATCAGGTGGATATGACATGGAATGTGTCACTTTGGATCAGGTAGACTAAGTGACAGCAGGATGTGATGAGTGTTGAGAGCTTTAGAATACATAACCTTCCCCTCTTGGTGTGCTAGAGCAGAGGGATGGCTCTCCTGGTATATATGAATGATTAGTTACAATACTAAAGCAATGTTGGGCCCTTAAAGCAAATAGCTATTTGTAGAGTGACTGATAAGATGAAACTTTGAGAATAAAAGTTATTTATACAACCCTATGACTCTGCACAAGTATTTTGGAAAAGATTGAATTTAATCCTATCTTCCTGTTGCTTCTCTCTGTACCAATCCACTGCCAATAATGCCACATGGCTTTTAAGATGGACATTGTAAAGCCTTAAGCTGAAGCATGATTACTGAGAATTGCTGGTGTGGGTGAGTGGCCTGTGAAGATTTCAGAAATATTCATAGATCAGCACATGAACAGCTTTCCATTCTAGTGAATAAACCACTTTAACAGGGGTGTTAGAGAGATACAGTACTTCCCTGTGGAGGACAGGGCAATTGACAAATAAGATAAAAGCATTTATTTGTGGTTGTCTGCATTTTTGCTATTTTTTGCCTTTAAACATATTTTTGCACAATGAGGGAATATTTGCAATGTCTGAAATTATTTGCAAATGGAAATTTGAATAAATCCTTCAAGATAATAATGCAACTCAGGCAAAATAATCACAAGATTAGATACAGCTCTTGAACCATCAAACTTATTAAAATGGAATGCAAAATCAGGATGAACTTTATTGTATTAAATAAGCTAATTAATTAATGAAAGTTCTCAAATATACTACTAATTTGAAGAAAAATTAAAAAATTTAAGTTATGACTTCAGGGATTGTTTAATTTGAGTATGTCAAAAAATTAAATCATTTTTAATCCACAGATACTTTTAATAACATTTTATGGCAATAATGGAAAACAATACTTTAGAGAAAATTTAAATTGTGCTGGACATGATATTGCTCTCATATCATGAAGCAATTCACTTGCTTTGTTTAATTCAAAGGTAGTAAAGTTTTTCATTAATATTAAAAGTGTTATCTGATTGAGCCAGATCAATATATTCCCACAAGGGGCATTAATTTATACAAGAGAAAAAGTTAAAGAGATATTTTATTTTCTAGTGTAACTGAATCTGGGTAATACATTGTTTATAAAAACTCTAGCTAGTTTTAGAAAATAATGATCAGTATTTTGTAATGAACAATGTTATCAAATCCTTTCTGTCTCTAAACCCATGATACTCTGGAAAATGTGTCATTGAGATGTGTGGAGAATATTCCAGAGTAGCATGGACTATATGTATTAATTTTAAAATAATTGAGAGTCTACTTAACTAACTTATCTATGAAAAGGGAATAATCTAAACCTTTACATTTCTGGAATATTACTATAATTTCCAAAGTTACATAAAATAAGTCATTTGCAAATACAATTTTTAAAAAGTAAATATGGTAGACTAACACTTCAAAATTTTTAATTATAATTGTCAGAATCATTATAGTGTTTACCATTAATTTATAGTGTATATACTTGCACATGATTCAAAAATGTTTCATGCTTCTCTATATATTTTTCTATATAGAATATATATTTCATGCATATTTTCTACATATTTCTTATTTCCTATCTCCATGTTAAAGTTTACATTCAGAATGAGGGGATCTCCTATATGGCTCATAATCATAATTTTTCCCAGGTCCATCAAAGAAAGAGAACAATAACAAAAAAGAAAGAAAACAGTACCCAGATCATTTTTGTAACACATGCTGGACACATTTCTAATTACTCTATTCAGTAATTTGCCTTTATTCATTTTCTTTTCATCTGTTAACATGTCATCCTATTCTCAAGGGCTCTGATTTGCATTTTAACTAGCAGAACCACGTTGGAATTCCTGTGACTCTTGTCTGAAATCACATGCCCTACATATAGTGAGTATAAATAGTTCTTTGTTTTTTTAGATCACCTTGATGGATCATAGAAGAGTCATTTTAATTCCTCAGAGGATCACATTACAAATCTGAACACTTGGATTTTTACTTTCATTTGTGTGTTCTGTTTGAGTGACAGAGTCTTCATGTTGATTCAGGGAGCCAGATTCCTTCCCTATAAAGTTCTGCCTCCCCCAAGGACTGCAGACACAAAAGTTCTGAGAGGATTGAAAAGGTGTCCTAACTACTGTCGGAACGGATACAGAAGTAAACTATCTGTACTTCTATTCTCCATGTATGAAATGAAAATGATTGGTTAGTTGATGTACTGTGACACTAATCATTTGTGATTATACAGTCACAGAAAGTAGACCTTAAGGGACTCAAATAAGGAAAAATGAAAGGCAATGGTTTGTATGCATTTTTATACTTTAGAAATATATGCAAAGCTTTCTAATTTTAAAATCCTATACTGGTCTCATACAGAGACAATACAAGAATAGCAAATTGTGGATCTAGCAACTTAGAATATGAACTGAAATATTTTATAGAATATAAATAATGTCCTCATAAATGAATAAAATTTTTATAGTAATAAAAATAGTTTAGGAAACATAGCAACAGAATAAATTTCTCATATTAGATTAAAAATAAAAATGAAGACATTATTTACAATGAAAAAGTAGTTAATATTTTATTTTTTAAAATAATTTCTGTTTTGAACTTTGGTAAACCAGTAATATAAACATCTTTAAAAGTTTTAAATGTGATGGGAACTGTTCGGATGAGTGACAAAGCAATGGTAAGGTAGTCTTCAGAAAGGAAAATAATTGTCAGTAGACAGCAATATGGTCAATGTTCATATTATTAAAGAGGAAAAATGTTAACATCAATATCACACCACAGATAACATTAAAAGTTATCATGGTTAACATCATATGCGTACAGTGGCATAGGTACTTTCGTACACAGATAACAATGCCAAGTGATATAGCCTTCCTAAAAGAAATTTATACATTTCTATAGTTTCTGACATATCAATAACCTATGAATTGTTGACTGTCTATAGAAACATATTCTAAGGAAATAACCAGAGATAACAACAAGATAAAGACATTCATCACTGTATTTTATGTAGAAAAGGTAACTTTGATTTTTAGAAGTAATGGGTTGCCAAAAACTAGGGCTTGAGTACAATTGCTTTGGAGTAAAACTAAGCTCTAGATAGAGTTCCATGCCTGCCACATCCTATCTGTGTGATCTTAGACAATTTCCTTGAGAAATGACTCTACTAGCATTAGATTATTACAAGACATAAAGAAACTCATGAGAGTGTTAATTGAAAAATCAAAAGCAAAATGTAGAAAGTTATATACATATCACCCAGTTCTTAACTATATAATCATTTTCTACCTGTGGGAATCCATGACTGGGTATGCATTTGCTATAAATGAGTTTTGGTTCCATGCATCTAAATACTTTATACATATATATATATATATAAATATATATAAATATATATATATATAATACATTGCATAGTGAGTTAATTCCAATGATTTAAAAAAAACTTTTGCAATCCTGGGTACCATAGTATTTACCGTCAAAGATAAGAAACTAATGATTAGAGAAAAATAGATAATTACAAAGGAATACAATTTTGCATTAAAGGTAAATACTTTTAATTATTTACTTAGATACCTTATTCTTTAAATTTTATAAAATATGCATCATATATTAGCTAAATTATCAGAAAAATCAAGTTTTGACTTTCATTCATTCATTGGTGTATATATTTTTAGAAAGTCAATATAAGACAGACACAAACACACACATTATATATATATATGTGTATGTGCATGTGTGTGTATGGGTGTGAGAATTTTTTTTAAACAAGAGAGAGTAAAGAAAAATTAAGCTTTTAAATACTTAGATTCTTATAATTCCCTTTCTCTTCATGCTAGCTATTGGGTGTGGGTAAACTAGATTCCTGACTTCAGTAATTGCACCAGAAGCATTTGCCTCACAAATATAAAAGTCTATTTTTTTTTATTTAAACAGGCAAGCATCCCATGGCCCTGGGCATTTTTTTTCATCACTGCCAAATTTCAGTACCATGTTCTGTGCTCCTTGGGTCCAGCCAAACTCCTGAGATCTGTTCATGAAAAATCCCACTGTATCTTTTCCAATTTTAGTTAAATTTTCCCACTTCAAGCTATGCTCAAGTGGTTCAGGCCCTGAGTTCAATCCCCAGTTAAGGGGGGGGGGAGGGAAAGAAAGAAGATCTCCATGTTTTGCTTTAATACTTGAAGCTAAAACTCCTCTCCAGGGTCCTCAGTCTGGTGCATCAAAACGATTGATTATTTTGTTATGAAGAGAAAGACACTTAAAAAAGAAATTAAAACTGTAAAAAAACAAACATCAATAAATGGGAAAATGGAGGTGAAAAGAAATCTGGAGAAGTTAGGAAATCAGGTTAACGATTCTTCATCAAGATCAGCGGAGAGAAGAAAGGTGTACAGAAAAATTTATATCTTGTAATTTTGTGTGATGTGGCCTCCACCAAATTCAAGCTGTAGTGTTTTGAAGAAAACTCACAAATGAGGTCAGACAGTAGAAGGAAGTGGGGTGAACTTTAATGATATCTTTCTGAAAGGATTTTCATGGAAAAAGAGGTACAGAATCAGCTCTCTGACAAAGAGATAAAGACATTCAAAGGACATCGAAAGGAATCCCAGAGCACTCACCCACACATCATTTTAACTTTAATGGACTTTAAGATATTTAAGAGATTCTTTTCAGGAACTTTCAACTTGGCAGCACCTATGGTCATAGTGGTTAAAATGAAACACATCATAATCCACTTATTTCATTATTTCAAGTACACCTTTAAGAGATATTATTTGAGAAAAATAAATATAAAACAAACCAAGTGACTGCAATTTATGCCAATGTAAAAAATGTTTGTTCATCTAGAATAGATTAAAGTGGGTAAAATTCACTTTTAAATAACCTATTATCTCTTTCTACACACACACACACACATATATATATATATATATCTCCATTTTTAATTTTACAGAAACCATTGAAATAGTCTGTCATTGCAGTGGAAAAATAGACCAAAATCCAGTGGAAAAATAGTCAGACCAAAATCCAGATCTGTAGGAAGAAATTCAGTTGGATAGTTTACATTTATTTGGTTCATTTAATCCTTTCTTTTGTCAACATTAAGTGGTTAATTCACAACCCTGGTTAGCAGTGAGACTTTAATGATCAAAAAGACAGATACATTTCACGGTTGTAGCTCATATTCTAGAGGAGGTCAAAGGCAAAATCCTAGTAAATAACCCAGAGCAAATTTAAATTATAGTAAGTTTAAGCAAGGAAAACCTGGGAGTGAGACAGGTAATCTTTGAGGGGCAGGACAGGCATACCTTACCATTTAGTGTCCAATCAAGGAGCTAGAAATCATACCAAGTATGTTTTTGTTATACATCAACAAGGAAGTTGTTCAAATAGCTCATTGTTACAGGATTCAAAGCAACAAAGGGAAAATAATGTGATATAAAATAGTGAAATTAAAATAGAATACTACGGAAGTTAATTAAGCTCTTTGAAATCAAATGCCTTGTCTCTGTCATACTGACATGGTAAAGAAAGATGCTTCAGTTTGGAACAGTTCTCTCATTAGCATCCATGCTTTTAATAAGATGGGACCTATGGTACAAGAGAAAACACTGGGTTATGGGAAATGTACTTGTAGAGAAGAATAAAATTTGGTTTAATAACTTCCATAAACACACTAAGTACACTTTCAAAATCTTGAAAGCATACAAAAATATTATGTTACTACTGGAGAAAGCCAATGATACTAGCTAGCAAAACTGAAGCTTGGATTAAACCTAGAGTTTTTGTTTTAAATTTACAGATTTAGTGACTTTTTCTTTAAATCATTTGTTGCTCTCTTATGTATATGTAGAGTTCATTTGAAATGGGGTATGTCAATCATTTAAAATAATTTTATCACAGTCAAAGATTTGGAATTCTGAAGACATGTCTATGCCTATGGATTTGAGATAGCAGTAATTGTCCCCTTCAATTTGAGGACCTGAAACTGGTAGCAGTTGTTGAGATTGAGCATTGTAGAGGATCTTGCTGTCACCTTCTGTCTGCTACACTGCGGAAGGTGTGGCCTGCCCAGCTTGATCTAAATCACTCCAACATTTTGTTGTTTCTTGTTTGTGTTCCCTCCCACTTTTATAGAAAAAGCTTTTCCCCAACTGTTCTTTCTTTAGTTGCTTTTTCCCCTTAAGCTTTTACTTTTTAAGTCAACAAATATCCTTAAGTCTCTGCCATTTTATTAGAAAGATACTAACCACTGGAGTATCTAAAACAAAGTAACACTGAGGTTTGTAAGTGTGACATTGGCTATATAGACACTCTCCAATGTTTCCTTGACTTTGGTCTGCAAAATTCTTGAAAAAAACAGTGACCAACTTTTTCTCCTTTTTTACTTTTAATTTCTACTCATTCAGTTAGCACACTGATTAGTAATTCTTTTCTTCTTCCTTCATTCTGCTTTATCTACTTTGGGTAACTTTGTTACTCAGGAAGTTACCCAGGTTCAGAAACTTATTCTTTATTCATATACTTAGAGTAAATATTCACATGTTGACTCTGCAGTGAATCAGCTTTCTGCCTTGGGAAGTTACTGGAGTTCTGTCTCTTCAGGTCCTCAGTGTATTATGGAGGTGGGATCCATTTGCCTGTGCACTGTGCACACTAAACACAGGCTTATGAAGGGACATGGACAATGCCATATCTGTGAAAGGCAATGCACTTTATCACTTCAGACAGCAGCTTTGAAATAAGAAAGATCCAAGTGTGAACCTGAGGATGGAATGTTAGTAAGAGCATGGATCAGTCCTTACTTTACACCCAGTATATATTAGTTGAATTTGGTTAATAAGAATGGAATGAACCAAGTGAAGAGGATATGACAGGGTTTGGATGCTATGTGTAGGTACAGAAGTGTGTGTCACTCTAGGCTGGAGTCTTTCTGAGAGGGACTGACCTCATTTAGTTTTTCCACTGCAACCTTTGAATGTCTCTTAGTCCAATGAGGGGATCATTGACTGTTTCCCAGTTCCTTGACTGATGGAGCCCTGTGTGGAACCATGCATTTTGCAGCTTCATCATGGGCAATGAAGCCAGGGCCTCTGCTGTCTCATGTCCCACATGAGTTTGTCCTAGAAACCTAACTGAAGGTGAAGGGAGGTGCAAAAAAAGACAGCAGACAGAAGACCAAACATGCATAAAGCTGGGGCCAGGTAGACTGGGCGCTCAGATGGAGATACCCAGCAACCTCCACCTCCTTTATTATATACAGTGGCAAAAAGAGGTGGAGAGGTGGTTCTCGGGGGGTGGGAGTATGACATTGTAATTCTCAAGAACAGGAGGAATCTGTCACCATTTCTCTCTGAATGTAAACATCTTAAGAAAAACAGCTGTACTGCATCTTGCCCACTTCTGCAGCTGGGCCTGTGCCAACTCAAGCTTGCAGTTTATTGGGCATAACTATGCTTGCTCCCTTCTGAGGTTTGGGGCTGTGATAACTCAAACCCACAGTTCATTTGATACACCTGTGCTTATGTACTCCGCTCTCCACATTGCTGTTCTCAGGGGACTGTGCTGTATCCAGTGAAAGGCAGGCAAAATGGAAATGGCTTGAGGGGTCTTGCTGCATTCCTCTTTAGGGCTCTGCATCCCCTTCCCACTCCTAACCACCATCCCAAAACACATGAAGCTGAGAGTACCAAATGAAAATTTTGAGGTGGAGCCTCAGATTACCTTGTACCTCTTTTTCTTTTAGATTAATATATGTTGGTAAGTTTATGATACACCAACATTGAATGCCTTATCCTTGTCCCAAAAAGCCACAGCTGAGGTAAATTCCTTACTTTCCACTAGGAACACCAAAGGTTACATAAGGCAGAAGCTTATTTGGGTAGCTTGACTGGAATGGATTACTTCATATTGGGAAAAAAAGAAAGAAAAGAAAAAAGCAACATGTTTGAATTTGAGCATGACTTAAAGGCATGGTTTGATTTAGAAAAATTAGAAGAAGCAATACACTGACAAGGATTCCTGATTCCCATACTTAGCACAGTCAAAAGAAATCTTATCCTTTGTGTTTTTAAAGCATTTATATACACATGGTAAAATGTTTCAATTGATACAGTTTTTATCTTAGTTGTGGATATTTAGAGCACTTAATTTTTTGATTCTTGTGTGCATTTTCTAATTTTTCTTAACAAACATAAGTTCATTGAGAACTGCATTCATTCGAAAGGAAAGTAGCCCCCAGACCTTGGAGATCATCCACATTCTAGAGTCTTTAGATCTGGAGCCCTTTGGTTGGAACAATGAGCCAAAGGACACAGACACACCTGGGTTCCTGCACTGGCCAGGATGCTTACTTATAATGATAAGGATTGACCTCCCCAGGAAAATAGAAAGACCTGTGGAAGAAACTGATGTTAGCAAGTATGTCTTGCTTGTATATTTCAGTGTATGTGAATAATTTACCTAGAAAATAAAAGTAATCCAATAAAAGTTTAAGAATGCTACCTATGTGTTAATTCTTTGTTTTTTTTTGCAGTACTGGGGCTTAAACTCAGAGTTTACACCTTGAGCCACTCCACCAACCCTATTTTTGTGATGAGTTTTTTCAAGACAGAGTCTCATGAGCATTTGCCTGGGGCTGGCTTCAAACCATGATCCTGTTGATCTCTGCCTCTTGAGTAACTAGGATTACAGGCATGAGTAGCTAGGATTGCAGGCCTGAGTCACTGGATCCTGGCTCTTTTTTACTTTTAAGAATTTTGACACTGATCAGTTGTGGTGAGGACCTCCTACTACCCTGTGTGTGGACTCCTAGTGAAAGCTGCTCAAATGACTTTGGTATCACACTGCCAGGGCCCCTTTAGTCTTCACCAACCCAACCTCACAGCTTCTCCTCCTTTTGTTCCACATATTTTAACTGAATTGGTTTGCTCTCACATTTCATAAACAAATTTAAGTGTCCTTAAAATATGTGAATTTAAAAATTGCTTGTGTTAAAAAAAAGACCTCTGAGGGTGAAATGTTTTCTTAAAGATAATCACTTTTAATTTCATAATCAAGCAAAATGAAAAAATGTTTTCTGAGTAAGTTTTTCAGAAACATACCTACTTCAGTTTTTGTTTGTTCTTTGAGATAGGATCACACTACTTTTATAGCACAGGCTGGCCTTAAACTTGTGATCTTCCTTCCTCAGCCTTCCAAGTGCTGAAGTCTACTTAGTTTTTAAGGAAATTTTTGTAATGTACACAAAGATAAAAAATTAAGTTTGTTTGATATTAAGATCCTTGATCTATTTTGAGTTAATACTGGTATAGGGTGATATACATGGATCTTGTTTCAGTTTTTTGTAGACTGCTAACAAGTTTTCCCAGCAGTTTTTGTTGAAGAGGCTGCTATTTCTCCATCATATAATTTTAGAGCCTTTGTCAAAGACAAGTTGGTTGTAGTTTTGTGTCTTCATATCTGGGTCCTCTATTCTGTTCCACTGGTCTTCATGTCTGTTTTTGTGCAGTACCATGCTGTTTTTATTGTTATTGCTTTGTAATATAGTTTGAAGTCAGGTATTGTGACATCTCCAGCATTGTTCTTTTGACTGAGTATTGCCTTCACCATTCGTGGCCTCTTGTGTTTCCATATAAATTTAATGGTAGATTTTTCAATCTCTTTGATGAATGTCATTGGAATTTTGATGGGAATTGCATAAAACATGTAGATTACTTTAGGGAGTTTCGACATTTTTACTCTGTTGATTCTACCAATCCATGAGCATGGGAGATCTCTCCACTTTCTATAGTCTTCCTTAATCTCTTTCTTCAGAAGTTTATAGTTTTCCTTGTAGAGGTCATTCACATCCTTTGTTAAGTTTACACTGAGGTATTTGATTTTTTTTTGAGGCTATTGTAAATGGAATTGTTTTCATATATTCTTTCTCAGTTTGTTCTTTATTAGTGTATAGAAATGCTAATGATTTTTCTATGTTGATTTTATATCCTGCTACCTTGCTATAGCTATTGATGGTGTCTAGGAGCTTCTGAGTAGAGTTTTTTGGGTCTTTAAGGTATAGGATCATATCATCTGCAAATACTCTAAAGTTGGTACAGGAAAGAGTAGGAAATGCTCTGGAATTAATAGGTATAGGCAAGAACTTTCTCAATGGAACCCCAGCAGCACAGCAACTAAGAGATAGCATAGATAAATGGGACTTCATTAAACTAAAAAGCTTCTGCTCAACAAAAGAAATGGTCTCTAAACCAAAGAGAACACCCACAGAGTGGGAGAAAATATTTGCCAGCTACACATCAGACAAAGGACTGATAACCAGAATATATAGGGAACTTACAAAACTAAGTTCTCCCAAAATTAATGAACCAATAAAGAAATGGGCAAGTGAACTAAACAGAACTTTCTCAAAAGAAGAGATTCAAGTGGCCAAAAAACATGAAAAAATGCTCACCATCTCTAGCAACAAAGAAAATGCAAATTAAAACCACACTAAGATTCCACCTCACCCCTGTTAGAATAGCCATCATCAGCAACACCACTAACAACAGGTGTTGGTGAGGATGCGGGGAAGAAGGAACCCTCTTACACTGTTGGTGGGAATGTAGACTAGTACAACCACTCTGGAAAAAAATTTGGAGGCTACTTAAAAAGCTGGACATCGATCTACCATTTGATCCAGCAATACCACTCTTGGGGATATACCCAAAAGACTGTTACTCCAGAGGCACCTGCACATCCATGTTTATTGCAGCACTATTCACAATAGTCAAGTTATGGAAACAGCTAAGGTGCTCCACTGCTGACGAATGGATTAAGAAAATGTGGTATCTACACACAATGGAATTTTATGCAGCTATGAAGAAGAATGAAATGTTACCATTCGCTGGTAAATGGATGGAATTGGAGAACATCATTCTGAGTGAGGTTAGCCTGGCCCAAAAGACCAAAAATCATATGTTCTCCCTCATATGAGAACATTAGATCAAGGGCAAACACAACAAGGGGATTGGACTTTGATCACATGATAAAAGTGAGAGCACACAAGGGAGGTGTGAGGATAGGTAAGACAACTAAAAAACTAGATAGCATTTGTTGCCCTCAACTCAGAGAAACTAAAGCAGATACTTTAAAGCAACAGAGGTCAATAGGAGAAGGGGACCAGGAACTACAGAAAAGGTTTGTTAGAGAAGAATTAACTTAGAAGGTAACACACATGCACAGGAAATCAATGCGAGTCAACTCCCTGTATAGCTACCCTTATCTCAACTAGCAAAAGCTCTTGGTCCTTCTTATTACTGCTTATACTCTCTTTTCAACAAAATTAGAGATAAGGGCAAAATAGCTTCTGCTGGGTATCGAGGGGTACAGTAAATAAGGGAGGGGGCAGTGGGGAAGGGGGAAGAAATGACCCAAACATTGTATGCACATATGAATAAAGTAAAAATTTAAAAAAGTTTGTCAACATATCTTCACATGTAAGAAAATCAAAGAAATCAATATTAGCAATTTTATGCATATTGTAGCATGGGTAATTCATGATTAAAAAATTGTAATTAAATTTCACAATGAAATGTTAAGCTGCAACCAAGGTTGGAAAAGCAGTTGTCTAACATACAATGAAGTTCCAAACCGTGGTGATCCTAGACGGTAAGGAGAGATGGAAGAATATTACATTCTAGTAAAGTGACACTTGTGTAGATGTGATAAAAGATGTTTTTAGAGCTAGCTAACAAAGACTGTGCTTGGGGTTGATTTGCCTCTGGGCTGCTAGCTGAGATATTTACACTACAGTTGATTAAATATCTCAATAGCCACCCCTACCTTTGAGGTCAGCCAGTAGCTTTCCATCTTAAATCTTTTCAACCAGAGATCTTTTATATGATCATGGTTATAAGAGCCAATATTTGTAATTTAGTAAAGTGTTGTATTAAATTGGAGCTGAACATTGAGTGACACGGGATAGTTTAACCTCTGGTGCTTGGCTACCTATGCAGAGGAGGAATAGACACTACATTATCTCCCCACTGGTGATAAAAAGAAATTTGTTGGCTCAGCTGCATACTGAGTGAAAAGCCTTGCCCAGTGGACAGACTTGCAGCTGGTGTCACTGACCACCTGAGTTTGAATTGCTATCAGCAGCACGCTCCTGGAAACTAAAGCTACATATGACATTAAAAAACCATTCCTGCAAGACATGTGCGCTGAGGCTGAGGTAAGAAAGTCCCAGCACGTCTCTCGAGTCAGCATTTCAGAGCAAACTGTGAGGGTCCTCGAAAACAAATACTGAAAACTGAGCTCAAGTCCAAAACTGTGATTTGAGAAAATGCTCAGGGCATTCCCTGTAAGGAAGAGTTAATCCCAACACTACGTGAAATAATCTGTATATTCAGCTGATAAATGATATTTAAGAAGAAATGAAAAAAAACCATACTACAAGTCCATATGGGAAAAATATTGGTTGGATTACAAAGAGCCATATATGTATATAGTTGGTATTGGGATTTGCTAGTCAAATATTGCACCCCTTGAACCACACCCATAGCTCTTTTGGCTTTAGATTATTTTTTAGATAGGGCTTCAGGTTTCTTGTCTGGGGTCAGACTCAAAGTATGTTCCTCCTTTCTATGTCTCCCTGCACAGTTGGGATTACAGGGGTACACCACCATGCCTGGCTTATTTCTTGAGATGGGGGTCCTTGAACCTTGACCCTCCCTATCTCAGTCTCTCTAGCACTTGGAATTAGAGGCATAAGCCACTGTGCCCAGGCAGTTTCTATTTTTTATTGACATAAATTAACTATATAAAGAGTGCTGTTGTGATATTTTTGCATGTGCATATTATACTTTGATCAAATTCATCCCCTCTATTACTGTTTATTAATCCCCATCCCTCCTCTCCTCCTTTAAAGTTTTTAGTACATTTGATTATGCTATTTTCACACATGTATATTATGTACTATGTCATATTCATCTTCCTCTCCTTTCCCCCTCCCTTCTCTCACTGGTTTCTTTTATAATAATGTCTTCTTTTTTTCCTTCTTCTTTTTCTTCATCTTAGTATTATTATTTAGTCTAGATTCCACATAAGAGTGATAACATGTATAAAAATATATAGACATGAAAAGAAAAATATTAAAAAGACAAGTGCAGTAGATAACATATAGTTGAAGAGAAACAGGGAGTTTCAAAAGAGAGCTGAGGAGTAGTACAGAATAAAGAATTGAACAAACTGAGAGAATATAGAAGCGCGAGGTGGGGGAGCCATGAGGACCTCCTAAGTACAACCTAGTTTGATTTATAGAGGACAGCAGAGAGCATGGAGAAGCACACCTGGAAGAGCTGATAACAGACAAATTTCCAGAACAGATAACAAGTTAAATTGTAACCATTGTGGGAAGCACAGTGTCCCACATGGGAAAAGGCAAAGTGAGTACACAGTAATAACCACTCACAGTGAAACAAAAGCACACATACACATACATACTCAGACACACACACCTGCATCTCACACATACTCACACATACACAGATGCATATATGTGCACACAGACATACAGAGATACACCTAGACACACAGACACATACACAAGAACACCAAAGACAAAGCACAATGAAAAAGTCTTAAAAGTAGCTGCTGAGGAAAGAGATTATTTAGCTGTAGGAAAAAATTGCAGCAGTTTTATCTTGATAAAAGACAAAAAGCAATGTAATATTATATTCAAGAAATACTGATGAAAATCCTCAAAGATCTATATTTTTTGAAAAGGAAATTGAATTTGAAGTAAAGGTCTGGGGTGCAAAAGAGTGATCAAAGAAACTTTTAAAATGCTATCAAGTTGTACAAAAGCATGATGGGAATGAAAAATGGTAAAATTGTTGTGTGGTTTCTTAAATAGCTAAATGTTTACCTAATCAGTGGTCCCGAAATTCCAAAACAGGAAAACAAATGTAAACATAAAACATATTTGCCGATGTTTATAGAAGTATTATTCTTAAATGCTAAAAGTGGACAATGATACAAATGGCCTTCAGTGTTTGAAAGAATAAAGCTGTAGTAGACTGTACAACGGGATGCCATTGAACAACAGAAGGCTCATACACATAACAACCAAGATGAATCACAACTATGTTATGCCAATTCAAAGAAACCAATGTCACAAAGTTTCATACTGCATGAATTCATATCAAGAACATTCTGGAAGATGCAAAAGAAGGGAGCACATCAGTGGGTTGTTGCCAGCATTTTGGGTGGAGGCTTTGACTACCAAAAGCAGAACAAGGCAAGTCTTCAGTGTTGGAATTGTGTCCTGAGGATATTATGTGCTCAAACTCACAAAATTTTACAAAAATAAAATAATACTGAAGGTAAATTTTTAAAATTATTTTAATATGAAAGCAAACAAACCCTCTTTTTTTCTTTAACAGAGCTGAAGAATAAAATATTTATCTTTGACTTTTAATCAGGAAATTTTGCCTCATAGTGAAGTGGAACGTATTAGCTTAATTTTAGCATTGTACATTTGTAATTCAAAAAAGACACTTAAAAATCCAAGTAAGAAAAAATAAATCACTTTTACTGTGGAAGAAATATAACTATTAGAAAATATTTAATTTCTTGTATTAAGTATTAAGTAATAGATCATGCTGTAGTTTTAAAATAAACATTTTTTCTGAATATAAATCCAATAAGACCAATGTGCTGACTTTAAAAAATCACCTACGATTTCACTCTCCATGAATAAAATATTAAATAATCATTGGCGATTTGAAATAAGAACATCGATTGTGATAATAATGACTAAATTGGAGAGCTAAAGGCAAAATTAAAACAGAAGCCAGCAATGACACTAATGCCAAGTGTGTGATGGTCTCAAGGTGTTCTAAGATCCTTGATATGGTGGTTGGGGGGTGTTGATTACATTTAAATTTCGTTCAGTCAAGTATTGTATTAGTCATGGAAAGCTAGCTGCTATAAAATGCAAAACTCAAAAGTCTCAGTGGATTAATTCAACTGAAGCTTATTTTACACACTGCTACAATGTGAACTGTGTCAGCTGGGAGGGCTGGCAGGCGATGCCCAGGAGCCTCACAGTCAGCCAGGAACCCCTTGTCCAGGTAGAGACAACATTCCTGTCTCCCCTGTGGCCACATTTGTGGCCAGGCAGCTGTGGTCTGGTCTGTGACAGACATGTGGCACATTTGGTGATAGTTTTCAAAAATCTCTTGTTTTCCTTCTTTCTGTTGTCTATAACATGGAGCAAATGGCGAGGGCCCAAGCAGTCATTTGAACCATAGGGAAGTCGTTTTTGGAGATGGTAGAGCAATGGCATGGAAGAACACAGGACTGACACCCAAGAGTCACATAAGCAGCCATGAAACCTACTGGCATCTTCAACATGAAAGAGAAATGAACTCCTGCCATGTGCTGGACACAGTGATTTGGGGGCTTTATTTTGCAGCTGAATCTAATCTTAGCCAGTGTGGTAGCAACACTAACAACTGCTCACTTCTGTCCCTCTATTCTACTTAATGATGAGCTGTAAGAAGCGTGTGCTTCAAAGTCACAACCAAGAGCATGGAGGCTCCCATTTACTGCTTCATTTGGCATTGCATTTTAATAACTGGCAACAGAGTGAAACACAAATAAAATCATCGTGTTTGGAAGTTACAAATAAGAACTGTCTTTTTATTTTCATTGGGCATGATTTCCTACATAGAAAACACCTGTTCACCTTCTAACAACGTGTTAGGTTATGATTTTCTACATAGAAAACACCTGACAACCCTTTAATAAACTGTTAGATTTTTGCAATGTAGTCTAGCAAGGATGCTAGATGTAAAATCAATATTTTTCTAAGTAAATTGCCTCTGCATAATAGCAAAGAAATAAGATAATGCAATTTAAGGAAAGATAACATGTATAAAATTGTCTTAAAATATATGTGACCTGGAATGAAATTTAAACAAACAGTACAAGGATTTTATAAAGCAATAGCTAAGCTGTATCTCAATATCACAAAGTGTTCCTTTTCAACTGCAAAGTCAATTCAATTTCAATCAAAATCATTACTTGATAAGATATTTAAGAAATACACATGGAAGTTTTAGGACCCTAAAATTGGATTTAATTCAGAAGATGTAAAGATAGTATGGATTTTGACAGATCTAAAAAATTTATTGAATTAGTTATTAAGAGAGAATGTTAATGAAGAAGTAATAAACAGGTATAGCTGTGGAGCAGACTGCAGAGACCAATGATATAAGAGGACTGGCATTGTGAATCAATGAGGAAAGAGTGGACTATTTAATAAATCAGAGGGCTACAAACTATCCACATAGAAAAATAATTTACACCCTTACCTAAACTCAAAAAATTCAAAAAATTATTTAGGACTATAAAAAAACTACAGTGCCAAAATAAAATGCTAATTATATGAATTACATATCAATTTAAAAGAAAATTATTATTTCTCCTGCATTAAAATAGATTGAGAATCTAAAAAATACTTTATAAAGCAAAAATAGACATGCCATAAATTAGGAAAAGAAATTTGCAGAAAAGATTCACTCAGCTTATCACTTCATGCTGGGTACCAGTGGTGCGTGCCTGTAATCTAGCTACTTGGAAGGCAGAGATCAGGAGGACAGAGTTTGAGGCTAGGTTGGGAAAACAGTTCCTGAGACCTTATCTCGAAAATACACAACACAAAAAAAGGACAGGTGGAGTGGTTCAAGTGGTAGAGTCTAGAAAGAGTGAGGCCCTGATCTCAAACCCCAGTCCTGTCAAAAAAAAAAAAAAAAAAAACTATGCAAATATACAAAGGAAAATCCTGCATTGGGAATGGCAGGTTTTGTCCATAATCCATAGAGGCTGAGGCAGGAGGCTCATGAGTTTGAGGCCTGCCTGGCCTACATAGCAAGAACTTGTCTTAAAAATATGTTGTGGTTTTAAAAATAGAAAAATGAGACATGAGAAATTGCATAGTGATTGTGTCAGTTTTCTGTCACTATAACAAATACCGGAGATAATTAACTTACAAAGAAGAAAGTTTGTTTTGTCTCACAGTCTTGGAAGTTCCAGTCGAAGATCCATCAGACCCATTGCTTTGGGATTCTGTTGGGTGTGTGGGATGGCAGTGGTGGGCAACCTGCTCACCTCATGACCAGGAAGCAAAAGGGCAGAGGAAGAGGCTGAGCTCCCAAATCCTCTTGGAGTGACTGCCTCAGGTGACTTTACATCCTATCACGAGGCCTCAGCTTCCAGAGGTCTTACCTCCTCCCAAAAGTGCCACTCTGGTGACCAAACTTCAACACACAGACCTTTGGGGAGGGGCATTTAACTCAAAAACTACAGCAATGGTGATTTTTCCTGAGTGGTAAATAAATATATAAAAGCCTACTAGATTTACCAGAAATGTAAAGTAATACTACAAATACATGCAATATAAGACAAATTCATTAAAAAAATTAAAGTCCGATAATAACGAGGGTAGGACACAATTTGGAAAACAAATTATGATATCCTATGACAGGAAGAGAATCATTGGTACAATAGCTTTGGAGGAAAGCCTGCCTTATCCTAAAAACTTGAAGATACGCTGATGGAATGCAGAAAGTTTCTCCCAGGAGTTTGTGGGTTGTCCTTATCAACAAAATCATCTCCACACACAGATATTTAAATTTAAGTCTTTTCTAGTGGGAGTGCAGTTAGAAGAAATCTGGAAATAGCTTGGTTTCATCTGTTAATAGTGTCTGCCCAACTTTGGTGAAATTAGTACCCAAAGGAAATTAGAAATGTTCAGAGTTAAATAAATGATTGTAGAAGAAATGAGAGAATACATTATAGTCAGAAGTTTAAAACTTGGGACTCAATTTAGGGGTGAAATCAGACAATACCTTTTGATTTAGACTTCTAATTCAAACAGTTTTAAGCTTACAATTGAACAAGGGTTGATGCTAGTGTAGACAAAAATGAAACTTCTATAAGGAAAAAGAAGCTCAGTTTCCCAGTGCCAGGTGTAGAGAACAAAGTCCTCCTCTGTCCTTTCTGCGTTGAGTCCATCATGTCAGTCATTTTCCTGGCAAGATACAAAGAAATTTCAACAGCTGAAAGTTCTCTAGTGATTATTCAGTTACCTATAATGCTATGGAGGAACACATTTTTATGGGCTTTCTCTTGAACTCGTGAGATTTGTTGGCATCAGCCTAGTTAAAGTTGTTCCTTCTTGGAATCTGTACTGGAGTCAAACTGAATGTTAAGCAACACTCCTAACTATAGCAAATCACAGTATTTATGCCATGTACTTGAATGGCATACGTGATTTTGTAGCAGTTTATTATAATATGGAGGGACTCTGAAGCTATTTGACAGCATATAAAAAGATGACTGGCAGAAATTTCTAATCATGTTTGGGGAATGATGATGGCAGCTTCCCCCTCTATCATTAATAGGCTAGAGTGTGAATCCAGCTTATTTGTGCTTTGAGGATAAGATGGTCTCAAAGATTGTGCACATCATTTATTTATGGCCATATGTCTGTACTTGACTGGCATAAATTACTAAACTGATTTAGCTTCTTGCTGACAACTGTCCATTTGTCAATCACAACAAAGTAGTTAAGCCAGAAATGTGTGTATGTCTAGACCAAGAATCCCTGGGGTTGTATCTCCTAGGCCATAAAGCATTCTAGATGATCAGTAGTTTGCCAGGCCTGAGATTGTATCTTCTAAGCAGGGTGAAGACAGATAATAAGATGCCTTATATTTTCTTGAGTTTTTGCAAAATTAGAATTCATGAGACTGTAAAACTCTTATAAATATTTCAATAATCAGTACAACCTTTACTGTGCAGAAAAAGTTGATATTTATAGGATATCACCAGCTTTACCTGGAGAAATATTCATATATGTTTGGATAGGTCTGCAAACATACCCAGAACAGAATAGCTAATTTATATTTCCAAATGTGCATTTTCCCACAAAGAATGTAAAATCAGACCTGTTTAGCTCTCTTAGAAATAAGAAAGTTTCTCAAAAAAAGTCACATGGGGGAATTTAAAGATTTTCACAAAAGTCAAATAGTTACAATTATGTGAAAAATATGCATTTTAAGAATTGAAAGAATGAAGATGGATTTTTTCCCACTATTTATATAGCATTTATACTATATTAGGTATCGGAAGTGATCTAGAGATGAATTAAAGTATATTGTGAGATGTGTGTAGTTTGTATGCAAGCACTACACATTCTGTAAAGGATTTGAGCAATGTGAATTTGGGTACCCATTGGTCCTGAGCTTGGATACCGAGGATCCCTGTATTCACTCAAACTGTCTAATGCTTTCTCATAAAGATGATCAAGTTGATTACTTTGATTATTTTTAATAGTAAGTTATTTAAACAGAATTTGTAAAAGAGGGCTTGGGGGTATCACTTGGTGGTACCCCCACCAAGTGGGGGTACATTTGTATAGCATGGGGAGCCTGGGTTTGATCCCCGATACTGCAGTGAAAAGCAGATTCTGGATCCTGTGAGAGTTTTGAAAAATTTAGCTGTTTTGAGGAAATAATATTGATTTTAAGAATCCTACACATTTATACCACCTGACCTAAGAAGAAAAAGTAATATAAAATTAATAGAACAAATCCATATATTTACACTTGAAATTGTTAAAGCTGTATGAGCTATCCTATATTCTTGGTGCAGTATCATAAATCTTTTAACAGTGATAATCATCAAAATGTAAGTACTGAGTAGTCATTAACTTAAAATTATGGTGTTAATATTTAGTCAGATAGACCTTTAGTTTCCAGAAAAATTGATGAAAATGTGGTCTGACCAAAAGAGAAAGCACATTCAATTAACATGCAAATGTCATTGTTTAGTCTGAAACGATGTATATTAATTATATTAAGAAAAAAATGGGGTTAGAGTGTCTTTTAAGACTATCATTTCTGGTCAAAAGAAGTGATAGGTTTTCAAAGAAATACTTGTGGCTCGAATATAGACCTGGTATTCTTAGACTGTTATAGTGGAAATTCGCTTACACCCTCTTAGTTCCCATAGTTGGCTTGTAAAGTGATGACACTGTACCTAACAGTTTTGTCTTTCTCAGCATAGCTATTTATCCTTTCTTTTTTTTTCTATAGTTCTGAAAGTGAGATTGTAGGATTGTTAAAGATTTTCACACTCTAATTACTAACAATTTCACTTTTGGAACTGTAGCTTAGTTTTAGCTATTATGAAAAAGCTGCTGTAAATGTGAGGAGATTTTTTACATTTCTCTGGAACAACTGTATAGAAGTGATAGGCTAGTCATGTGCTAGGAAAGCCACAATCTGTTTTGCAGATTTTCATGCCATGTTGCAGTTCCACCAACAATATTCAAATGTTCTAGTGTCTGCGTATTTACTCTAGCATTCAGTGCTGTCACTCTTGCTATTTCACTCATTCTGATAGGTGTGACTTTAATTTGCCTTTCACTCTGGCTAATGATGCTAAACATCAAGTCATGTGCTATTTTCCATTTATAGCCTCTTCAGTGACAGGTTCCCTGTCTCTGCTCATTTCATAACTGAAGGTATTATTTTTCAGTATTCAGTTTTAAGAACTCTTTTTGCATTCTAGTACTAGCCCTTTGTCTTATATGTGGTTTGCAAATATTATTTCCCAGTCTTTTGTTCTTCTCTCATCCTTTTAACAGAGAATTTCACAGAGTGAGAGATTTTTTTTTAATTTGAGTACATTTTATAAATATATACAAATTTTGTTCTACAGATTATGGTTTTGGTGTCAATTCTAAGATCATCTTGTCTAATATCATTTTATTTAGATAATTTCTTTTTATCATTCTTTTAAGGTCTATTTGTGACAAATTTTATGTATCTTTTCCATTACCTGTAAAACCTAGACTCCATCCCTAAAGGAGATTTGCATTGAAGTCAGATTCTACGTTGATAGTATTTTTCTTTAAGCACCTGAAAAATGTGCTACTTCCTGCTGGCCTCAAAGCTTTCTAAAGAGAGATGTGTTTTTACCCACAAATAAGGTGTCTCTCTTACTGCCTTCAAGTAATATTTCCTTTGCTTTTAGTTTTAGAATTTGATGCTGTCTTGCTCTAGAAACATTTGAGCTTTTCCCACTTGATGTTCATTCAGGGTAAGGTAAGTCTTTTGTTTATGTCAGGTTGTGTTCACTTTGTATTTAGGAATTTTTCAGTCATTATTTCTTCAAGTACCTCCTCAACCCTGCTTTCCTCCTTTATGTGCAACACACCAACAAAGCAAGTGCTAGAAATTTTGCCATAATACCACGTGTCTCTACAGTTCTACTTGTTATTATTTTTATTATTATTATTTGGACTCTTTTCCCTGTTGCTCATATTGAGTAATTTCAAATATTCTATCTCCCAGTTCACTTTCTCCTTTTTCTAGCCCCTCCATCCTAGTGTTCTACACTTATATTGAAACTATCATTTCAATTATTGTAGCTTTAGTTTGCAAAACTTTAGTGGGTTTGTGCACTTCTTTCCTAAGAATTTCAATTCTTTTATTTATTTCCAGAGTATTTATAATTGCTCCTAAAACATTTCACTATTGTCTTCTTTAGAGGCTTTGTCTGATAATTCTAACTTATCTACCATCTTGGTTCTAGCCTTCATGGTCTGGCTCTTCTTCATGGTGAGACCCTCCTGCTTGTTGGCATGATGAATGACTTCCCACTGAAACCTGGGCATTTGGGCATTAATTTATGAGGCTCTGGTACTCAGATAAACCTTATTTATTAGTAAAATTACTAAATTTTACTTCTTCTGACTTGCTGCAGCAGAGGAAAGTGGATGCTTGCCTACTACTGCCAGGTGCAGGTGGAACTCCAGGTCCCCACTTGGTCTCCATGGACACCTGAGTAGGGGGCATTCCAGTTATTGTTGAGCAAGAATGGTTGCTCTGTTTCCCAGGTGGTATCGACTGACTCCAAAGAAAGTGGTGGCTTAATAATACTGGGTGGTGGTGAAAGTTATGCACGTCTTCTGACATCAGGCAGCAGAAGGGACAGGAGCCTTAGGGCTACCAAGTGATGGTGGAAGTCCCATCTACCCACTTGGCCTCTAATGTGTGCATCAACGTCTGATGGAGCCATCTTTGGTTCTTTCTTTTATCTCATTTCCCCTGTATTAGCTGTTCTCATTGCTAGAGCAAGTTAACATAAAATTAGTGGTTTAAAGCAACTCACATTTATTTTTCTTATAATTTAAGAGGTCAAAAGTCTGAAATCAATAAGTAAGCATTATTTCTTGAGGTTCAGGAGGAATTATTTCCTTGCCTCTTTTAAACTCTTGAGGCTGCTTAAGTTCCTTAGTTCATGATCCATTTCTCTTATTCCTTCAGTTTCTTATCTCCATCACCATATTACTTATTGCTATCTTTGACCTTCCACCTTCCTCTTATAAGCACCCTTGTGAGGACACTGGTGCCACGTGGACAATCCAGGGTAATCTACAAAGCTCAAAATCCTTACATCTGCACATTCCCTTTAATGTGTGAAATATCACTCACTGTTCCTAGGATTAAGACATGGAAATTCTGATGGGCTGCTGTTCAGACTACCAAATCCTTGTTTAACCATTTTCCATTCTTATGGTGTCCATTTCCAAAATTTCCAGGTTTACATTCTCTGCTACACTTAAATCACCCTGTTGCAGGACACTGTTTCTCACCTTGACTTTGATTATGAGAGGCTTGACAGAAGCAAGAATTGTAAGTCAGAATCCTGAAGTCTTCTTGACAAACTTGGGAGAAGAGCTCAATTTTAAAAGAGTGGTAGAAGCCTCTCACTGTGCACTTGAGTCATGGATAATTGTATATAAATTGGTTCAGACTTGTTGGGTGTATAACACATTCAAGGCCTTGGCACTAACATATGAAAAGGCAAAAAATAGGAAGAGGCAGACATGTTAAAATACTGAGATGAAACTTGCATGGATGTTTTGCTGGAGTGTTGAAATGAGGTGAGTGTTGAGATGGGTAGACATTGAATCATGACTATTGGCAGGAAGTAAGAATTGTATTCTACGGGAAATAAATTCAGTTGACTTAGGCAACCTTCATTAATGTGTCTATCATTGTAAGAACTGACTAAATATAGGGAGAATGATACACAGCATTTGCTTAAATCACCTCAAATTTAATAAATGTAATAAAGCATTTTAAATACATTCATGAACTTGAATTTTTGTAGAGGCTCCAAAGGATTTGCACACAAATCATTACTAATAGTAATTTAGGAAAATTGTATTTTTTCTGTTAGCAAAGATGGATAAAGTGAAGATTCAACCAGCAAGAGAAACTGACTGGTTATTATAATCATAGTGAAAATCACATATTGGCCATCTGTACAAGTGGATAGGATGGACACCACCAAAAAGCCTCCCACAACAACTTAGGAAATCAGTCTGCAGAGAGTGAGAAATGAGAAGAATTTAGGATAACTTGGGCATTGCATTCCTCTCATTTTCTAGGGCATCCTTTCTTAATTTCAGAAGTAGTTTTTGTTTCACAGGGAAGAGTTTCATGTACAGAGACACTTTTGTCAGAGTAAGGAAGGGTCTGACTTTTGTGACTTTTGTGAATATTATACTGATATGAGCTGTCACTTTTCCTGACCTTTTCTAGCAAGATAGAGTTATGTTATGTTTCAGTGTCAAAATATCAACTCCAGTGCCACAACAAATTTAAAAAGTCAAAGTTCAAATCGGTTTTCTAGCTGTAACAAATTGTTGAATCATGGTCTGTTCAGCTAATATTGTTAGAGACTGCAGATAAAAATGTGTGCTTTTCAAAAAGAGGGGAAATTGTTTTCACGCATGGATCTTACTAAATTGCCACAACATTCAATGCTCTTACAAGTGTGTGTAATCAATAAGCTAGTGCTTGTAACCCAGATCTGAGCAGTCTGCATTTGGGCAGAACATTATCAATATCTTAGCTATGTAAAATATTCTCGTAAAAGTTGATTTCACAATTTTAAACATGTCTGTCTATTCATGGGATTCAGGAGTGATTCATTTTCCCCTGCTGGGGCTTGGCAGGGTGGATCGTTACTGGAACTGAACACTCTTGGGGCACTATAGAAATTGATGCTTGCTCAGCAGGGCCTGTGCCCTCTATCAAACACATAAAAATAACTTGACCTTAGCTAGATAAATAGAATAACATTTTTTATTCAAGAGAACAAACTTTTAATTTAAGTGTTTCAACAGATAAAAGGAAAGAGGAAAAACAATTAGGCTCAGAAAATCATATACACTCACTGTAAACCTGTATTCTGCTTTGTAAATTTCACACATTGCAAAGTTGACTTTTAATTAGTTGATTATATTACTTGAATTTTTAAAAACAATCCTTCAATAAACCACTTAGCATGATCTACTGAAATATAATATTTTAGTTGCATCATCAAGAAAATATGTGGTTTGATTCTTAATGAAGGTATTTGTTAAAGCTACAGAATATTTGGAGAGATAGTGGCTGCGTTTTCCATATAATAACTGCTGCATGGTTCAGTGGGTTATATAAAAAAAAAATCACAAATTGTGCAATTGAAAATGGGCAAGTGGTTTGAATAGACATTTATCAAAAGAAGAAAACTGGCCCCAAATTATATAAAATATGCTTAAGGTCACTAATCATCAGGGAATTGAAAAGCAGAACCACAATGAGATATCATTGCACTCCAGTTAGAATGCCTATAATGAAAAAGACCAAATATAATGAATGGTAATAAAGACATAGAGAAAGAGAGCCCTTGTACACAATTGGTGGGAATCCAAACTAGTTCAGCCACTATGGAAAACAGTATGATGGTTCCTCAAAACATGAAAAATTGAAATACCATGTGATCCAGAATTCCCATTATCCAAAGGAAATGAAATCAGCATATCAAAGAGACATTTACACTATCACATTTATTATGGGATCAACCAAGGCATTTATCTACAGATGAACTGATAGAGAATATGTGATATATATGTATGCAATGTGATACCATTCATTCATAAAAAGGAAAACTTCTGTCATTCTCAGCAACATGGACAGAGTTGGTGATCATAATATTTAATGAAATATTCCAGGCACAGAAGGACATATACCATATGACTTCATTCATGAAGATTCTAAAAAAAACCTCATAGATCTACTAACTAGAATAGTGGTTACCAAAGACTGCAAGGGTACGGGAGAAAGTGAGGTGTGGGGGAGAGATTGCTGGATAGGTACAAAGTCAGTCACAAACAGATAAGAGGAAGAATTGATGATTGTTTTTTACACTGATTATAGTTAATAGTATGTTTTATATAATCCAAAATAACCAGAGGAGAGGATTTTGGATTTTGTCACACAAAGGAAATGACAAATATTTGAGATGATAGATAAGCTAAAACGCCTTAGCTAATCAATACATCATATGCAAATGTTCTAAAACATCATTTTAAATCCCATAAATGTGTAATTAACATATTTCAGAAAAATCATAATAAAAATGTTGCAGCAATTAAGTGAAACCCTTTATTGGTTACTTAAAAACTTTAAGCATGGAGTTTTTATGTGTCCCAGTCTTTCCACACATAGGCACTCACCCCAAATAACTTAAACAGGTATTCAAATGAGAGACCGCATGTGAGTGCTTTTGGCAGCACCATTCAAAATAGTCAGAGGTACAAGTAGCCCAAATGTTTATTAAAAGACAGAATATGGAATTTCATATAATGGACTATTTTTCAGCTTCAAAAAAGAATGACATTTGATGTATGCTATAATATCAATAAACCTTTAAACTGTTATGCTGTTGAAATAAGCCAAGCCCAAAGTTCACATATTGTGTGATTCCACTCATGTGAAAGATCCAGAATGAACACATCAGTATAACAGAAGGGAGACTGGTGAAGATGAGAAGGATTGACTACTATTTGGGGATGATGAGCACATTTTGGAGCTAGACGAAGGTAATAGCTGCACGACATTGTGAGAATGCTAAATGCCACTGCATTGCTCACCTTTTTAAGAATTAATTTCATGTTATTCAAAGTACACCTCAATTGAAAAAAAAACACAAACAAAAACTATCCCTAAGCATCTTAAAGCCTCTAATGAAAAAATAAGAATGCCCAATAGCAGAAGCAGACATGCAGAAACAGTATTTCTAATAAAGAATCAAAAAGAACTGATATGCATCAAAAACACAATAATGGAAGTGAAAAATGGGGCAGTCAGTAGACCCACAATCAAGGTGGGCTAAATAAAGAACTTGTGATCTGGAAGATAGATTAATGGGAACTTCTCAAACTGAAAGGAAAAAGGGAAGAAGAACAAAAAATAGAATAGAATATTCAGGTTCTGCTGAGTAATTAAAGAGTAATAATGTACATGTAAGTCAAATAGCAGAAGGTCAAGGAATGTGACAAAATGCCTGAGATAATCAACTTATAAAGAAAAAGAAAGATTATTTTGATTCATAGTTTCAGAAGTTTCACTTCAATACTTGTTTGACCCTGTTGCCTTTGGGACTAATCAGTTGTGTTGATTTCTCCTGTAACTTTTATTATTGAGAAATGAAAAAGACAGAAAGAAGAGGAACAGGGTTCCATACCCCACACCCCCAGTGGCCTAACTTCCTTCTGTTATGCCCTGCCTCTTCATGGTAGTACCATGAGCTGGGGACAAAACCTTTGACACATGGGATTTGGGACCTCATCTAAATCCTAGTACTAGTGCAATATGACAAAAATGATATGAGGAAATAAATGTATATAGACCACATGCAAAGAACTGAACTATTGGCTGATCAGATTTTTGCAGAAAATCCAAAAGACTTGAGTAAAGAAGCCTTACAACTAGCCAGTAAGCCAAACCATGCCAGAGGATATGAGAATAGAATTTATATTCAGTAACTTTCCTGTATTACAGCAGCAAATACTTGGAATTTGAATTCAAAAACATAATGTAAATAAGTAGCATATAAATGAAATCCTTTAAAAGTATAGAAATCCCATATGTGAAAAAATACAAAACACTGAGAAAAATCAAGGACATTCTACATAAACAGAATATTTCATAGTCATGATTTGGAAGGCTCAACATCACTAAGACATCAGTTCTTCCCAACATGATCTGTAGAGTTAACACAATCCCAGTGAGACATTTGGAGATACTGATAGGCTGAATTTTGTGCACTACCCACTTCATATGTTGAAGCACTAACCCTCAATGTGATGGTATGTGGAGGTGAGACCTTTGGGAGGTGATTAGTTTAGAAGAGAATATAAATGTGAGGACCCATGATGAGAGCACTTGGGAGGCTCAGGCAGGAGGCTCAAAAGCTTGAGGCCAACCGGAGCTACATAGCAAGACCCTGTCTCAAATGAACAAACAAACAAACAAAAAGCCAACAACAGCAAAGTCAAAATAGAACATTTTATATGTAGGCAACTTACAAACATATGAAGGGCACTCAATGTTATTTGTCATTAGGGAATTGCAGATTAAAACCACAGGAAGATATGACGATACAAGAAAATGCTAAACACTGACAATATCAGTGGGGTATGTCTCTGCATGAGCAACAGAAACTTCATTGACAATGTCATTGTAAAATGACCAGGCCACTTTGCAAGGCTGCTTAGCAGCTTCTTGCAAAGCTACATGTGGTCTTACCATACAAAACAGTAATGTCACACCTAGGCATTCACTCAGCTCACTTGAAAACTTAAGGATTTACAAAACCCTGTGTGCTTATATTTATAGTAGATGTACTGATAATTGGTCAAACTAGAAGCAACCCAGATGTCTTTGCAAAGGTGAATGCATAGGCAAGCTGCGGGGTAGTTACACAATGGAATATTATTCAGTGGTAAAAATCTATGAAAAACCTATGTGAAAGAGGCCAGGCTGAAAAAAATTTACATGTTATATGATTTCAAGTTTATTCCATTTGCAGAAGGGAGAAGTATAGACAATAAAAAGACCAGTGTTGCTAGGGCCTTAGGGTGGAACAGGTGAACAGGTGGAGCAGAAGGCATTTTACAGGGCAGTGAAGCTATTATAATGTTATAATCTAATGATAAGTAAGTGTCATTATGTCTTTGTTAGAACTATTAGAAATTTCTAGCACAAAGTGCGTCTTAATGTATACAAATTTTAAATTCATTTTAGGGCATTAGATGATAGCAGCATGCAATATACATTATGATAAGAGAATTTCCTAGTTTTGAAAATGTGTAAAATAACCTCGATGATGGAGGTGGGGAATAAGTTGGGGACTTCAAATTAATTTGAAATGTATATTGAGTCTGTGCACAAGGAACTACACAAAGGAAACTGCTGAGGAATTATATTTTGGTAGATAGAGTTGTGAACATGGGTATTGGAATTGCACAACTGAGTCAATAAATGGTGGGGAATAAATGAGAGGTAGTGAGAGCGACATCTCTCTCATTGTTAGAGCAGAAGGTATAGATAAGTAAGATTGATCCACGCAGTCATAGACTAGAGGTGGATACATCAGTATGAACTCATATTTATTTTAAAATGCATATACAAAGTTATACATAGAAGCATTGGTAGGTGTGTGTATGCAGACGGGTGTACACACACCTACATGTCTGCTGTTCTGTCAGCTGAGAAAGCTTAGATGAGAAGTCACCTCAGGTCTTGGGTTTTAATACCATTCACAGATGAAAGGATCCGTATTTCATTAGAGAAATGACTGATTCTAGGAGTGGGACAGTAAATACACAAGATCAACTTTGAATATTTTACATTCAAAAATATGAAAATGCTAAACAGACCTCTTGCATACACATGCAATTATGGGACTATGCCAAGGGATATAGGAACCAAATGAAAAGCTCTCAATGGACAGAGAAAGAAACATTTGAAAAGCAAATACAAATGTACTGGATTTATAAATATTCATGATTCCATACTACTATAAATAGATGGTTGGATAATGAATAGGGAAGATTTGACAATTTTCCAGCTCAGAATTCCAAGTCACTTATACAGATAGTCTCTCTATAAGGACATGGGGCATTCAGGATTCCCCACTTCTTAAATGTACTGCACATAGGGACTTTCTTTATGGGAAGGGAGAAATAAGAGAATAACTACAGTGGGGAACACTGACGAAAACTTCCTCCACCAAATGATCAAGGCTGACTTCAATAGCAATAATGTATACTGAGGACATGTACCCTGGCTGTGATCTGATGAGAATGGAGCTTTTCCTCTGAGTTCTTTCACCCCCAAATCTATCACCTACTCTAATCATAAGAGAAACCCCAGTAGACTGAAATGTGACCAAATGTCTGATCAGTAATCTTCAACCTGTTATGACATTTAAAATCAAGAAACAATGAGAAACTCACAGTCAAGAGAGGCCTAAGGAGCCTCCACTACTTAGTCTAACTTTGTAGCTTGATGGGTCCTTGGAAAGAAGAAACAAAATGAAACAAAACAAAACATAAGAAGAAAAACTGAAGACATCAGAATAACAATGTAGCAATCTTTGAAATAATTGTGACAAATGTACTATATGATGTCAGATGTTCCTAACAGAGAAAACTAGGGACTTACGACACATGGGAACTCTGCTTATCTTTCCAATCATTCTATAAATCTAAAACTTTCCTTGAATAAAAATGTTTTAAAAGAAAAAGCCAAAAGCATTTTTTCACTGATGAAAACATAAATGTTCTTATTTCTGATATTCTAAAGAGAAATTGATTAATTTGTTTATTTTTTCCACTAAATCATGCAATTTTAAGTGTAATTAAAGCAGTAGCATGTTGTGCAGTCATGAGATGAGACCATTTTGTGTGCTGTTGTTCTGAATGGATGTGTGATGGTGATAGGAGATGGTGACCTTCCCGCAGGTGAAAAAATGTAGGACATCACCTTTGCCTTTTACTCCTTATTTCCTCAAATTGTCAGTCTTCTTTCTCTTTCCACTTATATTTCTAGTCTTGTTTATTTTTATCCATTTTAAAAGCTAAAATGCATTTGGATAGAAAAGTGTATGAAAGAATCAAAATATACATTGCCTTTTTTGGTCATTGTACCCTTTGAAAATCTTTTATTAAAAAGCAAATCTTCCTGAGTGAACTAATTTTCCAAATGTTCGACCTCATTCTAAGAAAGGAAACAAAAAAAGAAACTTTTATTTATCATTTGCATAAACCTAGAGAAATTCCCTAATGCAACTGCAAGAAGTCAAGAATAAAAATTCCTTACATTCTTTAGTGAAGTACTGATAGGTTCCATGAGGCTAAGGTCAAAGGCTGTGTTCATATGGCTTGAGAAGTTTCATGTACATTTGTTTTTAGTAACAATTTAAGAGGTGTCACATTTTTTAAAGCAATCAAATTAACACAAAACAACCAACCTACCAAAAAGTTCCTTTCTATTATTTTAAGAATGGGTTTCTCTGCAAAGTTAAGTTTTCAATTCCTCTAAAACTTGGCCAACTGTGCTCCTTTCTAAATAGACTCTGTGCTTCCTCATTTTAATGAGCAGAGTGACTAAAGTGTTGCTGTAAGCATGTTTCTCAAGTGCCTTGGTCTCCCTGTTGCTGTCTATGTGGACAGTCCCATTTGAGAGCTGAATGGCCACCGACTTCAACACACCTGGACAGCTAACAGGCTTCAGAAGTCTATATCCACCCCTTGTTTAGTTCTGGCAATCAGCAAAGACCATCCCTATGGCCTAGGTAAGATACCAGCACTTAAGAAGTTCAATAGCATTGCTTTCCAGGTGTGTGTGAAATAGAACGATGAAACACATTAAAATTATTAAAAAATAAAGCAGGGGAAGGGGAAGAAGAAAGAGTAATAGAGAGGGGAATTTGATAAAAGCACAATCTATACATGTATGGACATATCATAATGAAATACCTTTTTACAATTAATTAAATACACTAAAAAAATTTTAAAGTGAAGTTAAGTAACATGACTGAGTTGCATAAATAAATGCAGGTGAATGGGTTCTTTTGTCTCACTCCAGTGACCATGCTGCTTATAATGAGCATGTATACACACACACACACACACACACACACACACACACACACACAGTACAAAATTTACAATCTACAAAGATTTCCTTCTGACCCTTCTACAGTCGGGCACCAGTTCTCTACTGCCAAGAGTCACTCCTGTATGATTTCCTCAAATCTTAAAGTCTTTCTACACATGTTCTCTCAGTTTCCTTTGGTATTGTTTATAGGTAGTATCCATAATGTTTTATTTTTGCAGACTACTCCAGTGATGCTCTTGTGGTGTGATTTCAGGTGTCTTTTGCTCTGAGTGTTTCTTGCACTCCCCGACACCCCCCAGCTCTCAGGCCAACAGCAGTGGACATGGGGACTGGAACTCTCTCAGGATTTTTGCTTATTTGGTCTCTACTTACAGTGTTTTAAAGATTGGGATATCCTCTAGTTCTACAATTGAAATCACTTGGGGACTCATTTAGTGAGTTTAAACTTGTTTCTTTGATTTGGTTGGGCTGGAGGTATTTAGAATGAAGCAGTGACCACTGGTCAATGTTTTAAAAATCACATCTCATTTTTATTTTTATTTTAATTGACACTAGAACAATTGTATAGACTTTTGCAATTTTTGAGGCAAAAATTTATTTCCTAAATCACCATGTGAATTAGTACTTGATATTTCTGTTTCATGCTGTTTTCACTCAATTTCTGATGTCCATGCTGTTTGGATTGAGTCCTACTGACTATAAAGAAGCCCCAATGATCTATAATCTGTTCTCCATTTTATACATTTTTACCATATTCATCAATCATGGTTAGGAAAATATTCCAGTCCCTCAGAATTCCATCTGCTCCTATTATACATGTTAGTCTCTCATTTGCTGTGCTTGGCTAGATCGGTCTCTTTCATTTGCCCTTTTTGTCAGTGACCTCTTGTTTCCCCGTGAACCTCAACATTATTCAGGGGTCATTTGTTTCTTAATGACTTGAGGCGAAAACTTTGTACCCTTAATCTATCGTAACCTAACTTCTTTTTATCAATAAATTGCCATTAGCTATGTGCCAGTCCTTGTACCAAAAGCTTTGCATATGTTATCTCATGTAACTCTCACATATTTTAGTGAGGTAAAAGTTAGTATTGGAAGTTTAAGTAAAAGGACACTGGGCACAAATTAAACCAAGGTATGATTCCAAAATCCAAGCTTTTAACCACTTTTCATAAATGTCCCTTATTTACTGAGGCTCTCTATACTTTCAGATTTAGAGTGGTATTATTTGGACCTTACTGATCATAATGTTTTATCAAAAAAGAAACTAGAAGACTAAAATAGGAAGACATACCCTTGACTAAAGATTCTTAGACCTGCTCTGGAAAAAAAAAATCAGCTCAAAACTTGGAAATACAATTATCATTCATTTCTCCTTTCCCATCTAGCATGTCCATTCCACCCTCTATCCAGAAGGCTAGAAGTTAGAGCTACTCTCAAAGAATGAATGAACTGTTATGATCATTAAAAACTTGCCCATATTTTAAATCTTAATTTCTATAAAGCTTCCTGCCTTTACAGATTTTTCTTTTTTTTTCAGTGAGGCAGCATTCCTATACAATAAAGTACACAGATTCATAACGTACATCTTGGCGAATTCTTACATATGGAAATGGCCAAGTGGCTGTAGCATGAATCAAGACATGGAGCATTGCCAGCCCCACAGGGCTTCCTCATGACATGGTGGTGAAGGCTCCAATGCTGCCCAGACCACGGGCACCACACACTACCTTTGTCTGGTGTTAAACTTCGAATAGATGAAATTGTTCCGCGTGTGCAGTGTCTGAGTATAACCCTCGTTATTGTCCTTGTGTGACAGTAATTAGCTCTGCTTTGCTGCTGTGTAGAGTGCAAATTTATGACCATGCCCTAAAATATTTATTCATCCTGGTGTTTATAAACTTATGAATTGTTTTCATTTGAGGCAATTACTAATTACATTAGTATGAACATTCTTTGACCTGTCATTTGGTAGACAGCCACTCATTGCTAAGAAAGGAGGTGCTGGATCATAGTGTATGAATCTGGTTAGCTCCTTGAAAAATTGCCAATGATTTACAAATGTGGATGACCAATTTACACTCTTACCAAGCAACACATGAGAGTTAATTACTCTACTTCCTTTTACACTTGGCATTGTCTCCAGTTCTTGTTTCAGTCATTGTGGTACAACTATGGTAAAATTTAATTCTCATTTTAATTTTTAATTTCCTGATATTCCATATATATAATTACATATATATATAAAATTATATATATAAATAAATATATAAAATTATGTATACATAAAATTATATATATGTATATACGGAGAGAGAGAGATAAAAAGAGATAGAAGATTGAACATTTCCTCTGAATCAGACTTATTTATTCACTTTTTGAATGGATTCTTCTTGATTTACTGAATTCTTTTTCTTTGGTCTTTGTGCTCTTTTAAATAAGTCTTTGCCTACTTCAAGATAATTAACTATTTCTATACCAAAATACCTGAGGCTGATAACATTATAATGAAAAGAGGTTTAGTTAGCTCACACTTCTGGAGATTCAAGATATGGTGCTAACATCAGTTTGGCTCTGATGAGGTCTTCATAGCCTATGATATGGTGAATGGCATCACAATGGTGGGGGTGCATGTGGAAGAGAGAACTGGTTACATGCAGAAGGGGAAAGGCACATGGTGTAGCCCTGCTTTATAATAACTTGCTCTGGTGTGTGAGAATTCAGTCACACAAAACCTGACCCATTCCTACAAGAAGGCATTAATCCCTTCATGGCGATAGAGTCCCATGACCTAATCACCTTTCAGCAACTCCCATTTAGTAATGTTTCTACAACCTCAACATGGCCACACTAGGACCAAGTTTCCAGCACATGAAATTTTGGGGGACAACCACATGCAAAGCATAAAATATACTTCTCTCGTTTATTCTACAGACATGATTGCACTAACTGTAGAAGATGTATATGATCTGCTTCTGTGTTGCCCTCAGCTCACTGAAGGGGCTCTTCATGAGTTTATTTGTCCTCCTACCCCAAATGAACTTATTTCCTTAGTCCTAAAGATATTGTCCCCCACAATACAGCTAGAAGGAGAGAATTCATCCGAGGAAATGAAGAGAAATTGAGTAATTTTGTTAACTCAAATTGCTTCAGGAGTAGGAATTGGTAAAGAGTCTCAAACACCCATTAAGATGATTTCCCCAACTGTGCTCATCAGAGTTAGAGAACTTCATGAAATTTCCCATCACAGAATGGGCAGGCTTTGATTATCAGCTCTGATTCACTTACAGTAGTTTTGTTACTGACTCTAGGAGGAAGACATCTTCAAATATATACTTCATATGAATTTTCAATGTATTTTCTGTCTTTCTTCTTGGCAATTTTCTTGTCAGTCTTTGGATGGTAATAGAGATTTCAAAGGCAAGTGAGAAGACACTCTTAACTTCTCTGAGAGTTGACCATGTTAAATTCAACTGTTAGACATTCTCAGTGGAATGAAGAAAGTTTCCAGAAAAACACCAATATGCTCAAACACTTTCTCAAAATTTCAGGTTAGATATTAGTTACAGAGTTACTTTTTGTGTGGAAAACTAAAAACATAAAATAAATTGAGTATGGTGAGATTTGAAACTGTTTAAATTCCTTTCAGGATCTATCTATATCAATATGAAACTATGCTTTTTATGTCTTTGAAATTTTTCCTCAGAACTCAATAAAGTTAAATTAGGATGAGGGGGTCTATAAAACTGAAGTAAGTGTTACACACAAGATATCCCCAGACTGAACAATTCAACTCACTCAGTTCCTCTCTTTCAGTCTCATCAAAGACTTTAAGTGAAAGACATATCACATCAATGATGTTTCTTTAGCTCCTTTGCCCACATTTAAGAAACGCATGTAGTCTACCACAATTAATGTATTAATTACATGAATCCATTGTGCTTACCCAATGAGAAATATTCTTGGTGCAAATGTCTCTTATTTTTAAGTAAGTAAAACAAGGGCCAGCAGCTCTTGTGGAGAATGTCACAATTAAAAAGAAAGTTGGATGAGGGTAGAGTTTGAGATCACATGCATCCTCTATGATGAGCTATGTGAAGGTTTTGAAAGGACTTGTTCCCCAGTACTGCTCACTTTAGTAGATGCTCAGTGCACACAAGCTGAATCCATAAATGTAAAGAAAACCCCAGAACTGTCACTTCCAGCTTTGATAGAAAGTTGGATGGCAGGGGAAATGGCATAAGAAAACAAAGGTCTTCTAATTGCAGTTAGTATTACTGGACTACCTTTATTATCTGTTCACTCCACTAGAATGTCAGTCCACAAGGTGGTCAAGGCCATGGACTGTGTCCTTCACTGTTGAATTTTCAGCACTTAGAAAGTGCTTTTTAAGAGTATTATGAAAATCCATGAAACTATAAGATCCTAATATACCTTAAGATGTTCTTCCTATAGGATAGGTATCATAAATGATTGGTTAGATCATTGATATAAACTAATATGCACCAAATTGAACAATTTGTGTTAAGCTGTTACTGGCTCTGGGTTGCCAATTGGTGGATGGAGGGTTCTCCATCTTGCTAGAGAGTTAATTCAAGGACAGATGCAGAATAGGTTTAAGGAGGAACACGTTTATTAATGCAGAGCAAAGCAAAAGCAAAGTGGAAGTGCATCCTCAGCTGGAAGAGTGGGCCGGGGGAAACTCAAGAAGGATCAACTATACCAAGGGTCCCAACACTTTAAACTTGTGTTGATTCTATGAATGTGGGGTTGATCATTCCTGGAAAACTGGGTCCTGCATCATAAACTCCCTCAGATTGGGCTAGGCATCCCTTAACTCCTCCCACACATGTGTGGGGTGGTTCTAGGATTTGGATGGTCAGACTGGGGTTGTCATTTTCTCACAACTGTGGGTTGGGGCCTGTGGGTCAGCAATGGCTTGCTCTATGTCACTAGTCATTCCATTAATGTCAGTGTGCCAGGATATTTTTTTTTAAGTCAATATCCAAGCCATCATTCTCAACCTACTAACTCCATGCCTAACTCCTGTGTCAAAACCAACTTAGTATCTTTGATTTAAAGGACATGAAGTTATATAATGTGAATGGGATCACTGGGGATGACTGAATTCTCCAAGTTCACACATTCTCCTTTGTAACTGTAATTGCCAATGACATTAGGATTTTCTGCAAAATGTTCCTAGTTGGAAATGACTGGCATGAAATTTCTACCTACTGGTTGACAACAGCAGGCATTCTCTAAATATTATTTTCATTATTCTTGCCCTTCTAAACTGTATTCAGTTTAAAGTAAATTGGAAGCAGAATAGCTCATTTTTGAAGTCTTAATTGCACAGAAAAAAAAGGAATTGTACCTCTATGTGCAAATGTACCACATTCAACACACTAATTCTGTAATAACAGACAAATAGGAGGCCTAGGAGGCATGCCTTCTTAGGAACCATGTAGATTGGACTTAAATGTGTATCCCAGATTTATTAATTGATTAACCTCAAATAATTGTCACTTAGTCACAGTTCCTCCATATACAAATACTGGTCATGTGATCACCAAGATAGAGAAGCTAGTGGAGCAACAATCTCCTAGAGTTCCAATTTGACTCATTTTTGTTAGTTTAGCTGGAGCAGCAAAGGTTATAAAGGAACCCAACAGAGCTGCAGCAAAGCAAGATGAAATAGACCAACAGCAAGTAAGAATACAAAAAGCACACAGAATGGAACTTCTGAAGAAAAAGAACTCAAATAAGAAAGTGTACTTGGCTTTTAACCTCTGAGCAGATACTGAGTTAAAATAGAAATACTTCACCTTTGTAGAAAAGTGTCTGGCCTCATGTTCTGTATGAGAAATATTCAGTTCAAGTGACACATTTTAGTAGCAGTACCACCTGGGTGGACTTGTGAATGACTGAGCTGGCCATGTTTCCATATATCATTGCTGCTGAAGGTGCTGCAGCCATCCAGGTGAGGACAGATCTTTCTCTCACATAGCTGGGTCTCCAGCAGAAGGATAGACAGCACGTGTGCTCCAGGTAGAAAGGGTGTTGGTGTGCCACCTGGCACACTGCTGTCAAAGTCATCTGTCACACAAAAAGATGATGTGTGTTCTGCATTTTCATGTCTAGAGAAATGTGGCTGAAGAGTCTGTCAGGACAAATGTTCCTCTGACTCTAGCAATTCTGACGTATGATAAAGGTTATCACAACATAAATCAATAAAAGAAGACTCATGATGTGATTTCCAGGTTTAAGTTGTTCTTTAAGATATAGGGTATGCTTTTCTAAAACTTTCTTTCCACAAATGGACTTAAATTTAGTAAATGTTGTTATCATAGTCTGAAGATTTAGAGTACAGATTTAGTGTCCCTAATCCAAAAATCTTAAGTCCAAAATGCTCCAAAATCCAAAAGGTTTTGAGTGTCAACGTGACACCACATTTGGAAAATTCCATCCCTGTCCTCATGTAACAGGTGACAGTCAAAACAGTGGCACAACAAAAATATACTGTATGAAATTGCCTCTATGCTCTATGTAGAAGACGTGTATGAGACATAGATAAATTTCTCATTGAGACAATGGGCCCCATCCCCAAGAGACTTCATTATGTATATGCAGATCCTACAAAAAATTAAAATTCCTGAAATTCATAGCACTGTCGATCGTGGAACTTTGGATAAGAGATTTTCAACCTTCACACCACTTGCATTGTGCTAGAATTCTCCCATTACAGTGTGTCACAGATGCCTGGCGATGAGTGATCATGCCGAATCCAGATACCACCCTTACTTCTCCATCCAAAGGAGATATAACAATTTCATTTTTTTAAACATATGTTATGTTCATAGAACTTGCATGAATGCCCACTGAGTGCTAAGTACTGAACAGAAGTCTCTGCCGGCTCCTATCCACTGAGGAGTTAGCAGCACAGTCACAATAGTCACATACAGCAGGTACGTGAGCTCACCACAGTTACTCCATGACATTTTTGTGATACTTTGCAATAACTCGATGCTGAACATGACCAGAAGAAGGAATTGTTCTTGGGATTAAGTGATGGAGTAAGGAAGTGCAGGTAGAATAGGTGGATTTTATGTAGAGAAATAGAAAAGTGGGAGTAGAAATGTTTGGAGAAGCACCAGAATATGCAGACTTAGAGCCCGGCATGGGGAGGATGGCAATTTCAGGCCATCCTGAGTAAAACGTTAGTGAGACCCCATCCAACAAACCAAACTGGGCATGGGGGCATGCACTTGTAATCCTCGCTATGCAGGTGGGTGGCATTGATAATGGGTTCTTGGTCTAAGGCAGGCCCCAGGCAAAAAAATGTCAGACCCTGCCTTAGAAATAACTAAAGAAGGAAGATTGGGAGTGTGGCTCAAGTGGTAAAGAGCCTGCTTAGCAAGTGCAAGGCCCACTAAAAAGTAAATAAATAAATAATAATAATAATTTAAAAAAACAGCCACTACTGCTCACATGGTGACTGGGCATCGAGAGTACACAGGTGGCCCCAATTTAGAATAGCTTGCTTAAAGACTCCCTGTGACTTTACGATGGTGCAGATTGCTCCCTCACAGCCTCAGTGCTTTGCATTTGCATTAGTGCCTGCTGATCCGAATTCAGCAGTCTACATGATGTCTTCAACACTTTAGCGTGAAAGAGGCTTGGTGCTGCATGACTTTGTCCCATTATGGGTGTGGTAAGTGTTCCAGCGCTTTTCAGGTAGGCCAAGCTAAGCTATGCTGTCTGGTAGGTAGGACTTAGGATATCTTCAACCCGCAATGGGTTTGCTGGGACAGAACTCCATCTGAGTTGAGAGGAGTCTCTACACGGAGACTCTGACTCTGGTCCAGTAATTTGCTTTTGTGACCTCTGGGAATTAATGAATACAGCACAGAGGGACAGGTTAGTATTTTCTTTCTTTAGAAATGTACCTGGGGGCCAGTGCTGAGCAAGTGGAGGTGAGGGGTGACAGTCAGGATGAGCTATGCGGGATGGGGCAGCCGCAGCCCTCAGCCCCTCCAGCAGCAGTGCCTGTGTGGTGATGGGCTTAGCTCCCGTCCTGGGCCTCTCCACTGCCCCTGGAGGTGGTAGTGGGGCCCCACCCTCCACCCCACCTCTGTCAGCTGCCAACACTGAGCAGCTGGAGAAATGCCTAGTTCTTCAGTGACCCTCCTGCTGCATTTGACCCCTCATCAAGTCCTTGCAGCTTGTCTCCAATGCATGTACTGAGCCTCCAGTTTGTCCCTTTCTGTACCTTAGTAAGTCAGACTTAGACTAACACAGTTTAGAATAAACCACATGAAACTGATAACATTTCAAAAACCAATTTCAAATAGTTCAAAGTACACACTAACACTCTGCTAAGAAGCCTTGATGTCTCTGATGTCATGTGCTCCTTAATGACAGTTCTGGGAACTGTGCTGTCAGGCTGGACCAGACTTTGTATGAACTACACTGAGCATGTCTATTCAAACTAAGGTGGCACAGGTCCCTCACTCAGTGCAACCTCTTGGTGCAATCAAGAAACTTGGTGAACAGGAGAGAAATCAGACTGCAGCCAGCTTAACAGGGCACACAGTTTTATAGTGAACTTTGTAGTAAGTAGTATGTACTCTAAAATAATAAGATAAATACAAGCCAGGCACAGTGACTTAGGCCTAGGATTACTTATGTAATCCTAGCTACTTGGGAGGCTGAGATCTGGAGGATCACTCGTGGAGGCCAGCCCAGGGAAAATGTTCAGAGACCCCATCCCAAATGATAGCTGGATGTGGTGGCATGCACCTGCCATTCCAGCTACTGTGGGAAGCAAAAAATAGGAGGATTGGGATTCAGGCAAGCTTGAGCAGAAAGAGAGACCCTATCTTCAAAACAACTAGAGCAAAAGGGCCAAGGTGTGGTTCAAGCCATAGAATGCCTGCCTGCAAAGCACAAAGACCTAAGTTCAAACTCCAGTACTGATGGAAAGAGAAAAAAGAAGATACAGCAAATACATAAGCCAACACATCATTTATGGTGAGCATCAAGTATGGTGCACTGTGCGCCATCTCACCTGTTATATTTTCACGGCTAGCAGCAAGTAGGCTTACTTACACCAGCATCACCACAGCTATGAACAGATGTGTTAGGGACATTGGGTGGCAAGGATGTCCCTTAGGCTGGGAATTTTTCAGTTCTGTTGCAGTCTTTTGGCAGTACTGGGGTTTGAACTCAGCTAGGACCTGGCTCAAGTGGTAGAGCATCTGCCTAGCAAGATTTTCCACATAAGTTCTCACGTTTTTTTTCTACCTAGAGATAGCCTTGATCTTTGATCCTCATAATTCTGTCTTCTGCATAGCTGGGATTGCAGGTGTAAACCACCATACACACCCAGCTTGTTTTTTTTTTTTTGAGATGAGGTCTTGTGAACTCTTTTGCCCCAGGATGGTCTCCAATCTTGATCCTCCCATCTCTGCTTCCTGGGTAGTTGAGATTACAGATGTGAGCCCCCATGATCATTTTACTCTTATGGGAGTAGTGTCATATATATAGTTAGTCCTCACCAAAATGCTGTCGTGTGGCTCATAACTCAATTGACCATGTTACTTATGGCTAGGTTAAGCTGTGCATTGCAGAAAACTCATGAGTTTAGTATGTAAGAACTCACTTTTCCCTTACAAAGAAAGGTGTCACAAATAGGTTATAAAATGTTGGTGTGATGGCTCCATAGCTATCAGAAACTCAGGTTCATTTATCCTTCCGCTCTGCCATCCTCAGTGTACAGCTATATCCTCAAGGTCACTATTTCTCCCAAGATGGCTTCCAGAGCTCCTTACATCACATCAATATTTTAGGGGGCATAAAGAAGTGTGTTTGTTAAAGTCTAAACACCCAGTTGAAACAGCTCTTTCTGCACAGACTTCCTAGAACTTCTACAAATCTAGCTTACGTCTTATTAGCAAGTAAAAGGAGACATGGTCACACAAGGGAGTTGAGAAATATAGGATTTTAGCTAAGTACATATAATTAATTTTAAAGAAAGGAGAATGGATACTGCACAGGCAAGCGCGTGTCCTCATTCTCATTCTTTTCTGCATAGCGAGATTACACTTTAGTTTGCTTATTTTCTAAACTAATCTTCATGCTTTATTCTGTATTCCCTATTGTGCTTTTCTGTTCCAGGATCCCTTCACAAGCACTGCCTTTGACTTAGTCACTGCATCTCTCAGGCTCCACTGAAGTTTGCCAATTCTCATACCTTCTTTGATTTTGATGACCTTAACAGTTTTTGAGAAGTACTGGTCTGGTATTCAGTGAAATGTCCTTGCATTTGGGTTTGTCTTGTGTTTTGGACAGGAAGGTGACAGAAGTAAGTACAAGTCTCAACACATCACGTCGACGTTCTGCCATTGACATGATTTACTATTGATGATGTCGACCTTGATCTCTTGACAGGCGGGACTCAGCAGGCTTCTTCCCTGTGAAGTTACTGCCCTCACCTCTGTGCTGGGCTTCTGGCAAGCACAAGCCTGAAGGGTGCTCTGACCTCTTGCAAGGGGAGCATCCAAGTCAAGTATTCACATTTTCTTGGGAGAAGCGACTACTCTGTTTATTTAGTCATGCATTTATATGGATATGCATCCAGGGATATACTTTGCACACTTTGGGTGGCCACAGAGGACAACTGTATTTATTACACAAATGTTTCAAACTTTGGCCACTGGGAGCTCCTTTCCTGATCTCTTCTGTCCTTTTCACCCATTATTATAGCTTTGGTTTTAGTACTTGCCTAATTTCTGGAAATACAAATGTTCCTGTCTCATCTGGTATAATAACCCCTGCCCCAGCCCAGCCCTGGAATTGGCCATCTCCCCTTTACATGGAGGATGGGATCAGAAGCCATGGGAAGGCACTAGGTAGGCTCGTGCTGCCAGGGAACCATCATTTCTAGGCCTGTTTAGGAGCCCATGCACCCTATGCTAAACGCGGAAATGTCTGAATGCACACTAATTGTGTATAAACACACTCTCTGTACATGATAAACGTGTACCCATTAGGACCTACATTAAGCTAAGTGATTCATACTGAAGTCACTGACTTTAATTTAGTACCTCATGATTTATTCTAGCCTTCCCTCTCACTTATTTCTAACAAAGTCACCTCCTAAATACATAATTTAGAAAAATTCTCTTGTGTATCTATAAGCCTTCTAACCTTAGGATAAAAATCAAAACCTATAAATTTGCATTCTATCTTAGGATAGAATGCATGAGCTGAATTCACTGTTTATTTTCTTAGCAATCGGGAACAAGACATGGGAGAGTGAAGAAGTTATCTGTAGCTACTTCCTCTCTTCATGCACACAGCAAGAAGCAATTCTAACAAAACTGTATGCATTTGCTTAAACTGCTAACTCCAAAGTTAAATACCTTGTTAATTAATATTTAATCAATTAATAACAGTAAGCATTTAATTAATTATTAATTATACTACATCACATTGAAGTAAAAATAAAATTATGCTGAATTTGGAATAATACGTCTCAAATATTTAGCCATAATGAATTATTTAATCATGTTTTTATTTTGGTGGTTGTGGTACTGAGGCTTGAGCTCAGGGTTTCTTTTTGCTTTTTCCTCATAGGAAACAACAAATTTCAGGAAAGCCAAAATAAGCTGTCATAGTATGCATTGTGTGTGTGTGTGTGTGTGTGTGTGTGTTTATGGGGAGAGGGAGAAAGAGAGAGCACACTCTCATATCAGGAAGTCACATTGTTTGCAATCCCTGCTACATGAATCTATAACACACTCATGGAGACAGTGTGAGTGAGCAATGTGAAGTTTAACATTCCATTAGTTCTCTAATTAATCTTTATTTAAGGCTGATATTTCTAATTTATAATCATATTCTTAGGAAAAGGAAGAATGCCTGAAGCTTTGTTATGCGGGACTGGAAATTCAGACTTGCCTTTGACAACTTTGGAAATTTCAGCAGCATTTTTTATGGAAGAAGAGTAAATAAATATGCAGCAGTTGAAACTTAAAGTTTTAGCTTGAAGAGAAACAAGGCTAGGGCTCCTTCTCATGTCTTTGGTTACATTCATGTCTGAAACTGAAACATATTTCTCCAGGTTCTGTTGTGAATTTGGACTTGGTGGTATGTTCTGGTGCTGGGATTGGGCTGCAGGGTCTCTTGTTTGAGGAGCTGGGGCTCTACTACTGAGCTCCATCCCATGTCCCTAGATATGGCTTTAGAGGGTTAATGACTGGATAGAACTCAATTAGCTATTACATTGGTTTTCTTAGGAAAGGATGTTAACATTTTCTCAACATTTGAAAAAGAATTCTATCTCAGCACTGAAACGGCAATGTACCAAATACACTAAAGCATAACTTTCTGAGGAATTTTAAAATCTTGTCTCTCCTTTTGTTAGGTCTCTGTCCCCCATGGGAGAACAAGTCAATATAATGCATAGTTGACCCGGTACCCATGACTTTCTCTGCCACCAGGGGGTGCTGCACTGTCTTGGAGAAGATTGGCTAAAGTCATGCCATCATATGTCCTTCATGATTGCTTTTGACCACCAAAAAAGCTATCCATCACTTCGTTGTTGTCTGGATAAATCCGTACTGACTGGCAATAAAGGCACTTTCTTGCTCTACCTAAAAATGCGGCCTAATTCCAAAATACAATTTCAGATTCTGCCAAGACTCGCAAAAATACTGCTCAATAAATATGAAAACCTTCTCGCTTAGTGAAAACGCTGAGCGAGCCCTTTCCCAGGTGTGCCAAGAGCAGATTCAAGTTCCCACAGGATTTCACCCCGCTGCGTATCCGCAATCAGTCTTCCACTTTTGTGCAGTTCCACAGTGTCCTATAATAGATAAGTAGGTTGGCTAGCATTCGTTTTATTTTTGCCTCAATCCTAAGATTTTTCATTAACTTTGGTACTGGTTAGGCTTCTCAGGTATAGTGTTACTTAGATGAGTTTTTGCTGTGCCTAGTAGTTCTTTACTTAATATTTCCCTAGCTTACATCTCCTGTAAGAGTTCAAAGGAAAATTAATGCATTACTTATCAAAAAACATAGTTTTGATCAAGTTTTAGAAAACCAAATTTTTCAGAAGACAAAAATGATATGGTTTTCTGAGTGTATGTCATTTTCTGCCAGAATTCATAAAATTGAATATAAACGAAACTAGGAATTATCAGTACCATGAAAACAAGTTATTTAATAATTATCATTGTGCTTTGTATTCAAAGAAAGATTCCAGTATTTCCCATTCACTTATACTCCAAATTGCATTGTGTTCTTGTCTACACTTGTATTGTTTTTTTCTAGCTTTTGTTCATTTTTATATTTTATATGTTAGTATTTTCTATGCTACTAGTTACTATTTTTTGTTTTAGTGAATACTTTTTAGTCACTGATCCATGTTAGTGAACGAGTGGTACAATGAACTGTATTTTGCTATTTTTCAGGGATGTGAAAATAGACTATCCAAGAGGAATGACACTAAGCTACATTAAGCTTGGCATGGATCAATTCCCTTACTAGTCATGCTTATTATTCTTCTTAGGTGTAAAATTCAGCGAGCACAAAAAGACTCAGTAATAAAGATAAATAATCAGGGAATACTTTAAAAATGAAAACCAATGCAAAACCCATGAGAAACGAAATACGAGCCTTGGAGGTTAGAACCAGCGTTACTGATTCCTTTTTGCTTGGGACTCCCATATGAGTCCGTAAGGGACTGACAGATGTCATCAGATTGCTAGGTGGAACTGTTCAGAGGACATATCTGCAAACTGAGAAAGGCTGATAAAACAAATTGCTTCCACTTTTTTCCATGAAACTGCCAAATTGTGAACCTCTTGATAGACAGTTGAGGATTGCATGGATATTATATTCTAGAAAAATTCACCTAGAAACTGACTTATTCCAAGTTTATGTTCTCTGATTGGAAAGACATATACTTTGTGTGAGTGTGATTTTTATAATAATGTTTATCAAATCTTTGTCAATTGCAGAGCTGTATCCACATATAAGCTGTTGTCATTATACTTAGGAAAAGAGTCTCTGTTCTCTATTTTATTCCATTTGTAAAGATAATAGTTTTAAAATTACATCATTCAAATTTTACTATTTCATTTGTATTATCACACCTAATCATGCAGAATAGAGAATTAAGTGTCATACTTGTATCTCAGTTCTCTTTTACTGGGATTTGTTCACAGCCTAATGAAATGATTTTAATGATAGTAATGACCTTGTGCTGACCTTGCGCTTGTATCTTTGAAATAGTATGTTATGTATTTTGGTTTGCAATGTGTAATTTTGGTCAAGTCAGAATATGTTTTAGTATGTTCAGAACTTTCAGTAATAAAATTGAAGCTCTAGGCTTCTTATATCAAAGTAATTTTTTCTTCTAATAACAAAATTTTATGATCACTGAGCAAATGAAATCAGTGAACAGACTCTGTATACAACATTGTTAATATGCTGGAAAAGATTGAGAAAAATACAGTATGGTGGAAAAAATCTCACATTATAAAAGCATGACACTGTGTTTCCATCATTCCTTCCATTCTAGTAAGAGGCTGAGGGTTTGCCTGAGTGTGACTGGAGCACTCAGGGCAAAGGTCACAGTGATGGACCCACTATGTTCTCCACCTTCAGCTTCACTTGCAAGGAGCTCTGGGAGTCTTCAAACATGGTATGCTTGCTTGTTGGCTTGGGTTCTGAAATGTGAAGTGAGCATGAGGAGACAAAGTAGGTCTCCCAGCAGCAAAAAGAGTCTACCTTGGACTAACAACAATCACTTTTCTGAACAACTCTGCTCTTTTTCTCAAGGTAAACTTACATAGTTTAAATGGTGGAAGCACCAAAACCACTACTTTTTTGGAATAATTTGGTGTGTTCTCCTTTTTAAATGGTTTAATATCTTAGAGACATCTCAATTTGAGATTTAACTCAAAGAGCAATCAACTGATCACTGAACTCTTTGAACTCCATGCCATGAACACACAAATGTGTCAACTGAAGAAAAAATATAATGGCAGGGTCATATCTTGAATATTAACATTGAGAAAGAAAACTAATATTAAATCTGTTTTTAGCTAGCAGTCTTAATGACAACTTGGTCTAGCTCGAAAGATATATTTGCCATTGGGGATGAAAAAAGATAAAGCATTGATTTTTTTTGTTTATTTATTCATTTATTCATATGTGCATACATTGGGTCATCTCTACCCCCTGCCCCGCCCCCTCCCTCTCCCTCCACCTCCCTCACTTACAGGCAGAACCTGTTAAACATTGATTTCTTAAAACAAACAAAACAAGCAACAACAACAGAAACAACGTTTCAGAAAGTCATTGAGACCTACAGAGTCCCACTGCTCTTGTGAAAGATGACTGGGAAACACAAACTTGGACCTATTTTCTTCAGGGAATGGTTAACAGAGTGAGAAGGGACGATTTCAGCTTTGTAGAGAAAAGTATCACTGAACTTGAAGGAACATAACTCTTAAAGGAGGCTTTCTGGTCAACACATCTGCGGGATTTGGAAGGGAACATAGAAGAAAGGTGTTCCTAATTAGTAAAAACAATGTGATGGCAGAAATGTATCACCTTAAAATGGATGGAGATCTAAAGCAGTAATGTGTCTCCGGGAAGAAACAGTGCTTGGTGCATCATAAGTGGGCTTCTGTTTAAGTGGCTGTGAAGTTTGCTACTTAGTGAGACAAAACTTTAAATAGAGGCAAAAGTAATTGATAATCAGCTCAAGATGATTTTTGAGAAGATGCCCCAACCTGTTAGAAGAAAACCACACTTTGATCCAAGAAAAGGATGAAGATCTCACTATTTAACATGCAAGCGATTAATAATAATCACATCTACTTTGATAATCATTGTCTGCAATTTTATCACGTATAGATATGTGGGCTCAGCTCACCCATCATAGTCAGGACTGAGGACAGTTCCATCACCAGCATCCTTCACTCTCCCGTGCATAAGCCACAGCCTCCCTCCTCACCCATCCCTAGTATATAGAAACCATGAATACCTTCCTTAAATCTATAATCCTATCATTGTTTTGAAAAGTTAGTAAGTCAAATCTTAAAGTAATTATTTGAGATTGGTATTTTTAAAGTCAACAACGCCATCTTGAGATCTAGTTGAATTTTTGTTTGTATCAATACACTTTACCCTCCATACCCATTGGATTCTCCACCCAGAAATCTAAATTTGCATCTGTACTGCAATATATAGACTGTTTTCTTATCATTTCTTAAATAATACAGTATAAGTATTTGCATGGTATTTACATGTTATTAGGTGTTGTAAGTAATCTTTTTAAAAATTAGGATATATTTGTTGTATAGCGGGGATTCATTGTGACAATTCCAAATAGGCTTACATTGTATATTAGTTAGATCATCCCTACCATCTCTCCCCCTCTACTCCCTCCCTGCTCCACTTAAAACAGTTGCAAGATGTTTCTTTGTTCTATTTCATATAACTGTCTGAAGTCCATCCACTATATACCCTTGCCTTAATCATCTTCATTTACACTCCCCCCTCCCTCAAAAACCCTATTCCCCCACACAGTGTACCTACTGCACAGTTCTGTCTTTCATTAATAGTTAAGTCAATGTTCATTCAGCCCCTTTCATTGCTGAGAAGACTTGAAGGACGTGGGAACATAGGCCTAGGTTTCATGTAGATATTATGTAATTCTATGTAGGAGACTTGAGCTTTGCATGTTCCTAATGATTCTGGCACAGTGGCTCAAGTGGTAGCAAGCCTGTTCAGCAAGCACAAGACCCTGAGTTCAAATCCAAGTACTGCTAAAAGACAAAAATGAAAAAACAAATGTATTTTCCTAATGATTAATGATGCGTTGAGCATCTGTGCACATGCTTTACTGCCAAGGAAATGCCACTTAAAGCTTTTCGTTTATTTTCTAATTATTTTTCTACTGTTAAGTTTTCAAAGTTTTAAAATATCCTAGAAATGAGTTCTCTGTTGGAAACATGGGCTGCAAATATTTTTTGCCTGTCTGTAGCTTGTCTTTTCATTCTCTTAACAGGATGTTTTAGAGAGTAAAACATTAATTTTGTAAGATATAACTCAGTACATTTTCCTTTTAGGGATTGTGCTTTATAAATCAAGTCTGGGAATTCATCACCACGTTGTAGGTCACAATAATTTTCTTATATTTTTATTTTATAAATTTAGTTTCACATCATATTTATGAAATATATTTCATAATTTTAAATTATCAAATAAATTGTCACTAGGGACTGTTGGGGGGTTTAAGGAGGCTCCAAGGAGAAAGTTAGCCCTAGATTCTTGGCTTCAATGCAGAAGAACAATTTCAGGATAAGTTGCAGTAGGACTAACAAAGTTTACTAGCATGCAAAGGAAGCATGGGACAGAACACACTCAAGGTAGAGTGTGGGTTTGAACGGGCGCTCTGTGTCTTTTTCTTAATAGGAATAGGAGTCTTGTTCTACAAGTCTTCATTCCAGCCATCTATCTGGTGTTTTTTTTAATCATTTGCTGTGACAGTCCTCCATGATGGTATCTTATATTCCTGGAGACTTTAAATCTGAGACTTCCAGAAAAAAAATCCTCTAATTCACACAACTGATGTATTATAGTGTTCAAGGGCCATATGCTTTCTTCGAGGCATGTTTTCTTAGGGCTCAGGGGCCATTAATCTCTGCCATTTATTTTTTATTATAAAAAGGGTCAAAAGAAAAAAAAATAAGAGAGTAATGTGTGTAACATGATAGCTTGGTACATGAAACCAGGAAAAAGATATATAGAGAAGTATTTCAGTAACTATTATTTATATGGAAGCCTTTGCTTTAACCATGAAAACTCTTTATTTTCCATATCCCTTATGAATAAATGATTGAAGAAATTAATAATAAGTGAATAAAAGGAGAATAAATGCACTGTATTTGCAAAAGAAACACAAATATCTGTGTGGATACTTGCATCGATCATCTTTATTTTCTATGTTTTGACATGCAGCTCCTTGCTCCTCATAGAGAACTTGTTCCTCTCACTCCCAGGGCTGACTAATCCCAGAGAGACTAAGGAGTTTGCTGAAAGCAAAACTTTCATATGCAAACCAATCAATCCAGAACACTACCACCCCACCACACACACACATCCTTGATCTGCCACCTTCCAAGTCAATATTTTCCCTACTTAAATCCCCCAGGGTCAGACAACAGATAACTAAGGACCATCCTTACAGCCAAAGTTGTAAAAGGTAGTCAGTATTAAGCCTGTCGCCCTTCCCTTCCAATGAAAACCACAATGGAGGCCTTTGCTGATGATCCATCTGCCTCCAGAATCACTCTGTCACTTCCCCACGTGACCCTGCCTGGTACAGTATTTCCTTTTGTGGAAAGTGGGAGCATAGGCCTCTTCTGGAAAGGTTAGTGTCTCCTTGTGTGCTGTCTGCCAGGCCTGATTCAAGCAAACTCTGGGTGTATTTTGAAACAGTAATGTGCCCTTTAAGGCATGTACACATGAAAACACATTTGAACATCTTAAATATAGACTATATTTATTTGTCTTTTATACCTCGATAATGCTGGAAAAAATGAAAATAAGAAATAAATAAATGAATTTTGAAGTTCATATTTTTATTATTTTCAAGAAACATTTCGGATATTGAGTACTTTCTAAGCACTGAATCCAACTCTAACAATGTCAAGAAATCTGTAAAATTCATATGCCATTTCCAACAATGAAAATATTGATTACAAACTAATAATAAAATTTGGATCAAACAGCAATTTATGTATCCAAAGAAAAACTTGAAAATGGTAGCTTTATTTTTTTTAACTTCTACGCTGAAACTTTATCTTATATTTTTTCCTTTTTTATTATTGTTCTGGTGGGAGTACATTGTGATATTTGCAAAAGTTCTTACAATAGATCATAGTTGAGTTCACTCCCTCCATCATTCTCCTTTATCTCACCCCCTATTCCTGGAATAGCTTCAACAGTTCTCATTTTTCCATTTTCATATATGAGCACATAATATTTTCACCATATTCACCCTCCTTCACCCTTTCCTTATATCCTCCCCCATCCCATGGTACCAACCCCCAGGCAAGATCTGTTCTGCTCTTTTGTTCTCCAATGTTGTAAAAAAAAAAAAAAAGGAAGAAAGACATTTTTGCATTTTGTTTGTTTGAGATTGCTATGCTGTTTTTCTCCTTTCTACCTTATCTCTCTCTTATGGTGATTTCAACAGGTTTAAGAAAATTCTGTATTCATTCTCGTAATGGAAGTACATCAACCATATTCACCTTCTTAACTTGCTTCTTTTACTACCCCTCTCTCCTTTGTGACCTCCCCTTAGTGTGACCTGTGTTTTGTACTATTGCTTGAATTTGTATTAGGTCTATTTTCCACAAATGCAGGAAAACATTCTGCTTTTGGCTTTCTGAACCTGGCTAACTTCACTTTAGATAACATTCTCCGCTTCCATTCATTTACCTGCAAATGACATAATTTCATTCTTCTTTATGTCTGAATAAAATTTCTATTGTATATAATCCATTCGCCAGTAGTGGGATATCTTGGCTGTTTCCATACCTGAGCTATTGTGAATAATGGTATAATAAATATGGGTGTGCAAGTGCCTTCATTGTAACCTGTCTTACATTCCTGTGATCTTTCTCTAGGATGATATTACTGGATCATATGGCAGTTCTATTTTTAGTTTTTTGAGGAGCCTCCATACTGTTTTCCATAGTAGTTGTACTAATTTACATTCCCACCAACAGGATATGAGGGTTCCTTTTTCCCCACATCTTTGCCAACATTTGTTGTTGTTTGTGTTCTTGATGATAACCATTCTAACAGAAGTGAAGTGGAATCTTAATGTGGTTTTGATTTGTGTTTCCTTTGTGGCCAAAGATGTTGAACATTTCTTCATATGTTTTGTGGCCATTTGGACTTCTTCCTTCGAAAAATTTCTGTTCAGTTCATTCTTCACTGGATTGTTGCTTTTTTGGGAGTTTAGTTTCTTGAGCAACCTGTATAGTCTGGTTATCAAACCCTTGTCTGATGTATAGCTGGCAAAGATTTTTCTCCCATTCTGTGAGTGGCCTCTTTAATTTATAGACAATTTCCTTTGTTGTGCAGAAGCTTTTTAATTTCATGTAGTCCCGTTCGTCAATACTTGCTCTTAGTTGCTAAGCCATTTGAGTTCTATTTAGGAAGTCATTGCCTGTTGCTTATTGCTTCTGGTATATTCCCTTCTCTTTCCTGCACTACCTTCAGAGTTTCAAATCTTATATTAAGGTCTTAATCCACTTTGAGTTGATAATTATGCAGGGTGGCATACATAGATCTAGTTCTGGTTTTCTACATGCAGATATCCAGTTTTCCCAGCAACATTTGCTGAAAAGGCTGTCTTTTCTCCATCGCACATTTTGGGTGCCATTGTTAAAAATCAGGTGGGTATAGCTGCATGGATTTATATCTGGGTCTTCTGTTTCACTGGTCTTCATGTCTATTTTTGTGCCATTACCATGCTGTTTTTATTGCTATGGCTCTGTAGTTCACCTTGAACTCAGCAATCTCCAGAGTTGCTCCTTTTGCTTAGTATTGCCTTGACAATTTGTGGTCTTTTGTGCTTCCTAATGAACTTTAGGGTTGATTTTTCAATTTCTGTAATGAATGTCATTGGAAATTTGATGGGAATTGCATTGAACATGAAGATTGCTTCTGGTAATATAGCCATTTTCATAATATTGATTCTATCAATCCATAAGCATGGGAGATCTTTCTGTCTTCTGTAGTCTTCTTTGTTTTCTTTCTTCAATGCTTTATAGTTTTTGTTATAGAGGTCTTTCACATACTTTGTTAAGTTTGATCCTAGGTATTTTATTTTATTTTTTTTTGATGCTATTGTAAGTGGAGTTGTTTGCCTATATTCTCAGTCTCTTCATTGTTGATGCATAAAAAGGCTACTGAGTTTTGTAAACTGATTTTGTATCCTGCTACTTTGCTGAATGTGTTTACGGTGTCTAGAAGATTTTTGGTGGAGTTTTTAGGTATAGGATCATGTCATCTGCAAATAGGGATAGTTTGACTTCCTCTTTGCTATTTTATTCTTTTTATTTCTTCTTTCTGTCTTATTGTTCTTGCTAGGAATTCCAGAACTATGTTGAATAAGAGAGGAGAGAGTGGATACTCTTGTCTTGTTCCTGACTTTAAATAACATCAATAAATTAAAATACTTAATGATAATTTAAAATTCTACTTTAAATTTTAGAATTGTAAGCATATTTCAGATGAAAACTTACAAGATGGAGTAAGAGATGATATCAATGAAACTAAATCCTTAAATGCATTTATTTGTTAAAAAGATAAAAATTAATAAAACAAATTTTTAAGTTTATAATTTAGAAAAATATGATATCAGTAAATACAGATGAGAGCAGATATCAATGTAATGGAAACAAACTCAATGGAGCATTAGTTATTTAAACAAAATAAAACATCTGGTGAGATTTAGCAAAAAAATAGAAGGAAAACCATTTTTTCTTTTGGGTAAAATAAAGTGGCAAAGCCATAGACTCAGCAGTACTTAGAATACAAAAATTATTAGAAAATAAATTATGTCAGTCAACTGTAAATTTATATGAAGTAATTTGAAAATCTACCCCCCAAATCCCTCAGTGCGTTTGAAATAAAGAAAAAAGAAATTTAAAAAATCTAAAAAATTATTTTAAAAATTGAATCAATAATTTAAAATTGTGCTGGCCTGGTGGTGCATACCTGTAATTCCAACACTTGGAAGTCTGAGACAGCCTGGGCTACAGAGTGAGACCCTGTTCCAAAACCAAAACAATAAAAGTTTTAAATCTGCCAACTCAAAACACAGCACAATTTTAGAACTGGTTTCTAACAAAAAATAAAAGATGAAATATTCTACATTAGAGTTATGCAATAAATAAAGTCAATGTTCCCCAAATTCACTTACTTGAAAAAATAAAAGCAAGTAAGAATTCTTAATCCATAAAAAAAATGCTAATCAAATTCACTTACAGATCTAGATATCATTTTAAAAAGAAATTATTTTACAAGCAAAATCGCACAGGATCTATAGGCAAATTATTTATATAAATAAGATAAGATGCTAAATATAAGTGTATAAAAATCAGTTACATTTCTGACAAATGAGAAAAGAATAAATACAAAATGTTAATATTTATGATAATTTTAGAAATATTAATTTAAAAAAGTCTAGCAAAATATGTACAATTTCTTTATGTAGAATAATTTTTGTGTTTTATGCATTTGCTGAAATATATAAAGAAGACTTTAACTGAGGCGTAAACATATCCATAAATATAACAAGCATCAATATTCTGAAAAATTATTTATAATTCCAAGTCTATTAAAAATGATAGAAAGTGTTTTTCAAGAAAAATGTAACAACAAGTATACATTTATTGTGCAAAAGTCAATAGTTAAATATATGCCAAAGAGCCTGAAGAAACAGAACAGGTAGGAAAATGTCTCATAAGCCTTCGTGTTCCAGAAGCAGATCCAGGCTTCTGACTGCTTTGTGTGTCGTATAATTTCTGATCATGACTCACGAGCATACAGATCAGTGATCAGTGGAGGAAGAGTCACACAGTGTGCTATGACAACCAGTTACTCACATGGAATAAAAAAACAGATTGATATGCCATCCTCTATTGTGCCCGGTTTATGGGTCAAGATGGGGATCTTGTAACTTTTTGCCAAAACTGTCTTGAATGATGACCCCTTGAAAGGAATATGAGGTCTCAGCGGGCCCCAACCCCCTTGTTGGAGAAACCAGTACCAAACATCCCATGTAGATAAGATAAGCAATGCGGCAGGGCTCAGTTAGGGCATATAGAATGTGAGGAATGCAAGATGTGAGATACGAGCAAGATGTGAGGTACGAGCAAGATGTGAAGTACGTGCAGGATGTGCTCTGCCTGCTTGTCTAATGTTGATAACAAGAATATGCACGCCACTGCAGTCTATATAAGATTTCCCCCTAAGAGGCTCAGGGTCTTGCTTTCCTAACCGGTCCTGCGTGTCCGTGTGGGAGCTCGACCCTGGCTAGCCAGTCCAATAAACTCTGCTTTGTTGATTGCATTCACGCCTGGCTCTCTGTCTCTCGGGGGAATAGGATTCCGGGTCCTAACATTTGGAGGCCCCAGCGAGATTTCATTTTCTCGAGAGACAGAACCTGCCTGCGAGAAAGCAGGGGCGATCCCAAGTCCTAGGCGTTGGGAGGGGATCCCAGACCCTCATTTGGAGGAACTTGAGTGTTCCATTTGGGCCGCGGCGGGGATTCGGCCAATCCCCAGGGAGATTCATTCTGGGAATCTTGCAAGGAGGACCACAGGGTCCTATTGGGAGAGGCTTTCCTCTCATTTGGGCTCGAGCATTTTAGGAACCCTGGCGCCAGGTGAAGAACTAATTGAGCTAGTCGACCGACCACCCGTCAAGTGGACGCCTTTCGGCCTGATATCCCAGTTGGACGGTGAGGAGGTTGAATGGGGTGCGCACCAGTGTGAGAGAAGGACCGGTCCGAGCGAGTGCTGGAGAGTGTTGTGTGTGTGTGGAATTATTGTTGCCTTTACCCTTTTTGTTCTATCTCTCTTGGTGTTTGAGTCTCCTTCCACAATGGGACAGGGACAAACAACCCCAAAGTCTCTGATCCTTTCTCACTTTCCAGAAGTTAAAGAAAGGGCCTTAAATGCGGGTCTGGTCATCAAGAAAGGTAAGTTCGACACCTTTTGTTCTGCAGAGTGGCCCACCTTTGGAGTCGGGTGGCCCATTCAAGGTTCCCTCTCCCTAGACCTGATCACTAAGGTTAAAGCAGTCATTTTTCAGCCAGACAATCGAGGCCATCCAGACCAAGTTCCTTACATTTTGGTTTGGGAGGATCTGGTGAGGAACCCTCCCCCTTGGTTAACAGTTTTTCTGACCCACCCCTCCAGTTCGGCCCCCGGGGCTAAAACCCCAGTCACGCCCGCCTTGGTCATAAAGGAGGAGGAAAAACTTCCTCTTCCCACCTTGACCGGTCCTCAAATTAGGGCATCTCCTTCACCATCTCCGGTCTTACCAGAGAGTTCCCCCCTTTACCCATCCCTCGCAGGGGCAGAGGAAGATCGGCCGCCTCCATACGTGACTCCCCCTGGCCAAGCCAGTGCCCCGGAGGAGGAAATTTCCTCATCCTCCTCAACAGGACTGGCAGCAGGAGGAGGAATGGGTCGAAGACTTCGCCCCCGAGGGATCCGGGAAAGGGAGGGGGAAGACGGGCCCGCCTCATCAACACAGGGGGAGGAAACTGTCCCTACACTTCCAGTCCGGATGGTGGGCCAAGGGGGACCGGGAGGAGGGCAACAGTTTCAGTACTGGCCCTTCTCCTCCAGTGATCTATATAACTGGAGGACGCAGAACCCGCCCTTTTCTGAAGACCCCAAGTGTCTCATAGATCTCCTGGAGTCCATCATGCATACACACCGCCCCACTTGGGATGACTGTCATCAGCTGCTCAATACTCTTTTTACGACGGAGGAACGAGAGCGCATCCTCAACGAAGCGAGGAAGAACGTCTTGGGGGATAATGGGAGACCCACAACTCTCCAACCGGCCATAGACGAGGCTTTTCCCCTACGCCGCCCTGATTGGGATTTCGGGACCGCAGAAGGTAGGGAGCGTCTTCGGATCTACCGCCAGACTCTTATGGCCGGTCTCCGAGCGGCCGCTAGAAGGCCCACCAATTTTGCAAAAGTAAAAGCAGTCATTCAAGGGGAAAACGAAAGCCCAGCCGGTTTCTTAGAGCGCCTCCATGAGGCATACCGTCAGTACACCCCGATTGACCCTGAGGCGGACCTCCACCGGTCTGCTGTGGTACTCTCATTCATTAATCAGGCAGCCCCAGACATTAGGAGAAAACTCAATAAACAGGAAAACTTAGGGGAGATGACTATAAGGGAAATGCTACAGGTAGCAGAAAAGGTCTTTACTGCTAGGGAAACTCCAGAAGAAAGGGAGGAAAGACAGAGAAAGGAAGACAGGGAAGCCCAGGAGAAATTGAGAAAGGAGGACCGGGAGTTCCAGGCTAAGGAAAACCGAAAGCAACAGAGAGAAATGGCTCGTATTTTCCTAGCGGGTGTCCGGGACCAACCCAGAGGAGGGGGCCACGCCAGGACCCCGGATAAGGAACACTGTTTTTACTGTAAGGAAACGGCGCATTGGAAGAGAGAATGTCCTAAGTTAAAGGGAAGAAGAGGGTTTGGAAGGAGACCGGGGGAAAACAGGGAAAGGGAACGAGCAGTAGAGCAGGCCAGAGTCCTTCTAGCCGGAGAAGAGGACTGAAGGAGACGGGGCTCAGACCCCCTCCCCGAGTCCTGGGTAACAATGCATGTGGAGGGGAAGCCGATGGGGTTCATGGTGGATACCGGCGCCCAATATTCGGTTTTAAACAAGGCACATGGACCTTTGAACAAGGCACGAACAAGTGTTGTTCAGGGGGCCACCGGTACGCAGTTATGTACATGGACTACCAAAAGAAAGGTGAACTTAGGAAAACACCAGGTCACACACTCCTTCTTGGTCGTCCCTGAGAGCCCCGCTCCCCTGCTCGGACGGGACCTACTCACCAAAATAGGGGCCCATATCCATTTTGAACCAGATGGAATAATTGTGACTGATCGAGAAGGGAGCCCGATTCATGTCTTGTCCCTATCATTGGCTGACGAGCATCGTCTGTTTGAGAGTCAACAGGAACCAGGAGGGGACATGACTCATTGGGTAAAAAGATTTCCCACGGCCTGGGCGGAGACTGCGGGAACCGGCCTCGCCAAACACCTCCCGCCCGTAGTTATACAATTGAAGGCTTCTGCTCTCCCCATTCGGGTGAAACAGTATCCTATGCCTGAGGAGGCCCGAAGAGGCATAGCCCCTCATATCCACAGGCTAATAAAGGAAGGAGTACTGCGACCTTGTCAGTCTGCCTGGAATACTCCTCTGCTCCCCGTCCGAAAGCCGGGAAGCGGGGACTATAGGCCTGTGCAAGACCTACGAAAGGTAAACGAGCGGACGGAGGACATTCATCCCATCGTTCCAAATCCCTATACCTTGCTCAGCCACCTACCCCCCTCGCAAGTATGGTATACAACCCTTGATTTGAAAGATGCTTTCTTCAGCATTCCATTGTCAGAAATTAGTCAGCCGCTATTTGCTTTCGAATGGCAAGAAGATGGGGGCCAATCCGGACAGCTCACTTGGACCAGACTGCCGCAAGGATTTAAAAACTCTCCCACCCTGTTTAATGAGGCCCTGAGCCAGGACCTGGAACCTTTTCGTCGGAGCCACCCACGAGTCACTCTATTACAGTATGTTGATGACTTACTGTTAGCGGCAGAAACCCGAGAGGAGTGCATCAAGGCTACTGAACACCTGCTAACGGAATTAGGTGAGCTGGGGTATCGGGCAAGTGCCAAGAAAACTCACATCTGTAAAAGGTCAGTGACATATTTGGGTTATCGGATTGCAGATGGGGCAAGGTGGCTGACTGATGCCATGAAACAGACTATTCTGGCTATCCCATCCCCGACATCCACTAGGGGGGTGAGAGAATTCCTGGGCTCCGCGGGGTTCTGTAGACTCTGGATTCCAGGATTTGCAGAAATAGCCAGACCCCTATATGAGGCCACCAAAGAAGCTCCAGATTGGAGTTGGGGAGAGAGAGAACAACAGGCCTTTGATCAGCTAAAAGACGCTCTTTTGCAGGCCCCTGCCTTAGCCTTGCCAGATCCTACAAGACCATTCACTCTGTTTGTAGATGAGAAAAAGGGGGTAGCCAAAGGAGTCTTGACCCAACAGCTAGGTCCCTGGAAGAGACCAGTGGCATACTTTTCCAAGAAATTAGACGCAGTAGCGGCAGGATGGCCCCCCTGCCTCCGCATCATAGCGGCCATTGCCATGCTGGTGAGAGAAGCCGATAAACTAACCTTTGGACAGGCCCTCTGGGTAACGGCCCCTCACCCGGTGGAGGGAATCCTTAAACAACCCCCTGGGAAATGGATGACGAATGCCAGGCTCACCCATTACCAGGGGCTCTTGTTGGATTCCCCTCGGATCACATTCACAGATCCCGTAATCCTGAACCCTGCCACCTTGTTGCCTAACCCGGAACTGCAGACACCTGTCCATAACTGCAAAGAATTCCTCTCCGAAGTTACACAGGTACGGGCTGACCTAAAGGATACCCCCCTGTCCGGCTGCAAATTAAACTGGTACACGGATGGAAGCAGTTTTTTCCAAGATGGAGCCCGAAGGGCAGGGGCAGCTGTAGTCGACCAAGAAGGAAATACGGTATGGAGCAGCGCCCTCCCACCCGGAACATCAGCCCAAAAAGCGGAATTAATTGCCTTGGCAGAGGCCCTGGAGAGGGCAAAAGGAAAGCGAGTCAATATCTACACCGATAGCCGCTATGCTTTCGGTACCATCCATGTCCATGGGGCCATCTATCGCGAAAGAGGATTCCGCACAGCAGAAGGAAAACATCTAAAGAACCTAGCCGAAGTCCAGCGTCTATTAATGGCAGTGGAAAAACTGAAGGCAGTGGCAGTGATGTATGTCCCAGGCCACCAGTCTGCCAAGACGCCGGAAGCTGTCGGTAACAACAGAGCAGATCAAGAAGCAAAGAGAGTAGCAATGGTGAGTCCTCCCATGGAGACAGGGCAACCTTCCACGGTTGCGGCAATAGACGTGCCGGTCCCAGAGCTCCCTCCGCTACCCCCCCGACCAGAATACTCCACAGAGGATTTCACTTGGATGAGAGCCCACTCCCCCTTTAGAGAAGGGGAAGACGGATGGAAAAGCGACTTGGAAGGCAAGTTAATTCTGCCTGAAAAACTCGGACGATTCCTGTTGGCTAACTTACATAAGTCCACCCATTTGGGGCGGAGAAAATTACTAGACTTGTTGACATCTGCGCAGCTCCGATTTCCGAACCAGACCATAGCAGTCCGCCAAATTGTGGAAGATTGTGCCAGCTGCACAATCATGAAACCAGGACGAAGGGAGGGGCACCATACAGGTACTCGGGAACGGGGGAGGGCTCCGGGAAGAAGTTGGGAAGTGGATTTTACTGAGGTAAAACCGGGAAAGTTTGGGTACAAATATTTGCTGGTATTCATAGATACCTTTTCAGGCTGGGTGGAGGCTTTTCCTACAAAGAAGGAGACGAGTCAGGTAGTGGCAAAGGCTTTGCTAGAGGAAATCATACCCAGATATGGGGTGCCCGAGGCAATTGGGTCAGATAACGGTCCGGCTTTTGTTAGTAAGGTCCTGCAGGGACTAGCCCAGACTATGGGGGCCAATTGGAAGCTACATTGTGAATATAACCCCCAGAGCTCAGGGCAAGTAGAAAGGATGAATAGGACACTAAAGGAGACTTTAGCCAAATTGGCCCTGGAGACTGGCGGTGATTGGGTGACGCTCCTTCCCTTGGCCATCTTCCGAGTCCGGAACTCCCCCTATGTCCATGGGCTAACTCCCTTTGAGATCCTGTATGGGGCTCCACCCCCCATCATTCAGAGGACCTTAAGCCCAGAACTAGGTGATCTGGCCCCAAATTACCTGACCATGTTGCAGGCTTTAGCTAAAGTGCAACAACGGATTTGGCCCTTAATTCAAGCATACCACGCTGTTAAGAGGGACCCGGCTCCGGAACATGGCATAGTCCCGGGTGACATGGTATGGGTTAAAAGGCATCAGTCCAAAACCCTAGAGCCTAGATGGAAAGGACCTTATGTTGTACTGTTTACTACCCCTACCGCCCTCAAGGTTGATGGCATCGGACCTTGGATCCACCACTCCCACGTGCGTCGAGCCAATCATCAAAAACAAGAAGGGGTCAAGGAGTGGACTGTACGGCGGCACCCAGACAACCCATTAAAGCTAAAGCTTTTGTGGCCCCGGGAACATGCAGAGCCTTCAGGAGCAGCCACGGATGGGGTGGCTGATCGCTCTGATCTTGCTCAATGCCCAGAGCGGGAGCCTCGCAGAAACCAACCCTCACCAGCCCTATAAGCAAACCTGGATACTCACCGATGGGGAGACTCATACCACCCTCAACGAGACTACTCGCACTGCCCCCATAGGAACTTGGTGGCCGGAGCTTCAGTTCTGATTCAGAGACATCAATCCTGCCTACAAGTCTACTGCCCCGGAGTCAGCCCGACGTTATGGGTTTTATGCCTGCCCCGGCCACAAAAAGAACCAGGAATGTGGGGGGATACAATACTCCTTCTGTAGGTCATGGGCATGTGTCACATCCAATGATAGTGAATGGAAATGGGGGATATCAAAATCAGACCTAGTCAAATTTGCCTTTGTAAATGGGATATTAAGGGGGCACAGAATTCCAATACCCACCCATAAATGCCAGCCCACGGATCTAGATAGAATCAAGGTCACTTTCACTGAAACTGGCAAGAAGGACACCCCTGGGTGGATACAAGGTAAGGTATGGGGACTTGTATTTTATAAATATGGTGGACATGCTGGCTCGACCATAGTGGTCAGATTAAAAATTGAGCCCATAGGGCCACCGTCCACAGCAGTAGGCCCCAATAAGGTACTTAGGCCGCCCAATGTAAAGCCATCTCCCCAACCTTCCACAACTCACCACCTTCCCTCAACCATAGCTCGGGCTAATGTTACAACTCCAAGACCATCAGAAACCAGCCCTCCCCTGGTGAGGCCCAGTCTCATGACCGCATCTAAAGACCCCCTCTGGGAGCTAGTGGGTGCTGCCTTCCTGACGTTAAACCACACCAACCCTAACATGACTAACTCCTGTTGGTTATGTTATGATGTGAGGCCCCCATTCTATGAGGCAATAGGGCTAAACACCACTCACGATACCTCATCTGAGGAAAACCCTACTCAATGTTCCTGGGGAGACCGTAAGAGAGGTCTGACCATACAGCAGGTAAACGGCCAAGGAACCTGCTTAGGAAAAGTGCCAAAGAACAGACGGGACTTATGTACTGTTATTAACGCCAGTTCTACCTGGGGAAATGCTATTAAATGGGTAATTCCAAAGGACAATGGGTGGTGGCTATGCTCGCGGTCCGGACTCACCCCATGCCTATCAACTAAGGTGTTTAACAGCTCTAAAGAATTCTGTGTTATAGTGGTTGTGCTGCCCCGCATCCTCTATCATTCGGAGGAAAGTCTATATTCATACTGGAATATAGGAACAGGTGAGAGAAAGAAGAGAGAGCCTATTTCTACACTAGCCATTGCTACCCTACTTAGCCTAGGGGTGGCTGGGGCAGGGACCGGCATAGCCTCCCTGGCTACTCAACATAAAGGGATGTCTTCGCTGCGCACAGCCATAGACGAAGATATAGAGAGAATAGAAACCTCCATTAGCCACCTAGAAAAATCCCTCACTTCTCTGTCTGAGGTAGTACTTCAAAACCGACGAGGTCTGGACTTGTTGTTCCTCCAAAAAGGGGGACTATGCGTTGCTCTAGGGGAAGAATGTTGTTTTTACGCTGACCATACCGGAGTTGTTCGTGACTCCATGTCTAAACTCCGAAAGAGCCTGGAACAAAGAAAACGAGAAAAAGAGGCAGGGGAAAGCTGGTTCGAGTCTTGGTTTAACCAGTCCCCATGGTTGGCTACCCTTTTATCTGCACTGGCAGGGCCAATAATAATCATCCTACTGCTTGTTACCATAGGACCCTGGATTCTAAACCGACTTATGACTTTTGTCAAAAGTCGAATTAATACTATCCAACTTCTGGTCCTCCGCCAACAATATCAGGCTCTTCATCCTCTTGAGGATGATTCCTCAATTTAGGCCATAAGAAAGGGGGGAATGAAAGGAATATGAGGTCTCAGCGGGCCCCAACCCCCTTGTTGGAGAAACCAGTACCAAACATCCCATGTAGATAAGATAAGCAATGCGGCAGGGCTCAGTTAGGGCATATAGAATGTGAGGAATGCAAGATGTGAGATACGAGCAAGATGTGAGGTACGAGCAAGATGTGAAGTACGTGCAGGATGTGCTCTGCCTGCTTGTCTAATGTTGATAACAAGAATATGCACGCCACTGCAGTCTATATAAGATTTCCCCCTAAGAGGCTCAGGGTCTTGCTTTCCTAACCGGTCCTGCGTGTCCGTGTGGGAGCTCGACCCTGGCTAGCCAGTCCAATAAACTCTGCTTTGTTGATTGCATTCACGCCTGGCTCTCTGTCTCTCGGGGGAATAGGATTCCGGGTCCTAACACCCTCTGATATGCACCTCTCCAGTAACTGATTATAGATATGACCACTATGCCCGGACTTCACAATCACTTTCCTAGTTGATAAAACGTTTCACATTTATAATTGCAACATTATTAATATCAAAATTACATAAACAATTTCTTCTAATAAATAAGGTCAGGCAGTAGCAAAACAGACAAATGGTAGAAAAAGAAAATGCCTGGAAGAGGTATATCTGACTAAAAAATATGAAAAGTTTCAGAGGGAAATGAAATAAAAATTCATGGTCAGTATAGAACTTTAAGTCTAATACACAAAATTTGTGTGTAGGGAGGCTTGTTCAGGGAATGAAAACTCATAGACAGCTGAGGAAACACTTTATGGAGTTTATATGAAGGGACTATTAGATATTCTTAAGTAGCTCCACTCTGCAGATCAGCATTCCTGGGACCAGAAAAAAAAGTGCTTCAGTTCCAAGTCTGCCACACAAAAGGATTTCTCTCTCTTACCAGGGAAGAGCTAGCCATTTGCTCTTGTCGGGTGTTCACCTGCTTGGAAGATGCTTGCCCACTTTAGGAAGAACCTACATTATTGTTTTAAATATTAAGCTCATGCAGCAACACCCTCATGGACACACCAATCACAATGTTTGCTATAGCTTGGATGTGAAATGTCAGCGAAGGCCCATGTGTTAAACCTTGGTCCTCAGTCTACAGTACTGTTAGGAGGTGGCAGAACCTTTAACAAGAAGTGCCTAGAGAGAGGAACACAGGTGCTGGGGGTCCTTGGGGCTGGGCCCTGGGAGGTGATAAGGGGACTTTGGTCTCTTACTGTTTCTCCCTTTCCTTCCTGGCTGCCAGGAGGCGAGAGCTTTGTTTCATTATAGGCCTGCTCCATCATGTACTAGGCCCCACATCCCAAATCAATAGGATCAAGTGAGCATGTATTGAGATCTCTGAAATCATGAGCCAGAAGAAATCATTCATCCTTTACATTGATTATCTCAGGTTTTTTGCCACAGTGATGGAAAGTCAATTAATATGATTACTGACCAAATATCTGGGCACCTTGTGATTAACCATCACAGCTAGTTAAAATAACAAGAACATTTGCTTTCTCTTGTGTAATCTGTGGTGGTTTAGTTGTAAAAATTTTTGGGGGACTTGGTTGAATTTTATGAGAGATGAAGTGATTTAATATAAAGAGGGATGGTGCAGAGCTTGGAAAAACTATAGAAGATATGAAAACCCAAAGGATTCAATTTCAGACATTTTCACTACACTTCAGAAGCCAAGCAACATATTTTGACAGATTTTATCAAGTGTTCTCACCACATTCTGAACCAGGAGAAGTAAAGCCATCAATTATTGTCCCTTTCTTTCCCTTCCTTGGTGTAAGACACTTTATTATGTGTTTTGATGTTAGCTACATGATATATTCAAATATATAATAATAATGTATTTATTACTCAACAATTTTTGTCCAGTTTTTCTTACATAAACATGAAGTTGTCTCAATTTTGATATTCATTGCTCTGCTATTTCTTTGCTTGTATTTACCTAAGGTAACACTCTTTCATTAATTTTTTGAGTCAGTGCATATTTGCACTTGTTTTTATTATAAAAAACAAATTTGAGATATACTTTTCCTAATATAAAATATTGCATTGCTACATATGAAAATATGTTAATCCTAATTGTGTTATCTTTATGTTATGATTGAATTTAGAAGACATATTGACTGCATTTTCCTCTTGGATTTGTATATTTCTTTTTGTTTTCAGTTCCCCTGATGAATACTTTAATAACTAGATTATGTATGGAAGTTTCATTTGTTGTTCATCTGATTAGACGGTCTAATTTAATTTAATTTCTGTTCTAAAATATAGGGAAGGTAGCTGGCTTATTCTTTACCCTTGCACGTTGTGGTAGAGATCAGACTATATCTTGCTCTATCCATGCTGTATGTAATGGTACCTTCAGGCTATGCCTTGTCCTGAGTGGCTCCATTGTATAAACAGAAGTTTGCTCCATTCTGAGTCCAAATCTGAGGGGGAATTACTCTGCCTCTTGTTAATGCAAGTAAATATCCACCATCTGTACAGCACAAATTATGAGGCACAGATTGGTAATTTATATATGCAACTAAAATATTGCCACCTGTGAATTTATCAAATAAAATCAGGACCATATGTACACATGGGTATATACAGACCATGTCAGAAAAGCCAGACCTGAGAGCTAATTGAACACACAAGAATAATGAATGAGGCACAGCATTTCACCTGGATCATAAAAAAGAAAGGGTAGGCCTGCTGTGGTATCTCACACCTGTAGTCACAGTCACTCAAGATGCAATGATCAAGAAGATTGCAGTTTGAGGCCAGCTAGTACAAAAAGTTGGCAAGACCTCATGTCAACCAGTAAGCTGGGCATGGTGGCACTTGCCTGTGACCCCAGCTATGTAGGAAGCCATAAGGAAGATTGTGGGTAAGTCCAGTTCCAGAAAAAACTTGAGACCCTATTTGAAAAAACAACTAAAGCAAATAAAGGGGGGATGGAGGCCTGGCTCAAATAGTACAGTGTTTGCCTAGTGAGCCAGAGCCCCCTGAATTCAAACCCCAGTACCACCATAAAAGACAAAAAAGGAGGGCTCCTAAAACTTGGGTGTTTTGGCACCCAGTTACCCATTATCAGATGCATCCAGCATGGGTCTGCTGCAACTTCCCACCTCTGTACCTGGGCTCCAGCTCAGTGCAGTGCCCCTGACAGAGCTGCACCTCAAGTTGCCATTTGTTGGACCCAACAATACTGAAAGAAGCTCTCTGAGCCCTGGGTCAGCTCTGCACTGGGCAGGGCTGTGCCTGAGGAGCTCTGTGACATCTTGTTTAAGCACTTGCTGTGATGGTCTCTGCATCTGTGTCAGTAAGGCCTCCTTGAACCCTGAAGCCACTGCAACCCTTTCTTAGCCATTCTGCAACTTATTTATCACTGTGTGATCTGAGAATTGTATTAATAATTAAGATTGTAATAAAAGAATTTGTTACTACAAATGGTCATGAATTTCAAGTGAAAGTAGGAGTCCTTGGTGAATTAAGTCAATGAAATTGATGTTGCCTGTGAATATCTTGCTATTAAGTAAATTCTGACTTTGAGAAAAGACAGAATTTGTCCATTTATGTTTCTGACATAGCTGGCTCAGACATAGAGAAAATTTCTGCAAATATAAATTTCTGTGCTGATGGGTTATAACAAAGTCAATTTAAGCATTTAAATAACCCCAGATCTTCATTTGCACTCTCCCCAAGGACACCTGTCATCTGGTTTTATGAATCTAGCAATTATGCTTGTAGCTACTGAAGTTGGCATAAATGTAATTATAGAACATTCGTTCTTTTTCAGCTGACTTGTTTCCCTATACTTAATGCCTCCTGCATAACTGTGATTACAGTTGTAACCACCACACCCAATTTATCTGTTGAAATAGAGTCTCACTAACTTATTGACCTGGATGACCTCAAACCCCAATCCTCCATATCTGCTTCCCAAGTATTTGGGATTATAGGTGGCAGCTCTGCACCCAGCCTGATCTTTTCTTCATGGTTAAAGTTTCTTTAACTTCTCTTAAGAAATAGTTTTCCAAACTACATTTGTGCACCTATTATGTGTGGTGGTTATTTTTATATGTCAAGTTGACAGGACCATGAAGTATCTAGATATTTGGTCAAATATTATTCTGAGTGTGTCTGCAAAGGTAATTTTGGATGAGATTAACATTTAAATCAGTAGCTTAAAGAAAACAGGTTGCATTCCCTAATGTGGATGAGCTTTAACCAATCAGCTGAAGCCCTAAAAGAAGCCAAATGATAGAACTTTTGATGTCCTAAAAATAGGAGAGAATTTATCTGTCAGATAAATTCACCTGGAGCATCTGCCTTTTACTGTTTCTACAGCAGTTTGTATCTTTGGAATTCCCTGAGACATTGACTCTGCAGATCTGGGACTTCCAATAATTGCAGGAGTCATGTCCCTATATCCGTCTCTTTATGTTTTCCAATTGTTCTGTTGTTCTGCAGATTTCTGACTAATATAACACCATGTTTTATTTGAGAAGCTTTATTGTTATGTCTTTCACCTTTAGATCTACCTGTGGTTGATCTTTTTAATAAAGAAGTAGCAGATTCAGGAAGGAAATGTATTCCTTAGGTTTCTAGAAAGAAACACTAGAGACTATAAAAAAGGATTATTTCATGGAGTAGGACTAATTCACTACCAAGTTTAAGGAACTGGAGTTTTGACAGTATGTGGATTAAGCAGAATATAATGGAATATGCCATTTTAGGTAGATCCTGCTGAAAACATCTTGCCAAATGGACTAAAAAATCACTTTGTAGGGCAACAGAAAAAACTGAGATGAAAATGCAACAGAAGGAGTCTTTCAGGAAGTAAACATCTTTATTCTTTCCCATCTTTGTGGCAAAGATTAAAATTATAAAACATTTCTTCTTGCTGAGAGTCATTACATCTCTGAAATGCACTTGGATGGCCTGACAAACAGCATGATCCCAAGTAGTTACACTGGATTTTTATCAATAACCTGATACAGAAAATACAGCAAGCTGTGAATAGGCCAAGCGATAAAGCCTGGAGGAATTAAGAATTCTATATGGCTCTTGTGATTTCCAATAGACAAAGCTAATTAAATCAAGTCCACCTCAGGTTCCATTTGCTTATTTTATGTCATTACATGACATTGAGGGACTCTTTGGAACAAACCTATAGACACTTACTGTGCCTGATTGACTTTCAAAGCCAGTATCTTAATGATTTGAAGCATAGCAGAAGATTTTTACAATATGATCTGAGAATAAAAGGACACTTTAGTGCATTACAGATCAACACTCTTGTTCCTCACACTGTCATGTAAGAAAAGAATAGAATTGCCTAGTGTCTGAAAAATGAAGACTGCGTCTTTGAGTCTAGTCTAATCAAAATCTAAGTTTTGTAAAGGAGATTTGGAATCAACAGGAGAATGAAGTATATTCTAAGTAAATGATTTCCACTTAGCTAATATGTCAATGTTTTGTTAAGTGCTGAAAATGGCATAGTTGATCAAGTTGGGAGTTTATCTAAGGATGAATTTCTTCAAGACACAAAGATATTTGTGTCTAGCATTTAAGGTTAGTAGGAATCGAAGTTCATTGTTTCATGCAATGACTGCAATTGTGCATGAATCACGGCATGACTATGACTTTCTTAAATAAACTGAAAATGCTCCCTGAGTTGAGACCATTAGCAGGCAGAAGTGCACTCACTTTATTTGGAAAACACAGCTTTGTAGTCCTTGGTGAGGATGTGACTTTGGGCTAGGCTTAGGTGGCTGGTATGGTGGACTATGATTAGGTGGCAATTGTGCAACTGACATCAACGTAAAGGAAAACAACATGTATGTGTGTGTGTGTGTGTGTGTGTGTGTCACAATGAGACACCCTGTATAGCTATCTTAAACAAACAAACATGTCTTTTTTTCAAAAATGGAGAACAGGAAGATCAACCAGATCCTGTCTGGGGGTTGGTACAAGTGAGGTGTGTGTAGGAGGCTGAATATGGTAGAAATATTATGTATCATGTATGAAAATGAAAAAATGAGACCTGTTGCAACTATTCCAGGAATGGGAGGAGGGTGGATAAAGGGAGATAATGGCAGGGGTGATTTTAACTATGATATGCTATAAAAACTTTTGCAAATGTCACAATGTACTTCCAGTACAAACAAACAAAAAATCATGTTGCCACTAGGCTGGTGTCCTGATCTAAGGAAGAATTCCGATTGATAATAACTCATTATTGCTATATTAACAATTTGTGCTTTGTTTAGGTGGTGGCTTCAGCAAGTCATTGCTATCAGAGCGACCTGACCAGTGGATTCAACGCTTGTGTGTTACCATGACAGTCCAGGATTGAGAAAACTTTGCCCATCTAAATTGAGAATGCAGTGCTGGAGGGCTAGGTTGGAGCATAGGGATGCAGGACTTGCTCAGCATGCAGGAGGCCCCAGTTTCCATCCCCAGCACTGCAGGTGGTAGAGAATGTAGTGCTGGATTATATATCACAAATCCCAAACTAGACTAGACCACATTGACTCTTTATACTGAGTACTTCTTGTAAGAATAAGTTAAAAGAGAAATTCTTTACCAAAATAAAAATGATTGCCATAACTTTCATATTTTTAAGTTGGAATAGCAAATAAAGTTCCTTCCTGGTACTCTCATGGGCAAAATCATTTTGTTCAAGGTATAAGCAGGACTTCTGAGTTAGGAATTGTCCTGAAGTTGATTTAATAGCAATTTCTTAGGAACCTCACAATGTCTAACATTTGAAATTTTTTCTGACTCTGACAGTGGAGATACAAATATTAATGAATACTGTTATATTCTGAGAAACAAGAAAATTAAAAAGACATAACTCTAACAGACATTTGGGACATTTAGAAACACAAGAGACAGTATAGTTTGGAGAAAATGAATCTTTTCCTACTTAAGACTCCATAGAAGATGGTTACCAGATCATAATCAAAGACCTTCATGTCACCATCCATAGATAGGAAGGCAATAGATGGAATTTCCAGGCTGAAGGTCAAGGTTATGCTCCTGAGCAGTGCACACTGCCTTATGTCTTGGTGCAGCACCTGTGTCGTAGAAGGGATGTGGGATAGGAATGAGGAAATGGCTGACATAATGCAGAAGTTCATAGACTTCCTGGAGAGTCCATATCCAAAATGTATGAATTCCAGAAAATGACTGGGAGCTAGAGGATGTGGGGCTTGAGAGGCTGTAAAGTCAAGTACAGATAAGAGTCATGATGGGTAATGATGAATGTGTCATGTTTGCTCTTTAAGTTGATGGGCTTAAGAAAAATTGGCTTCATATTCTAGTATCTTATTCTAATGCCATCACAATATGAAACTACATGAAATCAGCCTTCAATATATTTGATTAACAGTATAAACATTTTAACTTATATTATAGTTCTCTTACCAAAAAAATGCTTTGTATCAACTATAATCTATCTTCCTTTGTGATGAAATCTCTCACTACTATAGTAATTCTGATAGTCTAGAAAAAGACTATCAGGTAATTTACTCCATTTAGAAGTATATTAAATGTATAGCTCTATCTATCCATCCATCTTATGTTTATCCTGTTAACCCATTGTTTTTGGGTAAATCATGTCCTAGCATCTTATCTAGTAAGGCAACTATTGGGGATATGCCTGTAGGAAACAGGAGAAGTTGTGGAGCAAATAGTATATGAAATACTGTTTTGCGATCCCCAGAATGGCAGAAGTTAGAGACAAACTTATGTTAACTTAGAATTCTGCCAAGTATCATCGCTATAGCACTGAGAACTCTGTGATCATTGTCTTACAATATGAAATTGATTCAACTTTTCTTGGAAATTGTGAGAAAGTACTAAAGCCAACACAAAAGTACCTTTATATCTGCTTTGTCCTGTCCTGTTCAAAACTTGGACGCAAACTTTCAAAGCTTAATTGGTCAGTCTTCCACTGATGAAAAAAAAGAAAGGCATATATCAAAGGAAGCCAGGCATATATCTCAAAACAAAAATAATGCAATTTGTATCATAGCAGTCAATATGACAATAGAAAAAAGAAGCAAGTTAAAATATACTACATTTAGAAATCAATAGCTTCACTTTTTTTTTTTTTAGAATTATGGTCTTCCTTTCCTTTAATGACTTGTCTGTACATGAAACATAATTTTAACAGAAGTTTTTCTACTTAATGTCAGAAAGAAATAATGCTTCCTTGCAAACATATGGTAAATAAGACTTTCCTGGGAATTAGTTATAGCTTACTCGGTCATAAGTAATTGTGTAGTGTGTTTGTGTGTAGATACATCAATTAAGAGAGAGAGAGAGAGAGAGAGAGAGAGAGAAACAAAGAGGGAGAAAAAGAAAGAGCAAAAAAATTTGTTGCTTTACAATATCCATTCATTATATTTCACTTTTCCATACAAATGATGAAGAATTGCAATGTAAAACAAATTTTACTTTCTTTTATGGCTTCCATTTGAATATGATTTGTAGAAATTCAGTTAAAAATAATGCATTATCACACCATCTTTTAAGAATCAGGTTTTGTTTCTTTATGCAGTTTCTGGCTATTCACTTCTCTCTGACATTTCTTTCTGCTGAAATTCATTTAAGAAAATATTGGCAAAGGCCCCAAACATAGTGTCTTCTAAATTAATCTTAGTTCCCTTGACTTTTGATAGCTCTAATTATAATAAGGAGAGATGAAGAAACTCATTTCTCTTTTAATTACTCAAGGTTGAAATTATATGTATTTGCCAAGACAAAGTTTGTCTGAGATCCGTTTTGCAAGGGATTTTCATAGCTATTCTCTCTAAGTAAAATAGCAAAATTTTGAATACAAATGTCAATTCCTCATCATCTTTATTCATGTGTTTCTCAAGAAAAAATAAAGCATTTTACTTAGAATTTGTACTCTGTCTATGAAATGAGTCATAGGCATTTTATTGGAGACCAAAGAAGAAATCCCCTTAGTCAATTTCAAGCGTACCATACTTATGCATTTGGGAAATGGCTAGGAACATTACTCTGGAGTCTGGCTGTCAGAATTAAATCCTGATGAGTAACCTTAGCTGACCCCATGGTCGGGAGGGAGGTTTGTTATCTGTACATGGTGATAACAGGATTTATCACATAGCATGGTTTGAAGAAGAGATGATGACATATGACCTACAGAAGACTAGAGATCTGTCTGGTAATGCCAGTTATTTGTTCTTACATCATAATTACTGGAAAAGATAAATGCTTATATTATGTATTCCTTTTCTGTTTGTGACAGCACTGAGGTTTGAACTCAGAGCCTCACACTTGTTAGGCAGGTGCTCTTCCACTTGTGCCACACTCTCATTTGTGTATTAATGTTTCTACTCAACCCTAGATAGACATGGAGTGGATGTGCATGCCTCTCAATCATTTATGCCATTTCTGCTTTTGGTCTCAACTGATGTTGCACATACTTGGGCAAGTCAATAATGGAAAGTGCTGAATATTTCCTGTGGAAGTTTTTGTGTGTTTGTTTTTATGACAGGATTTCATTGTGTCATCCTGGGCTCAGGCTGGACTTGAACTTGTGATCCTCCTAACTCAAACTACTGAGTGCTGGGATTACAGTCATGGACTACCACATTGGGTTCTCCTTGTACAATTTTTAAGAATAAATATAAGCTATGCTTAGGAGCAGAGCTCAAGTGTTTTGCCAAGCAAGCATGAAGTTCTGGGTTCAATACCCAGAACCATAAAAAATTAAACCATAATTTCAATTTAAATAAAACATTTAAGTGTTCAATATAGCTTATATATTAGGTGTTTAATATATGCATTTTGTTTTATATATTTGGATATAGATATTTAAATTTTTCCTGAAGAACTGCCTACATTATTAATAAACTTTCTCCCATTTTTTTTCTTTTTCTGCTAACCCCATACACAGTGAAGAAAATGCCTGATATTGTACACAGAGGTAGGACAATAACATTTAACAGTGTGATGCCATATAGTAGGAGTTATATCTATAAACTAGAAGTAAACCATGGTGACAGAAGCACCATGGGAACCCTCAATATGGCACCAACTCTAATAGCATTGACAACATTGAGCAGAAAAGACACTATAAGTAAACAAAATTGTGTTAGACTCGATGTAACATATAAAATCATACATATTTGTGGGATTCCATGTGATGTTTTGATTCATGTACACATTACTCGAATCAAGACAAGGGGCAGGAGGCAGGGAGTAGAAATGGCCCAAACAATGTATGCACATATGGACAAATGAATAATTAAAAAAGATAAATGTTATCTTTTATAATATTTATCATTACTTTATGATAAAAACATTAAAAATCCTTCTTTTTAAAAAAATAAGCACTACCTATCATAATCTATAGAAACCCTACTGTGCAACAGCACCACACAATTTCTTTCTCAAGTGTAACTTAGATCCTGTTAATCAGCCTCTACCAGTCCCTCCTCCTTTCCAGCTCTCCCCAACCTTTCATAACCACCATTTTGTCCTCTTTAGATTCCAGATATGAGCGAGGTTATGTGGTACTTGTCCTTCTATTCTTGGCTTATTTCACTTCACACAGTGACCTCAAGTTCCATCCATATTGTTGCAAATGACAGGACTAAATCTTTTTATGGTTGAAGACTATTCCATTACATATATACAGCACATTTTCTTTATCCACTCTTCAATTGGTGGACACATATGTTGTTTCCATACTTTCTGTTGTAAATAATACTTCAGTGAGCCTGGAGTATAGATAATCTCTTAAACATACTAATTTTATTTCCTTTGAATATATATACAGCATTGAGATGGCTAGATCATATGATAGTTCTGTTTCTAATTTTTTCAGAAACCTTCATAATGTTTCTACAATGTTTTACATTCTCACCAATAGGGTTGAAAGATTTCTTTCTCCATCTCTGCTTTTGTCTTTTTCATAATAGCCATTCTCACCAGGATAAGGCTTTATCTCATTGCAGTTTGATTGAATTTTTCTGATGAATGCTGATGTTGTATTCTTATGGACTTTTTGGCCATTTATATGTCTTCCTTGGAAATATGTTTTATATCTATTGTTCATTTTTAATTGGACTGTTTTTCTTTTACTATTGAGTTGCATAAATTTCTTATATATTCTAATTGCTAATTCTTTGTCGGATGTGTAGTTTATAAGTATTTCTATGATTCCATAGGTTGTCTCTTACGCTGTTAGTTTTTTTTTCATAGCTTTGCAAAAGCTTTTATTTTGATAAAATCCTGTCAAAGTATATTAGCTTTTGTTTCCTGTGCTCTTGGTGTCATATCCACAAATCCTTGCCCATTTCAATGTCCTGAAGCATTTCCATCTGTTTTTTTTCTAGGAGTTTCACAGTTTCAGGACTTTCCTTTAGGTCTTTTTTCCATTTTAATTGATTTTCAGTTGTGAGGAGGGAATCCAGTTTCATTCTTTTACCAGCAGATGGCAAATTTTGCCATCACCATTTTTTGAAGAGACTGTTCTTTTCCAATGCTTGTTCTTAAAACCTTTGTGTGGAAGATCGGCTGGCTGTAGATACATGACTGTCCTCCGAGGCTCTCAGTTCTGTTCCATTGGTTTGTGTGTCTATTTCTATGCCAGTGCTATGTTCCCTTTAATTACTATTGCTTTGTAGTGTGTTTTGAAGCCAGGCAGAATAATATCCTTGCTCTTTTCTTTTTATTCAAGGTTTCTTTGTCTGTTTACATTTTGGATTTTGTTTTTGTTTGTTGTTCCATACCAACTTTGGGAGGGCTTTTTCTAGTCCTTTGGGAAAATTCACTGGTATTTTGATAGAGATTGAATTGAATCTGTACAGTGCTTTGGGTAGTATTGACATTTTAATGGTATTAATTCTTCTAATCCATGAGCATGGTATCTCTTCCCATTTCTTTGTGCCCTTTTCAATTTATTTTATCAATGTTCTATAGTTTTCATTGTGGAGATCTTCCACCTATTTGGCTTATTTTAGTTCTGTATATTCTATTTTTCTTGTTTTGTGAATGATTGCTTTCCTAATTTATTTTTCAGATAACTTGGTATGGTTGTGTAATAATGCCGCTAATTTTCATGTGTTGATTTTGTGCTCTGCAACTTTGCTGAATTTATTAATTAATTCTAATAGTTTTTTTGATGGGATCTTTGAGACTTTTCTATATGTATGGTCATACCATTTGCCAACAGAGACAATTGACTTCTTGTTTTCCAATTAGTATGTCCTTTATTTCTTTCTCTTGCCTGATTACTTTGCCTAAGGCTTGCACTTCTATGTTGAGCAATGGTGGTAAAAGTGGTAGACGTCTTTATTTTATCCCAGATCATAGAAAGAAAGGTTTTAGCTTTTCTCCATTCAGTACGATGTTAGCTGTGGGTTTGTAATACATGGCTTTTATTATGTGGAGGTCTTTAATGGCTGCAAGTTTTTATAATGAAGGGTCATTCAATTTTATGAAATGCCTTTTTTTGTCTGTATTTAGGTGATCAACTTTTTGTCAGTCAGTCTGGTATACCATGTCTATTGATTTGCGTATCTTAAAACAACCTTATTTTACCTTGATTCACCTGGAATAATTCCCACCTGATTATGTTGAATAATCATTTCAATGTGTTATTGTATTTGATTTGCTATTACTTTTGAGAAGTTTTTATATCTATTGGCCTATCGCTTCCTTTTGTGTGCCTGTGTGTCCTGGTCTGGCTTTAGTTTAAGGGTAATGCTAGCCTCATAGACTGAGTTTGAAAGAATTCTCTTCATTCTTTTTGCATTGATTTAGGAAAAATTGGTATTAGCTCTTTTTTAAAAGTTTGGTAGAATTCAGGAGCAAATTTCAGTTTAAATACATAATTTTAATTTTTAAGATTGGATACCTTGGTCTTATAGAATCATTTGACTTAATGTTGAAAGATCAGTATTCTAATCCTAGCTATGCTACTTTTTCACATCATTAATTTAAATGGGATCTATGAATGTCCACATGAGGACAGGAACATCCAGGTGACAAGAAATAAAAAGAGGGCTGTGGTTAGGGCACCCATCTGGTTTCTGAGCATCATTCTCATGATGGCATCAAACTAATATGAGACCCTCAGACTTAGACTTTTAGTTACTTGAAACAATCAATTTCTCCAAGTTGGGAGATGTCTTTGAAACTATCTCTTTATTGCAAAATTCATAAGAAAATAGCCTCTGAATGGAAATATAATTTTAAAAATACAATGTAGAAAGAAGAAGAAGGAAAAGAACGCCTTCATGTACATGCAATTCTCAGTAAGTAAATACTCTTAAGAAGACAAATACATTTAAAAGGCACTAAGTGAGCATGGAGTCAGAGAACGATAAAAGTCTGATCACTTAAGCTTAAATTAAAACTGCCATTTCTCATTCTTTATGTTTCAATATAAATTTCTCAAAATTTTATTACAAAATTGCTACTAACTTTGATTATTTTTGAACAAATAATAGTTTAAGAGTGAAACTTTTTCTAGAGCCATTTTAAAGAAAACAGATCAGTGTTTGGTCCTATAATTTAAATGATTCCCACATTTATGTGGGAAGCGGATTAAAGCTAAGAACTGGGCACAAGCAAGGTGCTATGCAGTTAATTGCTTTTACCTGTAGGTGGAGATAGGCACAGTCCCGAGCCATGAAACAGGGAAAGGCAGAACAGCTGTGTGTGCCAAGTCAAGTTCAGAGAAGCAGGAACGCAGGTTTCTCCTGTTGCAGTGTCACATCCCTCCCTGTGGCTCCACCCTGTTTGCTGCTGTAAAAGACCCCTGAAGGAGGAAGAGGGTTGGGGTTTTACTTTGGGCTTTTGGACTTTTTGCTTGGCTTTTGGCTTTTTGCTTTGGGAGGCTTTTTGCCTTTGAATATTGGGAAGAAGCTTTTACTTTGGGCCTTTTGGTGTGGGAAGCTTTTGTAATGGAAAAGAATTATTGAAAGAAAAAATTGCTGAAGGGAAAAGAATTGTTGAAGGGAAAGTGCTAAAGGGAAAAATTCCTGAAGGGAAAATGCTAAAGATGGGTTGATAGAAAGTCTGCACTGAGAACTTTAACATCGGCTTCAGAAAGCAAAGCTGAGAAAGAACTTCATACATAAGCCTTAGGAAAGCTAAAGCTAAAGAAAAGCCAAAGAGAACATGGGACAGTGCACAGTGCAAGTGTAAGAACCGAGACCTTAAGAATTATGCATATGCACTTTTTTGTTGCCCGGGTGCTGGTTTGCAAGTTCTTTGAGAGTGCTAAAGAGAGATGAGACAGGCAAGCCTGGGAGCAAAAGACTTTAAGAGCGATTAAGCTAAAGATAAGCTAAGAGCAAACATGGGAGCCTAAGAAAAGAGGTTTTAAGCAAGGTTTTATTTTTTTTTTTTAAACAGCTTTATTTTTGACACATCTGTTTTACCAAACCTTTTTATGGTATATGCTTTGACATACGCGAAGGAAATTCTCCCAAGGTCCTAAGGATAATTTTCTGTATCATTTCTAAAAATGTTAAAGGTTTACTTTCTATATTTTTAGTTTAAGTGTGCCAACATTTGACATACATACAAAGCAGGGTCCATATTGTACTTTTTCTCATGCAGACTGCTAGTTCTTTTAGTACAACATTAAGCAAGGTTTTAAAGAAGGCTTTAGAAGCAAGGTTTTAAAGAACTGTAAGGAGTAGGGCCTTAAAGAATCAAGATAAAGAAAATGAAACAATGTCTACATGCCAGAGTAGAGACATGTAGCCAGCATTTATAAAAAGTGACTGCCTGCTAAAAAGAAAGGGAAAAATGGAAACAATAGGATTTAATGTTTCATAATGTAGTTTAAAAAATACCTACAATACAATAAAAAATAAAAAAACATGCATCACAGGAAAATCCCAGTTCAAATAAGAAAAAGTTAGCTGACATGAATCATATCTTGAAATAATGTGATGAACATTATCAAAAATTATCCAAGAACACTGGCAAATAATCTGAAACAAGTGAAAACTTGAAGATCTTAGAATAAAAGAGAAATTTTAAAAAATGAATTATAGAACTGAAAAAAATCACAGATGAAAATACTTGCTGGTTTACTCAATAGTCCAGTGGAGATAACAGAAAACAGAATCAATAGAATCAATGAAGGCTGAACACAGACCAACAGGAAGGGAAGGAGAAAGGTAGGAAAAAAGGAGAGAGAGAGAGAGAGAGAGAGAGAGAGAAGAAGAAGAAGGAGGAGGAAGAGGAGGAGGAGGAGAGGAGGAGGAAGGAGGATAACAGAATCTAATGACCAAAGGGACAATAACAAACAAAAGTTCTTTTATTTGTGGCTTTGTATTATTTGTTGCAGAACAGGAAGACAGAGGGTGAGACTGGAAAAATATTAGAAGAAATAATAGTTGAAAGGTTCAAAATTTTATAAAGAAATTATCATCAATAGTCATATAATCCAGGGAATCTCAAATAGGATAAGCCCAAAGAACTCCATATCAAAGCACATCATAATTAAACTTCTAAAATTTAACACAAAGAAAAATATCTTGAAAGCAGCTGAAGGAAATAATATATTATTTATATGAGGGAAACTGAATGAAAGCTAACTACTCATATAAATTTATGGAATCCAGAGGAAGGGTACATCATTTTTTCCTTTGTAACAGTTTTATTGGCCTATAAATCACATACCACACAATTAATCCATTTCAAGTGCAGAATTCAATCTTATATTTGCAGACTGAGTAACCATCACTGCTATCTAAGTTTAGAACATTTTCACCACTACTAGAAAATCCAATGTCTGTGATCAGTTACTCTTCATTCACATTCATAACACACTCCAAGTCTAGGACCCACTATTTTGCTTTCTGTCTATGAAGTTTTGCCTATTCTAGATAGTTCATATATATGGAATTGAATATATTTGGTATTTTTATTGGACTCTTTCACTTAGCATAATATTGTCAAGGTTCAAACATGTAGTATATGTCCTTACTGAACTTTAAAAATTACTAAATAATATTCCCCTGTATAGATACACCGTATTGTATATATTCATATAGCAGTTTATGGACATTTGTGGCTTTCCATTTCTTAGCTATTATAAATAGTTGTGATGGTGCTATGAGTATCTGTTATGCAAGTTTTATGTAGATACATATTTTTTCAGTTTTGTTGAAAATGCTTAGAAAATGCTGAGGAGTAGAACTGCTGTGTATTTTGATAACCATATAGTTAGCATTTTGAGGAAATTCCCACAGGCTTCACTGCTTGTTTGTTTGGTAGAAGCCTGATATTAGGGTAAACCATTTTTTCTAGAACATATACTTTCATCATGAATAGCAGGTGATATTTTTTCATACTTTCGTTTTAACTTTTGAAGTGATCAAATTATGTTTTTTTCTTTTTTAATAATTCTGATCCAAATTAAAAGTATCTTTCTTCTCCAATTTAGCATTATTGGCACCTATATTCACTAATTTCCCAGTTCTTTTCTTAATATCTACTAACAAAATACAATCAGTTTGATTTATATGGTTTTTTTTTTTTCTTTTTTTGGACAGTGTTTCGTTTTGTAGCTGGCTGGCCTGGAATTTACTACATAGCCCAGGCTGGCCTTATTTGACCCTGGAATTGGATCACTGAGAAGTGTTGCAATCTGATAAAGATTGAGAGCTAGTAGCTTCTAGCATTTCACAATGACACTTAAACAGCACTACTTACATTCTTCTGCTCATCTCAGACAAAGCAGATGCAACAGGAGGGCGTTCTACCACTGGATGTGGAGATTCAGTGTGTTTGGGAGTTTGGGAGTCTAAGAGGCATCTGAACCTCCCAAATTATCAGCAATTCACTTAGCAGGGACTCATCTTTTTCTAAAACATCCTAAATTTTTCACAAGAATTTTCACCTAAGATATGCAACAGTGTACACAGAGCATCCAGGACTTGACTCTGGGCCAGATTTACTTCCTTTGCCTTGATCTCATGGCACCCAAGATTAGAAATTATTTTATTCAGTTATAGAAAAAAATGGTCATTCTCTGACAATAATTTAAACCAAGAAATGGAAGTTAGGCTTTGCTCTATGTAATTATTAAGTTCTATGATTCAGGTAAAAGAAGCCCACTCAACCCATATTCCTGGCATTTCCCATGCCCACCCCAATCATGTGGAAGCCACATAGTCCAAACAACCTTGTCTTTGGTTCTTCATTCTAGGTGTTCATCACTACACAGTATCACAATTCCATGCCGATTGTCACTGGCTTCCAATCAACTAGATCAGATAAGGGTTGAGCATCCTCAATTAGAAAATCCAAAATCTGAAGTGCTCCAAAATCCAAAGCTGGCATGATGCCATCACAAGTGGAAAATTCCAGACCTCATATGATGGTTTATAGTTATAACATTAGTTCACTAAAAATACTGAATGAAAATTACCTTTGTGTTAGGAATGTAAGCTACATATACACTTCATATACATATAGGAAATATAAATACATTTTGCTTAGAATAGGGTCCTAACCACAAGATATCTCAGTATGTATATACAAATGTTATTCCAAAATCTCAAAAATATCCAAAATCACTTCTGGTCCTAAGAGTTTTGGAATAAGGGATACTCCACCTGTATTAATTATTATTCAGTTACTAGCAGGAAATGGAAATTTTTGTAAGCCTAAATGGAATATTAAGATAATATCCATTGTAGAAGTTGAAGATGTTTTGCATATAGTGCAAGAATTTCATGTAAGTGAAAAGATTACATATCTCAGTGACCCAGTAGAACTATATAAAGAAATTATATCAGTTCCTCTGTAAGAAGGAATTCATCACTGACTTATAATAAATAGAAACCTGTGAATGTTCATTTTCTTCCTCCATTGATGTTCTACACATTTTTGCTAGAGACTATTTTCACAAAGCTATGTACCAGACTCTATTGTGAGTTTGGGTGAAAGCCAAGCATTTTAGGAACTGTACAAAGCATGTTTTCTGATAGCAGAGCTGCTACACTGAAATTACTCAGGGTTACCAGATGAAGAAGGGTCACTGAAGTCTCTAAAGTTTGATATTATGTCAGTCATTCTTTTGGTGAATCCTGAAATGAATGTTCTTTGATTTTGTCAAGCAAACCTTCAATATTAGTAAGTTTTTCATTTGTTCTCTTCCCTGCTAAATCAAATCTGTAGGTTCTGACCTGGTGTCAAATATCTTTTCAGATCCTCTTCTTATCATAGACATGGATCTAATAATGATACAAGGACAGGAAAAGTACTAAAAATGTAAGGGGATATTTTGTTGGTGTTAGTGAGAAAATATTGCTAACTCTCCACATACACATATCAAAAAAGCTTTGATAGTTGAAGTCTTGATGATCCTCCCTCTGTGCTAAGAGGAGAGCTGGTTATTTTGAAATCCTATATATCTTCTTCAGGCTTAATTGCTGTGAAAACCTGAATTGCTGTGAATAGTTAGATTTTAAAGGATTTGTAAAAGAAATATAAATGTGTCAGTCAAGACTCTGGTGAAAGGGCTTAAAATGAAATGTCATTTAAAAGACCAGAGAGAGGGATAAAACTTGACTCTGAGACACATGGCCTTGTCAGAACCCTCCCTCAGTGTTTCTGACTGAATAATTCACAGAAGTCTGATGACCTGAGTAGGTTGAAAACAATGGCAAACATCTGTTTAATCTCAACATTCCTCTGTGGGCTGTCACCTTAATAAGTTCAGGTGTTGATGTGGGTATAAGCAGTACTGCTTTATGAAGAAAAGCATTCCTATCTGCCATACTTGAAAATGGCCTCACAGAAACATCATGGGGTTGGAAAACTGGTAGCTGTTGATGACCCTTGCTTGCAGCCATCCAGACACAAAAGAAATGTTGTCATCCTAGGGTGGACTGCTCAAGTTTTGATAAAGCAGTTGGCTCCCTGTGCATTAGAAATAATTTACAAAGGTGGGTTTTGTAGTTTAGATCCATGTAAGTATGCCATTTGTGTTTCTTGTCACTGTAGCAATATAGTGGTCTCTCTGTATCCATGGGTTTCCCATCAATGGATTCAACCGGCTGTGGATTGAAAATATTACCCCCAAATGTGTCTATACTGAATATGTGTAGATGTTTTTCTTGTCATTATTCTCTAAACAGTGCAGTATGACAACTATTTACATTGCATTTGGTATCACAAGTAAACTAGAGATATTTTAATGTGTACAGGAGGATGTACATAGGTTATATGCATACACTGCATCACTTTATATAAGGGACTTGAGCATCTGTAGATTTTTGTATCTGTGGGAGTCCTGAAACCAGTCTTCTAAGATACTGAAGGATGACCTATGTGTCTGAGCTACTCAACAGCTGTGTGGCCATGTAGATAAGATATCAAAATGTTTCTCATCCAGGTTTCAAGCCAAGGATCTGTTTCCATTGCTTGCAGTAAAGAAAAGTAAGAATAAAACAATGTATTCTGCCAAATGTAACATGTACATGTAATGTGAAGAAATACCCTTATTGCTGAGTGATACAATTTATTTCCTGCAAAACAGTCTTAATTAGTATTTATCATCCAAAAGAAAGTGACATAACTAAGAATCCTCATTTGTCAAGTCATTTCTTCTCTCCCATAGTTAAAAAGTTTGCATCCTTGCTATTATTTTAGGTGATGTGCCAATCCAAAATACTGATGACCTATCAAACACAATGGTCAATATTAGCAAACTGACTAGATGTCAGATAAATCCAAGGAAACTTTGTGAATTGATACCATAGGGTTGTCAGCATAGTAGAAGTAGGGAAAAAATGTCTGACTTAAACAAAAGAGCCAATGGGGAAAATATTTTATATAAATAAATGTTTATTGATGCAAATGTCTTTTTAAAATGAAAACCCATATTATTTGTTGCTATAAAGTAAAACAAACAAAACATTATCTTGCTGACCAAAGCCTCTTTTTTTTTTTTTTTTTTTTTTACTTTTCATGACTTTATTCATCAGTTTGGATCACCTGAGGTCATGTGGCTCCAGTCTTCTCATTGTGGAGAGTTGAATCTCTAACTTCTTGGATTATTGCAATAAGGAGGAAACACCACATAAGGCAATGCCAAAAAGCCTAAATCGTTATGCTTTTTTCTTTTTTTTTTGTTAAAATAGCTTTTTTTTTTTATTCATATGTGTATACAAGGCTTGGTTCATTTCTCCCCCCTGCCCCCACCCCCTCCCTTACCACCCACTCCACCCCCTCCCTCTCCTCCCCCAAATACCCAGCAGAAACTATTTTGCCCTTATTTCTAATTTTGTTGTAGAGAGAGTATAAGCAATAATAGGAAGGAACAAGGGTTTTTGCTGGTTGAGATAAGGATAGCTATACAGGGCAAAAGTACTTCTCATAAGGAATCTTCCTGTTGTTTGTGATAGAGTCTTACTAAATAGGTCAGGCTGGCCTCCAAACTCACAATTCTCCTGCCTCAGCCTCTTGTATGACTGAGATTATAGGCAGACATCAGATTCACTTGAATCTTTATAATATGTTTTTTCATCAAAAGGGATTTGAGGTTGCTTGAATATTCAGTTCTGTGACTACTGAAAAATCTCTGGAACATCTCAGCCCATGCTCCACAGGAGCACAACTCAGCCTGCACCATCTGCATTGTTCTCTAGAACGTTCTGTGTTGCAGATAGACATGCTGTCCTCTTGTCTACTTGGATCATGTAATGGAGTCATACTGGCCTTGACTGTTGGAGTGATTCTCACTGCCATGGGGAGAGAAAGCACACAAAGGGCAAAGGAATTGAAAATTAGAGGAGGAGAGAAATGGAGAGATAGTTCTGTCCACCACCCAGAGCCTAGTCTCTAGACTCTGTCCAAGCTATCTCAGTCAACACATTATAGTTTTGCTTCTTAAGGGCCAGGTGCCAGTGGCTCACACCTATAATCCTAGCTACTCAGGAGACAGAGATCGGGAGGATTACAGTTTGAAAGCAATCTGGGCAAATAATTTGTGAGATCCTATCCCCAAAAAAACTATCACAAAATGGGCTGGTAGAGTGGCTCAAGGTATAGGCCCTGAGTTCAAGCCCTAGTACCCCCCCTAAAAAAAGAAAAAAGAAGCAAAACCACAAAACATATATAGATATATATATAGACATAGATAGGTAGATAGATAGATATAAGAATTTACAGATGAAAGCACGAAGACACATGGCATTTGAAAGAAGATTTACATTTATGATGCATTTGCAGTATTAGAACAGAAACTGTTAGTATTATTACCGGGCTCAGGATTCAGGGGAGAGCGCAGGGGGCATGGGAGTCGAGACAGCAATGGTGTTGCAGAAACTGTTAAGAATACAAAGAAGTGATATCAGACTTCAAAAGAAGTGGGCTGGGGAAATGGATCAGTCAGTACTATAAAAACTCAAGGCAGTGGCAGTGTTAGATGTCTAATTTTACCTTACAGGGCCTCGCCAGCTCATTTTACTATAATAAACACTTTAAGTATAAAAATCTAATTCTGTCAGTCCTCTGCATCTCTGTCCTTTAGTGAAGTAGTTTCACATCTCTGGTGGTTTCTTATAGGGTGCTTCACAGGAACTCAGGGAAGCAGTTATGTCTTTTCCCACTGGGTATTTGCTAAGGACAAACAACAAGAGCCTGGCCATCTCTACCTCCAATCTTTCTGTCTCCCCTCTTCAAAATGTCAAGAAACTGCATGAAGGCACAATTTTGAAGTGTTCTGCTAGACCTTTTTAAGAAAACTCTAATTCTTTCTGTTGCAGTTTGATAGAGAGAACCTTAGCAGTGTTTCTTGAATCTCAGTGTCATATGGAGTCTTTATGAAACTGTTCTTTCCTTTTTTTGTTATTTACAGTACTTTCTCTTAGCTCGGGATGCTGTGAGCCCTGGGCAGGCAACAAATAGCAGTGATAGACACCTTTCCCTCCCAGAAGGAACCTCTCACTTGGCTGAGTTACTGTTTCTTATTCCTTTGCCTTCTGCCCTTAGGGCTCATGCTCTGCCCAAAGGACTTTTGGCTCCTTTGAAAATAAGTTTAAAGGGAAAATTTGTCCCTTAAGCTTCCAGACATAGTATTTGAATTTACTTTAGATCAGGCTGGATGCTTTGGATCCTTTGGCAAAACAAAACAAAAAGAGGAAGAAAAAAAAGTCTGTTCTTCAACTATCTGGACATACATAACATTTTAAAAACCAATTTCACTTGAATTTCTTAATTCAATTGAATTTCAATTTCACATTAGTTCTTAATGAAATAAAATGCTTTCCAAAACGATTGACCTCTATTATTTGCCAGCCAGAACTTTCAGTGTGGATGAGGCACTAAGCTCTCCTTCCAAGTTCTCTGATGGAGCCAGAGCCTGTTTGACTTCACTGCTGTTTTTGGCTGAGCTGAGCCTCATGCTTCATAGCTTTTCCATTCAAGCGTCACTTCCATGAACAGTATGAGGAAAGATTAAGAACAATGATTATCAGAATTTTGTAACAAATAATCAGATTTGTTTTCATTTTATTAAGACAAGACTCACTTCACTTTATGTTTTATTCACCCAAAACTACACAATATTGCTCTGTAAAGAAAAATTAAAGACTAATAGTAAGGTGAGTGCTTGTCTTTGCCAAGAGATATTTCTTAATGTATTGTCAGAGACAGGTTTATTTTTCAGCAGTTAATTTGCATTCTTTTTTACAATCCATAAAATACAACTTTTTAAAAATAGTTTTCTGCAGTTGTAGACTCATTTACTGCTAGCATGGACCCCAGAACACAAAAACAGTCCTCATGGGGCTTCATAGCAGATTTTACCTTGGATCTGTGCTGCACTTTTCCTGACTCTCCATTGTGATGTGATTTGGTAAATGTTCTGCCGTTCACATGGCTAATGGATACTGTTATGTTCTCAAGTGCTGAATGTACAGTTAGTCTCATTTCAGTGGTTATGGATTTCCATTTGTAAGGTAGTTAAAATAATATCCTTGCTTTTCCAAATCACCAGTCAGGTCACAGTCAAGCACTAATAGTAAATCATTTAATGGGGATCCATTCTCATACCTGATTTTCAAAAGCAGGTTTCATGACAGTTTTCTGCATTAATCACCATGACTGAAAAACAAAGACAGGGATCTAGGAGCACAGTGGCACTGTTAAATCTCTAATAATCCTGGTGAAAGACTCAACTTTGTGAATGTAGTCAGTATATGAGAAAGACTGGTGGTAAGTTTGGATCTCCCTCTTCATCAAGGCTCTTTGTATTTCATGTTGCTGAGAGACCTGGGAACACAGAGATACTTGTACAATCACAGAGCACCGAGGCAACTCAAATTAACTGTCCCCTAAGCCAAACGCAGAGGAGAACTGCAGGATGGCTTATGAGCCCTCTCACCAGTGAATCTGGGTTGGAGGTTAATGCCTCTAACTAAATACTACACAGGTATTTGAGGAAGGGGCATTGGAGCTACATATGTTGGCATGAGGCACAGCTTGAAATGAGTAGGAAGCTGCTTTCATGTCTCCTGTGTGTCCTGTCACCTCTCCACAGTAATATGTCTGCAATGTAATCCAACCTGTAAGGCTTTTCTTGTAGCCATAAGGTAACAAGTTTATGGAGAATAGAAAGCAAGTAGAAATACCTTCAAAATACTTTGTAGCAAGCAATTTTCCAAGGATGTAGACTGTCTTTTGAGGCACTATGACTCAAACTCAGGACTTTCTTATTTTTGGAAATTCTGAAGAGGATTAGATTAGAGCCAGTCACTTCACAGAGAAAAACTGTAATGTAATGTGTGTAATATAACTGCAATAATTAAAAAATAATTTGTACTGCTTTATTCATTTTGTATATTGTCCAGGAACTAAAAGTATAGATATCAGCATTGTAATTATTATAGTGATGTTATTTAGCAGCTAATTTATGGAAATAGCCACTAGAGAAATGTGCTTTTTATTTTTATTAACTGTACAAAATAATGGGTTTATTATGACATTTTCATACTGTATGCTTCAATTATATTCAGCCCCCTCATCACCCTTTCTTGTCCCCTTCCCATGTACTAGTCCTGTTTTCCCCAAATAGTTTCCTTTTTACTTTCATTTCTTTTTCTGAAATCTGGATTCCACATATGAAAGAAAACATGTAATATTTGTCTTTTGAGTTTGTGTTATATTGCTGAACATGATATCCAAAGTTCCATCCATCTTTATGGCTGAACACTACATGTATAATATAACACATTTTCTTTATCCATTCATCCACTTTTGGGCACCTATGATGATTCCATAACTCGGCTATTATGAATAGTGCTGCAGTAAACATGGGTGTTCAGTTATCTCTACTGTACGCTGACTTTGATTCCTTTGGGTATATCCCCAGAAGTGGTATAGCAAGATCATGCAGCTGTCCTATTTTTAGTTTTTTTTAGGTAATTCCATACTTATTTCCATAGAAGCTGTACTACTAATTTGCATTTCTACCAATGGTGTATGAGAGTCCCTTTATCCTTCTACCTCACCAGCATTTGTTGTTATTTGTTTTCTTGATGATAGCCAGGCTGATTCTGGTGAGATGGAATCACAGTGCATTTTTTTATTTGTATTTTCTTTATGGCTAGTAATGTTGAATATATTACATGTATTTATTGGCTGTTTGCATATTTATTTATTTACTGACAGTGCTGGACAGGACTTTGTGCATGCTAGGTCCACCCCTGAGCTGCATCTCCAACCCTGTACTTCTGTTGAGGATGTTCTGTCCAGTTAATTTGTCCATTTGTTGATTGGAGTATGTAGGTGTTTAATTTTTTGAGTTCTTTATATATTCTGGATATTAATCCTCTGTCATATTAATAACTAGGAACAATTTTCTCACATTCTGTTAGCTGCCTCTTCACTCTGGTTTTGTTTCCTTTGCTGTGCAGAAGCTTTTAAATTTGATGCAATCCCATTTATCATTTCTTGCTCTTATTTCCTGACATATTACAATCCTATTCAGAAAGTCCTTGTCTATGCCTGCAATCTCCTGTAGTTGTTTCAAAGTTTCAGTTCTTATATTAAGGTCTTGGATTCATGCGAGCTGACTTTTGTACAGAGATCTAGCTTTAGTCTTCTACCATTTGCTGAAGAGGTTTTCTTTTCTCCAACGTATGTTTTCAGCACCACTGTCGGGAATCAGATGACTGTAGCTGCATGGGCTAATTTCTAGCTCCTCTATTCTATTCCATTGTCTGTACATCTGTTTTTGTGCCAGTACCATGTTATTTTTCTTAAAATGGAAGTCAGGTATTGTGATACCTTGAACATTGCTCTTTTTGGTCAGGATTGCTTTGGCTATTCTGGTTCTTTTGTGCTTTCCATATGATTTCAGAATTTTTTTTTTCTGTTTTTGTGGAGAATGTCATTGTGATTGTATTGAATCTGTAGATCACTTTTGGTAGGATAGTCATTTTCACAATATTAACTCAACTGATACATGAACACGGGAAGCATTTCCATCATCTTGTGTCGTCTTCAGTTTCTTCAGTATTTTATAATTTTCATTGATTATGCTTATTCCTGGGTATTTAAGTTTTTTGAGGTTATTGTGAGTGAGATTTTTTTCCTTATTTCTCTCTAAACATTTTTTTTATTGATAGGTAGAAAAGCTACTGACTTTTGCATGCTGATTTTTAACAAAATGTTAGGGGAAAAGGAGCTAAGTTATGTGTAGATAAACTCAGAGTTTAAAAACTATTAAAACTAAAGATATTAATAATTAAGTAAAAACAGAAGGGGTGTGGGAAGGAAAAAGATAGAAGCAAGGAAGGAGAAGCGCATATGAGATGAGAGTGTAAGAAATGGCAGCGCGTAAGAACACAGTAAAATAAGTGGTGAGGACAAAACAACCAAAAGCAAAACCAGAAGAAAACAGTCACTATTTCTTTCTTGCTGAGGAAGAAGATGGGCTCCCAGACCCAGGCTTGCCTTTTTCAGATTACTTTGCAAGACCTGGGTTCTCCTGGCACACGCTGATATTCACACACCCCTGGGTCTCCTCCTGAGGGCGTTCAGGCTGCAGTCCCACCTATGTTGTCACCCCTGTCTTCCTTCTTGGGTGGGGCAGTCAGTTCATACTTCCCACCCAAGAAGATCTGTGTTCATGAGCCTGAGTCCGTATCATCACCAGTTTTCTGTGTCCACACTGATTCTTAAGGTGGTTGCTCACTTAGCCAGTGGAGAAGGGAGGTCTTTGAAGTTTGGAGCTATAAGAATGTAGGTCTTCTGCTCTCCCTGACTGAGTGGTTTGGCTGTGGATCTCTCTTAAGATGATTCCCCGCTGTGAGTAAGTTAGGAAATGTAGGAGATCCATCTTGGCTCCTCTTGCTGCCTGATACTCAGTCCTCTCATCTTCAACGTTATTTTTGCAGCGCTTTGCAGAGCACCTGTGTGTCTTCCTGAAGCTTTCCTTTACTCGTTTGCTGCAGATCCATTAGGGAATTTCTTCCCCTTTCCTACCATTTTGCTTAGCACTTTGTTAGGGTACTTTGTTTCTCTTATAAATCTAAAGTTCAGTCTTTCTGGATTTTCCCTGGTCTCTGTCTACTCTTTACTGTTGCCTTTCCATGCCACTACCTCTCCTTGCAGTTATGCACTTGATGTTTCACATGAAATTTGTGGAGATGCAGGAGAATGCTGGGTCTCTCTAATTTGCTGTCTTCCTTTCCTCCTGTACTATTTTTTAAATGGGTGTTAAACTCCCTTTCAGCATGAATATAGATCACCCATGAAAGGATTTCAAAAGAAGTGATTCATTCTTAAGAGTTAACTTCTTATGAAAAGAACAGACTACATCATTATGTTTTCCCTTTCCTTTGTGTAATTGGTAAAGCCATAAATGTGTTAAAAAGTATACACACACAACACAATGCATCCCCTTCCCTCCTCAGTGAATGAAATGGGTTATCTTTTTCAGGGAGCAAATTAGGGTGATCTAGTAAATAGGCAAAGCATATATATGCCTTAGGGAAACAACAGAAATGGAACATTTGCAATGTGTTAATAATACTTTTTAAAAGGCAATAAGTCCATCATAATCAGAAAGAGGTAGTTTTGTTATTTCTTTAGATTTAAATAACTTAGAATTATTTTTTTTTAAATTACATATGGGCTTTCCAGAGTATTTTCTGTATCTGCAGGTCTGATTCTGCCCATGCTAGGGGACAGATCTGTGACAATGCAGCTGTCTTTCTCTCTATGGCCAGAACTTCAAAGTTTCAGTTGCAGAGTCTCTTTCCATCTTGTTGTGAACAGGCCTTGGGGAAGCACCCGAATCTGCTCTCTAACATTCACATTATGTATAATCCCCTCCTCTTGAACAGGAATGGGACCCGTGACTTGGCTCTAGCTAGTGGAATATGGCTGAGGTGAGAAGGTTCTGCAGATGTGATTAAGGTCTCAAGTCAATTGATATTAAGGTAATCAAAAGAGCCTGACCTAATCAGGGAAAGGTTCTTAAAGGAGGAACAGGGACTTCCTGGAGGTGAGTGCCCTTCCTTGCTGGACTAATGAAGCAATTGACCAGGTTCAAAGAGCCCATGTCATAAGGCATTTCGTAGGTGGACCCAGCCCACAGCAAGCAATAGCTGGCAAAGCTGTTGGGCTCTCAGTCTCACAGTCACAGGAAACAAATGAATAATAAAAAAAATTCTCTCCTAGTCCAGCCTCCAGATTAGAATACATCCCTGCAGCACCTTACCTTGACTGCAGTCTTGTGAGACCCTGAGCAGCAGCTGCAGCAATGCTGGAGATAAGTGTTGGGTTAAGACACTGTTTGTGATAAGTTGTTACACATTGAGAGAAAAATGCACATATTCTTCCAGCATGTGGGCAGCATTAGGTAAAATCTGCTTTTCTTTCCAGTTTAGCGAGACTAACTAAAGACTCAGAAAAAAGACACTTATTTCTAGCAGTTCCTGAAGAAAAGAGTCCCATGTCTCCTGAACTTGATCTTTTCCCTCTGAATAGTCCTTGACCTATCCTAGCACAGTTTCCTTCTCCTTGCCACCATTATCACCACCAAGGGAAGCAATAACCTCCTACTTGCTCCAACTGCAGTTCACCGAGGACCTTATTATTTTGTCAAATTACAATTTTTCCTACATGCATGTTGTTTATTTCTTAAGAAACAACTTAAGGTTTCTCATGCTCTCCTTACTGCAGAAGGTAATTCTCTACAATCTCTAATCTTCAGTTTTAATAGATTTTCTTCCTCTTTGTGAGTCCTTCTCATGTAAATTGATGCCTTTAAAATATTTTTTCTGATACCAATTTTTTGTAGCTGCTTTTGTTTAAGTCACTAGAATAAATAAAGCCAGTCTTCCCACCACCCTTCAAATCCCTGTAAACTTGCAGAACATCTACGGGATGCCACAGGTTAATGCAGTAAGATTAGTGTTAAAACAAAGGAAGCAAAACTGACAGGGACAATACTATCCTGGATCATCATGATAAGGAAAAATATATCCACACTCAGTGTCAGAATAAGAACATCTACTGTTCCTTTGGCAGAAACAGGAACTTGGAGTAACTTCTTTAAGTGACTCCACTGAACTCCAGCTGTTACATCTGCTACTTTCAAGCTACCCATTTTCTTCTCTTTTTAAGCTAATATTATTTAAATGGAAGAAAATTTCATGTTGCCACCATTCCTGTTTATCTGCTGATATTCTCAAATTTTCTTGTTTATAAAAAAGAAAAAGAAAGGCCAGCTCTTTTACACTAGAAATTTCTATTATATTGATGTTCCCTTTAGATTATAAATTATGCATAGTACCTTGTAGTTATGTTCTGTAATTCTCACATATAAATTACTGATCTTGTATAAAGAAACAGATCTTCAGGCTCATTTACTTTGACAGAATAGGTAATGCATAATGAAGTAGATTCTTTTGTCCAAGTTATTCCCTGACATAAAACTTATACAACATTAACTCCATCAGACTAACATCAAAGATTTCTTATTATTTCTTCTTTAAGTATAATAAACATCATTGAGATAAAAAGAAAGGATATTGAAAGCATGTTCAATGAAAGCAAAACACATGTCAGCCTTTCTAACTCTTTGCTTATTGAATCCTGGAAATAAGCCACTATAGTAGGTATTACTAATACCTACATTAAACTCAGAAAAATATAATAAATACATGAACAAGTATTTATGCAATATGTTCTTTATGTGGATGCTATTGTAGGCTGCTATGATTTGGATAAATGTCTCCCAAAGACCCATGTGTTAAAAGGCTTAGTCATCAGCTACTGGCACTATTGAGGTGGAAGAGCCTTCAGACAGTGGGGCTAGTGGAAAGAAATCAGGTCATGTGGGGGCTGGCATGCCCTTGAAGTGGATGTGGATCCCTAGCCCCTTTCTGTCTCTCTCTTTACCTCCTGGCTTCCATGAGATAGCCTTCTCTGTGACATGCTTTTGTCATGACATACTCTTCTGCCATAGCCCCAAAGCAGTAAGGGAAAAGCAATCATGAACTAAAACCTCTTAAACATGACCCAAAAGAAATCTAACAGAGGTAGTACGCATTTCAAAGTTAAATGATACTTATTTAAGTATGAAACTTGACTCTAAATCTGATTTAAAAGCACATGTCTTTTTTCACAATAACAAGTTGATAAGATGAAAACAAACAGAAGCATGTTTCTTGGCAATGATGCCTGTTTTCATTCTTGCTTAGCCATTTACAAGATACAGAGCCATGATCACATTGCTCAGTCTTTGCAGAATTCAGGTACCAATCTCAGCCTAAAGTTAATTCCTGACATCCGTGGCATGTTTGTCTTACTGCCTCATTGTGATGGTCGGGGGGATCATGAGAGCCCCTAACCCAAGTCAGCACCTAGCACTGAGTATTTAATCCTGATAAACTACCTTACTGATCGAGAATATGATGATTAAAATGACATAGCCCTTGGTTGATGGGGAAGTCATTTAAAGAGTCTTTGAATCTCTAGTGAATAGTAAATATAAATAGTAAATAGTAAATATATAGTGAATAGTAAATTCACTGTTCACTGAAAAGGACAGTGTCATTGTCATTCTCTCCCTAGTTTCAAACTTTATCCTCTTCCAGAATGTTCTGTTCTGTGTAACTCTTCTACTAACAAATAAATTGAAAAACAGCACTTCATATTCTTCTTTGGGGCTTAGTGTTGGGCCATGGGATATTTCTTAGAGAAGGAGTGTAGAAGCAGATGCACACACACGCTCTGGGGAGAAAGCAGGTTCCCTGTTCAGTCAGGGTCTACCCTTATACAGTGGAACTTGGACTGGACTTTTAGGTACTGGAAGAAGAAGTGATTCAGGAGACGAAGGCATGGGGTGCTCCCTGGCTTGTCCATGAGTCTCCTCCAGTACTGCCTATGTTAAAATGTTGTTCCCTCTAATTGCCAAAAGGACATGCATTCAGGTGGCTCAGGGGAACTACATGAGGTGGACTCAGCCTAGATTTCCTGAAATATTTCTCAAAGTTCATTTGTAAGGTTAGCATTTTGAAAATGTAGGAAAGGAGAACCAAACGTAAGCTGAAGAATTCAAAGTTCCAGGATTCAGGATCATGTGTCAAATTTATTCAGATACCCTCAGTTTTGCTCCCTCAGTAAGTTCAAATTATCAGGGTTGATATACTAGCCATGTAGCCCCAGAAGCCCATTCAAGTTTAAAGAGGACATGCAACTGCCCATTGGAAACAGTCCCTGGATCAGATTGTGGAGGCAAAGGGACCCAATAAGAAAGATGAGCACTAAAAGAGCAGCCTATAAGTGGTTTCCCATAGCAGCTGGGTACAGCCAGAGAAACTCAGTTTTCCAAAAGGAAAGCATTAAGCATTAGTTTCCTAAGGGGCAAGAAACTACACAAAGTACTAAATAACATAGGAGTTTAGAACAAGAGAAATTTGTTGTCTCAAAGGTCTGGAAAACTGGAGTTTGAAATCAAGCTGTCTTTACCTGGAAGGGAGGGAGCCTTCCTTGCATCTTCCAATTTCTTGTAGTGCTATGCAGTCTTTGACTTGTGGAAACATCCCTTCGATCTTCACGAGTTACCCTGTGCGTCTTTACATCTTTGTATGTCAGTCTCTGTGTCAAAATTTCCTCCTTTTATAAGGCCTCCAGTCGTATAGTCATTAGTCAGATTTCAATAGGTACTTTCCTAGGGACAATTCAATGCATAAAGATAGGCTATGTTTAGAACTCCCCAGTTTTCTTCAATACTTTGCCCCTGCAGATTTTACTAAGCCAGGACTCTTGCTCTCCAATTCAGGAAGGATTGTTAAAACTGTCTAGTAAGTGTCCTAAGAAAATAGCAGAGATCTCTTTCTCTTTTGCAAATAACAGAGGCTAAAATGAATACAGGAGGAAGAGACAGGCACATTTCTCAGTTTGATGCTGCTATATGAGCTGGGCCATGGGCTGGTACTGTTAGCTGAGCATTTCCAGTAAATCGTCTGGGAGATCTCAGAAGGAACCGGGAAACTCTTGAATCTCCAGTAATTGGTTGTGATTTATTTGGTCATTTTCAATATATGCCTATGTTTGTGCCTAATTTTGTCTATGTAATTTTATATTCTTTTCCTGAAAGTGAATACTCCAACTTACAGAAACTTCAGGCACCAGAAAAGCTGGGTGGGCTCCTGCCAGACTGTCACTATCAGACATTATTTCTCCTAAAGTAATTTTCTTTGAGGGAAAGTCTGAACTTGTCATTTTCCTGTCTGAAATGTCTCAGGTGACCTTCAGGGTTCATAGCACTTGGCATGACCTCCATGCACGGCTGCAGGACTCCTATGGTCTGTCTCCAAGCTGTGCTCTCCCTCTGCCAGTTTGGGGCAATTCCCTTCCACATAAGTGCATAGGATTCGATCCACAATCCAGGATATCACTCTTGGGAAGTCACTCATAGATGCCCGGGATGATGTGGTAGATCCTATTGTGAGCTTTTCAGGGCTTTTATACTTCCCTGTCCTCAAATCATAAAACTGTGACCTTCACATTGTGATAAACACTTCAGTGTTAAGCAACAACCACTTTTGGTCTTGATGTCTTTCCTTGCTTGTGATTCTTCTTGGTCACTTGAGGACGGTATCTGGTAGCTGATCTATTTTAGTTTCCCCTTATCTAAGGTTTTTGCCCATAATAGAGACCAACTATAGCTACTAGCCTTTTGCTTTTGCTCAAAGGACAAACCAAAATCAAGCTCCTGATTTTGCCTTCGGGTTAGTCTTTTTTTGCTCCCTATCATTTATCTATGCTATTCTTTGTTTACTATTGTCATCGTTATTATTATTGTTATCAATTTCCCACTGTTGACCGGTATAAATTCATCTCTTTAATTCCCACCTTGATTCTTTTCTAAAGGAAGAAGATAGCTAAAGCAAGCAGTAATTATAAACCTAAAATCAAACATATACTTTTTATTATTGACTATTAAACATTATCTAATTCTGTTCATTAATTCAAGTAATCAAGAGTTCACAGGCCAGGAACAGTGGCTACTAGCTACTCAAGAGGCAGAGATTGGGTGGATTGAAGTTGAAGACCAACCCAGGCAAAAGTTTGCAAGACCTCCACCTCAATCTGTGCCTGTGATTCCAGCTATGAGGGATGTGTAGATAGGAGGACCATGGTCTGAGTCCATCTGCAGGAAAAATAAATAAGTAAAAAGCAAGACCCAATCTGAAAACATAACTAAAAGCAAAAAAGGGCTGAGAGTGTGGTTCAAGTGGTAGAGTGCCTGTCTAGCAAAGGAGGACATGAGTTCAAACCCCAGTACTGCTAAAAGCAAAAAAAAAAAAAAGGCAAAAAAAAAGTTTATGTATGTGACAACTTTATCTAAAATTTATATTCACAGTTCATATATCAGCTTACTTGACATTTTTAGATGATTATTAATCCTTATTTTTGGTGGCCTGATGGTGTTATTTCCATAGGAATTTATTATAAAGGTAACTGTCTAGGAGTGAATGAGGAGTAGTAGATAACACAAGTGAAAGCTATTTTTACAGTTTCTGTTTTCTGTTACTGTAACCAAATGTGTCAACAAGGAAGAACGAGGAATGGTATCCAAAATGAGGAAAATGGAGGTGAAATTCTAACCTCCTTACTCAGGGACATCATCTACTCCCTTCTGCTTCTGCTCCCCAGTCACGGTTCTTTACCGCAGAGAGAGGGGTCAGGTCCATGACTGAATCATGGATTTGGGATTAATTTCCCCTCTGGCTGAGGTCTACACAGGCAAACAAAAGCCTTTCTACAAGTCTCAGCTTTCTTCTGGCCCTTTTCCATCATGTAATTTACAGTTCTTATCAGTGGTATCCCATTGTGCTCATCACAACTTTTCTAAGTCAGAACATATGTGATTTTTAGTACTGAGTAATTATAATTTATTAATAAAGTTTCTGTTAACAATTTTAGCATGTGGTTTTCAATGGCTTTTCCCAATTTGAATTCTTGTCACTCTAGTTGGACATTTATTTGACTATCTTAACTCACACTGGTTCCCATGAGGTCCCATTAACTCTCTTAGCCATCTATGATTAATGATATTGGAATGCATGTTGTTATTCATTGAATGTTCCTACATAGTCTTTTTGTTTTTGTTTTTGTTTTATTGAAACAGGGTCTCACTATGCAGCCAAGGTTGGCCTTGAACTAGCCATCCTCCTGTCTCAGCCCCCAGAGTGCTGGGATTTCAGACATGACCCATTATGCTCAGCTTTGTTCTTCTTTTTATAAATATTGCTAACATGTATTTCTGTGACACTATACATCATTCCCTTCATAAAACTCCCACTTACAAAATGTGCAGAAAATTAAGCTTGGAAAAACTGACAATAGAGCATAGGATAGATACACATGAAAACTGTTCTGTTTCACAGATCCAATCTGATCACACTGATTCCTATTTTTAAGTGAAATTCCAAGAAAAATCCAATAATCAGTTATCAATATATTTCAGTCAGTGATTCCCAAGTTATTTTGTTTTGCTTTTAATCCTGCCTAAAGATTGCATTCTTCCTCTGTATTTCATTGGGAAATCTTTTAATTTTCAAAGTACATTAAGTATTAATCTGTGATGTTTTATTTAAAGCACACAATAACCTTTAAAAGTCAATTTTTCATTCCCATGAAAATGGAGACAGCTGTCTAAATTATTATAATATGCTCTGTAGGACTTCTGAAAGCAGATGTCACAATGTCCACTTGACCAACAAGCTCGTCTGTGCATGTATACCTACAATGGAAGAAGCTGACAGAGACAGTGATATTGTCTTGCCTGAAGAGCAAATAGAAATCTCAAGAATATATTGAAACTATTGCATTACCTCTTTAGAACTCTGAATGTCTTCTGCACTTGTGTAAGGAATATAGCATTTAAATAATCCATGGTAATTATGTGGTCATTTGATACCCAAACAATTGTAGTAGGTGAATATGGATACACTATCTATATAGAAGTGCTCAAGGGAGAAGTTTTGAAATGATCCAGAGTAAACACAAACACATGCACACATACACACATGCACACAATCGTGCACATACACACACTCACATACACATACATGCACATGCACATATACACACAGTAACAAAAAGAAAGCAAAAGTGATCAGTACTATATCAAAGAAGCCCAGTACTTTGTAGCAGGACGATAAAAAATGCTGTGAGGACATCTCAGGAATCTGTAAGATCCCAGCCCTACAGGTAGCATCAAGAGTGACAAGTATAAGCCCTTCTTTTGAGAAGAGAGCTCCTGGGCATCCTGCTCCTGCAAAGCCACCTAGGAAATTGTTTCCTTAGGGTTTTATTCACTGTGTTCACCTGTACAGGCACTCAGATATTGTTGCAGCTGTGTCCAAATAGGCCCAGCTGCTGATTGAGCCAGTGACAGACATTGACAATGTCCACATGATGCTGGTTTAGCAGGCGTGCAGAATGCAAAGATTATCATGGAGAATTCACCAAGATTTCAATGGAAGGCCAGGGAGGCCAGGCAATGAGGTTTAGGGTTAAGTTCCTGCAGAGAGTCCTGAGATGGTGATTCATGAAACTACAATGGAGATCCAGAAACTTAGAAATGCCAGGAACATGGACCATCTGGCAAGGAAAGAGATAGGCAGTGAACAGAGCCAGCTAAGTGAGGTGGCCGTGTGGGCTTCAGGGCCTTTTGAAGCATGTCACACCTCCATATGACCTAGATACCAGACACAGAACTATAGGGTGTAAGGTTTGCCCTGCTGAATTTCAGGCTTGCTTTGGTCTTGTCCCTCTTTGCTATTCTCTTGCTCCTCCTTTTGAAATGAGAGTGTTTACTCTGTGCCATTTTACTTGGGATTAGACAATGTGTTTGTTGATTTTACTGGGGTTCTCAGCTAGGTGTCTCAGAGGAGATTTTTGGACTTGGACTTTTCAACAATGCTAGAACTGTTGAGACTTTGAGGACTCTTGGAGATGAACTCAATCCATTTTGCCATATGACAGAGACATAAGCCTTTGGGGATCATGAATGGAATGTTACCGTTTACAACTAAAATGACCCCCAAAGGCTCATGTGTTGGATGCCTTTTTCAGGTAGCAGTGTTCAGAAGTGGGGCCTTTGGGAAATAATTATATCATGAGAGCTCTGATATCATCAACTGATGAATCCATGGATGGATTCATAACTGAATGGGCTACTGAGACATGGTAGAAAGTTTTAGGAGGTGGGGCCTAGTTGGAGCATATATTTTGTCCCAGGTCCCTCCTTTTGCTCACTCTTTTTATTTTCCCACTGCCATGAAATGATCAGTTTTTCTCTACTACATACACCCTGCCATGGTGCTCTGCCTCATATACCTGGAAACAATGGAATCAAGTAACCATGGACTAAAACCTCTGAAGCCATGAGCCAAAATAAATCTTTCCTCCTTTAGCCTGATTTTCTCAAGTAATTCTATCACAGTGACATCCAATGAATACAGTTTGTAAGGGCTGTCCTAACAGAACAGCATAGACTGGGTGGCTTAGACCACAAGCACTTATTTCTCACAGTTCAGGATCAAGGTTGCAAGGGTGTCTGCTGAGACTTTCTTCCTGCGTGTGGCCACCTTCTTGTATTTTCACATGACCTCTCCTCTGTGCATGTGCCAGCTGGTTTATGACTAAGGAGAGTAATGGAGAATCCTGGAAGGTAGAAAGAAATAGAGGTGAGGGGACATTTCTTTGGTACCTTCATGTTGTAGTGTCAAAGAGTTGCTGCTTTGACATCTCAGCATAAATTTTTCCTTTTCTTAATCACAACCACTATCTATTACTAGTCTCTTAACTAAAGTTTCAACATTAAAATGTCTTGGCCTGGATTCTGTTTCCTTCTCAGACACAGTTCAATACAGATTATATGAATTAATAGTGTCATATGGTCTAAGGCAAATATGCAACCTGTAATCTTTAAATTCATTAATCTCTTTCTACCCAAGCACCCATTGCCTGGATTTAAATATGGCCATGTTAAATCAACTAGTGTTTCCAGATTCATTGACAAGCATCACCATTCAAGATATATGTTATTAATCATATTTTGATTAGTTTGTCATGGGCTTCAATCAACACCCAGAAGATTTAAATGCATTCTCAAATGAATTGCGTGCAACATAAGAACAGCTTGGCAAAGGAAGTGTTTTAATAGAATATGAAGAGAAAGCAAGGAAATGTTAATGACAAACAATGCCTCTAAACACCCTGGTGGAACAGAATATGTGATATGATTCTGATCATATAGATCAGAAACAGCTTTGGAGGATCACAGTCAGTAGTTGGTGCTGGGTAAGGAGAACCACCTCAATGCCTTTGCTTGCAGTCATATGCACCATTCCCACCGTTTCTTTCCCTGGATGGGTCTTGGAGCTCTTTTTCCTCCTCTCTTATCTCTATTTTCTGACTAAGAATTCAAGGAGTAAAAACCTACCTTGGTGGGCTTTCATTGGTTAATTTGGCTTCTTGTTTAAATCATATGTTAAATCACTTCTGAGTTTTTAGAATCATGTATGAGTTTTTAGAATCATGTATGTTTAGAATTGAAATTTTATGTGTCTTAAGCCAGTACGTTCCCATATGTGCTCAATAAAAATTCTTCCTTGAAAGTAAGATGTGCATTTGACAGATTACAAGGATATGGGGGAGGGGCAACATAATATTTTTGCTCTAGCTGAGCTGTAGCAAGTATGCATGATTCACACTCTTTTGTGCCATCATTCATTTTTATTAAATGCACTGGCTTCCACCATGGGCATTTAGTTACTCCTTAGAAAGTTATTATATTTTCACTCTGGGTGACAGCAGATTGATCAAAGCTGCTTGTAGAAATCTAAATAACATCAGTAACATCAGTGAGTTGGTCATGTTATTTTGAACCTGTCCAGAGCATTTTTTCAGAATGAGAGTGTATAAATGAAATTTTGAGAAGCAACCCTCTATTACTAGTTTAACAAATAGATACATCATGTTAGTTTAATATAGCAAGATAAAGGCTAATAAGGTAGCATATGTTGTTTTCTTTTATAATCACTTTTTAGGAAACAATTATATATTTACATAGTATAGTATGTGTTAAATAGTAATAGTATACTCTATACTATATGTTATATAGTACAGTATAAACATGTCTCGTATAATATATTACATATTATATATAATGCCACATATTATACTATATAAACTATACATATTGTACTATATGAAAAGATATTGTTGATACATCACAGATGGAATAGGATGACCACTTGTATTTAAAGAAGACATCAACATTGGGAAACATTCAAGCTGAGATGGAGGAGTTCCCACCACACAGGGTCATTGCCTTTGTTGCTGTCGCAGGATGAGCAGCAGAGAGTGAGGTGGGTAGAGCATCAGGATCACTGTACTGCACCCCTCCAAGTCCAGTGCCTATGCTCACATTCTGAGATCCCCAATAAAAAGCTCTGTATTCCTTGAGCAAACTTCTTATAATGGGGCAGCTTTACTTTTCTTATTTATTCAATAGGGACAAGCATAGTACTCAAATTATTGTTATTAAATGAAAATTGCATAAGACACAGAGCTCAACGCTTGGCAGAAGGGAAGCATTCTACAGACGACAGCTGTTTCAATGATTATGAGTGATTACACCTTGCATATTCTACCCATAATGGTTGCTGCACAGACTGTGATCAGAACTACATGACAAATAGAATGCATTTGCATTTCTGGGAAGAAAAAGTCTAAGTAAAGAAAAGAGTCATAGTTACCAATATCCAGGAAATTACAGAATTAGGTTATAAAACAAAGAAATATACACTGGACATTTTGCAATATCGCTTTCAAGATTAAATGTAGAATTGACACAAAGCTTGCTTTCTCAGTGGTAGCTCTAAAAACTATAGAATTTTAGGCTCCCAGACAAAGTAGGAATTCAAAAATATCTATAGGATGAATGAAAGAATTTTACAAACAATTGTGAAACAAATGCTTTCAAATAGCATTTGAAAGCATTGGGCTAATGGCACCTAAATTTAGAGTATTAGAGATGTCAAGCTTTTCTCATGTGTTTTCCACTGTCCGCACTACTAGGATTCTTAAAAGACTTCTCTATAGATTCAGAACTAAGGCCTGCTCACATGCACACATTTGTGTTTGTCAGCTGGATAAATATCTGACTTGCTATATGTCTATAACTTCTGCCAAAACTGTGTTTGGATGTAGCAGAATAAGAAACTAAACATATGTGTTAGGGCTCAGTGGTGGAGCATGTGCAAGGGCCTGGGTTCCACAAAACAAAACAAAACCTGTCTTCTTTTTTTAATTTATTTTATTAGCATATAATAGTTGCACAGGGAAATAGATACATTTCAATATTTACATATGTGCTTACAATATATTTTAGTTAGATTTACACCCTTCATCATTCTTCCTCATCTCCCCTTCTTAGAACACTTTTAACACATTTCATTCTTCTATTTTCATATACAAATACAAAGCACATTCATCATGTTCATCCTCATTCATCCTTTCCTTATATTCACCCACCTCTCACTAGTATCTACCCCGACAAAAGAGCTAAAAAAAAGGTCTCTTTTACACACAAGTGGTAGACCTATCCCATTGGTAATGAATCAACAATATCTTTTCATATGACATAATATGTATGTTTAATACATACTATAATATATAAATATTATTTATAACTATTTATTAAAAGTGAATACAAAAGAAAACTTGTGTACTACTTTAAGTTCAGAATTCAAGCACAAGCACTGGACTTGGAGGGGTGCACTGCAGCGATCTCAATGCTCCACCCACCTTGCTCTCTGCTGCCTGCCTTGCCAAGACAACCAAGGCAGAAACTTTGTGTGCTGGGAGCTCCTCTGCCTTGGGTTGACTGACTCCTAGAAGTGGAAGGGATGGACTCCTATGGAACCCAGTGCAAAATGCTATTTTCCTGGGAGAATCATCTCTGATGAAAATAATAGCATGCAAGTCAGATCTGAACGACAGTCATCAGAGTTCTGGTCTTCAGCTCCAACTGAATGCTCTTCTACTGATGAAATGACTGTAATCCAAATGAAGTTCATCCTAATGAATTCCCAATGCTGACATCTTCTGTAAGACATCAGTGATTTGTCAACAAACACCAGACAATTTCAGAATAGCCCATTGTTGGACATTAATTTTATTTTCAACAAGGAATATATTGTATTTACATAGAAGGTTAGAATTTAAGTTTGAAAATGTCCCTTTTACCATAATGACTTAACAGCATGACACAAATCAGTACACAGCATGCAATTACTTGTTAATGAGTTGTAATCATAAGTGGCTTCCCAAAGAGTAAATTAAATATTCATTAGAAATGGTAATCACTATTAATTCTATTAATTAGAAAAGGCATCTTTATATGAATCTGGGGATTATTTAGCATCCATCTTTGAAAAGTCTTTTATTCTCTGAACTTTGAAGAGGGTAAATTGAGTATATGGACATTTATGTACAACTTGTGTCTACAGTATGAGATGACTTAGTGAAGCGACTGACATGGCCACTTCAAGTCTGCACTCATGTAGTTGAAGAGCTCATAAAATTGACTTAATAGTTCTATAAAGAATTTAAAATCTTTTTCTGTACTGCACAATATGATACCTCTTTCATATTTTAACATTTAACACCTACATTATGGGTAATATACTAATTTTCTTAGTACAATGTTATGACAAAGATTATCCTAATTAGAGTTTTTTTGTCAGGCTTACTTTCATTATTCCTTATTATTTATTTTATTTTCTTGGAAATACCCCATGTCATCAATACTAGTGGTGCTTTTATATGTATTTAACTTGTATTATTCATTTTTCTTTTTTAAAAATTTACCAATCTATTCAATTATACTGAATTTGTTTACATTACATTTTTAATCGATGTGAAATTCACATAACATTGAATTGACCATTTTATGAGAAACAAATAGACAAGAGACATTTAATGCAATGTTGTACATCTTTTGCATCCATCTAGTTTCAAAAACACTTGTGTCATCCTAAAAGGACACCAAGGACTACTAAGCGGATGCTCTCCATTTCTCCATGTTCCACCCCCTCTTAACTACCAATATGAATTCTCACTGTATGAATTTATTCTCAATATTTTATGTAAATATTATCAGATATTATGTGATGTTTTATACTTCATTCACGAAGCATAAGGTTTTTGAAGTTTATCACTGTGTAGCACATGTGAGTATGCCATTCCTTTTGTGGATAAATAATATTTCATTGAATATTTATAGGCTGCAATTTGTTATCCATTGGTTGACATCAGAATTATTTCCACCTTTTGGCTGTTGTGAATAGTGCTGCTGCAAACATGCATGTACATGTATTTGTTTGAGTGTTAGTTTTGATTTCTTTTGGATATATACTTAGGAATGGAGTGGGTGGATCATATGGTGTTTCTATATTTAATATTTTGAAAAACCACAAACTTTTTCACAGTAGTTGCTGCACCATTTTAAATTCTCATCAGAATGTATGAGAGCTGTAATTTCTTCAAATCTTTTCCAACACTGGCTATTTTCCTTTACCTTCCTTCCTTCCTTCCTTCTTCCTTCTTGCCTTCCTTTTTTCCTTCTTTCCTTCCTTAATTATCACCCTAGTGAGAATGAAGTGATATCTCACTGTGTTTTGGTTGCTACAGGTGAGCAAAGAAAGAACATGTTTCTATGTCTTTACACCCACAGCCCAGGAACACTACATGGAAAGTCACTGTCACCCAAGAAAGGGAGAGAAAAGCAAATGAAGGTCAGCCTCTTGTCTTTCACAAAAGCACAGAAAAGTCAAAACTTAGTACTTTAGTAACACACATTTTAAGAACAGCAGTCTTGTGAGAACAAGGTGCTCCCTGGAAAAACCAAGCCTCACCAGGAACACGAGTCACCAACTCCCAGCAAAGACCACTGCCATTGGTTGGAGAATATGAGATAGTTGACAAAGTGCTTTTCATTCTTTAAGAAATCTTCTGGCCGTTTTCAGTTTGGGATAGGATTCCAAAGTCATGAAAATTGATTGCAAGAGTCTCCTTTAATATGAATCTTCTCTCTTACTCTCTTGACTATTCTTTGCTTTCTAGTTTTAAACTTAACCTGAGCTAAACTAAGCTTCTGTTAAACTGTCCCACCAGGTAGGCCTCTGTTTGTCTTGCTCATCTCAGTAAACGATAATTCTGTTTCTACTGTTATTTGTTTTTAGTTTGTCTTACTCCTCTGGTGCATAAACTATACGAGATTAAGATTTTCATTGAGTTCACTGATAAGTTTTTTTGTCTAGAAAATATAATAAACACTCAAGAAATATTTGTTGGAAAGATGTTGAATTAAGTTATCTGCTGCCCACAAGTTATACTTGGATTCCCCAGTATGAATAAACCCTCTGTTTTTTTGGGGTTTTTTTGGGTGTGTGTGTGTGTGTGTGTGTGTGTGTGTTATTTGTACAGCCATAACCCTGCTCAGCAGTCATTTGTGCACTTAACTAACTGCAATGCTGGTCTGAAAATGCCTGGAGAATGGAACAGTCTTTGTTTGTCTTCCATAGTTCTTGACCAGGCACAGTGCCCAGCTACTGTTTGTGATTTTAAACTCCTCATATGGATCCTTAAAAGAGCAGAGAGGAGAGGTATTTGTAGGAATGCCTTGGGCCTGCCCCACAGCAGTCGCCCAGCTTGGCCTCTGGAGCATCTGTCTTCTGTAGGTAGTCATTTCATAGCACACCTCAGCACAGTAAGCCCGTCTTATTCATGGCTTTATTACATGAGGATTTGATCAAGTGTAGAAAAAAGAAAAAAAGAAAAGCATAAAAGGAATTTGGAGACAGGAGTTTTAAAATCTGCATGTGCATTAAACAGCTCCATAAATGTGGATATCATCAGTTTAAACCATTATGAGATCTGCTGATGTTTCTCTGTCCTTAACGTTGTGAAAAATCTGCCTCCCAAAAGCAAATGGTGACCCAGAAGCAAGGTAAAAAAGAATGTATTTAATTGAAGTGAAAAAGGGAAATTTTAGATTTGTTGAAGGGCGACATGTTTTTACTGGGTGGCATTGTGCATGAAGAATCAAGCATCACCGGACTCTATGTATCCTGAGTATGTGATTTGTTTTGTTTTGTTTCTTTCAAAACAGCAGTCTGCTTGGAACCATGGACCCATGGATACCAAGGAGCTTCTGTTCTAGATCCTTAGTGTTTGGTAAATCGCACTACTTTTTCTCCTTGTCTCATGTTTAATAGTGTTCATCAGTGTTATTATATTTATCAATTTTTGTTGACAACTCCAGCTACTTTGCTTGGGTCCCATAATTATTGAAAATAATCAAGAGTTGATGAAATTGAATAAAAATTTGCTTCAGTGATCTCTAATATGAATGAGCCTTTTTTTCTTGTCATAGCACTCTATTATTCAGAAACAACAATATCCTTTCTATGAGCAACTAAAACTTTTTATATTGATCTTTAATCCTTCCATTTTAGTCTTTAAAAAATGTCGGCAGTTTTTTAACAGTAGACTGATAAAAGAAAAACAAGAACAAGCCAAACAAAATGCAGTTGGGAGATAATAAGAAACACACTGAACAATATTTTTCTCTATAACAGTATTACTAATGGTACAAACTGAGAATAATCTACTTGTGTACTGAAGAAATTATCAATAATTCATATAGTGATATGCAGAATAAGACATCACAGAGCTTTAACATAGAATTTAAGCCACTAAGAAATTATTCACTATATAATGTTAATTAAAAGGGGAGAAGTTTAAATACAGTTTTGTTTGATACTAATTTTGTTTGAGAAATCTCACTTCATATACCTGGAAGAGAATACATCACGAATTTTATTACATGTCTGAATTCTGAGAATACAGATGGCACATTTTGTCTAGTTTTGCATTAAGTTGTTTAAATAACCCAACATGTGCATTTATTGCTCTCATTTTTATAAAAAATATAAGAACATTTATTTATTAGTATAGGCTATCCACCTAATCTATGTAATTTTATATTAAAATTTAAAGGATTTCATGAGCCCTTTTACGTCCATAATTTATCTATTCAATCAATCAGTCTAACAAATGTTTTCAGAGTCTACAAGTGTGCTTATTTCTGTGCTAGTTGCTGGAGTTGTGCTTTTGGGTGAGATAGATAAGACCCTGCACTGAGAATGACAGGTAGTTCTCATAACATTGAGCCCTGTTGTTAAGCCTTGGTCCACTCACCTACTGGACTATGTGTGGCTTAAAGCTCAGGTGACACTACACTAGTAATAGGTATATCCTAGTACCCACCATTACGTTTGGAGCACAACAGTTACTCCATGTTTATCTTTCAATGAACCCATTGGGTGGTATTTTGAAAACTCCAAAGTTCATTGTAAGTTTTTAGGGCAACATTTGCCAATGGTCACTAGGAGAGAAAACATTATTGTGAGATTTGCTTAGGTAAGAGTTGCTGAAGCCTTCTTGCATATTTTCTTCCCATGAAAGAAAACTATAAACCACTTTACTATAATCAGAAAAAAGAGCTCATAACTTAAACTTAGATATTAAAAAGTTTAATATAGGTTCAATAAAAATATTAGGCGATATATTTGATCAAAAATTTTGAGATTTGGGATAAGGTCTTTCCTCTCTGCCCAATTCTTTTAATTAAAGCACTGGTGATTACACCAGTCTTATATAGCTCTCAAAACATGGAAATAAACTTAGAAAAGTTTTTCTTAGCTAACAAAGAGTCAAACGGGGAATGAAAAAATTTTTAGTTGGGAATAAAAAAGAACTTTTAATTGTGAGATTAATGGGATTTTGAATTTTATTACAATTCCGGTAAATTAGAGGCCAAATATTAAAACATGTAGGACAAAATCTTATTTGTGATACTTGTTAAAAAGTTGAACTCAGCCGGGCACCGGTGGCTCACGTCTATAATCCTAGCTACTCAGGAGGCAGAGATCAGTAGGACTAAGGTTCAAAGCCAGCCCAGGCAAGTAGTTTGTGAGACCCTTATCTCGAAAAAACACATCACGAATAGGGCTGGGGTAGTGACTAAAGGTGTTGGCTCTGAGTTCAAGCCCCAGAACTGAAAAAAAAAAATTGAACCTATACATGATTCTAATCAAAATATGTACTATGGTTTCAGGCAGAAAAAATATCTACTTTTTATTATGACTGCAAAAATCACATCTTTTTAACATGTTTTCAACATTGATAAAGGAACTGTTCTACAACCATACCATGGAATTACTCAGCAATGAAAATGAACAGTGTCAATGCATGTGAAAACCTAAATACATTTCCAGAGAATTATACTGAGAGAAAGCATGAATGTCCCCAAAGTTATAAACTCTGTGAGTTTATATTTGTTTAGCAAGCATTCATGAAATGCTAGAATGTAGCAATGGGAAATTGACTGGCTGTTGTCAGTGAACACATGTGAGGAGAATTGTGGCAGGGAGACCGGCTGTGTCCATAAAGGGTAGCATGAAGAAACCAGGAAGAAAGCTGTTACTGTGCCAATATGAATGTCCTACTCTCGCCTTTGTGCTTTGTAAGATGTTAACATGGGGGAAACTGGGTAAGTGTATAGAGATGTCTCTGTATTATTTCTCACAATTCTATGTTAATCTGCAAGTATTTCAGAGTGAAGCATTTTAATGTAAAATAAAACATTGCTTTGGATATGGAATCAATAAATATATATTTGAACTCTGGCACATCAGCAAGCAATGGGACAGTAAGAATGTATTCTCTTTGATTCTGAATTCTCCACCTACAAAATGATCATAGAATGCTCCACGGGATTTTGCAATATTTAATGAGATTAGCTATATGCAAGAATTATTTCATAATATAAAGTTGAGTAAACTCTAGATACATACATTTTGACATAAATTCTCAAGAAAAGTCAACGCTTTTGCAGTGCAGGGATTATAAGAATGTTCAGATGTCCATAATTCCAAAAGATGTAATAACTTAGAAGAGTTTTAAACACTGGCAGCCAGATGCCACTGTTTCAGAACTGCCACAGGCGACTAATGGCTAATGTTGTATGTCAGCTTCCCCTCTCCCACTTCAGAGGACCCAGGTTCTAAGGTACACACTTTTAAAATGATTGATTTTATATCACATGTAATGACACCTGTTTAAAGCACAGGGGAACTACTTATGGAAAATTATTCAAGCACATATAAATTATCAGCTGGATGCAAGGTAACATAATATATAATTTGGTGTTTATCTCATTTAATCCTAATAGTAACTATAGAAAACTGATATTACTAATATATCCATCATGTAGATTATGCAAGTACAAAAGGGGATAAATAACTTTCTCCATCTTACACCAACAAATGGAAAAGGGGAATGCAAATCAACAAGCCTCAGGCATCACTTGTTTTTCTGGATGCTATCTAAAGGCTAAATATACACAAGATTCTTTGGCATTATAACCTCTGTTTCTTTTTATTTTGTGGTTAATATTTTATTATCATATATTTAAATGGTACAGGGAGTTTCATAGTGACATTTTCATATTTGCCCACAATGTACCTTGGTTAGGTTCATCTCCCATCAACACTCTCCTTCATTCCCTTCCCCCTACTTAAAACTATTTCAGCAGGTTTGACTGTTGTGTTTTCATACAAGTATATAAAGTACATTGATCATATTCACCCTCTTTTACTCTCTCCATTCATCTTCTCTTTCCCATTTGTGCCCACCCCATAACAGGACCTGTTTTACATTCCTGTCCTTCATTTTAAAAATATATATTCATTGTTCAAAAGGGTTTTCCATGATACTTCACCCATTAATATGCCATACTTTAATCTTTTGGTCAGGCACATGTGGGGTACTTTCTGGCTGTCCTGGGTTCAATCTGGCTAATGACTTCAGGGAAGGGAGTAAGAAAAGGACTTGCATTTCAGTCTATTTTCAAGGGCTGGTTCTCTTTTGATGGCTATAACTGACATCAACTCAATAAACGATGAGACGTCTAGAGCAACAAAGAAAGAGAGGCATTCCAATGCTTGGATGGGTACAAGGTGGCTGAGAGATCCCTGTGGTTGAGCTTTCCCCTTATTTCTGGAAAACTATGGCTGCACTTTCTAGATTCTGTCATTACCTTGGGGGGTAAAGACAGGGTCTCAGTGGTTAAAGTGACTGCGTTCCACAGGGAGTCACCATTGCTAACAAAGTGCCTCATTTATCCTAAAATGGGATAGGCAAGGAGAAAGAGAAAAATTACAACACAAAGTCACCATGGAACAGGTACAGAACTGTATCTGGGTACATTTTGTCAAACACCTTGCTCCATAATTGCCTAAAGGAAAAGATTGAGTATGATTGAAGCTACTTCTTGGTATATTGACCAAAGGTCCCCAGCACCAAGTCCCTAATGGGGACTTTCCCAACTCTAGAGATCAGAGGCCTCATTTACATCTCATTAAAATTGCAGTTCCATGCACAACTCCCCCTTTAAGTTAGCATCTTGGCTCTGAGGCCACCTTACTAGGTGCCTTCCCATTTCTTAGAAAACTCCACAATTAGGTTCATATCCTTAGCATAATCATTCAACTCCATCCATAAAAATGTCAAAGACTGAGGGCTCTTCACTTGATTTTTTGGTCAAACTACCCCCAGTTTCCTTTGGCGGGGGTGGGGTACTATTGCTGAATAATCATTTCTGCTTTAATAAAATCTAGCTTTTGCTTAAATAAATCTGCTTTGTCAAAACTCCTCAGTGTGTCCACCTTAAATTCTTTCTTGGGAGAGGGCATTCACTGATATCCATATCTCTTCTCTCTAGGTCACTGGAAGCTTCCTGAAGCAAAACTGGCCAGTGTTGTATTCGTCTCTGTGTCCCTACCCCCCAGTGCCTAATGCATACTAGCTTCTCTTTGAGTATTTATTATAGTCCGTTGAAACTAGAGTGCCTGATTATTAAGCATTTTCATTTTGGCCATTCTACTTTGTTGGATATGGGGAAATAAGGAGATTTCCAAAGCATGAGTTCATGAATCACATATTCTATTGCCACACAAAGAGATTTTTTTCTTAGCTTTACAATGCTTTAAGAAGGTGAGAATAAAGAGAACTAGCTTCACAGTGAATGACTCTGTAGACAGGTATATTAACAGTATGTAAGTTCCAAAATGATTAAAGTCCAGCTGCTGGGATGGAAGCAGGCCCTTTGGACAGAAAGCACAGTTAACACTGTGGTAGACCTGGACAGGTACAGTTCTCATGCTGCACGGCCACCCTCTGAGGATTCTTTGGGATGCATGACATCCTTCATGCTAGAGGTGGTCAAGTGTGCCCTGTGGGGCTTTGGGGAATATGCTCTAAGGTTAAAGTCTGAGCCCTGCATTCAGAGAGACAATGGACCTTGCAGCCTGAGATCTCATTTGAAGGTCAGTGGTCAGGTCAATATCTCCCATGAGAGAAGCAGCTTGTAAGACATCAATATCTCCCATGAGAGAAGCAGCTTGTAAGACATCACATTCTGGAAGCGAAGGGGAAGTTTGCAAAAGTCCAAATCATTGTTCCTAATCATTTCAAAGCTGCATAATAAACATGTCCCATTGCAACTCAAAGTTTTCACATGTTATTGGACATCTGACTTCTTGGGATGACAGCTTATTCTTCTGTTGAGTTCCTAACTTTCCGATTTCTCCATTTACCTCGGAATAGTCTGAAACTATTCAATGAACTGATAAAGTGCCTTTAATTAAAGAGTCATTATTGATGGGTCTGTCTAAAGAGAAGCATGATCCCCTGAAAAGATTGTCCATGGACATTAAACAAAGAAACATCATTAAATTATTCTCCTTATCTTTGGTAAATCGGGGTATTTTTGCAAATGATCCAGTCATTCTATTATAATAGTGCTTTATCTCTCTAGAAAATGCCATCACTATTGGTTAGTCATCAATCTCTTAGCAGGAAATTCTAGCTGTCTATTTTAATTGCTTAAACTTTTCAGATAAGCATTACATAATTACATGGTCACTCTACAGTCACCAGCACAATAAAAGAACTGTTGCATCTCACTGTTATTGTTTCCAAGTTTCCAATCTAAAGTGATAGCCCAAGTGAATTCACTAATAAATATTTCATTTAAGAACATGAAAATAAAATAAGACATTTCAAGGACAAGACTTAATTCATTAACCATTGAGAATAAATTTAAACAACCTGAAAAATGGCCATGACATTTCCTGACTACTGTCTGAACATTCATTTATTCATGAATTATTAAACTCATACTTTACAACACTATTCTAAACTTAGAACAAAAGATACCTGCCCTAACAAAACCTGAAACTTTATAAATGTGAAGTAAGAAAAAAGATATTTTAATGACAAGCATGAGCCATTGACAATTGAGAAAATTAATATAAATTCTCATAAAATGGTACATTTATGCATCTGAACATACAAAAGTAACTGACTAGCCTGATACATGGAAATGCATATTTTAGAGTAGAAGTATATTACTTTACTAAGCAGTATTAAGAATTTATAATTAAATGAGCTCAATAAATGTTCAAAACCTCAATATAGTAAGCAAGTTCTGACTGTCATATTTCAGAAAGGGTATGTCTAGAAAAATCTTCTAAGAGGCTAATTTCATCTGCTTGATTTATTGTTGGAAATGGTTTAGGAATGAGATCAGTAAAAAGGAACCATGTCTTTCTCACATCCTTGAATTTGGATGGGACTAAGTAGGTATTAACAGATGTCTCTGAAACATAGGTTCAGGCAGCAACTTATTTGAAGGAAGGAAGAAAGAGCAGAAACAGAATGAGCAGAGGTGTAAGATCATGGAAGAGTGCTCTAAAAGAATAAATTAATTGATATGTGCTATGGGGAATAATATGGATCAGAGGTCTTTATTTCATTCACATCCAGAGAAATGAGTTCAGGAGATAACTAACTTGTGCTTTAGCTGCTCTCAGGAGGAGTTTGGCCTGTAAGGATGTAAAAGGGGAGGACTAGAGGAAAAAAGGACGCCAGTGCCTTGAAACTGCTGCCAAGGCACAGGAAGGAGATGCCTGCTTAGGTTTCTGATTAAAATCTTTCTTAGATGTCTGAGTCTAGACAGACAATAGAAGGATAATGACTTCCCTCCTTGCTTTGCGACAGGTCAAGTAAGCCGGTTTGCAGGATATGTGTTATGTACCTAATTCCACTGACCATTAAAGAGAAAATTAAGTTTCTGAACCCCGAAATGAATGTGTATTTTGGTTTTTCTTATTTATGTGGATCTTAGGTATATTATTAAACACTTATGTTTTAGCTCAGGAGCCCCAAGATTTGTTCAGTCATTGTAGTGCGCTCTGCAAACAGAGCAAAACTAAAGAACTTGAACATGGACTCTCCATAGGTAAAGGGCAGTGGAGAAAGAGTCGACTGATGGCTTAGAATGTCCAAGGAAGGGCATACAGCATGTTCCAGGTACACCATTGGTCCATTGTGACTGACAGCCTGCCAGTGAACGACAGGAGCAATGCCCAGGAAACCCTTATCAAAACCAGGGGGGAAAGGCCTTGTACAAGAAATAGAATCGAAGCAAAATTAAAAGGAGGAGTGGATCTGAGGAGATATTTTGACAGATGAAGCTGAAGCAACAACACAACAGATATTATTGAAAGCATTTCTGCCCTGAAAATAGAGCTGTATATTCTGAACAAAGGGTACATAGATTTGTCAGTGAAGTCAGCCCACACAGGCTTCCATCAAAACTAATCCAAAGGCTTTAGAGAGGGGTGAGAAGTCCAGACTGTTCCCTGCAATTTGTGTGTGGTGATTGAAGTCAATAGAATAATTCTCTCAGGTCTGGAGAGACTCAGAAAATGCATGCCCTGTTTTTAAAGAACTAGTTGAAAACACACTCCTGGCGTTAATGAGTTTGAAAGCAGAATCTAAGAGTGCTCAGTGACCACATAAAACTGGCAACATTTACAACACACAAGGTCACAAGCATGGGCAGAACCCCTTTCCTTAAATGTGGGGAGTTGTGACCCACCCCCCACCCCAACCACAGAGGTCAGTTTCATCTTAGGTTCCCTTCTTTTCCTCACCTTGAGATACTCCTAGATTTCTAAATTGGTAATTTCAGAAAAATCAGTGTTTTGAGTGGGATGGGAAAGAAGGATGAATAAAACAGTCTAAGAGAAACAGCATAGTGTCAAGTGGCTCTTTTCAAAGTTTGGGCACTGGAGAGAAAGGAAGGTTGTCTTCAAATTCACTGTCCAGTCTGTGGCCCTCCTTGAACCAAAAGCGGTACACACACAGACAAGAGCCTCTAGGAGGACAAAGCAGAATTTTCACTGTCACTGTGCTTAAATCTATATTGAAGACAAAAACCATTTTCCTAAAGGCAGCTTATTTGCAAACCTCTCCCTGCCAGACAGCAGAGAGCATTTTTGGAATGAACATGATTACATTTTATACAGATTATTCTTCCCTTCTAGAGGAATATACCTCCCTCATCCTCAGAGATCAGGAATCACTTCTTTTTTATTTGTTCTCGGTTATATATTCTTACAAGCGTGGTAATTATGAGCTAGAGGAATGCTCTCAGGGCTCAATATGCTATGTAAAGAGGTTTTAGTCAAGGACGAACTGCATATAAAATGGTGGACAGTGGTCCCATAAGATGATAATGAAGCTGGAAAATTCCTGTTACCTAGTGTCAACACAGCTGTCATCATGTCCCATGCATCACTCACGTTTACAATGATGCTCGTGTCAATAAGCTTGCTGCATTTCCGGTCCTATAAAAGGATAGCACATGCAATTTGTACATTACAAAATAACAATGACTGTGTTACCATGAATAGTATCATACTATACTTTTATTATTGCAGTGTCCCTTTCTGCTTGTTAAAAAACTGTTGACTCTAAAGCAACATGCCCAGTGCATCTCATATCTACCACATTTCTTGATTGTATCATTTTCTCTCTCTTGATTTGAGCTCCTGTTGTTTTTTCAATGTGGCTGTAGAAGCAATAGGCTCCATATACCTCCAGCTCCTTTTGCTGTACCACACATATGACATTCTTTCAATGCAAAACTATAGCGAGGGGAAACATACCCATGGCTGCCGGGGGCTGGAGGAGTGGGGAGGGCTTGACAACAAAAAGCAAAAGGCAATGTGTTTTGGCTTTGCAGTTGTTCTATATCTGGTGTTGACAGTTAAACGCCTGCACAGGTTTATCAAAGCAAAGAAGTATTCACTAAATTGGGTTAAATTATAATAATAAAAATGAGGAAGATGAATAAACACTATGTAGATAATACCCAAGTGAGAATTGTATGTGTACATAGAAAGAAATATAAGGCAATGGTACAATTCCATAACAGAAACAAAGTGTTACTGGATCACCAAATGAGTAAAAATAACTTACAGCTTGACATTTTCTATTGTGTGCACATGCGTAGTGCTAAAAATCTGTGTACACAGCTACTCTTGCTACACACACAATATAAGCAGAGGTAAATGCAAGCAAAATTCTGTGTTTAGTGAGATTTCCATTTAATGTCTCCAACAGATAAATTTAAAAACTCCTTATGGTTGGAGACATTGTTTAATCAGTAGAGCATTTGCTTAGCAAGCTCAAAGCTCTGAGTTCAAACCCCAGTATCTCAAAAGAAATATATAAAACCTCTTTAAAAATTATTTCCCGCATAATATTAACTATCCTTCTCTAACTTTATCTACCCATCTATAGAAAGGTTAATAACCTCCTTTTTTATACTTATTGAATTATTTATTGTATCTTAAAATATACACTTTCCTAATAACCTATAAATTTTATGTATTTAGATGAACATGAGAAATTATTGAGGATTTACTTCTTTTTTTAGACAAAAATATAATTTCAAAGTTAGTATAAATTAATTGTACAAAGTAATGGATTTCATTATGACATTTTCATACATACATATAATGTACATTGATCCTATCATCCTCCATTACCAGTTCTTGTCCTCCCTCTCTCTCCTCCCCCTAGACTTCTTTCTCTTTCCAAACAGTCTACCTTCTAATTTCTACTTTCATGTCTTCTTTATTAAAAAAAACCTACAAATTCCACCTATGAGAGGAAACATGGTATTTTTCTTTCTTAATTTAGCTATTTTTCCTAACACAATGCTCTCTAGGCCCACATATTTCCCTGAGAACTGCGTGATCTTGCACTTCTCTATGTCTAATAATGCTGTGCTGTGCACATATACCACTTTTCCTTTACTCATTGATGAATACCTAGATTGAGTCCATAACTTGGCTGCTGTGGACATGCCATGGTAAGAGGTTTTAATTTTTTTTCTTGGTAATGGAGATTGAATCCAAGCTCACAAGTGCTCTCCCACTTGAACTACGCTTTTTGTTTTTGAGATAGGATCTCACTAACTTTGCCCAGCCTGGCCTTGAACTTGTGATCTAGCTGCCTCCACCTCCTCAGTAGCTGGAATTAAAAATTACTGAGTTTCTCCTACTTAATATTTTTCTGCTCTTGATTGATTTGTAGGCTATTGTTTGGAAAGTTGATACGTTTAATAGTAGGGTTATATGCACACATGATGAGTGTCTTTATTTTCTATGTTGTGTAGAAAAACAATTTAATATATTAAATTTTTGTTTAGCCACATTATTTTAAAAGCTCCTAAAATTTTTAAAGAAAAGGTGTCTATTTCATATCATTTCAGTATTATCTCAGTTTCTGTCAACTAAAACACTTTCTTTTGGATGATTTGCCAATTAGGAGGGAAAACAGGATGGTTTTTGTGTTTTTCCATCTTCTTTAGGATGACCTGAGTGTGTGAGAGACCGGACACGTGGGTAGTAGAGTGATGGGTTCCTGTATCCATGGGCAGGTCTTTTATGGATAGTCTACCTTAATTTCGAGTAGGGGGTTACTGGCTAATTTCTTCCCATTTTGGCACCTTTTTCCTATCATGTTCCTTGCTCATTCCCTCTTTGAACTTTGGGCAAGCTTTGGCTTTTTCCTTTGCCACACAGGAGTGAAGGGGCATTTCACGTAGAGTGCCAGCCCACACAGACTCTCCACTGTGCTTCCCAATGGGTATGATAAAGAGAAGGGAAAGCGTTGAGAGGCCCTCTACATAATCATGCTACAGATACTGAGGCCACAATGCTCCTGTCTCTCCTAACAAAGTAGTTTTACAGATAAGAGCTGGGAGCCTGGGGCAAAATGTGAATCGATGGTTATAATCAAAAAGATACTTTTAAGAAAATGCCAAATAAGTGAGGAAAGAAAACTTCTGTCTGGTACATGAGGTGCACTTGGCACACAGTAATTTCACCTTGGACTTCAAATTGCTAGGATCCCACCAGAACAGAGTGGATTGTATTTCTTTAAAATATGGGTAACCTCCACTCCAACCGAGGGGCTGTGCAGAGCTGCTGATGGAGAAGGTTTTCTGATGTTTCATGCTTCAATTTTTGCTCACCTGTAAAGACCTAAAATCTGTTAAAAACTAAGTAACATTTGTGAAATGAAGTGACGTAACCTTATGTCCAAATAGAAAGTGAACCACAGTTCCTTCTTCCTACTTAGACATCTCCTATTTCATTGTTCTCGCCCTTCCTCTTCATTACAGTCCCACAGACAGGAGGAGGTTAAAACCCACAATTTCAGCCTTGGACTCTCTCTGCTGCTTGCATCTCCTTCCCACAGTCCTTTGCAAGAGGAAGGCACAGCATTTCCTTTCTCTGCTTATTTAATAGGGACTTCCTTTACTATGTCTTCCTACTTTGTCTGGTGTCTTTCCTTGGCCTCTTTCCCATAACGGTACAGATGATGCAAAGAGGAAAAAAATGGCTTTTCCATAAGAGTATGTTCTGAAAAAGTCACAGTAATGCAGTGCTGCTCTTGGAGGTACATGCAAGGAACTTGGTTTTTTTCATGCTGACATTTATGTTATGTGAAAATAAGTCTTATGTTGACTTTATTGTTATGCATAATATTGATGGCTTTTTAAAGACATTTTCTTTTAATTAAACTTCCTTTTTGTGCTTACTATAGATATTTAGCAAGAAATGTATTATCTCAAATGCCATTTCAGGCACAATCGAGTAAATAAAGCTTTTCTCCTTTGCTATTTTTGAATGTATTCCTTTAGTGAAACTTGTCATTGTAAATATTTTTTCTTAAAACAAAGTTACTCAATTGTGGTACATTATTACGTTAAAAATTGTCAATTTGCTAGCATTTTATTTACAATTTTGCTTCTATGTTAATAAAAGTTAGTTATTTATTGTTTTTCTTTCTTCCTGGTTAGTATAGCTTTATAACTAGGTGCTATTATTCAAACCATCATAGAAGGCATGTTTCCTTTTGATTAGAAGATAATTTCATAGGTTGACAGGGCACTGGGGAGTTCAAATTTTGAGTAAATAATGTGAAATAAAATTATGTTTAAATATGTAAACAATGTATTGATAGCTGCAAAATAATGGGAAATGGAACAGGAGATGGTAAAGTTCAATATGTAGAGGGCCTTGAATATGAACACACATTTTATGGCTAGTCTGCACTGTCCAGGTAGACTTGGAATAGTTTTCTTAAGAGCTATAAACATTAAGTTTATTAACCTCAAACTGTTGCTTGACTTTTTTAAAGGATATATTTGCTGTATAGGAGGGATTCATTGTGACAATTCTGGAGAGCCTCACATTGTACATTGATTAGATTGCCCCCATAATCTCCTCCCCAATCGCCTCTCACCCCACTCAAAGCAATTCCAAGAGGCTTCATTATTCTATTTTGTATAGGTATATGAAGTCCATCAGTCATACTCCCTCATCTTAATCTCCTTTGTTCACCCTCTCCTCTCCCACAAGTACCTCCTCACGCTGTACAGTGGCTTTCGTTATTAATCTCTAAGTTGATGTTCAAAGGGGTTTCTTGATGTATCCCCACTGTGGGTGTACTTTACTGTGGTCAGGTCAACTCCTTCCCTTACTCTCCCTCACCCTTCCCTCCCTACCACCATTATTCACCAGCCTTCAGTACATACTGTTATATCCTCTGCCTTCACAGATGTTATATATTATATTACTGATGTACTATCATTTCTTTTCCCTTTCCCTCCTTCCCCGAGCTCCATAGAATAGCTCCACTACTACAAACATATTCATCATATAAGTTTGCTTACGATCATGTTTGTTTTTGTGCATATGTTTATCTTTTGGATCTGTTTTCCACATGTGAGAGAAAAAATGAGGCCTTTGTTTTTCTGAGCCTGGCTTACTTCATTTAACATGATGTCCTCCAATTGTATCCATTTACTTTCAAACCACATAGTTTCATTCTTTCTTATGGGTGAGTATATATATGTGTGTGTGTATATATATATATATATATATATATATACACACACACATATATATGTATTTACATATACAAAATGGAGTTATATATATAAATGTGATATATATATAATACATATACTGTGTTTATTTTTCCATCATTCTATTCAGTGTTTCCCAGTTCCAGGAACAGCTTTGTGTTTCATAGCAAATTGTTGGTGCTCCTTGTTCAACCAGAGCTAATAATAAAAGTGGGATATATGAATTTTCACACACTCTTGATAGACCTCAGCACCCATGGGTGTTGCATTTCTTTGCTTATAGAGGTTCGCCAGTTCTCAGGGTAGGAAATGCCAGTTACCTTCACAGTCTGCTCCACACTGAAGCATGACTGTGTTACTCCATGTTAATCAGAGACTCCTAGCAAACCTTTGCACCTCTCACCCTACCTGCCCAACATACACGAGCCACAAGAGGCATGCACATTGTGGGCATTTTTATGTCAGAAAAAACTCCTAGCATTGCTGCTGTGTTTGTACAATCAGGACCCAAAAGCGTATAAAATCACATGGTGGCAGATTGAAACCTTTGACGTTGACTCTCTAAATAGCTCCAGACTCATCTAGCCTAGATTTCTCATTACAAGGAAGAAATGAACCCTTGTAGCTTTGGCCTTTTTATGCAGGTATTCAGCCAAATGCAGTATAATACAGTGTAAAACTGTGTGCAGAGAGCTGCTCACATTTCATTAGTGTGATGTGTTGTTTCTTCCCTCCTGTGTGTTTTTAGCATCCGATAGAAGAGCTTAAGGATATTTATCTTTGTATGCCTGTAACTATGTTTGCTGAGTGTATGAGTCTGAAAATTTTTTTCTTTGGGGGATTTTCTGATCCTAATTCTTCCTGTCAGATCAAGTTTCTCTCCTTCTATAAAACCTATCTCAACACTTAGATCGTCCCTGAAGCAGTACCCTGCATAATCACTACATTCATGTATCCCCACAATAACTTATTTGTAGCGCTTACTTATGGATTTTGAAAATTCATATTTTTTTGGTATAAAGATTTCAGTCACTGAGGTTTCCATCTGTTTTTCCAACCCAGCTCACCAGATTAGAAGATTATGGAGCAGCAGAAGGGGGCTGTGGGAGACAACACAAGTCTTGAATCCATTTAACAAATCTTGAACCAGACAATAATGAATGAAAGATTTTTTTTCCTCAAAGGATCTACTTTTCAATATATTATACAAATATTGAACAACTATTCACTATAACTATGCTTTCTACAAATGGAGAAGTATAGGGATCCACAGCAATAGACATCAATCTAAGTTCATGAAAACACCCCTTAGAGGGTAACATTGGACCTCAGGTACAGAAAATGAGTTAGTGAATCAGAGTTGGTGAAAAATCCGTAAGGCAGAAAAAATAGCATCTCTGCTATAGTTTGGATCTTGAATGTCCACTAAAGGCCTATGTACTGAGGGCTTGGTCCTGGGCCTGTAGTAGTATGAGGAGGTGGTGGAACATTTAGGAAGTGGGGCCTGGTGGATAGACGTTAGTTCACTGAGAGCGTGCCTTTGAAGGAGACATTGGGATCCTGGCTCCTCCTCTTTTTCTCTCAGTTTCCTGGATATTATGAGGTGAACAGACTTCCTCTATCATCCACTTCTTCTTCCATGATATACTGCTTCGTGACAGGGTCAAAGAAAGAAGGCCAGGAAACCATGAATTGAAACCTCTGAGACTGTGAGAAAAAATAAACCCTTTCTCCTTAGAAGTGCTCTCACACAGTGGCAGAAAGTTGATTAATACAATGTCAAAAGACCCAGGAATGAGAGCATCTCTGAGAGGCAAAAAGTCCGGTTGTACTTCGGAGATATTGTAATAAGTAATTTGACTTCATCCTAAAAGAAAATATTTCATCCCAGTGGAGTGGAAACTGAAGGAAGCAAGAGGAAGGTGGGGCCATTGCATCGAATTTGCTTTTAAAATGAACAGTTTGATTGAATTTGAAGAAGGGAGTATATGGAGTTATAGGAGTGGATACCACATAAAAATTAGAAGACTTATTTTTTGTGGTTCAGATATTTCTGATTTCTGTGTAGATGGTGGGGAGATTTTAAGAAGCAAAAAATATCTCAGGAATATGCTGGGGGAAGACGATGAATTTAGTTTTGGACTCTTGGCATTTACAGTGATTGTGCAACAACCCTAGGAAAATGTACAGCCTCCGGTGTTTGAAGATGGAATTGGTTCAGAGGAGAGGTCTACATTAATTAATTGACATTGAGCTGTGTGGTCACTTAATTTTACTGCTTTATTACAAAGTCTATGACCTCCTGCCATCAGCTGTATTTTCTTGCATACTCATCTCCTACCAGCAACTCCCATGGCCCCCAATCTGAAAGTCAAGTGCATATTTTAAGCATTTTCCATAACTCCTTAAATTTGTTTTTCTCTATGAACAAATTACAATAGTCTAGGTCCCATAGCAATTAGTTTGTATTGATGGTGTCCATACTTTTGGACCAGTTATAGGCTCTACACTGTTGTTCTGACCACTCTATTGGAAAGGCCAAGGTGCAGGCATGGAATGACTAACTTGAAGAGCTACCCTTATCATCTACAGGAGATACCGTCCTGCCTTCCAACAAGCATTTTGTGAGTGCTTCCTCTGATCATTGGTTTGACACACACATTGACAATGTTCAATCTCTGAACATTGGTGAATAGAGCCAACATTTTATATTGCTTTATATTCTGGAAAATGGCTTTAGTTCCCTTTGGTAAAGATTGGGATGATATTCATTGTGAATATGCAAAGTGCTTTTTAAGATCTTTTCCCATATGGGATTATTTTGGTCCTTTTTCTTTTAAGTGTCTGGTCAGTGTACTGGCTTAAATTTGACAGGTGGGGGAAGAATTGCATCTTTCCATTGTTTTTGTTCAATTAAATTTTTTGCTTTAAAGCTGATCTTATTTTCCTCTGGGCAAGTCAAGTAATACCATATTTGCTTACTTTGATCACTTGATGTCTTAGTCTATTCAGAATACCATCACTGTGGGATTTAGGACTTCAAATGTGAATTTGGAGTGATGGACACAAATGTTTAGTCCAGAGCACCTGCATCCCTTAGAGCTGTCATTGCACCCATCTTGTTTCTGTCATTAAGCACTATTGCCTAGCTTGTGCAAATTTATCAGTTCTCTAATATTGCCATAGGAGGCCTATTAAAGCAGGCTTTTACCTCTACTTGTACTTGGCTCCTCTTACAATTATATTCTGGATCTCGTTTTTAGTACATTCTGTCCTCTAGTTGCAAGATATAAGTCCCTTTAAATGTTGCTGTGGGAGATCTTTGTTTTTTCCTAGGGTGAATTGAGTTGATAGTTGGTTAATCTGGGTGTGCTATTATCTTCTTCAATGATTATAAAATCTTGAACAAAGCCAGATAATTGTTAGGCCATCTTAACAATCACATGCCACACTAGTGCTTAAACCAATGCTTCATTTTAAATTTCTACCTTGTCATAGTCAACCACTGGTCAGCTTTTAGGAACTGTAATGTTATTATACATTGAGTGATTATCAATACTCTAATTTCATCTGCAGTAATATTTGATTTTCTTCTAATTGATCAGTGGTCCTATTCCAGAATCTATCCTGAGAAACTTTTCCCAAAAGTACCAATAAGATTAGCTTCAGTTTCTTCAAAAGGCAGAGTTTAAGACAAAGGATTGTTAGCAAGAATTTATACACAGGAATTAATGAAAGAAAATAAAGGTAGGCTATAAGGATGTGATTTGCATCAAAGAGATGACCCCCAAATGTCTTTATAAATCCTTCCTGTATCCCCATCTGCTCATTACTCATCCCAAAGAATGCTACTATTTGGACTTCTAACAATTCATCTTTTGTTTTGCTTATTATTCGCTTCACTATGTAGATTACTGTCATGCTGCTCACTATATAGGTTGATGGGACAGAAGATGTAAATATTACTTTCATATCTGTGTTCCACCCTATTCTTTAAGATCTTGACCCCTTTCCTCTTGATCATCTTGACCTACATATTCTAATATTTTATTCTTCCTACTATGAGATTGCTCAAAGTTTGCTGATTTCTCTTCCTGTTAGCATCTGTCCTCTGTCTGCTTGTTATAATTTCCTGTAACTAAAAATAGGGAAATACTTAAGGGGAAATGTGGCATTCATAAACTCACACTCTCCTGTGTAAGCCATCCTTTTCCTTGGGATCTCACCTTTTAAGTCCTAGATATGGTAGAAATTTTCTAATTTCTTTCAAACAACTTCTGGCATCTTACTGCCTTTTCTAATTGTTCTCAGTGAGAGTGCGCACGTGTGTGTGTCAAGTTTCTTACTCAATAGTTAACAATGCAGTTTCCAAAAATACATTATTTTGTATTTTGTTATTTTTTATTATGTCTCCCAATAATTCCTTCTAGTAGTGATACTTCATTTTTCTCACTTCTATTTTTAACCTCATTCTCTTGACTAGAACTTTTCACCTCTAGATATAAAGTTCTTACTTTTCTGTCAGTCCAATGGAGGAAAAAAATACTTTTGACCTTGTCTCACACTTGAAAGTTATTCTTTTTATTTTTCCAACTTTATATATATCAAAAAGTTTTATACCACTATCTCCATTTCATTATACAGAATTCCTCCTCAAACCTCTACCTCTAAAATTTATTTCCCAAGTCCAAAACTTTGCTAATACTATTCTAGATTTCCATGGGTGCTTGCATTCAATTCAAGGCCTAATTTCCTCACTGAAACTCATAGTTACAAATTTGGCAATACCTCACCTTCCATTCTGAAACTGCAGGTGGCAACCCTTCGGCTGTGGGCTACTCCATCCCTGCTGCAAGCACCCATAGCTTAATATACCCTACCTCGCACATTTTCCTTCTGTTTCTTTTTCCACCTATGTCTTCAATGCTTATATATTCCATGCTTGTTCTTAGTTTTTTTGCTTTCCTTGAGAAAGTTGGTATTTTTCTTTGGTTTCACCTATTATCAAAATGCTTGATGCCATGAACATGAATTTTTAACTCAGGTCTTGACTATTGCCTTGATACCAAAGTGTCCAAGAATTGTCATGCCTGAATGTGAGGCTGTCCTTATTAATAACTGTTTGATCAAACTTGCTAAGTTGAGTAAGTTTAGTAAAATGGCCACAATAGTAAAGTACACACCAGTATTTGTGGAGAGTTTTAAGCTGGTACACAAACTGATGTGGTTCGTGGCTTATTTATGGCCACTGTAAAGTACTGTCTTTCTTTGGTTCACTCCAAATTAACAGAAGATCTCTAAGGACAGACCTGTCATTCAATAATTTTAATTGTATTGAGTCATTTCACCAAACATCACGGTATACCAGAGACCCCGTGGGATATTATCTAAGAGAAAGGAAAGGAAAAGATTTGATTGCTACCTGTTTTAGAGAAGGATGAACATTAAACAAAGTTAAATAAAGCCACATGGGCGTGTGTGTGTGTGTGTGTGTGTGTGTGTGTGTGTGTGTGTGAGTGATGTGTGATAGGAAGACATGAAGTAAGATAGAGTGGTTAAAAACATTAATTTAAAACCATTCTTGCTATTTAGTCCTTGCTCCACCACTTAACATCCTATGTGATTTTGAGAGTTATCCAGGACTTTAATTCAATAACTTCATCCATAACTATGAAAATGGTCTTACAAAAATATTAATTCTGATTTATGGAATATCAAAATAGAAACAAACAGCAAATTCAGGACCTATGATAATACAGAACTAAGTGTATTTATATTGGAATAATTAGTTTGTTTTATGAGATTATGGATCTATGTTTATATTTTCTTTATTTCCAAATTTATTAAATAAACATAGATGATTCTTCTCCCCTTTAAATCTAGTCTCTCTCCTTCACTCTGCTCCATAAATGTATATGTATATTTGCTAGTGTTAAAAGCTGCAGAAGAAAGATAGTAGAAAAATAAAATGTATTATTGAAGACAAAGATTACTAATACTCTGAACTGTTTCTTTTGACTCCATGTTATTTGAAGCATAGCTAACAAAAGTCCTTGAACCTTCTTAATGTCTAAACAATGAAACTACTTATAACTCCAAGTAAGAGCATCAATATATCATATGTATGTTAGAACAAGGTTCAGCAACCATTTGTTTAAATGGAAACTTCTACATTATTAATTTGTAGGTTTTCTAAAACTGATGCATAGTTTAACTTACATATTAGAAGTTTTTCAACATTTTCTGCATCTTGGGCTTAGTATGTAGCTCAAGTGGTAGAGTGACTACTTAGCAAATGCCAGGCTCCGAGTGTTCAAACTCCAGTAGTACAGGGAGAAAAAATCCTGCATCTTCATTGCATCTATCAAGTAACAACAATAATAATGAAAACAATAAGCATGATAATATTGTTTAATTATGCTTGTAAAGATAATAAAGTTTTTAATAGTAAATAACAAAACCACACTACCATAAAAATCTCCCTATGTGCCAGTCACTATTCAAATGCTTTACATCTTACTTTTGGTCAAAAATGGACAATTCTCCATCATTATTTGATTGTAGGGAGTAATTAAAGTAACAGCTTTCCTTGCCTTTTCTTTCTTCTTCTTCCTAGATAGAAGCAGAAAAAGAACAGTGATAATAGTGTTTTCAGTTTTGTCATTTTTTTTCCAAAATTAAAACAAATAGCCAGGTGCTTATGGCTCACACCTGTAATCCTAGCTACTCAGGAGGCAGAGATCAGGAGGATCTTTGGGTTCGAGGCCAGAACTTGCAAATAGTTCCTGAAACTCTATCTTGAAAAATTCAGCACAAAAAATACTGGCAGAGTGACTCAAGCAGTAGAGTGCCTGTCTAGCAAGTGTGAAGCAGGCACTGAGTTCAAACTCCAATGCCATCAAAAAAAAGCTTTTTAAATAATTCATTTTCTCAAAATAACTTAATTCTCCTATTTAGATTATTTTTTCACTTGCAAAACATATCTACGTAATAGTATTCATCCCTTGTCATTTCTTTTTTTTTTCTGCATCTCATTTTAGTGACTATAATGCAAGAATTGTGGGATCTCCCTTTCTGTCTTGCCTCTAATTCTCAAAATTAAAATATACATTTAGTGTAAGGAATTTGCAATTATACTGCAGAAAGTAACAGTGTAATTCCAAACATTTAGAATTATGATCCAAAGACAGAGGATTAGTTAATTATAGTTTACAAGATGTTCCATAAGGAACGCTTGAAGAAAAGGTTTTGCACATCCAGAATTATATTTAATTATTTGCAAAAATAATCTGCAACTTTGCTCCCAATAACTTAGGTTTTACAACAATCTTATACCTATGTATACTTATGTTGAATATAATATTTTGTGATTTAAAATATCTGTCTAGGAAAATTATTAACAAATATAGGCATCCACTGGTTAACAATATCTCATAGCTAGAAAAAAATTAAACCAATAAGAACTGTGTATTGATTTGTGATGTATCCATATTTTTTTTAGTGATTGATGGGAATTTTATCAACTTCATAGTTATTAAATGAATAGAGTTTCAGACTGAAAAGAAAGTTTGGTCGGTAGTTTGCTTATGGCTCTCAATAACTTCACTTTTAATATCTCTATCATTCTTGATAACCTAGGAAGTAGCTTAGACTAGAAAAAGAAATTCACCAGGATACTCAAAAGAGCTGACTTCACCCTTGAGCATTAGCTACTTTTGCACAATTGCTACAAATTTGATACATAAATTACACACATAAAAAGCAAACAAACTCAAAAAGAAATTGCAGCACTTTACCAGTACAAAAATTCCTAACATTGGCGAAATAGTCAATGGAGTTTTATTGCATTGTTAGTATGTAATTTAACAGACTTTAGTATGATCACAGAGTTGTGCATTCATCACCATAATCTAATTTTAGAAAATTATGAACCTAAAGGAATTCTTATTAGAAGTGAATTCTCATTTTATCCTCAACATCTTGACTTAAGCAACAACAGACCTACTTTCTGTCACCAGTGATTTGCCTACTCTATGTTTTCTGAAATTGGAATTATTCAATGTGTAGTCTATTGGAACCAACTTCTATCAAAAATTGTCCCTGTGGTATCATGTATTAGTATTTCATATTTTTATTGATGTGACTACATTACAGTGTGTTTATTCATTTATCAATTGTTGAACTTTATGGCTGTTTCCACTTGGGGATTATTATAAAACATACTGCTGTGAACCTTTATGTATGAGTTTTGCATGTAATTGTTATTATTTGGGAGTATATATGTATGAAGAATTGTTGAATCATATGCTAACTATTTAAGAGTTTGTGGAGTTGCTCACATGTTTTTCATGTGACTTCATCATTTTCCATCACCACTAGCAAGGTATAAGAGTTCTCATTTTCTCCTGTGGTAGCCAACACTTACTATGTATGTTTTCTTAGCTGTTACCACTCTTGTAGTTAAAAGCAGAATCTCACTATGGATTTGATTTGCATTTTTTCCATGAATAATGGTGCTATCTATCTGTTTTTTCCATGAGTTCATGATTGCCTGTTTATCTTATTTTGCGAAATGTCTATTTTCTTCTTTTTTTTTAAAGTTTGGTTATTTGTCTTTTATTATTAATTTGTACAAGTTTTTTTATATATTCAAGAGATACAGCCGTATCAAACATAAGATTTGTAAATATTTACTTTCATCTATGGTTTATCTGCTCATTTTCTTAATAAAATTACTTGCAGCACAAAGTTTTTAACTTCGAGTAGTTCAGTTTGCCTATTTTTTTCTTTCATTACTGGGCTTTCAGCCTTACATCTAAGAAGCCACCACTTTAGCTAAGGTCATGTATTTTTTTTTATATCTTACACCAAAATTATCATGTTTTTGTCACTTACTCTTAAGTCCATTAGTTATTTTGAGTTTATATATAGATAAACTCCCAACTGTGAGGTGGGGAGCCTAACTTCATTGTGCTGCATGTGGATTAGAGTTCACCTTGCAGCCCTTTCAGCTGTGACCACAATTACTGTTTGGGAGCCTCTTGGTGGTGTGGTTAGGTGTGAGAGAGGAAAAGATTAATCCATGACTAAATGTCTGTTTCTCCATGGGTTCGGGGCACTGGGCTCTAACTTTCCCTCATGTTTCTCCTCTGATACAGACTTTTTTTTTCTCTCTTTATGTGAGACAGTAAGGCAAGAGTGGCTAGACTTTGAGAAATGCTTTTGCCAGATTTAAAGAAAGGTAGTAGTTCTCCTGCAGGATGGGACTTTTGTGGAAAGGCGCAGAGAGAGGACTGGAATTTGAACTTGGGGATTTTCACTTGCAAGGCAGACATTATGCAAGTCCAGAGTCACACCTCCAGTTCAGGGTAGGACTTTTTTTGTGACAAGACTCTGGGCAGGTTTCAGGGAGATTGCTTTTCTTGTCTTCTTAGTGAGTCACCCAGAGATCAGTTCATGAGTTGCTGGAGACAAAGCACTACAAAATTGGCAGATTCCCAAAGATCACATTCCCCACAGAAAGACAAGTGCTGTGTGAACTCACTTTATGTGGATCACTTTATGTGGATTACGAGGGGGTTGATATCCTGGAAGTGGAGAGTAGAGTGGTGGTTAGCTGGAGGCAATGGACAGTAGCAGGAAGGGGTATGGGTAAAGTTTGATGGATGAGAGCCCGGAAGTGAGAGGTTCTAATGCACTGTTGCACAGAGGGGTGACTGTAAAAACAACCGCGTGCCATGCATGCATTTCAAGAAGTTAGAGAAGGGATTTTGAGTATATTCACCATAAAAATAAGTATTTGAGGAGACTATGTTTAACCTGAGGTGAATACTACACACTGAGTATATGTGTCAAAACATTCCATGGTGCTTCATGAATGTGTATAATTGTTATAGTTTTGTGTATTAATTAAAAATACTTTAAACAGTAAATAAAATGAAAAACATTTTTCTTAATCAATATAGTTAGTAAAAGGAAATTCAAATCTTGGTGCCTTAAAATTTATGAAAATATTATGAAGATTAAGTTAATTTTCAGACTATACTAAAGATTTACAAAATAATAAAATATTTAAAAGTTGTTTATAACTTATTCCCTTTAATGCCATAAATCAATGTATCACATGTGTGAGAAACTTGAACTATAATTTCAAATAAATGGCAAATGAAAAAGCAAGATCTAAAGCTTTGCTGGTTTTGATTAGAGGTACTTCTTTTTATTCCACAGATTTGAATATTATACTATGCATTTGGAAAGTTGTTATCTGCAAATATTTACTATGTATTTAGATAAATAATTTTCATTTAACCTTACATTAATCTGTAGCTTTGTTTTCTTTTAAAATACGAAACAGCCTTTTAATGATTACTTCTTTCAGCTTCTATGATATATTTTCTACAGTCCTATTTTTAAAATAAATATGCATACATAATTGCTGGTGTTACTGCAATTATTTTCAGCATTTTTTAACATTTGGGGAATGCTTTAACGATGTTTTACTCCTATTTTTTTTCTGGTATGATCTTTGCTTTGCTTTATTAACCTTGAGCTAGTGATTCTGTTGGTGAATGTTATATACATAGTTTTCTTTGCTCTTTAATTTCTAAAAGTGCCTTTATTTTAGTTTTACTTTTGAATTTTTGTTTGGCAAAAATATTAGTATATCATCTTAAATAGATTGCAGTTTTCACTTCACATTTCCTTTTTTTTTTTTTTTTTTTTTTTTTTTTTTTTTTTTTTCCGGTGCTGGGGACCGAACTCAGGGCCTTACACTTGCCAGGCAAGCGCTCTTCCACTGAGCTAAATCCCCAACCCCTTCACATTTTAAAGATATTATTATAATGTCTTTTGGCATTTTATCAGTTGTGAAGCAAGTGCTCTTATTCCAATTGACCCTGAATGGTTAGTGTTTTATGCTTTTAATGATCAAATTCTGTACTTTCAGTGTGTTATTTTCAGGCATCCAATAGCCACAATCTCACAGAGATGGTGGGCATTTGATTCTAGTCTAAATTAAGGATTGGGCTTATTTATATCTATGAGAACAGTTAAAGCTGACAATGATGCATGAGGACTGCCTCTACCTGTAAACCTGTTCGGTAATATTCTCTGTAGTTATCTTTTTCTTGCCTACTTTCAAAGTCAATGAAGTCACAAGAGCTCCCCTGGACATCTGCAGACAAGCCTACTCACAGACATGTTCAAGTCACTGTGTGTGTGTAAGTGTACGTGTGTGTGTGCTTGTGGTATGTGTGTACATGTGTGTATGTGTGTATATGTGTACACGTGTACATATATGTATATGTGTATATGTGTACGTGTATACATGTGTGCGTGTGTGTACGTGTGTGCACATGTGTGTGTATATGTGTGTGTGTGTGTGTGTAACATGGCTGTGCCTTGAGAGGCATTACTGAACTCTCTGATAGTCTAGGTTGACAACTGGTCACTAAGCATTTTCTCTCAAAACTCTGTAACTTGTACACATTTTACATTCTGGAAGCTTGTTCTCTCTCTAGAATAATTTTTTTCACTTCCTGGTATAAATCCTTAAAATGCCGGCTTTCTTCAGCTTCCTGGAGATAAGTAAATCCTGTTTGATTTATCACCTGCTGTGTATATCGGGACTTCAGTCAACCCAACCTAACTCTTTACATTTTTTTCAGTAGACTGCCTTCCGCTTGCCTAAGTACACATTTCATTTTCATCTTTAATATATCTTGGTAATTATTCCAAAGCATATTTCAATATGAGAATTCATGCCTCAGTCTCTGCAGACACTACTCAAAACAGCCTTAAAATATTGCCTATTCACTATATTCTCTGTTTTCTTTTGTTAAGAAACTTCATTAAATTCATGCATTCAGTCTGTTTTCAGTTTTCTTAATTTCTCCTCCTTAGTCTCTAAATCTTAACTTCCTATGATATCCAAATCTTGCTTTCTAATTCCCCATTTTGGGGGGGACAACATTCTGGTAATTTTTCTTAGGCAATTTCAAATTTATTGTACAATTTATACTTTATTGCTTACTGCTTAATTTCTAAGTGCTCACTTGGTTGTTTTTGTAGCAAATTTTCTTGTCTAACATTTGCTCTTATTCATCAGTTTCTGATTTTTTCATGGAATTTACTTTTTCCTTTTCTGTCAGAGAATCTTGAATTTATGAAGCACAGAGTTTTTTTTAGATACTTTGATTGATTCTTATTTTAAGAGCAAGTTCTTCACCTACTTGTGGCATATATTAACTGCCTTTTATAGAAAAAGATTTTCTTGTTTCAACAGCAACAAGGAGTTCTTATTAGAATTTAATCGCATAGAAGATCTATGTCTATGATGGATGTCATGTGAGGTGGGGTGGTTGCATGAGTCTAGAAATAATAAAAGGTAGCAATTTCTAGGAATGTACTTATATGCTGTTTCCTATGGATATTTTTATTCATCAGTCAGGTTATAATCCTCATTAAAACCACATGAGTTAATATACTTTTATCTCATTTTATAAATGTAAGGGTAAGCTCAATTTAAATGTCAAGAACATTTAGTAGCAGGTGAAGGTACCAGAAATAAGAAATAGACAACACTACTAACAAAAAAGAAATTCGGCAAGAGGGCAAGTCTATAGGTGATATGCTGAGATATGCATCTCTTTTCAATATGTATTATCCAATTTCTCTATGGAATGTGTGGAATTTCAAACATGGCACTCAAAATTAAGAACTTCAGCAGGTAGTTACAGAAATAAGCTTGACATTGAAGACATAAATAATATAATATTCACTCTATCTTATAAAGTATTAATTTATTTCAGTAGTTTCTAAGGATCTATCTAGGTATATTTTGTATGAAAAGTTTTATTGGTGTACTTAGAAAACTACTATAATTAATTAATTAAGTTAGTTAGTAAGTTAATTTTGGGATACAGGACCTTGCTGGGTATCCCAGGCTGGCATTAAACTCATAATTGTCATCTCTTAGACTCCCCTGAGCTTGGATTAGAAGCATAAATGGTCACTCCTGGCAGGAAGCTACTTTTATAAAACGTTCATTTGTATAGTGATTTAAAATCCATCCTTAACTATAGAGCTTTCTGATCATTGATTTGATTTAACAGTTATTGAAAAAATTGTGGACAAAAAATAGAAGTAATGCAGTTTTAGGTTGATGGTTCTTGACACTGTGGTGGACTGCATAGAGTAGGGCTTCCCCATGGCACAGCCTGGCTCTGGAAGCATGTGTCTTTGGTGCCTGCAGAGCTGTCTGTAGTGCCCTGTGTGCTGGAGACTACCTTTGTCATCTGGTGGTGGATATCAACCCCTTTTTGAAAAAGGTTTGACACTTCTGGGCATAGCAACACAAATATAATCCCAGAAGGTAGAGGAAGGACCATCTTGAGTTCAGGTCCAGCTTGGGCTATGTAATGAGATTGTGTTTTAACAAAACAAAGAAATTATGAAACCATCCCTATCAGTAATGCTTGGCTTCCGATCGCTCTGTGAGCATGTCATATTTAACCATTGTCCTCTTACTTGGGTTCCTCCACTTCACAGTACTGTACTGTGGGTTTAACTTGTATTTTCTCACTAATTGTCCTGAACTCAGGTGTAACTGGCCATACTATAGTTTTGCTTGTAGGGTGTCTGCTCTAGTTATTTGCTCTTTTATTGTTCTTATTTTGTATTTTATCATTTTATAAGGTTTTTATTTTTCATTGTTGATACAACTTTGTTTTTATAGGTATGTAAGTATCTTCCCACAGAGTGTGGCTTACCTTTTCATTTTCTCAATAGTGCTTTTTGTTAAGCAGATTGTAAATTGAATGAAGTTTGATTTATTATTTATTTCATTTATGCCTATGTTTTTGTGTGTCTTTTTAAGAAAGCTTAATTGTCCCCAAGTTCAAAGTTTTCTTACAGGGACTTTATAGTATTAACACATATGTTTGAAAGCAGTAGCCCTTTTAAATCAGTTTGCAGACCCAGAATCTATTTCTTCCCAAACCTAGTAATAGGAGGTTCATTTACTGAAGACACAATTGTCAATGGACTTTGTGTTAGAAACTAAATTTGCAAAGTATTAAATATGCAAACACATAGTGAACTTTTAATATATTTCAACATTTTTGGGTAGAGATGTTTGGATCAAGGTGTACGCCACCAGAAATGCTTGCTGCAAATTTTCCCATTCAGTGCCCTTTAGCAAGGAAGAATTTTAAGGCATTTGGATCTTCCCAGCATCATTAGTTACACTCCAGAAAGCTAAAGCAGAACTCTGCAATGTTTCATCTCCCAGACAAACTACTTGTAAATCCCAAGGATTCCAAGGGTGGCCTGTAATTTGAAAGCCAGGTTGATAGGAAAACAATGATCCAAGCCAGTGCATTGATAGGAACTGTACATTGCTGCATTTAATTTAAGACCATTAAATCATCTGCTAACCTCTTCAGGATTCCAACACCAAATTTGAGATGACTTTTGCCTTCTATTTCTTTTCTTCTACTCTTACTGCTGCCACTAAATTAAAAGTGCTGGATGTTGCATACGGTCCAGCAACATTGGTGTTTGTTTTTAAAATCATTGCTTTGTGCCATGCCATACATCCTGTCATACAGATTTCTGTCCCTATCACATACAACAAATATCTTTCTTATTTTCATTCTTTCATTTTTTTTCTGGTTTTGCTCCTCAGGTGACAGGTTGGAAATATTGCTTCAATACTAAAAGGCAAGAAGGATGTGTAAATCAAATCCTCAGTTATAATCAAGGCTCATTACTTCCCATAAAAGGGAGGAACATGGCTGTCAATGCATGGTTTCCTTTAAAATTATAATCAATTTTTCATGCAGTCACCCTCAACTCTAATACATACATGGAAGTTGTATTTTTAAAAAATCATTTGCCTAACTTAAAATATACCTTCTGAGAAATATATTTGCATAGGAGAAAATGATAAAATACAGAAGATTCCTTTTGACTGAAACAAACTTGATATGATTCCCTGCAGAATTTCTGTAAATTTCACAAATCTTTCAAAGATGCCTGAGGAAAATTGTGTTTTCAGCTGTGTTCACTGTTGAGGAAGGAATAGTTCAGAACATTCAGGTCATCATTATTCTTTTTTTTCATGAATTAAGAAAAAGGTTAATCCCTGATTGTTTCTCTGTTGACACAGGTGGAATCTCATAAGCTATTTGATTAAAAACTCTGTACCCTGAATATTTTTATATCATACTTTTATTACAAGCAATATTATGATGAAGAAGTCTTTTAATTACATTTTGTTCACTTTCTAAAACTTCCCTGTTCACTGTCTCAAAACCTGAGAGTATGTGTTCTACATGGAGTGATACAAATATATAGCAGGGCAAAATGTAATGACTTTGTTAGCAGTTGATTATACTGACTATTACAATACACACGTAAATAAAGACATGTCTTACACAATGTATTCAATGCCTTGGAGTGTAGGCTTTACGAAATGAGTCCAGAGTATGGAAATGTACTTTTGTCTTTGAAACTCTACTGCTTACTACTGATATAAATTTGGTGTTTCCATTTTTTTGGAAAAGAGAATGCTTTATTTTAAGTAATTAATAGTTTAAAAACAAAGCATGTCTTCAGTGATTATTAAATTTCTAGTATGTTCATAGCCCCTGGTTTCTCCTAAGAGGTGCTCCAATCTCACTTGTTCAAGTTATGAAGTTTGGCTTCTCAACATCTATGCTATCCTCACATTGACCCTTTCTTCATCATTCATTTCCTCTGAATATTGTCAGGGTAAGGAATGACTCAAGCCTATAAGAAGATCTCCTAGGGATGCTATTAACACCATTCGCCATGCTTCCTGCATTGTCAATGGACTTGGTGCTTGGAACTCCAAAAGTCTTCTTGCTTGAAACTTAGGGTCATATCAGATGGAACTGATCAAATATGCAGAGAAGAGGATGTGGAGCTTGGTCCTACTGTTACAGAAGCAGGTCTACATCTAGTGCTTGTTTAAGAGACAATTGATTCCCTCATTGTTTAAGCAAAAACAAAGTAGGATCTCCTTTCCTTACATTCAAGGACATTCCCCTGAGATATTAGTTGAATAAATTACTGCAATTAATGTTGTGGAATTTCTACTTACTTGAAAAAATAATAAACTGTCTTTGTTATAAATTATTTGAAAAGTAGTATTTATTTTAAAGTAAATAAAATATAAAGCTGAAAAAAGTATAATCTATAGATAGAGTTGTGCATTCACCTCTGATATTTAAATGGCACTGTACTTCTTAGGATTCATATAACTTCAAATGTATCTGCCAAGGAACATATTTACATCAGAGAAAGCCATAAAATACAGGACACTTCTGTTGACTGAAACACACTTGTGTGGTCACCTGCTGAATTTATGTAAATTTTGCAAATCTTTCAGAGGTTGCTGAGAGAAGCTATATTTTTAGCTGTGTTCACTCTTCAGTAAGAAGTAGTTGGGGTTACTTCTGGTCATCATTCCATTTTCTTATGAATTAAAAACAGTTTCATCTGTGTTCTCTGTTGACACAGTTCAATTTTGTACATTGTGTAACTTTTTACAACAACATTTTCCCCAATTCAATAATTGTTTGAATGTATAAATGATAAAATGTATATATCATTTTATAAAATAAGTAAGTTTTAAAGCATATATTTTATAACCAGTTGTGATGCATGTGATTCACTCTGCTAAGAGTAACCTTGTCTTCCCTCTTCTCTAGGTACAGTATCTACAAAAGGTAGCTTGAGAGCCATGAGCTAATGCTGGGTAAGGTGAGCCTCTGAATGTGATGGCCACATTTTCACTGTCTTTTGTTGCATTTGACAGCAGTTTGAGAATTATTGTCCTTCTTTTCTTTCTTTTGGCACTCCTGCAGTTTGAACCCAGGGTCTCACTCTTGCTAGGCATCTGCTCTACTGCTTGAGCAATACCTTCGGTGAGAATTATATTTTGAAGGAAAAAAATCCACCCTTATCTTTTCTTAAACATTTGATCTTTCAGATCATTCAAATTACCAGATTATTAGAGCATCATTTTCCATTCCTTATGTAACAGGCGTATTCACATCTAATCTTCTGATATTAAATCCAATTTAAGAAACTCAAGTTGGGAGAAAAATTCTGCTCATCCAAATATTGTTACACTGTAAACTAGAAAAGGGAAACCAAGGTAAATACATGGGAAGTGCCTTTGCTTGATGGCTTTCATTTCCCTGTGACTGAAAATCCAAAATCAAATCACCCTATGCATATGACACTGCAGAGTTTCTATTTATTCATACACCTGCTTCATTATATTTATTTATGTATTTGTTACTTTATTTGTATGGGCAGTATGGGAGGTTGAACTCAGGGTCTTAAACTTGCCAGGCAGGTGGCCTACCATTTGATCCTCACCCCAACTCCAATTGTTTTATTTTAAATGAGAAAAAACATGACATTTGTTTTCTCCTAAGAGAATGTTTTCTTACAGACATCGATTGTCGTATTTAATTCTCTTCCACAGGGGAAAAAAATCTTTTCAATAGGTTTTTTTTTCCTTCAAATCAATGGAGAAAATTGGTTGTACACTAGGACAATACAAGGATGAGGTGAGGGTCATGGTGACAAGCACAGCATAGGGAGTCTGCCTTTCATTGCTCAGCCATTTTTTCCTTCTTTAACACTGCCCAATACTGAGCCTCATTCTGCCTCAGTTTTACTAACCAAAGCCTCAGGGTCCAGTCATTATCAACTGGAGGGAGGGTGGGAAGCCATTCCCATTGCCAATCTGTGTAGGAGTTAATATTTAAACTAGCCAAAGGACTCGGGAACTTTTGATCTAATGCATACTGGTCAAGAATTTTAGCTCAGTTTAGTACGTTTATAAGATAATTTTGTTTTGCTGTCCAGCAACTTAGAATTCTTAAATAATTATCAAGCCAGTCAGGGCTGCTGCCACATTTTGAAATTTAAAAAGCAAAGCACACAATTTTCTATTCTGTTATCTTTAGTAAGTAACAGAAGCATCCCGAATTCACACCAGATTCAATCAGATCTGTTGCTGAAATACAAAGATTCTATCCCTTTTTCTTTCTACAGTGTGTTTTTTTTAGGTCAATAGTGATGTTTTAAGCTACTACAGTGACCAATGACCTTGACCCCATGACTCCATCCATTCTTTTTTATTATTATTGCTGCACTGGGAGTACAATGTGACATTTACAAGAGTTTTACAATATACCATAGTTAAGTTCACCTCCTCTAACATTCTCCTTTATCTCCCCTCCCCCATTCCCGAGTAATTTCAATAGGTTTCATTTTTTTTCATTTTCCTACATGTGTACATAATATTTCCACTATATACACTTTCCTTACATTCTCCCTCCAACAGTATCAAAATCCCAGACAGGACCTGTTTTGCCTGCCTGTTCTCCATTTTTGTTAAAAAAAAAAAAAAAGACATTTTTGTTTAAGATAGCTATTTTATAAGGCATTTCGTTGTGACAATTTCATGCATATAGGTATTATAACCCAAATTGGTACATCCTCTCTCCTTTACTCCCTGTCTTATAGTGATTTCAACAGGTTTAAAAATTATACATTCATTGTTGAAGAGAAAGTACATAAACCATATTCACCTTCCTAACTTCCTTCTTTTACCCTCTGTCTCGTGGGGATTTTGATTAAGTTTAAATTATGTGATTTCAATGCACTCTTGTTCCACCACATTCTCACAAAGCCGTGGAGAGTCAAATCACATACATTTATGGTTTACTCTTGTAATCTTATTATTTTAAAGAAGAAATGCGACTTATAATCAGTTTACGGAGAAGTGTCTTGACTTTCCCAGAATTTTTTGGATAAGTATTGGAAGTGAGGCCTACTCAGTTGAAATTCTGAAATAAGGACATGTAATGTGAGAGTTCTGCCTTCAGAGGCATCTATTTATAGAAATAGAAAGGGAACACTTCCAGTACAAAAAGGCAACTTTACTTTCGAAGATGATCATGAAAACCCTGGGCTGAACCAAAGGCCCTGTGATAATAGGTCACCATGCAAGTGAGTAAGAAAGAATTCTGAGTGTTAAATTGCCCTGTGGGAGGCAAGATAGCATGTGATGCTCCACCCTTACAGATACATAGCTATAATGATCATGTATTTAACATATAGCTCAAAATGTTGCATGTGATTAATAGTTTACAATATTAAGAGGAGTAACAAAATGGATATTTGAAGTAGTAATATTTCTTAAACCTCAGACATATGGTAACCATAACTATAAAATGCTAGCATAGAAGCATATGAAGCACAGAATTGAAAGTGTTCGTTTGCATGCTATTGTTTAGTAACCATTTTTAACACATAAAGTGCTAGTAGATACTTCACAGTAACCATTCTGGGAGCACAAGGATGTTAACAGAGTTAGCTGGGATCTTAAATTAATATTGCTTCCAGGCAATATGTGTGAAGCTCTGATCTATAGTACAGTCTCATAACTGGGAAAATGAATATGTGTAGATTTCTTTTTATTCTTAATTTTGGTTTCCTTATTATGCCATTTCCAATTTCCTGAAGTGGAGTCATTCTTTATAACCTTGTTTATCCTATTACAATAACTATTCTTATTCTGGAGGTAGACTTTCTGAGTTCAAACTCCAGAACAACGGTGTTAGCTTAAGCCAATAAAGTTATCAATCTGTTTCAATTTCTTCATCAGAATATGGTGAAAATAATGTGACAACTACCTCATCAGATTCTGTTGGGAGAAAGTATTTTAATGTATGGAAAGCATTTAACACTGTCTAATACATGCAAATAATATTTCTACTAGGTATACCATCAGTGCATGTCATAACTGAAAGGAATAGGAGGTCTCAGCGGGCCCCAACCCCCTTGTTGGAGAAACCAGTACCAAACATCCCATGTAGATAAGATAAGCAATGCGGCAGGGCTCAGTTAGGGCATATAGAATGTGGGGAATGTGAGTGGGGGGTACATGCAAGATGTGAAGTACGTGCAAGATGTGAGGTACGCGCAAGATGTGCTCTGCCTGCTTGCCCAATGTTGATAACGAAAATATGCATGCCACCGCAGTCTATATAAGATTTCCCCTAAAGAGGCTCAGGGTCGTGTATTCCTAACCGGTCCTGCGTGTCCGTGTGGGAGCTCGACCCTGGCTAGCCAGCCCAATAAACTCTGCTTTGTTGATTGCATTCTCGCCTGGCTCTCTGTCTCTCGGGGGAATAGGATTCCGGGTCCTAACATTTGGAGGTTCCACCGAGATTTCATTTTCTCGAGAGACAGAACCTGCCTGCGACAAAGCAGGGGCGATCCCAAGTCCTAGGCGTTGGGAGGGGATCCCAGACCCTCATTTGGAGGAACTTGAGTGTTCCATTTGGGCCGCGGCGGGGATTCGGCCAATCCCCAGGGAGATTCATTCTGGGAATCTCGCAAGGAGGACCACAGGGTCCTATTGGGAGAGGCTTTCCTCTCATTTGGGCTCGAGCATTTTAGGAACCCTGGCGCCAGGTGAAGAACTAATTGAGCTAGTCGACCGACCACCCGTCAAGTGGACGCCTTTCGGCCTGATATCCCAGTTGGACGGTGAGGAGGTTGAATGGGGTGCGCACCAGTGTGAGAGAAGGACCGGTCCGAGCGAGTGCTGGAGAGTGTTGTGTGTGTGTGGAATTATTGTTGCCTTTACCCTTTTTGTTCTATCTCTCTTGGTGTTTGAGTCTCCTTCCACAATGGGACAGGGACAAACAACCCCAAAGTCTCTGATCCTTTCTCACTTTCCAGAAGTTAAAGAAAGGGCCTTAAATGCAGGTCTGGTCATCAAGAAAGGTAAGTTCGACACCTTTTGTTCTGCAGAGTGGCCCACCTTTGGAGTCGGGTGGCCCATTCAAGGTTCCCTCTCCCTAGACCTGATCACTAAGGTTAAAGCAGTCATTTTTCAGCCAGACAATCGAGGCCATCCAGACCAAGTTCCTTACATTTTGGTTTGGGAGGATCTGGTGAGGAACCCTCCCCCTTGGTTAACAGTTTTTCTGACCCACCCCTCCAGTTCGGCCCCCGGGGCTAAAACCCCAGTCACGCCCGCCTTGGTCATAAAGGAGGAGGAAAAACTTCCTCTTCCCACCTTGACCGGTCCTCAAATTAGGGCATCTCCTTCACCATCTCCGGTCTTACCAGAGAGTTCCCCCCTTTACCCATCCCTCGCAGGGGCAGAGGAAGATCGGCCGCCTCCATACGTGACTCCCCCTGGCCAAGCCAGTGCCCCGGAGGAGGAAATTTCCTCATCCTCCTCAACAGGACTGGCAGCAGGAGGAGGAATGGGTCGAAGACTTCGCCCCCGAGGGATCCGGGAAAGGGAGGGGGAAGACGGGCCCCCCTCATCAACACAGGGGGAGGAAACTGTCCCTACACTTCCAGTCCGGATGGTGGGCCAAGGGGGACCGGGAGGAGGGCAACAGTTTCAGTACTGGCCCTTCTCCTCCAGTGATCTATATAACTGGAGGACGCAGAACCCGCCCTTTTCTGAAGACCCCAAGTGTCTCATAGATCTCCTGGAGTCCATCATGCATACACACCGCCCCACTTGGGATGACTGTCATCAGCTGCTCAATACTCTTTTTACGACGGAGGAACGAGAGCGCATCCTCAACGAAGCGAGGAAGAACGTCTTGGGGGATAATGGGAGACCCACAACTCTCCAACCGGCCATAGACGAGGCTTTTCCCCTACGCCGCCCTGATTGGGATTTCGGGACCGCAGAAGGTAGGGAGCGTCTTCGGATCTACCGCCAGACTCTTATGGCCGGTCTCCGAGCGGCCGCCAGAAGGCCCACCAATTTTGCAAAAGTGAAAGCAGTCGTTCAAAGGGAAAACGAAAGCCCAGCCGGTTTCTTAGAGCGCCTCTATGAGGCATACCGTCAGTACACCCCTATTGACCCTGAGGCGGACCTCCACCGGTCTGCTGTGGTACTCTCATTCATTAATCAGGCAGCTCCAGACATTAGGAGAAAACTCAATAAACAGGAAAACTTAGGGGAGATGACTATAAGGGAAATGCTGCAGGTAGCAGAAAAGGTCTTTACCGCTAGGGAAACTCCAGAAGAAAGGGAGGAAAGACAGAGAAAGGAAGACAGGGAGGCCCAGGAGAAATTGAGAAAGGAGGACCGGGAGTTCCAGGCTAAGGAAAACCGAAAGCAACAGAGAGAAATGGCTCGTATTTTCCTAGCGGGTGTCCGGGACCAACCCAGGGGAGGGGGCCACGCCAGGACCCCGGATAAGGAACACTGTTTTTACTGTAAGGAAACGGGGCATTGGAAGAGAGAATGTCCTAAGTTAAAGGGAAGAAGAGGGTTTGGAAGGAGACTGGGGGAAAACAGGGAAAGGGAACGAGCAGTAGAGCAGGCCAGAGTCCTTCTAGCCGGAGAAGAGGACTGAAGGAGACAGGGCTCAGACCCCCTCCCCGAGTCCTGGGTAACAATGCATGTGGAGGGGAAGCCGATGGGGTTCATGGTGGATACCGGCGCCCAATATTCGGTTTTAAACAAGGCACATGGACCTTTGAACAAGGCACGAACAAGTGTTGTTCAGGGGGCCACCGGTACGCAGTTATGTACATGGACTACCAAAAGAAAGGTGAACTTAGGAAAACACCAGGTCACACACTCCTTCTTGGTCGTCCCTGAGAGCCCCGCTCCCCTGCTCGGACGGGACCTACTCACCAAAATAGGGGCCCATATCCATTTTGAACCAGATGGAATAATTGTGACTGATCGAGAAGGGAGCCCGATTCATGTCTTGTCCCTATCATTGGCTGACGAGCATCGTCTGTTTGAGAGTCAACAGGAACCAGGAGGGGACATGACTCATTGGGTAAAAAGATTTCCCACGGCCTGGGCGGAGACTGCGGGAACCGGCCTCGCCAAACACCTCCCGCCCGTAGTTATACAATTGAAGGCTTCTGCTCTCCCCATTCGGGTGAAACAGTATCCTATGCCTGAGGAGGCCCGAAGAGGCATAGCCCCTCATATCCACAGGCTAATAAAGGAAGGAGTACTGCGACCTTGTCAGTCTGCCTGGAATACTCCTCTGCTCCCCGTCCGAAAGCCGGGAAGTGGGGACTATAGGCCTGTGCAAGACCTACGAAAGGTAAACGAGCGGACGGAGGACATTCATCCCACCGTTCCGAATCCCTATACCTTGCTCAGCCACCTACCCCCCTCGCAAGTATGGTATACAACCCTTGATTTGAAAGATGCTTTCTTCAGCATTCCATTGTCAGAAATTAGTCAGCCGCTATTTGCTTTCGAATGGCAAGAAGATGGGGGCCAATCCGGACAGCTCACTTGGACCAGACTGCCGCAAGGATTTAAAAATTCTCCCACCCTGTTTAATGAGGCCCTGAGCCAGGACCTGGAACCTTTTCGTCGGAGCCACCCACGAGTCACTCTATTACAGTATGTTGATGACTTACTGTTAGCGGCAGAAACCCGAGAGGAGTGCATCAAGGCTACTGAACACCTGCTAACGGAATTAGGTGAGCTGGGGTATCGGGCAAGTGCCAAGAAAACTCACATCTGTAAAAGGTCAGTGACATATTTGGGTTATCGGATTGCAGATGAGGCAAGATGGCTGACTGATGCCATGAAACAGACTATTCTGGCTATCCCATCCCCGACATCCACTAGGGGGGTGAGAGAATTCCTGGGCTCCGCGGGGTTCTGTAGACTCTGGATTCCAGGATTTGCGGAAATAGCCAGACCCCTATATGAGGCCACCAAAGAAGCTCCAGATTGGAGTTGGGGAGAGAGAGAACAACAGGCCTTTGATCAGCTAAAAGACGCTCTTTTGCAGGCCCCTGCCTTAGCCTTGCCAGATCCTACAAGACCATTCACTCTGTTTGTAGATGAGAAAAAGGGGGTAGCCAAAGGAGTCTTGACCCAACAGCTAGGTCCCTGGAAGAGACCAGTGGCATACTTTTCCAAGAAATTAGACGCAGTAGCGGCAGGATGGCCCCCCTGCCTCCGCATCATAGCGGCCATTGCCATGCTGGTGAGAGAAGCCGATAAACTAACCTTTGGACAGGCCCTCTGGGTAACGGCCCCTCACCCGGTGGAGGGAATCCTTAAACAACCCCCTGGGAAATGGATGACGAATGCCAGGCTCACCCATTACCAGGGGCTCTTGTTGGATTCCCCTCGGATCACATTCACAGATCCCGTAATCCTGAACCCTGCCACCTTGTTGCCTAACCCGGAACTGCAGACACCTGTCCATAACTGCAAAGAATTCCTCTCCGAAGTTACACAGGTACGGGCTGACCTAAAGGATACCCCCCTGTCCGGCTGCAAATTAAACTGGTACACGGATGGAAGCAGTTTTTTCCAAGATGGAGCCCGAAGGGCAGGGGCAGCTGTAGTCGACCAAGAAGGAAATACGGTATGGAGCAGCGCCCTCCCACCCAGAACATCAGCCCAAAAAGCGGAATTAATTGCCTTGGCAGAGGCCCTGGAGAGGGCAAAAGGAAAGCGAGTCAATATCTACACCGATAGCCGCTATGCTTTCAGTACCATCCATGTCCACGGGGCCATCTATCGCGAAAGAGGATTCCGCACAGCAGAAGGAAAACATCTAAAGAACCTAGCCAAAGTCCAGCGTCTATTAATGGCAGTGGAAAAACCGAAGGCAGTGGCAGTGATGTATGACCCAGGCCACCAGTCTGCCAAGACGCCGGAAGCTGTCGGTAACAACAGAGCAGATCAAGAAGCAAAGAGAGTAGCAATGGTGAGTCCTCCCATGGAGACAGGGCAACCTTCCACGGTTGCGGCGATAGACGTGCCGGTCCCAGAGCTCCCTCCGCTACCCCCCCGACCAGAATACTCCACAGAGGATTTCACTTGGATGAGAGCCCACTCCCCCTTTAGAGAAGGGGAAGACGGATGGAAAAGCGACTTGGAAGGCAAGTTAATTCTGCCTGAAAAACTCGGACGATTCCTGTTGGCTAACTTACATAAGTCCACCCATTTGGGGCGGAGAAAATTACTAGACTTGTTGACATCTGCGCAGCTCCGATTTCCGAACCAGACCATAGCAGTCCGCCAAATTGTGGAAGATTGTGCCAGCTGCACAATCATGAAACCAGGACGAAGGGAGGGGCACCATACAGGTACTCGGGAACGGGGGAGGGCTCCGGGAAGAAGTTGGGAAGTGGATTTTACTGAGGTAAAACTGGGAAAGTTTGGGTACAAATATTTGCTGGTATTCATAGATACCTTTTCAGGCTGGGTGGAGGCTTTTCCTACAAAGAAGGAGACGAGTCAGGTAGTGGCAAAGGCTTTGCTAGAGGAAATCATACCCAGATATGGGGTGCCCGAGGCAATTGGGTCAGATAACGGTCCGGCTTTTGTTAGTAAAGTCCTGCAGGGACTAGCCCAGACTATGGGGGCCAATTGGAAGCTACATTGTGAATATAACCCCCAGAGCTCAGGGCAAGTAGAAAGGATGAATAGGACACTAAAGGAGACTTTAGCCAAATTGGCCCTGGAGACTGGTGGTGATTGGGTGACGCTCCTTCCCTTGGCCATCTTCCGAGTCCGGAACTCCCCCTATGTCCATGGGCTAACTCCCTTTGAGATCCTGTATGGGGCTCCACCCCCCATCATTCAGAGGACCTTAAGCCCAGAACTAGGTGATCTGGCCCCAAATTACCTGACCATGTTGCAGGCTTTAGCTAAAGTGCAACAACGGATTTGGCCCTTAATTCAAGCATACCACGCTGTTAAGAGGGACCCGGCTCCGGAACATGGCATAGTCCCAGGTGACATGGTATGGGTTAAAAGGCATCAGTCCAAAACCCTAGAGGCTAGATGGAAAGGACCTTATGTTGTACTGTTTACTACCCCTACCGCCCTCAAGGTCGACGGGATTGCAGCATGGGTACACCATTCCCATGTAAGACGGGCTCACCCTCCAGAGAAAAAACAGGAAAATTGGTCCGCACGGAAGCACCCAACAAACCCACTCAAGCTCCGGCTGATACGGGATGCTCCGAAAAACGAGAACACTCCAGATGCTCTGCAGCCCTCCTAGAATGGGATTATCACCTGGGTCCACTACACCCACATCAGATCGGCAGATCCGGTAGCTATGAAGAAAGGCTTCCTGCCAACAAGAAGGGTGTCCCACCACAAGGAAAATTTTTTCAAACTCAAACTTCATACTGGACCTCGGTAACTTTATTCCTTTTTCTAACCCTGTCCACCACTTGCTGGGGGCATACAAATCCACATCAACCTTTTAACCTGACCTGGATGATTGTAGATGTGTCCACAGGAGACATTCTTAACCAGACCTCCAAGGTGACCCCTCCCAGCACCTGGTTCCCAGAATTATACTTTGACTTAAGGGCCTTATTCACTGGCAGGGGACAATGGGATTTGCGCCAAAGTTACTTCTATGTCTGCCCCGCTCCCCAACCCAACCACAGAAAAAAATGTGGAGGAATCGCAGACTATTATTGTAAGTCATGGGGTTGTGAGAGCTCAGGGGATATATGGTGGCCACCCCCCGAACAGGGGGACCTTATTCAATTAAGTAGAGTCTCTCAATCTGGCATTACATACCACCAACCTAGACCTATAAATAAGGGATGCCCAACTCCCCCCAATTGTAATCCCATTATGATAAATTTCACTGATTTAGGAAAAAAGGCAACGAATTGGGAATTGGGTAAATCCTGGGGAGTCAGACTCTACAAAACAAATCATCCAGGAGCCCTTTTTACTTTGCGGCGTGTGCAACAACCAGTCTCTACTCTAACAATAGGCCCTAATAAGGTACTTAGGCCACCCTATGTAAAGCCACCTCCCCAACCTCCCACAGCTCATCACCTTCCCTCAACCATAGCCCGGGCTAATGTTACAACTCCAAGACCATCAGAAACCAGCCCTCCCCTGGTGAGGCCCAGTCTCATGACCGCATCTAAAGACCCCCTCTGGGAGCTAGTGGGTGCTGCCTTCCTGACGTTAAACCACACCAACCCTAACATGACTAACTCCTGTTGGTTATGTTATGATGTGAGGCCCCCATTCTATGAGGCAATAGGGCTAAACACCACTCACGATACCTCATCTGAGGAAAACCCTACTCAATGTTCCTGGGGAGACCGTAAGAGAGGTCTGACCATACAGCAGGTAAGCGGACAAGGAACTTGCTTAGGAAAAGTGCCAAAGAACAGACGGGACTTATGTACTGTTATTAATGCCAGTTCTACCTGGGAAAATGCTATTAAATGGGTAATTCCAAAGGACAATGGGTGGTGGCTATGCTCGCGGTCTGGACTCACCCCGTGCCTATCAACTAAGGTGTTTAACAGCTCTAAAGAATTCTGTGTTATAGTGACTGTGCTGCCCCGCATCCTCTATCATTCGGAAGAGAGTCTATATTCATACTGGAATACAAAAATGGTTGAAAAAAGGAAAAAGAGAGAACCTATTTCCACAGTAACTATTGCTACCCTACTCAGCCTAGGGTTAGCGGGAGCAGGAACCGGCATAGCTTCTTTGGCCACCCAGCAGAAAGGGATGTCTTCGCTGCGTGCAGCCATAGACGAAGATATAGAGAGAATAGAAACCTCCATTAGCCACCTAGAAAAATCCCTCACTTCCCTGTCTGAGGTAGTACTTCAAAACCGACGAGGTCTGGACTTGTTGTTCCTCCAAAAGGGGGGACTATGTGTTGCTCTAGGGGAAGAATGTTGTTTTTACGCTGACCATACCGGAGTTGTTCGTGACTCCATGTCTAAACTTCGAAAGAGCCTGGAACAAAGAAAACGAGAAAGAGAGGCCGGGGAAAGCTGGTTCGAGTCTTGGTTTAACCAGTCCCCATGGTTGGCTACCCTTTTATCTGCATTGGCAGGGCCAATAATAATCATCCTATTACTTGTTACCATAGGACCCTGGATTCTAAACCGACTTATGACTTTTGTCAAAAGTCGAATTAATACCATCCAACTTCTGGTCCTCCGCCAACAATATCAGGCTCTTCATCCCCTTGAGAATGATTCCTCAATTTAGGCCGTAAGAAAAGGGGGGAATGAAAGGAATAGGAGGTCTCAGCGGGCTCCAACCCCCTTGTTGGAGAAACCAGTACCAAACATCCCATGTAGATAAGATAAGCAATGCGGCAGGGCTCAGTTAGGGCATATAGAATGTGGGGAATGTGAGTGGGGGGTACATGCAAGATGTGAAGTACGTGCAAGATGTGAAGTACGCGCAAGATGTGCTCTGCCTGCTTGCCCAATGTTGATAACGAAAATATGCATGCCACCGCAGTCTATATAAGATTTCCCCTAAAGAGGCTCAGGGTCGTGTTTTCCTAACCGGTCCTGCGTGTCCGTGTGGGAGCTCGACCCTGGCTAGCCAGCCCAATAAACTCTGCTTTGTTGATTGCATTCTCGCCTGGCTCTCTGTCTCTCGGGGGAATAGGATTCCGGGTCCTAACAATAACATATTTGTATTAATAAGTATATCTTAATATGCAGTGCAGTGTAATTATTTATTAATAATGTTTGTGTTGAGAGCATGCCTAAACCCCTTGGGTATAGCAATTATGTTTTGCTCATCTCTGTGTCTTCTGTACCCAGTAGGGCACCTACTACATTGTAGGCTTTTTATAAATGTAGAGTGGATTCACAAACAGGAAGCAAGAAGCTGGTAACACTTGGTATAAAGATTTTTTTCTCATAAAATCCACTTGCAGCCAAGGTAGCAGTCCAAGAACATAAGCTCTTTATGAAAAGAATTGATTTTCTCTCACTTTTTATTTATTGTATTTTTAAAAATGACACCTAATGGGTACTGACAATGTGCACTTAACTTTCACTAACACTTTACAAATTTGTAGAAACACCATTTTGCTTTATCTCTTTAAAATCAGAAATAACAATTGATATGAGCAATCACTAAACCTGAATTTAAAAACTGTGTGAATGGGAGAAATTATTTCATAAGAGAGGGAAAAAATACCTTTTCAGCTCACATTTTAACTAATGCCATAAAATGGAGAAATATCGTGCAATGCTATGGAAATGCAGATCACTCCTTAACAGTGCGTTCTTACCTGTGTTCTCTCAAACAATAGTGAAAATGAGAGAAAACTGACAAAAAGCTATTGTAGGGAGCCTAACAGCTTTCTAAAAGCACAGATACAAACACATGGACACATTTATTTAAAAGAACAACTTTTAGGGCCAGGTGACGTGGTTTGTACTTATAATCCCAGCTACTTGGGAGGCAAAATTTGGGAGGATTGAAGGTCAAGGTCATTGAGCAGAAAGTGCAAGACTCTATCTGAAAAATAACTAGCACAGAAAGGGCTGGTGTGTGGCTCCAGTGGCAAAGCACTTGATTCTGAGTTGAAACCCCAATGTCAGAAAAAAAAAAAAAAACCTTTCACAAATTAAATTTAACTGATTTTAATTGAGCAAAAAATGATTTGCAAACTGGGCATTCTTCAGAACAAAAAGAGGCAGACCACATTTATATAGAAAATGGAAGTGAGGTGCGGGAACAGCTGGATCTGTTACAGCTCCACATCTGCCTTATTGGACATAACTAGTTGATAACCTGTGATGGGCTGGAGCTTAACTGCTATGATTGACAGAATCAGCCAGTTGTTAAAAACAGATGTACTTCACAGTTAGGCTGCTTATTTATATACTAAGTTACACTGCAGTTTGTTACTTAAAGACTCACAGGAACCAGGCAGCCACAGGCTAACTTTATTATGCGTCTATTCCTATTTCTATGTTTTTGTACTCTTTTTTATTGGATACTTATGCTACAACTAAGGAATTATTTTATGACACATACCAAAAAAAACCCTTAGTGCCATTTCCTTTATGCTCAGGTATAATATAAAATATTTCCTGAAATATATGAATTTTTTAGAATCTCCTATAACAAAAGGATGGCAATATTACCACCATGTTGTTTAATATAAAATGTCATCTATTATAAGATTTAGTATTATTTAAGATATTATTAAGAAAAATAATGTAATATGGAACACTGAAACCTGTTGAAGTCATTTCTAGAAGGGGAATGAAAGAAAAAGGAGTATAATGGAGGGGATGAACCAAACAAGGATACAAAATATGCATATGAGGAAATATCACAACAAAACCCCATGTATTGCTATCATATACTGATAAAAATGTTATAAAAGAAAAACAATATAAATTACATTGTTATTTTTGTTTATTTTTTTATACTTATGAATTTTCTTAATTGTATACTTATTTAAACATAGATATTTTTCATATCACTTGTATGAATATATGAAAAGAAATTATAAATAAAATGATCAAGCTATGCCACCTTGATTTTTAGACTCCAACTCATTTCTGTAGGTCATTAATTCAAAGTCATTAATGTCTATTATGTTAGTCACTTTACATCAGTGTTACAAAATATTTGAGAAAATAAGTTTACAAAGGAAACATTTATTTTGACTCATGGTTTCAGGTGTTTCAGTCCCTGGTCACTTGGCTCCATTGTCCCTGGGCTGTTGTGATGCAAAGCATCATGACAAGGAGCTTGTGGAGGAGCAGGACTGCTCACATCACAGTGGCCAGGAAGCAGAGTGAAAGGGAAAGGCAGCAGACAACAGATACCCTTCAGGGACAGGACTCGATGGTTGGCAAGGCCCCACCTCCCCATTTCTACTACTTCCCAATAATGCCATCAAATGAAGAATCTAGCTACACATTAACCCTTAATTAGATCAGAACCCTCAAGATCCATTTAGTTCCCAAAAAGTTCCACCTCTGAACACTGCATTTACTAAGCCTTTAGTAAATGGGTTTTGGGGACATATTTCATATTCAACCCAGAAAACCACATTTCCTACCAAAGGCAATGAGGCCAAGCCACCATGGATTGAAACTTCTGAAACTATGAATCAAAATAAACCCCTCTACCTTATAATTTGATTAATTCAGGTATTTTGTCATAATGACTGAAAGCTGACTAACACAGTTCTGTTAACTGGTATGCCTAGCAGCTCTCTGGCCACATAAGTCACCAGAAGCAGAACCAATTCACCAGGCTTTTTCATTTCACTCATTTTTCAGCTTCTCAGATGCATATCCATGAACTGCATTTAGAACCAAAATACTAGGTAGCTTATATAAAGTTTGATGGTCTCCTTTCTATGTAACTTTTAGCCAGTTGTCCTTCTACTTACCTGACACACATTCAAGTTTAAGAGCATGCATAACAGTAAGAAAGTAATTGAGGAAGATTTCCTTCTTAGGAATTGTTTTTGTTTTTTTTTTTCATTTTTCTTTTATTATTCATATGTGCATACAAGGCTTGGGTCATTTCTCCCCCCTGCCCCCACCCCCTCCCTTACCACCCACTCCGCCCCCTCCCTCTCCCCGCCTCAATACCCAGCAGAAACTATTTTGCCCTTATTTCTAATTTTGTTGTAGAGAGCGTATAAGCAATAATAGGAAGGAACAAGGGTTTTTGCTGGTTGAGATAAGGATAGCTATACAGGGCATTGACTCACATTGATTTCCTGTGCGTGGGTGTTACCTTCTAGGTTAATTAATTCTTTTTGATCTAATTTACAAGTTAAAATCAAATATGCAAGGAACTGTTAGCGACTGGAGCAAGCTTTTTCTTGCTCCCTTGTTCTCCCTACCTAACTGGGCTAACTAGGGGTGAAGGGAGATGCAAAAAAAGACAAATGATAGACAAACATGCATAATGCTGGGCCAGGGTACTGGGTGCTCTGATGGAGACACACAACAGCCTCAGTGCTTTTTACTTCTCTTCTCTTTACTCTGCTTCTTTTCTCTATCTTTATTCTTTTTTTTTTTTTAACCTTTTCTTTTTTGGTGCTGGGATCAAACCCAGGGCCTTGCGCATGCTAGGCAAGTTTTGTACCACCGAGCTACATCCCAGCCCTCTATCTTTATTCTTTAATACCTTGCTTCTAAAGTCTTTCTTTAAAATCTTGCTTCTAAAATCTTTTCTGTTCATTAAAGTCTCTTTCCTTAGACTCGCTCTGTCCCATGTCCCATGTTTTCTCTTAACGTTTTTTAGCATAATCTCTCTTAAAGTCTTTGCCCTCAGTCTTGGAGACAAACAGCAGCTGTATCTAAAAACTGTATTAGCATAACTTAAAGTCTTGGTGCTTATGCTTGCACTGTCCCATGTTCTCTGTTTAGTTTTCTTAAAGCCTCAGTCCTCAGACTTGCACTGTCCCATGTTCTCTTTAGCTTTTCTTTAGCTTAGCTTTTCTAAAGCCTATGTATAAAGGTCTCAGCGCACAAAGCTGTTCTTGTGGAGCTACAACCAGTGGCAGCAGCAGCCAATCAAAAACCCCCATCCAAAAACCTCAGGTCCTCTTTCAGCCAGACTTTTACATCCAGTGGAAGAAAAGGAGGTGGAGCAGCAGTTCTTGGGGGGGGGGGCATGACATTGTAATAAGAGAAGCCTGTGTTCCTGCTTCTCTGAACAACTTAGGAAAAGCAGCTGTGCTGCATCCTGCACTCTTCTGCAGCTGGGGCCATGCCAAACTCAGACTGCTCATTATTGGGCACAGTTGTGCTTATGTCAGATTCTCACAGGCTTCTCATAATCTGTTCCCCACAAGTGACCAGCAACTTTGTATAACTTTGCAACGACAGGCTGCTTTTTGTAATTGGCATTCATGATTTAGATCTTTGGAGCACTGACATAAAAATGTTAAGGCATGTCAAAAACTGTGTATTTTATTTTTCCTAGATTTAACTCTCATTAGAAATTAAATAGTTTCTAGTCAAAATAGATAGGAAATTTCTAAAATATTAATGTTCAATGCTTTAAAAACAGTACTACATCATGTGTGATTCAATCACACAAGTCTTTCCTTGCAATGGATTTCTTATATCTATTATAAATAATTTGTCAATTTTTTCCTGCTTTCATTTATATCTGATATAATATAATAGGCTATTTTTTGCAATATTTTCATAACAGTACATAATATTATTACTGGAACATATTTTCTTAGGTCCTTTACAGCATTTGAGTTTTGATCTACCATCAGTATATATTTGTGATCATATGATGGATATTTATTAAATTAATTGCTTATATGTTTTGTTTAGATTCTGCATTCTTTCCATATTTACCTTAGTCCAATGTTGAATTTTATTATAATTTAACACATTAAATTACAATTAAGCCAAATGCTTGTACAACTACTCATACATAGTTCTCAAAATTAATAACAGTGTAGGCATTTCTTTCCAAATTTTCACATGTACATGCATCAAGAAATATTGCACAGGCTGGGTGTGGTGGCTCACGCCTTTAACTCTAGTTACTAAGGAGGCAGAGATCAGGAGGATCACAGTTTGAAGCCAGTCCTGGCAAGTAGTTTGCGAGACCCTATCTAGAAAAAAACCTATCGTAAAAATAGGGCTGGTGGAATGGCTCAAGGAGTAAACCCTGAGTTCAAATCCTAGCACTGCAAAAAAAAAAAAAACAAAACTGCATAAGCGTTGTCCAGCTGACAATTTGTTTCAGACACTGATGTAAATTTACACTCAGCTACAGATGATAAAATGTGGGAACACACACCATAAAAATAAGCAAAAACTCTATGATTTAAAACTGAACTAGTCTATTACCTGTTTTTAATTATTGTAAAATACCACTGGCAACATCCTCCTGGCTCATAAAAGGATTGTGAATATAATAGAACTACATGTGCAAAAGTCACGATGGATTTATGTGAGTACAACATAGGAGTTTTTAAAGTTAAGGCCTTTTATTAAAATATTGGGGCTTTTTTGACTCAAAATTTTTCTCTCAAACCTAAAAATTATCAATTGAAAATTCATAGAGGTAAGACATTATCCCTGAAAAATACCCTCTAAATTAATATACAAAGAATTGTATTTACTGTACCTAAGGTCAAAATCCTGAGTTGAGATAAGATAAGAATTAGACCGATAAAGAAGTTTTAAACTGAAAGGTCATTGTCCTAGTCATTTGTGTTGTTTCAACAATGTATAACTGGCTGAACAATTTATAAATAATGCAAATTTATTTCTCACAGTTCTGGAGACTTGGAAGCTCAAGACCAATGTCCAGGCAGATTTGGTGCTAGGTGAGGGATGCTCTCTGCTACCAAAGTGGTTCCTTTTTGCTGCGTCCTTTGGAGGAGACAAACAATATAGTCCTCACATAGTGTATGGGAAAGAGGAAGGGATCCACCCCTTCAAGGCCCTTTATAAAGTATTAATCTCATTCGTGATACTCCCACCCTTATGATTTAATCACTGCTTTAAGGTCTCATTTCTTATTACTATCACATTGACAATAAAGTTTCAACATGTGAATTTGGGGTAACACATTCAGACCATGACAGTGGTTAAGAATAAAGAATAATGGGTCACCTATTGAAACTATTCCAGGAATGGGGAGAGGAGAGACAAAGTAGAATGATGAAGGGGTGAATTCAACTATGATAGATTGTGAGAACTTTGGTAAATGTCACAATGTACACCCAGTACAACAATGCTAACAACAACAACAAAAGAATAGTGGGTCACTATTTGGAAATTCTTTAAAAAAATAACAGTTTTTGATAAGATTAATCATAACTTAAATACCTAAAATGAAGCTCTTGCAAAAGTAAGAACAAACTAACTTCAAAATTGGAAGAAGTAAAGATCAAAACAGAGAAAAAGCAGACTAAAAATATAATGTAAAAGACCAATGAAACAAAGAGTTATTTTTTTGAAAAAATAAAGTTGACAAACATTTAGCTAGAGCAACAAAAAATAAAAAGAAAGAAAGAAAGGAAAGGAAGGAAGAGAGAGAACCCAAATTAATAAAATTAAAGGTGGAAAAGGGAGATATTGTGACTTATAACACAGAAACATGAAGGATAATTGAGGACTATCATGGACAGCTATTTACAAACAAATTAGACAATTTAAAAGAAATACATAAATTTCTGGACACATATAACATGTCACAATTGAATCATGAAGACATAAAGAACCTGAACAGACCAATAATCAGTAATGACATTGAATCAGCAATAAAAAAAATAGTCTCCCAATAAAGAAAGCCAAGACTGGATAGCTTCATTGCTGAGTTCTGACAGCTTTTATGGAAGTACAGCAATCCTTCTCAAACTATTCCAAAAAAACTGAAAGGGAGAGAAATCTTTCTATGAGGACAGCTTACTCTAATACAAAAACCAAACAAGGACACAATGATAAAAATAAATAAATAAAATAAAATAAAAAAGAAAACTCTAGAACTTTACCCTCAAGAAATGCAGAGGTAAAATTCAATAAATTACTAAGAAATCAAACCCAGTAGCACATTAAAAAGACTATTCACCATGATGAAGTGAAGGTTATCCCAGAGATGTAAACATGGGTCAATAAATTTAACATATCACATCAACAAAATGAAGAATAAAAATCAAATGATGGAAAAAATGTATTTGATAAAGCTCAAATCCCTTCCTGATAAAATCCCTGAGATTTTATCATAATAAAAGCTATATATGATAAACCCCGTGAAACATAATACTAAAGGAAGAAAAATGGAAAACATTTCCTCTAAGATCTGGAGCTAAACAAGGGTGTTCACCACTCACTTATCTTTTTAATATAGTACTGGCATTTTCTGCCAGAGTAATTATGTAGGAGAGGGACATAAATCGTTTACAAAAAGAATGCAAGGAAATCAAATTATTTCTGCTTGTGGATGATACAATTCTATATAAAGAAAAACCTAAGAACTCCACCAAGACTATTAGTAAATTCAGAAAAAAAATGGCAGAATATAAAATCAACATATAAATGTTAGTAGCATTTTTATACACCAATGACAAAATTTATGAGGAATAAGTCATGAAAGTAATATTGATCTCAATCTACCCCTCCAAAAAAAAAAAAAAAAAAACAAACTCAAACTGTAGGAATAAGTTTAACCAAGGAAGTGAAGGAAGGACCATGACAATGAAAATTCCAAAAACTTGTTTAAAGAAATTCAAGAAGACACACACACAAAAAATTTTTATATTCATGTATTATAAAAATTAACATTGTTAAAATGTACATACTATCTGAAGTAATTTACAGATTCAATCCCATTTCCATCAAAACACCAAGGGCATTCTTCACAAAACTAGAAAAACCCATCACAAAATTAGTGATAAAGCACAAAATCTTGTACAAGTAGAATATACCTGGTGACAACCCAATACGGGATTTCAAATAAGACATACCACAAAGCTGTAGTAGCCAAAATAACATTGTTCTGGTATAAAAACAGACACACAGACCAATGGAACAAAACTGAGATCTCACAGTTCCCTAAATAAAACCATGTATCTATAGCCAATTAATTCTCAAAAATGCATAAAAACAAACATTAGAGAAAGAACAGCCTCTTCAATAAGTGATTGGGGAAAATTGGATATTCCTAGGTAGAAAATTGAAACTAGACCCTATTCTCTCAATATATTCAAAAAATCAATTAAACATGTATCAAAAACCTAAATGTATGACTGAAATTATGAAACCACTAGAAGAAAATTGGTAAACTACTAGAAGGCATTGCTATAGGGAAGGGCTTCTTGATAAGACCTCAGAAGCACATGAAATAAAAACTAAAATAGAAAAATGTATATCAAACTGAAAGCTTCTGCACAGCAAAGGAAACAAACAACAGAGTAAAGAACAGTGTGTATGTGTGTGATTTCATTTAGCATAAAAAGAATGAAATATTGTCATTTGCAGCAAAATGGACAGAACTGGAGGACATTATATTATATGAAATAAGCCAGAACTGGAGGACATTATATTATATGAAATAAGCCAGCCACAGAAAGAGAAGTATACACGTTAACACGTTCTCTCTTGTGGAAGTTTAAAGAAGTTGTCCTGAAAATGGACTACTGATTCCTGGAGGATGGGAAAGATGGAGAGCAGGTGGGGTACTGGGGAAAGGTAGGGGGTTAGATAAAGGTGCCAAAAGCCAGTTAGATGGAAGGAATAAATTTTGGTGCTATACACCACCTCTCTCCTTTCTCTCTCTCTCTCTCTCTCTCTCTCTCTCTCGTCCAAAGAAAACTAACATAATTACCATAATTAAGCAATTACAGTCACTAGGTTGGCAGAGTGGCTGGAATGGTGAAGTTCCTGCCTAGCAAGCAGGAGACCGTGACTTTAACTTCCAATACTGCCAAAAAGAACAATTATAGTCACTTGTCACTTAATGGCAGGGCTACATTCTGAGATGTGTTATTGTATAATTTTGTCCTTGCGCAGGCATCATGGAGTGCACTATGCCAACCAAGATGGCATTGGCAAATGACTGGATGTGAACCCTCAATTCCATAGGAAGCGTATGTGGCTGCTGCTCACATGACATAGCACACTGTCCGTCTTACAGTAAACTTATCTCTTCAAAAGTAGAAGGAGCACACTCTAAAATAACCATAAGGAGAGGGGCTGGTGGAATGCTCAAGTAGTAAAGCGCCTGCCTAGAAAGCTTGAGGCTCTAATTTCATACTCAGTACCCCGAAAAAAAAAAAAAAGAGAAAAAGACAGTGTATTAAACACATAAACTAGTAACACAGCCATTGCCTATTATTATCAAGAATTATTTAATGCACTTAACTGCATATGCTGCACTTTTATAGGGTTGGTTTGCAACAGATTTGTTTGCACCAACATCACCAGACATAAGTAATGTGTTGTCCTATGACATCACTAGGGATAGAACATTTTCAACTTCATGTAATCTTAAAGGATCCATCGTGCACGTGGTACACCATTGAGCAAAACATCACTAGGCTGTGCATGTCTCCATTTTATTTTCTAATGTAATTAATTTTGAAGAGAGTTAGTGAAATTCATTGTTACAAATGGGTTCTCTACTAAAGCAAAGCTAAAGGATGTGCACCATTCTGTATCTCTGTGAGAAACACCTGCAAGCATGATTTCCAGAGAGTGTAAGCTCAGTGGTTAGGTTGAATCCCTTACTAAGATTATTAGAAGCCAAATACAACAAAAGCATCTAAACTATTAATAGGATAGTCATATTTGCTGATTTAGTGCTAGGTATTTATGAAAATTAGAATAAATTTAGGCTTAATAATATGTTACAGAATAATTTTATAGCAACTTAATTAAGACAATGAGATTTGTTCATTTGGCAGTATTAATTAAACAGAAACTAGGTGAACCAAAAGTTTCTACGTTTTGTTTCATATGTGTGTGAATATCTTTGTTCTTTTTTCTGTAAGTACACCAAAAAAGCATTTTTTGGGAAGTATCATTCCTATTAGACTAATCTAGCTTTATTCACTAATAGCTCAGCAGAAAAAAAGATGCATTAAATGAAGCCATGTCAAAGTGTAACATGTGCCTTTGTCACTATTTCATCACTTAGGAAGTTAGGAAAAGTGCTCCAGTGATTATTTTTCAGATGAATAAAACTATTGGGTCATTAGGCATGATCTTTGGTACATGCCAAGTTATTTGTTGATTTTAACTTATTAATTTCTAAAGTGTATAGTTGGTAATAATATAGGTACAGCAAATCAAAACTATTTTACATGCATTTTAGGTTTAAGAAAGATTATAAATATCCTTGTTGGAGAAAAGAGATAGAAAGGCAAATATGAGAAGGAAAAATAATTTGTGACGTTGCAAAAATACAAATATAGGGTCACATCTCATCCAGCTATAACGAAATAATGATTGCATATCATTACCAAGTGGTATTCATACCAAGAATAAAGACTAATTTGACACTTGAAAATAATTCAGTGGAATTCGCCTATTAAAAGAACAGATTAAAAAGAAAAAATCAATCATCTTTATCTTAGGTTGGCCAACCAAAGTGTGGGTCAAATTTAGCCCAACACTCACATTTGTGTTACAATAATAGTGTTGCTACAACAGAGTTTATGGCCTGGAAATGTTTTCTATCTGTACCTTACAGTGTGCTGTTTCCTGGTTTAAATAAATGTGGCGAAAAGCTTTTGGCTTTAATGACTATTCATGCTAAACATAAAACTGAGAAAACCTGGTATCAAAAGGAACTCTATTGCCCTGATAATCAGCATTGAAGAAAAACTGCATCTTGAAATATACTTAACAGTGAAAGACAAAGCATTCCTCCTAAGTTTGGGGAAAGACCATGTTGCTTTCCCTTATTATGTCCAGTTAACACTATACTAGAGGTCCCAGCCATTGCAATTATGCAAAAAGGAGACATGATGGATTGCAGATTGGCACAACAGAAGTACAATGTCCTTACTTGCAGATGAAATGATTGCCAGTGTAAAACATACTAAGAAACTATGAAACAGCTAGTAAAAGTAATAGTTGATAGTGAGAACACAGGATGCAAAGTCAATATAAACATCAATTTATTCTCAAGTGTCAGCGAAAGCGCCAAGGGAGGAATTGGGAAACTCTTCTCCATGGAAGCAAAACAAACCTTAGCAAGAAATTGTCAGCACCAACATTTTCAGACCCTGGAAATTAAACCCAGATTGTTCTTTTAAAAAAGCAAGTGAATCTTGGTGAGGACAAGTTTTTTAACATTTTAACTTGGCCTATTCCTACCCTCTCCCCTTGAAAAACCCACAGCCTAGCAATCCTGCAAAGCTGCCACCTGGTAGTCAGCTGTGGGGACAAAATATGACTGTGACTTTTTTGAAGCCTCATTCTCATACAACTTTTATTTCACTGCTCAACTGGAAGACCTCATTTGCAAGACTGGCTTTATTTTTACCTCATAGGAGCTCACCCAGTTCAAAAAGGCTTTTGTTCATGCGGGGCTTTTTTTGTTATTGTTGTTGCTGTTGTTGGAAGATATCACAGGAATCATTTAAAAACATGTAACACCAATGATATTTTTCATCATACTGCTTGAAACAGGAAAACATTGGAATTATTGTAAATGGCTATCAGTAGAAAGCTAGTTCTATGATATGTGATGTATTCACAAAGTGGACTTTGAAAAGATAATAAAATGTCATAGTTAATTTTTAAAATACATTTAGGTGAAAAAAACAACAACAAGCCAGGCTAGGTGGTGCATACTGGTAATCCCAGCACTCTGGAGGTAGAGGTAGGAAGATGGTTAAGTCAGAGACTCTGTCTCAAAAACTCAAATAAAATACCACAAAACATAACCAAAACGAACAAAGGTCCAGAGCAGGGTTTATAATACTTTTCTTTAAAATAAGAAAAAGTGTTTGTATGACATGAGTAAATATGTGAAAGATGCCATAAGAACAATTACTGGTGAGGTGAATTGGATGATATGTTTAGAAACTGTTATTTGGGGGGAATGCATCCAATGTTTTAATATTTTGAAGACCATGTAAAAGCCATTCTTTTTATAATATAAACCAATGAGATTAAAGTTTGGCAAAATCTTATGGGCTTAAGAGGTACTCACAGGAGGAAATTTGTGAGTAGCTGGGCAGGAAGAAAATAATTTTGTATAGGGTGTGAATCATCAGCTTATTTAGTATTCAGATGTCTGGATTTATAAGAAGTATGGATTTTAGAAAGCTAAGAACACTTTTAAATCATCACTAGATACTAATTTTCTAAAGATTAGGATAAAAATGTCTAATAAGATTTTTGGTTCTGACATTTATTTAACTGTAGTCAAAATATATTAACTGAGTGAAAAGCTTTGAGCTTCTCTTGAAGTTACTGTAACAGGATTTAAATAAGCATCTTGGAAGCAGAGCTTATGAAACTACATCACAATGGATAAAGCAAGATATTGCACAGGGACTACAGGATTACAGAGATAAAACACAGAACTTGGTTTAGAACTTTTATTACTATAAAAGACAAAAGAGAAAAAGAAAAATGAGAATATCGAGAAGACTGAACATAATAAGTTTAGAGTCAAAAAAATCAATTACTTGACAAAGTAATCCTCCATTGTCCAACGTCCCAGCCCTAGGCAACCTCTATTTGTCACCACTTGCTATGGATTTGGAAATGCCCATGTGGCCCATGTAGCTTGGTCACCAACCTGTGGCGGAATGGGAGGTGGTGGAACTTCTAGGAGGTGGAGCCTGGTGGAAGGAACTTCAGTCATTGGGAGTGTGACTTTAAAGGGAATTGGGACCTAGATCCCTTCCTGTCTCTCATTTTTCTTCTCAGCCACCCTGAGGTGATCATGCCTTCTTTTCCACACACTCTCACCCTGATGTGCTGTGCTGCCACAAGATCCAGCAACCACAAGACCAAAGCCTCCGAAACTGTGAACCAAAACGAACCTTTCCTTCTCCATCTTACATATTGTTTTTCTCATGTATTTTGTCAGTGACGGGAACCTCTCCAATACACTTTCATATTCTCAATTCTTATGTGAATCTTTGGGTGGATCTAGAGACACAATTAATAGAATTGCTAATAAACAAACAGAAGACATGGAAAGTTTATTAATTTGCATGCACGTGCAGGGCTTCCTAAGAGAAAAGTCTAAAGAAATCCCCCAAGCATGATGCTTTCATATGTTTTAGCTAAACTGACAGGACAAGGGCATATTTGTATCAGGACTGTAAACTCTAGAGATGTTACTTAGAGATTTATGATGGTGGGGGTGAACATAAAAGCTAATGGAAAATAACAGTTGCTCCAACTATTTTGCATATTTGGGTTTAATATAGTTGTAATTACTAGTCTTTGATGATCCAGGCTATCTTTTAGGTTAGATTTGTGAAGGGCATTCCACCCGAAAGAATTTTTATGGCTTTCAGAAAAGACAAGCCAAGTGGCCTTTTCTGAATTGATAATTCTGCAAGCAATTTCAGCTTAAAATAATACATATATCAATTTGAAATAGCACATCCTTAACTTCTTCTTGTCTCTATAGATTTGTCCACTGTGGACCTTTATTGTAAATAAAATCATACAATATTTGTTCTTTTGTGACTAGCTTCTTTTATTTATCACAATATTGTCAATGTTCATTCTTGTAGCATGCTTGGTACACCATTTTTTTCACTACATAATATTCTTTCATATAGAAACACCTTGTTTCAGTTTGCATCTTACACATCTCCACCAATTCACTTAGGTGTCACAATTCACTTAGGTGTCAGCTTGCCCTGCAATCTGTTGCAGAGTCAACATGATTCAAATACAAACGCCAGTAAATTTTTTGTTTTTACTTTTATTGTTGAGTTCTACTTTTACTACATTGTGATCAGATAGTCAAGGGCAAACACAACAATGGGATTGGACTTTGAGCACATGATAAAAGCAAGAGCACACAAGGAAGGGGTGAGGATAGGTAAGACACCTAAAAAACTAGCTAGCATTTGTTGCCCTTAATGCAGAGAAACTAAAGCAGATACCTTAAAAGCAACTGAGGCCAATAGGAAAAGGGGAACTAGAGAAAAGGTTAGATCAAAAAGAATTAACCTAGAAGGTAACACACACGTATAGGAAATCAATGTGAGTCAATGCCCTGTATAGCTATCCTTATCTCAACCAGCAAAAACCCTTGTTCCTTCCTATTATTGCTTATACTCTCTCTACAACAAAATTAGAAATAAGGGCAAAATAGTTTCTGCTGGGTATTGAGGAGGTTGGGGGGAGGGGGGGGGCGGAGTGGGTGGTAAGGGAGGGGGTGGGGGCAGGGGGGGGAAATGACCCAAGCCTTGTATGCACATATGAATAATAAAAGGAAAAAAAAAAAGAACTGGACCTTAAAAAAAAAAAAGCCAGTAAATTAACATATTTCAAATTTTGGTTAACCCTTATTACGTAGACCTCCTTACAATGCAGTGTCTATATAAAATTCATCTCCTCAAAAAACAGGTGTTTTTAATTCAGTATTCATTTTTGTACATTGGATGAAAATATTTTTGTTTTTTAAATATTCCTCAGTTAGGATTGGCCTAATGCTTACATTACATATGATTGCATATATTGGAATTACATGTTTTGGTGAGGAAGATCAGAAAAACCATACACCATTTTTATCACATTATACCAAGAACATGAACCTTTAACATGAATTATCACTGCTAACGTTGACCATGATCAGCTGGCTAAATGAGTATTTGTCAGCATTTTCCATTGCACAATTACTATTTCATATTCTTTTCATACTGTGCTCTTTGTAAGGAAGATACTATGTCCTTGATTCTTTTAATTTCTTAAGGATACCTCCTTAAGAAATGATCCATAATCTTGAAATGTCTACCACAAGTATTTGGGATTCATCATCACAAGGGATTTCTTTCTTTCTTTCTTTCCTTCCTTCCTTCTTTCTCCTTCCTTCCTTTATATTTTCTTTCTTTCTTTCACTCTTTCTATCCTTTATTTCCCTCCTTCTTTCTTTCATTACTCGTTTATTTGTTTGCTATGTCATTTACTTCAATCACTGTAAAATAGCAGATATTCAATCACTGTAAAATAATGGATATTCCTTTTATACTTTGAATAATAACCAAATGATATTTATTTATTAATATCTCTAGCATTGTCAATTGGGAAATCTTTCTGCTGGTTCTTGAGCATATGTTTGCATGATTTAAAATATTTTCCTCTGGTATATTTGGAGCTATTATAACAGAATTCCTGAGATGGGGTAATTTATAAAAAATAGAAATCTATTTCTCATAGTTCTGGAGGCTGGGAAATCCAAAGATCAAGGTGCCAACATTTGGTCTGGTGATATCCTTCTTACTGTGTCCTCACATGGTGGAAAGCAAAAAGCAAGCTAGAGAACTGAGTGCTTTGTGGAGCCTCTTTTATTAGGGTCTAAATCTGATTAATGAAGGAACAGACTCCTTACGACATTAGACAAAATTTGAATGCTATTGTTTGAATATGTCTCCTTGAACATTCAGTGTTGCCAATGTGATAGTGTTAAGAAGTGGGCCTTTTAAAGGTGATTACAGTTGTGAAGGCTTCTTCCCCATTGATGAGAGTAAGATCTTTTAAAAGAGGTTTTGCAGGGCATTCTGCTAGCTTGCAGTGCTGCATTCTGACCTGTCAGTATTTAGCAAGCTAATCGTCACCATAACCAATGACAGCCCAATCTTGATCTTGGATTTCCCAGAATACATCTGTGAGAAATAACTTTCCATTCTTTATAAATTTTCTAGTTATAGCTTGGGTAGCCTGTTATAACAGCACAAAGCTGCCTAACTTTCTATTATTATGTACCTTCTTCTAGACTTATCTACTATATTTCCTATTCTGGTTCCAGAATCAGGCATTTTATTATAAAATGGTATTAAAAAGCAAGATCTGCATAGTAGGTGACAAACCCATTGCTATCTCCCAGATAACATAGCAAAGAAATAATTGATGTGTCCCATCTGCTATATTTGCACACACCAATGGATATTTATAAATGTAGCCACCTGAGACTATATCAAATATGATGAATTCATAACAACATTCTCACTGCTAATCTCTTACTACAAGAGTCATTTTAGCTTCTTCCTTTTCCTTTCAATGTACCTTCCTTTACCAACAGTGGCAACATTTCCCACAATCCGCATTCAATACACATACATACATATATATGTATATATATATCTCCACAATCCATATACACACATATGTATATATCACATATATATAATTATATATATTCATTTTTAATTACTTAAGTCAGTAACTTTTTTTCCTTCCTCAATTGGGTTTTTTTTTACATTTACAATAACTAAATTGCTTTGTCACATTCTGTATTCCATCTTGCAATAACTGATCCCCTGATTTCTTTTTCATTTTCATTCATTAAAGTTTATTCTTTGTACTATAAAATGTGTGGGTTTTTGACAAATACAGTGTCATGTATCCACAGAACCATATGTGAAATTTCTCTGTCTTAAAAATTCCTAGTCATCTCTTTTCTCTCTCCCCATACCTGTGGCAACCATGTAGCACTGACAACCTCTACGATTTTTACCTTTAACAGAATGTCATGTAATTGAGTTCATGCAGTAAGTAGCCTTTTAAGACTGGCTCCTGTGCAGATAGAGGACATAATGATATTTACTGAGAGCTGTGGAATAGTGTAGGTAGGAGGTAAAGGGGTAAGAGAGAGCAATGGAAGGGGTTGAACTGATCAAAGTAAAGTACATTCACAGTGGGGATACATTGAGAAACCCATTTGAACACTGACTTTGGAATTAATAATGAAAGGCAGGACTGTAAAATAGGTGCAGTGTCTGGGAGGGGGGTACTTGTAGAAGGGGGAAGGATAAATGGTGGAGACAAAAGTGAAGGAATATGGTTGATGGGTTTCATATACATATAAGAAATAGAATGATGAAACCTCTTGCAATCACTGAAGGTGGGGCAGGGAGGGGTTGGGAGGAGAGTGTGGGGGATGATCTAACCAATATACAATATAAGACTATTTAGAATTGTCACAATGAACCCCCTCTACAACAAATATATTCACATAAAAATAAAATAAAGACTGGTTTCTTTAACTTGATACTATGCAAATGAGCCAAAGACGGCCTCTGTGTATTGGCCCTTAGTGTGTTTATTTCTTCAATGCAGGCTAAAACTCCTAAGCCCTAAAGTTTACCAGCACCACACTCAAATTTTTATACAGTCAATGTTTTTAAATAGCCTAAGTAACCTGAATGATAAACACTGACAGCCTGCTTGCTTTGCATACTCATGAAACTTCATTCAACAGCTGTTTCATATGGAAACAGGTTGGGGCCTTAGAATTAAAAGGCCCCAAACTGCTGCTGTGTTTTGAGGTCTCTCACCCAGAGACTCTGCTGTGTTGCCAAGTGACCCACCCTGATTGCCCCATGCTCCAGGCGTTCCTCCAACCTTCTCCACTCTGGATAGTGGCCAGAAAGTGAGTTTCTGAAAAGTCTCATGGTGTGACAGAGTTCAATATTCATGAAAACCTGTCCAAGTTTCACTAAAAAGCTTCTTATGCATTGCTATCTCTTATGAACATCTTTTTCCTCTATTAGTCTTAAACCCTATGAACTTCATAAACTTAGCACCCTGAATTTAAGATTCATCTGTTTTTTTTAATGTCTGGTTCCTCATTTCATTTTCTTGAGGAATATTGTGTCTGGACTTTATTTTACACCCATTTGCTTACTGCAGAACATCTTGATTACTTTGGGGCCATTATGAATAAAGCTTTTTAACAGATTTTGCGTGCAGATTTTTATGTGAGCTTGATTTGTTTAAATAATTTAGATAAATACTTTGGGGTATTGCTAGAAAATATATCTAGCTTTGTAAGGAACTACAGAAATGCCTTTCAAAGAAGGCATAGCCTTTTTCATTCCCACCAGGAAAAAATAAATGAGAATTTTTTGTGAGCAAGCCAGCTGTTTTTTTTTTTTTTTTAGCTGTTCTGATATATATGAAATACAATCTTCTTGTTGTAATAATACCTTCTTGATGTGTGTGTATGGTTTCATTTCTCTTGACTTTTGAATAGAATTTTGGGAGGGGGTGGTGCACTCTTTTCTGTTGGTTGTCTCTAACAGAATATTATGTTTTTAAGTGACTCCATTATGATTATGTAATGACTGTCTTTAAACTCAAAATTTCTTTTCCTCTAAACTCTTTCTATAAAAATAATAAGATGACTCCAGCTTTACTTTGATTGGTGTTAATATGGCACATCTCTGTCTTTATAGATAAAGTGAGCTGCTTATAGACCAGGTAGAATTAAGTGATATTTTTATAGACTTGATGATCTCTGTTTTTTAATTGTATACTTAGGTAATTCATGTATAAAGTGATTTTTCATAAAGTTTGATTCATAGCCACTATGCTTGTAATTGTTTTCTTTTCAAGGTGTCTGTACCCTCTTTCTTTTTCCTCCTCTTTTCTGATTTCTTTGGCTGCAACTGAATATATTATTCCATCTTATTTCCTCTTTTAAAATCAATAATATGACTTTCTTAAAAAACATGCAGTGGTTTCCGTAATTTATAGTACAAACGTTTAAGCCATCTACAACACTGGTGTTAGAATGAGTTGATTGGCTCATAGTGCAAATGCTTTATGACACAGTTCTCAATTTTTGTTCCTATCCTCTGTGAGATTGCTTCTATTTATTTAACTTATCCACATGCTATGTTCACCTAACATATTGATACTATTATTACCTTTGTTATATTCAAGTGTTCTGTTATTGTCTTTCGGTTAAGAATAAGAAAAATAAAATATTTTACTTTCACGTACTCCCTTTCCTACATGTCTCCAAATTTTTCATTCATAACATTTTCTTTTTCCTTATAGAAATTCTGTTAACATTTTTTGTAAAGCCAGTCTGATGCCAGTGGATCGCCTTAGCTTTTTTGTTTTTATCTTTTTATTTTTCCTTCATATTTGAAACGATTGGTTCACTCAAACTATTCTGGGTATTTCTCTCTCCTTTAACACTTTAAATATTTTATTCAACGTCCTCCTTATTTTCTTTCTAGAATCCTGTTATAACAATGAGTTTTCTTTTTTTATAGACAATGTGGTTTCACTCCCTTTTATTCTTTAAAGACTTTTTCCCTTTGGCTTTGTGCAGTTTGAATATGATGCATTGAGATCTAGATTTTGTTGGTGGTATTATTTCTGCTGCTTGGTTTATCTGATCTTTCTGAATTTGTGATTTTATATCTATCATCCATTTGGAAAGATCTCTTTAATTATTTCAATAATTTAAGAAAATCATGTGCCACATAACGAGATTTTGGTTAGCAGTGGTCCCATGAAATTAAATCATGTAGTGAACAGTGTTAATTTTAGGTAAGTGTGCCATGATGTTGGCACAGTGACAAAACTGTGTAGTGATACAATTCTCAGAATATATTCCTGTGATTAAATAACACACAAGTACCTTTTTTTCTATTTGCTTTTATTCTTTTTCTGGTATTCCAGTTGTTATTACTAAGTTGTTCCAGATTCTTTTAATGCTGTTTTTTGTTTTGTTTTTTCTTCTCTTTCCTCATATTTCAATAGATACTTCTGTTCACATACCTTCAACTAACTGCTATTTCCCTTAAGCTTGTCCCACCTACTGATGAAGCCATCAAACACAGTGTTCATTTCAACAAATTTTTTTTGTTTCTACATTTCCTTTTGATCGCTTTTTTAGAGTTTTCTTGAATCTGTTGTTAATCCATCTCTTTAAATGTGTAATTTTTTTCCTTAAAGCTTTTAACATATTATTCATAGTTGCTTTAAAAACACTGCCTGATAATTCAAATGTCTATGACATATTTGAGTTTCCTTCTGAATTTATCTCTCCAAACATTGATTGTCTTGCTTTTGGGCAAGAAAATATCTGTGGGTAACAGGAATTTGAGTGTTCACTTCAGCTGTAGGTGCCAGAGAGTTTGAATTCCTTACATGTCTTTGGTATTTTTTTTTTCTCTTGATTTGGAGTCCTTGAATTTCCTTCTCAGGAACATTCTGCTCTTTCAGCTCCTTCTGCTGTTATTAAAATGGATTCCTGTTGGTGCAGTGGAAAGGTGTCAAGGAGAAGTGTCCTATAATCTTTTGATTCACCTCAGTCTTGTATCTCAGGCCTGTGTCTCTGAAGCATGAACTTCACAAGTGTTTCTCCAGGTACAAAGAGATTTTTGCTTTGTTTGTTTCCTTTCTTAGGTGACACAGAAAGGCTAGAAGGAACAACAACAAAAAAAAGGCTAGGAGTCATGCCTTTACCCTACCTGGAATTCATTTCTGATAACTGAAACCAAGATTTGGACCCCAGGACCAAGAAAACTGAAGCAAGAATGCCAATCTTTTCTCCTGTTTTTAGCTAATTATGGGCGCAGTAAGGAGTAGGTGCTTTTCAGCAAAAGCAATTTAAGTACCTCTTGTTTAACCACCTCCTCTCCCACACCCCAACTTTTGTTATGTAGAATTCCCTCCTGTTATTTTAGCAGGAATATTCTTCTACTTGCCAGACCCAAGAGGAGATCTTACTTAGGTCTTCATCATGAAAACTTATTAGGGTCCCTGGAAGTAAAACTCCATGGAGTCCTTGAAGTAGTCCATACTCACCTATAAAGATTAGTCAGACTTGCCATTGACGTGTTCCACACAGGCCCTCTAGATTTATTGAATTCTTTGCACTTTATGGAAGCAAGTTTTGTGCAACTTCAGTCTTCTGATGGGTCAAAGAGAAGCTGCTGTTTTTCTGATTTCTAGCTCTCTTAAGGTATGCATAAGCGCCATGATTTCCAGGATCTTTATATGGCAGAGCTGAAAGTAGAAATATAAAATGATTTTTCTTCTAATTGTCTATTCTTTCATTCTTGCTATGTATTGGCTCAAACTGTCAGTTACTTATTTTTGTAACAGATGCTTAGAAACTGCTTTTGCTACAAAGCACTGACTCCTTACTAGGGCAAATTAATTGAAAGCAGGAGAAAAGCTTGGCATCCCTGCCTCCATTTGCATCTTTCTGTACTCTAAGTCTCTCTCTTTCTCCACTCCAAGTCTCTCTCTTTCTCCTATAATCATCTTGGGTTCCAGGAAGGACAAGAACAATTGAGAACCTCTTTACAATGAATATGTCCCCAAGAAAAGGAGTAGCAGAGCCTCCACAGTATAAACCACCAACCAAGCAACAATGACTTTCTTATTGTAATAGGGACCAGCTGACTAATCCTGTGATGATGACCACTTTTGACCACTAGAACACAACTGAAACCAGGGCTATTTTCACAACTATACATATCTCCCTCTCCTAACCCCAATTCTTCCTCCATTTAAGCCAAAAACACATGTGTTTAAAGGAAAGGTGGACATGTCCATGACACATTAATTTAATCATTCTCTGTCCTTTACCATTACTTTCTATTTGGTATATTGGGGTGAGTGGTCAGAGGTGACTCGTAGAGCACTGGAGAGCTGGGCTTGTGGCCTAAAACTCCACTAATATTTTCAAACAGATTTTCTTTAAAGTGATGATGTGATACAGATCTGGCTGGGTTCTACATATGGGGGAAATGGAGGAAGGAATATTTTTGTTCACATAACAATGTTAAGGAAAAGCACATAAAAATAGAATATTAAAAATTCAGTACGGTAAGCCCACCTTGTTTATGGATTTGTTACAAGTAGTTTTTACCAAGCATGGTCCAAAAAAATTAATAATTAAGAAAGAAGTCAAAATAAATTCCAAAACCAAAAATATTAACTTCCCAGGAATATTTTGCAGGCTGAGTTGATGTACTTCTCCTTCAGTTTGGTGTTATTGTCATTTCTGCTGAAATTTGCTCAGTGCTTCTCCATTATTAGCTTTGTGAAAATTTGTCTTCCAAAAAGCAAATGGTACTCCCAAAGCAAGGTAAAAGTGAAAGTACTTAACTGAAATCATTAAGCGAATATTTATATTTGTTGAAAGGCAGCTGAAGTCAGGGGGCATTATGGGAAAAATTAATTAAGCATCTGCAGTACAGCATTAAACTGTATGCATCCTGAGCATGCGTGGTTTTTCCTCCATGCAGTCCCCTTGAAACTACAGACTCACTGATACCAAAGGTCTACTGTATATCCTGGTGATTTGGGCTACTGTTTTGGAGGAAGATTTCTGTTTCAAATTTCAGCTCTTATAATTTCTACCTATGCATTTTTTCTCCCTTGCTTATTATATGATTATAGAATGTAGTTTTAAGGGTGAAAGAAAAGACTGCTCTTTCCCTTTTGAAAGTACATTGAAATGAACCTTAGTAAGAGGAAAACATGTCCTCATTTATTAATATGCATGGAGGAAAATCACAGTACAGTGTGGGGTCATACACATAGTATAAGTGTTCCAGAATGTCCAGATGACTGAGACTTAAATAATTTCCCTGCCACAAGGAGGTAAAGAGGATGCATGGAGCTTCGTGGGAATATAAACTGTTAAGCTATGGGGGGAGGGGGCATTCAGGGCAGAACAAAGGTCTTTGCAATATGTAGATGAAGTTTCTTAGGCAACCTCTCCAGCTTCCCTCAGACGATTGATTACAGTGTAGGAAAAGTGTAACCACTTGGGGACTCACATATTTAGTGATTAATCTTTCCTGGTTATTTGATGAAATTTCTAGGGAGTTTTAAGGTAATTAATTGCCTTTCTTTCGGAAGAAGCTTTTCTCAGTCAGGTGAGTGAATTTCTGAGAGAGTCTCTTCCTGCATTTGGGGGACAGAAACAAGATAAGGTTAGAGAAACCTTGATTTGGAGGTGGCTTCAAAGCCTGCAAGTACATCAACATGTTCGTCTCTGAGGTATCACTTTCTGAACCCCAGCATATTATTCAAGCCATAGTTTCCTAATATATAAAGTTAGTTGAACAATAGTATATCCCACAAATGCATTAACATGAGGGGTTAATGCAGATGAAATGCTTGACATAATACCTAGCACATTAGCAAGCCCTCAGGACATGCTGGCTTTTCTTCCTTTCTCCCTCCCTCCCTCCCTTCTTTCCTTCCTTTCTTCCTTCCGTGCTTTCCTTGCTTTCCTCCTTACTATTCTTGTCTGTCTTATATAGTAAATCAATGTCTCCAATATTAACTAGTCATATATCCTTTGACCTTTACTTGCTTGCTAATACAAATATACATAAATACTTACAGTCACATTTATGGAGGTTTAACCAAACCATTTTATTGGCAAGATTGAGTACTTGTTATCATAAATCTTTTGTATAGATAGGCCAAAATAATTTTCTTTCTCCTTCCTCCACCTCAACAAAAGAACATACTTTGTCTTCCTTTAGTATAGATGCTGACCTAGAAAAAATGTATTTGTGCTAACTACCCTAAGAAAATAAATCTTATCCCCTGCATTGTATATATTTAGTACAGACTATAGAATACTCAAGTATATGTTACGTTAGTCAATTCCAATAAGACTATGGACTTTAAAATATTAGCATATTGTAGATACATTTGAGGGCTCAAGTGCTCAACTTACTATTCAAAGCTACAGAGAATCTCGACATCTAAGGAATTGTTTACTAGTTTATATGGAAAGAAATAAAACAGAATACTATCAAATTCAAGAATTTGGTTATAATCCTGCAGCACAAAAACACCTTGGAACATGTCCTACCTTGAAAATGAAATTGTGTAGATAGAGCCTGAGCAAGAGTGATCAATTAAAATTTATATATTTGAGGAATATTTTATAGGAGGTGTTCTTTTGAAGAAGAAGAGATTGTTTTGTGGTTTATAAGCTATATATTGAGCAGCTTGAGTTTAATGAGTTGGGTATTGCTCTTACAGTAGATGGGATATTTTAGTTGTTCCTTGGTTCTTTGAGTACAATGTCTCAGATTACATTGTTGTACTATATGCAATAAAAGAACCACAAGGTAGGAAGATAGAAAGGAAGGATTTATTAGCAAAGCACAAGTATACCTTTGAGGTATGAGGCAGGCAGTTGGATAAAGGTGTTGAGACTTGGAATTTTGTTGTCCTTTAGGGTAGTGTTAGTAAATGGTATGAAACTGAGGGCCGTCCCCCTTGTTCTCTTCCTCAAATAGTTTGATGACTGGGCAGTGGCCTGCAGTGTTGATAAAAGAAGAGTAGATGCCAGCTTACTTGATCTTTTTGTTCTTCCCAATTTAACACTGCTCTTGGAAGTTCATATAGTAGTCATTATGCCTGTTAAGCACTTGAGTGACCTTGATATGGGGTGTGTTCTGGATAAGGAAATTATTGGGCCATTATCTTAATCATTGGTTCAAGGTGTGGACCATCTAGTGTTCTATGATTCCTCCTCCTGAAAGGAAAATAGAATCTTGTAGCTGGAGTCATTTCTTCCTTCCTGCTCATGCCTACCCATCTGCCTATGCTAGCACAGTTAAAGGCTAAGATCCATGTGAGTATGGCAATAGAAAATTTCCCTCCTTCAGTGGTTCTCAGGGTCCCTCAACTGGGTCAACAAGAAGATCACTCTCATTGTTTGGTCACATGTGTATTATTCAGAACTGCAGATCTACACAACTGATGTAGTGTATATGATCTAAGGCTGTGGTAGATGACTGACATAAGGCCTTTTTAAGACTTCTGCCTTTTTGATACATATCAACAATTTTGAGTAAGAGGACACACTGAACCACTTTAAACACAGAAAATAACTCAGCAAATGATATTGACTGGCAGTATAAATGTGGGAAATGTCAGAATTTTGATGCTTCATTTTAGCCAAGATTCTGTGCGTATGAGTCAAGAACTAATCCCATCTCAAAACCAAGTCTATAAATAAAGGAAATTTGATATCACTCCTCCTATGTTGTCATTTTCATCCTTCATTTCCTTGGATATGTTTAAAATGAAGCAATATGGTATGTTCAGAATCTTCTCTATCAATAAAAAGCTTCAATTAATTGAGAAAGAAAAATATTTCCATGCAAAAGAAACACTATATCAAAGAATCATGTAGCATCCAACATCCCTGAGCTTATATTTCTTGGTCCAAAAGTTCTGTGTGTAACCTGTTTGTGTCATTTGGTCCAGTGTTTTTGACACTACTCATTTTAGGAGACCCTCAAAAAATTCTGAGGTTTGAATCTCTAAATTGGAAATCTATAATGTGATTGTGTGATGTCATTTTAACTGACAGACATAGATATTAGGTGTGTTTCCTTAGAGATTTATCATAGTATTTATAGTTGGCAATATCTGGTAGAGACATTTTCAAGTTCAAGAGAAGTGTTTTTTGGTGTTATTTCCAATAAACCAAGTCTCCATTATAAGATCATACTTAGGTTCCTGTAAATGTTTACCATAAAAAGCCACATAGACATGTTGATTATAAACTTGTGCATACCATTTTCAATGTTTTCAATATCTGATCATATTGAACTTTACACGAGTAGAGTTAAGGATAAAGGCTTAGACAATTTATCAGTTCCTAGTGAAGAAGATTTCATGGACACTAAATCTAAGAGAAAAAACTTTTGCCTCTGCAAAATTTTCAAATTTCAATTTTAATGTAAAGGGCTGGTGGAGTGGCTCAAGTGGTAGAGTGCCTGCCTAGCAAGTGTGAGGCCCTGAGTTCAAACCCCAGTACCACTCAAAAAAAAATTTTTTTTTCTTCTATTTTCTCTGAGGACTGAGGATATTGTGTATTGTGATGGTTCTGATTGGCAGGCAAAGCCTTGCACTCTACCATAATTACTGTTACTGTAGAGTGCAATTCTTACTACCAGACATTAGTGGATATCCTCCAAATGGGAAGTAAAAATTCTAGTTTCTTCAATTTCATACCTAGGATACTCTACCCAACAAAACTATCATTCAAAATTGATGGAGGAATAAAAGTCTTCCATGACAAACAGAAACTAAAACAACATATGTCCACCAAGCCGTCACTACAAAAGATTCTGCAAGGATTCTACTCACAGAAGAAAAAAACAAAACCACAAAAGGACAGGAAGTACTAAACCTTAGGGCAAGAAAAGACAAGTACTTAGACAATAGCAATCAATCAGCTGTACACACTCAAATCCTTAAACCACAAAACAACTAAATGGCAGGAATCAACACATACCTAACAATATTGACATTGAATATTAATGGACTCAACTCCCCTATCAAAAGATACCATTTGGAAATTTGGATTAAAAAGGAAGATCTGACAATCTGTTGTTTACAAGAGACTCACACTAATGACAGAAATAAACACTGGGTTAGAGTGAGAGACTGGAAGATTTATCAGTCTAATGTCTCCCCAAAACAGGCAGGAGCAGCAATACTTATATCAGACAAAGTGGACTTCAAACTTACACTAGTCAGAAGAGACAAAGGTCACTTCATACTAATAAAATGAGAAATACCAATTATCAACTTATATGCACCCAATGTTACATATAGACCCCAACACAGTGGTAGGGGGAGAATTTAATACCCCTCTATCACCAATAGATAGGTCGTCCAGACAAAACATCAACAAAGAAATCATAGAACTAAATGATGCCATAGATCAAATGGACCTGATAGATATGTACAGAATATTCCATCCTGCTACAGCATAATATATATTCTTTTCAGCAGCTCATGGAACTTTTTCAAAAATAGACCATATCTTAAGAAATAAAGCAAGGCTCAAAAAATAAAGAAAAATTGAAATAACCCCCTGCATACTAACTATCACAATGCAATAAAACTAGAACTCAACAACAAAAGCAGAAGCAGAAAGTATGCAAACAATTGGAGGTTGAACAACACATTGCTCAAAGATCAGTGAGTCATAGAAGAAATAAGGGAGGAAATCAAAAAGTTCCTGGAATTTAATGAAAATGAAAACACAACCTATCAGAATCTATTGGATACAGCAATGGCAGTCCTAAAAGGAAAGTTTGTAGCCATGAGTGCATGACCTAATGCTACATCTCAAACTCCTATAAAAACAAGAACAAGGAAAACCCAAAATAAGCAGAAAGAGAGAAATAATAAAAAATAAGGGCTGAAATTAATGAAATAGAGACCAAAAAACCATACAAAGAATCAAAGAAACAAAAAGCTGGTTCTTTGAAAAAATAAACAAAATTGACAGTCCTTTGGAAAATCTGACTAAAACGAGGAAGGAAAAACCCAAATTAGCAAAATCGGAAGTGAAAAAGGGCAGATGAGAACAAACACTAAGGAAATCCAGGAAATCATCAGGGACTACTTTGAGAGTTTATATCCAAATAAATTAGAAAATCTAGAAGAAACGGACAAATTTCTAGATATGTATGACCATCCAAAACTGAACCAAGAGGCTATTAGTCACCTGAGCAGATCTATAACATGCAATGAATTGAAGCAGCAATAAAGCATCTCCTCCAAAAGAAAAGTTCAGGACCTGACAGATTGTTTGCTGAATTCTATGACCTTTAAGGAGGAAATAATACTAACACTCCTGAAACTTTTCTATGAAATAGAAAGGGAAGGAATACTGGCTAACTCATTTTATGAAGCCAGTATTACACTCAAATCAAAACCAGACAAAGGCACCTCCAGAAAAGAGAACTACAGACCAGTCTCCTTAATGACCATTGATGCAAAAATCCTCAATAAAATAATGGCAAACTGAATCCAACAACATATCAGAAAGATCATACACCATGACCAAGTCAGCTTCATCCTGTGTTTCAGGGTTGGTTCAACATATGCAAATCATTAAGTGTAAAATAACACATTAATAGAAGGAAAGTCAAAAACCACTTGTTCAACTCAATAGATGCAGAAAAATCCTGAGATAAGATTCAACATAATTTCATGATAAAAGCTCTGATGAAACTAAGAATAAGAGGAGTGTTCCTTAATGTAAAATCCCTAAATAAAGTTAGTTATAGTCCAGGATTTTCCTCTCCTAAGTGAGAAAAAAGAGTAATGAAGCTTAGGGTATTCCACCAACAGAGAGTATTTGTGTTTGAGAAGAGAAGAATTTAAAAAGAATTCAGTTTAATAGCATAAAAATTCTGGATATTTTTATTTAAGAGTAAAGACTGAATGCCTTGAAAAACCCTTACGAAAAATGAGGATATTACAACTGCTAACACAACCGCCACTGCATGTTGGGGCCCGTTGAGGCACTATGACAAAGGATGGAATTGTCACATCCATGGTGCTGTTAAGTTGTGAATTGCTAAATTTGTCTTGATATTTCCTGAATAACTAGAAAAAAAGGTTTATGGAAACTAGGAGTCTAAGGATAGGTGGAACTTGAATCAGGTCTTTGAAGTGAAAAGAGACAGGTCAGCAAGATGGTGGAGTAGGAAGTATTGGACCCTTGCTTACCATGGGAGATACTATGTTAACAGCAATATATGAACCAAAACACCTTTGTGAGAACTTTAGAAATCAGTTTAGAACTGTTACACACTTCTTGTAAATAAATCACAAAGAGAAGAGTCTGTATTGAGAAGGTAGGAGAGTTTGCTACAATTTGCTTGAGACTTCCTCTCCCCATAGTGTGGTGAGATTGGCAGAAAAAATTCCCAATTTCAAGCTACTCCCTTGGGACAGAAAGAAAACAACAGAATGGTGTCCACCATTTTGGCCTGTCTAGGGCTTCTGGAAAAATTCTATTCTTGTCAGTGGCACAGTTTGATTACCACGAGTGAGTGCCACAGTGTGTCAGAGCAGCAGAGATTCTGAAATTATGCAGGCAGGCAGAGTGGGGTTTTAGGGACAGAAATTATGACCAAAGAAATGTGGCAGAGTCATAATGAAAGCTCCTAAGAAGAAACAGCAACAATCCACTTAAGGAAAGTAAGGAGTTACAAGTAGTCACAAATACTAGAATAAAGGCGCAAGTCCAAGCCCAAAGAAGATACACAAGAAGAAAGAGTTCAGGAAGACCTGTGATGTCTAGCTAGACTGTTTGGGGAAAGTTTTCCCCTTCGTGATGCCCATAGTAGGAGAGGAAGTCATTTGTTCCAATGCAGGAAATCGCAACAAAAGATCATAAGGCATACAAAGAAGGGGAATCATGGCCCAATGGACAAAAATAAATCTTCAGACATCAAGCCCAAAAAAGGCAGATTTCTGAATTACTTGATAAAGAATTTAATGCAACTATCTTAAAGATAATATGTAAACTAAAAAGAGAACACAATTAAACAAAATTAGAAGAGCATGTTTGCAAAGAATGAGAATATACATTAATAAATAGAAATTATAAGAAGGAAACAAATAGTAGTTCTGGAGTTGACAAAAAACAACCAAAACAGTATCCTAATTGAAACTATCACTGGAGTGGTTCAACAGTAGACTTGATCATGCAGAAAGGAGAATCAGAACACTTGAAAGAGGTCATTTGAATTGGAGTCAGAGAAGCAAAAGAAAAAAGAATCATGAAAAATGAAGACAGCATAAGTACTCATGGGACGTAATCAGGAGAATAAGTATGCTCTGAGAGTTTTTGAAAAGGTAGGAGAGAGAGAAAGGGGCAGAGATTGTATTTAAAGAAATGGTCAAAAATTTCTTAATTGGGGGAAACAAAATGTGCATAGAAATTCAGGGAACTCAAAGAATTCCAAGTAGGATGAATCCAAAGAGCCCCAAACCAAGGCACATTGTCAAAAGTCAAAACTGTCAAAATTCAAATGAAAGAAGAGTTTCTTGAAAGAATCAACAGGTGAGCTTCTCAGCAAATTTCTTGCAGGCCAGAAGGTGGAGATAATATATTTAAAGTGCTGAAAGAGAAAACTAATTCAACCCAAAAGTTCTACAGCCAACAAAAGTGTTCTTCAAAAAGAAGGGGGAAGTTAAGACATTCCCAGTTAAACAAGATAACTCATAAAAATAACTAACTATAAATCTATATTTAATGTGTACTCAATACATAAAGATTTAATTTCTATCATCAATACCATGAAATGAGGAGAGTTAGCTGTAATAGAGTTTTTGCATATTCTTGAAGCTAAGTTGTTATCAATTTAAAATATATTTCATTAATTTTATTTAGATCTAAAAACAGATGAAGTAAAAAGTGAAAGAATGGTAAAAAGATATTCAGTCCAGATGGCAACCATAAAACAGCAGCATGTTGATACAATATCATACAAAATTGACTTTAAATCAAAAAGTGCCATAAGAGATAAAAAGCACCAATCCATCAAGAAAATTTAACAATTGTTTATGTGTATGTGTGTATCACACACCAGAATTGAATAAATAAATAGCAACACCATAGTAGTACTAGTGGTGGAGACCTCAACTCCCACTTTGAGTAGTGGATAGAGAAGCATACAGAAGATAAATGAGGAAACAGAGGTCATGAATGCCTCCAAGCAATTAAACCAAATGGACTACACACAGAACACTCCACACAACAAAAGCAGAATACACATCTTCTCAATTGCACATGAAATATTCTTTGGACAGAACACGTGATAGGATACAAAATTAATCTTAGCAAATTTAAAAGATGGAAATCATGCCAAGTATTTTTTTATGACAATGGGCTAAAACTAAAAATCAATAGCAGGAAGAAAACTGGGGAATGCACAAACATGGAAGGATTCACTTTTTTTTTTTTTGATGATATTGGGGTTTAAACTCAGGACCTGGCTCTTCCTAGGCAGATGCTCTACCACTTGAGCCATTCTATAAGCCCAGGAGTCACACTTAAAGAGCGATTGAGTAAAAGTAGAAGTCCCAGAGTGAAGTAGGAAACACCTTTATAGAAATGAAAATAAAAATTCAGCACACCAAAACTTACAACATGCAGTAAAAGCAGTGCTGAGAGGGAAGATGATAGCTATAAACACTTACATTAAAAAAGAAGAAACATCTCAAATCAACAACTTAAGCTTGTACTTCAAGGAACTCAAAAAAGAACACTGTAAACTCAAAACTATCATAAATAAGGAGATAATAAAGATAGATCAGAAATTAAGAAAATGCAGAATAGAAAACAATAAGAAAAATCAGTGAAACAGAATCTTTTTCGCAAAGACCAACAAAATTGACAAACCATCAGATAGATTAAGACAAAAAGAAGATTCAAATAACTATAACTAGAAATGAAATTGGTGACATAATCAATGCCACAGATAAAGAGTTATTAGAGTTATTAGTAGTTAGACTACTAAAAATTGCAGGTCAAGAAATTGAATAAACTTAAAAGTGGATAAATTCCTAGTAACACACAACCTATCAAAGATGAATCATGAAGAAACAGAAAATCTGATCAGACTTACAACTAATGAAGAAATCAAATCTGTAGTGAAAATCCTGCCAAGAAAGAATAGTCTGAAATCAGTTAGCTTCAATGGCAATTTCTATCAAACATTGGCAGAGGAATTAACATCAATCCTCAAGCTCTTACAAAAATGTGAAGAGGAGGAATAACTCCCAAATTCTTTCAACAAGGCTAGCATTATCTTCATATCAAAGTCAGACAAGGACAATATAAGAAAGCCACAGACCAATATTCCTGATGAATATTGTTGCATAAAATCCTCATCGAGATACAAACAAAATTCAAGAGCATATTAAAAGGGTTTATACACCATGACCAATTAGAACTTCTGCCTGGAGTGCAAGGATATCCTAGCCTATGAAACTCATTAAATGTAATATATCATATTAGAAGGATGAAGGACAACTCCATTGAAACTAGAGGAAATTTTCTCTATGAAATTAGTCTGTCACCAAAAAAGCACTGTATAAGTCTATTTCTATGAGGTCTAAGAAGTAGTCAAATTCACAGAGACGGAAAGCAGACTGGTTGTTGCTAGGGGCAAAAGGAGGAAAAAATGAGCATTGCGGTTTAATGGGTATAGAGGTTGGATTTTGACAGATAGCAATGTCCTGAAAACCACAGCACAGCAATGTGAATATACTTAATGCTATTGAACTATGCACTCAAAACTGATAAAGATGGTAAATTTTATACTACGTGCTTTTTACCCATAATTGAAAATAAATGAAATGAAAGAAAATAGTCGCTAGTGAGTTAGTTCAGGCTAAGAACTTAGGTGTGTTTATTTTTTGTCAGAATATATAAGAGGGCAGTCAGCTCACAAAGTTAGTAATCCAATGTCAACATCATTTTATGAGACTTAGATGTCATCAGAGTTTTCTTTAGTAATTGCCTAGAGAAAGTCGAGAAGTTTCCAGGTCTTGGTACTCATTTTGAGTGATCTCATAGCCACAATCACGCATGTAAGTCATGCAACCTGCAATTTGTCTAGAGACTGATTTATTCTTTATGCCAACACCATGGACAAATAATTAGCAATCTTCTTTTCACTTCTGGTTAATATTGAAGTATTGAATTATTTGTGAGAATAAGAGAGTGGTATTATAAATACATAGGTAACTTGTTGATTTTTCTAAGTAGATAAGTATTAAAAATATGGGTAAATGAATATACTAAAAATATCCAGCATAGGTTCATAACTGTAAGACAAGCAACTGTGTTAGAGACTGATAAGCTGATACTGAACTGAGGAAATACAGAGATTAGGATATAGAGTACTATAGTGCTAGCGATTGAGCCCAGGACATTGCACATACTAAGCGAGTACACACCACTGCTCTGCATTGATAGCTCTTGGTTTTCTGAGTCAGAGCTTCTCTAGGTAGCCCATTCTGACCTCAAGTTCATGACCTTCTTGCCTCATCCTCCTGAGTGCTGGAATTACAAGCACTTACCACCATGCTAGTTAGTTCTTAGATCTTTTAATCTTATACAAAGGGGAAGCCACACCCATTTATCTTTTAAATGAGGGGAGGAAACCCAAGAACATTAGAAGAGCTTATAAAAATGATAATAGGTTCTTTCAGAAAATATGTGGTCATATGACCACAGCCCTTCACTGACCTTTAGTTGAAGTGAACTTTTAGGGCTTTTAGCTGGATTACTTGAGATCTACTAGGGTTCAGCCTCCTTCCTTTCATAAACCTGAGTTATCATAGCTGTAGAGGGCACTGGGGAAAGAGTCAAGGTCAGACTGTGCCAGAAGAGGAGGTATAGAGTGATAGATAGTCAGTCTACTCATAAGATGAAATTTTAGAAAGTGTAAACCGGGTCCATACTTAAAGTAGGTTTTGTCTTAACAAACTCACTATAACATAACCACTGAGCACAAAAGAGTACTTAGTGCTGAGGGGCCCAGAAAGACAAGAAGTGCCTGACACAAACAGAGCTGGGGAGCTTTGAGATTCCTGTTACTGAAACACTTCTGTTGCTCTAAGAAGGGAATGATGGACAGGTAAAAAGAAAATGGCAGAAAATGTAGCACTGATGTTAAACAGAACTGCAATGTCCTGGTTTCTGTACTTGCATGGACATTTCTCCATTTTGCATTAGAGGCAGCCTGGGCTCCCGGAGCAGTGAACTATTGGAGGGCAGCTGTTTGGTTATGCTGTCTTTTTTAATTTTAGGCACTATCTTGCAAGTTAAGGAAGGAAAATAGTTCTTTCAGCCTCCCTTTTCCTTATGATATTATCAAGTGTCTTTGCCAAATATGCAGTGTCTGTTCTGGATCCCACTTTTCATTGTTAAATGTGTTTGATTGAATAGCTATTCTAATACATTTTGTTTATATTAGCAATTGCTGATGGACATTCAGGTTTGTTACATTTTGAGTCCACTATCAATGATGTGGATATAAACATTCTTGTGCAATTCTTTATGTGGACACATGGTTTGACTTTGTTTCATTTGAACCTAGTATTAGTATTCCAGTGTATATGGCAATTTTATATTTTGCTTTGTAAAGATGCACCAAACTTTTCCCTAAATGGCAACACCATTTTACAATATTCTTATTTCTCCACTTTCTTGACTGTATTATTCATTAATAGTCATTCTGGAGAATATAAAATGTTTTTTCATTATGTTTTTAATTTATATTTCCCTAATAATTAATAATATTAAACATCTTTTCATGTGCTTTTCAGCTATTTCTGTATATTTTTACTCTTTTATCACATAAATATTTGTTAACTGTGATATTTATGTAGAGGTATAACATTGGATTTTAAGTTATTTATAAATTGTAGATTCAAGTCTTTTATCATATGTATTTCAAAAATCTGAAAATATTTGATGTATTATTTTCTTTAAATTTCCTTAACAATGTTTTTGACATGAAAAGTGTCGAATTTTGATTTCTCATCTATCAGTTTTTAATATATTCTTGATTGCTCTAAAAATAACTTGGTCTAATCCAAAGCTTTGAAGATTTTCCCCTGTTTTCTGTGAAAATGTTTATTGCTTTGGCTATTAAATTCAAATCTATGATCCATTTTGAAGTAATTTTATGTGTGATTTGAACTAAGGGTGAATTTAACATTTTCCATGTTGATATCCAATTGCAAATGTAGCATTTAATGGATTTTTTTGAATAGTTTATTACCTTTTCCAAAAACAAAGTGCCTGGAGAGGCCACTAGCTTCAGGAATGAGGGAGTAAAGAATCCAAAAAAATATGTTCAGCATCATTTATTATTAGAGTAGTGCAAATTACAATAGCACAACTATGAGGAGAGCTAACACCTAATCTATGACCCTGCCAATTGCTGTTGAGTTAGGTGAGGCATAGGCTATAGGATCTCTCATTCATTGCTGGTAGGAATATAATAAGAAAAAATTGTGCATCCACCTTCAAGGATAATTTGGCAGATTCTTGCAAAGCTAAACATAGAATTACCATATAATCTGGTAATATGCTCCCAAGCACTTATGTGATTTGGAATCTTTCAGCCACGTGAAAATATGCACATGAAAATCTATAGTAACTTGTACCATAATCACCACAAACTGCAAACAACTTCGCTGTCCATTGAAATGTGAATGGATGAGCAAATGGTGGCACATCCACAGAAGGGAAACTTCAGTGATGACAAGAAATAGGCTACAAAACCAAGTGAAAACATGGAAGAATTGTTGAATTGTAAGTGAATCTTACTAAGTGACATCAATTTGTCTGAAAAAAAGTCCTACATACTGTATGAATCTAATTATACAACATTCTGGAAAAGGCAGAATCATAGGGAGGTTAATAAACCAGTGGCTGGCAAGTGTTTGGGAAGAGTGGAAGAGGGGTAAGTGGAGCACGGAGGTTTTTAGGGCAGTTAAATTATTGTGTATAATATCGTAATGCTGGACTTGCATCATTTTCCATAGAAAGGTGCAACACTCACTGTGAACACGATCAAACTCTGGACTTTAGTTAATGATAATTTGTTTGTTGGTTCATCAATTTTAGTAATAGTCCACATGAATGCAAGAAGTTTACAATTGTGAATGTTTGATCAGAGATGTTTTATATGGGTACTCTGCATTTTTGATAAATTTTCTGTAAAACTGTGATAAAATATATTGCTATTGTCATTACATTTTTGTGGGGAGACTGAGGTTTAAACTCAGGGCTTCCTGCCAGTGAAGCACATGCTTGAGCCACACCTCTGGTCTATTTTGCTCTGATTATTTTGGAGATGGGGTTGTGTGAACTGTTTGCCTGAGCTGTTCTTAAACTGGAATCTTTCTGATCTCAGCCTTCCAAGTTGCTAGGATTATAAGGATTATACCTGGCTAAGTATATACATATTTTAAATGAATAGAATTAAAATGTCAAAAAGGAAAGTCAACCATTACATTTGGAGACCCAACACCTCTTTTCCATAATTCCTAGAGAAACTACACAAAAACAATGAATTAAAAAAGCTCAACAATGCCGTTTGCTGGCAAGACAGAGTCAAGATTTATAGCACACTTTGCTCAGTAAAAGCATATTGCAAAATGTATATCAAGATAAACTTTATTGTGTATTCTTAAAAACAGTACCCAACAAATACAGAGTATTTAAAATCAGACAAAGGGTGTTTCCTATCTACATTGGAATCAAATTAGAAATATGTTTACACAAAGTAATGCTTGGAAACAAACAGTACACATTTATAAAATCTATGGTTTAAAGAAGAATTATTTTACAAAATAAAAGAAGATACATGCAATCAAGTGAAAATGAAAATAAAACATGCTAAAATTTATGGTTCATACCTGAGCTTGCTAAGTGGAAATGCATAGCAGTAAATATTTAGTTGGAGAAGAGGAAATGACTCAAATGAGTAATCTAAGCTCCCACTTAGTAACTCTAAAAAAGGTGGATAATAGATACCCTAAGTAAACAAAAGTAAGAAAAGGATCATAATCAAGGCAGAAATCAACAAATCTGAGAACAGAAAAGTAATAAGTGACATCAGTTATAAAACAAATAGTTCCCTTAGAAACCTATTGAAGATTGACAATGACAAAAGAGAGAGGCAAGAATGAGCAACACCAGGGGTGAAACAGTTACAGAGCCTGCACACATGAAGAGAATAACAGGAATATTGTAAACATCTCTACATACAGAAATTTGGCAAGTTAGATTAAACAGACCACTTCCTGATAAACAGAAATTACTAAAGTCACCCAATATGAAATACATGACTTGAGCAGCTTTATAATCATAAAGGAAATTAAATTCATAATAAGAACATTCCTCTGAAAAAGAAAATTATAGTGCCCAATGGATTTCTCAAGAAATTCTTTTTAAATGTTTAAGAAGAAAATAAGTCCAATTCAATTTAATCTATTTTTAAAAACATTAGAGAAAATAACACTTTCAAATTCACTTTATGAATCTGAGGGTGATTTGGCTGCCATGTCTGTCACCCCATTGATTGCCAGAGTGCATTTGAGCTAATCATGCTGGTTTAGTGGGTATCCCCTTCCTTCCTTATAGCTCTATATGGTCTCTTCCAAAGCTGAGCACTTCATGGAAGAGTACAGAGACCTTCCCAGGAAGAAGAGAACTATTCTTTCATCACAGGCATATGAATAGCTGTGCTCCCCTGATAGAAATTGCAAATAAGCTTTTGAGGTCAAATTCATTTCATAAGGTTTGTATGACCTTGAAAACAAACTAGACAGTACAGAAAATGAAACTTGACATATATTGACATTAATATTTATCAAGAATATAGAGGCAAAAAATTTTAACAGAATATTGGCAAATTAAATTCAACAATGTAAAAATTACATAATTTGACAATTTGGAGTTCAGTATGTTAATAGACTAAATAAGAAGAAAAAACACATGATTATACTAATATATATAGAAAAAATTATTTCAGAATTCAACACATATTCATAATGAAAACTCAGAAAATTAGGAATAGAGAAGAATGTCTTCAAATTACCAAAGAGAATCTATAATAAACTGCAGTGAACATTATACTAATTGTGAAATTTTGCATTCTCCCCCTGTAGTTAGTGGTTGAGCAAGGATGTCCATCCCCCTATATTTATTTAACATAGCAACCAGGCAGTATGGTAAGAAAAGAAAAAAATATATATTTAGATTGAAAAGTAAGAACTAAGTCATCTCTACTTGCAGATGATAAGATCATTTATGCATAATAGCCACTGAAATCAACAATGAAAATTTCTAGAACTAGGAAATGAGTTCAACAAGATCAGAGGATGAAAAATAGACTTCCAAAAATCAATTATGTTTTTATTTGGCAATGAGCAGGTGAACACCAGAATTAAAAGTAAAGTAACATTTTAAATCATTGAAATATATGAAATAATCAGATGTGAATGTAAGAAATATGGACGAGACTTGTATGCTGAAAATGAGAGTGCTGATGAAATAGGTGGAAGACATCCTAAATAGGTGGAGATAAGTTACACAGGGAATGGAAGAAGTAACAGAAATGTCAATTCTCTTAAATGTTATGCACAATTTATTTCAAATTATAGTAAAAGATTTTTGTAGTTATAAAAATGATTAGTCTAAGATTTATATGGAAAGGTAAAAGAACTAGAATAGCCAATTTCAAAATAGAATAGTCTGATAGGAATCACCTATTCTATTTTAAATCCACAATAACTAAAACTGTATATAAGGAGAGAGATTCAAGAAATTGATACAAGACATGTTTATTTTTTGTTTGTTTGCTTTTACTTTTTTTCTTTATTCATTTATTCATATAAGACATGCTGAGTTTGGACAAAGGTTAAATGAAAAAAATGAAAATTAAATGAAGAAAAGAAAACCTTTCCAACAAATAGTGCTGAAGCCATCATACATCCCTAGACAAAAGAAAAAAAATCAACCTTTATCACAACTCCTATAAGAACTAACTCAAAATGGAGACAGGCACTAAATCAAATGTGGAAAATTATAAAATTTTTAGGAAAAGTGTTGTGTCAATTTTTAGAACATCAGATGGTCTTTTGGGATTGAAGTCTTCTGTGGTTGAGTTAAAAAAACTAAAGAGAGAGAGGGGAGGAAGAGAGAAAGAAGAAAGAAAGAAAGAGTCCACCATATCAGCTTCATGGGGTGGCAAACCACCAATTGCCACCCATCCTGGTATATCTAACCTAAAAAGGGGCAGAGACACAGAGAAATCCCATCTAAAGGGACACAGGCTTGCACAAAAAGGGAGGGACAACACCTGGAAGGGATATATGAGAACTGCAGACTAAACCCTGAGCACCAGAAACTGGAGGGGACCATCCACATTACCTGTTGAACACAGAGGAAACCCACTTCTCTGTCTACCACAAGGGAGAAATTCAGACTTTTTTTTTAATACTATCTTTTGTCCTTTTCCATTTTATTGAAGTTTCAATTTGTCTATCCTTCTTTTATTCCAGTTTCTTCTTTTGTCTTTTTCCTTTCTTCTTTTTCCTTATCTTCTTTTCCTTTTCCTCTTCCCTTTTCCCCACTTTCTCTATCTCTTTCTTACAAATCACTCCACAAGTAATTTATTCTACCTCCTTATTATATTACTCCCATCCTTTTTATCCTTCTGCAAACCCCAACAATAGCAGCTCCCTCAACAACAACTAAACTACAACTTTATACATGTTAGGGTCTTATTATCCTATAACCTCCCACACCTTACTCCTCTGTCCTCCTTCCCTAATCGTCCTTCTTCCTTTTCTCCTCTTCCACTCCCATTATTTTTACTAAGTTTTAATCTCTATACAAACAGCTATTATTTCCCCAACATTTCTCTGTGTATGGACAACACAACCAAGAGTATTATATTTTGTGCAAATTATTGGTTTGACACTGAATTTGTGAACTTGTTATAGCTAAATTATACCTCCAAAAGTTACTAATAACCAAACTAGCCAGAACTTAGAGAATAAGTCAACTAATCAACATGACATGAGCAAATCTCAAAAGAGATGCATGGAAAATAAAAGAAGGCATGGAATATGGCTCCTCAAAATGTCAACAACCACATAACAGAGGATCTATGAAGATGATGGAACATCCTTTTCCAAGTTTGAAGGAATGATAAGAAAGTTTATGGAGTTTAAAGAGGATAATACAAAAACAAGTCAATGAATTCCAAGAGAATACAGATAAAATGTTTTAAAAGGCTCAGAAACAACAAAATGAACTCAAAAAAGATACAAACAAACATCACAATGAAATTAAGGGCAATACAAAAAAAGAGATAAATGAAATAAAGAATACAATACAAGAAGTGAAGGAGGAACTTAAACCAAATGGAATCCCTGGAAATAAAAAAGCTCTTGAAGTCCAATAAAAAATACAGTTGAAAGCCATTCCAGCAGAGCAGAACAAGTGGAAGACAAAACATCAAGACTAGAAGACAAACTTGGTATTATGGAAAAAAAACAGATGAATACATAAAGAAAAGAAGGAAGAATTATGAAAGAAATGTATAAGAATTCTGCAACTCTATTAAAAGACAAAATTTGAAAATTATAGGCACTGAAGAAGAGCGGCAAGCCAAAGGCATAGGAAACGTATTAAAAAAAATAATAGTAGAAAACTTCCTGAATTGTTAGAAAGGGACACCCACTCAGGTACAGGAGGCCAAAAAGACATGACCAAAATAGGACTACTACACAGAACATCATAGTTAAAACCAAAGCAAAAAGAGCAAGGAAAAAAATACTAAAGGCTATTAAGGGAGAAAGGTCAAATTACCTATAAAGGTAAACCCATCAAAAATGATAGCAAATTTGCCATGGTCTCCAAATTGCAGAGGCTGCACACAGAATGGGAGAAAATCTTTGGCAGCTCTACATCTGACAAGTATTAATAATTAGAACATACAGGGAGTTTAAAACTAAATTCCCAGAAAACTAATGACCCAATAAAGAAATGGGCAAATGAACTGAATGGAGCTTTTTCAAAGGAAGAGGTCCAAATGACTAAAAAGCACATGAAGAAATGTTCAATATCCTCAGCCATAAAGGAAATGAAAATCAAAACTACATTATGATTCCACCTCATTCCTGTTAGAATGGCTACCATCAAGAACACAAACAACAATGTTGACCAGGATGTGGGGAAAAGAAACTCTTATACACTGCTCATAGGAATGTACATTAGCACAACCACTAAGGAAAGCTGTATAGAGATGCCTCAAAAAAACTAAAAATAGAACTGCCATATGATCCAGCAATTCCTCTACTAGGTATTTACCCAAAGGAATGTAAATCAGGTTACAATAAAGGCACCTGCACACCCATGTTCAATGAAGCATTATTCACGATAGTTAAGCTATGGGAACAGCCAAGATGCCTCAGTACTGATGAATGGATTAAGAAAATGTGGTATTTCTGTGCAATGGAATTTTATTCAATCAGAAAGAAGAATGGAATTTTGTCATTTTCTGGCAAATGGATGGAACTGGAGAACATCTTAAGTGAAGTTAGCCATGTTCGAAAGCCAAAAGCCATATGTTTTCTCTTATATGTGGAATATACACCTAATACAAATTCAGCAATATTATGAAAAACAGGACACACAAAGAGGAAGTCAACAAATGAGAAAGGGAGGAAAAAGAAGGAAGTTAAAATGGTGAATATGGTTGATGCATTCTCTATACAAAAATGAATATAGAACTTTTAAACCTGATGAAGCCACCATAAGAAAGAAAGTAAAGTAGAAAGGAGAAAAATAGAGGAAATTGACCAATTTGGGCTATAATACACATATGCATGGAAGTGCCACAAGAAAACTACTTGTGTACTTATCTAAAACCATTAAAAATGTTATTTTTTTTTCTTTTACAAAATCAGAGAACAGGAAGATGGAACAGGTTCTGCCTGGGAGGATTGGTACCAGTAGAAATGGATGGAATTGGAGAACATCATTCTAAGTGAGGTTAGCCTGGCCCAAAAGACCCAAAATCTTATGTTCTCCCTCATATGTGGACATTAGATCAAGGGCAAACACAACAATGGAATTGGACTATGAGCACATGATAAAAGCGAGAGCACACAAGGGAGGGGTGAGGATAGGTAAGACACCTAAAAAACTAGCTAGCATTTGTTGCCCTTAATGCAGAGAAACTAAAGCAGATACCTTAAAAGCAACTGAGGCCAATAGGAAAAGGGGACCAGGAACTAGAGAAAAGGTTAGATCAAAAAGAATTAACTTAGAAGGTAACACACATGCACAGGAAATTAATGTGAGTCAATGCCCTGTATAGCTATCCTTATCTCAACCAGCAAAAACCCTTGTTCCTTCCTATTATTGCTTATACTCTCTCTACAACAAAATTAGAAATAAGGGCAAAATAGTTTCTGCTGGGTATTGAGGGGGTGGGGGGGGAGAGGGAGGGGGTGGAGTGGGTGGTAAGGGAGGGGGTGGGGGCAGAGGGGAGAAATGACCCAAGCCTTGTATGCACATTTGAATAATAAAATTAAAAAAAAAAAAGAAAGGGTGAGGAAGTGGGGAAAGCATGCGGGAATATAGCTCAAATACTGGGAAAACATATATGTAAATGGAAAAATGATACAGACTGAAACTATTTCATGAATGGGAGGAGGGAAGGATAAAGGAGAATGGTGGAGGTGGTAAGTTCATGTATGATATATTTTATGTACTGTAAGAACTTTTGCAAATGTCAAAATATACTCCCACCCAGCACAACAATAAAAAATAAATAAATAATAGCGGATTTATCATCAGAAATTTTAAAAGAAAAAAGGGCATGGAATGAGGTATTTTAAGCAATGAAAGAAAACTATTTCAAATCTAGAATTTTCTACCCTGAAAACCTATCATTTATAAATGAAGTGGTAATAAAAAACATTCATGATAAATACAATCTAAAACAATATATGACCACAAAATCAGCACTTCTGAAGATACTCAAAGGAATCTAACACACAGAAGAAGAAAATAAACATAGCCACAAAAGGATGGGAATAATTAAATTCCAGAAGATCCGTAGACAAGCAATTGTAGAGTGCTAAAGCACACACACATGCACCAGAGGCAGTAAGACAGCAGGAATTAACCACATCCCTCTTAATATCAACAGTGAATACTAATAGTCTCAACCTCCCCATTAAAAGACATAGATTGGCAAGCTGGATTAAAAAGGAACTTATAACAATTTGTTGTTTATAAGAAACCCATTAAACAACAGAAATAACCATGGACTTGGGTTAAAAGGGTAGAAAAAGATTTTCCAACCAAATGGCCCCTAAAATATCATATAAAGTGGACCTCAAATCTAAATTAGTCAGAAAAGACAAAGAAGGTCACGTCATATTAATAAATGGAGCAACTAATCAAGATAAAATGACAATTGTTAGCTTATGTTTACTGAATGTCAGCACACCCAACTTCATTAAACATAAATGACTGGACTTAAAAGCACAAATAGACCCCAACACAATGATAGTGGTAGACTTCACTACTGCACTGTCTCCAATAGATAAGTCATTCAGCCAATCAGTTAACAAAGAAACTTCAGAATTAAGTGACACCATATATCAAATGAAACTGACAGATGTCTACAGAGTATTCCATCCTGCAACAGCACAATATGCATACATACTTTCTCTAAAATAGATCATATTTTAGGATACAAAGCAAGTCTTAACAAATATAATAAAATTGAAATAACTCCATGCATACTGTCTGATCACAATGCAATTAAACTGGAACTCAACAACAAAAGAAATAGCAGAAAATACCCAAACATCTAGAGATTCAATAACACATTGCTCCATGATTAGTGGGTAACTGAAGTAATAAGGATAAAATCAAAATGTTTCTGGAATCTAATACAATGACAACATCACATATCAGAGCCTGCAGAATACAACAAAGGCAATGCTTAGGAGAAAACTTATAGCAATGAATGCCCACAATAAAAATACTTTTAAATCTCTAATAAATGAGATATTGATGCATCTCAAACTCCTACAGAAATAAGAACTAACTAAACCCAAAACCAGCAGAAAGAGAGAGTAGCAAAAATAAGTGCCAAAGTTAATGAGAGACCAGAAAAGCCTCACAAAGAATCAAAGAAACAAAAAAGTGCTTCTTTGAAAAGATGAATAAGATTTATAAACCCTTAGTGAATTTGAATTAGGAAGGAAAAGACCTAAATTGATAAAATTGGAAATGGAAGGATAACACCACAAACAACAATTAAATACACATAATCATTAGGGAATATATTTAAAAGCTATATTCAAACAAATTCAAAAATCTAGAAGAAACACATAAATTTCTAGACACATATGACCAACCAAAGTTGAACCAGGAAGATGTTAATCACATAAACAGATCTATAACATTCAATGAAATTGAAGCAGGAATGAAGAATCTCCTAAAAAAGAAAAGTCCAGGACCTGACAGATTCACGGCTAAAATCTACCAGATCTGTAAAGAAGAGCTAATACCAAAATTCCTCAATCTTTTCCATAAAATAGAAAAGAAAGTAACACTACCACACACACTCATTCTATGAAGCCAGTATTACACATATTCCAAAAATGGACAAACACACATCAAAAAAATAGAATTATAGGCCAACTTCTTTAATGAACTTAGATGCAAAAATTCACAATAAATACTGGCAAAATGAATTCGACAACATATCAAAAAGATCATACACCAAGATCAAGTCAGTTTCATCCCAGGGGTGCAGAAATGGTTCAAGATAGGCAAATCATTACATGTAATACATTACATTAACCAAAGGAAGGACAAAAACCACACAATCTTCTCAAAAGAACTAGTAAAAGCCTTCAACAAAATTCAACATCCTTTTGTGCTCAAAACTCTCATGAAACTAGAGATGGAAGGGATGTATCTGAATATAATAAAGGCCACATATGCAAGCCTCAAGCCAATATCACAATAAAGGGGAAAACTGAAACCATTTCCCTTAACATCAGGAAGAAGACAAGTGTGTTCAGTCTCTCCACATGTATTCAACATAGTTTTTAAATTCCTAGCCAGAGAAATTAGACAGGGAGAAGAAATAAAAGGAATTCAAATAGGAAAGGAAGAAATCAAACTATCCCTATTTGTATATGACATGATCCTATTTATAAAGGCTTTAAAAATTCCATCAAAAAACTCCTACACATCATAAACACCTTCAGCAAAGCAGAGGGATACAAAATCAGTATGAAATATGAAAAAATCAGTAGATTTTCTATATACCAACAATGAACAGACTGAGAAAAAAATGTAAGAAAAAATTCTATTTACAATAGCCTCAAAAATACTGAGGAATAAACTTAACAATGGACTTGAAAGTCCTCTGCAGTGAAAATTAGAAATCATTGAAGAAAGAAATTAAAGAAGATCTCAGAAAATGGAAAGCTCTCCCAAATTCATGGATTAGCAAAATTAAGATTGTAAAAATGGCTATACCGCCAAAAATAATCTACATGTTCAATGCAATCCCAATCAAAATTCAAATGGCATGTCTCACAGAGATTGAAAAATCAACCGTAAAGTTCATGTGAAAGCACAAAGACCATAAATAGGTAAGGCAATACTAAGCAAAAAAGAGCAATGCTAGAGATATCACAATAACTGACTTCAAACTATACTACAGAGCCACAGCAATAAAAACAGCATGGTTCTGGTACAAAAACATACACAAAGACCAATGGAACAGAACAGAAGACCCAGACATAAATCCATGCGGCTATGCCCATCTGATTTTTGACAGAGGCACCCAAAACATATGGTGGAGAAAGACAGTCTTTTCAACAAAAGTTATTGGGAAAACTGAATGTTTGCCTGTAGATAACTGAAACTAGATACATGTCTTTCACCCTGTACAAATATCAATTCAGAATAGACCAAAGTTCTTAATATGAGGCCTGAAAATTTTAAACCACCATTGGAAAGAGTAGGGGACACACTGGAACATATAGGCATAGGCAATAAATTGCTTAATAGAACTCTGCAACTAAGAGAAAGGATTGATAAATAGGACTACATGAAACTTTTTAAAAAGCTTCTGCACAGCAAAAGAAATGGTCACTTGACTGAAGAGGCAGCCCACAGAGTGAGAGTTTTGCCAGCTATACATCTGAAAGGAAATTAATAAGCAGAAATTTGCAAGGCATTCAAAAAAAACCCCTAAACTCTCAAAGAATCAATGACCCAATAAAGAAAAGGGCAAATGAGTTGAACAGAACTTTTTCAAAGGAAGATATACAAATGACCAAAAAACACACATGAAGCAATACCTGACATCCCCGGCCATAAAGGAAATGCACATCTAAAGAAATGATAGAGAGGATGAATTCAGCTATGATATATTGTAAGAACTTTCGTAAATGTCACAGTGTTCCCCCGGGAAAACAATAATAAAAGATGGCAAAAAAAAAAAAAACCAAAAAAACCACACACACATTATGATTCCACCTCACTCTGTTGGAATGGCTATCATTGAGACTACAAATAACAAATTTGGTGAGGATATGGGGGGCAAAATGAATCCTCATACACTGTTAGTGGGAATGTAAATTAGTACAACCACTATGCAAAACTACATTGAGGCTCCTTAAAACAACTAAAAATGGAATTATCATTTGATCCGGCTTTGCTGCTCCTGGGCATAGATCCAAAGGAATGTAAGTCAGGTTTCAATATGGGCACCTGCACACCCAAGTTTATTGCAGCACTATTCACAATAGCCAACCCATGGAACCAGCCAAGATGCCCCACTAATGATGAATGGATTAAGAAAAAGTGGTATTTATATACAATGGAATTTTATTCAGCCATAAAGAAGAATGAAATTTTATTTCCAGGTAAATGGATGGAACTGGAGATCATCATCTTAAGTTAGCCAGGTTCAGAAGGCCAAAAACTGCATGTTTTCTATCATATGAGGAAGACAGATGCAATACAAGTGCAAACATTATCATATATACATATACACATATATAGAACATGTTTCCAAAAGTGGGACTATAAGACAAGGAGGAAAAGAAGAAAAGAATGACAGTGAGTAAGAATGAAATGTATAACATCTGTGTAGTAGAAATACACATGAAAGGCTGGAAACTGTTGAAAAACATAGGGTAGTGGGAAAAGAGTGAAGAAGAACAGTGGGGGAGTTTAGACTGTTTTAAGCACAATATATTGACAGGTACAATACTAAGGCAGAATCCTCACTGAACAACAGACTGACACTTAAACAATGCAGGACAGGAATATGAAACAGGTCATGTTAATGGGAGAGCATGATTAGGAGGGGGAGTGTAAAAGAAGAGAGTAAAGGAGGGTGTATATGATGGATGTATTTTCTGTACACATATGAATATGGCACATTGAAACCTGTTGAATATATTTTAAGAAGGGGAATGGGGTAAGAGGCAGAATAATGGAGGGGATGGACCAAACCAGGGTAGACTATATGGAAATATGTGGAAATGTCACAGTGAAAACTCCTATATAACTATTAGCTACTAATAAAATTTTATAGCAAAAATGTGAAATAGTCTATTCTTTCATTAGATATTTAAATATATAACTATCCTATGACATAATTGTTCTCTTGGAACATTTATTCCAGAAAAATAAAAACTTATCCTTACACTAAATCTGTGGGGAAATATTCCTATCAACTTTTTTTTTAAACAATAAATAAAAAGTGAAGACTTTTATCCTTGAGAGTTGAATTACCAATTGTGGTACATGTATACCATGAGTTATTGCTTGGCAATAAAAGAAATACAAAATAACTCGCATGAATCTCCGGTGATAAATTTTGACTAAAAAGTGCCAAAATGAGAAGGTTATATACTATGTGATTCCATTTTCACAGCACTGTTTGGAAGCACAGTATTGTGAAATGGAGGAGAGATGGAGATTTTCCAGGAGTTAGCAATGGGGAAAGTTTGCAGAGGATCAGTGTGATTTTATAGGAAATCCCTGTAACAGAACTGGTCTGTTTTTTATTGTTTTGCTCAATAAGCAAATCTATACATGTAATTGCATGCAGGTAAATACACACATAAGTACACATAAGTGTAATTGGAGAAATCTGAACATGCTAAGTAAATTGTATCAATATAAACATACTGACTTTGATATGTGTCTATATTTTGGAAGCTACTAAGTTTGAAGAAAATGAAGTGTACAGACTCTATTTCTCTACATTCTTTATAGGACTGCATCTAAATCTATAGTTGTTACAAAATAAAAATTTAATTTAAAATAAATCTGACCAGAATTTCAAATATCTGGTGCTATTGACACATAATGATTATTTGGATAAAATAACAAAAGGTATTTAGAAGTTCTTTGATAGACTTGTTATTGCTCATAATATAATAGTGTAGGAGGAATGAAAGTATAGTTAATCAGGCCCTTCAAAATTCCAGAACTGCCATATCACCTCTGTGGTCAGATCCTTGAGGAGAGAAACAAACTGCACAAAGTATTTTCTGCAAAGTATGGAGGAAAACAAAACAGTTATATGACATTCAACCAAGGAAGAAGACCTTCTCAGAAGCATAACTTAGCTCTCCACTCACTGGGACTCTACCCTTGTCAAAGTGAAGCAATGGAGGGGAAAAGGTCTAATCCTGTCCTGAGTTATGTCACTAAAACTTGTAGAAGAAAATCAAAGATATCACCAGTATGCAAGCCTCAGCACAAGAACCACTCCTGTTAGGAAAGAAAGGTGGCATCTTTACAGAGTTTAGCAAGAGGAGTCAGCCATAGTTTAGCTACTTTCAGGAAGAGTCCAAGTATGTCTTTTCAAAGAAAGAGGAATTGTTCTCAAGGCTTAGCAGTATTAGTTGAAATAGTGGAAAAAAAGTGAGAGAAAACACAGTCAAGGTACTTTAAGGGTAACTTTGGAACTTTCAACCAGCTATTTTGAGTTCTTTTCATATTCCTGTTTATCAAACTATGATAAAAGAAATTTCCCAGAACTATCAATTTCCTCTTTTCCTGTGGTTTAGTAAAAGTAACTCCAGGCTTTGTTCTTCACTGACATATCTTAACTCTAATTTGGAATGATTGATTTTTATATAACTGAATTTTCCTAGCTGCCTGTTATCTAATAGGGTGGGGTCTTTGTGAAAAATTGACTGAGAAAGTGAAATTGGTTGTTTTTAAATACAGAAAAATTTAAAAGCAACAATAAGCTTTTTTCTATGATGAATGCACAAAATTACTGTTTTACTGTTCAAAGAAAATATTTTGATGATTTCCTTAATTCTAAACTATTCAAACTATACAGACAATATTTTATGTACTATTAAATATTGTCCATATGGGTTTATAATATAGTCACTTACAAATTAAAAATATTGCCAGTGGCTCATGCCTGTAATACTAGTTATTCAGGAGGCAGAGATCAAGAGGATCATGGTTCAAAGCCAGCCTGGGCAAATAGCTCCACAAGACCTTATCTTATAAAAAAAACCCATCACAAAAAAAGGGCTGGTGGAGTGGCTCAAGGTGCAGGCCCTGAGTTCAAGCCCCAGTACCCCAGGAAAAAAAATTGAACCATTAAAATAAAACTAACCATATATATGTTCATTGAAGTAAACATAACCTATCGTTGCACCCTATAAATAACTAATTCTTCTATCAACTGCATTGATTTTGAGGCATTGTAATAGTTGATAGGAATTTAATAAACAGTAAGATACATTATTTACCTTCAAAAATTCATTTTTAGTAAGAAGGATACAAACAAAGTCATACTGGAGGCAGTAGCCATTCTAAGATGCCATCCTGAATACATCTATACTTCTTAAGTCAGAACCCCACTCTCTGTCCTTCCCAATCAGGAATCACATGTGATGTGTGCATCACCAGTGTGATGAGGCTGTGGATCTAGAGCAGCCCATGCTTCCATGAGTCTCTAGAAGTTGAGCCAGTGTTCACTCTAAACTGCTGTGATTGGTCTCTCTGACACCCAGAATTCTAGGGGAAGATGAATGGGGTCTGCAAGTTTAATTGGGAATATAATTTTTTTCTGGGGATGGGGGAAGGATTTCATGTAAGCAAAAGGTACCTCTCAGGAATTCTACTAAAGGAACCACAATTGACCAATGACTCCAGCTCTTATACTCTGAAATTTGTCATATTAGAAACTCTCAAGGGCTGATTCTCGATTGCGACCCCTTGCAGCAGGGTGCTGAAGCAGGCTGAAGCAGGCTGACTTCTGGATGGCAGTCTCATCTGATACTGGACCTTGCCTGAAGAATTTCTATGGGCTGTATCAAACATTCTCAGACCTGCCCCATAGTCCAAGATCCCTTTCTTCTCAGTGTCCTTCACAAGGGTCAGACCTGAGTCTTGCTCAGCTAGCTGTGCCAGCCTCCTGTAGAGGTCTCACCACCTCCTTTCAAGGGCACTTCTACCATTGCATGTGATGTATCTTACTCTGGGATCTGCTTCTCATCACAGACACCTGGATTAATGCAGACTCTTTCATGTTTTTTCTACTGTAAAACTGCTGATGTGATGTACCAATAATATTCCAGTCACCACTGGGCATACAAAAACCTAATAACATATCTAAGGGAGCCCAGAAACCAGGCAGAAGAAAAAATAAGTGTCTGAAATCAAAGACACGATCTTGAAGAGATGTGACTTTAATGATAATCTTAGATTTTAATAACATAATGTAAATACTTGGGATGTAAGCAATACATTTTTAAAAATTATAATGAGTGGCTGGGTGTGGTTGCTAAAGCCTGTAATTGTAGCTACTTGGTGGAGATCAGGATGATTGTGGTTAGAAACCAGCCTGGGCAAAAAGTTTGCGAAACTCCATCTCAATCAGTGGTTTGATGCAGTGGCATGCACCTGTTGTTCCAGCTACACAAATAGGAGGATTGCAGACCAGGTCAACACAAGTGTACAGTAAGACTCTATTTCAAAAACAAGCAATGCAAAAAGGATGCAAGGCCCTGAATTCAGCCCCTCAGTACTGCCAATAAAATAAATAAAAATATTATAACTCAGTCTTCAATTTAAAAAATAAAATCAGTACAGTCTATTCAATGGTGACTATTTAGAAGCAAAATAATGTCCTAAAAAATGGAAATGAAGACATTATTTAAGTCTAGGGCAAAATTTTATGAGAAAACTCAGAATGAAGAGGATAGAGCCAGAAGATCTGATATGTAAATAATAAGATATCCAGAGGCATGAAAGTGGCCAATAAAGGAGGAAAATGATTAAATCAATAAAATTATTTTTCTGAACAGAAGAGGGATACATAATTTCAGATTCATCAAAGCTTTTTAGGATAAACTGATTAGAAGAGAAGTCACTATGGCATACCATGAATGATTCTTACATGTTCTCAAATACCAGAAGTTCAAAGGAAAGAATAAAAATTCTGCAGCTAGTTTTGCAAAGAAAATACTATGCATTCAGGAAAAATTAGAGTTTGGTATCACTGTTCTCATCTGAAGTGTGGAGAGCTTGATAACTATGATATCATCTGTAGAAAGATAATGGATGGCAGAATAATGGCCTGAAACAAATGAATGACATAGACAGATAAGACATCGTCCCTGCTGGAGTTAAAGAGAGGTACTTGCAGGTGCACAGGGATTTGGAGTATGCATCATCCACGTGATACATGTGAGACAGCTTTTTATTGAATTTTATGTAATTAGGATTTTGCTAGCATTTTGCATATCTCATCTTATTTGAAGAGCCATGGATTCAAAAGGACAATTATTAGCAAAGCATACAGCTAGCATGCTATCTTTGGATGAAAATTGCTTCTGATCACATTAACTTTGTTTTTGGTACTGGGGGTTGAATTCAGGGCCCTGAGCATGCTAACCAAACACTTAACCACTGTGTTACATCCCAGAGCTCATTTACTTTTTTAAAGAATTTTTTTCAGGTAGCTAAAATTGTGATGTACTAGTTTTATATTTATAGTTCATTTTTTTAATTAGAAAAAGAGTCTGCAATAACCTGCCAGTTGGTCTTTACCAGATTTCAGCTTATAAAAATTGTTATTCTTTCACGTTAAAAAACAAGGTGTGTATACGTGCTATCTACCTTTAAGAGACATGTTTGAGGTCAATATGCAAGGGTCTTATGCATGTTTAAGAAAACTTACAACTTTGCACTTGTCCTGTTTGTGCTCATATTTTCATCCCTGGAAGTTGTGAGATACTTTGCACAAGTGGGGAAGCATAGCAGCCATTTTACAGATTTGATATGCTAATGCACACTTCTCAGCATATCTGGAGAAAGTACTGAGATACAAATTTTATCTGCTGTTGTCCTATAAATGTGGTTCATTCCACCCTATACTGGTATGCAAGCCTTTTAAGATGATATATTCTCCATGCATTCATGGCAGTATGAACATTATCAATAATAACATATTAAATAGTCCCCCAAAAGCCCCCAAAGCACTGACAGACTTCAGATGCCTACTGACTTAAATAGGAGAAGCAGCAAGGAATGTCAGACAGCTGGGAGGCTAACTCTGACTATTGTTTCCCTGAGTGTAGTCATAATGAAAGAACGGGGCTTTGACCTTTGAAATTCCTAAAACACAGGTCCCATTCACCTTCTGGACAGGCCCTGCCTTTATATGACTCTTCCCTTATCTGTGCTGTGTACACTTGAATCTGCACTGTGATATGTTCATGTGCTTACTTCACACATCAGACTTTAGGATTGCTTTGAATCATCATATATTTGTGTTATTTTTCTGCTCTAAAGAAAAAATTCACAACTCATCTTTACATTTTTATAAAAGTGTCATTGTTTTGATGGGCATACCATAGTAATTGAAATAAGCCTAACTTATTTTGGCACTTAAAAAAGGAGTACGTTACTTAAAAAGTATAGCCTCATAATACCATTTGACACTAAAAAGAAAGAAATCTATAAGGATAAAAATGAGAATTACCTATCATAGCTTTAAAGGCAATTGAATATATTCTGAGTTAATGTTGGAATGTAAGAGGGAATAAAAAGTCTTTCTAATGAGAACACTGAAAGGCATATGTTATGTGTTGAACTTTTTTTCTTGCTAATTATTAAATTAATATGATGAAATGTTCAACATTATTTCTAATTTCTTGTTTGGGTGCCTTAAATGATGTTTTTATTAGCTTTGATTATGAACTGTTGTAAATATGACACTAAAAGACTGTTCCAGCAGTTATTTGCTGGGCAATTTTATTATGCTCCGGCTGAAGATGCTGGCATTGTACCTTTGTTTGAAAGAGTTATAACTTTTAACTGACTTTAATGCTTGGACCCTATGAACTGCCTAATAAACCAAAACAGTAGACAAATAGTTTTATTAGGCACTAAATATTATAATAATGACTATGACCTTTCACTTGAATGAGAGTGACTCAATGCTCAGTAAATCTTCTTCCTCTCATACACACTACCTAGTTCTATGGTGGATTGTATCACTGCCTCTTTAAGAGGTTATCCAATGAAAACATTGAATTAAAATGATTAGAATGTCTAATCATTCAACCACTGCAGTAATTTTATTGCCTGTGTTTCTTTGAAAGCAGCTGAGTGTCCCAAAGGCACTCAGTGACTTCATTTCAGCTACTGTGTAGCAAGATCAAAGAGAAAATTGAGGCAGAAAATAAGGTGATACATTTATTTTAGACAAGAGAATGGTAAAACAACTTTATCAGAAATGGAATTCATTCATGTCCCAATACACACACACACACACACACACACACACACACACACACACGCATACACACACACACACACACACACACGCATACACACACACACACACACACACACGCATACACACACACACACACACACACACACACACACACACAGAGAAAGAGAGAGAAACAGATAGACAGAGAGGCAGAGAGAGACAGAGAGAGACCCTACAGTGAGCAGCTCCGCTAGAGATGTGAAAGGATTCTTCTTTCCCACATGCAGAAATGCAGCTCTGATGAGTGTAAGCCTTTTTACGCCACATCGTAGTCCCTCGCCTGCAATCATCCATCCCTATTTCTTCCCTTCCTGACTGGTGCTGATGTAGAGGGTGATGATCAGAGTGCATATTGTATGCGCATCTATTCCAGAGCCCAGCTTCCAGAGAGTCTGAACTTAAGACAGCCAGCAAAGCTTAAGGCAATAACTTAAAAATCTGTCACACTACCAAAGACTGTTTTCAAGTCTCTGTTTCTTAAATCAAATAAATCTGTTTGGGATATGACTTCTATGATTGGACTTTGCTATGCACCTTTAAGTTTGCTGAATGATGACCATCTTTTCCTAAGGCAGAATAAAATCAGTTTCATAAGGGAGACTGACAATTGCAGGCATTAAATATAGTATCATGCAACTTTCCATCAAGTTTGTGAATACTTTGTGTTGTGGTTCATCTTTGAGGTATTTGGTACTTAAGGAGTTCCTTCATGAGTGGATATTATGTACTGACACTATGAAAAATCAATGAGAAAACATTATAATGTGCACAATTTGAAAAAGAAAATTCATACTTTTTTATGAAACGATGCTTAGATCAGAAAAGTTTCAATTTATTTTGTATATTAAGAAGATGGAATTGGCCATTTTAAATATTTTTAGGCATAACAATAACTCTTATTTTCTGTTTTAAATGGATCATTGTGTTTTATTCACCCTGATAACCATTAAATGCCAGTAGCTTAAATCTATTATGAGAAGTCTATGAAAGGAAGTAGAAAGTTTATAATCTATCTGGTCCAAAAATAAAAAAGATTGAGCAACTAAATTCAAGCTTGGCTTTAGAAAAAGTTCTGTGGCTACATATAAAATATTAATGCAATGTTCATGATTTTTAAAAAATATCGAGAGAGTTGAATTGAGTCATTCAAGTTTTCCAAATACTTTCATTGTTTATATGAGGTATAGTGAATTATACAATCATTGTACTTTACTTGATAAAATATCAATGCAAATATTTTTCCTTCCTCAAAAAAGGTAGTCCTTTTTGGAAGAAAATATATAAACAAATAAAAACTTGAATTATTGTAGGTCAAATATTGAATAATTTAATGTCTATTGAACAAATGTGAATTATGCCATATGAGAGGAATAGCCAAAATGTTAAGATTACAGACAAAGAGAATTAACTTATATTGCCTTTGAATTTAAGAAAGACTTTAAGGAAACAACAATATTGAGGTAAGCCTTTTATGGCCAATAGGAATATGGAGGGTAAATAAGGAAAGCAATGAGTGTGCTCATTGTATGGTGAGCTCATTGAAAATTTGTCTAGAAGGAAGGATGCTATAAGCCTCAAACAGAAAAAAGATAAACCAGGAGAAAGAAGGTTAGAGTCAGATTTGAGAAACTCTTTTATTCTAAGATACATCATTTGGAATTGCTTTCATATATAAGGGAGCTTATATATGAAACTTATATATGAGAACTGACATATAGTTAAAAAATATGAATTTTAAAGGGCAAATCTTCATAGAATCTAAGTGGTAGTTCTCAAACACTGCTTCATTTTGAATCATCAGAGCTTTAAGAAAGAATACAGGAGCCTTGAATTCATCTGTCCCATCCCGCAAGGGTGAAGGCTAATAAATATTACTCTATTATAATCTAAATAGAACTAGGTGATGAAGTAAATGTATTGCGATGTTGGGAACCAGTTTTCTCACTATTGGAATGCAGTTACTTATGAGCAAGTGGAAGCTAGAGTGAGTCCTGTGGTAAAGAATTAAAATTCAAACTGTGAGAATGAATCAATGCTTAGCTTAACACAGAGATGGATGTTTACCTACAGACACATTTATTTTCAGGTATGTGTAAATACAGGTTAGTACACACACATGCATTCTCTTGCTCTCTTAGCTGAATGAGGCTATGAAGCAAGGACTGACATAAAAACAAGCACATCTACTGCACAGATCTTGGTTTCTAACACCACTCTCCAATAAAAGGAACTTGAGTGCCTTGAAGAAAAAAAAATTAAATAAATAAATAAAACAGAGAACAGAAGTTAATTCATATAAGTATGAACTTGCAGATGTTTATTTTATGTTATATATTTGATTGCCAAATTATTCTGGAGAAAAATTCCACATAACTTATGTAGAGCCTCTGCCCACAAGGAGGTGAAGTGTAATTTACCATCTTTACATGTGGAGTAAACATGGGAACTTCCTTGCAAAAACACAATATGAAAAGAGAGAAAAAATAAGAAACTGGAGAAGCATAGCACAGCCCTTGCCAGGTGTTGAAACGCAATGTCAACAGTTCTAAATCATGTTGATAGTACCTACCTTTATGATGTGATGAAAATATTACTTTACTTTTGTTTTCCTTCATATGCCCATAAATCCAGCCTTATTATGAGAAATTATCAGACAAATCTCAGTGGAGAAACATTCTATATATACTGACCAGCACTTCCCAAGGCTGTCAGGGAACTGTCAAACAAGAAAAGTTTGAGAAAATTGTCATCACGAAAAGGAACCTGATTAGCTATGACTGCCAAATGTAATGTGGTGTTCTGGATGGGACACCAAGATGAAGTACATTAGATAATGCAAAACAGGGGAATTAGGTCCAGGTATATGGAAATTTCTGTACTAATTTCACAATTTTGCTGTAAACATAAAAAATGTCCTAAAATTTGAAAAGAAAACTCTTGAAAAGTGGATATCATGAAAATTTCATATTGCTCCAGGTGGTTCACAAAATTGATACTACATTTTTCAGTGGTAAACAGAAAAAGATAACTGATACTCTTTTAGACTTCACAATGCTAATAAACAGATGAAAAAATGATAACACTTCATCAGCAAAATTAAATAAAAATCCTCAGGAATGAGATATAGTAGATTTATAATATCTCTGGTTAGTTTGAATGACTGCACAGGACTAAATATTGGTTATATATATTCCATGGGTTTGAACACTCGTATAGTGGCAAATATTTACCATTGTATTATCAAGCAAAATACTTCGGGGCCCTACAAATCTTCTGTATCATTTTTTCATAAGTAATATATGTTTAAAAGTATACACCTTACAGAGCTGTTGTGAAAATAATCATGGCATCCACATAAGCACCCTAGTATATTGACTAGTTCAACATAAATACAGTAATCCATGGTAAAAAAAAATAGTAATGAATCCAAATATTTCTTGGCTTATAACATTATTGATGATTTTAGCAGATAAATTCTTGGGGAGTGGAAGGGACAGAAATAAAAATTGAATGGTACTGAGAGGTTAGTGAGAGGTAGAGGCACGCAGATGTGCATGCAGACCCTCCTAAAGAGATGAAATCAACTCCTAGAGCTGTATTAGATGACAGTCAGGAATTCAACAAAAAAGGTTAAGCTTATTTCAGGAGAGAAGTGGTCAGGGAGGTTAGCTCTGCAGAACACAGCCCCCTGGTGCATGTTTCAGCTTGAGTTAATGCATTGGTCTTAACTGAATTAAGGTGTAAGACAGGGTTGGCCTTGGGCCAGTAGCATGTATGTAGGATCTTATTTTGTTGAATTTTTCTTTTATATTTTTCACTTCTTTAAAATACAACATTTTGTATGGCTGCTTAGAAATTCCATACACTTATATAGTCCAAAAATAATGGTCCTGCTAGGTAGGATATGTTTGTAATAAGTTGAAGAGATTTCACATGAAAGCAAAAAAAGCTTTCATACCAGCACTTAGGAGGCTGAGGTAGGAGGATAGATTGTTTGGCACCAGCTTGGGTTACACAGTAAGAGCCTGTCTCAAAAATAAGTAAGTAAATAAGCAAATAAACAAATAAAAAGGAGAGAGAACTACCTGTTATTGACTATAAAATGGGTAAATGGTTATATTTTAACTTAAAATATATGTGTGCTAAATACTAGGTCTAAACTTACCTTTTAAAATATTTCTGCTATGGGCAATGAATTATCCAAAGAAGTAGATGCCCAGATAAGTAATATATTTTTACTCTCTAAATTGCTTCAGTATTGCACTCATCCTCTGAGTCTTTCTTGGAACTTGGTTCTCCAGCTTAATACTGTTGTGATTTCTAGTATAGGAACCATCCCTGGCACTATTTCTTAATAATGGGTAAGTAAGGTAAACGGTACGATTTTCTAGCAAAATCAAAACTGAAAGAGACCACAGCATAAACCACCTTCTTCTTGTCCACTGCTGTCTAACACATCAACAGGTTGGTGCCACCATATATAAGTGGTTTTGTTTCTCTCACCTTAGACTCAACATGCAGCTCACCATGTGACTGCCTACAGTGTGGAGATTTATTTTGTACTTCTTTATCTGATGGAGTAGCAGTGGCCTTTTTAACTTTCTACTTGGTTGCAAGATTTCACATGAGGAACTGCTTTATTATTTTCCTGGGGTCCTGTAGGCTTACTTGACTTTTAAACATTTTAGGGGATAGCAGTGTTCCTCTGTGACACTGCAGGTGCCTTTAAAGAGACTTAGCTGGACTGCTGGACCCTGACCACTGCAGTATCCATTTTAAACACACACACACACACACACACACACACACACACACACACACACACACACACACACACACACACACACAATGGCGGGCAGGGAGGAGGGGAGGATGCCAGGAAGCTGGTCCATCAAGTTGTTTTTAGTTTATCTTCCGGGCTTGCTATTTTATTATAATAAGTGGATTTGGATGTTTGGTGAAGAAATAGTGGTCATTTTGGTTGAAAGTAATTGAGGTGTTTGAAGAACAGAGAGATAATGGAATAAAGGTTTAGTCCTGGGAAAATTATCTTTGATTTGGATTCTTTTTGGAGGTAACCCATGGAATCAAGCTGTGAGGCAGTTTCCGTTTGGACACTTAGTTGCACTTCCACAGCTTCCTTCACTGCTAAGGTGAAGTAGTGGCCATGTTTGCAGTTCTCCAGGTCCGTGTACCTCCCCTTGTTTGGGGACCCTAACAGAGAACACAGTTGTGCCAACCAGGAGGAGCCTGTCAGAGGTGGAGAAGGAAATGGACCTTTCCACGGACCCTCGCCTCACAGCACAGCCAGACCCTTTCTCTGAGGAGCAGGATTGAAAACCTCAGGCTGGGCTTTTTCTAAATCGAACTCAGCATTAACAGGGTGAGCCTGGCCTTTCCTAGTCGCCTCACTGAGAGCTTTCCAGTGGGCCAGAAAACAGTACCCACTAAGTTCATTAAAGAAAATTTCAAAATGTAAAAACATTTTGACAGTTCCAAGGGAAACTATTTGTAATCTTTATTCTTTAATCAATTTTTTCTTCTTATAGAATTTGCTTTCTACACATAATTTAAAGCAAAATGCATCTAGCTTTTTCTATAAAATTGAACTGTATATTCTTTTGTATTTAATGAAATCCTAATAAATAATTCATACTTGAATAGAGTCAAATTTGTTTGGTCATTTTTCATGCTTAGACATTAATACAATTTAATTTTTCACAATTTTAATATTATATTTATGATTTTTTTCAAAGTGAAGTTTCCCTATAGGGAAAATAAATTCCTCACATTAGAATTGTTAGCATTTAAGTTATACTTAATTTCCTATACACTTATATTTTTATTATTATTTTCAGTGTGCATTAGAAATCAGCCAACACCAGTCCATGGAGGACTGCATCTTTTTACCTCTGCTTTCTATGTGCCTATGGCATAGTTCACACAGGAAGTTTCTACAAACGAACATTTTGGAAAATGTTGACAATTTCACTCAGAATGAAAGTCAATCTGTTATATATACTGCACTTTATTTCACATTTGCATTAACTGCATTTTATTTTATGTTGCTCTTCATTTTACTAAGGATCATAAATATCTTTTCAAACACCTGCGTTAGTCTGAAGGTTAACATTAGTAAATTTACATATCAATATGATAGCTGATAAGTTTGACTTTGAAATGTTTCTGTGATCAAATGTGAATGCACTTATCTCAATCATTCACACATACTCACAGGTGATGAGACTATGTATTTTTAAACTGATACAGTTAATGAAAATCTCTGTTCTATAATGTGATTTCTTTTTTAAAAAATAATAACTAACATTGAACAAATAGATTTTTTTTTGGTGAGTGTTTTGAATTTGGCCCAGAGTAGAGGTTATTCTGAGGTTAATAACCTGTTTTGTTCAGCTTTTAACTAAGGGCAGCCTTCCAGGGTGGCTTTTCTTTAAATTGAATATAATGGAATATATTTGTTCTGGGTACAGGTAGTTCAGTGCAGTGACACAGGATGCTTCTTAACTGTATTTATAAGAGAATAATTAATGTTCTTTCTTTCTGCTTCATGTTATATAATGCATACAAGGCAAGTAGCCAGTGTATCATCACAGTTCTTCTGGTCTATATTTGGTAAAATACAGACATTGTGGTCCCATGGATTCATGGTGCATAGGGAGGTGGTGTGTGCACTCACTTGTTTCTGGAAACACACATATTTCTGTCCTACTTAAGATTCCACGGTCCTGTTTTCACCTCCAAGAATGCCTGTTCTTCTACAAGGACACCAGTTATAAATAAAAGCTTGATCACAATTAACTCCCTTTTTTGTCATCCTTTCTCTCCCATCATCCCAATTTCTTCTGCCTTAGAAAAATAAGTGATCTTTTGCTAAAGTTCCAGTCTTCATTGTTGATACAAATGGAATTTATTTTGCTTTTTTTTTTTTTTTTTTTGCAAATGACCCTCAAAGGCCCTACAAAAGAGAGACTTCAGTCATTTTGTCCCATGGTTGATAGACTATATTCTTGGCTTTGACCTTGTCCTACCTGTGATCATGTCACTATAAATTAAATAACTTCATTTTTTTTCCAGAATATGAAAAGCAAACAGATGTTCACCTGGCACAGAGAGTAAGCTAGACATTTAGTATTGAAAAGCAAATTAAAGTGAAAACTCTCGATTGCCTCTATTTGTCCTCTGGTGGCAAAATTCCGGGAGAAAATCAATGAAGCCAAACAGTTTTGTAAAGACCAACCAGGGAGCAGTTAGAGGTAGAGACTTGGTGGAGCCAGGGGAGATGGCAGGCATTTTCACCAGTGCATTTGGCTGTATTTATTAAAGGAGTTCTGAGACAGTCCTAAATTTGAAGACACAGGGCTTGATGCAAAGAAAGAGAGTAGAAGGCACTTCTGAGAAAAACAGAATCCACAGAAAATTGGGAAGTGCCTTTATTCGCCACCAAGTACTGTGACAGAGGGTGGTATGCTTTGGAAACTTCCAGTAAGTTTCCAGGAGCACAGGGCTCTTCTGTGGCCCTGCTCTTCTGGGCTCTGAGGAGTGTTTTCTAGATGTATTATCCTGGATCACATGTGGCCCATAAACCTTAGGAAGTGTTTTTGCTCTGACCACTCTGTCTAGGGTCTCAGAGGACATGGGGACACTGGATGATATTGAGGGACAGTGAGCTTGTCCAGGCAGACTTATGGCTCATCTGCACCTGTGTGGCTTAGGGGAGGGTGAAGTCATCATTAGAGCGAGGAAAATACCATTATTTTACAGAACATTGTCAAAAAGACATAATCTTGGGCACAATATCCAGCTTTTCAGGGCTTCCTATTTCCTTGCATGTAAACTAAGATAAATAGCAGTGCTTGCATTAGAGGTTTATGTTGAAAGCTGCACAATGTATATACCAGTGGTTGGAACTCAGTGTGTCCCATGTCAGCACAGGTGGAAACTAGGTGTCCTGGAGGGGCGGTTCTTAATGGAAGGTAGGATGGTGGACCAACGCCAAAAGAACCTAGGCCTGGACAGCAAGTGGCAGCCCTTTCCTTAGCCCTGCCATCCACCAGGCCTTCAGCTTCTAACAGGTGGAGGTTCTCCCGTAAGTGCTGTCAGAAGTGGAGTTTGGTGGCTTTGTTTTGGCTCATTCATCACTGAGTCACTTAGCAAAGTACTATTTAATCATATGCTCAGACAGAGATTTTCTGCCATTTACTTCCCTAATTTAAAAATATTTCCTAGATAAATGAACTATTTGATATTTATAACTCATTTTCTATTGTCTCAAAGTGAATCAACTCAAAATTACCTTTAAAGTTTCTTAAGGAAATCCCTACAAAGTTTGAAACGAAAGTAGGAGATTCAAGCTCAGTCTGCAAGCTGCAGTGCTTCAGCTTTAAGGTGAAGTGAGCGCAAGTGCACAGATGCCACGCAAGGGTAGAGGCCTCCCTGATGCAGCTCTCCTGTTTTGCTCTGTGGTGGGGCTGTGGTTGCATCACTGCCATCTTCTGATGATTCCTAGAATACTCAGGACCTTTCACAGCAAAGGCAAAAGACATCATGTTATACATTCCAAGTTCCTGAAGTGACCCAATGATGACTCAAGGATGCTCATGCTTGCATGTGTCACAGTGCTAGGTGAGGGGTCTCATCCATTTCAGCAGAGAGTGAGTTAACTAAAACAGGAAGTGGTCAAGCACTTTGGCTGATCTTTGGGAATTTTGCTAGGAAACTATTGATCAGAGAAAAACCTTGCTTTACAGAATGAATACAATGTTGACTTCAGCAGGTCAAGTCCTTCTGTAGGTTACAAACACAGAGAAGTAAGAACATGACAAAAAGAAAACCCACCTTATCTGGAGAAAGATGTGAAGAGGTTTTCAAGGAGCAGAAGGGAGAGATTCAGGAAGAAAGAACAGAAGTTTATCCAATGTGACATGAATAATCCCCAGCACCAACACCTTCACTGTTAATGGAGCTAAGTATACAGAACACTCAAAACCAGGAAAGCATAAGGCAGAGCTCCCCCCAAAACAAGGCATGACTGGGCTTTCCATTGTGTCGCTTAAATATGACAAGCTGTTTAGAGTTGTGCGTTTGCTCACGTGGCTGCTGAGTATTGTTTTAGAAGAAGCTACATAAGTCTGAGATACTGAGGACTGAAGACTTGTAGAAGCCATGAGGCTGAATCTAGAAGACTTCAGAATATGAGGATTTTCAGACCAGGTAAGGCCAGAATGGTGATCGTGAGGATCCAAAGATCTAGATGAAAAATACTTGACCGAGATGGAGCTCAGACTTAAGGACCTGTCACAAATGCTACACAAGTTCCTGTGAATTCCCACATTCTGGGTACTATTATGGAGAAGAAAAGAAAAAAAAAGTAAAGGCTTTGAAGACCAGTTTCCCAAAAGAAGCTTGATTCAGAAGAAATAGATGTGTTTAAACTGAAAGAAATAGTTATTTTAAAGGCACCACTTAAACTTTCCATACACATGCATCTCATTCTCCCTGCCTTGATTCAGCAACGTGAGGATGGAAAGAAAGATTAGATGAGTAGGCTTGTCATTGAATGGAAGACAATGCTTCCTTCCTGTAATATTAGAATTGCAGGGATATTGACAACACAAGTGCACAAGATTGGTCCTCTACCTCTGTGAAAGACATTTGAAAAATGGCAGCCCAAGGTCCAGTCCATACATCTTATTTGACTGTCAGTATGGGTCGATATGTATATGTTATAGTGTGTGTAGCAAACATCATGCCTAAAAATAGCTTTTGAATTAATTTTTACCATTTAAATATTAGGGTATTTCACAAGTGCATCTGGATTTTGGGCTTGTGCTTGTGTTATAAGAATATCTAGCATACTAGCTTTACTAGTAGTGCCTGTCCTCAACATGACACTGTAAACATTGTGCAGTAGTGTTCAATGAGAATTTTGTTGACTGGTTAGTTAATATTTTTTCTTTTTAGCTTTGTTTTAAGGTTTACTAGAGAGCTTGATTATTTGGGGAGTGATGGAAGACCCTATCTTTACTTAAACAATTAGGATTTCTGACTCCATCCCTGAATACTTCCTCAGTCCTTACTTGCTATTGATCACCATCTGAGTGAACTACCCTCAGAAAGACCTGCCTTTTGGTCCAGTTCTGCTTCTGTCCACTTCAGTTTACTTCTTTTCTCAGGATTACCTGCATTCACAAATTAGAAACAAGAAAGCCCTATTAAAATCAAAAGTTAGAAGGTAGTAAGATAAACTACTTTCAGTGTAACTGACAATCTTTAAAATTAGAAAACTAATAAAATGTCACTATACAAAAGAAGGCAGGCATGGGGTGGGGGGTAAGGTATTGTGCACTGAGTATTAAAGATCATTTAAATATTTCACACCTGAGTTACTGATACAATTTTATTTTGATATTAAAATTATAGTATAGGCTATAATTTGGAAGGATCCAGTAAAATTTATGAAAGACTACCTGAAAATTTTCAAAATTGACACTATTAGAGATTAAAATATTGTTTTTCACATGTGTTTTGTGGAATTTTTGAATGTCATTCTTACTATTTTTAAATTGGATTTGGATTGTGTTTTCAGGTCATGACATCATAAGGTTATTCAGTTATTTCTCTCTATATTTTTTTATGACCCACAGCTAAGATGAATTCTTAAAGTTTTAAATTGTTTAAGAAGCCAAAAAGAAGAGTATATTTCATGACACATGAAAATGATGTACATTTTAAATTTCAGTGCCCATAAACAAAGTATTATTTGATATTAGAACACAATCATATGCATTCACTTATGTTTTGTCATGGCTGCTTGCCTACTCAAAAGAATTGTTTAGTTGCAAAAAACCCACACAATGATGTGCAATGCCTAAAACAGGACGAACTCATCCTGGAAAAGTTTTCTAAGACTTTCTGTAATACTTAGATTTAAGAGAAATACTAGGCACTACAGCTCATTTTTCATACTCAGTTGGTGTTCCTACCAGAAAAAAAATCCTTATTAGTCACGTTAGACCTTATTTTTATTTCCAATAAAGGAAGCTCAAGCAGTCAGTTTTTCAAATAACTGGCATCTGTGGAAGTGACTTAAACTTTGACAGCCAGAAGGTGAGATGTTTAGCTGACTTTCTAGAGCTGTGCAATCATTCTTTGAGAACGTATGAGAATAAAATTCTCTACCTAGAGACTATCATCTCTGACACTAAACTGTAATGGAGTACATGAAAAAATGACAGTTTTCCACACATAATCTTTTTCTTTTCTATATCTCTGATAGAATCAATAAAGCATAGAACACAATTTTTTCCAGTCACTGTTACTTGCAGGGGGATTGTGGAAGTAAAATTTGGAGCTTGGGAAAGGGTGATTCAAGGAGATTAAACACATGATATCTGTAGAATGCCAGAGATTGCAAGCTGGTCACTAGGAATAAACCCTGGATTTCCAACCACAGAAAGTGAGGTACAGCATGAAGTATCATCTAAGGAAACCTTCAGTCCTTTGTGGATTTTTTTTTTAAATTAGGATATATTCATTGTATACAGGATTGCCTCTATCATCGCTCCTCCTGCTCCACGTTAAGCAATTGCAAGAGATTTCATTGTTCTATTTCATATAAGTATATGAAGTCCATCAAATATATTCCCTCATCTTAATCTCCTTTATTCACCTTCCCCTCCTCCCACAAGTACCCCACCACACACACTGTACCTATTTTACGGTACTATCTTTTGTTAAGAATTTCTAAATCAATATTAAAAAGGGTTTCTAGATGTATCCCTACTGTCAGTATATTTTACATTGTTTAGTTCAACCCCTTCCATTACCCTCCCTTATCCTTTCCCTCCACCCCCCATTTATCAACAGCTTTCAGTACATATCCTATATCCTCTACCTTCACAGATGTTATATATTATGATACTGCTGATGCTGTATCATTCTTTTTGCTTTCCCTCCTTCTCCAACTTCAATAGTGTAGCTACACTATTACAAACATGTTCTATATTTATGTTTCTATGCAATCATGTTTGTTTTTGTGTATACACTTATCTTTTGAATCTATCTTCCACAAATGAGACAAAACATGAAGCCTTTCTCTTTTTGAGCCCGATTTACTTCACTTAACATTATATCTTCCAATTGCATTCATTTACCTTCAAATGACACGCCATTATTAACAATGGCTGAGCAAAACTCCATTGTGCACATATACCACAATTTCTTGATCCATTCATCAGTTGTAGGACAACTGAGTTGTTTCCATAGCTTGACTGTTGTGAATAGTGTTGGATGAATGTTGGTGTACAAGTGTCTCTATTGTATCTTGTCTTACGTTCCTTTGGGTAGATGCCCAGGAGCAATATCACTGAATCATGAGGCAATTCTATTTCTAGCTGTTTGAGGAATCTCCACACTGCTTTCCATAAAGGTTGTACTAATTTGCATTCCCACCAACAGTGTATAAGTGCTCTTATTTCACTGGATCCTCACCAGCATTTATTGTTTTTACTCTTGAAAACGGTCATTCTACCTGGAGCGAGATGAAATCTTAGTGTACTGTTGATTTGATTTACATTTCTTTTATAGCCATGGAAGTTAAACACTTCTCATGTATGTATTGGCCATTTGTACTTCTTCCTTTCCAAATTCACCATTCAAATCATGGGCCTATTTCTTCATATGGTTGTTGAGTCTCTGGGAGTTGAGTCTTGAGTTCCCTGTAGATTCCATGCCATACTGGATGAATAAGTAGCAAAGACTTTCTCCCATTTTGTTGGCTGTCTCAAGTCTCGTGACTATTTCTTTCACTGTGCAGATGCTTTTGAGTTTGATTCAGTCCCATTTGTTCATTCTTTCTCTTAGATGCTGAGCTGTTGGAATTGTATTTAGGAAGCTGGTCCCTATGGCTATATGTTTCAATGTATTTCCTACTACTTTCTTGAGTTGTTTCAAAGTTTCAAGCCTTATATTAAGGCCTTTGATCTACTCTGAGGTGATACTGGTATGGGGTGAGAGACTGGGATCTATTTTCAATATTTTACATGTGGATATGCCATTTTTCCAGCAACATTTGTTGAAGAAGCTGTCGTTTCTCAATCGTGTGCTTTAGGCTGCTTTGTTAAAAATTAGTTGGCTATAGGTGCAAGGTTTTATGTCTGGGTGTTCTATTCTAATCCATTGGTCTTCATGTCTGTTTTTTTGTGCCAATACCATGCTGTTTTATTGTTATTGCTCTGTAGTATAATTTGAAGTTGGGAATTGTGATACTTCTAGCATTGCATTTTTTGCTCAGAATTTCTTTGACTATTCAAGGTGTTTTGTGTTTCCATATATATTTTAGGATTGATTTTTTCTATTTCTGTAAAGAATATCATTGGGATTTTCATAGGAATTGCATTGAAAATGTAGATTGCTTTTGATAGTTATAGCCATTTTCACAATATTGAGTCTGTCAATACAAGAGCATGGGAGATCTTTTCATCTTCTGAAGTCTGCCTTGATTTCTCTCTTCCATGGTATTGAAAAGCTCTTTGATTTCCTTTAACAAATTTATTCCTAGGTATTTTACTTTCTTTGAGGACATTGTAAACAGGATTGTTTCCCTGATTTCTTTCTCAGTCTGTTCATTTTTGATAGGAAGGTTATGGATTTCTCTGTATTAATTTTGTATTCTGCATCTTTGCCAAAAGAGTTTATGATTTCTAAGGGTTTTTGGTGATGTTTTTAGGGTCTTTTAGGTATAGGATGATATCATCTGCAAATAGGGATAGTTGGACTTCCTTTCTTACTTGAATCCCTTTTATTTCTTGCTCTTGTCTTATTGCTGTGGCTAGGAACTCCAAAACTATATTGAATAAAAGGGGGAAAAGTGGGCATCCCTCTTTCATTTCTGACTTTATCAGGAATAGTTTCAGTTGCTCTCCATTTAGTATAATGATGTCTCTGGGTTTGTCATATATAACCTTTATTAAGTTGAGGAATATTCTTTCTATTCCTAGTTTTCTCAGTGCTTTTATCATGAAAGGATGCTGAATTTTGAAAAGGTTTTTACTGCATCTATTGAGATGATTATGTGAGTTTTCTTGTTGCTTCTGTTAGTATGCTGTATTAGATTTATAGACTTGCATATGTTGAACCACCCTTGTATTGCTGGAATAAAACCAATTTGGTAATGGTGTATCAATCTTTTGATGTGTTGTTGAATTTGGTTTGTTAATATTTTGTTGAGAATTTTTGTGTCTGTGTTCATTAAAGATATTGACTATAATTCTCTTTTTGTTTTGTCTTTATCAGGTTTTGGAGAGTTTGGTAGTGTTCCTTCCATTTCTATTTCATGGAAAAGTTTGAGGGGTATTGGTATTTGTTCTTCTTTAAAGGTCTGCTAGAATTCCACCATGAATCCATCAAGCCCTGGGCTGTTCCATGTAGGGAGACTATTTGTTACTGCTTCAATCTCATTACTTGTTATAGATATATTTAGGTGGTTAATATTTTCTTGGTTCAATTTTGCTTCATTGTATGCACCTAGAAATTTAATCGATTTCTTTCAGATTTTCTAGTATATTGAATATAAGTTCTCAAACTATTCCCTAATGATCTTCTGGATTTTGTTAGTATTTGTGGTTATGTCCCCCTTTTCACCTTTGATTTTATTAATTTGGGTCTTTTCCCAAAATTTGGTTATGTTGACTAAGGGTTTGTAGATCTTGTTAAAATTTTAAAGAACCAACTTTTTGTTTCATTGATTCTTTGCATAATTCTTTGGTCTTGATCTCATTGATCTTGGCCCTGATCTTTATTATTTCTCTCAGGTTTGGGTTTGGTTTGTTCTTGTTTTTCTAGAAGCTTAAGGTACATCATTAGGCTGTTTATTTGAGATGTCACTGTTTTTTCAATGCAGGCACTGCATTCAAAACTTTGCCTTTACAAGAAGAAGGAATAAAAGGAATACAAATAGGTAAAGAAACTGTCAAAATATCCCTATTTGCACACGACATGATCCTATATCTTAAAGACCCAAAAAACTCTACTCAGAAGCTTCTAGACATCATCAATAGCTATAGCAAGGTAGCAGGATATAAAATCAACATAGAAAAATCATTAGCATTTCTATACACTAATAATGAGCAAACTGAAAAAGAATACATGAAAATAATTCCATTTACAATAGCCTCAAAAAAAAATCAAATACCTAGGTGTAAACCTAACAAAAGATGTGAAAGACCTCTACAAAGAAAACTATACACTTCTGAAGAAAGAGATTGAGGAAGACTATAGAAAGTGGAGAGATCTCCCATGCTCATGGATTGGTAGAATCAACATAGTAAAAATGTTGATACTCCTAAAAGTAATCTACATGTTTAATGCAATTCCCATCAAAATTCCAATGACATTCATTAAAGAGATCGAAAAATCTACCCTGAAATTTATATGGAAACACAGGAAGCCACGAATAGCCAAGGCAATACTCAGTCAAAAGAACAATGCAGGAGATATCACAATACCTGACTTCAAACTATATTACAAAGCAGTAGCAATAAAAACAGTATGGTACTGGCACAAAAACACATGAAGACCAGTGGAACAGAATAGAGGACCCAGATATGAAGCCACAAAAGTATAACCAACTTGTCTTTGATAAAGGAGCTAAAAATATATGATGGAGAAATAGCAGCCTCTTCAACAAAAACTGCTGGGAAAACTGGTTAGCAGTCTGCAAAAAGCTGAAACTAGATCCATGTATATCACTCTATATCAAGATTAACTCAAAATGGATCAAGGATCTTAATATCAGACCACAAACTCTAAAGTTGATACAGGAAAGAGTAGGAAATACTCTGTAATTAGTAGGTATTGGTAAGAACTTTCTGAACAAAATCCCAGCAGCACAACAACTAAGAGACAGCATAGATAAATGGGACCCCATAAAACTAAAAAGCTTCTGTTCATCAAAAGAAATGGTCTCTAAACTGAAGAGAACACCCACAGAGTGGGAGAAAATATTTGCCAACTATACATCAGACAAAGGACTGATAACCAGAATATATAGGGAACTTACAAAACTAAATTCTCCCAAAACTAATGAACCAATAAAGAAATGGGCAAGTGAACTAAACAGAACTTTCTCAAAAGAAGAAATTCAAATGGCCAAAAAACACATGAAAAAATGCTCACCATCTCTAGCAATAAAGAAAATGCAAATTAAAACCACACTAAGATTCCACCTCACCCCTGTTAGAATAGCCATCATTAGCAACACCACGAACAACAGGTGTTGGCAAGGATGCGGGGGAAAAGGAACCCTCTTTCACTGTTGGTGGGAATGTAAACTAGTACAACCACTCTGGAAAAAAATTTGGAGGCTACTTAAAAAGCTAGACATTGATCTACCATTTGATCCAGCAATACCATTCTTGGGGATATACGCAAAAGACTGTGACACAGGTTACTCCAGAGGCACCTGCACACCCATGTTTATTGCGGCACTATTCACAATAGCCAAGTTATGGAAATAGCCAAGATGCCCCACCACTGACGAATGGATTAAGAAAATGTGGTATCTATACACAATGGAATTTTATGCAGCCATGGAGAAGAACGAAATGTTATCATTCGCTGGTAAATGGATGGAATTGGAGAACATCATTCTGAGTGAGGTTAGCCTGGCCCAAAAGACCAAAAATCGTATGTTCTCCCTCATATGTGGACATTAGATCAAGGGCAAACACAACAATGGGATTAGACTTTGAGCACAGGATAAAAGCGAGAGCACACAAAGGAGGGGTGAGGATAGGTAAGACACCTAAAAAACTAGCTAGCATTTGTTGCCCTTAATGCAGAGAAACTAAAGCAGATACCTTAAAAGCAACTGAGGCCAATAGGAAAAGGAGACGAGGAACTAGAGAAAAGGTTAGATCAAAAAGAACCTAGAAGGTAACACCCACGCACAGGAAATCAATGTGAGTCAATGCCCTGTATAGCTATCCTTATCTCAACCAGCAAAACCCCTTGTTCCTTCCTATTATTGCTTATACTCTCTCTACAACAAAATTAGAAATAAGGGCAAAATAGTTTCTGCTGGGTATTGTGGGGGGAGGGAGGGGGCGGAGTGGGTGGTAAGGGAGGGGGTGGGGGAAGGGGGAGAAATGACCCAAGCCTTGTATGCACATATGAACAATAAAATTAAAAAAAAAAAAACTTTGCCTTTAGTTGGGCTTTGCTGTATTCCATGGATTCTGGTAGGTTGTATTTTAATTTTTCTTAGATTCTAGAAACTTTTTTATTTCTTCCCTTACTTATTCAATGATCTTCTCACTGGTCATTCAGCAGTGTGTTGTTCAGTTTCCATGTGTTTGAATATTTTCTTTGTTGTTGAGTTCTGATTTGATAAAATACAAGGAGCTATTTTAATTTTTTTAATTTGTTGAGTTCTAATGAGTAATATTAGGTAAAAAGGCTTACGTAGTAGGAGGTAGTGGTGGCTGAGCTAATAAAAGGGGTTAATGAAGAGGCAAACAGGATTGGTAGATAAGATCATGTAAGTCATAGAACAGGAGAGAGAGGGAGAACAATGGAGGAAATTGAGCAAACAATAAAAAAACTAAGAAAATCTCAGAATTCCTTTATCTATTGGAAATATTGGTAGTGAAGAAGAATTGTTGGAGGGTAGACAGAGAAAGGAAATTGAGAGGTAGGAAGTCATTTTGGTCATTGATAGATAGGAAGTATAAATTGGAGAGGGTGGTAGAAAGGGGAGAAAAAAATGGTGTAGGGTTGCAAACTTAAAGGTTCTTATATGATGACTACAGTGAGAGAGGAGGAAGGGAGAGAGGGCTAAAGACAAAATTTTGGAGTGAGAATGCCAATCCACTGTTGGAATGTGCAAAAAAAGGTGTAAGTGAACAAGTAAAAGATCTACATCACAGTTTCAGAAGCAACAGATATAAATTTTCTATTGCAGTTGCTCTTCCCCTGCCCCTCTGTGTCTGAGTCTCTCAGTCCACTAGATGGCAGGCTAAATTGGATACCTGCCTCTGGATTGGTGAATTGTGCTGGGGAAAGACAGGTTTTTGTAGATCTAGGTAGGATCTCTGGAGTTTGCACCGACAACTTGCAAGCCTCACTGCATTCACATTTGAGATTTTCCCATCTCTCAAGGTCCCCAGAAATTAAAGTGTGTAGTTATGCATAAGCACAGAGTTTTGCTAGATGTCGTCACTGGTGAAAGTCCTGATAGAGTTGGATGTGCAGTTCACTGTCGGTTTTGCTGCCACACTGTGCACCATTCCCTATGACCACTGTGGGCTGTTGTTGGGTCCCAGTAAATTTTCCCTGTGGAGTTGTTGTTCATTGTAGGCCTTCACTCTCGCCACCACTTGAGCTCCAGTGGGAGATCTTACCAGCACCAGTGGAGAGTTGGATGCACTTCAGGCAAGTTCAAGGAAGGGTTAGCTCCAGAAAGAAGTTTTGCTCTGGGTCTATAGTATGGTGTGGCTCTGCTTCTGCTCCTCCTTTGTGTATATTTTATATAGCAAAAGGTAAATCAAAATCATGCAATTATGAAAAAAAATCATGCAACTGTATTTACAGTTTTATTTCCATGTGTCTTTCAATTTGTAGAAGGTTTTATCTGTGTTCAAATAACTTTTACAGAAAGTTTGATTTCTTTTCATTTTTCAAAGATATTTTTGTCAGAACCTGAGTGGTTACTGAATACTTTAAAAGGAAGCAAATCATTTTTTAATATAAATTAATTTAATAGGCTAGTCTCAGGCATCCCATAGGCCTTAACTATCTTTCAAAAAACAAGATAAATTATTTTAAATGTAGGAAAGGGAAAGTACAAAAGAAAAATCAGAAAGCATGGATGACTGATAGGTTGGAAATGCTGACGTAATCACCCAAGGCAAGTCTCATGAACCTTGACCTGGGACACCGCAATAGTGCAGAGGAATTCTCAAGAAGAGAGGAGTGCAGGAGTGATGAGAAAGAGGAGAGGTTAGCATATAGATTAAAGGTGAGCAGTTTGGAAAGGAAGATGATGCACTCATTAAAAAAACTCTTCAGAATAATTTTGAAATTTCAGATACAATTTATATATAAAAATCATGAGAATACCAAATTACATAGATTTCTATATTTAAGCATTGAATTTTACACTTGAATGGATTCAAATTTTGGACTCTACTTGTCAGTACCACACAGCACCAGGAACACAATTTTAGTTAAATAAGTTGCGCTTATTGGTCATTGTAGAAATGGGAAATGGCAAGAAAGCAACCAGAGATTTGGTCTGAGATTTGTGCTTTCCTTTGCATTATATTGGTAAAAGAGAAAATTACAACAAATCTAGTTTTTCAGAGCTTAATTAGATTTGTCTGTGTTTCTAGAATTTGTCATCAAATGGACCAAAAGTGGTTCTGACTGCCCTGCCCCACCTCATGGGCAGGTTCTACTTATAGCTAGAGAAAAGAAAGTGACATTGGGAAAACAAGTCAGGTAGCCATAACTCAATTGGTTACACCTTGTGTTATCCATATTTGAACATGGTTTGAACAGTTGGCTGCTTGTGATTGGCTGAGACTCAGATATTGTTGCAAAAATTACAGGCTGTTTATACATCAAGTTAGATTATAATTTACTTTGTATGGAGAAACTTTTAAAATATGTATGGAGGCAGGTATAGGATAAAGTTTAATATATTAACATTATGTGAACTGAGATTGCCTGCATTTCTGATTTCATTGTCTTGTGCCACCAATTTTGGTTTTGGCTACATGGTATACAGCAGGAATCAAGTGGTCAGACTCACAATTACCGGCACACATAAAATTTATAATGCACATCAAGCTGACAGTAGTGGTGAACCAGAATAGATATTATTTGATGGTAGCTAGAGCAAAATGGATTAATTTCCATGAAATCCTAATGCTATATAAGAAATTAATAATATTCACTAAGGTTGTAAAGTTGACCTGGTTGTAGCAGACCAGACAAATAATTTGTAGTTAGTACAAACTTGGTGGATATTTTTCTTCCTATCAATTTCACCTAATATTTGTTATTAACAGTTTTCCAGAATTCCCCAACCATCCATTGAAATGAATTGCCAGGACAGAGTATACAGTCTTAAGACTATGATTTATTAGATCAAAGAATCCAGAAAAAAATCAGAAAAGGGAAAAAGCACATGGGCAAAGTCCAGAAAAACTAGGCACATTCTTCCTAGAGGCAAGTCACACCGAATGTGCTCCATTCTTCCAGCAAGGAGTCATGGTTACAGGTGTGAAGTAATCATGTCCTACCTTAGAAGTTTATTAAGCAACCCACGGCCCAAGTTTTTAATGGAAGCTGCTCACATAGGTACCCTTTACATAAAACATAACAAATTTATTACTCTCAGAAGTAAAGCATAAACTGCATTGTTTTTATAAGGAACATAAGCACAGTGAGCCATTCCTACTAGGTCTGGAAATTGAATGGTAGGAGCCCTCTTGAAATCTAATTTCCTGTAAAACAAGAGCAGAACTTGCTTTCTAAGGACAGCAGTCAGTTCTGCTGTGTTAACTCTTTTCTTACAATCAAGTATTAGAATAATAGAAAATAGAAACATCATAAAGAAATAACCCCATTACCAAAGAAGTCAAATGTAATGCATCATGTTCCTTTTATTCCACTCCTGTCCTGCACCTGCCATCATCCATTGGATGAACAGTGTTGCTGGACTCCTATGGGCCACTGAACTACATATTTCACTGGAGTTTGAGAAGATACTAAATTTCTAGTTTTATTTATTTTTAACTAGAGGTGTCAAAGTAATTAAGCTTCTCTATTATTTAATGTATAGATTGACATTGTGCCTTCATTTCTTCTTTATCATGTATAAATACATGTATCATGTTTCACATGTGTTATATGAAATAAACTGGGGGCCAAAGAACTCTTGTGAAAAGTAGAGGCATTGCGGGTGATGATGGTGAACCACTCTTTCCTGTAATTATTTTAGAATATATATAAATATATATATGTGTGTGTTTAAATATGAATGTATATACACATATATGTGCACACACAATATGCATGTATATACATATATATGCACACCACATATATGTGTATATATATGTGTGTGTGTGTGTGTGTGTGTGCATGCATTCACCAGGTAAAATCAAGGAACTAAAATTTCATAAAATGTGGAGATAAGTAAAAATACATTTTGACAAGAAATCCTGAAATAGCTATGTGAATAAAGTTTGTATAAATGAGTAGCAAAAAAAGTGATACCTCTTCAACTCATAGTGAGAGCTTGGTATGTTATTGCTTTGTAGAAACAAAAATTCTGATGGTCTAGCTTTATCTGACAAGGTAAGGGTGAGAAAAATAGAACTGTCAAAATAACAATGTGACATATTAAGGTATTTTCTATGTAGGTGATGTTGAACTAGCTAACAGTTATGCGTGCATGGTGCCTGGAGTTATTCTCCACTGGTAGTGTGGAGTCACATATATGGAGAACCTGATCAAATTTGCTGCAGGAGTGTGCAATCAGAAAACTTGGCAGTAGAGGAATGTTAATTTCAGACAGTGTAATGTTTTGGTCAAATTCTTTACTGTTTGGAAGGAACCACATTCAGGCCATATGTTTTCTATACATCAGCAGTAACTGATTTCATTTCATCAGCAGCAAAATATTTTCCTTGGCATTAATGATCCTAAGACCTTCACATCACTCTCTGGTAGAAATCAATGAAAATTTTCCCTCAAGCAAAGTAAACCTCGCACTATGCCCACTGACTGGATTATGGCTTCCTGTTTTTAGTGAGATCCTTCATTTTCACTCTATCAAATTTATGGATTAGTCTGGTTCATTAATCTGGGTGAATTTAATGATGAATTTAATATCATGCCTTATTTTTTTGGGTATAGATAAAAATAATGAAAAGAGCCTTGTCTTGCAGTATTAGATGGAGATGCACACATAGACAGACAATTTTAATAGTGGGTACAAAATAACTACTGGGTCATATAAACCCTCTAAATGAGTAAGTTTTAATATGTATGTTTCATTATTTTAAAGCTATGCACAGATTAACTTTAAAAATAATCCTTGAGAATATTATTAAACAAAATATTTTATCTACCTGCAAATATCAGTAGAATATTCATGGAATATTACCCTTCATAACTCTGAGGATACATAAATAAGAAAAAACAATTTAAAATAAATCCAAGCATGATGTATAAGCCTATAATCCTGGCATGCTGGAAGCAGAGGCATGTGTTTGAGCCCAGTCTAGACTATATGGTGAGATAGTGGCTCAACACCCCACTAATACCCCTCCAAAAAATGACTTCAGAGACTGGGGATGTAGCTCAATGGTAAAGTGAATGCTTAGTATGCATGAAGTCTCCTGGGTTCAATCCCCAGCATACAAAATATAAAAATTAATAAAAAATCATAAAATTGACTTAAAATCCATTCTGGTCTACAATACCCAAAGTGTTCCTAAGAGCTAACTTGAATCCTATTACTTCTTTATCACCAGAGAAAACAATGATATTTTCAGCCATTTTTCCAATTACCTTCTCTGTTTCATTAAACTCATTTTCTTTCCTATGTTTTTGTGTTAGTCATCTTTCTACTGCTGTGACAAGATACTTGAGAAAACAACCTAGAAGAAGGGGAGATTTATTTTGGCTCGTTGTTTCAGAGGTTTTAGTCTACAGTCACTTGGCCCATCACTGTTCACCTGTGGTAAAACAGAGTGTCAAAATGGGGAGGGTGTGTTAGGGCAAAACTGCTGTCCTCATGGCATAAGGGAAGCAGAGAGGAAGAGAGAGCGAAGGAGAGGAAGGAGGAGTGGGGTCAGGGGTTCTAACCTTCCCTTTAAAAGCACCTCTACACCTGGGCAGAGGTGACGCATGCCAAAGATTATAATCCTAGCTACTTGGGAAGCTGAGACTGAGAGGATCGTGATCAAGGCCAGCCCAGGCAAATGGTTTCCAAGGCCCTGTGTCCAAAACAGCTAATGTAAAATGGACTGGAGGTATAACTCAAACAGTAGACTGCCTGCTTTGCAAGCACGAAGTCCTGAGTTCTAACAATCCCAGACCCACCAAAAAACAAAACCAGAAACATGCCCACAATGACCTTTTCTTTCTTCTAGGTCCTATCTCCCAAGCTTCTACCATGACCAATAGTACCACCAGCTGGGGACAAAACCTTCAACACATGAGGCTCTGGACAAAACCTTCAACACATGAGGCTCTGGAGGACACCCCACTTCCTAACTGTTACAGTTTCTTTTAACTTACTTTTGCGACATTATGTATTCCTTAGATTTTGGTGAAAGCTTCCACTCAGGTTAGGTAAGCACTAGCCACAAAATTCTCACCTTAGAGCCACACAAATTGGGTCAGATTTATCAGGGGTCTCATTAAAAGGAAGAATATTGGGTATAAATACACCTGAATAATTACAAGAAGACAGTAATATAAAATATGTTTGCAAGTATTGAAAGTGAGGGGCACTTGGGAGTTGAAGCAATTTAGGAAAGGATCAGGATGAATGCTATCCCATGATCCAAACTAATTCTGTATTTTAAATGAAACAATTAAATTCAGTATAGCTGATAGCAGTAGTGGTACAGTTTTTTGTTTTGCAATTTCCTTGATTCTCCAATTTAAAAAATCAAAATGACTATACTGTAAAAGCAGAGACCGCAAGACATCATTTACAAAAAATATCTACCTTTATAAACTGCAAAGTACAATGGATTGAAAAAAATCTAACAACAACTTTAACATCCACATGTGAAAAAATGTAGAATCAAAAGGAAGAAGAGCTGTAGATATTAAGCCTGAGAACCAAAAGCTCACTGACAGTCAGAGTGGGATAGGCATGGTGGTGAAAACATGCATGAATTTGCATCCTCTGGAGGCTGCTGGGAGCAGTGGGCCCACTGGTGATGGACTGGAGGTCCCAACTTTCTAACTTCTCTCTTCAAGAAGAAATGATGAAGGTTTGAAGAGATAGATATATTCAACCTGATTTACACATTATTACATAATGTATGCATGCATTAACACATCACATGCTACTCCATAACTATGAACAATTTTATCTTTGTGTCAGTTACAAAAATCAAAATAAAAGTTAAAAAGAAAAAAGTCAAGAAACTTGTAGTTTTCAACAATATGGACTAAACACCTGGAAACTTGAAATATTAGTTTTCAGACATTAGACAAGGACAGCTTAGAAGTGTATTCTCTATGAAGGCAAATAAGAAGAACTCAGCTGTAATTGATGCAAGAGTGCATATGAAATGTCTATAGCTTGCTGTACTTAAAGATGGACTATTGAATGCTATTGCCCTGAAAAGAGAAACAAAGCAGTGATATTCATATTTACCACTTTCGTTTGCCATTCCAGTGCAATGGAATGAGAAAAAGAAGTAAAATATCGGATTGAAAGGAAGAAATAAGCCAGCCTTCATGAGTAGCTGAGCTGATGACCTCTGTAGAAAATCCTTCTGAACCTACATAAAAGCTTCTCAACTAATAAGTGAGATTAGCCAAAGAGAATAGAAAGACAACACACAACAATCAGTTATATTTCTATGTACAATAAACAATACTATGCTTATGTTGATATCCAACTATAATGCACTTACAATATCAAAATATGAAATATATAGGAATGAAATTAACCAAATATGTGAAAATCTCAAACAATGAAAACTCCAAAGTATTTGTTGGATATAAAATTACTGAAATAAATTAAGAGATATTCCATGCTCATGGACTATAATTTTTTTTTTAGGATGCCAATCTTTCCATATTAGATCTATAAATTCAACTTGATTTCAATCAAAATTTCACCAGGATTTTTTCCATTAATGAGAGGGGATAGTATGTTCACTATTTTGTAGAAAAGCAAAGGAACTAGAGTAGTTAAATGTTTTTTTCAACAAAACAATACAAAAACAAATTTAGAGAACTTTTATTTTCCAGACTTCAAGTCTTTATAAACTTTATTAAACATGGCATTGAGAACCATGCAAAAAAGACCAGAAATAAATCTACACATATATAATGAAAAATGTGGTTTTTTTTTTATTTTTGTATTAAAATTTAATTGCTGTTTAGGAAAAAAATTAAGTGAATAACTTTCTCTGAAAAAAATTTAACGATTCTGTAGACTGCATTTGTTGGGGAAGGGGAAGCTAGTAAGTTAAATTATCCAATTTCCTATCCTAAAAATTATAAAAAGTCCTACTTTCAGTCTGAATGTAAGATACATGAAACCCCAAATGGCTTAGAATAAACAGCAGAAAGGCAAAACTAAGAACATGCCAAAGGCACCAAGAAAAATCCCAGAAAGACACCAAGTGTCAACAAAAGAAGTCTACCTAGAATTTGAAGTTCTTTTCAGACATAGTCATCCTTTGCTATAACCTTTGCCATGATGTCCCTGCAGTTGAAATTCCCCTTTCTCTCAGTAGGTGCTTATCCAATTCCTCATCTGCAAACCCATCTCCCATTGGTGGTAGCAGCTATCTCAGGACAACTTTGGGAGAAGTCCCAATGGTTCTTCATGAGAGCAAGCAAAAGCATTCCTGATGATGTCTTCAGGATTTGTACCATCTTGCCAAACCATGAAAGAAACATGGTATAATTCACGTGACCTAAAGGCTTGTTCTTCCTGGCACGAGATGCTTACCAGTTGGATTTTTTTCCCATGGAAATCCTCTTTGTCCATGAAATCTTCTCATGCTGATGAGTCACCTTAAAGGGTTCCCAGAACTTCTGAATCTGTAATTGATCAAAACTGGCGAACATGTTTACTGTTGTGTACAATGGACACTTCCTGGTGACCTTTAGTCTTTGCCCTTCTTCTTAGCATGGTGGTAGTTAAGTCTCCCAGGACAGCCTTGAGAATCCCACCTTAGTCGAACACTTCAGACGTGATCCCCATTTTTCTCCCCAGAGAGTTGTTTTAGTTTTTTAACAAAAGGGCCAAGATCATTCAATTTGAAACAAAATAATATTACACCAAATCTTGAAAAAAGTAGGCAGCCTTATGCAAACCAATGAAACATTACACATAGCATATCAGGTACAAAATATAAGTGGAAATACATAATTAACTTGAATTAAGCTGTTAAACTTTTAGAAGAAAACACAGAAGGAAGCTGTATAATGATAAACAAGGCAAAGTTTTCTTAGATGAAAAACAAAAATTTCAAAACAAAGAGTGAGATAAACTAGACTTCATTAAAATTAGAGACTTCTATAATCAAAATATACTTCTGAAAAAAGTATGTTTTCGTTTAGCTCTGCAGTTGGGCTTACCTTTTAGTGATTTAATGGAAGATAAAGCTTTTCCTAGTTTCACACATCTTTCATTTCCACTTCTGTATACCTCATGTACTTTTACATCTTCACGCTGCCTGTTGTTTCTCTGGATCAGGTGTCAGTAAGCTTTTCAGTAAAGATCCAGAGAATAATAAGAAAGTACAATAGAGGAGGTGAATTTGATCAAAGTATATTATATGCATGAATAGAAAAATCACAGTGAAATCCCTTTGTATAATTAATATATGCTAATAAAAAAGAGAAAAAAATCCATATAGTATATAGTTTGTTGTTCAGGGGCCATACAGTCTTTGTCACTACTGTTTATCTCCGCCGGTGTAGCACACAACATGTTCATAGACTGCAGGTAAATGAATGGACACCAGTAAAATTTCATTTACAAAAACAGGCAACAGGGCAGATTTGACCAGGAGCTATACTTTCCTAATTTCTACTGTAGACCAGTACTGTACAGTAGAAATATCATGGGAGACATAAATGTAAGCTACATATGGAACTTTAAATCTCCTACTTGCTATTAAAAAGTTTAACAATGATATTAAGTTTAATAATATATTTTATCTGACACCAAAATATAATTTTGTTATTTTATATGCAACCCAATGCAGAGATTTATTAAAGATAATTTATATTCTTGGTTCTACCTTAAGATTTCAAATTCCATTGTGTGTCTTGCATTGGAGCCCATCTCCACGCAGACTACCCACAATTCTTGTGCTCCACAGCCACAACCCGCTGATGGTGGCTTGTGTTGACCCTGGGGACAACACAGCTTACAAACTTTGAGTTTGACACCACTCAGCGTAATCTTGAAGGAATCTACAAACCAAAGAAAGACCAGGGAGACATATTATCTTACCATTGGCTCATGCTTGTCTTTCCTGACATAACCACATTGCACCATAAATGGAGAAAACAATGAGATTTTCTCCATGCTTGGTTGGTTTCTTGTGCCAGCATTCTAGATCTGGCTAATTATCTCTTCCTGCCACTGTTTTACAGTCTGATTTTATGCTAGCTACTCCATTTTAGGGTAAATCTTTCTTCTTTCCTTCTTCTCTATTTTGCAATGAGAGCTGCACACAGAGTGCATTACAATGTGCTATTTTGGAAAAGTGCACAGAAATCATAGCAGTGAAACTGAAATGAGACAATAATAGAGTGCTGATTTTTAAAATGTAAGTGAGATGGTATATTTAGATAGAACAAAATTATATATATAGCTTTATGTAGAGTAGCAACACAGAATAAAAATAATTTGAGTTCATGCTTTTTCTAATTAGGATTTGTGACATCTTTATTACCTGCAATTTGGAACATTTCAGTCTCAGATATATCAGGGTGACAAGAAGACATAAGTAGCCTCTATAGAAAAAGGTTAATGAAACAATATATATGGCTAAAGGAAACTGAAGGTAAATTAAATTGTATTCAAGAGCATTGTATTGAGGAAAAAATTGCCCTCTATATTCACTGAGGATAGAACAGAAGAAAATTAGCTTCAACTGTAATAGAAGCAATTTAGCCTAGTTGTTACAAAGAAATTTTTTTCAGCATAAGGGTTGCAAAAGAAAGTGCTGCCATGGGAGTCTTTGGCATTTCATTTTCTCAAATATGTGTGTTTTCAAGGAATGAGTAAACAGATAATAATTTGAGAGTATTACTGGGAAATAACATTTCCCTAAAGAACAAGGAAGTAATGGAGAAGCAGTAGTGGTTCTTTCACTCTTTTAATTTTCTGTTCACTCAAAGATATAAGAATTGGTTTCAATGAGAAGAGCAAAGGGGTGGGCTAGAATGGAACAAAGAGAGGGACTCTGCGAGTGTGTGGCTGATGGCTTGTCGAGTGTGGGCAGAAGGCATGCTCTCAGGGGCTCACATGTCAAATATCACAAAGTAGAGGAAAATCAAACTCAGAGCATCAAATTAGGTTGAAAACATATTCAATCTTGTTGTTTTGAAATGTGCATATGTGATGGATAATGAGCAAAATCCACACTTGCACATTATTTTCACAAGAAATCTGCCTAGAATTTTTAATCTTTTTAAAAAAATGATAATTTTCATCACAAGAAACACCCAGAAGTCAGGCATGGAAGTGCATGCCTATATCCCAGCTATTTGGAAGGAGGAGATTAGGAGAATCACAGTTTGAGGCCAGCCTGGATGAAAGGTTTGCAAGACCCATCTCAGCCAATAGCTGGAATTGATGGAACATGCCTGTCATCTCAGTTATGTGGGAAGCATAAATAAGAGGACTGTGGTGCAGGCCATACAGGCATGAAGTCAGACTCTACCTCAAAAATAACTAATACAAAAAGGATTGGGGATGTGGTTCAAGTGATAGAGAGCCTGCCTAGCAAGTGTAAGATTCTAAATTTAACCCCCAGTACTGCTAAAAAGAAAATTACTGAAAAATATTGCAGTTTTTTTCCATAATTTTTACCTTGAAAGAACAGTTTAATCTCAACTCTCAAGAGAACTTTTTAAATCTAAGTGTCAATTTTTAGTGTTTATTAAAAAACTCAATGGGCATATTCATTGATTGATTCTTTAATTTCCCTCTGTATGAACTTTCTTTTTTTTCTACAAATATGATCAGAATGATTGTCTTAGTTTTCTCTCATGATAATGGAATCTCTGAGCCTGAGTAACTGCTTAAAGAGATAAGTTTTGGGGGGTGGTTTGCCAGTCAGACCACTTTTATTTGCTTCTTTTATGCCTTCTCATTCTACACACACTGATATTGACTCCCATATTTTATTTTTTTTCTCTTTATTCATATGTACATACATTGTTTGGACCATTTCTCCCCTCTGCCCCCCACCCTCTCCCTTTCTCCCCCATCTCCCTCACTTCCAGGCAGAACCTGTTCTGCCCTTTTCTCCAATTTTGTTGAAGAGTAGACATAAGCAATAATAAGAAAGACAAAGCATTTTTGCTAGTTGAGATAAGGATAGCCATACAGAAAGAGTCCTAGCATTGCTTCCATGCACAAGTGTATTACAATCGAACTGATTCATCTCTACCTGACCTCTTCACTACTTCCCGGTCAGCTTCCCATGTTGATCTCTGTTGCTTTAAGGTTTCTGTATTAGTTCCTCTGCAGTGGGGACATCAAACACTTTAAAGTTTTGGGTTTCCTACCTATCCCCATTCCTCCCATATGTGCTCTCCCCTTAGCGTGTGACTCAAGTTCAACAACATTGCTGCATTTGCCCTAGATCTAAAGTCTACATATGAGGGAGAACATACAATTTGACTCATAGTTCTGGAACCCTGTGTGGTGTTGGCAAAGACCTGGCAAATGCATGTGTACAAACAGAGAGGAAGGGACAGATGGGCTGACACTTTCCAGCACCTTCTCTCCAGGTAATCAATGCAGTTCTGTAGGAGTGAGAGCTTGTTACTGAGGAAAAACCTGAATAAACCCACTGGCATTTCTGTGGATGACCCCTCTGACTGAAGCCTCCTATCAGATCAAAAACTGTTCTCCAGAGAATGTTATCTCCCCACTGTCCTCCAGGAGAAATTTTATTTTCTCTATCTTCCCAAGAAGGGAGACTTTTAGTTTTCCCTTCCAGAAAGAAAAGTAACTTTTTGCTTTCTTTCCTTGATTTCCAAGGAAAACCTGCTTTTTTGTTCCCAATAATTAACTATTCCTTGGGAAAAGGAATTATAAAGACATGAACTAGAAGACTTTCTAATCAGTAACTTTCTATTTGATTTCTAGAATCCATAACATGGAATAAAGTTCCTTCAAGTCACTGGCTAGTATTAGCAGATGTGCATTTTCCCTGAGAAATTCTAATTCAATAAATCTATTATTTATAAAGTGCATATACCAATTTATTCTTCTTTCATTTTATTTCCATTTTCCCTCCCCAAAGGGATTCTTTCCTTTGTTGTTCATCTCCTCATCTCTGTTCTGCCAAATCTCTTTGGCTGGAGTTGAGCAGAACAAATCTCATCCACATTTACTCTGAAATGAAACCATTTGTGGCTGCAGCATTGGTGTCAAAGTTTCCTCACTGAGCAGGCCCTCCACCTTTGCTGTCCTTGTACCCCTGGATCCTTCCCAAAGTAAGAGCTTGACAAATGCCCTGAGGAAGCTTTAGTGTACTGCTGAACTGTGATCTCTGCCATCCATCCTCCACCAGCTTGAGCTCTTTTCTCATTTCTTCAAGTGTTTTCAGTTGTTTGCAGTGACATTATTGGGACAAATTAACTACACTGTAATTACCAGAAAAAATGAAATCTGTAGTTTTGTCTCACCTGCAAGTTATCTAATACATTGCTACCAGTAAGTCATTATGAAGTGTAGTGATGAGAAAAACATGAAAATGTGGGCAATGGAATAACCTAATGAAATTATCAGCTACAGTGGTCACAATTTTCCTAAGAGAAGGCCTTCCTTTTTCTTCCTCCTCTCCTATTTCTTCTCTGCTGTTTCTAAGAAGAGTTCAGACAATATGGCCTGCACAATTTTATGGAGTATTTGCAAAACATCATATTTGGCATTTCAAAGGATATCTTTTCGTGATTTGGTAGATCATTTCTATCTGCCATTGAATAGCACTTCATTATATAGATACAACACAGTTTGATTATCTATTTCACCTATTAAAGAGTCTTGGTTATTTTCAAATTTTGGCAACTGTGCATAAGAATGCTATAAATAGTCCCTTAATAAAAGAATGTCACCAGGGCTCCTGCTTGCACGTGGCTGTCTAGATAGTCATCTCTCCAGGATTTGTTTCACTGTTTTCACCCTTCCAAGCACTCAGAAGCTGCTACAGCCATGATCCAAGGGAACCCAGCTATCGCTGGAACTGGCAGCAGATCTTGCAGTGGTTCACACACTGTTGCTTTTGCAAACATGTAGAATGCAAGAGTTACAAAGTGATGGAGGCTTCCACCCAGATTTCAAAGGAAGATTTGGGAGGCCTGGCAGTGTGTAGCAGGGTCAGGATCCCTATAAGCAACCCTGGAGAGAGGAATATAAGAAGATATGAGAGTGGCACAATGAAGACTGGAGGATGTTGGAGATACCAAGAATATGTAATGTTTGCTGAGAAAAGCTGCAAGCAATGGGTGGATCCAGCACAAGAGAGGTCATGTGGGCTGAAAATGGTACATGAACATAAGGGCAGGACTGGTTGAGCCCTTAGGAGGTCATATGGCACAACTATTTGCCCCAGATGCTGGACATGGAGTTACAGGATTATTTAATGTATGCTCTGCTGAGATTCAGTCTTGCTTTGGTACTACTCCTTCTTTCTATGCTCCCATCTATCCCTTCTGGATTGGAAATGTTGATTCACTGCCATTGTATATTGGAAGTATATATTTTTTAAACATAGATAAGAGCATTTTGCTTTGAGTCTTAGAGGAAACTTTGAACTTGGACTTTTGAACCATGTTGAAACTATTAAGACTATGGAGACTCCTAGAGATGAACTGAATGTGTTTTATATTATGAGATGAACATCAGCCCCTTGGGGTCAGGAGAGGAATATCATGAAATAAATTCCATTTATTTATGGAATACAAAGTTCTTATACATAGTTGTATTCACTTTGGTTTTATTTTCTTGAGGATTTTTTTCATCTATATTCATGAGGGATATTTGACTTTGTTTTTCTGTATTGTGATGTCTTTGGCTTTGATGTCAGAAAATGCTGGCTTCATAATATGTGTTATATTGCTTCTTCCTCTTCTATTTTCATAAGTGTTTGAAAAGGAGTGTTTTTAATCCTGCTTCAAATATTTGATATTTGATGCCTATGAAGGTGTCTGCTTTGGGATTTCCTTTTTTGGGAAGGTTTTGATTACTGATTTAATCTCTTTGCTTCTTATATTCCTGTTTAGATTTTCTGTTTATCTCTCAATGCTAATGATTTGTGCATTTCTAGATATTTGTCCACTTTATCTAGATTATCCAGTTTTGTTGAGATATGATTGTTTGCAATAATCTCCTATCTGCAGTTCTAATTCTTCAGCTTTTATTTCTGGTTTTATTTGAATTTTTCTCTCTTTTCCTACTCAGCAGTTACCACTAAATGTTTGTCAATTTCTTTGATCTTTACAAGGAAGCGGGTTTTAGTTTTACTGATTTTCCTTATTATTCTTCTGTCCTTTATTTCATTTGCTTCCACACTAATATTTATTTTCTTCCATATGCTAGCCTTATACTTGGTCTGTTTTTACTTTCTCTATCTCCTTGAAGTTTATAGTTATTGATTTTAAGTCTTTCTTCTCTTTAAATGTAGGTATGTAAAACTATAAATTTTCTCATCGACAATGCTTTCATTGCATATGACAGGTTTTGTAATGGTGTAGTTTCAGTATTCTTTCTTCCTACATATTTTCTAATTTTCCTTTTGATTTCTTCTTTGACACATTTTTTTGTTCAAATAGTATGTTGTTTAATTTTCTTTTTGGTTTTGATTTCCACTTTTATTCCACTTGAATCAGGAAAGATACTTTGCATTATTTGCATTTCTTTTTCAACTAACCAAGGCTTGTAATTTCTACTGGAGAATATTCCATGCACACCTGAGAAGAATGTATGTTCTCTGTAAATGGATGGAATATTCTGTATATGTCTGTTAGCTCTACTTAGTTTATGGTCTGCTCTAAGTCCTTCATTTTCTCATTGATCATTTGTCTGATTTTCCTAATAATTAATGAATTCCTGTGATCACTATACAAGAGAAGCTTTGAACTACCAAGTACCTCCTGTCACGAAGTCCTGCCTCACAGTAGACCAAAAATAACAGCCAAGTGATCACTGACTGAAACCTCTGAAACCACAAGACAAAATAAATCTTTCTTACTTGTATGATTATTTTTTCAGGTTTGTGGTCACAGTGATGGAAAGCTGACTAATGAAATTAGTGTTACAATTTCTGCTAAGTTACTATTTATGTGAAACTCAGTTTTTCATACTTTCACTTCCAATTTGTTTCTGTCTTTTGATATGAACTGCACATGTCAATGGGATTTTATTTATCCATAAAGAAGAATGAAGATTTGTCATTTGCAGGTAAATAGATGGAACTAGAGGATATCATCTTAAGTGAAGTTAGCCAGGTTCAGAAAACCAAAGGCCACATGTCTTCTCTCACATGTGAAATAAAGGCCTTGTGTTTCACAAATACAAGAAATATTGTGAAAAACAGGTTACTCTAAGGGGAGGTCACTAAAGGGAGATGGAGGATAGAAAAAGGAAGTTAAGAAGGTGATGATGGTTGATGTACATTCTATACAAGAATGAATATAGAATTTTTAAACCTGTTGAAATTACCATAAGAAGAAGACTAAAGGATAAAGAGAAAAATAGAGATGAACCAATTTTGGTAATTCCAAAAATGGAGAAGGGGAATTGGTATCAGTGGGAGGGGGAAGATACAAAGAAAGGGTGTAGAAGGATGAATATGGTGGAAATATTACGTACTCATGTATGAAAATGGGGAAATCTGCAATATAGTGTAAGAACTTTAGTAAATGTCACAATGTACCCCCAGAATAACAATATGATAATAAAAGTGTTGAAAAGGAAAATAAAGTATTAGTAGGATTTAAAAATCCATTCAGATTGTTGCCTATACTGATTCCCTGAACAGCAGTCTGTTGTGGAGAGTACTGGATGGGTCAAGACAATTGGAAATGGATATTTGGGATGCTTTTGTTCAGGGGAGTATTAGGAACAAAGCTGTTATGAACTTTCATGCCTGCTATTTTTCAGGATGTGGTTTTAATTTTCCTCTTTAAATATCAAGAGTGGGATTTCTTGTCATAGATGGGTATATGAAGCCAGCTCTTCTTTAACATGCTTTACAGTTTCTTTTCCCACCAGAAATGTACAGGGAGATGTGGTGAGGGATATCCTCACCAAAACCTAGTATTGTCTGTCTTTCTTAATTGTAGAAACTCTAGAGGGTATGAAATGATACTTCTTTTAAGTTTTACTTTGTATCTCCTTTATTTCTCATGGTTTGGCTATGTGACCATTCCTATATCTTGTTTGTAAAGTGTTTTCTCAAGATTTTGACCATTTCCTTAAAAAATTAAAAAAAGACCTTCATTTATTCTGTATAAAGATGCCCACAGGACAGCATCAGAATTCACAGGTACGACTTTTAGTTTATGAGTTATTTTAAGGATTTGGAAGATTTTATATTTGGTGATTTTATTCTGGAACATCATTCCAAAATCAAAAATAAAATGTACTAATTTTCAACAGATTAGTTATATTCTATCTTGTAGTTTCTGTACAGACTCATTAGACTCTTTTATAAATCTTAGCTATATTGTGGTATCTTAATTACCTTATTTTTTTATATTCTATATGATATTTTGCTACATTTGTTATTTTGCTTTCTAATTGGGTTAAATATTCATTACTCAATATAAATTATTTCCAACTAGAGTGAAATATACTAAATTAACAATGAAACAAAAGAATTATTGACCTCACTTAAGTAGAGGTTGGCACACTGGCTGAGGTTTTTGCAGTGATTTTTTTTAGTATGGCCTTGTATTATTTGCCTGGGGCAGCCTCAGAGTGCTACCCACAGACTTTCACCTCCCTCATATATGAGATCACAGGTGTTCACCACTCAAGTCACATTGATTTTTTTCCTGGGCAGTCTCAAAGCATGATCCTCTTCTTGAGTAGCTAGAACTACAGGTGTGAGCCACTGCACCTGACTCTGCCTTCTGTTTTTATAAACTTTTATGGAATCAAATCTAAACATATTCATTGCGTATTGTCTGTTAAATGCTTCCATGCTCCGTGGCAAGGTTGCGTTGAGGTGATAGAGACTGTTTATCTGATAAAGCTGAAGCATTTACTACCTGGCCCTTTATATCAAAGTGTGACTACCTCTAGGTTAAAATGACTACGTAGAAAAGCAATAAACACATTATTGCATTACCGTTCAATTTTCCTGTGGTATTTCCCAAAGTTTTGCATTTTCAAAAATGTTTCAAAGAAGATTAGAGACAACATCTTTATAAAAACTTTTTAATTTTCATTGAGAACAGTGAAAAATGAACTTTTTATTCTTATAAATATGTGTTGAAACCTTGCACCTGTAATTCTAGCTACTTGGGAGGCAGAGATCAGAAGGATCATGGTTCAAAGCTAGCCTGGGCAAAATGAAATTGAGACCTTATCTCAAGGGGGAGGGTGGCCCAAATAATATATACACATGTAAGTAAATGTAAAAATGATAAAATAAAATTAAAATTAAAAAAACACCCCATACATATACACACACAAAAGGGCTGGTGAATGGGCTCAAGGGGTAGAGTGTCTGCCTAGTAAGGTTAAGGCCTTGAGTACAAACCCCAGCACTGTAAAAAAAAATACATACATAAACACTTTGAGTTCACAAATTAAAGCAATCTTAGCAGAAGCACTTAAACGTGAATGGACTTTACACAATGCTTGATGACACATATATCTTTAACAAAAATAAATCTTTCATATCCACATGAATGAAAGATGTAAAAGTTTGAGAATCCCTGGTTTGGAAATATAAGAAATTTTAATGTCTACTCTGCAATATAAATTAAATCATTATGATATTCTCTCTAGGTTCTTGAGACTTCCAATTTTCTTTCATCTTGAATTTTTAGTTTCTGTCTTCTTTCGATTCTTGGAATTGCTTTATATTGTGCTTTTAATTTATTAAAAACTGATTTATAAAACAATGCATTTATTATGAGAGGAAATATATGTAAAATATTAAATAAAATTTGCCCTTTTTGAACAGAAAAATATTTTGATGGCATCAAATCATAAAACTATATTTCCTGGTCACCAATGAATGGGAAAAAGAAATAAAAGTAGACATTAGCATTATAACCTCAATGATGCCTAAACAGCTACTATGTACAGTTCAGTAAGAAACAGTGTTTGGAAATAAGCCGCAATTCAACATAGAATGGTTGTTATGATTTGGACCTGTCCTTGAAAGGCCCATGTGTTAATGGCTTCATACCTTGTCCATGGCACTACAGGAAGGTGGTTGAAAGTTTGTGTGGTCTGAGGTGTGTGCACTTGCACGTGATTGTGGGCCCCTGGTCTCTTCTTTTCCTCCTCTTCCTTCACCCAGCTGTGAGGTGAACATGCTTCCTTTGCCACAGGCTTCCCACTATGCTGTGCTGCCACACCAAAGCCCAAAAGTACCAGGGACAACTGATGTGGACTGAAACTTCCTAAACCATGGGCCAAATAAATCTTTTTTCATTTTAAGTTGTTTTATTTCAGGTATTTGTTATAATCACAGAAAACTGCCTGACACAATTATGAAAAGTTGAAAAATATGAATAAAAGTTTTTGAAAAATGGAGACTAGAATGAGAAGGTATAGTGTATCTTATTTGCTTTCTTAAGAACAGAGGTAATGAAAAAGATAGTTGTCAATACGATGGGCATGCTAAACTTTCCCGGAGTGAAGGAGCATGTATTCTGGGCCACACAAATAAAAGTTAATCATTTTGTTGACACAGTGCTGTCAAATTGAATACATAACACCAAAACACAGATGGGTGAGAACATCTGGGGAAGAGAGACAGATTACCTTAAAAGCAGGAGAATTTCCAACTGTAATATTAAAAGCTAAAAATTTATTTATATGTATATGTTCACTTATATATTATATATAAATTTTTATGTATATGCTATCATTAAAGTGTTATCTCTTTAGTATTCCATAACAAGCTGATTGCTACCCAGGAATGAATGACACAGAGCAGGGCAAGGTTAAAAACTTGTGAGAAAGCGTGAGTCTACAATATGGCTTTTTATCTGCCAGCTTCTTTGGAACCTTCGGCACTCTTTTATGTTCAGTCCCCACCTTGGGACATCATGGTCACCTCCTGGTAAGAAAACCAATGCACTTGCATGTCCTCTTTTGGCAACAGCAGGAAATTTAATTCTTTTGCACAGGAGCATCTCCAACTAGGTTGTGGTCACCACAGAGTCCCAACTTCCCCACTGCTTGGTGCAATCCAACCTGGAGTAGAAACTGACAGTCCCCCTTTTGCTGGGGGAATCTAATATGCAAGAGAGATTAAAACAAATTTTACTAAATGTAATTTAACTAAATGAACTTTTGAGTTGAGATCACCAAAATGAAAGCATTTAAAGATATTATGACTTTCAAGGAGGATGAAGATATTGATTAGTCTAAAACTTGCATAAGTAGGTTCTTGTAGCTATTTGGGGGTGTCTCAGAACAGAAAGAGCATTGAAATGCCATTCTGTGGAGGAAAGAGGAATGAAGGAAAGGTAATCAGGCCAATAGAAATCAGAAAAGGAGAAAAAAAGAGCATGATAGTATATAAAAAGCATAAAATATAAACATGTAACAGATACTACTATATTACTATATGTTAACCCAATATTCTTAAAAGAATTTGCAATAATTTCTACAGGAGTAGCATGTCCAACATAAAATGCTCACTGACAGACATTTTTTTTCACTTGTACATCAGTGAAAACAAATGTGAGAAGAATGGTGGAAAAGCCATGTCTTACAAAAATGGTCATAGCCTCACTAGCATGTAACTTTATCCACCCTCCACCAGCACTGTCACTTTCTGGCTGCCTAACAGAGATCTGTTACCTACACATAAACAGGTGTTTTGCACTTCTGAAATTGAGAGAAAGAGGTAGATTAGGATGAAGGGAAACCCAGGGATCCTTCCTTTAAGGCTTACTCAAGCAGCTACTGGAATGGCTGTCTCTGGTATTCCTATGATCAAAGAAATAAACTGGCCCCCTTGGATGAAGCCACTTTAAAAGTTTTCTGCTACATTCAGCCAAATATAGCACAAGCTAACAAATCAGCCACCTATATTGATGAAAACATATGAAGTATGCTTTATAAATCAGAGGTGATAAAACTAGATTGAAGCCAAACCTACCAACATACCAAAAAAATTAATCTATATTGGTTAAGAGAAACATATCTAAAATTTAAGACAAAATATTGAAAACAAATGTCCACAAAATTATACACACTAAATCTTCTACGTGCTTTCCTCTTGCTTATAGAGGAACTACAGCTTTAATTAGGTGCTATCATATTCTCCTAAATTTCAAGTCACTGTATAATTTGTATAATTGTTATTAGCAATAAAATGGTATGCTAGAAACTATAGAAATTAGTTCATTTCTTTGGTTTGTTGCTCCTGGATTGATAAACAAAATTGGGCATCATGTTTTAAATTAAAAATAAAACACGTGATTTAGGGAAGATATAATAAATATAGTTCATGTGTTAGGATAATATGCTGCAAACATAACTAATAGGATATCATGATAGGCTCGAGAATAATTTAAAAACCTAACATCAGGAACTATACCCATAATATATGAAATAGTAAAGTCTTTTCTGGGTTAATTCTAAATATGATTCTTAAAATAGTTGACACAAAATATCATCAAATATTATTTAGATTGTATCATTCAGTAAAACTATATGGAATTGCTAGAATTTCATAAGTCAATTAGATTTTTTAGTTGTTTAGATAACATAAATATTTATTATTTAGTCTTTGTCCAAAAAAGTTTTTTTAACTTTTACTCATTTCTTCACATTTTCATTTCCTTTTTTGTCCTGAGTAAATAAGAGGCCTATTTCAGAATGAAGAAAAGATTATGTAGCAGAAAAGATTAGTAAGAATGATGGAGTTGTAGCATCAGTAATAACTCCTTTTACAGACTTGATAGTCTTAACGAAAATCTCACCAACTACAAAATTATTTTATATGCTGAAACATTACAAATGGTATGCTTGGCAAAGGTGATACATGAGCATAAACTTTAAGTTTAAAGAAATGCATTTGTCTCTTGAATTGTGTTTTTTTGAGCTAATTGTAGAGTCACATATGGTGACAATAATTAACAGGTTCCCTATGCTGTTCACCAAATTTACTCAAATGGTAACATCTTCCATAACTGTGATAGCGCCATGTCACATCAGGAAATCAGCACAGAGGCAATCTACCAGCATGATTTAGACTGCAGTTTTGGTTATTTTTGTGAGTGTTTCAGTCTAGAAAAATTTCTTATGTGTGTTATTTGTGCGATCCCCACCACAAAGAAACACTAAGCATCTCCAACACAGGATTGCTTGGGCTTCCACTGACAGCCACAGCCACTCCTTCTCCTTCCCCATTCCTCACACCTGGTGTCAGTGATGTGGTTTCCATCTCTATAATGTTACCAATGAAAGAATATTACATAATTGCAATCACGCTATGTAACTTTGGGGACAGGCTTTTGTCATCAGCAGTATCAACTTGGGATCTGTGCAGATTCATGCACATATCATGATTGGTTATTTTTATTGCCATGCCGTATCCTGTGGTACTGGTGGATCACAGTGTATATAGTCATTCCCTTGTTGAAGAACATTTAGGTTGGGTCCTGATTTTGACTATTACAAATAAAGCTACTATAAACATTCATGTATAGGTTTTCATTTCTAACTAGACAAATATCTGAAAGTTCAAGGTGTGATAGTAAATTACTCTACATTCTGGTGATAGTTATTTGTACTGCTCACAGGATTTTGCTGTTGCAAACATTTTTACCTAGGAAATTTTAAAATAATTTTTCTTGTAAAGTATCACACACACTTTATTGATAGTACATCATCAAAAATTGGGAAATATGTGATAAAATCCTCCTCTCTTATTACAGTTTGTCAATATGTAAGTCCTTGCAGGTGGTCAGCATGCAATTTATATATTTTGAGATGATGACCCTCACTGGATACAAGTCATATATTGCTGTATGCTCTTGATTAGCTTGTTCATCGGTCATTCTATAGTGGCCAACTTTTTCTTTTTCCCTTATAATTTATTTTTCTACTATTAATGTGGCTATACAACTTTATTTAGTTAATATAGGCCTGATTTACTGTTTACTATATTTGTAATATTTCTATACCCTTATGTTTTGTAATTAGGATAGGACGTATTTTTAAAAAGCCAATTTGACAATCTGTACCTTGCATTGTAATTATTCTTTACATTCATAATGCTTAGTAACATATTTGGATATATTTCTATCTTTTTACTTAGGAAATTTTTGCCTAGATTTTTTCACACGTCTCTCTCTTGCTCTTTCTCTCTCTCATAGTTCACATGTATTCAGTCTGAAATTGCCATTATTTAAAGACTTTGAAACTGTGATTCGAATGTCTCTTTTTGCTCCTGATTTTCATGGCATCTTATTTTATTTACTTTGTTTTGCTTACCTTGACTAATATTTTTGCAGAGTATTTGAATTTTTTACCCTGGGCTGAAGGTCTGTTCTTTGGAAGGAAATTAGCTTTTATTTCTTCCATGTACCTGGTGGCACTGCAGGGCAGCGTCTGCTTTAAAGGGAATTCTGTTGAGATTGATAGAAACACAGAAAATTCAAATCAAGTCCCAAATTCCTGTGAAGGTGGCATTCAATTTGCATTTTTAGGAGTATATTTTTCAGTTCCTTTTAGCAGAACCAGGTGGTAAAATGCCAGTCTAGCAAGTTCAAGGACCTGAGTTCAAACCCCAGAATTGCCAAAGGAAATATAAATTCATATCAATATCAGAACCAACTGTTGTTAGGAAAGATTTCTTTCTTTAACCTTTGGAAAAAATGAAAACCTCACATTTGGCTACAAATTATAACTATGAATTTTATAAATCTAGGTTTAGAGGTCAACAATAAGTAATTATTAATCAATTCATTATTAATTAATGAATGAGATAGTTTTATGCACCTCAAACTTAAAACAATCAATAAGAAAAAGGCAGAAAATTCATAGAAAAATAGGTAAAATATGTTAAAAAATATTGCAAAAAATAAGTCCAAATAAACATGTGAAAATGTTTGGTTAACTAAGAAATAAATTCAAGACCTTTAAAATACTACAAAGTGTGTACAAATAGTAAAAAATATGTTGTATCTTGTGGTTTGTAGAAGAATGCCTGTTAAGTTTTTTTACCACAAAAATAAGTATGGAAGGTAATTCATGTCAACTTCTTGGTTTAGTTATTCCACAATGCACACATATTTCACAGCATCAAGTTCTACATAAAAATATACCTAATTGTTGTCAATTAAAAAAAATATTTTTAAAATAGCTAATTTTGATGTACTATTTAGTCCTTAAGAAAACGCAAATTACAATTCCAGTGGTTAATACTTCATATCTATCAGAATTACTAAGATTAGAGAAGCTGAAAATCATTGCAGACAATGTGGAACAAATGGATCTGTTGTACACTGTTGGTGGAAGTAGAAGTGGGCTGACCATATTGGCAAACTAGCCTATTGAGCCTGTCCGCTGTGTGATGCTGCATTCTAGATGGATGGACAGCATACAGGCAGGTAGACATGAAAATTTAGGTTCATGAAAATAAATATAATCACAATAGTACTTTTTACAATAGCTAAAAGCTGAATCGCTGGTGGATAATAGATCAAAAGTGGAATAAATAAATTTGTTCAAAAGTAAATTCTTGCATTTTCAGAAAGCGGAGTATTAGTAGAGCAGGGAAATTACCCCTTTCTCTGTAGGATGTCATGGAGAGTCTCACAATATAAGTCAAATATAAAAGAACATACTGTGTTTTTCTGTTTATATAAATCATGAAGATATGAAAATCACAGATGTTGTGTTAGAAGTCTCAACAGGGCTACTTTTGACTGCTAGGCACTAGAAGAGGATTTTAGATATGTATTTTGCTCTGTTTCTTAATCAAGTGCTGATTTCACTAGCATGTTTACATTGTATAAATTTATCCAGCTCTAGAGTTGTGATTTGCACTTTTTTGCCTGTATGTTATGCATTGTTTAAAAGTTTACATAGAAGAAATATTTTTAAAAGTCATTCATTTTTTATGAAATGTTATCAACATTGATGTTATCCCCCTTGACTATATAAAATATTTGGAAATGCCTTGGTAAATGCACTCCATCCTGATTTTAAGTTTAAATTGGGAGTAAAAGAGATTTTAAGGTGTCCAACAGTTGCATAATCCTTCTGGGGAATTGATCGAATATTTTTGCCCCCCAAATAAATGTATTCCTTTACACTAAAACACATATGCAGAAAACCTAGTCAACAGTTGGTCATAAGCAAAATGCTTGAATTGCTTGAAAAGTCCATGAGAACCCAACTTCTTAAACGCACAGGCAAGCCCAAAAGCACTGGCGCAAACTGATCATGCACTAAAACCTCTGAAACCACCAGCCAAAGTAAACTTTTCCTCTTTATAAGTTTTTCTTTTTATCTCAGATACTTCATTACAGTAATAGAAAGTTGACTAACACACAGAGTGATAACTTATATCTGATCTCTGAATATGTATTTTTATTCTTAAATTCATATTATCAGGTCTCTAAACTATAATTTGTGATATTTGCTCCAGGTGGCATCCTGAGCCCTCCAGAAATTGAATCCAACTTCCATTCTCATCCCTCCTCTCTTAGAGTCAGTTATGAACCAATGTTACATACTTTGTTGGAGCCATGAACAGCCTGAAGGTAACTTTTGCCCTTCTTTGTGTGTTAGGAGCAAAAACCAGGTTTATCATAGACTTTCACAGTCTATAGCAATATTTCAATATTGCTCCTTTAGGAGGCTTCTTCCCACATAATCTGCGTTGTTCTCATTCAGTATGCTTCTCTTATTCAAATTTAGCATTTTTTTCTCTCTGTTCAAAAGTTACCAAATAACATTGAAACCATATATAAAGAGAATGACTGTCCCAAAAGATGGAATCTAAGTCAGGCTTCAAGGAAGGGTATGATACTCTAAGCAAATAACTTTTCTAAGAAAATTTAAAGGACAAGTTAGTAATAAGGAAAAGACAAATCAAATCCATTTTCAAAAATGGGTTAAACACAAAGTTTATTCGAAGGAAAAGGAACACTAGGCTAGAAGTAAGATATTATAGGCGGCAAAGGAATTGCAGCAGTGATGGGGAATAGACATGAGGACAGAAGAAATTCACATCATAGGTGCAGAAAGGTGGACAGCTTAGCTATCAAACCATTTCAGTACCATGAAACCTCTTCTGCCCATTTAGACACTGGTATCCTGGAGATGTGGCATGTCCTTGTCCTTTGAATTGTTACTCTCTATACATTCTGTTCTTCAGAGACCCTGATCACCACACCAGGCACATATCATCACATCCTTGGGTTCATGTATAACCTCTTTGGTTTACATTCTGGCGATACTTTCTACGGTATCAAGTAACACTTTGATTTCAAGATGTAAAGGAAGGTAATAATTTTATGTCCTGAAGTAATGATTCACTATAATTTTCTTTCTCTGTTAATAGTGCAAAAAGTGATAAAGTATCAAGAAGACATGACCTGGGTTAGTAAAAAGCATCGGGAATATTTCTTTATTTTTGTAAAATCAACTAGAAAAAAAGGTCTAATCATTGACTCAATTTAAGTTCTTGTTTATGCATCTGGTTTTAAGTGCCTTAAAAACAACTTCAAGTATGATACCTCATTAGATGATTTTAATTGCAGTTTTAAAAATGTGTGAATTTTAAATTCACTCTAACAGATGTCATTTAAAATAATGCTATTTTCATTCGGTAAAGTAGGCATCATATTTTGGTGTTATTCATATCTTCTTAAAGATTAGAAACATATTTTTTGTTTACTTTCTCTGGTTTCATATTTTTTATGTGTCTGAAATATAGAGCAAAATATTACTTTTAGAGAAGCCAACCCTCATGACAAGCAGTAGCATCGATGCACTGAAATTAAGTTCCTCCTCTGGCTCAAGTTACGTTGTCCTCAGTTGCCACAGCTCTCAGCATCCCAGGAGAGACCCATCAACTAAACGTGCTTAAACACTCAAGAACTGTGAGAACTTTCTTGTTATGAATCTGCTTATCTTACTGTTGCCTTTCTCATACCTTAGTGCTGGGAGAAGAAAACGGTCCAGAATCACCCACACGGCTTTTTAAAAATCTTTTAACTGGATTCATAAAATACACTTGCAAGTTGAATTTTTTAAACATTCAGTGACAATCCAAATATACACCATGTTGTGCAATAATCAATTTCTCCCCCATCCTCCTCTAATCCTCCTACTCTTAGTAGGCAACCACTGGCCTTTTATTCCTATGCTTTTATCTATTCTTGTTACTTCTGTAAGTGGAATCACACAATGTGTGAATTTTTGTGTCACTCATCTTAATGATATTCTTGCATGTATTCCATTGGTTTCTATGGATAGATAATCTGTAACTGAATGTCTCTGCCATATTTTATCCGTTCTTCAATTGAGAGACTTTGGGCTGTTTCTACTTTTTATCTATTGGTCATAGTCCTTTTCTGATTATGTGTGCATGTCTACAGTTTGGAGTATCTTTTTCAATCTTTTTGCTTTTATTGTTAAGACTGAAATTATAGGATCATATGATAATTCCATTTTGGACTTTTTGAACATAAGCAAACCATTTTCCACATGGGCTGAGACATAGTAAATGTTACATTCTCCTCCTTCCCTAAATTTTTGAGGATTAATTTTGCTTTAAATGACAGCACTTGCTACTTCCTGGTTTTTTTGTTTTGTTTTAATTTTTTATAGTAGTGTAGTGGTTGTGAAGTATTGGGCATATGTATGTCTTCAAGAAATGTCTGTTCAAGTCCTTTGCACATTCAATTGAAACTTTAAACTGCCTAGAATAGCAAGATTCATAAAAGAAAAAAAGTTTTGAATTTTGTTAAAATTAAATTTTTAATTACTAAAAATGTGATATCTGGAATGGGATCCTTGAATTTAAAGAGGACATTAAGTAAAAATTAATGAAATTTGAACAAGGTATGGATTTTACTTACTAATAGTGTGTTAGTGTTATTTAATTAATTGTGTCAAATTTAACATAAGTTCTTACTAGTAGGAGAAAATGTATGTGGGCAACATGGGGACTGGCTATACGACTTTTATACCCAGATACATGAGAGACATAAGTTGAATCATTGTGCAGGACCAACCAAGGCAAAAACACAAAATCCGTCTGAAATGTAGCTAAGCAAAAAAGAGTTGGGGGGCATAGTTCAAATGGTAGAATACCTGCCTAACAAGTGGTAGGCCCAAAGTTCAAACCCCAGTACCACAAAAACAAACAAACAGAAAAGCAGATGCTATTTAATCAGTTTATGGCCTTACCCCCCTGAACATATCAGATCGCTTCTGATCACAGAAGATAGGCAGGGTAGGGCCTGGATAGTACTTGGATGGAATTCAGTATTTAATCAGAAGAATTTTCTTGGAGAAGGCAATTTTACACTTTCTGGAGCAAAATCAAAAGCTTAGAGGAGGAAAAAGCAAAATCACATTTATGATCAAAGACTTTAATGTAGAAAAATAACTTTTCCTTTAAAATTACATTAGCATTTTATTTTAATATAGCTTAGAAGGCACAAAAATGGAGAAAATATGTTACAAATTTCATACCCATTTTTAACTGCTAAGGGATAGGCAAAAAAAGAAGCATGGGTGAGTGTATATCAAAATGAGGAAAACTTGGTAACAAGTGGGGCTGTGGACCCAGCACAAAGCTCAAGCTGTTGCCTAGAATGTGCAAGGCCCTGGGTTGGATCCCCAGTACGTTAAACAAACAAAAACAAGTAAAAGTTCAAAAGCTATGCCAGAGTTCTGGAAAGTATTAAAAGATTTACAACAACCAAATAGGTGCTGAATGTAAAAGGAGAAACTTGTATCCATCTATTCTCTTATGTTTCCAGGGTTGTGTTCCATTAGAGCTCCTAATGTTTGTGAATAGTTACTTATACTCTCATCTTAGCAATTACAACATCCGAAACACAGTTGAGTCTGGTTCTAATGATTGTTCTATCTCTCTGGCCTTTTGAATGCTGCTATTGCTGCTATTGTTTATGTGGCACCTCCAGTATTTATACTGAAACCTAATCTCTACTATGATGTTCAAAAACGGGGACTTTGTATCCCAGCCCTCGTGAATTGATGTTTCTATAAGAGAACTTCAGAAAGACTTCAACTCTTTTGCCCTTCCACCTTCTACCATGTGAGGACACAGCAACCATGTGCCATCTTGATAGCAGACATCAGGTCCTACCATTCAGAGAACCTGTCAGCACTTTGATCTTGGACTTCAAGCCTCCAGCTGTGAGAAATAAACTTTTGTTGTTTTTAAATTACCCACTCTGTGATATTTTTTTATAGCAGCACTAACAGACTGAGACAGATTTCTTATAATTTTTTATTGTAAATGAGAAAGCTACCAGATAGTAGAAATTGAGATAAATGGAACTTAGTGTCAATATTTTATGATAATTTGACTAGAAGTTGGGCTGTGCTTACTGTTTGTTTTAGATATAGATAACAGATTATTTGAATTTCTCTAGTGTCTTTGTTTTTGTCTTTTTCTCTGCTGATGATTCCATATTGTATTAGTCAGATTCCCCAGAAAACAGTCAAAAGTACTGCTGGAGTCCCTGGCCGTAAAGCTGGCATCTGGGTCCAAACACTTATCTACATTAATAGTAAACAACATAATAGAAATTCTCAATCTGTCTCTGCTTTGTCCCAGGCAATTTCAAAACATATAGAAAAGATAAGATAAAATCCAGGAAATATGTATATGGGGATAGTCTTTTTTCTGGTATCAGGGCTTCTGCAGGTGGCACATATCACTCCCAGCATGAAGTTTCTGACAGTAATCCTAATTGGTAGGGCCCCAATTACAATAGTATAGACACATAGAGAGAAGAAGATTTGTTAATAGAATAGGCATGTAAGTACAGAAGCCTGCTATGTCCAAACTCTATGGACTGGCTAGCAGATTAAAAATCCAAAAAGAGCTGACAATGCAGCTCAAATCCAAAGACAGCATACTCCCAGAATTCCTTTTTACTCAGAAGAGGTCAAACTGATTGGATGTTGCCTATTCAAATGTGGATGGCAGTCTGTTTAAAATGGAGTTTATTGATCTAAATGGAATTCTCCAGGCTGAAAATATAATTCAGTAGCAGATCACTTGACTTCATGTTCCATAATAAAAGAGGGAGACTCTCTACTCAATTTTCTAAGCTCACCAAGACTAACAATGAAATTAATTTCAAAGTAATCCACAAAGGAGGTACAAAAGGTAGCAGACCAGCAGAGATTTATTTAACATAGAAAGACAACACAGGGTGCAAAGAAAAAGCAAGAATAAGCTAGCAGCACCATCTAACAAGCTATCAGAAGGCGGGAGCAGAAAGTCCAATGAGTATTCTTCAACTCAGGGGTATTTATGTCTCCTAACTGGGCTGATATTTCCTAGTTCAGAACCGGTCACCTGGACATATGACTACCTAAAAACTCCCCAGTTATCCTGCATTGATGTGATCATTCAACCCTAGATCTGGGATGGCATTAAAGAGTCTTGTGACATGGGTATCTGTTCTTTATGATCCTTTCTTAGGTATTCTTTCTGATCACAGATTTAAAAAGCAACAAAACAAAGCAAACAAATAAACAAACAACAACAACAATAAGAAACCAGGGATATTTCTGGTCTGGACTTTATTACTTCTCTGGGGCATTGAATCTCATCTAACATCTAAAAGGAAAGGTGATAGAAAGAATGTGAGTCTGTACATGCTTGAACAGTTAATACAATTTCTTGCTGTTCTGGTGATTTTTCCACCTTATTTCTTGTTGGAAATGAAAGAGGCAAGGAAGAGGCAGAGAGACAGCTCAAACACCATCACAGGGTTTATTGTTCAGGAAGGAGCCCTGTGTAGGGGGATCCCAGCAAGAGAGCTGGAGCCCACAGCTATTTATAGACTTGGAGTAGATAATAGGGCAGTGATCTGGAGGGGACTCCACAGTGGGAAAATTCCTCCTAAGTGGAGTCAAGCATCCCTAGGGGAAGTGTTAGGTCCCTGGCATTCTTGTGGTGGGCAGAAAGTCCCAAGGCTAACACAGAAACCAGCTTGCAAAACTCCCCTGATTGATTCCCTGCTTGCAAAGCTGCAGGAACTTCCCACTTCTCAACTAACTATGCTTGTCAACCCGTTCTATCTGGTGATCACAGATAAATGGAGGCGAGTGGCCTGGCTGTTCTCTGAGAGGAACACCCTCCATCCCCTGTGGTGTGGCCCCTCCTATAAAGTCCACTACCCATGCCAGCCGAGCTGCTGCACTCTGAACCTGAGACAGTCAGCCCTCTGAACCCGAGACAGTCAGCCCAGAAGTCTGGCCCCCAATAAATCTTTCTTTTTCTACATGTGCCATGGTTTTTTGTTGGGCAGTTCTTTACAACTAGTGCCAAAACCCAGGAGATGTTAACTGGATGCTCTGGCCCAGGACTGGTCCCTTGGCTTTTGTGTCCTGCCCTCTCCTGGACTCAGACTGCTGAATTGACCTCATATGTCTACAGACTGTGGATCTTGGGCCTTACTGCCTTGCCAGCTCTCCCATCCACCATTAACCTCTCTTCTACTGCTCTTCACCTGACCTACTCTTCTCCTCAGACTTGGTAAATGTTACCCTTCTCAGGGCTGCCTGTTCTCTCTCAGTCTTGGGAGTCATAGCACTGTGCCAGGTACACCTTTTATGCCCACTGGGATGCCCCTCTGCTTAGCACGGGGACACCTGGCTAACTGATTGGGCATTCTCTATGGATGGTGACCCAGGCTGGGGAGACCTGCACTTGGGAATGCATTTGGGTGGCACTTCCCCCTCCCTCTCACTCTCTCTCTCTCTCTCTCCTTCGCTGTCTTCCTTTCCTCTGCCTAGGGTGAGAGCTCGACAGCCCCTCCAGCTTACTTTGACCCAACGGCAACCAGATGACTCTGCTCTCCTTGCCTGAGTCACATAAGGGAGGCTAGATCTTGACCTAGATCTATATTGGCCTGAAGGGTAAACTCACAAAGGCACCTGCCTCTCTCTCTCTCTCTCTCTCTCTCTCTCTCTCTCTCTCTTCTCTCTCTCTCTCTCTCTCTCTCTCTCTCTTTTTTTCCAACTACATTATGGGGACCACACTCTCTAAATTAGTCCATGCCCCTGGGATGCCTTCTCTGCTCCCTCAGGAACCTTGGTCTCCAAGATGATATATAACCTAAGTGACTGATTTGTTACTGCAATACCGTTTGGCATCAGTGCAAGCTAGATAATCAATCCCAATAGCCTGAAAACAATACTTTTGATTTTCACACCCTTATAGATCTTGACAATTTCTGCCACCACAATGGCAAGTGGTCCAAAATCCTATATGTCCACACCCTCTTCTCTCTTCATTCCTCGACCTTTCCTTATTACATTTTGCCACACATTCCAAATTCTTTTTGCCTGTGACAAACCCCCCTGAAAGTCTTTGTCTCTCCCTCCCACTGATCCCCCACTTCAGAAGATTCTTCCCTCACTTTTGACCTCACAGGCTCTGTCTGCCCATCTCCCAACTTCTCCTCCCGCCAGTCCTCCACACCAGTCTCTTCTCCCACCCCATTCTCCCACAGCTCAAACCCCCCTTCTTCCACCCTTGCTGGCTCTCCTAAACATCCACCATCCTATTTCCCTTCTACAGTAGTCACAACACCACCAACATCACCCTCAGCCCCTGCCGCACCTTCACCCTTCTCCTTCCCACCCTCATCTCATACCTCCTCCCAAACACACCCAGCCCATCTATACAGCTCCACAGCAGGAGCTGACAACATTATCACAGTCCACATGACCTTTTCCATGACTGACCTCTCTCAAATTGAAAAGAGACTTGGCTCCTTCTCTAATGACTCAGCCTCCTATATTAAAGAATTTAAATACCTAATCCAAGCATATCATATGACTTGGCATGATATATATGTTATTCGTTCTTCCACTTTAACTTCAGATGAAAAGGAAAGAGTTTGGTTGGCAGCCCAAGCACACGCCGATGACACCCAATGCACTGATCTCACTCTTCTGGTGGGATCTATGGCTGTGCCACGTAAGGACCCACATTGGGACTATCAGGACCCCACCAGGCTAATCACCCAGAATTATATGCTCACCTGCCTCCTTGTGGGGCTACAGACTGTTTCCCATAGGGCAGTCAATATTGACAAAATTGCAGAAATTATCCAATGCCCAACTGAAAACCCTGCTGACCTCTTAAGATGCCTTACTGAAGCCTTAACCCGCTATACTAAGCTAGACCCATCTTCCAAAGATGGAATAATAATTCTCAACTCTCATTTTATTTCCCAATCCTTCCCTGATATTTGAAGAAAACTTAAACAAGCAGAGGATGGCCCTCAACCGCCCCAAGGAGATCTGGTGAAAATGGCATTTAAGGTATTTAATAACTGAGATGAGGCTTGAGACCAGTGAAAGGCCCAGCTCTTGGTGGCTGCCCTGAGGCTACCTCCTCCCATGCCAACATGGGCCAGACAACAACATGCACCTCCAGGGGCCTGCTTCAAATGCAACCAGAGGGGACATTTGGGAAAAAGGCTGCCCCTCACCTGGCCCACCACCAGGACCCTGTCCACAATGTGGTGAAAATGGACAGTGGAGGATCAACTGCCCCTCTTTGCCTCTACAAGGTAGGTCAGTCTCTCACTCCCATTCTCACCAGACTTAAGGTCTCTTGGACCTCTTGGACCTGGAGGCAGAAGACTGACATAGCCCTGTAACCTTGCCCACTCCCTTCAAGATCACATTGGAGGAGCCCAGGGTAGCCATCCAAGTAGCAGGTAAGCCTCAATCACCTACTAGGTGCTACTTGAATTTTTGGGTAAGCTTTATCCTTCACAGATCTCTGTTGTGGGAGTGGATGGTCTCCTCCACCACCCAAAAGTTACTGGTCCACTCTCATGCCATAGACTGGGTTTTCCCTTTACACATTCCCTCCTTATCCTGCCCTCCTGCCCCACCTGTGCCCAGGTCTCTCATCAGGGTGATCTCAAACCACCCCTAACCTTTTTAGTCCACCAGCTCCAGGGCTCTATACCTGGAGAAGACTGGCAGGTCGATTTTACCCACATACTCTGCTTAACTCCACCTTCTGTCCAACTAAGAGATGCCAATCTTCTATCTTCCTTACCTTTGATATATCAAAGGCCTGCTCTGTTAGTTGTGACCTTTGGCAACCATTTTCTCCCTACTTCTTATCTTCCCTTCCCTTTTTAGATGCCTCTAGGATCCCCTAGGGGAGCTCAGCAGACAGACTTTCCACCAGATGCTATTACAATCTTCTCTAGCCTACCAAAAACTGGCCTTGTCTGCAAATGAAGCCTAAGAGAAACCATCTGCCTCCTCTCCCAGAGGCCTCACAAATTTCCAAATTCTGGCTGGATACCCCCCCCCATTTTTACAATGTCCTCAGTCCCCACTCAACAGGAAGCAGATAGATGGATTGATGCCCATAATACCAAGAGAAGACTGGAATGTTAGGTCCCTGGCATTCTTGGGTTAGGTGGAGAGTCGCAAGGCTAACACAGAAACCAGACCCCCCTCATTTATGACCGCTTGCAAAACTCCCCTGATTGTTTCCCTGCTTGCAAAGATGCAGGAACTTCCCACTTCTCCACTGACTATGCATGTCAACCCATTCTATCTGGTGATCACAGATAAATGGAAGCCAGTGGCCTGGCTGTTCTCTGGGAGGAACACCCTCCCTCCCCTGTGGTGTGGCTCCTCCTATAAAGCCCACTACCCATTCCATCTGAGCTGCTGCACTCTGAACCCAAGATAGTCAGCCCTGCAGTCTGACCCCCAATAAACCTTTTTTTTCTATATGTGGTATGGTCTTTGTTCAGCAGTTCCTTACAGGAAGCTAGAGGAGATAAGTGGTAACTGGGTAAATAAGTTGCTCAGGGAAGCTAGAGATACAAGGTAATTAAGTAGATGAGTTGCCCAGCTCTGGACTCCCTGGGGAGGTGGTGGCTTGTCATTTCTTTGAAGCTAGATGTGGTCCTTCCAGTGGGTAGTGGGGTGTCAGTAAGCTGCCTGCAAGGATGGGGGGTGGTCTCAGCTCCTGAACTTGGTTTAAGTTTGTAATTTATTTTCTAATCTCCCTGACATCTTACCCTAGCTGTCCTGCCTCAATTTTATTGGATTCTTATTGAGATAGAAATCTCAGCCTTTTATTTAGCCTCTGTCTTGGGTTTCAGTCTTTATTAGTGTTTCTCCAGTACAACAGTTTCTTTTACTGTCTCTGACTCTGTGTCCTGCCAGTGGAATCGGGAGGACATTTCCTTGAATCATTAGTTGCTGTGGCTATGGGTTCCCTTCCTTCCAAGAGATAAAATAAGTCTGAAGAGGATAGAAGTGTAGATGGTTTCCTTTATCCAGGAAAATATAAAGTTTGAGCATTGCGCACTGCCTCCTCTCCACTTGAGTGTAGGCCCTTGTTGTGGAGGAAACTTTTAATGTTTTTCACAATGGTTGCTCTCTCCTCCCCTTTCAGAGCTAAGAGAGTTTCTCACAGAATGAACTTTGTGAGGTTCCTGTAGATAAAGCCCATGGAAGCATGAACTCTGTTAAGACCTTGGACCCCCTGCAGTTTCTCTCTGTCATACCAGTTCACATTCAGACTTCTGCTATTCCTCAAAATTACTTATTATGTGTCCCCATCCATCTATGCCTCTGGTGACTCTGTGACATTTTAACCAAACTTATGTCACTGCATGATGTACCATGATTTGGGACAGTGGTTTGCCTGGCTCACTTAGGAAGTTGGATCAATAATTTTAAAGTGCTTTTTGAAAGCTCCCACAACATGCCCTGTAATTAGGGATCACTTTGCAAGGATGAGATAGTTTCAGCAGCTCTGGCACTGCCTAAGAGGGGAGGTTGTTAGTGTATGAAGGGCATAAAATCCAGTCATTTAAAGACCCATCACTATGTGGCAGCACATTTTGCTGAAAAATTAATTTAAAACTACAGTCTTGTTAAAATAACTTAATTCTTATCTATGTGATATTGCTTTTTAGAAATTCTCTAAACTATGCTCCCCTACAAATTGCTTTGCCAAACACTTTTATAAATGATTCAAACATATTTTCTTTTATTTGAATATTATTACCAATTTATTAGCTAACATCAGGTTTCTCAGTGCCAAAATGTATATTTTCAGTCAACTATCTCTTCAAATTTAAGAGGCAAGCACAATATTTTCACAAATATTTGCTTGTTTCCTGGCAGACAACCTCACAAATTCTATTCTATGAATTTTTGATAAAAGCAGCAGAAGAGGTGTGAATAATTTAATTAGCAGCTTTATGGAAGATAAATGGGAGATTAACATTTTTGTTCACACATTTTAAATTGAAGTGAGTCTTATTCAAATGATGGAATTATGCACCTGATGCATTTGACCCTGAATTCATCCTGAAGGGGAAAGCTCATCTGCATTATCCACCTTTCCATTTAACAGATGTCATGTAGCATTGCAGGCCCAAATAGTGATTGGCAGAAGTAGTGCTGGAAGTCATTTTAAATTTTATTGCTTCTCAGCCTTTGGGCTAAGATCAAGTGTCAAAATCATTTTTAATTTTACTTTGGAAGGTAGATTAATCCTTCTATAACAGTTATATATTGAATAGTATGTTTGATTTATTCTCCTTCATTTTATTCAAATTGCCTGAAAAGAATTAAATTTCAAAAGAAAACACATTTTAAATATGCAAACTAAATTTATGATTTTCCCTACAGTATTAAATTTAATAGTGTTTAAAAATAATAGCATGTTTCACATAATTCCAGAACTATTTAAATGTTCCACAGCATAGAAACAAAAGGAATATTTCAACTCCTTTCTAAGATACAGGGGCTACTCAGAAGACCAATAATCGTATGTTCTCCCTCACATATGGACATTAGATCAAGGGCAAATACAGTAATGTGATTGGACTTTGGTCACATGATAAGGTAAGAGCACATAAGGGAGGTATGAGGATAGGTAAGAAATCAAAAAAACATGATAGTATTTGATGTCCTCAATGCAAAGGAACTAATGCAGAAACTTTAACGCGACAGAGGCCAATAAGAGAAGGGGATCAGGAACTAGAGAAAAGGTCAGTTTGAGAAGAATCAACTTAGAATTTAGCACATTTGTACATGGAAGCAATACTAGGAATCTCCCTGTATAACTATCCTTTCTCAACTAGCAAAAATGCTTTGTCCTTCTTATTATTGTTTATACTTTCTCTTCAACAAAATTAAAGATGAGGGCAGAACAGTTTCTGCCTGGAAGTGTGGGGGTGGGGGGAGAGGGAGGAGCTGGGGAGCAGGGGGGAGAAATGACCCAAGCACTGTATGCACATATGAATAAATGAAAAAAAAAAAAAGATACAGAGGATAACTAATATCCACTCATTTTAAAAGGTGCAAAAAATAGGCTACCACTCTCACTTTAAGTATGAATTTCATAGATCTTAAATAAACTGGAAATGACAGAATCAGCTTGTATATGAAAACAATAATATATTGTAACTAAATGGATTTGATTCCAGTAATCCATTTGATTACTAAATTCACAATTTGTAATGCATTAATATATCTATCCATATTTATAACCCTTAAAAGGAGTGTATGCTAATCTATACACTAACACAGAAAACACTGGGAAAACAAAATACCAAGCAACCAGCAAAAAGCTGAATGAAGTAGGAATTCATGCATTTTCTTTAATATACATACTCAGCCTAACGACCAGTATGGTATCTGTTTATTATTTAATGTTCTATTAAAGTCAAGAACTAGTCAACAAAGATCATTTCAGTGAAAATGGCAGATTGGAGAGCTCTGAGGGCTTGTCATTCCACAGAAACACTGAAAACAAAAAGAGAAAATGAAGCAAAACTTGCCAGAATCAACTTTGTCAGAATTCTGTACTAGAGTCAAAGATTTACAGTAAGTAAATCTAGATGCTTTATCCAGAAGAAGGTGACTTGTAGCTGACATTTTAACTTAGTCCTGCTTCATCCTGTGTCCCTGGCAAGGCAGTGATCTTGAATATGGTGGCCCATGCTCCCAATGTGAGCATCTCCATGAAGGAGAGAGAGAGGATTTTGTTTTCAAGGAATTGTGTGTATCTATTTTGACCTGTCTGGAGTTTCCTGATTGACTAATGAAAAGCATTTGCCTTTGTTTGGCTTAATCTAAATTCTTGGGGTATAAAAGGGTCTAAGAGGATGCCAATTCTTGATACTATCACATGAAAGATTAATAAGCAGCTATTACCTACAACAAAAAATTAGTCAAGGTAAAGCACAGATGTACAAAAACCCCTTTGAGGAAAAACTAGGAGGAGAGTTAATTTGGGTAATAGGGGCATCAAAAATCTTTTAGACATACTGTGATATCTAGAAAATTATATACACACTTAGGAAAATAATCATCCTCAGAAAGGAACTGAGAAAAACCTGCACTTACACCTTCAGGTGATCTTTAGAGCAAACAGGAAGTGTAAACTAAGAAAGAAATCCAAGTAGGCTGGCTAAGATCATGGGGACTCTTACTTCTTTTCTTTTTCCTTTCCTGACTTTTTCTCTCTTTTTTTTTTTTTTTGTGGCTCTAGACATTTAAGGAAATTTCAATCAAACTAGTGCTTACTACAATCCAGAGAAGCAGAGAATTCAGAGACCACACTTGACAAAGTATGGATCCTTTGAAAAATATTAAAGAAAATACACTGAACAAACATGCAACTACAATACATAGCAAAAACCAACAAAACTGAAGAAAGATGAATAATTTTATTTCCAGATTTATCACTTTATAATATTGAAAATACTTAGTCTCCAACAAAAAAAAATGAGACATGAAGAAATAACAACAGAAAAGAAAACCCATTTAGAGTAAAAGAAGGAATTAATTTACAAAATCATCCCTGATGAGGCACAAATACAGACATATTAGACAAAGGCTTCAAACTAACTGCTATATATATATAAGCTAGAGAAACACATAAACAAAGTATCAAAGTAAACCTGGAAAAGTGTATCTCAGAAAATCAAGAATATTAATAAAAGATAGGAATTTTAAAAGGAACCAAATACAAATTCTGAAATTAACTAGTATAATAATTCAAATGACAGTTTTATTACAGTTGATTATTAGATTTAACCAAGCAGAAAAAAGGTTAACCAAAACTGACAAACCAATTGAAATTGTCCAGTTTGAGAAGCAGAATGGAGGAAAAAGTGAAGAAAAATAAAAAGCTTTTAATAGCTCTGCTGGTCATCATTGAGTAAGTCACTCATACAGAGAGGTATCCCAGAAAAGATGAGAAAGATAAAGAGGCAGAAAGAATAATTATAGAAATGATGGCCCAAATTCCCCAATATGTGAATCTATAACAAAGAAATACTATCATCAATTACTGAAAGATAAAGACAGAGAGATAATCTTGAAATCAGCAAGAAAGAAGTGGTACCTAAATGCAATCCGTAAGGACATTAATGGCCAAGTTCTCACCAGAAACCAAGGAAGCCAAAAGGCAGTGAGATGAAACATTTAAAATGCTGAGAGAAAATGGTAAACCAAGAATGGAATATCCAGCAAAGTTATCCTTCAAAAATGTAAGAGAAAAAAAGATATTCCTAGATACACAAAAGTTGCATTTATTGCCAGGAAAACTTCTCTAAGAGAAATACTAAAGGGAGTCCTTCATGCTCAAATAAAATGGTACTGGAAAGTAATTGAAGCATATGAAGAAGTAAAGAACTCTGTTGAAGGTAATGGCATAGGTTAATTTAAAAACTTGCATTATTGCACTTTTGGTTTGTAATTCCTCTTTTCCTACTTAACTTAAAAGACAGTGCACAGAGCACCAACTATAAATCAATGTCAATGGTCACCTCATATATAAAGATACAATTTGTTGTGATATAGAGGAGGGATGGCACTCTAAGGGAGCAGGGGTTTTGTATACAAGCTAGTTGAGATTAATTTAAACTCCACTTTTATAAACTGAAGATGTCAGTCATCATCCCGAAGAGAGCCACTAATAATATAACTTCCAAAATTCAGTAAAAGAGTGAAAAGAGGAATCAAATGGTGCAGTAGCAGAAATATTTAACATAAAAGAAGGCAGTATGGAGGAAATGAAGAACAAAAAGACTTATAGAAACCATATAATAAAATGACAGATATGGATACTGTTCATAATATTTTGGAGGAAAGACAAACTTGAACATGACATTAAAACACTTGTTAATTCAATCAAAATGTCATTCAGAATGCAAATAGATTTATTTGTTTTTGTTTCTGAAGCAAGTATTTAACTTACTATCTTCCTTTGGATTCATTCAGCCACAATGCTGAACATTTTATTTATATATGTCAGTAGCTGTTTTTAACATTTGCCTATGTAACAGCATTTACAGTGACAGTCTCTCTGTGTGACTTATGTATGTTAGCATGACTATAGATATGGTTCATATATTATTATTATCTATACATATAATTGCCATTATGTACCTGAAAATACTTGTGGACTCTAGTGCATTCATACACTTGGAAATATAAATGGCTATTATTTAAAGCATATCAATCCATTTTCAGATATCAACTGAACACAACAGAGAAAACATATATTCCCTTTATTCCCAAAACTATAAGACTATGTGTGAGTATATGTGTGTATATATTTAAATCAAATAAATACATAATATCAATATTACTGGATGGAAAGAAAAAATATTTTAAAATGTTTATTTAATAAAAAATTATATGGTCAGAAAATCTCATCCAAAGTTCATGTAATTAAAGAAACGTAGAGGTAGACGCTGTCTAAGCACGAAGGAGAGGAGGTGGCAATCTCAGAAGAAGTTCACTGAAGCACTTCTGCAGCATAAGAATGATTAACCAGGCGATTTGCTTTTCCACGGCATTTCTCCCTCTCTTGTATAGACTAGACAGCACAGCTGCTTATACAAAATATTAAATTTTAAGGAGGAGTCTTGTTTGTCCAGTCAGAGAAGAGTCCTAGAAGGCTTGTAAGCACCAGGAGGAAGAAAGAGCCCTGTAGTCATAAGAAATGCAGTGTGTAATGACAGTCTTTTTGGAGAATTGGTTCCACAGAAAAGGTAAAGAAAAAATTTACAAAAGGAATACCAGTTGTCAAATAAGAATTACTAGATATTAGTTTAAAAAATCACAAAATAGTGACAAGCTACTTAAAAACAGAAATCAAGACAAAATAAACGATACATTAAATATAAAAGAAAGTTTCAAGAGTCTTGTGTGTTCACTAATGTGAAACAGCAAGACCTGGAACTCTATTTCTGACTGGAATGTGGAAGACTTCAGCCCAAATATACTCTCAGGGGACAGAAAAAGTAACCTTGAAGAATCAGTGTGTACAGTACATACGTGTACATACTGAAACTGGAAACTGAAGAAATCTTGGGATTCCGAAGAATCTAAAGAAATTAAATGAAGTACTCTTGTCAATGGAGTGGAAATCAGTGACTAGTTTTCCTTTCTGAGGCGTATGCTGAATATATGAATAGGCAGAAAAACTACTGGGCTTGGAATAGACAAACTTTCTTCATGGTGGAAAAAAAAATCCTTTTGAGGCTTTAGGGGCCAAGTAGCCTATTGTGACTGATTGGGATTTTTGATGAGTTCTGAACATTTAGTTGGTTGTCACCTGCCAAATTATTCTAAGAGATTTTCAGTAAGCAATAGGCAATGTACAAAATGGATATCTTGAATGAGAAGTTTGAGAGAGAAAGCATACATACCTTTCAGTGCTTAAATTAAAATTTCTAGCACCAAGGACAAGCGTGGAGTTAGTACAGAATAGGCTTCAGGGTCCTGAAGACAGCCCAGCTCTAGCCCAGATTATTTTGACCAATGGGGCCAACCCTTCCCCTCATTGATTTTGATATACAGTATTGTTATAATGCACAATGATCATTATCCTGTTAATTATGACATCTGAGAAGAAAAGATTAAGCAGCCAACAGAAATAAGCCCCAAAGTGACATAATCACTAAAAAACAGGCAGAGAATAAAGAACATGCTACCTTTAACAGAATCACAGGTGAATAGTAGTTGGAAATCATAGGAATCATAGGAAATCATGAAAGTCAAAGACAATGGAAGGGCCAAGGGCCAGATTTACTTCCACACCTTAAAGCAACTTTAAATAAAAGAGTAAGTAGAAGAAACAACATTTTCAAGACACTAGCCATCAGGCAATGAGGAATGATGAGCCCTGTACATTACCTACTGAGTGAGGCCCAAGGTAGGATGCAGAGAAGAGGAATGACATAAAGTGGGGAAGTCTTCCTGAGTGGAAGAAATGCAGCTGAGATTCTGAGGAAACCAAAGCTGCATTACTTACAGAACATACTGAGAAGAGGAAGAAGCACGGAGTGAGAATTTGAGAAATCTGCAGAATATGCCTGGAATGTTCAGTAAAATTTTGATCAACGCATGTGTGTGAGGAAATTCTGGCAGCTACTCAAAGACTCAGATAAAACATTGGAGAGAACAGCACCCAGTGATCACAGACTCAGAGACAGTGTCTCTTCCCACCATCCAGCCTGGAAAGCCTCAGGTTTCCTAGGACATTGGTTACGTACTCAAAAAGATCATGCCTTGGTAGTTGAAAAATTTAGTCCTAAGATAAATGCAGCTCTGGACTTACCTAAAATACCTTAAAAAAGGCATGAAAAGGTCAAACTGATTTTAAGTGAAACATGTCTGATAATGAGGAGAAAAAAATCATATCCCACTCAGAATTGATAAGATGCTAGAATTAGTAGACAAAAACATTGAATCAGTTATTATACCTCTGTTGCTTACTTTCAAAACTTGAGACATTAAGGTTTTTTTTAAAAAAAAAGCCAAAACAGATTTTAAAGTTGAACAGCAGATTACACCTACAGAAGGTGAGATTAGTAAATTTGAAAACCAAGTGATAAAAATGATAAATTGAAATGGAAATTTTAAAAAAGAGTAAAAATAATTGGCAGAGTATTGCCTTGTGGCCCAATTTCTAAGACTGCAATATATATAGTACTGGAGGCTTTTAAATGAAGACCTCAACATTATTTTAAGATATAATAACCAAATTTTCTTATTTTATGAAACATATGAACATCATAGATTTAAGATGCTCAATGCAACCAAGCCAAAATATGAAGAACACAGTATCAAGTAAAATTATAATCAAACTACTCAAAATATGTGATGAATAGGAATTTTTATAAACAATAAATGAGTCAATAAGTAAAGACAAGTTATATACAGTAGAAGAAAGAAAAGATCTCAAATGGTAGAATAACTGCCTAGCAACAATGAGGCCCAGACTTGCTACCTCAGTAAAAAACAGAGAAAAGAATGACAGCACATTTCTTATCTAAAATATTACACATTAAAAGACTTTGGAGTACCACCTTTAAAATTGTTGAAAGAGGGAGAAAGTTCAATTTAAAGTTATATTCACAGAGAAAGCTGTTTAGAATATCAGTAAATATTTTTCCCAAACATATAAAATTTGTCTGTGGAAAGAATTTGTCATCCACAGCTCTTTGCTATAAAAAATGTCAGAGGAAGTTCTTTTGCAAAAGGAAGATACTGCACAAAAGAAAAACTCACCAGAAATGGTTATTATATGGGTGTATATGGGCAAATATACAATTTTTCTGTATTATTATTATTTAAATATCATTAAAATATAATTGAACATGATGTGTTTCTAACGTAATAAAATAAACTATATGACACCAATAACTCAAGGTATGGGGAGAGCAAAATAAGTGTCCTATTTTATTATAAAATGGTAAGCTAATGATGCATACTACAAACCTGAAAGCATATTAAAATAATCAAGCTAATATTTAGGAATTCCAGAGAAGAAATGAAATAGGAGCAGAAAAATAATTAGTTGTAAAGAAGACAGAAAAAAGAAAGAAAAATGGAGAAAAGAGGAGATAAAAATAGAAAACAAATAGCAAGAACTTTATTTTGTATGTGTACAGTGTTTATCAATGTAGATAATTTTCTGAATCATGAAACAAGTCTTTATAAATGTAAAGAGAAATTAAGTCATGCTAAGCATATTCTCTGCCCCAAATCCAGTTCCTTTAGAAATTAATAATGGGAAGATATCATGAAAATTTTTAAGCATTCAGAACCTAAATAACACACTCTTAAAGATCCCAAGAATGGAAGTGCCACAAAAAAACTCCCTGTGTAGCTATCTTAAACACGCAAAATGTCTTTTTTTTTTTTTTTTTTTTTTTTTACAAAATTGGAGAACAGGAAAGTAGAACAGGTCCTGCCTGGGGAGATTGGTAACAGTCAGAGAGGGAGGACATGGGGAAAGTATATAGAAGGGTGAATATGGTGCAAATACTATCTACACATGTATGTAAGTTGAAAAATGAGATCTGTTGAAACTATTTCAGGAATGGGGGTGAAGGGAATAAATGACAATGGTGGAAGAAGTTATTCAAGTGTGATGATATATTTGACATATTGTAAGAAACTTTGTAAATGCCACAATGCACCCCATGCATCACAACAATTAAAAAAAAAAAGATCCCAAGAATAAAAGAAGAAAACAGAGTAAATAGCAGCAGATTTTTGATTTAATGAAAATGGAAAAGAAAATGTGTTAAAATGTGTCATAGTCTGAAAACAGTTTTTTAAAGGCAATTTATAGCATTAAGCATACATAATAAAAGAGCTCTGAAGTCAGTGGCTTTAGAAAATGAAAGACCAAGTAAAGTCTAAACTAAGCTCCAGAAAGGAAATAATAAATCTTACAGTAGAAATTAATGACATAGAAAACAGAAAAGCCATAAAGGAGATCACTAAAACCAAACACTGGTTCTTTGCCAATCTAAAAAAATAATGATAAGCCTTTAAAAGGACTATTTGGAGAAAGATGACATTACTAATATCCAATATCTACTATGAAAATGTGTGATAAATAGAAATTCTTATAAGCAGTCAAGAAATAATTACTAATATCAGAAAAGAGGTGACGTGGCTACAAATACTGCAGATGATAAAAATGGGAACAATAAGATCTTCATGTTATAAAGTAAAGTCATAGGTTTAATGAAATAGATAATTTTTGTGAAAGTCACCAACTAGCAGTGCATTTGAGGAAAAATGTATAATTTTATGAAACCAGGCTATCCTGTGGAAAAACCTGACGAAATCATCACAGAAAGCAAAAGTACACTCTAATATCTCTCATTAACATAGATATGAAAATTCTAAACCAAACTCTGTGAAATAAAGTCCAACAACCTATACAACAAATAGAGCCAAACATCACCAAGTAGAATCAACACTAGGACTGCAAGCTAGGCCTTATGTCAAAAAAAAAATTCCAAATGATTTAATACATAATATTAATAAACCAGAGCAGGAAACCAGAATGGTCTGTTCAGTAGGAAAAAAATCCCACAAACATTGTTGATAGAAAGTCTTAAGCTACTTGAAACAGAAAGAAAATTTCTCAACAGGAGACATGGATGGAAGGGTGAGAATGAGAGCTGTCACCATCGTTCACGGTGAAAGGCTGAATGCCTTCCCATTTGGATGTGACAAAGGTATCTTTGCTCAGTCCTTGTAAACAGCATTATATTCATGATTCTGATCCTGCAATGGAACAGGAAGAAACATGCATCCCCATAAAAAAGTAAGATTGGCTTCGTAGGTGATAAAATGGCCAGTGTAAAATCTGACATAATACATGAAAATGCTTTTTGAACTAATAAACAAGTTTAGCAGAGTCTTACAAAATGAAGTGGACATGAAAATCAATTATATTTATACATACTCACAGCAAACAATGCAAATGTAAGTGAAATATGCCTTTTGGGATATCATAAAATACCTCAGGTTATTAAGTAGTTAAGATAAGTCTGACAAAAGATATGTGGACTTATATATTAAAAATGGTGTAACATTGCTGACTCTAAAATATAAATAGAATGAAATAAATTTCATTGGTCAGAACACTAAACATGGTTGAAATTTTAATTATTTCCAAAATTTGTATTAATACAATGCAATGCCAGTCAAAATGCAAGCAGACTTTTCGTGGAATTTGATAAGCAGATTCCACTGGTCATAAGGAAATAAACAACTTAATAATAATATAAAATACTTTGAAAAAAATGAAAGTTGGAAATCTAACACTGCCTATCTCAAGGCTTATTTTGAACATCAATTGATTGTAACACTGGTGACAAGATAGAAAAATAAAAGCAATGGAAATGAGCCTTGGATATATGCAAATATTTAGGGCTAACATCTGCTCAACATGAGTTAAAGACCAATCAATGAAGTAAGTTATATTGTCAGAAAACACACAGACACACACATACCACACGCATGCATGCATGCATGCACACGCACATGCACGCATACACAGTCTCACCGGAACAATTGTATGTCCATATGCAAAAAAGCAAAGCAAACAACAAAGATTTTTGCTATGTAGACCTAAGTTTAAATTAAAACTCACTGAACTCCTGGAAACATAAAATTAAGGGAAATAATTTTGTTCTTGGATGAGACAAATATTTCTTATATATGATGCTAGTGATGCATGAAGGAAAGATACATAAAGTGGATTATTCAAAAGTATAACTTCTTTTGGACCTATTTTAAGATAATGAAAACACAGTACATAGACTAAGCACATAAAGGATTTGTATTCATAATATACAAAGAATACACAAACCTAACAAACATTCAAGCATGTGGATATAGCTTAAAAATTATTATACTGAATAAATTAGCCAAAGTAATGCATATTATGCAACTCTATTATATGATAAGACATTCTAGAATTATCTATAGATTATGATATAAACCATGGGGAGGGAGGAGAGAGGGATGAACAGGGGGCCAGGAGATTTATGATGGATACATGTTCATTATTTTGACTGCAGTGATGATTTCATAGTTACACCCATGTTAAAACTTACCAAGTTGTCTACTTAAAGTAGTGCAGGTTACTGTATGTCATTTACACCTCTATGCAGCTGTTAAAATGTGCTGGTCTGGTACGTGGAAGAAGCACTGATGGACAGGAATAGTAACAGACCTCCTGAGGAAGACCTGGACTGAAGACAAAACAGGGAAAACAGGCTCTTGCTCTGCGAGGAAGCTCTAGTGCTGAGAAAGAGATTGAGAAGGAAGAGGTTTGAAGGGAATTACCTGGCATGTCAGGGAAGTTCTAAGAAAGCCAGAAACAGGTTGTCATGCATTCCTGGGACTATTCACAGGAGGCATGCCACAGTGTCCCATCTGTAGGGAGCATGGCCTCTGCCTGGATACAACACTGGATTTCAGAACTTGGCCACTGGGTTCTTGGTGTATTTAGGTCCCTGGGCTCAGAATCTGAAAGGCACATTCTCATTGCCACCACAGGCCATGTATGGTAGAGGAGCAGCTTCTCCACCTCTGCCTTCCTGTGGGGAGCTTTGCAGGAGTGAGCACACCAAGCTCCTGCCAGCTGATCTTGGAGCCACAGCTGGTTACCCACTCCCTCTGTCTTCTTGGCCACCCCGACTTTGCTCTTCCTCCTACTGCTATATGCACTTGGTGTTTCTACTTTACCAAGTGCTGGGCACTCTTCCAGGTTTTTAAGTCTCATGGTGTTCGATCCCATATCTTAAGTAATTGCCCCAAGCCAGTGGATGCTTACTCACTCAGCATGGCATTTCATGCCTCTTAACTAAGCATCCTATGACCTGAACCAAGACCTAGTCTCTGCCTCTGACGCCAATGTGCCTCACACTTGAGGCCCAGATGATATGCTGCAATTTACTCTCAGTTATAGGTATATTTATTTATTTATTTATTTTGGTGGTATTGGGGTTTGAACTTAGGGCCTGTGTTTGCTAGCACTCATTCCCTTTGAGCCACATCAATGTAATATTTTTACATGAAAATTTATGGAAAAAAATCAATGTTGAGCAAATTGGCAAAATTTTAAATAAAGGAAGAAAGGAATAGCTCTCACTTTAGTCACAAACCACCACCATCCTCATGTCTGTCCTTGATGGTTGAACTGTTTATTGTCCTCATGGCCTCTCTCCCCCTTATGGCTATTCCAGCAAAGACTGTCAGCAGTCAGTTCAAGTGCAGTCAGTTCAAGTTCAAGAGCCCTAGTGCTCTTCCCCAGGGCTCCCTGCTCCAGTCCAATTGCACCAGCTCATGATGTCTTGTGACCAGCTGACCAACAAAGGTGATGAAACATTTGCTTGTAACTAAACTAAGCTTCTCACCATCTTCCTTTTCACTACAATTAGAAACAGTTTTTGGTTTTGTTTTGAACAAGTGCTATCAGTCCAGTTTTACTCCTAAACCACATCATAAATTATAGCCCAGCAGCTTAAAACGTATTTAGGGAAATTCATGTTAGCTAGAATTTCTCTCAATCAAAACTGGCCTGTATGAAAACACAGATAAGGTTTATGCAGGGACTTCTGTCACTGGGCGTGATATAGGTTTGGGGATGAGTAAATTTAATTCAGAGGAATATCAATATGATACTAAATATTTTTCTTCCTTCAAATAAATTTATTGTTTATGACTTTTTTCCTTCTAAGAAGATTTTACTTCTCATACACTTTCTTTTAATAGAGTTTTTTATTACAAGAAACATAGTTTCCTATCAATAATAAAAACTAAGCCATTAAAAGTAAGGTAACATAATGACTTCCAAGAATTAGTGTGAGAACACATACAGTTCCAAGCATGGTGTGGCAAGTATATTCTCTTTCTGAAATTCTCTTCCTCAGTTTACATTGGTTAATTGGGTCATTTTTCCTCATTCCCTGATTGGCTCTGTGTGTGAGTAATGTAATTTATATTACCCAGATATTCTATTGTTTGTAAGATGGGAGAGTAAAAACACAGGAAAGTGTGATAAAATATTTACAGTTTTTCTACTAAGCAGACCTCCTACTGCAACACTGGAATAGACTCCTTTTCTTCTTCTTAGTTTCTTGACATTAAAAAAAGGCTAATGAAGTCATCTAATTTAGTTTTGAGGCCTGATAGAAGATTATACTAGTATTCAAATGAAATTATTTTATTAATGGTTAAGGTAATTTGAAAGGAAAACCTTACAACCATAACCTAATGTTTATTGCTATTTAGCTACTTTACAATTCAAATTTTGTGTTCAATTTGGTAGAAGTAAAGAAATAAGGAAATCTGTGCTCACATAATTTTTTATTTACTTTTTAACATGGTTATATTACAGATTTATTACTAGAGGTCAAATATGGGTCTTACTTTTTCAGTATGCATTTTCTAATGGGATGAGGCATTCCAGGTCTCACAAGCTATGACAATGAGCAGGTCAAAGCAGATTAATTTAATAGAGACGATTGAGTAATTGGAATCCTTGGTTGCTTCATATGAAAAATGTTTAATGAACAATGAGTGCACTTGTATTGCGTCCCTAAGGAATTTTAAAAATGTTTTTAAAATACTCTCCTTGAGTTAAGCAGCATGGTAATTTATGTATCATTATTCCCAACCAAATGTTTGAAAAGCTGAAGCTTATATATGTGCAATCAATTACTTGTGATAAGCTAGGGATTTAGCTGCTATGAAGTTTCAGACAGGCTTTCTTACTCCAGGTTTGTAATTCTGCTGCACCTCTGTGACTCTTTCATCCAGTAAGATGGTGCGTGAAAATCCTAAACTCTATTTCCTACCATTACATGGGCATAAATTGAATCCTCAAAAAATTGACTTGGCTAAAGTCTCAATGCACATTTTTTTTTGGTTGGTATGAAGAAGAAAGTCCATACTCTTAATTTTGTGCTCAAATGACATCTCTTGGTAAACTATACACAGGTGTAGAGCCATTCAAAAAAGCACCAGCTGTGTAAAAAAGCATTTTAAAACATAATTTCATTTCTATAAAAAGTTCTTCAATGGTCATCTTATTTCAATTTGTGTCATTTTTCTTTGTTTTTATTTTTACTGCAGTTGCTCCAGATCTCATTGAAAAACTGATATTCCTGTGTTTGATGCTGATTTAAAACTAACCTGTTGATGTACTATTCTACATTAGACTACAATGGTTTTGCAACTAAAATGAGACAGTTGCTGCTATGTTTGTGTGTTGAGATTTATGTGTGCTATTCTGTGTTTCTGAACCAAGAGTTATACACAACGGCAGTCTGTCAACCTATCCTCTGTCTCAAGCAAACAAAAATCTTGAGCGGTTTACTTCTACACAATATTTACTGAGAACTAGCTGCTATGGCTACCCTTGGGTACAGACAACAGTCCTTTGCAGGCAAGAAGGAAAATCGTCAGGTCGAGTTTTCCCATTAGAACAGATTCTGAAGACCAAATTGCATTGCATTGCTTATGGATATTAGAAGTCTGCTTGCACATTGTCGCCTGTAGCAAAAAGTATATAAATCAACAACTTCCAAGGAAACCCATCGGTACTCTTTAGAAGCAGCTTTTGAGGCCCTGTGTAACTGACTAAATATGTCCATGAATTCAGATCTTTTTTAAACAGCCAGCCATATTTGATACTCAGTGAAAGTAATCCTTTCCAAGACTTTCACGTTACTTTGAATGTCCACACCGTCATCACCACACTGACTTACGTGTTGGGTTTTTCCACTCACTAGATAGAAAGCTCATGGAGAACACATTTATTCTTTCTTCATTTCTATGAAAATAAATATTTGTGGAATGAGTTAGTATATTTACTTAGTTTACTTAGCAGGAAAATGATTATTGGAATCAAGAGTTTACCATTCCATTCTTTTGCTGTGCCATCAGTTAAGGAGCCAAGAAAGGCAGTGCTCACAGTTCCATAGCCTCAGGTATCAATGCCTGGTGTCACCTGGGAGCTGGCCAATAACCCTGGTGTAGGTACAACTGACTGGAGGACAGGAACACTTTGTTCCTGCATTTCCATGTCCTTTTCTGCAGAATGAAGGCAATACTCACTAGCATCACACAAAAGGTACTTTTAGGCACTTGATATAATCCTTCATTTACATCAATGCTGACTTGCTGTGAAGGAGGACTTTCTGTTGCTTATGAAACTATGCATGTGAAAGAACTTCAAGACAGTTAATGAATCCAAGGACAATGAATGGGATGACTTTATCATTAAGTTTCCTCAAGTATTTCATGAATAGAACCAAGTTAGCATACTTCTATGTATAGAAAAGATCAAGTCACAGTGAAAATTCTTTGGGCTTGTGAATCAGAAAAAAGCCAAGTGGAACTGTGCAGAGATGACTGGAGAAAAGGAAAATTCCTCAGCACCTCTGCTAGGGAAGGAGAATGTTGCAGATTTTTTGAGATAAATAATGGGACACCCTACAGAGAAATAGCAACTGGACTGCTTGCAAAGGGTCCTCAGGATGACGGGGGGGGGGGGGGGGGGGGGCTGGTAAGATGGGAATCAAAGCCTTTTATCCTTTTAACTTTATTGGTTTCTTCTTTCTTCATTTGCTTTGTTACCATCAGTGACTGTATATTTTGCACACTTGTCTGGTTTAAAGTCAGTTTATTCTGCTGTGAGGTAAAAGGTATTCTTTCTTATATTTGGTAGGTATTCTTTCTTATATTCTGTTCATATGTTATAGATTATGAAAGAAAATAAATTCCATAAAGGATTCAGTCCATCTGTCATGCACTAACACCATGGCAGTTTATGGATATTTTGTGTGCTTGTTAAAAGCTCAGGAATGCATTCAGAGACTTGGTTATGGATTCCTATCTGCACATAGTAGCTAGGCAGGGTAGTTCACTGAAATAGTAACCTAGTTATTCAGGTTAAGGTTCACATTTCTGTTATCTATCTCTGTGCAATGACTACATAAAACCTGACAGCTTAACATAAAATTTAATTTTCATTGTGATTTCATAGGTGAAGATTATAGGAAAGGCTCAGGTGTGCATTTGAGGCAGGGTATAAGTAGGAAAAGTTTGGGGCACATGTAGGTTGCCTAGGGATGGGCCAGACCGCCCTCACCTGGCTGGGAGCTGCCCATGCCCCTTCCCACTCATTCATTATTGGGTGGGAACCTCCTGTGCCTGCCCTCCTGTGGGGTAGTGTAAGTTTTAAAGGCACCTGAAAAAGAAAAGCACTCTCTCTCTGCCAGTGGACTCCACCTGTGCCCACAGTGTTCTCTGCTTCTTCCCTTTACTCACCTGGTAGAACAAGTGACTCCCATTTTCTCAATAAAGATATCTTACTTCACCCCCATCCACCTGCTCTGCTTGGATTTTTCCATTTGGAGCACAGTAGCCAGGATCTTCTGAACACAGATGTCACCAGCACCATTAACATTTGTGACAAGCCACCCACGAGAAACTGATCAGTGTGATCCCAATATGCTGTCTCTGCCAATCTTTATTTTAATCCTTTCTCTGTCCTATGGGACCACACCTCATGCCTGATGCTTCAGAACCAAACACCACTTACAGCTTGGGTGGTAGTGGACCCTCCTGATGGGGCATTCACCAGATGCCCAGGACTCTTTAGGAGCCCTTGTGCAGATGGACTGCACCCTGACTGGCAGGATGCAACATTCGCTGGCAGGATTTGCAAGCCCCCACAAGCATCCCAAAGCACAGGGTTCATGACTGAGTTCCCTGGTCCTGCCCCAGGGATGGACCACATTAAAGGCTACCTGTCCCTTCCCCAACCCTACTTTCCCTAACTGTAATCCCCTTTCCACTCACAGGTCTATTCCTTCCCTGTGCTGTGGGAGACCCTACCCCCAGGTCTCTAATCCGCCATGTGGCCAGGGACAATTAGAACACCCCCCTCTATTTGGGATGGACTGACCTTTTTTTAAGGAAAAAATAAAAGTTTGCCCTGGGAAAGCACAGCTGCTCAAAGAATGGGGGAGGCAGCGGTGCAGACACAGGGAGCAAATAAACTGCTACCTGTGGGGTGGGAGGCTTGTGTGCCCATTGCAGTCACTCCCCCCGGGATTGGGAAGGGGACATAAACCTATAGGTTTTACACCTGGCAGGAAACACAACAGCAATGGTAATGGAGCCTTGCTGCTCCATCCCTAGCACAGCGTCCAGGCTGGGGATGTGCACACAGGCTTCCTGGGACACCCCTTGGGGCAGGTACACAGCATGGCACAGCCATGCAGCTTCCTGGCTGGCCACTTGTGGAATCCATGCCTGCAGTTCCCTGTGATGCCTGCGAATGGATACTCTGTTGGCCACTCAAGTTAATCATGCCTGTGGTTCACGAGGTCCACGCATGGATTTCCAGATGGCCAGTCCAGATAGCCACAGGGACAGCCATGTGCATGTTTTTCTCCAAACGCTCCTTGGGGCGGACAGAAGTCCAGTCCTTGGAGGCCATGCCTCTGGAGGATTGGGGCAGGCCACTGACAACTCAGGACTCCCAAAAATGCCTACCGCCACTGGCACAGACCTGTCCCCACCCAGACATTTGCAGTATTTGTCAGGGTCGTGGGTGCAATCCTCCAATCCTGTCCATTAAGACTACCTGTGGCACAGGCCCTGCCTCGCTTCTCAGCGTGGGTTGGAAGCCCCTCCTAGCAGTGTGCATGCTTGGGCGCTGCATGTGCTAGCAGCCTCTATTCAACAGCCTCCAGCTGAAAGGCTTCCAGTGCCTAAACTTGCTGAGAGAGGATATGTAGTGGCATGGCAGCTCCACCACCAGTGGAGAAGCCAGGGGAGCTCAGGGAACCTGGGACAAGGTGGATGAGGCACCATCTCTGGTAACCAAGGTCCCATGCCTAACCAAACCACCTTCTTTTTATCTGCAAACTTCTCTGCTTTCTTTCTCTGACCCACTCTCTTACCCACCTACCTGCCATGCCTGTTCACCCTAGTCACCTTATCTAAATCCTCTCACCTTACCCCCATAGCCTACAGGAGTTACAGAAACACTCACACAGAGGTCGCACTCCCTTGTCCCAGGGCTAACAAGACCTTGTCTGTTTATCTTAGCCAGAGATTCTAAATTCCATTCAAAGGTAAAATCTAAATTAACATATAGGTTACATCTGTGCAGCTGTGGTGTTCAATGTTGCTGCCCTTAAATGCATTTAAATTTTCTGAAGCATGTTTTCTAAAATTAAAAATGGTGCCATTTAAGGATTTAACATTGATCACCCATAAAGTATGTCTATAATAAGATAAAAGCATTGTAACTTATTTAAAATTCATTTACTCTAAAGGCAAAATTATAAAGAAAAATTTAATACAATGTCATCTTTTTTATACCAAAATGTAGTGCTAATTAATGCTGTCCATCATAATTATTATACTCAAATGCAACATATAATAAACCTTTAAAACCTTCTAACCTTAACTGTTCTCTGCTGTTAAAATTAGGCTTGCAGCCAAGAGGTTAAAGAAAATGGGTTTTTATATGTGGACATTTTAAAGACAATTTAATTGCAGGTTTTATTCTTAACAATTATTTTTGTTTTAAAATTGATAAAATTTTGTTCTCCGTAGCTCTTAGTAGTATGCCAAATGCTAAACCTGTTTAAGGTTCCTTTCCAAGCTGTAGATCTGTAACTGGCCAGGTTCTACAGGGTTTAGATTCTTGGCTTTCTAGGTAATGAGAAAGCACACTTAGAAGAAAATCCAGGATCTAATTATAAACACCTGGAGCAAATTGGCCAATACCAAAACCTTTTAAATCCCACTTTGCCTTGCTTCAAATTATCTGGTCTTTTCATTAACATGCCTAACTCATGGACACCTATCTCTCAGTGGGGAGATGTCTTTTATTCCTATAACAGACTGCAATTTTGAGCCTGTCTGTTGCATATAATGTGTCTTTGTGTTCCATTTGACAGACCCTTTGGAGAGACCATGTGGTCACAGGAAATGCCACCACAAAGGAGCCGCCATGTGTCCAGCACCATCTTGCCACTCCCTAGGAATAGGAAACTCATGGGCAATGCCATCTTGCCTTACTCTAGGAAAACTGTAACTAACTTGTGGTTGTAATTCTCTAGATTAATATAATTTCTATACATTTTTTTTTCTGTATTAATCTCTTAAGGATTGGGCCAAAAAGAGAGTATTTATGTTAAAGATCTGTTATAAACTACTTAGGAACTTAGCTGACTCATCTTCTAAAAATAATGACAAAGAAATTGTTTAAGGGTGTACCCTAAATTAATGTGATTATTTTGTGTGTTGTTGTATGTGTTTTTGATGTGTCTTTATCTTCTACCAATTGTGGCCACGTAATTTTCACTTTTTTGAGCTCATTATGCATGCTTATATTCTTTGGTATGCCTAGTTTTTAACATCAATGTGTCTATGTGTGTTTAGATGTCTTTAGGATGGTTCTTAAGCTACTTTTATAAAGTTAATGTGCACAACTGTCTCAAAGGTCATCTAAAGTTCTAATCCCAGTCAGACCTAATTATTCTCTGCTTTAGGACTAAATGAAGTTTTGTAAACAATAATCTCAACCTGTTTTATTCTACCATGAATGTAATTTACATTGAACTCTTTTATAATTGGGTTTATTGACCCATGTGTCCTCATGGAATGCTATTATTAAAAGATGGTTTAACTTAATTTTCTTCCTAAGTCTTTGAAGTTATAAGGTTATGAAGAACTTTATTTAAAACAGTGTTATCTAAGTTCGGGTTTTTAGAAAGTTTATTTTACTATACAAATTAAGGTCTTAAAACTTTTGTTCATAATTTAAAATTTGCCTAAAAGTTTTCTAAGGTTAAAGTTTAAGGTAGCAATATGTATTTAGAAATGGGTTTCTATTTTATCAAAATAACTATCTTTTGGTAGGATAATATAAAATTTTATCAAAACCAAACAAAACTCACCCTCCAGATGTAGTAATATGCTTAATATTTTATCTCTGTTTCTTTATGTAATTATTTGCATCATTAATCTTAATTGACTTATTATTAAAAATTATACATGTTCTCCCATTTTTCTCAGTTTACAAGCTGACTACAACCCCATGGCTTGATATGAAAACTAACCACAAGTGATGGGTTTGTATCAGCCAAGCTTACTTTGGTATAATTTGGATTCTGTATTAGTCATAATAGCTCTGATGTTTTAATAGTTGGGTCAACATTCAGGATCAACATCCCATCAAAAAAACCCTGTGCTGGGGTGGATGGGACTGGCCCTTAGGGGAACAGTTGATTAGGAAGCCAAGGTATCCTGCCACTCGCTTGCTCCACAGATGTGTGATGGAAACAGGTCAAAGAGCCTGTGTTGATATTTTCAGAAGATTCAAGAAAGACACTTTGAGAATTTAAAAGTTCTTTTTTTTCTCTCCCTGAAAGGGCAACTATCCACCTCCTCTTGCACTCTCCCTCTTTCTACCAGCCAGCATAAGGAAAGACGACATATTCGTTTGGCTGTATCCTTAAGTGTTGGGAGATGTTTTGATCCTGCTAATCAAAATAAGATGACTAGTTCTGTTCATAGCCCATTAAAGACTATTTACTATTCTTTACATCCTGCTTAAATTAGTATCATGCCAGACATAGAAACCTAAGGTATTTTTCCAATAACACTAAAGAAACTAAGTAAAATTCCTTAAATGGTTCTAATACTCCTAGTGCATTATATGTGTATCTAAATGTATCATAAAATCATTTATAGAGTTAAAAGTGTAAACATGCAAGCAGCTATAGTTCTTTTATCTAAGATAACTTCTAATAAGGTCTTTGACATTTCTGCTCATTATGACAAACGGTAAAATTTCTACCATTTAGGCCTGACATCTTTTTGTCAGCTAAACATTGATGTATCTGACATCTGTTCACTAAATGAACATTGGTTTATCTGACATTGACTAGATAAATATCATTTTATATATAATAAATAATTGAACATCAAAACAGAGGCTATTTAAAATTACTAACACTGCCTTTTTTTAATCATTGAAAAATTTAGGGTTTTTAACTGTCAGTACTGTATTGACAGTGCTGACAATCACCAATTTGTTACTTTACCTAGCCAAAATTCAAGGTTTAAATTGTAATTAACCATGGTTACTTTGAATTTTGTCATTACAGTTCTGATCCTTCAAAAATATTCACAGGCAAACCCATTAAAAATGACTCTGACAAGCACTTATCCATCAACTAGGACAGACATTCTTAAGTATTGGGGTTTTGTATTTTCCTGGTAAAACTTTGTAACTGTTACCTATTAATACTTTACAGAAATTTAAAGGTGTCAGCACATCCCCTATGGGACAAGCAATTAGATTAATTAAGCCTACCCTAACAACCACTTTTAAATAAGTCTCTTTGTTGCTTAATTTAGCCAAAAAGGTTGCACTGGTGCTGACTTCTGATCTGTTCAAATCTCTCTTCTCTGTGGGACAGAATCTGACTTTCTGGATTTTCTCAGGGAGCACTCCAGCACCAAGGCACAGAATTGACAAATTGGCAAAATCTTCAGAGATGAAAACTCAGAGAAATAGTTTAAGAGGATGTGACCCCTAAGTGATAAGCATCCCCCAACATCTCAGAGGAGCAAGTGGCATTCAGCTACCAAGACAGTTCAAAAGGACTGCACAAGTGAGGGGACTTCTCCAGATCCAGATGGAGTCAATTATGCCATACCTCTAAAAGAAATCAAAGCCGAGAGATTTTATAAAAGGCAGCTCTTATGCATATGCTTTAATATTTAAGCCTTTCAGGCTTTCAGCAAAATGCAAACTCATGTCTTTGGCCAAAGTCTTCTATTTAAACAAAGGTAATATAATTTCAATGGTATATAACTTCTGCTTAGGGATATAGTGAGCCTTCTTTCTGTACAGAACTGGCTCATTGATGTTTACTCTCTAAATGGACTAACACCTGGTCCCTGATTCACCTAGCCCCTAATGTAGTCCAAACCAGAGTCCAAAATACAAGGCCATCTAAGTGTTAAAAATGGCTACAGATATAAACACCTATAGGTAAAGTAAACCGTAAGACTCCCTGTCACTTTTTTTTTTTAAGTAGGAAATTACTTTAGTGCTTTTTTTTTTTTTCCTTGAACTCTGAAGGGAATCTGTGAAAAGCTTGCAGTGTTTTACACTTTTGGTGTGGCCAGGTGACTTGTAGACCCTACATTGGGTCTGGTCCCAGAAAAGTCTGGGAGGCTTGGAGGTGGAACAAGAAGAAAGAAGTGGAGCACAGGATAACTAAAAGGGAATTAAGTCCTTAAGTTAGGCTTGGGGGTTCACACTGGTCTTTTAAAATACTTAGCCTTTATCACGGTGGGATGCTCCAGACAAAAGGCACGATTTCTACTAGTAAAAATTCCTAGGAATGGAAGCATGAACTTCAAGGGCAAGTCATTTCCAGCTATGTAGTAGCATAGGTAAGAATCACCTGGAATATAGTTTTGTTAATTGGGAAACCATATATGTTGGTCTGGAGAAATAATTCTCAGAATCGCTAGCATTAATTTCTTTTTTAATTAATTATTTATTTATTTTTAAAATTTTATTATTCATATGTGCATACAAGGCTTGGGTCATTTCTCCCCCCTGCCCCCACCCCTTCCCTTAGCACCCACTCCACCCCCACCCTCTCCCCACCACCCCCTCAATACCCAGCAGAAACTATTTTGCCCTTATTTCTAATTTTGTTGTAGAGAGAGTATAAGCAATAATAGGAAGGAACAAGGGTTTTTGCTGGTTGAGATAAGGATAGCTATACAGGGCATTGACACACATTGATTTCCTGTGTGTGTCTGTTACCTTCTAGGTTAATTCTTTTTGATCTAACCTTTTCTCTAGTTCCTGGTCCCCTTGTCCTATTGGCCTCAGTTGCTTTTAAGGTATCTGCTTTAGTTTCTCTGCGTTAAGGGCAACAAATGCTAGCTAATTTTTTAGGTGTCTTACCTATCCTCACCCCTCTCTTGTGTGCTCTTGCTTTTATCATGTGCTCATAGTCCAATCCCCTTGTTGTGTTTGCCCTTGATCTAATGTCCACATATGAGGGAGAACATAAGATTTTTGGTCTTTTGGGCCAGGCTAACCTCACTCAGAATGATGTTCTCCAATTCCATCCATTTACCAGCGAATGATAACATTTCGTTCTTCTTCATGGCTGCATAAAATACCATTGTGTATAGATATCACATTTTCTTGATCCATTCGTCAGTGGTGGGGCATCTTGGCCGTTTCCATAACTTGGCTATTGTGAATAGTGCCGCAATAAACATGGGTGTGCAGGTGCCTCTGGAGTAACCTGTGTCACAGTCTTTTGGGTATATCCCCAAGAGTGGTATTGCTGGATCAAATGGTAGATCGATGTCTAGCTTTTTAAGTAGCCTCCAAATTTTTTTCCAGAGTGGTTGTACTAGTTTACATTCCCACCAGCAGTGTAAGAGGGTGCCTTTTTCCCCGCATCATCGCCAACACCTGTTGTTGGTGGTATTGATGATGATGGCTATTCTAACAGGGGTGAGGTGGATTCTTAGCGTGGTTTTAATTTGCATTTCCTTTATTGCTAGAGATGGTGAGCATTTTTTCATGTGTTTTTTGGCCATTTGAATTTCTTCTTTTGAGAAAGTTCTGTTTAGTTCACTTGCCCATTTCTTTACTGGTTCATTAGTTTTGGGAGAATTTAGTTTTTTAAGTTCCCTATATATTCTGGTTATCAGTCCTTTGTCTGACGTATAGTTGGAAAATATTTTCTCCCATGCTGTGGGTGTTCTCTTCAGTTTAGAGATCATTTCTTTTGATGAACAGAAGCTTTTTAGTTTTATGGGGTCCCATTTATCTATGCTATCTCTTAGTTGCTGTGCTGCTTGGGTTTCGTTGAGAAAGTTCTTACCTATACCTACTAATTCCAGAGTATTTCCTACTCTTTCCTGTATCAACTTTAGAGTTTGTGGTGTGATATTACGATCCTTGATCCATTTTGAGTTAATCTTGGTATAGGGTGATATACATGGATCCAGTTTCAGTTTTTTGCAGACTGCTAACCAGTTTTCCCAGCAGTTTTTGTTGAAGAGGCTGCTATTTCTCCATCATATATTTTTAGCTCCTTTGTCAAAGACAAGTTGGTTGTAGTTTTGTGGCTTCATATCTGGGTCCTCTACTCTGTTCCACTGGTCTTCATGTCTGTTTTTGTGCCAGTACCACGCTGTTTTTATCATTATTGCTTTGTAATATAGTTTGAAGTCAGGTATTGTGATATCTCCTGCATTGTTCTTTTGACTGAGTATTGCCTTGGCTATTTGTGGCTTCCTGTGTTTCCATATAAATTTCAAGGTAGATTTTTCGATCTCTTTAATGAATGTCATTGGAATTTTGATGGGAATTGCATGAAACATGTAGATTACTTTAGGGAGTATCGACATTTTTACTATGTTGATTCTACCAATCCATGAGCATGGGAGATCTCTCCACTTTCTATAGTCTTCCTCAATCTCTTTCTTCATAAGTGCATAGTTTTCCTTGTAGAGGTCTTTCATATCTTTTGTTAGGTTTACACCTAGGTATTTGATTTTTTTTTTGAGGCTATTGTAAATGGAATTATTTTCATGTATTCTTTTTCAGTTTGCTCATTATTAGTGTATAGAAATGCTAATGATTTTTCTATGTTGATTTTATATCCTGCTACCTTGCTATAGCTATTGATGATGTCTAGAAGCTTCTGAGTAGAGTTTTTTGGGTCTTTAAGATATAGGATCATGTTGTGTGCAAATAGGGATATTTTGACAGTTTCTTTACCTATTTGTATTCCTTTTATTCCTTCTTCTTGCCTAATTGCTCTGGCTAGGAATTCCAGTACTATGTTGAATAGGAGTGGAGATAGTGGATATCCTTGTCTGGTTCCTGATTTTAGAGGGAATCATTTTAGTTTGTCTCCTTTAAGTATAATGCTGGCTGTAGGTTTGTCATATATAGCTTTTATAATGTTGAGGTACTTTCCTTCTATTCCTAGTTTTCTTAGAACTTTTATCATGAAATGGTGTTGGATCTTATCAAAGGTTTTTTCTGCATCTATTGAGATGATCAAGTGGTTTTTGTCTTTGCTTCTGTTAATGTGGGGTTTATTATGTTTATTGATTTTCGTATGTTGAACCACCCCTGCATCCCTGGGATGAAGCCTACTTGGTCATGGTGAATAATCTTTTTGATGTGTTGTTGAATTCGGTTTGCCATTATTTTGTTGAGGATTTTTGCATCAATGTTCATTAAGGAGATTGGCCTATAGTTCTCCTTTTTGGAGGTGTCTTTGCCTGGTTATGGGATAAGTGTAATACTGGCTTCATAAAATGTGTTTGGCAGTTTTCCTTCCCTTTCTATTTCATGGAACAGTTTAAGGATGGTTGGTATCAGTTCTTCTTTAAAGGTCTGATAGAATTCAGCAGAGAATCCATCAGGTCCTGGACTTTTCTTTTTGGGGAGACTCTTGATTGCTGCTTCAATTTCATTTTGTGTTATAGATCTATTCAGGTGATTAATTTCCTCTTGGTTCAATTTTGGATGATCATATGTATCTAGAAATCTGTCCATTTCATTAAATTTTTCAAATTTATTTGAATAAAGGTTCTCAAAGTAGTCTCTGATGATTGCCTGGACTTCCATGGTGTTTGTTGTTATCTCCCCTTTTTCATTCCTGATTCTACTAATTTGGGTTTTTTCTCTCCTCATTTTGTCAGGTTTGCCAGGGGTCTATCGATCTTGTTTATTTTTTCAGGGAACCAACTTTTTGTTTCATTAATTCTTTGTATGGTTTTTTTGGTTTCTATTTCATTGATTTCACCTCTTATTTTTATTATTTCTCTCCTTCTATTTGTTTTGGGATTTGCTTGTTCTTGTTTTTCTAGGAGTGTGAGATGTATTGTGAGGTCATTGAGTTGGGCTCTTTCAGTCTTTTTAATGTATGCACTCATGGCTATAAACTTTCCTCTCAGGACTGTATTAGTTGTGTCCCATAGGTTCTGGTAGGTTGTGTTTTCATTTTCATTGACTTCCACTAACTTTTTAATCTCCTTTTTTATTTCATCGATGATCCATTCTTCATTAAGTAATGAGTTATTTAGTTTCCAGCTGTTTGCATGTTTTTTGTCTTTACTTTTGTTGTTGAGTTCTACTTTTACTGCATTGTGATCAGATAGTATGCATGGTATAATTTCTATTTTCTTGTATTTGCTGAGACTTGCTTTGTGCCCTAGGATATGATCTATTTTGGAGAAGGTTCCATGGGCTGCTGAGAAGAATGTATATTGTGTAGAAGTTGGATGAAATGTTCTATAGACATCTACTAGGTCCATTTGATCTATTGCATGTTTTAGATCTTGGATTTCTTTATTGATTTTTTTGTTTGGATGACCTATCTATTGATGATAATGGGGTGTTAAAGTCTCCCACAACCACTGTGTTGGTGTTTATATATGTTTTTAGGTCTTTCAGGGTATGTTTGATGAAATTGGGTGCATTGACATTGGGTACATACAGGTTGGTAATTATTATTTCCTTTTGGTCTATTTCCCCTTTTATTAGTATGGAATGTCCTTCTTTATCTCGTTTGATCAATGTAGGATTGAAGTCTACTTTGTCAGAGATAAGTATTGCTACTCCTGCCTGTTTTCGGGGGCCATTGGCTTGGTAAATCTTCTTCCAGCCTTTCATCCTTAGCCTATGCTTATTTCTGTCAGTGAGATGGGTCTCCTGTAAGCAACAAATTGTTGGATCTTCCTTTTTAATCCATTTCATTGAGCAGTGCCTTTTGATGGGTGAGTTAAGTCTGTTAACATTAAGCGTTAGTACTGATAGGTATGTGGTGATTCCTGTCATTTAGTTGTCTTAGTTGTTTGAAAGTTTGATCGTGTGTATCTAAATTGAGGTTACTCTCTACTTTCTTGCTTTTTTTTTTTCCTGTGGTTTGGTGCTGCCTGCCTTTTCATGGGTAAGTTGGGTTTCACTTTCTGTGTGCAGAATCCCTTGAAGAAGCCTTTGTAGTGTGGCTTTGTGGTCACATATTGTTTTAGTTTCTGCTTATCATGGAAGACTTTTATTGCTCCATCTATTTTGAATGATAGTTTTGCTGTGTAGAGTATCCTGGGGTTGAAGTTATTTTCATTCAGTGCCCAGAAGATCTCACCCCATGCTCTTCTTGCTTTTAATGTTTCTGTTGAGAAGTCTGCTGTGATTTTGATGAGTTTACCTTTGTATGTTACTTGTTTTTTCTCTCTTACAGCCTTCAATATTCTTTCCTTAGTTTCTGAACTTGTTGTTTTAATGATGATATGTCATGGGGTAGTTCTATTTTGATCTGATCTGTTTGGTGTCCTGGAGGCCTCTTGCATCTGTATGGGAATATCTTTCCCTAGATTTGGGAAATTTTCTGTTATTATTTTGTTAAATATATTATGCATTCCCTTCACTTGCACCTCTTCTCCTTCTTTGATACCCATGATTCTCAAGTTTGGTCTTTTGATGGAGTTGGTGAGTTCTTGCATTTTCTTTTCACAGGTCTTGAGTTGTTTAATTAATAGTTCTTTGGTTTTTCCTTTAATTACCATTTCGTCTTCAAGTTCTGAGATTCTGTCTTCTGTTTGTTCTATTCTGCTGGATTGGCCTTCCGTTTGTTTTGCAGTTCTGTTTCGTTCTTTTTTCTGAGGTTTTCCATATCCTGGCTGTTTTCCTCTTTTATGTTGTCTATTTTTGTCCTGAGTTCATTTATCCGTTTATTCATCGTGTTCTCTCTTTCACTTTGGTGTTTAGACAGTGCTTCTATGGTTTCCTTTATTTCTTCTTTTGTTTTTTCAAATTCTCTATTTTTGTTGTCTTGGGATTTCTTGAGTGTCTCCTGTACATTATGGTTGACCCTATCCAGTATCATCTCTCTAAAATTCTCATTGAGTACCTGTAGTATGTCTTCTTTTAAGTTATTTTTGTGGGCTTCATTGGGTCCTTTGGCATAGTTTATCTTCATTTTGTTGGAGTCTGGATCTGAGTACCTGTTTTCTTCATTCCCCTCTGGTTCCTGTACTAATTTTTTGCTGTGGGGAAACTGGTTTCCCTGTTTTTTCTGTCTTCCCGTCATTGTCTTTGGTGTTGTTACTGTCCCTGTACTGTGTGCAATTAAGTATTTTCTAGCTTGTAATAATAACAATGGTAATATTTAGAATGGAAGGGTGAGCTGAGATGGAAAGCAAGAAGTTAAAGAAATGGGAAAAACAAATACACAGACTGGAGGGAGAAAACAGAACAAGGTGTCAGACAAGAAGATTTCAAAGGTATAAACAAGGAGCTTTAGTGTACTAATTGACAGTAAGCTGAACAGACATTAGAGAGACAGAGAGAGTATTGAAAATCAAAAATAAAAAAAAGGTAAGAATAAAAATTTTTAAAAAGTAAATGAAAGAAAAATCTATTTATAAAAATGTATTAAAATAAAATGAAAAAATAGAAAATTTTAAAAAACCAAAAAACCAAAAAACCTCCAAGTTCAAATGCAGTGAAGTCACAGTCTCCAGTCCTGGTCAAGTGTCCCAAGTTCAAATGCAATACCGTTTCAGTAAGTTTTTCAGCTTGCAGGTGTAATTTGGTTGTTCTCTCATGAAAGGTAGGGAGACAAAGAAAAAAAAAAAAAAGAGTCTGGAGACAGTTCTGAGAAAGGTTTCTGCAATGGTGGCTTGCCTGCCTGCTGTTGTCAGCCTGCTGTTGCTGGAGGCATTATTTATGCAAATCTCTGGGGTGAGCTTAGCACTCACCTGGACCCGCAGGCTTTGTTGCTCAGATTTCTCCTGTGCATGAGCCTCTGTTACAAGCTTTCCCCTTTCCAAGCACTGGGAAAGATGACACTGCACCAGCGTTCTCAGGCCTGCATGTTTATTTACAGTTCAAGTGGGAGGTGGGTCTTCCCCCTTCTCCTGTGCAGTTCTCCTCCCACCACCACTTTCACAAGCTTTCCCACTCCTGGTTACTGGGCGGTGCTGCTGCTCCTGCCAGCCACCATGTTTGTTTACAGCTCACGTGGGAAGTGGGTCTTCCCTCCTCTCCTGTGGAGTTTTCCTCCCTTCGCCATTCTCACCAGCTTCCCGGTTCCTGGATGCTGGGCGCCCGCCTCCCGCTTCCGCCAGAGGCTCTCCGGCCTGCCCGGCTTGTTTATTTACAGTCTTGGGAAGGATTCCCTTCCCCCAATCTTCGGCCCTCAGGGCACCCCATCCTCTTTCCGGCGTGTCTTATTTGTTCTTATTGCTTATTACTCAGTTTCTCTTTTTTCCTGGGGTGGAGGTCAGTCTGTCCAGGGGGCCATGCTGCTCTGGCCCAGGCTTGTCTGTGGGGGTACCGCAGTACCACGAAGCTCACCTGGTCCGCGTCTTCCCAAGCCATCTGGGCGCCGGTGACTGGCTGCCCTGGGGCCCTCATTATTTCTCCATTTAACATGAAGTGGATATTCTCTGCACCAGCTGGAGGTGTGGAGGGGTCAAAGTTATGCCTTTTCTCAGTAATTATGCCTGCAAAGTGTGTCTCCAGCGTCTCTCCAAGATTTCACTATAGGAGGCTTGCTTTCTGCTTCCTCCCTCTAGCCGCCATCTTGGAATTCTCCCTGTCACTTTTTAACATTACTTCTTCCTGCCACACCTGGCAGGGCCCCTTTTGATGCTCCTATCAGTGTTAAGTGTTTAGGTCATGCCTTCTAAATCAGATTTAGGTCTTCCAATATAAAAGCAAAGAGGACCGAAATCATGAAGCAACAAGGCTGTTGAGCTCTACAAATGGATGAGATTTCCACGAGCAATGATTCAGACACCTTATATCCAAATGAGCCCAAGGGAAAGAAATGGGAGAGACAGTTTCCCTTTATAAGTAGGGTCTGCTGCCCCTTGTCAGCTTGAAGTAGATATTGAAGATGGATCATCCTCCCTTCAACAACCCCTCAAAAAAGAAGTTTTTTTGGAATATCATCTCTCAGGGGGAATTTGAGGCAGGCTAAAAAAGTTTGGGGCTCATGTAGGTTGCCTGGGGATGGGCCAGACCACCCTTATCTGGCTGGGAACCACCCATGCCCCTTCACACTCATTCATTATTGAGTGGGAACCTCCTGGGCTTGCTTGCCCACGGGGTAGTGTAGGTTTTAAAGGCACCTGAAAAAGAAAAGCTCTCTCTTTGCCAGTGGACTCCACCTGAGCCCACCATGCCCTTTGCTTCTTCTTCCCTTTCCTCACCTGGCAAAACAGATGACTCTCCTTTTCTCAGTAAAGCTATCCTTCCTCACTCAATCCACATGCTCTGCTTGGATTTTTCCATCTGGAGCATAAAACCAGGGACTTCTGATCACAGACTGCACCAGCACCATTAACACAGTTGAGTCACTGGACATTCTGGGACTGCAAATGGCTGGTGATAGCACTGGGCTAAAAAGTTTTCACTACATGCCAGGTCCCCAGAGCACTTCAGCAAGTCACACAGCACACTACTGGCCCCCAAACTGGAGAGACAAGCCGGTGGAAACAGAGAATCCCAACCCAACTGAGAAGAAACCTGTGTGAGAATCAGGGGAGGGGCAGGAAAACCTGGTTCCAACACAAGAATTGCTGGAGGCTCAGCATTTGCCCTTTTGAGAGTGAAAATCCAGAATGGTGACAGGGGCAATCTTGAGGAAGCTCCACACCCTGGTGAGTTTTACTTGGAGGAGCTCTGATTTCTCACAGTGATGATGGAAGAAAATTTTGAAATAAGCCCAGAAATTCTGTTTTTAGCAAGGTTCACCCAGCTCTGTCCCCTCACCCTTCTACTTGGGGGAGAAGGACAGGGGACTCCTTTCCATCAACACTGTCACCTAAGGAGGGCAGAGACAGACACATGTTTGAAGGTCACAGCTCAGGGCCACAGGCTCTGTTTTCATCTCTTAAATGGTGGGCTAAGCAGATTTTTAAAGTTTTGCTTGGTTAGAGGTAAGTTCTGTATGACTTTTATTGTAAATCTATGAGAATATTTTTTAATAAAAGAAACACTATAAAAATACTTGAAACTAAATGGAATTTCTAAGTAATATCTCTATACTTGTCCTAGTAGATTGTTTTAGCTCTTTCAAATACTATTGTATAGAGATAAATATATACACATAAATGGCGGCATAGATCGTAAAGTTATTTAAAGTCCATCAGTAGATTTGGTTAAATCCAGTGTAAACAATAACAAAAGTCTTTCAGATATTGAAATTTGCTAACTTTCAGATGTTCCTTATCTTAGCCTAGTCTCTGTGTCCAGTTTACTAACTGAATACTTATTTTAGACTCTAGGTTTTTCTTACTAACAAATATGAATTAAACATGATGCTATCATGCTATCAAAGTATTTCAAAAGACAAAGATAAGGACAATACTAGCAAAACCCAAAATGCATAGTTATATTTCAGTAGCTAAATCAACTAAAGGTTTAAATTTTATATGAGTTATTCTTATTTTAAGATGTTCTTTTAATGTCATTAGATTTGCTTAAGGGTCATTAGATTTGAGATAGGGTCTTGCTATGTAATCCTCTTACCTCAACCTCTTCCAGTGCTGGGACTGTAGTCATGCACCCACCATGCCCAGCTCTGAAGTGTTTTTCAAATAAGATAAAACATGAAAATTTGATAGCAAATATTAGCATTTGGATCACCTTAATGTTGCTTCCTTTGACTCTTTTTAAATTTGCATGTGGAGGAGTTTTCTGTTATAACATTTATTAATTTATGAATTGCTTTTTGGTTCACATATTTCCCATTATCTTTGAGATTGTAAAGTATGCATAAGTACTTGTAGTATACTTAACTCAAGATATATTTTATTGCTGAAACAATAATCTGATCTTTAGGGAAACTCAAGGAACTATTTTTAATTTTCATTGGAGAGAAAGAAAAAATAAATCTTCATGACACTTTTTCTTTGCTCACTGAGCAATACCAGAAAAGTTGGATTTTCCATAGTCATTCTCCATCTCAAACAATTAAGATTACTAATGGACACAGATCTTAACATGTTACTTTTGAAGCTGGATCGAGGGAAGAGGAAATATAAAAATTAGTTTTAAAATTTAAGTATTTTATCTTGTAACTTAGTTTTGACTGTCTACCTGATGGGGTTAAGAAGTGCCTAGATTAGGAAAGCACACATCTGGGTGTGTCTGTGCAGGTCTCATATGGAGAAGAACTGCCCTGAATGTTTGCCACACAATTCCATAGTCTGGGGGCTGATGGAATAAAACAGAAAAAGGAGAAAGTTAGCCAGCACAGCCATTCTGTCTCTCTGCTTTCCTGACCTCCATCAGGTGAAGAACCTCCTTCATCATGCTCATTTTTATATCCACTCAGAACATGGGTCCACACAACTATAGACTAAAAATTGAAACCATGAGACAAAATAAATCTTTCCTCTTTTAAGTTATTTCTGTCAGCTATTTTGTCATAGCAACAATAAATCTGACTGACATCAGCATACTAAACAGGTGAGCACCAAGAGTCACATGGTTTGTCCCCAGCCACCCCTGGCCAGACTGACCCCCTTTGCAAAAAAAAAAAAAACTGAACAATAAGCAAGGAACTGAAAAATAGCACACAGCAGATGGGGCAGGAAGCTGAAAGCACACCAGAGAAGGGGAGAGGGACAAGGAGCTGATTCTCCAAAAAAAGAAAAGTCCAGGACCTAAAGGATTCTCAGATGAATTCTATCAGTCCTTTAAAGAAAAACTAATACCAACTCTCCTTAAAATTTTCCATAGAATTGAAAGGGAAGGAACACTGCCTAACTCATTTTAAGAAGCCAGTATTGCACTCATCCCAAACCAGACAAAGCCACCTCCAAAAAAGGAGATATAGGCCAGTCTCCTTAATGAACATTGATATAAAAATCCTCCATAAAATAATGGCAAACTGAATCCAACAACATATCAGAAAGATCATTCACCATGACCAAGTCAGCTTCATGCCAGGGGTACAGGGATGGTTCAAATCTATAAATGTAATACAGCACATTAATAGAAGCAAAGACAAAAACTACTTGATCATCTCAATAGATGCAGAGAAAGCCTTTGATAAGATTCAACACCATTTAATGATAAATGGTCTAAGAAAACTAGGAATAGAAGGAATGTACCTCAACATTGTAAAGGCTATATATGACAAACTTATAGCCAACATCATACTTAATGCAGAAAAACTGAAACCACTTCCCCTAAAATCAGGAATGAGACAAGGGTGCCCACTATCCTCACTCCTATTCAACATAGTCCTGGAATTCCTAGCCAGAGCAATTAGGCAAGAAAAAGAAATAAAGGAATACAAACAGGTAAAGAAACTGTCAAAATACTGCTATTTGCACATGACATGATCTATATCTATATCTTAAAGACCAAAAAAAAAACCTCTACCCAAAAACTCCTAGACACCATGAACAGCTACAGGAAGGTGGCAGGACACAATAATCATTAACTTTTTTATACACCAACAATGAACAAACTGAGAAAGAATATAAGGAAATAATTCCATTTACAATAACCTCAAAAAAAATCAAATACCTAGGAGTAAACTTAAAAAAGGATGTGAATGACTTCTACAAGGAGAATTACAAACTCCTGAAGAAAGAGATTGAAGAAGACTATAGAAGATGGAAAGATCTCCCATGCTCATGGATTGGTAGAATCAACATAGTAAAAATGGCTATACTACTAAAAGCAATCTACATGTTTAATGCAATTCCCATCAAAATCCCAATGATATTCATCACAGAGATTGAAAAATCTACCCTAAGATTTATTTGGAAACAGAAGAGACAGAGAATAGCCAAGGCAATACTCAGCAAAAAGAGCAATGCTGGAGGTATCACAATACCCGACTTCAAACTATATTACAAAGTAATAGGAATAAAAACAGCATGGTACTGGCACAAAAACAGACATGAGACCAGTGGAACAGAATAGAAGACCTGAATATGAATCCACACAACTATACCCACCATATTTTTGACAAAGATGCCAAAAACATATGATAAAAAAAGGCAGCCTCTTCAACAAATGTTGCTAGGAAAACTGGTTATCTGCCTGCAAAAAACTGAAATTAGACCCATGTTTGTCATCCTGTACTAGTATCAACTCAAAGTGGACCCAGGACCTTAATATCAGACCCGAAACTCTGAAGTTGGTATAGGAAAGAGCAGGGAGTACTCTGGAAGCAGTAGGTATAGGCAAGGACTTCCTCAATAGAACATCAGCAGCTCAGCAACTAAGATAAAGAATGGACAAATGGGACTACATAAAGTTAAAAAGCTTCTGCACAACAAAAGAAATGGTCTCTAAACTGAAAAGACCACCCACAGAGTGGGAGAAAATATTTGCCAGCTATACATCAGACAAAGGACTGATAACCAGAATATACAGAGAGCCTAAAATACTAAACTCTCCCCAAATCAATGAACTGATAAAGATTTGGGCAACTAAACTAACCAGAACTTTTTCAAAAAAAGAAATTCAAGTGGCCAAAAACACATGAGAAAATGCCCGCCATCTCTGGCCATAAAGGAAATGCAAATGAAAACCACACTAAGATTCCATCTCACCCCTGTTAGAATAGCTATCATCAAAAATACCACCAACAGGTGTTGGCAAGGATGTGAGGAAAAAGGAACCCTCGTACACTGCTGGTGGGAATGCAAGCTACTGCACCTACTCTGGAAAATAATATGGAGGCTCCTTAAAAAAACTAATCATAGATCTGCCATATGATCCAGCAATCCCACTCCTAGGATATACCCAAAGGAATGCAACTCAGGTTACTCCAGAGGCATCTGCACACCCATGTTTATTGCAGTTCTATTCACAATAGGCAAGCTTTGGAAACAGCCAAGATGGTCCACTACTGACAAATGGATTAAGAAAATGTGGTATTTTATACACAATGAAATTTTACTCAGGCATGAAGAAGATGAAATATTATTTGCAAGTAAATGAATATAACTGGAGAACATCATTCTGAGCCAGATTAGCCAGACTCAGAAGACCAAAAATCGTATGTTCTCCCTCATATGTGGACTTTAGATCTAGGGCAAATGCAGCAGTGTGGTTGGACTTGGGTCACATGCTAAGGGGAGAGCACATATGGGAAGAAGGTGGATAGGTAAGAGTCCCAAAATGTGACAGTGTCTAAGGAGCTGATACAGTAACCTTAAAAAGACAGAGGTCACTATGGGAAGGTAACCAGAAGCAGTGAAGAGGTCTGGTAGAGATGAATCAGTTTGGGTTGTAATACACTTGTGCATGGAAGCAAAGCTAGGAATCTCTCTGTATAGCTATCCTTATCTGAACTAGCAGAAACGCTTTGTCTTTCTTATAATTGTTTATGTCTTCTCTTCAACAAAATTGGAGAATAGGACAGAACAGGTTCTGCCTGGAAGCAAGGGAGTTGGGGAGAGAGGGAGTGGGTGGGGGTGGGGGGAAAAATGACCCAAACAATGTATGCACATATGAATAAATTAATAAAGAAAAAAAGTTTTATATCAATATTCATAGGGAATAATTTGAATCAGAGGAAAATCTGTTGATATTTTATGGATTAAATTATAGTTGTCTCCTATTAATCTTTTAATTTTTAAAGCATTTATATCACCTGTCATTAATTCTTCCTATTGGTAATTTTAGTCTAGCTAGAAGCATATACATTTTGTTTCTTTAAAAAACAAAAGTAAGCCAGGTGTGGTAGAATATACATGTAACCCTAGTACTTGTGAGGCTGAGGCAGGAAGACCATGAGTTCAAGGCCAGCCTGGGCTACATAGTGAGAACCTATCTCAAAAGCAAAGCAAAACAACCAAAAACTCTCACAAACATTGCCTTTGTTATACTACGTTTTGTAAATTTTTTATTGTTTTCTGCCATATCTTTTTTCTTTATATTAAAAGAAATTCCTCTTTTATGGCCTTTGAACTAAAAACTGAGGCCATTGAGTTTCAATCTTTCTTCTTTTGTGAATAAGGTCTTGTAGACCTTGTATTCATTGTATTGCAGTGTTGTGATTTCATTTTCATTTACTTCAAAATATTTTCAAATTTTGCTTATGATTTTTTTTGACTCATGCATTATTTAAAAGCATATTGTTAAATTTCCAAATTTTAGTGTTTTTCCAGATGTATTTTGGTTAATGCTGTATGATTTAATTCCTTTGTTTTCAGAAAATGTACTCAGCATAATTTCAAATTATTTATATTTTTGTCATTTTTATGACTCAGTTTATGAACTCTCTTGATGAATATACCATGTACAGAAAGTGAATACATTGCTGCTTGATGGAGTGTTAATAAAAATTCAATTAGGAAAGGGCAGGGCTGGTTACGTCTCCCGTCTCCTATATATTGAAGATTTTTCTGTGTTCTTGTTCTGTTAATAATGGTGAGACTATTAAATTCTCCAACTATAATTGCTTTGTTCATTAAGTTCTGTCAATTTTCACTTTCTATATTTATGTAAGTAAAGATATATAGGTTTTATGTATTCTGAATGATAGCTATATGCAATGTGTTGTGTTTTTTTTTCTTCTCTGGCTACTGTTAAGACTTTTTTCTTTAGTGTTGTTTTGAGCAATTTGATTATAGTGCACCTTTCTGTGATTTTGTTTGTTTATGTTTGTTAATGGTTGCTGATATTCCTGACTATGTGAACCTGTGATTTTCACAAATTCAGAATATTTTCAGTCATTCTTTCCAAACATTTGTTATGGATATTCTCCTACATGAACTCTGTGGTACTTTTCATACAGCCAATTGCACATATGTTAGAATGTTAACACTTTTCCACAGCTCTTTGTTGCCTTGTTCATTTTCTTTCAATGATTTTTTTTTTATTGTGATTCATATCAACGTGTTTCTATTGCTACTCTTTTCAGTCCCTGAACTTTTTTTTTGTCTATTGTATTAGTCTACCTATTTATTTAAATAAAGATACTATTTTTAATCTCTATAAGTACTTTTTACTTATTATATCCTCAATCTTCTCTCTTCTGTGTTCCTACTTTTCTGTGAATTTTTGAGCATGAGCACATGAGCAGCAAATATTTTAAAGTCCTTCTTTACTAAATCCACCCTCTTTACAATTTTTTATTTATTTTTATGATTATTTGTCAGTTGTGAGTTGTATTTTCTCCTTTTAATGCCTACTGGTTTTGACCGAATGCTAGATATCATCATTACATTATTATGTGTTTGAACTTGGCTTTCTTCCATGCAAGTTTTTAGTACCGAGGAGTTAAATTACTTCCACCTCAGCTTGATCTTTCCAAGGCTGGATTTCAATCTTGGTTAAGGTTAGAATGAAGTAGCTTGCATTTCAGGGGAAGTGTGGGCCCACTGTTTATTTTTATGTTTGTTCCAAATGCTTTTCATGATGAATTTGAATGCCCCATTCTATCCTCTCCTAGTTTGAACTTTTCCCCACCTCTTGAGGGCTCTGAGAATTTTTCAACTTATATTTCTTTGGTCATTTTTTATCAGTCTCATGAATTGTTTTCTCTAAATAGCACTGAGCAGCTCAGAAGGAATATAGACTCCATCATCTTCACCACTACTTATGTACTACAAGTCACCTGTATTCATAGCTTGTATTGTAGTGAAAGCCTCCAGCCAAAGATCTCACAGAATCTTTACCCACAACTAAAATATTCCTTTTGAGACAGAAATTACCTCATAGCATTTCTCTGCAGATCTTCTCAGGTGGCTAAAACAGTATACCATAGGCTGGGAAACTTAAAAAGTAGATATTTATTGGCCAAAGATCTGGAGGCTAGAAGTCCGACATCAAGTACTAGGTGATTTTATGATTAGGGCTCTCTTCCTTAGAAGCTGCCTACTTGTCATGTTTCTAGATGCAGAGAGAGTGATCCTCTTATCCTTTTCTCATAACGCCACTGATCCTACCAACAGGGCCTCACCCTGGTAATCTCATCTAACCATAATTGCATCTCAGAGGTCCCATCTCTTAATGTTACCAACTTGCTCTGCTAGTTGGTCTTTGTCAGGCAGTTTCAAGGAATGATGATCATGGAAAATGAGAGTAAGCAAAGCAAGAAAGTTTATTGAGAGAGAAAGCATAAAGAGTAGAGTTCCCATAGCTAGGAGAGGTCTCAAAAGAGGGCTGCTCCCAGTTAGTCTTTGCCTAATGGCTTATATTACTGCAGGGAAGAAATTTCAGACAAAGACCCTTATTCTGACAGGCTAGAAACTATTTGGCATCTGCAATGAAAAGCCCAGCACTGTCCAATGAGGCTGTGTGCTTGACATAGGAATGGAAGAGGCCAGGAACTTTGCTTATGTATTTCTTGTCCTATTAGGTATCTGATTAATCAGACAATGGCTAGGATTTGCTGAAGGATTTTGGCCACATTCCTCCATAAAAGAAGGTGAACCATGTATAATGTAGTCTCTTGCTTGTTCTTTTCCATGGAAACCTTGGGAGTTTCCATGCCTGATGTTTGTCACAGAGACCTTGGAACTCAAATGTCTGTGATTCTTGATTTATCACCAGGGACTTTGCTCTAACTGCCTGTGTTTCCTACACCTCCTAATCTGTTTCACTAACACCATCTCACTGGGATTTAAGGATTCAATATAAGAATTTTGGGGACACAATTCAGATCATAGTGGCATAGCATTTAATTTCTCCAAAGATTTGTCATTTAATTCTTATTAATACTTCTAATCATATCGATTTCTCTCTTTTTCTCCATTGTTCCCTTTGCTCCAGACACTCTGATACTAATGCTATTGAACTAGGTCATGAACATCCTTGTCTGAGGGCCAGCTATTGACTGTCACCTGTACCTAAAATTCTGTGTCCTCCAGACGGTCTTGTGTATCACACCATGCATTCTCTCATGTCTCTATTGACGCATCACAGTCTCATTTAACCATCTTATTTAAAACTGACAGCATTCCATTTCATCCAAGGGACACTATTTTATTTACCTTATTCTTTTCACTTATCACTGTTTGATGTGCATCTTGACTTGTTTATTATCTAAATTATACTCTATGAGAATGGGGACCTTTCTCAATTGTAATCACCATTGCCTCCCCATAGCTCTTGGGATATGGAAACCATTCTACAAATATTTATTTAATTCATAAATGGATAGATTATTGTATAAAGAGCATTCTAAGCAAAGGAATCATAAGTGTTTCCACTTATGATTTATTTCCAAGTCAGAAATAAATTTCACATAGTAGAAGGTGCAGGAAATTTTGTTATTTTTTAATGTTTCTGAGAGAGGGAGAATGATAGGATAGATCACAGACAAGATAATCTAAGGATTTTGAAAGCAGGATAAGAACTTTGTAATCCATGCATGTGTATTTCAAAAGCTGTTCTAGACTGGAGATACTTGCATCATTGTTTTTTATGATTTTTTATTGTGAGTTGCCAATTTATTTCTATGCAAAGTTTTAGGATTTTTCTTACTATGGAGTTAAGTTTCTTGCAGGTCAGCTTGATCTTTACAAGGCTAGCTTTAAACTCTGTTAAGGCTATGATTGAGGTCATTAGCCATAGAGATTTTTTTTGAAAAAACAACTTACACAGTCAGTAACTTCCTCAAATGGACACTTTTAAATTTCTATTTTTTCTTCATGAAATATCTTCTCTTGAATAAAATTTTCTATATTTCTACTCATATTGCTATAACTGCATATATATCTTAATAAGTTTCCCCTTGTTAACTCTATTTATGAATTTTCATATGCAAGAAAGAATGTGTTGGCCTTTAAGAAGCATGTACTCACCATAAGAAGTACTGGCAAATATACAGAGGGGGCGATTATTTTCTCAGCTCACTTTTATTCCTTCCACATTTTGCCTTTCCCAGGAATATTTTAGGTCATTAGTTATTATATATAATGTTTTGTATATGTCAAAGTATTACTAAATTGATAAACATATTACCAAGCAACATTCCAAAATAAAGCTACACAGGAAAACAGTCAATGTGAACATTGCGTATGTTAATAGAATTATTAATGAAGTAAATTCAGGGTTTTAATGCAAATTAAGTTTGAATAACCTGATAGTTCTTTCTTTGTCACTTGCATCAATGTGTGAAGTCAGATGTGTGTTTCGTTACCTTTGTAACATTTGTGGCTATGTCTTGTGGTGCTTTTCATTTTCCCAAGATTTAAGTTCATTTCTCTCAGGAATTTTTTCCTAATGTTTCAATTTTGTTCTTTTTGCTATTTGTTTCTATAGCAGAAACTCAGTATTAGGAACTGATTATTAGGAATACTGAGATACTGAGTATTAGATACTCAGTATCAGGAAAGTCAAATATATGTTGTATTGTATATTGATGGAAAAATTACCCAAAGCTTACAGACAGAAATGTACAGTGGCTTCTGTTTTTGTTTTTAGAATGCTTTAATCATTTGTTAGAATATTAAAAGTGTAGCACTGCTTCCAGGCTTTTATTCAAATTTGTTTTGCTTTACTATCAATAAAATACTAATGTTATAATTCATGCAGAACTTCTAGAGACAATGAATAAAAAATCATTATTCCCCTGAGTTAGATTTTTTTTTAAGTATGATAAGAAAATTATAAATCCTTTGTTTGACCAAAGTAGTCAAGAAAAAGACTCATAAGTGTAATATCAAGTTCTGGGAGCATGGCTCAAGTGGTAGATCAAACCCTATTACTGCAAAAAAAAGAGAGTAGTATCTAGAATAAAGTAATCAATAAAATTACATATAATGTAAAGTTTATATAATAATATTATGAATAATTTTATGACAATGTTTTAAAATTTTAATTAAATGGTCAAATTCTAAACAAATATTAAAATGCATAGAAAAGACAATAAAAGCCAAACATTGGAAAATGTACGAAGTTAATTGAACTATTCATTAACTACTTCCATAAGCAACACAAAATCATGCCCATAGGATTTCACTAGTGATTTTATTAAGTCTTACATAGTGGGAAAAAGGTGAAACTTTTCCATTTGTATATGTGTGTATATATATATATATCTACATATAGACATATATGAATAGTCTATTTTTGGTATTAAAGACTGGCAAAGATATTACAAGTCAAGGAAATTACAGTTCACTATATGTCATGGAAATGCATACAAAAATTTAAACATTATGTTAGCAAAATTAACATAATTAATGAATGTTTTACATAATACATCTGTGTTTTTCTATGTCAGTATCATTTATCTATCACGTATATATAACAAATCAAAAGGATGTAGGGCTTTTTTCCATTATGTTATATTGGATTCCATTTGCAATAAAGAAGAATCACAGTATGATTACAATGAACATAGAACATTATTAAATGAAATCCAAAATGTGCATATTGCATAAATATTTGTAAGCATTTTATTTTATCAGAGAAACCTACAAAAATGTTCAGGGGATATCATAACTAAACATAAAATATTCTAAAATTTCCTCTTGTTAGGTCTGAGACAAGGAGTGAAACTGTACTTCTGTTTCACCTTAAACTATGAGATCTAATCAATATAATAAAGTTGGAAGAAAAATGTGTGGTGCAATAATTAGAAAACTCAGATATTTTTGAAGGTAACATAATTGCGTATGTAAAATAAACAAGATAAATCTTTAAAATTAATTGATGTGCTAACAAGGTCATCAGATACAAAATTAAGATACAGAAATCAGGAGTCTTTTCATAATAGTTTCTTTTTAAGAGTATAATTTTAAGGTATATAACAAAGTAAAAAAATGAGGAATAAATATACCTATTTATTTAATTTTGTTTAAATTGATTCAGGATGCCATAAAATAATTCCATAGAATGAGTGGCTTAAAAATTGGAAAGAGCTGGGTGCCAGTGGCTCACACCTGTAATACTAGCTACTAAGGAGGCAGAGATCAGGAGGACAGAGGTTCAAATCCAGCCCAGGCAAATAGTTTGTGAGACCCTACCTCAAAAATATCTCACAGAAAAAAAGGCTGGTGGAGTGCCTCATAGTGTAAGCCCCAAGTCCACATCCCGGTACGGGAAAAAAAAAATGTATTTAATTAAAGTCCTGAAGGTTAAAAGTTCTAGATAAAGGTGCCAAATAATTTGTTGCCAGATGTTTAGTCCATAACTGTTCAAAATCCCTACATATCAATTAAATTGAATAAAATACTTTTATGAGTTCATGCATTAGAAGTTTCAATATTACCACACTGCCATTATTACATAAATCAACTTTAAGATGCCCATCAAATTCCACTTCATTCTTTGGAAGAAATAACCATTCAATTCTACAGTTTATGCAGAAATATAAAAAATAAAGTAATGGGGTTAATTTTATTAAAGCATGATATATATAGACCTGAAGTACCAAGACAAAACCCACTGGACTATCAATATACACTTAATTTTAAAAACTAAAGAGCAGGAAGGAAAAATTGATCTTTTCCAGGGATAAATACTAGTAGGAGGGAGGTGGGCACAAGGAAAGGGGTAATGTAGGTATATGTGATAGGTGTATTTTGTATGCATATATGAAAATAGAAAAATGAAACCTGTTGACATTGTTCTAAGAAGGAGAGAAGGGGGAAGAGGGAGAATGATGGACTGTGTAAATCCAATTAATATATATTATAAGTTCATAAGTAAATATTATAATGTATCCCCAGTACCATGTTATATGCTAATAAAATTATACCGTATGATTTTTTTGGCAGTACTGAGGCTTGAACTCAGGGCCTTATACTTGCTGGGCAGGCACTCTATTACTTGAGCCACTCCTCCATCTAATAAAATTATTTTAAAAATTATCAACATCTGAGACAAAAAAATAAAGTTATCTTAGAAAATTATGGAAAACCCCCACAAATCTGGAGAACTTAACTACCAAACAAATTAACTATATTATTATATAAATATAATATAATGTTCAAAGTCTCTTGTGGTTGAAAATAGAGTTTAGATCAATGGAATGCTAACAACTCAAAAACTGTGTGTGTGTTTCTGTTTGTATGTGTGTATGTGTATGTGGCAAAAGTGACCCTACAGAGCAGCAAAGGCAGAATATCTACAAGCTGTTCATTGGAACAAAAATAACCACCACACGTTACTGCACACACCAAAACAAATTATAGGTTATTTTTAAAGACAAATGTGAAAGAGGAACTGGTAAGTTAAATTAAAAAAAAAAAAAAAAGAAGGATGGGAAGAATATTGCAATGACATTATGGTACCCGAAGATTTCTTAAATAGGAAAGCATGAGCAGTAAACAAAGAGGAAGAATGTAAGAGATTCCAAGAACAGAGTGCCCATGGAGACTTGGAAGAGTTTCAACAAATTCCTGGAGATTAATAGACTGAAAAAGTGCTTTGTACATGTGTAGGAAAGAGTTGACAGGTTCCTGATCTTGATGTCCTGTACAAGCAATAAGTAAAAGCTAAAGCTAAGGCAGAAATTTTCACTGCCTGACAGTTGAAGGACCCCCTAGAAAAAGAAGAAGACTTATATTTCTAATTGCATTCATTTTATTTGTTTATTTATTTATCCATTTGAGATAGGATTTTGTCTGTAGTCGAAGCTAGCCTTAAACTTGTGAGTCTCTTGACTCTGCTTCCCCAGGGGTGGGATTACAAGTGTGTACCATTTTAGTTAGAAGAATTTAAAGTAATTTCTGACTACTAAGAAAACTGAGTAGGAAATTCAGTAGCCAAGAATGCAGCGAATATGTAGAGTTCCTTCAGGAATGTCATTTAGGAAACAGACACCAACAACAATGAAAGAAGACAAACCCAGAAAAAGTAAGAAACTTCCTGTGGCCTATGTGGGATAAGATTTCTAGAGCAGCCACATTATATTGTCTAACTTGTTCACTTTTCAAGTTGACAAAAGGAGGCAGAAATATCAGAATTAAAAAGTAGTTGATATGAATTATGCCTAAGGAGTTTCAGATGTTGGACTTACTATACAACAATTTGAAATTGGCTTGTACAAACAGATTCAAATAACTAAGGGGAGCATGTATAAATAATAAAAGAAAGAAAGGCTATGGATTTTAAATTTTGACTTTGTATTTTGCTAGTTTGTCAAAAGTGTTTCATAGGTCTCAGAGTTTTTTGGTGGAGTCTTCAGTGTCTTTTAAGTGCAGGATGATATTATCTGTAAATAGGGATAATTTGACTTCTTCCTTTTCTATTTGTATCACTTTTATTTCCTTCTCTTACCTTATTGCTTTGGCTAAGAATTCCAGCACCATGTTTTATAAGAGTAAGAGAGTGGACACCATTGTCTCATTCCTGACTTTAGAAAAAATGGTTTCATGTCTTTACCCATTTCAGACTATATTGGCTAAAGGTTTATCATATACAGCCTTTATTATGTTAAGGTATGTTTTTCCTATCCCTTGTTTCTTCAAAGCCTTTATCATTAAGGCATGTTAAATTTTGTCAAATGATTTTTCTGCATCAATTGAGATGATTATGTGATTTTTGTCCTTCATTCTATTTATATGCTGTATTATGTTAATTGATTTACATATGCTGAATCATCCTTGCATTCCTGGAGTGAAACCTACTTGATCATGGTGTATGATGTTTTAAAATGGGTTGCTGAATTCAGTTTGCAAATGTTTTGTTATGAATTCTTGCATCTATATTCAACAGGGAAATTGGTCCATAATTATTTTTGCTGTGTCTCTATCCAGTTTTGATATCAGAGTAACAATTCCAATCACAATAGCCTTAAAAAATTAAATATCTAGAAATAAACCTAACTAAGGAGGTGAAACACTTTTAAAAACTATAAAACATTGAAGAAAGAAAATGAAAAAGACACGAGAAGATGGAAAGACCTTCCACAGTCATGGATCGACAGAATTAATATTGTGAAAATGACTATATTACTGAAAGCAAATATACAGATTCAACCCAATCCCCATCAAAATTCCAGTGTCATTCTCCACAGAAATAAACATTCCTTTTGAAACATAAAAGACAACAAATAGTAAAGGAAATACTGAGCTAAAAGAACAATGCTGGAGTTATCACAATACCTGACTTCAAAATATACTGCAGAGCCATGTAACAAAAGCAACATGATACTATTACAAACACAGACACATGAGAGATCAAGGTAATTCAGTAGAAAATCCAGAAATAAGCCCACATATCTATAGTCTTCTGATTTTTCATGAAGATGCCAAAAACCTACTTTGGAAAAAAGACATTCTCTTTACCAAATAATGTTGGGAAAACTGTATCCACATGTAGAAAAATGAAACCAGATCCCTATTTCTCACCCTGTACAAAAATAAATTCCAAATGGATCAAAGATCTTAACATAAGACCTATAAACATTGAAACTGCTAGAGGCAAACATAGGAAAAACACTTGAAGATATATGTATATGTAATGCTTTTCTAAATAGAACTCCAATTGCTCAGAAAATAGAATAAGAATTGAAAATGGAATGGCATCAAGTTAAAAGACTTCTACACAACAAAGGAAACAACTTCCAGAAACAAAAGAAAGTCTACAGAAAGGAAGAAAATGTTTTCCAGTTATTCATTGAATAAAACATTAACATCCAGAATATATAAAAAGTTTCAAAAATTAAACACCAACAGAATCGGTAATCCAATTAATAAGCAGAAAAATATATGAACAGTTTTCTAAAGAAGAAATAGAAATGACTAATTAATATATGAAATGTTCAGTATCTTTAGGTGTAAAGGACATATAAATCAAAACATTACTGAGATTCCATCTTACCCCAGTTAGAATGGCTATCATCAAGAAAACAAGCAACAAATGCTAGTCGTTGGTGGGAATGTAATTTAGTGGATTTCTGCTGTGGAAGTCAGTATGGTGGTTCCTTAAAACACTAAAGATAGAACTAACATATGATCCTGCTTTACCACTCCAGCATATATCTAAAGGAATGTAAGTCAGCAGACAATCCCAGATACCTGCACATGCATGTTTATAGAAGTACTATTCACAGTAGCCAAAATACAGAATCAGCCTAGGTGCTGATCAACTAATGAATGGATGAAAGAAATGTATATATGCACAATGGAGTAATAGAGAATGAAATTATGTCATTTTCTGGAAAATAGATTGGACTAGAATTCATGTTAAGTAAAAGACTGAGAAAGGCAAATATCACATGTTCTCTGTCATATGTGGAATCTAGTCTTTCAGACTGTATAACAGGAATGTAAAACAGGTTCTGTTTGGGATTGGGTACCAGTTGGAAGGGGGAAGATAAAGGGAGAGGGTGAAGAAAGGATAAATGTGGTTGAAGTGCTTTATACACACGTATGAAATCTGTTTTAATTGTTTTAAGAAGGGAGTAGCAGGATGAGAGAGAGAGTGATAGTTGGAATTAATTTTATTGAGGTGCTTCATATGAATGTATGGAAATATCACAACGAAACCCCTTTCAACTAATAGATGGTAATAACAGTTTTAAAACTAAAAGTAAAAAAGAAACAAAAGACAGTATGACTGTGATGTGTCATCAAAACAGTGGTCCCTCTCATCTAGGGAAGATATGTTCTAAGATCACCATGAGAGGCCTAAAATCGCACATAGGACTTAACCATATATATTTGTGTAATGTGTAGGCAGCACATACAGTGTGGACATGCCAGACAAGGTTCACAACCTGGGCAGGACAGAGCAACACATCTGAAATTTTATTTCTGTATGTGTGATTTATTTATTTATTTATTATTGTTCTGGGGTTTGAACTCAGGGCCTCATTCTTACTAGGCAGGCATTCTACCACTTGAGGCACACCCTGAGCCATTTTTTTTTCTTTAACTGTTTTTCAGATAGGATTTCATACATTTAGAAGCTCTGCAATGGAAAAGTACAATTACTTAAACTTTGCAAAGTATGTATAAAGAGATAATCAGATTTGAACTAGAAGGACAAGAACCAAAGAACTTGAAAGTAGGTTAATATAAGAACAGCCTAAGAGACAGAAAGCAAAAAGAATTCAGAAACTTTAACAGTGCATCAGAGACCTGTTAAATATCAATCATTAAGTAAGATAACACAAGTCTAGTCAAAGAAAGAGAAAAGGAAGTTTATTTGAAGAAACGATGCCTCAAAATTGCCTAATTTAATAAATTATATTAATCTATATTGTATAGCTCTTCTGGAAAATTCTGGAGCTTTTCCTAGCAGGATATGCTATTTTATTAAGGTGTCTGCATTCTAAAGTGGTAAGATATTTAATGTACTTCCATGGTTCAAACTTTATCTTTCATTCCAAAAGGATTTTGGCACCACTTACTTGTTCTTATTGTTTAATATTATTTGAAAATATCTGAAATATATATTCATAATGCAAAAATAGAAAAAATGGCTAATTATTTGGAAATTTCTTGCATTTCTTATATTGAATGGCAATTCATAGTAGGGCTGGAGACTACTACATAAACATAATTTAAAATCTTGTGCAAAACATTTTTGACCTTTGTCATTTTATCCCCTGGCCAGAATGGCCTGTTTCCTGTGACCATACTTTGTAATGACTTGCAATTGTAATCTTCATCATTTGTGTTCCTTTCCTTGGGTTTTTTTTTTTTTTTTTTTGCTGAACAGGATCTCACTGTGTACCCCAGGCTGATGAGAGCAGAAATCACTTACAGTTTCATCTCTACAGCTTAAAATACAAATGATAGTCAATATGTGTGTTTATATTTGGAACAAATCCTTGAACCACTTTGGCTTTCAAACCTGTTCCCAGAGGATGAGAGGTTGTGTCTGCTGTGACTCTTCCTATCTGTTAATGGTGCTGGTGCAGTCTGTGATCAGAAGATCCTGGTTTTTGTGCTCCAAATGGAAAAATCCAAATAGAGAACATGGATGGGGTGATGTAGCATAGCTTTTTGAGGGAATGGAGTTACCCATTCAGCCAGGTGGGAAAAGAGAAGAAGAAGGGCAGGGGTCTCCTGGTATGTCATTTTTTACCACCTTGAACTTGGAGATGGAGAGACATTACACCATCACCTGGCTCCTGTCATCTATGGGCTAAGGGAGGAGCCCTTGAGCCAAGAGGGGGAGCATCCCAGACTGTCCCTAACCTGGACTGCCTCATAGCTGCTCTTCTCAGATGCTTAGCACATGCCACAGCCAGATGGCTCCTGTTTCATCTGTGGTGTGCACATTGTCAGCTATGCTTTGTTAGAGTCACTGATGTATTCGGGCAGTGCCTTCATTTGAGGCGTAGTAGACCGTATCCCAAGGGGTCTTTCATGTTTTCCTGTTCTCGTTTCTAGCAACAATTCTGATTAAGATTTGGATTTTAGTATACCCACTGGGATATCATGGCTAATGCTGTAGCACTTAATAGAATGTTACATTATATTATGAGGCTACATTCATAATCTATGATAAAGTGCTATTAAATTTTATATAATCCTGAGAGATCAAAATTTCAGAATCAGTGGTACACAGCAGTGAGGTACACAGCAAAGCATTATTGTATTTTGAATTCAGTTGTAGTGATTTTCTTGGTCTTATTTGAACAGCTTGTGAAGATCCCTCTCCTTATTTTGCCATTATTTCTGTTTGCTGGAAAGAGCTTGAAATGAAATCAACAAACTGAGTTTATTTAGCACCTAGGATATGTGGAACTCAGCTGTGGGCTAGATACTTAAAATGTATACAATACAAAGAATACTCAGTGCCTTTTTAGAGTGAACTTAGTATTTGCCTCACATCTATAATAATTGAACTGTAAAGAATGTCAAAATGACCTAGAACACTTAATGAGAGGAGCCATATGCCATCATGAAAAGAATGAGAATGAAAATCGCTATTGTCCTTTTTCCACTCTTGCCCCCTCCCCTATTTCCTGTCATTTTCTATGGAATTTCAACTAAAGAGATGGTATCTTTACAGCAGATTATAAGAAGAAGGTCATGTCATCTTAACTGATATAAATCATGTAAAACATGAAGAGAGGGGAACTGAGAGAAGAATACTAGAGAATGTACACTTGCCTGTGCTCAACATTACTGACTCAATTTCCCCTTAACATTCCTTCTCACAGTCTTCTAAATAGCCAAACTAATCACAAAGACCAGTGCTATATCGTATTTTCTGTGGGGATGTTTTTGTTTTTGTTTTTGAAGCAGAATCTCATTATGTAGCCCAAGATGACCTCGAACCCCTAATCCTTCTGCCTTAGCCTTCTAAATGCTAGGATTACGGGTGTGCATCACCATATTGGCTTTATGGAGATTTTTAATCAGAATCATTAGAAAGGGTTTTCATATAATTCATAGTGAGTAAGTGAAAGATAATAGTTGGCATTTGTTACTAATTATGTAGAAATACATAATTATGTAGAAATAAGTAAAAGGTAACAGAAAACAGTGGTGAAATAAAAAGAGTATATAAAAAGTAAAAGTAATAATAATATGAAAATTAATGGCACTGTTTTAGAACTAAACCCCATATTGTCCTTTAAATGTAAAATGCCAGCAATAATGTAGACAAGTTCAATTGCAATTGTTAATGCTATCCTTGCTTCAGGAACATATTTGCAAAGTACTATTTTGGAGTAATTCATGGGCGTTACTAAAAAGAAGAGGAGCCAGGTGTAATGTCAGCACTTGGAAGGATGCAGCAGGAGGATTTCATTGCCAGCCTGGGCATCCTGAGCTATACAGCGAGTTCAAGGTCATTCTGAGCTACATAGTGAGAACCTGTATCAAAATGAAAGGAGTGAGGGACTGGAATTAGGCACTGCCCAAAGACTTTTGACATGAAATGTGCATTAGAGGCCAAATGCACTTAGAGACTTCCAACACACTGCCCAGCAGTTTGAAATTTTATTATAGAAACTATCAAAAGCACTAAATGGAGATTGTTAACAATGTAAAAGTCATAATTTCTTTAACTAGAAAATAAATTTTAATTGAATTTATACCTGATCTATTCACTGCATTAAATGATACACATAAGCTCATTTTCACTCTATTACATTCTTTCTATTAGCAAGTTTATATCATACACCTATTACTTTTTAAGGCTCATTTCAGGTGCCTTGGATATAAGCAAAACCTTTTTCTCAAAGTGAAAATAGTGATCTTCAGTTTATAATGTGGCTGTGTTTCAAAATCTTAAAGGTCTGCAATGTGATTCAGCTCTGAAGCCCGTAAAAGGTTCCATACAATATTCCTGTCTGTGCTTTAAGTGTCCCTGGGCACAAAGAGACATGAACTGGCAGCTGGGACCCATGAGCCACCTGCCTTTTGTGTGTGCGCAGCTGGGAACGGACTGCCTTTTTGCATTGAATGCATTAGAAAAGCATTCCTAAGTGAAGTGTGTTAGTCCTCAGATCCTAAGAGGCCCACAAAGGGTTGTGCATTTTCCTCTATCTTTTTGTTTGTTTGTTTTACTCATTTACTTTTTTGGCACAATTTAACTACAGACTCCTGGCTATGGTTTTACTTACTCTTATGTTTAAGGAAGGCATCTAAAAGTGTCCTAACCCTGTGGGAGAAGATTTGCAATTTGATATTTGCTTGAAATATCAGTGAAATTTGTTATAGGGTAAACTAGAGGACTTTAGTTTATCCCAAGCTTCAGTTAAGTTTCCCAAAGAAACTAACAATTATGATAACTTTTTTATTATATTTTGTCATATATAAGTAGAAAAGAAACTAACAATTATGATAACTTTATTATATTTTGTCATATATAAATAGAAAAGAAACTAACAATTATGATAACTTTATTATATTTTGTCATATATAAATAGAAAAGAAACTAACAATTATGATAACTTTATTATATTTTGTCATATATAAATAGAAAAGTAGCAGAGGAAGAGAAGGAAAGGAATATATACAACATGATGACAGAAGAGAAGTTTTCCCTGTGATCTTGGGAAGTAGTTCCTGTCTAGGGTGTCATCTGCTACTGGGGAAAGGCTTTCTGGTCAGTTTACCTGAGGTCTGCACCAGGTACACGGTCTGGAGAATTTGGAGGGGCCTCTTAAGAGATAAGATGTAAAGCCAAGGCTTCAGACACTGATGTCTTACAGCAGTATAGGTAGTGAGATTTTTGGTCTGTCTTCTATGGTCTCTCATAGCAGAGTTCAACAACAGTCTTTCTCATGTGTCATCTTCAAAAAACCCAATGTTTTTTCTAGGTCCTAAAAAGCTTGGCAGCCATCAGTTGGTGGGTCACAAAATGTGTCTTTTACCTGGTGAAATTAAATCTTTGCAGTACTGAGTCGTGTCAGCATTTCAAAGGACAGAATCAATTTCTATTATTAGAGGTGTCAGACATCTTCTAATAATTGTTTTGTAAGGGGTTATTTGTATTTTTGATTAGAAGTGGCTCTGATGGCCAAAGCAATCAAAACAATGAGGTTAGCATGACCAGTTTCAGTTTTAAAAAGCCATTTGTCCTTTCAGCCTTCCTAGAAGATTGAGGAAGACAGGGACAATGGTTATGTCATGTGTTTGTAGCACCTCATTTACCTCTCTTATAGCTTGAGAGTTTTCCAGGAATGTCCCATAAAGGAAATGTATTTTCTAATAACGTTTTTGCTACTGATAGATCAGACCTTCCTGCACGGGAAAGTATCTGTCCAACTAGAAAACATACAACCACTGTATTTTTAAAAAAATGACACCAGAGAGAAATTTAAAACGTCAAGAAATAGGCAGAAGTTCATGTCCCTGAAGGAAACAATTTATATTGATTTTTCAGGTTAGGTGAGAACAGAATTATCTTAGTAATGAATTACAAATTGGCTACCAAGTGTCCCCCTTACATTTATTTTCCCAGTATTTCATCATACCACTTTGTTTCATTTTGTTTTTACAATTTATATATTGTTCTCACAATTGTGTCAATCATGAATATTTATTCTTTAGAAGGTACAAAGAATTAACTAGTTATACATAAATCCCCCAATAAAATGTTTTTATTGGGTAGAGATTAAAATGGAAAACCTCACTTTAGAGTACAACTGTAAATGTACCACTAACAGTGGCAACATATCATTATTATACTATTTACATTTAATAGGCAATAATTAAATATTTCTTCAAAAGAGTTAAATTTTTTAAATCACACTTTATTGCCATGCCATTTCAGAACCATGAAGATGAACTCTTAAGTGCATTTATAAGTGAATGTAACAGCAGGAAAAGCCATCATACAAGATCAGAGGTATGCCAGAAATACTTTTAAATGCATTTTTCTATTGCATGACTAGGAAAAATATTTAATTAACAAAACCCATTTTAACTCAAGCGACACTCTCATTAGTGAAACAAAGCAATTGTTAGATCATCTAACTTTGCTTTTATAAATTGGAATTGGCAATAAGCTTGCTTTCAGCAAAATATTAACTTTATAAAGCTGAAAATATTTTCTTTTAATAGAAATTACATAAAAAGAATGTTTTTTAATATGCAATGCTCGGAAAGTAAAAGTATACATAAAAGCATTTTATGTGTCTTTTGCCACTATTTTCGCTGCGAAATAATAGCTAACATTCGTTTTCTTGGTATGTGTAGGAAATACACTTGCACATATATACAAATGAGCTGTATTTGTGATTATACCCATTTGAGGATGATATTTGCTTCCATGGTTTTTTACTACAGAGTACATTTAAATTATGGCACTGGTAATCCCTTTAAAATATTACTTTAATAACTAAAAGTCAAACTATCAACACTTTTCAGTACCTTCATTGTTTGTTTTTATTCTTTAAACCTACAGGATTCAATTCATATTGAAGTATACAAAATTTAAAAAATGGAAGAAATTTTTATGACCTACACTTTCATTTTCTTTTTAAATGTCCCTTCCAATCACTACACTTTAGGACTTTGCTAAATAGGTTCACTTATTTTGGGAGTACTTTTCTGATTTGGGGCCAAGATTATGAAATATATACGTATACATATATATATATATATATATATATATATATATATATACATCTTCATATAAAATGCATAGTTTCTCAGTATCCACTGTGTGTTTATGCCTTGAGTCCTATAAAGTAATACTGTGACAATTCCTGAGGCACATAGACCTTATTCAGGAAAGCCGACTTAATCAAATGACTTGAGTATTACACATGACTGCATTACTTTTCCAACAAAAATCCATTAAAAGATGAGTCTCCAACCTTCATTTTGCTCTTTTCCTTTTTTAAAAAAACCTATCTTGATATGTCAAACTCTGTTCATTTGAGTTTCCCTTATTCGTGATTTCTAAGCGATGATAATCATATTGCCAATAGGTTGAAGATTTAAGGTCCCATTTACAAGCAGGGAGAGTTCTGTTCAGTAGGATGAATTATTCTTAATCCATTAATTCTTCAATGGATTTCAAAATGAGATTCCTAAAAAGCTTTCCGACTGTAATATTCCTATTTCCTATTAGAAGGATTCATTTTCATTTGATTTGATCCTTTCAAAGATATTGCAAGTAACCTCTTATGATTTCTTTTAAAAAATATTTGTTATCATATATTAATGATGTATATAAACATTGTGATGTTTCTTTTTCTTTTTATTATCTCCTTTTCAACCACTTCTGTGGTTGGCAGGATGATGGCTTATTAAAGATGTCAATTCCTAGTCCCCGAATCTGTAGTAACATCAGACAATATGGCAAAGGGTAAATAAGTTCATACATAGAATTATGGTTGTTAATAATCTGACGTTAAGATTAGAATATTATCTTGGATTTTCCAAGTGAGCCCAATGTCATCACTAGTGTCCTTAATTGTGGAAAAGAAGGTAGAGGTAGAGAAATGCACCATAAGAAAGAATTGACTGGCCACTGAACGCATTGCAGACAGAAAGGTTCCATGAGCCAAGAAATGCCAGCATCTTCTAGAAGTTACAGAAAGAAACAGATTGTCCCTCTAAACTCCAAATGAAACACAGCACTACTATACCCCAATTTTGCCCAGCAAGACCCTTTTGGATTTTTGATCTCTGGAACTATAATAAATTATGTTGCTTCAAGTTACTATACTTGCTATACCTATGGAAACTAATATACTGTTTCTGGGTATACCAAACTTTATACCCTCTTGTTTTCTTGCTATCTCCACCACTGGAGTTTTAAATTGCCTCTGATGGATCCTTCCACTTTTCTTGACCATTTGGTATTGGAGTTTTCTTCTCTATTGGGATTTTTCTTAGGTTTGCTTCTCTTTTTTACATATTCTCTCTTTCCACATTTATACAGCCCACAGATCTCTTTGCAGCCTGAACTCTTAAATCAGTATTTATATAAAATCATCCTTTTACTGTGTTTAATTATTATTGGTTTATTTACATTGTTTACATATTTCTTTGCATGGAAATTTCACTATGATTTAGTTATCCTACTGTAATGGACTGCTAATTACAATGGATCTTATTTGAGTATTTTGGTGGATGCAAACATGCCTATTTCTGTTGGCTGTATGCCTACTGGTGGGATGGTTCAATCTTTAGGCTTCACACAGTGGTTGCATGAAATTATAATTCTGCTGGCTGTGTACGAGGATTTCAGTGCATATGTATCCTTGCCAACACATCGTATTAGCTGTCTTTACATATACTTCTCTATCCTGATGTGTGTATAAGGATGTCACATGGGGTCCTTACTCTCCCCTCCTTGAGGATAAGACCTTTTCATGTATTTATTCACCATTTAGATATTTTTCTTTAGTGAAAAGTTATTAGGAAAATCTTTTGTAGAATATTCTATTGTTTGTCCATCTTTTCTTAATTGATTCTTACTTCAGCCAATATATGTTTTGGATTTTTGCATTTTGATATTCTGTAACTGTCATTTCATCATTGTCACATGAGGTAGCAGTCAAGGTTCTTCATTCAGCACCCATGTCACTCAAGGGGCAAATGCTCATTTCTACAGTTGCTCCTTGTCCTCTGTTAATACTTCCCAGCTAGGAAGATCTGAAGCACTCCTGAGTAATCCCATCCACCCACCCTCCTCTCCTCCCACCATCTCCACCCCTATGAGTAACTAACCTGTTTCATAGAACTATAATTTTGTCATTTGAAGAACAACAGTGTGTCTGAATGTTACCTCACAGTATGTGCACTTTTGGAGTTTTGTTATTGTTTTTTCTTGTTGTACACCTAGCATAATGCCCTTTTAAGGCCATTCAAGTTTAATTATTCCTATAATGAAGACCATTTGGTTATTTCAAGTTTGGGGCTATTAAGCTGGTTATGGAGTTTAACACCTATAATTTCAGCACGCAGGAGGCTAAAGTAGGAGGATCATGAGTTTGAGGTCAGCTTGGGCTACATAAATGAGTTCAAGGTCAGTCTGGATTACACAGTGTGACCCTGCCTTCAAAAACCAAAAAACAAGAACAGCTTCTTTATCAGGTAGAATTGTTTCTCTATTTATACCTATTATTCTGAGATTTTCTGTCTCATAAATTGTGTTGAATTTTGTGAAAGGAATTTTCTGTGTATATCAAGATTATCATGCAATTTTACTCCTTTATTCTCATTTTGTGCTGAGCATAAACTTAGTTTTGGATGTTTTTATATTAGTATATTACTGATAGGTAGCAGCTACACATAAGTGGTGTCTGAAAGAGGAAGAAAAAAAAAAAACACATTGTAATTAAACTTCTTAACTCCACAGGGGACTAATCTCTGTAAATGAAGTAGCCAGAGGCCAGGGGCTATCACAGGATGCTTTGAAGTCAGCCATTCACCTAAAGCTTAATCCTTTCTTTATTTAAGAATAATCCACATCCACATCAGCTAGGCCTGGATCTAGGAGTTTACACAGGTAATCTTTTTAATATAACAAGACAAAGACCCAGACCCAATTGCTACACCCTAGACATCTGATAGAGCAAAAACTAGGAATTTCACACAGGAAGTCTCTATCCCTTAGAGAAGAAACTAGTAGTTAACACAGGTAATTTCTTTAATTTAACAAGACAAAGACCCAAGCCTATTTTAGGGACCAAATGGACTTGATGCTAAGAGACCCTCAATAAATATTGCAACTCCAAAACCTGATGTGTCCTCACTCTGGAAGCAACCACTTTCAGTCTTCTTTTTCTAATAAACTTTACTATTACTTTACTATATCTTTTCTTCTTGCTTAAATTCATGTTTTTTTATGGAACCTGAATTTGAACCCAGGGCCTATACCTTGAGCCACTCCACCAGCCCTTTTTTGTGATGGGTTTTTTCCCAGATAGGGTCACACGAATTATTTTGTCCCTTGGCTGGTTTCAAACTTCCATTTTTCTGATCTCTGCCTCCTGAGTAGCTGGGATTATAGATGTGAGCCACTAACACCTGGCTAAATTCTTTTCTTATAGAACACAAGAACCAAGGTATTTATCAATGCTATTTTGTCTAGTAGCATTACACTTTTTCATTCCTTCTACAGCATTTATGTACCTTTGTTCATGAGGTATATTAGTGTACCATTTTTGTTTTCTTTTTTTTATTGTGGTATTTGGGTTATGAATTTGGAACTTTTTTTTTTTTGCATCTAACTCCATTTTTGTCATGGGAAGAATAGAATTTTCTCCTACTAGGTGTTCCTTAGTCTTGGGCATGGCATTTCCTGTGTTTGTGCAATGCCAGCCATGTTAACAAGGCATCTGGCTGTACCACAATATTATGTCCCTGCAATATCTAGCATCTCCTTTTTTCTCACTAAGCCACAGAAACTTGTTCTCTATCATCACATTCTGCTTATTTGCAGACTGGCTCTCAGTCAAGAGTCCCCAGGGAGACACTATATGTACTTCTGGTCCCCCTGATTCTGTGGCCCCACCTCCTCTGTGTCTGCTTTACTCTCTCTCCTCCACCAGCAGGACCAGTTAAATAATTTATGTTGTCCAGTGTAAAATGACATGTGGGATCTCTTATTCAAAAATAGGAAGAAACTGCCTTTAAAGTAAGAAACTATTAAGAGCTCTTACTTTCTTAGTTTTTCTCTTTTGATTTACCATGATTTTTAATTTTCCACTTAATCACCATTTTTTAAAATATTTAAATAGTAGATAGTATTTACTGCTAAACTGTATACTACAAAATGCCAGCTTTACAAAAGCAAGAACAAGAGTATATGTGGAATCACTGAAATCACATAATTCTCATTTCATAGCTTGTACACAAATATGCACTTTATTTTTGTCAGTATTGCAGAAACTGTAAAAATAAGCTCAACTTAAAAAAAAAATCACTGCATTTACTGGTACACTAGAATATCTAGTGATTCTGCCTGCCTTAGGTAGACTGGTTCATTAGAAAGAACTGAAGAGAAAGGAGGTATTATGGATTGACCAATATTTCTTGTTCTTTCTGTGTCATTTTCAGCAGAAATGGCCAAATATGGAAGTACCTTTGTAGTAGGGAGGAAGGGGCAGCATGGCAGGAAGCTTAAAGAAGCTGAATGGGAAAAGGGTCATGTAGTACTGAGGGTAAAGTAGCCAATAAAATTGTGTATAACCTATATGGATTAAACTTTGTTTCTTGCTTCTGTAACCTGCCTTCAGTGATATATATAAAGCAAGCCCCCTTTGTTCTTGGGGCTCAGGCTTTGGATGTGAATCTGCTGAGCTTCTGCTGGCCTGCTAACTAACATTGCTTCCTGAATAAGTCTCGGTGTCCCATTTCCCTGTTCTTGACTATCCCTCAACATTTCTGGGGTCTCAGTCTGGGATTCAGAAAAGCTGTTTTCACCTCCTTGTCACCTGAACTAGGCATGCCCAGTTTGTTGGGAGAGCATCTCAGCATGCACCAGCAGACCTGTTGATCCAGTGGAGGGACTTGCCTCTCCCAATGCACTGCAGAGTGAATCACTGTTGCACAAAGGAAACTGGAGAAGGCTAGGGAACCAATTGGGAGCCCCACCCATCAGACTGGTAAGAACCTGGGTTCAAATAATAGACCTGCCTTTAGGAAGTAGAAGGGGAGCCTGAGCACTTCCCAGAGGCACCTGAATAATCCTATCTGGAGGGGAGCTGTTTTTGTCACTCAGGTTTAGGGAGCAGGGAGAAAGTATGTGAGACACCTCCAGGAATTAGGGAGGTGGAACATCTACCATGTTTTTTCACCAGCAAGGTAGACCAGGATGGGGAACAACACAAGTAAAAAGGAAGCACTTTGGATAAAATACAAGAAACCTCCATTACTGGGGGAGGTTGAGCTTTTCCAGCAAATGGCCACAACTGAAGTTAAGGAATAGGTAACAAAAATTCAGTTCCAAAGGGGGAGACTCAAGAAAACAGATGCATCATACACCATTCCACTAGATAACCCTCTGGGTATGAGATAAAAATGTTTTTTTGAGAGTACACTCTAATTGTGTGTGTGTGTGTGTGTGTGTGTGTGTGTGTGTGTGAATTTGTTTAAAATGTTGGGCAAAATTTAATTTGCTCCTGGAATTCCAGCTCATCTTAAGAATGCTTAAGTTGACATTTTTTTTCTGGCATCCATAACTCATAAAACTTGTGTGTATGTGTAAGCATCTTCAAAATGGTTCTTAAAGTTAATGTGATATTCAAGGTAACCAAAAAACCAGAGTATTTGTGTTAAAGATCTCTGTAATAAACTGCTTAAGCTTTTTGCATATTAATAGGTAAACATTTGAGGATGGTTCTTATTATAGAGTCACTGTGAAATAATTGTTATTTTTACTCTGTTCTACTGCTACTTTTAAGAAAACCAATTTTCAAACTTATTTTAATCAGGTCTTACTAAGACATAGGCATTCAAAGATTAACACTGGCTTGGACCAGAGGAGAAAGAAAAAAGAATAAAAGGGGGGCTACAGGCTACAGCAGGAATCTTAAAATTTAGATAGTTAAAAAATGACCTTAGCCTGTTTCATTCTGTCATAAATGAAATGTGGGATTTAATTCTCCATTATAATACATGGGTCTATTAACAAATGGGCTTTCTATAAATTGTTTTTATACAAAAAAAATTGTAAGTTGCTTTCTCCCTGGTTTATTCATGCAAATATATGGCTCTAAATTAAAAGGTTTTATGAGTTATTTTCAGCAAGTAACTCTATATGTATGATATTAAGAATATGGTTTTTGAAAATGAAAGGTTAAAAAAACCTTTTAAATAAAAAAAGATTATGTGAAAAAAGTTTGTCCTCAAAATTGTCTCAAAAAAAAAAAAAAAAGATAAAGACAAACTCCCCCAGGGGATATAGAATAAGTTGTCATAAAAAAGATGGAGCTTATAAATGCTTATGTAAGTGATTAAGTTGACTAAAATCTACATTACATTAAAGGTTTTGTAAGGTCAAAATTTAATATACTAATGTTAAATTAAAACTTAATTCTCTAAGCTCTTAACAAGTCTGTCTTAAAAATATTGTCTTGTTCTTGATAACATTTATGAGAAAAAAAACTGTCTTAAAAAAAGATACTTGTTTTGTCAAGATAACTGTCAGAAATTTTTGGTGCTACAGGTTAATCCAAAAATTTATCAAGACAACAAGACTTCATTAAAACACACAGAGACAATAGGTGGCTGAACACCAAGAGTGCTGCTGCACTGATATGAGGGTTGAAACAGATTTACTTATGTAATGCATAGTAAAGAGAACAAAAACAAAGCTAAAAGGTACCCTCCAGATAGGCAAAAAAAAAAATCTCAAAAAGGAGCACTACACTGGAGATCAAGCCCTCCAGTCAATAAAGTGGAGATGTTAGTCCTACTCCTTCCACATGGCCTGAGATGGCCAGATTGGACCTGTTATTTTAGGGAGGCTCCATTGACTACAGGTTGGTGGGATCCTGCAGTATATCATGAGCCATGTGTTAATATCAACAATCTGGGATGTGATCCCTCATCAACATCTGAGCCATGATTCTTGGCCAAAGGTTTCCTAACTCCACACTTAATCCCCACACATATTTACCTGTGTTCTCTGGTGATTTTTGTCAGCATTTTGACTACTGAGATAACTGAGTTATAATTAAACAAGAGTTCATTTAAGAGTTGGTTTATGTAAAATTTTCTAGATGACCTCATAATTATGGTTAAATAACTATTGTCTTGGGTGATTCTGATGCAGTCAGTATCCTACATGTGTCTGTGACTGGGCTATTTGGGGTCAGACACTGTCCACCCCCCACATGATGAGAAAATCTAAAGTTTTACTTCAAGAACAACAACTAGACTAGTATGTATTATATAACCTCTATAAAGCTGTGGTACTCTTGTGATTCCTGTATGTTAAATATATTTATGTTTTTCAAGTACATCAAGCCTTCTAAAATACAAAATTTAGATAAACATGATATCAAAAAGTTAAAGGTATTGATATACTGTTCTGTTAGTTGCTAAATTGTCTATCAGAATTTTAACCATGGCTCTTTTAAGTTTTTGTCATTACAGTTCTGATCATTCTGGGGCATTTACAGTCAAGCCCATGGAAAATGACTCTAATAAATACTTATGTGTCAACCAGGTTAGCTTTTTGGGTGTCTGCTTTTGTTGGATTTTGTTATGAATTGTTTTTGTTTAGAAGCCCACTGCCTAAGAGCCACTCCTTCTAAGCCTCTTTGTTGCTTAAAGTTGGCCAAAAGGGTCTAGTTGGCACTGACTCCCACCTGATCTGCTCATTTCTCCCCCCAGAATGTGGGGCCAAAACCAAACAAATAAACAAAAATTCAAAGGAAAACAAATCCTCATGATGAGGGAAAAAATAACTAATTGAAGATCTTCATAACTAATAAAAGATCTTCATAACACCCTGAACGCACCCAATCTCATCTGGTCTCAGAGGCTAAGCAGGGTCAGGCCTGGTTAGCACTTGGATGGGAGTCTCTTCAGAAGAGACTGCTCAGAGACAAGCAGTTTGGAGACAAGGGGGAATGCTGTCAAGATTCAAGTGCAGTCAGTCATGCCAGACCTCTCAAAACTAACCAAAGCTGAGAGGATTGAGGAAATGGTTCTTATGCATGTGTGGCTATCTGGCCTTAAAGCTCTTTTAGACACAAACTCATATTTTTAGCTAGGGTCTTCTACTTAGATAGAGACAAAATAACAGTTTTTACTGATTCTAGACACATCCTTTGACACTTAAAGATGGTGCTTTTAACTTTTTTAAGCAATGCATTTTCCTTGGACATATATACTGATAATATATTGTTGCCATGGTAATTCTACTCAGTTAAAAAAACAAACAAACCAGGAGATGCTATCTGGGTAAAAGTATAAAATGTTCATCCATTAAAACCCCATTGGAGGGTCCTTTTGTTTTTAGTTTGGCTACACCCACTGCAGTTAAAGTAGCAGAAATTGCTCCCTGGATCCACCATAGCCAAGTAAATCCAGCCTCTCCCAAGTGGGAGTGTGTCCCTGAACCAGTTTCACCATGCAAGATCACTCTCCTAAATGCTTGTGCCCTTTCTTGGCAGGTCCCCATTTCCCTGGAAACAATAGGGGACCATGAACAATGGGATGGTAGCCCTGCTCTAGTCACTTCAGAAGCTGACTAGTCTACATACACACGGTGGAAGCTTAAACATGGGACATATTCCTGCTCTTCTCTACACACTTGGATTCTTAACTTTTGGATTGGCCCTTGCAAGTTTTCCCATATGTACTGAATGTTACAAGAGAGCCATTGTTGGGACCTCTGCACAGCCATACTTTGTATCATACACCCACCAACAGGTTGGTTGTTGCATTGGCTGTTATACTCCCCAGGTTTGAGAGATTGCCAGTAAGAGATACTGGAAGTCCCAGAGTACGGAACAATGCAGGCTACATTTGCAATGAAAAGTGAGGAGAGTGGGCCTGCTGGACCTATTTTGACATTGGGGAAGTTCTGATGGTGGGAGAGTCCAGGACTAGCTTGGGAACAACTTGTTAGTGAGACAGACACTGAGTGTCAGAAGTACTCTCAGCCAGACCAAGGCCGGCTGCCAATCAAGGCACTGGGTCACTGTATAATAAAATCAGAAGCAAATTAGACAGAGGATTAGACCTTCCAACAATAGGAAAAAATCTTTTTGTAGACCTGGTGGAAAGGATTGCCAAAGAACTAAAATGTCTCAAACTGCTGGGTGTGTGGAAGTGCCCTCATGGGTGAAAAACAGCCTTAAAAAACACCTCGAGGTTGGGGGGCCAACAGAGATAGGAAAAAGATGAATGGCCTCCCCAGAGGATCATCAAGACCTATGGACTAGACACCTAGGCACAGGATGAGAGCTGGGGTTACTGGACTCCCATCTATATGCTCAACAGAATCATTAGGTTACAGGCAGTCATAAAAATTATTACCAACTTGGAGTTACCAGCTAAACAAAAGACCCAAATGTGAGCAGTTATATATCAAAACCTCCTGGTTTTGGATTATCTTTTAGCTGAGGGAGGGAGAGTATGTGGGAAGTTCAATGGATCAGACTGTTACCTCCATATAGGTGACAATGGTCAAGCAGTAATGGAAATTGCTACTAATGTTAGAAAGATGACACATGTACCTATATAGGTGTGGAAAGGATGGGACTCACACAGTCTGTTCAGTGGGTGATTCTCTGCCTTGGGCAGATTCAAACCCTGATAGGGGCAATGGGTCTTGCCTTGGGAGCATGTTTGATGTGACCCTGCCTGCTTCCTTTGATATTGTGCTCCATCAGGACCATTATGGAGGCCAATATACAGAGAAAAACAGCCACCAGTGTAATGATGCTATGGAAGTACAAACCCCTAAATCAAGATGATGCACTTTGACCCTAGGTCAGTCTGAGCATCAAAGGGGGAAATAATGTAATAGGGAGGAGGGGGCAGCATGGCAGGAAACTTAAAGAAGCTGAACTGAAAAGCATCATGTAACACTGAGGGTAAAGTAGCCAAAAAAATTGTATATAACCATATATGGATTAAACTTTGTTTCTTGCTTCTGTAACCTGCCTAGAATGGTATATAAGGCAAGGCCCCTTTGTTCTCGGGGCTCAGCCTTTGGTTGTGAATCTGCTGAGTCGCTGCTGGCATGCTAATAAACATTGCTTCCTGAATAAACCTCAGTCTCCTGGTTCCCTGTTCTTCAGTATATCACAACACCTTGAGTAGGAAAAGATATGATAGGGCTTATTAGAATGTCAGTGCATTCTCTTCTGTGCTTCAATCAGACTCTTATTGGAGCAGAAACCTTGACCTCTAAGTGCCTGTCAGCTCCCCCCGCCTACTCAATCCTAGCTGTAACATGCTCACCTTGCACTGATCTGAATTGCACTGAACTCACTGGGAGCTAACTGGAATTTTGCGCTCATCCCAAATGCATGCAGTATGTGAATGAAAAAGCAGGCAAGCATGTTGCATGTGTCTCCAGGGTTCACATACATGCTCATTGGCCCTATTGGATTTTGATGAGAAAACACAAGTTCAAAGATGAAAGCATGAAGAATGTGTGAAAATGGAAATCATTCAATTTTGTTATGACTTTACATATTCCTAGATGTGTTTTTTGTAGAGTACAAAGTAATGATTATTAAATAATTAAGTTCATTTGAAAACTCTTAAGTCAGAGTGGATTATTATATTAAATAGTGATATGTTCATGTCAAAGAAATGTGATTCATCTGTTTCTGAGCAATTTTTTTGAAGTTGGAGTTCAATGCTGTGATTAAATTGCTGCAAGAGCCAGTGACTGTAACCTAAGGTGGGGGTAACAGGTGAATTGAGTATCTCACATACCATTTTCACCTTCATGATAATATTAAACATTCTGTAAAAGTAATTAAAGATAGGTGAAAGAAACAAAATATACTGTGTGCAATAACCAATGAGACTTGAACTTAAGAACCTTTTATTCAATGTAGAATGTTTTGATTTACTGAACAGTTAATTTGCCACCTTCTATGTAGCTGACATTTCTGATGCATGAACCCAGAAATTTTGCTGAAGTGATTTTCCTGTTTCCATCCAGATCTACATTCTCTATGTGCAACATATATTAAAACCATATTTAATTATTTAATTATTTATCCCCTAATATTTTATTTATTCTGCAGTAAGTTTAAATCACTCTTACTATAGTTATCTTTGTTCAACAATGTAGTAAGTTGAGAAGGCATGAATTATGTTTAAGTACTTAAATTTTCCAAACTCAGTTGAGAGTAATGAAAGTAGTTGGTTGGATTAAAATTACTAAATTATACCATGATTCTATGTGCATTTATAATAATTGGAAAATTAACAGTTAAAAACAGGTCAGAATAATGAGATTTAATTACAGTAACCATTGAATACATAGTCTCTTGACTCATTTCATGCTAAAGTAAATTTTATCTGCTTAAATGTTTCTTCAAAGAGCACATTACTACACATGGAATAATTCCCTCTGCCTTCGTTATTACTGGAGAATTATAAAGAAAAAATGAAGTATTTTTTGTCTCAAAATACATGCAATACTCTTTCCTACTGTTGCTAGGATACAATAGATTTCAGTCTCCTTAATGTTGTTTGATATAAAATAATTAAAATGTACTTTTGTCAGTAGTGGCACACAGATACTCAAATCAGTGTGATACTCTCTACATGACAGAAGACATTTTTATTTCGGTATGCATAGTAAGTAACATAACCCTTCTCCTAGAAGAGAAGGAACTTGAGAGTTTTGATCATAAATGTCCTTTTCAAAAACTTTATTAACTTTACTGTGTCATAAAATTACAAAGGTATTATCAGTTAACATTTTTCACAAACAGAAAAATACCTGAACATCATATTTCTATCTTGGTCAGACATTTACTTCCTGAATATGTTTAATAATCAAGTATATTGCATAGTTAAAATTACTTTTTCTAGTATATAAAATTTTATTCTTAATTGAATATTCAGTCCTTTATTGCTAATTTTTGATACAGTTGTATAAACTAATAGACCAGCTTCTCATATATTCAAGTAAGTTAGTAATTATCATTTCGAAAGGCATTTATTTCAGAATGTTTCTTCAGGATTTCTTTAGGGTGTTTAATGGAGGGAAATATTTTCTTGGTGTATAAAATTGTGTCCAATTTTATATTGGAAGATAAATCATATGTTTAAAAATCTATATAGATTATATTAATGATATTAACACATCAGAACCTATAAGATATTGTGCCATAGCTCATGACCATGATAGCATGATAGCATTATTTTTGTATTCCATATAATTCTTCAATAAATGATTACTAAATAAGAGATTTTGTCTTCATTGTTATATATGTATGTGTGTGCCTGAGTGTATGCCCTTTTATTTATTTATTATTTTATTTTTTTCTATCATATTTTATTGTTGTATTGGGGGTACATTGTAACATTTATAAAAGTGCTACAGTATATATTAGTTACATCCACCCCTGCATCATTCTCCTTTATCCCCTCTCCCTCATTCTTAGAATAGTTTCAACAGGTCTCATTGTCCAATTTTCATACATGACTACATAATATTTATACCATATTCACCCTCCTATACTTTTTTCTCCCTCCCACTGGTACCAACCCCCAGACAGGACCTGTTTTTATTTTCTTCTGGGCTATTCTCATGCTTTCAGTACAGATTCAATCACTTGAAGAATAGACCTGTCTCCTGAAATATTGAGTTTGCTATCAACTCACCCCTAAATTGCTGCTTTTTTATTTTTAAAGCAATAGGAAGAATATCTTGCATAAAGCAAATGCAAATTAAGAAATGAATAAAGTAAATGGATTACAAACTATAACACATACCAATTTGTTGAAACTAGAAAAGAGTAAATGTTTCTAATATTTCTTTCCTGTTTGCCACTTTATTAAGCAGTTCTTCATAAATACATCATTCTACAAATTTTGGAGAGCTTATTTAAAATTTTAAGTTGCTGTGAAGTCATTGGAAAAGTTGCAGAAGTTTTAGCATAGACATTTGGCCAGTTTGGCTCTGAGATTCTCATTTGTTAGCTTGCTTACTGGTGAAATGTAATAATGTTCTTAAGGTTTTCAAGGAACTTGCTTGTCTTGATCATTTCTCCAAGTGGATTCATTTCTCAAATGAGTTGCCCTATAGGTTATAAGAGTATCCACCAGTTTATTAGTTTCCCTTTCTATTAAGAAATAAAATATAAGTTTTAGAAACAATTTAGCAAAAATGTGAGTGTATGCATGTGCATCTCTTAGCTTAAGCACCCTTAACAACAAAGACACAGATGTTCATCTATGCCTAAGTCATAGATTCCTACCGCATCAGAAAAGATCTAACAATAAAAAATGATTTGATTTTATAAAAACATCACCACTTCAATGTTTGTATACATACATAAATATGTGAATTACTAATTTATATTACATATGCTAATATAATATGTGGCATCTTATTATAATTTCAAAGCAATGTTTGCATTCATCCACATCCTTTCTCATGTCCTTTGCCTTGTAGCTGTTGGGTGAAGGTGATGTTATCATGGCAATTATTTATCCATCCCATCTAAGACTTACTATAGTACTAATGCCCCATGTATATTTCTGGAAATCAAGTTGGAGCTGCTTAAAGATCAGTACATACATATAAGGAATGGTATTTAGAACCATATAATGTTGCTTCAAATGTAGCTGAACCAATGCACTGAGCATCCCTGCTTTGCCTCAACTAACCACTTTTTACCCTCTGCATCAATGGACTAAAATGGGCCCCATTAGATGTCATTTTTTTAATGAAAAAGTTGTCAGTGGTCAAACATACTGCTGTATTTCTGTCATCTGGCAATTATCTCCTACGAAGACTGCAAAAAGAGGAAGTATGATCTTTAATCATCGCCACCTCAGTCTCTTCCAGTCTGCTACATGGTTATTAGTGCTGCCAAAATTTTCCTTATTTTCTAAACATAAAATTTAAAAAACAGTTTAATAACTGGACTTAAAATTGACAGTAAAAAGAATTATATCTTTTTAAATATATTAAAAGTAGATGCACATATTTGTATTTATTAACACAGAAATTTAATCCATATATTGCAAAAATCGCAAAATCTAAAGTGTCCTTGAATTTTTTGAGTGAGAGGGTTGAATGTATTTTGTGAATCAGAAGTAAACACATATTCATGATTACTTAGATGAACTAGGATACTGTTTCTAATAATTCCCATTGCTCTATATAATAGAATCATACCCCCCAAATCTTCATGGTACTTCTAAATAAGCAGAATTTACATCTGCATCCCTTGAGCTTGGGGATTTTTCCATACAACTTAGTGTGGATAAAACTTCCAGTTCTGAAAAGAGCCTCTGAAAAATAATACATGTTTATATCCATGTCTTTTGCATGTAGTATAAAAAGAGAGCATGTCCTAGGGCACACTTACTCCTTTTAGTTTGTGTCTTAGAATGAGAAAAATAAGGAACAAATCTAAACTTGAGGTCAGCTGAGCTCAGTGGAGCCCAGCAAAATTCAGCTGATTTTAACATGCAGGATTGTCAGAGAAATAAATATGTTTTTTTTTTTTTAAAAAAAACACTAGTGTTCTGGAATTGCTTGTTGCTATAGCAAAAGACAAACACAGTCACAGTTGGCAAAGGAGAAGATAATTGTCAATTAACAGATGGAAGACAACTACAAGATATGTTGAATTAATCAATTAATTAATCTTTGTGACAAGTGTCAGCACATGGAAATTGACTTTACACTATTAGTTTGTTAGACCTATAACGAAATAAAACTAGGTGGCTTAAAACTGTAGAATTGTCTTATTGTCTAAAGGCAGAAAGTCTAAAGTCAACGAGGGTCATACCCTCTCCTGCCTCAGTCTAGATTCTAGGGTTTGCTGGTGGCCTTCTGCATTCTTGCTCTTCCACATGCACCATGGCCTTGGCATTTCACACGCTCTTCTCCACTCCATCTATGCCTGTCTGTGTCTGATTTCCGCCTTTAATAGAGACACTTTTCATGTTGGGTTAGGTCCAATCTAATGACTTCATTTTGGATCAATTATCTCTGTAATGTAATGATCCTACTTCCAAATAAGATCGCATTTTGAAACACTAAGGGATTAGGCTTTTGCCATAAATTTTTTGTGTGGTGGGGATGGAATAGTATAAAATTTGATCCATAAAAATTACTTCATGAACTGACCCTGTTAACTATTTCAATTGAAAATCATGATTACAGCATCAAGAATTACTGATATTCTCTGGTTATAGATACCTAAAATGCATAAGCAAATTTGCATTGCATATGAGGGTCTTCCTGGAGCTTGTGATAAACACTCAGGTCAAGAACTCCTGTCAATACCAGGAGTTCCTTATCAATACCAGTAGATGCAATATCATGTGTTACATGAAGTGGAATAGAAACTCTGAAGCACCTTCTAATTCTACGTCTTTAAAATGCTGGGATATACTTGTAAAATTTTTCCAAGTTGTGATATATCTATCTATCTATATATATATAGATATATATATCAAGTTGTGATATATATATCTATATATATATATATATAGAGAGAGAGAGAGAGAGAGATATTCATGAGTCTTCTTTGATCCATGATTATTCCAGAAATGGCTAAACCTACATTATTCTAAAACTCATGCTAAGTAATTCGTTGTTTGAAAAAACGGAGAGGTGTTTTGACACAGTGATTTATGTTACATATAAGCTTATATTCAAAGCATAATATTTTAAACATGAGGTGAGAAATAAAAGAAAAAGAATCAGATTTTCTTTTTGGGAAACTATGTTTTTGTTCTTAGAAAAGTCATATTAGATCATTTCTTTCATTTGTCTGTTTTATACCTTTCTTACTATTAAGATAATATGTGATATTTAAATATTACCCACCATTTTGTACATTGCTTGATGTTGAGGCCACAATAAACCTTGGTAATATTTGGAGTAAAAAGTGGATATATCCCTTCTTCAAATGGCTTGCTTTCTTCAGATAGGAACTGTATGTTTTCCTCTAACCACCATGGTTCTCTCCATAATTCCTCTCCCACCATGTTTTATAACAACTCCTTTGAAGAATTCAATCCTCAGTATCTTGTAGCCAGTTCTTCAGTAGGGCTGGGATAAGACCTCAAAAGCACCATAGCAAAAGCAAAAATAGACAAGTAGGATTATATTACTCTAAAACTCTTCTGCACAGCAGAACCCTGAGAGGAAAACGCTTAGAACAAAGGAAATAGGAGTTGTTTCCTCAGCTGGCTGAACACGAGGCAGGGGTCCATGCCACTGCTATTCCAAAGTTGTCTAGGTCCTTGGTGCTAATGCTTGGTTTAGCAATAATTCATTTGATTCTCTGAATTACACAATGTCCATCCAATCAACATTTTCCACATTAATCAATCTCCATTTTATTATTTGTAGCCCACAATAGGAAAATCCTATATTACTAGCTCTGTGACAGCCAGGCCTCTTCTTGAATGCCTTTTTGTAACAAGATGGAATTGTAGAAAGCATATTGAGCTACAAATTCATCTGGCTCCATTATAATCACTTTAATTTCACCTGAAATACCGCAATAGTCTTTCCTGAATTCAACCTCTCCAGTCCACCTTGTATGTTACCATCAGAATGACATTTTTAAAATTAAGGCAGACAATATCACTTCCAAATTAAAATTTCCCAAACCCATCCCATGAGCTAGTAAATATTCTTTGTGTTCCTCATACACAGCATTTGATGTCCTGCACTGTGATGTGAGCTTTACATTTTAGCTATACATTTGTATGTGAGTTCTCTCGTGTGTAATAAAATTTCTGAATACCACAAATATGGTCCTAAGTATTGTGATATTACACCTTTTCTCATGTTCTTCCTCCACTTAGAGTGTACAATCTGAGTCTATTTTTGACAGAATTCTACCCAGATATTAAGTTAACATATTATTCTGCCTCTTAGTAAAAAAAATCCTCACGTTTTATTGCTCCTTAAATTGATTGACTTTAAGATCAGCTTTGTTATTCTCACAGTATATATTTTTAAATTATTTAATAGTTAATGTAAATGTTCATCTATATACTAGAATAAAATCCTAAAACAAATATTGGTACCTTGGGGTGATTCCCCCAAACACCTTGATATTCTTAGCAAATATTTTTAGTTTGAGTAGAAAATTGAATTATTCACATCAATTTTTTCCCTAGTGTCAGATAATGTTCTAGATAGGTTACAGTAAGCATCAAGTAACACAAGATTCAAACTTGCTAATGAAACTAGAAAGTCAAAATGCCCAGCTAGCTTTTTAGAATGTTCTAGCACCATTTTCACTTGTCTGGATTCTGCCCTGCTTCAAATATAGTGTTAGTCTCAGATTATGGCAAGTCTGAAATTCACACATGGACTTTGATATACGCAGAACAATAGAGATGGTATTCACTTTGTTTGTTGGTCAACTTTCTGTCATTGTGACAAAGCACTTGACATAATCAACTTATAAAAACTGAAGATTTATTTTGGCTTATGGTTTAATAGATTTCAATCAGCTCCATTGTTTTGCGTTCGCCATTATGATGAGGAATGCATTGTGGATCAAAGTTGCTCACCTCATGGTGTCTGGGAAGTAAAGAGAGAGAGGAAGCACTCCAGGAAGTCCCAATGTCTCCTTCAAGGACACATCACCAATGAAGTAACTTTCTTCCACTAATGGACACTTTTTTAAAGGTTCTACTCAACACCATCAGATAGGCACCAAGCCTCCAACATAAGAGCCTTAGAGGTACAATTAAGATGAGAATCGTAACAGTATTTTGTGGTAGGCACCAAGCAGAGGCATTTCATTACTAGAAGATCCAAAGGCTGAGAATAGGTGATGTGCCTCTGTTGATTGCAATTCCTGTGAGAAAAAAATTGCACGCAGTGTTTGGTTTAGGCCTGGGCCACTGAACCAATTTGCAATACAAATAAAATATCTTTAGTCCCTCAGGCACACCTCCCCTTGAGACAGTGGGCCCACTGGGTGTGGGGGAGAATGGTTGCTGAGTAGGAGAGAGACACACTGTCAGTTCACTCAGACTGCATCACTGCAGCTCACATTCTTCGCCTGATCATATTCCACAGCTACACGATTTCATATACTCCCTCCCAGACAAATGCATGAATGAAATATAAGCAGAGGTCTTCAGTTTTTTCTCTCCTGTTTCCCTTGGTGATTATACCTGTAAACTTTCTATGGTGCCCATTGGCAGCAATAATTCTCTGACAAAAAGATGTCAAATCTATCTCACTGAGTCTCTGAAACCACCTCAATAGCTGCCAACCTTTGGACTTCTTATTAGGTAAGAAAAATGAAACTCTGCTTAAGTCAGTGGAATTGTGGTTTATATTTCAATCAGGTCATAGTATAACTAAATGATATGGTGGAAAAGCAGCAATTTTCACTCCAGCAAACATAGAAATAGGTGTGAAATCCAAAAATTGAAAAGAGGATTACTTAGTTCTGCTTTTGACATGCTACAAAATGTTCAAATGAGAACTTCATTGAACTTTAGCTTTTACCATGTATAAAGTGACTGTATAGAAAGAAGTACAAGGGAGATGATATCCAAAATTTCCTCTTAAAAATTCTAGTAATTGGTAACTATACTTACAAAAGCTCTTATAAGATGTTGGCTGAATGATTTATCATTTTAAAAATATTTTGTCAAGTATTTTTTTTTAATTTTATGAACTTTCATCATCTTTGGAAAAGATACTTACCTCTTAACTGAGTAATACTGTCTGCTCTCTTATAGTGGGGCACAGTCAACTCAGATGAGGCATGGCTGGCCCAGGTGAGACACAGCTGGCCCAGGTGAGGCACAACTGGCTGAGGTGAGGCACAGCTGGCCCAGGCAAGGCACAGTTGTCCCAGGGTCCCTGGATGAGGAGAGACCAGATTTCTTCTCTACCACTTCATGCTGGTTTTGGCAGCCTTGTTTATAAATCATTCCTTTTGATGTGTCTTATAATAGATCATTTCTCCTCCTTTCCAACTTATTTTTCTCTGTATTTCAAAAAATCTGTTCACTACATTTTTTTCAGAGAATAGCTCTCAAAGTATAATTCACAGTCCCTGAGGACCCCCAGACACTTTCAGAGGGCCTTTGAGTGAAAAACCTATTTTCTTGATAATAATAGAGTGTCACTTGCCTTTTCCACTGTGCTAACATGTGCCCTGATGGTGCATAGACAATGAAGGCTAAAGCAGCTTATCCCTGAGCACCTATTAAGGCACAGACACCAGATTGTGCCAGTCCCCAAACTCTCACTGCACATGTTTACAGAAAGAAAAATAAAACCAGTCCCATTTTAACATATGCTTGGTGAGTCAGTAAAAATTATTGATTTTATTAAATCTTAACCCTTGCTTGGACATGTTTATATGTTTTGAGAGATGACATGAGAAGTGCAGGCTGTAATGGTAATACAGCCTCAGAGTATTGCCTGTCAGGAGGAAAAGCAGGTGAGATATGGTTGGTTTTGTGAGCAGGATGAACTGATTTCAGCATGGAGCACCATTTTTCCATGAAAAGATTTCCTGACAAGCATATTGTCATTATATAGATTTGGGTACTCAGAAGCCATTTCTATAAAAATTAAAAGAAGTAAACACATTCCTTCAGGGAAAGTCACTGGTAGTTTTGTTTGTTTGATTCATTGATTTTTGTTTGTTTGGTCATTGTTATTGTTTTGGGCCAAATTTGGCATTCTAGTGAAAGTTACAATTTTGTAAAACAGTGTGTGCCACCATGAGCTAGGTGGTCTTCTCATACCAAAGACTTGTTGATGAGATTAGTAATGAAATTATGAAAATGACTTGTCATTAAAAATGTGATCATTATTTAGAAGATAAGTTAAGTTAATCAACAGTTTCCAAATTGTTGGTACATGATGTTGAGTATAAAATCATGCATGGGAAGGATGGAGAAAGACTGATTAATAGATACTAAGCTATAAATAGTTAAAAAAAGGCATTTTAGTATTTTACTGCACAGTAGGATGACTATAGATAATAATATTCTGCTATTTTTAAAAAGAATTATTTTTAATGTTTTCACAATAAAAACGATGTTTTAGAAGATAGATTTGCATGATGCATGTACATACACATATATGTATATATATATATATATATATATATATATAAACATCAGGTGGGACCTTGTTATTTGCAATTCTTACATATCAGTTACAAATAACATCTGTGTAGCATGCATGAAACCCTGGGTTCTAGTGTCAGCACCACCAAAACAAACAAAGAAACAAACAATTGTCCCCCCAAAAACAAAACAAAAGAGAAAATTAATAAGTCAAAGATCTTTTCAAATGACAACTTTGAGTAACATGTTTGTATAATAGAGAGCAGAGAGTAATTAGTTTACATGCATTTATATGTAGGTGCATGGATGTGTGTGAAAGTTTAAAAGACAAAAGATATAGGTGAAATAAAAAGATTCAGTCACATTAAACTGTTCTTCATTCATTCAAAAATTATGATTTAATTCACATCCAATATTATGCAAGATATTATAAAAAATAACAAGCATAAATGTTTCTTGTGCTTAATCAAGTAGCACAGATATAGTCTAATTGGTGTGACAACCTGAAAACAATAAAGAAAAATGTTCTTGCTAGAATCAGTGGTAAAGTTATATAATTATGCTTTTACTTAATAAAAGTATAAGTAGAAAATATAAAGCATATCATGTTTGTAAAATAATTTCACTTCATTTACTGTAAGTACATGCATTTAATATTATTATAGTTTAATATCTATCACCTTGTATTTGTTGTCTTAGTTTTAAGGTTTGCTGACATTTATCCCTCTAAGCATTTGAAAAAGAATGTTTAGTATGCTAGCACACTAGGCTAACAGAAAGCTGGATGGTAGAGGGAAGGTTGTTCAGTGTGGTGCAGGATTCTCTGCCCTAGATTCTACCAGCCTTCTCCTATCATTTCAAACTCTGACCCTCATCCTAATATAGTTTTATTGGCTACACCATTATACCTTTAAAAATAGAGTTGGAGAAATGATCTAAAACAGGAGAATGAAAATGAATTAGGGAAATGAGAAATGAGTGTATGACTTCTGTAAAACTCAAGAAGGATTACTTCAGAAAGCCTAAGAAAGATGGAATGTAGCCTTATTAAATATCTGTGGCACAAAGTAATACCTTAGAGGAGACAGCTCTCAGCAGTTCTCTTCTTCTGTTAAGGATAGAGCAAGGATAAAACTGCTTATTTATAGAATCAGGGTCATTCAGTTTATTAAGCATATGGAAATTTGTATTATGAAGATTTCTAAATCCTGGATGAAGTTATTGAAAGTTTTAGTACAATAGAGTGTGTACTCAGTTCTGCACCATGACCAGTTAAGACAGTTCATTGAGTCTGTTTTATAAATAAACAGCAGGAACAAAACAAACAACAGTAAGACCATGTGGTCAGGGGAGCCAGGAGGACATACTTGCCCAATGTTTCTCCAGCCTTTACCTGATGTGACCCCACACTTGATCACTCCAGGGAACATTCTTAGATTCTAATTACAACTCTAAGTAATTTTCTGCACAAACCAGAATGAAATTCATTAACCAATGTCTGCTTTTAGTGTTGCATGACATATGGCTTTGGTTATTTTGTTATACAAAATGCTGTTACCTTCTAAACAAGAGAACTTTCCTATGCTCAATACCTTGATATATGGGAGTACAAAAGTTTGGGAGCAGAATATATGGATCTGAGAAGAATTGTTCTCCATTGTGTTGGAAAGAAGAAATTGATTTTAGGATCTATGGATGAATTTATTAAGAATGAAAAGAGGATTAAGAGTGTTAATTTTATTTTGTTTGTTGAGTTTTATCACTGAGTGGCAAAAGATGTTGCTAAAATATTTGAGGTTGGAAAAACACATAAAGAAATTCTCAGCATCCCTGTCCATAAAGGAAATGCAAATCAAAACCGCACTGAGATTTCACCTCACTCCTGTTGGAATGGCTATCACCAAGAATACAAACAAGAACAAATGTTGGCAAGAATGTGGGGGAAAAAGGAACCCTTATACACTGCTGGTGGGAATGTGAAATAGTACAACCACTATGGAAAACAGTATGGTGGCTCCTCAAAATACTAAAAATAGAACTGCCAAATGATACAACAATTCCACTCCCTGGTATAAACCCAAAGGAATGCAAGTCAGGTTTACAATAAAGACACCTGCACACCCATGTTTGTTGCAGCATTATTTACAATAGCTAAACTATGGAAACAGCCAAGATGCCCCACTACTGATGAATGGATTAAGAAAATATGGTATTTTCCTACTGAAACTATTCCAGGAATTGGGGGGTGATAAAGGAGAATGGTGGAGGGGGTGAATTCAAGTATGATATATTGTGAGAACCTTTGTAAATGACACAATATATGCCTAACCAGCACAACAATAAAAAATGTATGATTTATATACAGTGGAATTTTATTCAGCCACAAAGAATAATGAAATTTTTGTTACTTGCAGGTAGATGGATGGAACCAGAGAACATCACTTAAGTGAAATTAGCCAGGTACAGAAGGCCAAAACCTGCATGTTTTCCCTCATATATGGAAAATAGACCTTATACAAATACAACAATGTTATGTAAAACAGGTCATGCTAAGGGGAGGTCACATATGAGATGGAGGTAAAAGAAGGAAGTTAAGAAGGTGAATATGGTTGATGTATTCTCTATACAAGAATGAATGCAGAATTTTTAAATGTGTTGAAACCACCAGAAGAAGGCGATTAAAGTAGAAAGAAGAAAAATAGGAGATGAGCTAATTGGAGAACTAAAAACAGGTCCTGCTTGGTACCAGTGGGATGGGGGAGAAAGTGGGAAAAGGGGCTTAGGGAATGAATATAGCCCAAATACTGTGTAATATGTATGTAATGAAAAAAATGAGACCTGTTGAAACTATTCCAGGAATGGGGGAGGGGGAATAAAGGAGAATGGTGGAAAGGGTGAATTCAATTATGATATATTCAATACATTGTAAGATCTTATGTGGATGCCACAGTGTACCCAGCACAATAAAATAAATTAATTAATTAAAACATTTGATGTTGGCAGCACATTCCCAGTTTTGTAAAAGGAACATAAATAGTAGATTATTTTAACCAAAATTCTGGAAACTATTCAATTATCACCATCTCTCTACCCTACCCCCAATCTTTAGTACTCATATAATGAAATGTTAGGCTAGTCTGGATAAATTTCTCATGGAAAGTACTGTTTTTAATTACAATGGAACTCTAAAGAAACCAGCTAAATGGACAGGGGAAGAATTACATCAAAGGATAAGTTAAAATTTCTATCTCCCTGCTTCTTACCTTACAGTGTGTTATGAAATTTAATAATACTAGAGAAACTTTTGAATAAACAAAGACAATTAGATATATATAATTCCATATTATATACTGCATCTAATTACATATATATTATATAATATATATATTTAGAATTATATATACATATATATGTGGGTCATTGTTGCAAGACCCCCACATATTACTTCTCAATTATATATTAAATTTAAAAGAAGACTCTCACATTTAAACTATATATATGTATATGTGTATCTATATACATATATATATTCTGAGAAATAAGTCATTATGTTCCAGCTAATTAAAACATTTGAGCAAGATTCTATCTTGTAATTGGAATTGCAGATATAAAAATGAAACTACTGGTAAGTTTGAACTAACTAGACGTGATATGTTTTTCCCTGAAGCCTTACTATAGTAACTCATCTTGCTAGTGCCGCCAGTCAAAGCACACTGTCTAGGGACATCAATGAGGACATCATTACAACCAGGAAGGAATATGTTGTTTTATGTATGACACCAACTATATCTGCAATGAGATATGCTTTATGCACATTTCTAGCAAGCTAGAGACAGATCGCTAAGATGATCAAGAGTAATGACTTTTTGAGGTAAGATTAAAAGATGGAAAGTCTGGTAAAAGCTGAGAGGTTTGTTTTTAGTCCTAAAATGACTAATGTTGGAGAAGAAATAATCTTACTTTTTAAAATGTTTCAAGTTTTTAAACCAAAATAATCATTGACTTCCACGATGACTATTACAGTGAGGATAAAGGGATGATATTCAGGTTCACCCAAGGTAGGGAGAAAGGATCAGGTGTGTGTTCCCCTCTGAAGCCTGATCAGACCACCACTACCTAAAGCCAAGCTCAAGATAAAGGGGACAGAACAGACTTCATCACCTTTAAACTTCCGGGGGAAGGGTGGTGGGAATAAAGCAACTTAGAACACAAGCTGTTTATGCTTTGGCACTGAGGACATATCATCAGGGAATGGAATGAAGAATACAACCTACAGACCTCCACCCCATGCCAAACCCAAATTCTCAAAACAGGATGTCTGGGTTTCACTGTAGGCATCACTACGGCTATTGCTAAGCATACTCATGTAGCAGTAAGTTTTCCTAAGAACTGATATAATGAGCTGTAGTATTAACAAAGATTGTCCAAAACTTAAGCACTCAAATTTAGTGGAAGCAATCAATATTAATATGGAGTATTTACATGAAGAATTTAAATGATCTGGTCACACTCAAGACAAGGTTTTGGTTACTAAACATATGCTTTCCTAAGACAGACACTACTTTGGTATATTATAAACATAGGCCAATATTAACACTTCCACCTTTACTTTGTACAACATCAGAACCCACTAGGTGGAAGAATTAGGTGTGATATGCCACTGGAAAAGTACTACCGAGTGGAAAATGCACTCACAGTACAGAAGCGCATCTAGAGTGGCTCCAGTTAGTTGCTAACCTTGTAAATGGAGCAAAGCACAAAGAATCAGCCTGTGATTTGGGTGTGTCTATTGTCATTTTTCTTCATCATGAATGGGAATTTACTGTGCATCTGACATTCAAAATTCAGACATGAATATTCTTTGAATCATCAACTTCCAAATTTAATTATCAGCTTCTCTCTTGCCAACTCATTACCATATAAAATGTAGAGTGGATACATATGTAACAGGAATGAATAATAGTGTTCATAGCAGTGAAACATAATTAGCAAATTATATTTGACTTTCTCTTTGGAGCCAAGGTTAGTAATTGGTTTAAAATCAGTTTATTTGCTTTAATTTTCCTAGTGATCAGGATTATATGTATGCTGGAAAATTTTTTTCAACTCTATTGAATGTCATTCTACTTTTTAAGCGAGAATCCAACACCCAAAAATAAACTCAAAATTTTTTAATGAATTTATGTCTTTTAACATATTTTTCTTGTTCATTGCTTAGTGAATACCTAAATTACTGTGTTAAAAATAATAAAGGGATTTAAGAGCAAATATTTCACTTTCAAATGCTTAAAGCAACTTGAAAATACTAAGTGTTAACACAGATTATATTTAAATTGAGGATTTCAGGATAGTTGTTGTTTAAGAGGAGAGAACACATGGCATTGTGCCTCAGGATCATGAGACAGAATTTCTAGGAATCAAACATGGTTCCCCATGGCCTAGTGTCCAAGCTACTCTTCCAGGGAAGACAAGAAATGAGAAACTTCATGGGGTGCTGTCCAAATGAGGAAGCTATCATCAATGTATACCAGAGCTCATCATCACCCACTAATAGCTTTATCATGCTTTTGGATTTCACACAGCAACTCTCAATAATATCAGAAGAGTAATGGGAATTTAATAATTGCACTAATTGGCTTTGCTATTGCAGATATTAGCAATTGGTCACATGTCCAACATATATGTTTTACACCATGTTCTTAATTATTGTGATATTTCTATTTATGTTCTTATACAAGCTAAGAGAACATGGGACAAGAGTGCAATATTTGTACCTTCTTTGTTCTGATTAATAACTCTTTAAACAGCATATTTTGCCTCAAAATATTTGCGAATTTTTATACTTTCTTTCAATAAAAGTAATTAAATAATTTGTATTTTTACACTTGGGTTTTCTTAATAAATGTTCCTCCATTGTATTCTTACACTAATTGTATTCATTTATTAATATATATGACATTTTTTCTCAAATATTACCTTTTCCAAAGTTCTTGAACTTGCAAGCATGATTTTAGATTAATTTCTAAGTGTTCTCCTGGGCTTGCTTACTATTATTTTATTCTTAGCACTTTTGGCATAATTTGTAATTAGTTAATCTTCTAAAAAAATAAACACAAATTCCCATCCAACAGGAATGTCACATAGCTACTAGATTATAGTCCTTTAAGTTTCTCACACTCCTTGCCAATCTGAAATTCATTCCTTTTACTAAATTTCACCCCAACGTTTTATTGTACTTCATTTATTGTCATCATACCCCTTAAAAGCTGTCCTTTGGTAGTCTTTCTTACCTAGTGAAATGCTTGCAACTTTTATAATTTAATTTAGTACAGTTATTTTATTTATACCATAAATTATTTCAAAAATCATTATCATAATGTATATACTTTTAATTTGAAGATGCTACCATAAAAGGAAAACAGATTAAGGAAATAAAATCAAAACAGTAGATTTTTGATTCCTGTCTATTGTTCATTATTTTTAGATTGTAACTTGGAAAGTTCTCAAGGTGCAGTTCAGAGAACACTACCCTAAGAGGACTGTAATATAAGAGCAAGGAATTTCCACTGAAAGAAGTGCATGATACAGGATATACACTTCACTAAGGACTTCTTAGAGAGGCTCAGAGACACAAAGAAAGACAAAACCTTGGTCCCTGGATACTTGGAAGCACCTTCAGTTACAATAAACATAAAATACAACCCAAATTCCAGCTGGTTGCATATAGATACTTACATTGGAGGCTTCTCTCCCTCAGTTACTTTTTCCAAACTGTCATGACTTGCTTCAGATATTACAAGGCAAGATGAAAGTGAGATAAATCAGAGTCTAAAGAGAAACACTACTATCAGAACTAGTCTCAGGTATGATGTAGGTTTTGGCATGATTACACAAGAAAATTTAAAAACAGTGATGAATCTTTACATGTTACTATTAATTACAAATTTGATTACAAAATTATAAGTAATATAATTAATATGTTCATGTAAACAAATAAGACAGCATATAAGAACAAGGGTAGCAGAAATTAAGAAGTAGATGTTCTAGGGTCAGGTGTGGTGACTCACACCTGTTAATTCCAGACTCTCAGAGGTAATGATAGGAGAATCACAGTTTGAGGCAAGACTGGACAAAATTTAGTGAAACCCTATCTCAAAAACAAGCCGGAGGTGGTAGCATACGCCTGTGATTCCAGCTACTGTGGAGGAATCAGCATCATGGCTTGAGAAGAGCAAAAGAATTGGGAGCAAGAGTCAAATGATATAGTGTTGCCTAACAAACAGTACATCCTGAGTTCAACTGCAGTACAGCCAAAATAAAAAAAAAGTGGAACTTCTAAGAAAGAATGAAAAGAAAATGCTAGAAATAATAATTTTAAAAAATTGTAAAAGAAACAAGACATGTCTTTCATAGACTTATGTTAGTTAATTTTGCAAGTCTCAGAGACAACTTAAAGGAAGAATGATTTATTCTGGCTCGCACTTTCAGAGGGTTCAATCCATGGTGGCTTGGCACCCTGCACTTGGGCAGAGCATCATATGGCAGGAGTAAGTGGCAGAAGAGCTTCTTCACCTCATGATGGACAGCTGAGGGGAAGGAAGGGATCAGGGCCAGGTTTAATTTTCAAAGGCATGCCCCTGGGACCTATTTCCTTTTGGTAGGCCCCATATCCTAGTTTCCAACATCTCTCAAAATGGTACCACTAGCTCTGAGGGACATTACATATTAAATCATAACCTTCCTTGCAAAAGCTCATGACCATTTTGTAATGCAAAATGCATTTAGCTCATTTTTACTAGTGTACAAATTCTAAACAGTTTCAATATTGTTTAAAAGTCTATGTCCAATGTCTCTACTGAGACTCAAAGCAATCTTTTAGCTATTTGAGATCCTATAAAAGTAACAATACAGGTTACATACTTTCAATTCAGAATGACACATTCCCATTCCAAAATGAAGGAAATGATACAAAGAAAAGAGGGACAGAACAAAGCAAGACCAAAACCCAGAATGGCAAATATTAAATTCTGTAGCTCTATGTCAGGCTTCTGAGGTGCTGGTGCTAATTGCAGCTCCATAGTCTCTGTTTTGGGCTGGTTCTATTTATTTCCCACTGTTTTCTTTAGCTGATGCTCCACATTCCAGGCATCTCTAATATCCTGGACTATCCATTGTAACTTAGGCTTCACCTTTGTAGCTTCATGCATTGCCCTCACAAGGGCTGTTTGCAGGGACTCTGAGCCAACCACATATGGCTTGGTCTCCTAAACTTTCCCTGGAAATCCAGGGAGAATCCTCCATGACCCTGTAATTTTTGCATTCTTCATGCCTGCAAAGCCACTATCACATGGATGAATGCCAAGATCTGCTGCCAGCTCAGGCAGTAGTGGGGCTCCCTTGGACCATGGCTGCAGTGGCCTCAGAATGCCTGGCAGCTGAGAATGGTGAAATGAATGCTGGGAGAACAGTTTATAGTCTTCCCTTTGAGAGCAAGGTGCCCCAGTGGTATTCTCATTTTAAGGAAAAGTCTTTCAAATGAGTTTAGTCTTTCATAGACTTGAGCCTGGGATAGGTGGAGTCTGGCTAATTCCTGAGATACCTTCAACACATCTTTGCTATTGTCCATGGCTACCAGTAGAACTAATCTCTTCAGCATTCACAAATTTTTTGGTTCCAACTTTACATGTACTTCCTTTGTGCCCAAATTTAAGTTTTTGAAATCCTTGTGCTTTGCTGTTTGTTTCTAATTCTCACTATAAACTCAGCTAAAAGCAGCCAGAAATAACCGTGCCACAGCTTGAGGAGGCTCCTTATAATCTCCTCTAACCAGTTAGTCTGTCACCATTAAACTCATTCTCCCACAAAGTCTCAGGGCATAGACAGAATGTAGACAAGTTCTTTGCCACAATATATAACATGAAAAGCCTTGAATCCAATACACAAATAGATTCCTTGTTTCCATCAGAATCCTCATGAGTATAGTCTTTACTGTTTCTAGTCCTATCAACATTCTAGTCTTCTGATCTTCCACCAAAAATGTACATTAAGCTCTGCTTACAGCATTCTCGGGTTTCTATAGCCTGCTCCACTAAACTTTCCCAAATTCCTCTCAAATCAGTTTCAAAGGCTTCTGAGGCACATTATTATATAAAGTCATAACAATGAATCTAATTCTCTGATATCAATTTTAGTGTTTTAGTTGCTTTGGCAACAGCTCTGATCACATTGTCTGAAAGAAGAATTTAAAGGTGGAAAGACTTATTTCAGCTCACAGTTTTAGAATGTTCAGTTCATGGTTGCTTGGCCAATGTTCTTGGGCAGCACATTCTGGTAACAGGACCTTCTTCATCTTATTGTATTCAGGAAGCAGAGAGTGGTAAAAGGACCTGGACCAGGTATAAACTTCAAAAGCACAACTTCTAGGGCCTACTTCCTCATGCCAGTCCTTACATCCTAAAAGTTTTGACCATGACTCAAAAGAGCACCACCAACTGGAGACAAAGCACTCAACACATGAGCCTGTGGATGTTATTACATATTCAAACCAGGGCTCCTCAGCAGAATGGACATAGCCAAAGGAAGACTCAGTGAGCCCTGTGGGTGTTTTAATTGACTCCCTAAACTGAAAGGCAAAGAGAAAAACAGTTATATAAATTCAGAACAGACCATCCATGAAGTCTGGGACAATTTCATAGGTGCTATATACACATAACAAGGAAAGCAGAAGAGGGACTAAGGAGAACATAGCAGAGAAACATTTGAAACATTTGCCAATGTTTCATGGCTTTTCATACCTACACATCACTATAAATGCATTTGCTTCCATTCCCCACTGAAGAGATAGAAGAGACATGCAGTGAAGTCATACCCAATACATGATACTAAACCCAAAAACTGTGTCAGTTATGAGTTTCTTCTGCTTATTGCTTAAATATAGCATGAATCTCATATTATGTTTAAAGGAAGTTTACTAACCAAACCCCTGTGCTATTATATGCCATTAAAATTATATTTGTAACTATATATATGATAAAATCCTTGGCATGACCAAAATAAACCATTTGGGACCATTGTCTATGGCTTTACAGAAGTGACAAGAGGAGCTCTGACATGGTGGATGTCCTCATTGTCTGATAGACTGGGTGATAAAAGGACTAACTGCTGCTTTTACTCGTGTAGAATCTTGTGAGCTAGAAACAGTCAAAAAACTACTCTTTGTTTTGTTTTGTCTTGTCTTGTTTTTTGTTAGTCCCCTGGTAGTTTATGCAGATGAATGGAACAAAACAAAAGAGAAGACCCATGGAAGATGCTTCTCACTGCTACAACAGTCATTGTACCACCAGAGTTGTTCTTTTGTTTCTTTTTGTATCTACTGTAAAAAATATGGTGGAATAAAAATCTTCTTTCTTTCCTTTAGAGTTAGCCAAATAATGCTCGATTTTTTTCTGATGATTTTGATGACTTTATTTTGAGTATTTTTATTATGGTTTTACTAGTTATAATTATTCCTGGCACTAGGCTGTCTCAACTTCCTCCAAGGGTATTATTTTTCTTATCTAGACTAGATAACATGGCTAAGGTTGTATATGAAGATTTTTTTCATGCCTCAGTCTTTCTCTCTCTATTTCCCTTTTTACATAGGCTTCCACTCTGTAAAATAAACAAAAATATTGCAAACAAAAAGCATTCCTATTCAGGACAGAGCTCTTAGAAAATCTGTGGCCCTTTGTTCCCTTATCTGGTAAAAGAGTTGTTGGAACTTGATGACAAGGAATGAACATCAAATTATCTGGAGAAAGGTGTAAAATATTTCATGTTAGGACTATGTGTCTTCCAAAGTTTGTTAGAAGGCCAGGAGTAGTCTATTCATGTAATCTCTAAGTTTGTCACTTTTATTCTGAGATCTCTCTCTCTCCCCATCCCACCTTTTCAAAAGTTGTTCTCTCTCTTTCCTCAATGTGATATCCCTGACACAGAAGATATAGATATTCCTACACTAGGAAATTTTTTTATGAGGCAATATTTATTTTTTTGTTCATATTCTCTCTTTATAATTCTCCTTTTATCTCCTAGTTGATTACTTAGATCTGCCTAGAAATGTTCTAGAAGCTAGCTGTAGTATAGTACAGGCAAGATCCACTGCCTAACTGAGAACACCAAGTTAAAACTGGATACAGACAGCTAACAGATCTCGCATGATACTCATTTGATTAGTGTTGAAAAACAAACTAATTTGAAACTCAAAGTCAGTTTTGAATTATCTGCTGCACCATTTTCTATTTTCTGAATCTAGCAATGCTGTTTGAGAGCTGCTGATCAACACCAGCGAGTCAGTGTGCAATAAATCAGAAGAGAAACACTGAATATTTCTCTACTTTGCTGAATATATCAAATGGAAGATTATGAATTTCACAGGCTGCGTAGTTTGTCTTGCATATATTCATAAGTATATAAGGTTTTCATTTATTTATTGTTTATCAAGCTACGTAATTCTAAAAAACATTACTTTGTTTTGTACTTGGAATTCATAATTGAACAAAACATTCTTTTGAATTTTCTATCACGGGCTTTTTCTATAACTCAGAAATCCAGGAAGTAGTGAAGAGGTCAAGTAGAGATGAATCAATTCAGGTTATAGTACATATGTGCATGGAAGCAATGCTAGGAATCTCTCTGTATAGCTATCCTTATATCAAATTAGCAAAAGTTCTTTGTCTCTCTTATTATTGCTTACGTCTTCTCTTCAACAAAATTGCAGAAGAGGGCAGAACAGGTTCTGCATGGAAACGAAGGAGGTGAGAGGGAGAAGGAGGGGGTTGGGGAGAGAGTGGGGGGCAGGGGGGATAAATGGCCTAAACAATGTATGCACATACAAATAAATAAAAAAATGTAAAAAAAAAAAGGAATCCTGCTTTTAAATCAACTTCACTTTTACAAAAAAGAATAATTTATAAACCTCTGAACCAAAATGAAAATGGATAGGAACTTCTAAGTCCTGAGATAGAAAGGATGTGAATAAAAGCTTCCAGGCAGGTCAGATCCTGAGAGATGGACAGACAGAAGAGATTATAATGAATCTTTATGAAAACTGAAGGAGAATGCAGTATTTTGTACAGAGCATAAATTACAGGTTTCTTATATTTTTAAAAGATAAATATACTACCTTTTATTCTTTGTCTACATTCATACACATGTTCAGCACTGAACCACAAGAATTTAAGAAGTCATGAAATAAAATATTCTTTGGCTACAGCAATATTGATTGTCCTAGGTAGGTGGGAAATTTGTTGGGGCCATAGGTAAATCATGTGATTTACCTATGCTTCCAGACTCTCTCAAACTCATGTAAAAATCCCGTTCAGTCATTGCCAACTATTTCCTTTCTACATAGCAAACATGAAGGTAAACTTCATAGGGATCTTTTAAAAGAAAAGATTAAAATGAAAGTCTTTGGATAATTTATGTGTGTGTGTAAGTTTTTATTTTGTTCGTAATCTTAATATTGGAGGTTGATAAAGGAATTTCAAAAGGAAAAAGTAACTTTGGGAAAGGATGAAAGAAAAATGAAAGTGAAAATACAATCAGATTGAAACAAAGCATTTCTTCTCGAATGGAACCATAACTGATATAAAAGACTTGGTTTCTCAAGTGATTACAGACTTCTCAAATACATTAATCTTGTATATCAGTCCTTACCACAAGAGGAACAACAGAAACAGAAAGGGGTAGTGGGGGAAGCAGAGGCGGGAAATGAGGTTTGATGCTTATTTCCTAATTCAATTTCATTTTATTATCAATAGCAATACAAGGTCAGGGCATTTCATTCACAGTTTTTCAATTAAAAAGAGTCCTGTGAGCCTTTCAAGGTTGCTGCTCCAAGTGATCAGATCCTACCTCTAATTGTCTCACCACCAACCTGTGAGTTAGAATGATCAACAAAATGTTTTCTCAAATACTGCAAAAATTTAGGAAATTTCAACTGCTTTGAGGCATTATAAGCAAGGACTACTTTTGCAGAGATGTTTAGAATACAGACTCCAATACATTGGGTCTAAGATTGTAAGTACCCAGGAAAAGGAAAGCTCTTTTGCCTGTGGGGTTTATTGAAAACAAACAAACACAGAAAAATGTGGGCTAGAAAATCAGTTCCAGGGCTTACTGAGGACAGAAGGATGTAGGAACCCTTGACCATCAGGTTGAGACATTTTTGTGTCAGTAGAATTTATATGTGAGCAATTTCTTGCTTTTGAAGTTTTTATATAAAAATGCAGATCAGAGAAAACAAAATAAAAATATCCAATTGTTTTGATATAAAATAAGAAAAAGACTTTGCTACTGCCGAGCCTCCATTTCCATCCCATTGGGTGTGATGTTTAAAAGTTTGCTGTTTGTGAACCATGCACAAGGGAAACTAGAAAACAGCCCAGTGTGTAATAACACCAAAAGAATTACATACATTGGAGGGGTTGGCTGGGGAGGCAGCTCAGTAGTAGAGCTCTGTTCTAGCATGCACAAAGCCCTTGGATTGATCTCCAGGACCACAAAAGAAGCAATTAGAATAAAATATTTAGAAATGAATTTAACCAAGGCAGTGCAAGACTTATAGAGTGAAAACTATAAAACACTACTGAAAGAAATTAATGAAATCTAAATAAATAGAAAGACACCTTATGTTTACAGGTTGGAAGATGGCACATTCCCCAAAGCCGTTATAAATTCAGTGGAATCTTTATCAAAAGCAAGTATACTGATCAATGTGATAGAATTTAGGATTCAGAAATAAATCTGAATATCTAAGGTCAATTGATTGTGACAGATGTTAAGACAATTATTAGAAAAAACTAGTCTCATCAATAAATGCTGTGGGAACAACTGAATGGCCATATGTAAAAGTGATTGGCTGCTTACCTCATATTTTATGGATAATGGATCAAAGATATAAACATAGAAACTCTGACTATACAAACTCTTAGAGGAAATAAGGCTTAAACACTTAGGACATTTGATTTGATAATGATTTTGATATCTCACCAAAAGCACAAGTAAAAGTAGGAAACAACAAACAAGGTTGGTTTCATTAAAATTAAATAATAATGTATCAAAGGACATTGCCATGAGAGTGAAAACAAAATCTACAGAATGGGAAAATGTTGCAAATTGTGTATCTTGTAAGGGGCTAGTACCCAGAATATATAAGGAACTCTTAGAGCCAACACACCACCACCACCAGCAGCAACAACAACCAAAAAACACCAAAAAAATAAAAACATGGGCAAAAGACGTGGATACAAATTTCTTCAGAGAAAACACACAATAGCAAATAAGCACTTAAACGACACTCAGTGTCATTATGTAGGAAAATGCAAATCAAAATTACAGTGAGACACTATTTGCCAACTACTGGTGTTGCTAGAGTTATTTTTTTGTTAATGGTAAGTGTTGAAACTCTCACACACTGCTGGATGCAATGCAAGGTAGTGGAAGAAGCAGTGTGGATGTTCCTAAGATGTTTGGCACAAAATTAATAATATACAACTCAGCAATTCCACACCTAGTCACATGTGGTGAAAAACTCAAAACATTCTGCAAACATTATAGTAAAATGTTCATATGTGCTCTATTCATAATTATTAAAGGTAAAACCAGTACAAAATGTCCATTAACTGACAAATGGACAAAAAGTCAATATATCTATACAGTGAAATATTACTCAGCCATTATATGACATTCTGCTGCTTATGATAATATAACTAAACTTTGAAACCATTATGCAAAGTGAAGTAAGGTAGATGTAGATTATATGAAAATGCTCCTTTGATGGTCATAGTGTTGTCTATCAGCCTTTTTTATGCGGTACTGGGGATCGAACCGAGGACCTCATTCATGCTAGGCAAACACTCATCCACTGAGCTACATCCCCAATGCCACAATTCTTACATGTGATAGACAAATATGCCATCAAGCTTAAGCTCTTGTTACCTTGACATTCCGTGAGTTACATGTATGCCCGATTCTTTGGAAGGAATTAGTTTTCATTGCTTCATTCTCATTGTGTTGTGTGAGATCTTTATCAGTGTCTCTATACATTTGACCCGTTATGTCTATGTAATAGAAGTGAGGCTATGAAGTCACACACAGCAATGGCTCTACTTTTGCATGTGTATCCACTCTTCTGGCACAGGATTTCCACTCTTAAATGATTTTTCCCAAATCTAGTTTATGTTTCCTTCAAAAATTTGCACTCTTGGATTTCCTTAATCATTACGGGAATTAAGCAAACATCCTGGTTTATTGCACATTTATAATTTTTATAAATTATGCAGTCATATCTTTTATTAGTTAGCCCTTGTATACAACAAATGCTGGTCCTTTTCATGAATACATTGTCTTCTCTAAGCTTGGGGTTTGGAAGTTCTTCTCTGCCCTTACATCATAAGTCTACGATTAGTGTGAACACACTTCAAGCAGTTTTGAGGCCTCTACTTAGAAATGCATTGTCACCTTGATCATGTTCAATTTGTCAAAACAAATCAGATAGCCAGACAAGATGCAAAAGTTTAAGAACATAAACTCCACCTATTGTGAGAGAGGATTTATAACATTCTCTGTCTGTAAAATCTTTTATATGCTGATTGTCTAGATACCACAACTGGGATATTTTTAACATACTTACAAATAGTCTTCCCTCCCATACAAGAAAACTAAGTTCTTTAGTTGTCATATGCCTTGCAAACACTTTCTGTTTCTCTCTTGTTTATGTTTTCAGCTGTGTTTATTGTAACTCTCACTTTCTAAGTGTTTGTAATTATTAGTGGCTGTATTTATTTGACTTTTACTTTGTGGTTAATATTTTTCCTAGAGAAGATCTCTCATGTCCCAATATCATAACAGAAATATTTTGTATTTTTTCTAATACCTGTATTGTTCTGAAGAGGTTATTGTAATCCATGTTAACTGATTATTATCTTGAGAAAAACAAGATCCTGCCTGCGTAAAGTAGAATCATTTAGGAACTGGCCACCTGGATGCTCTTATTCAGCCAAGGGTGAAGTTGAGAGTAGGAGGAGATAACTTCTGAAAAGGACTCGGGAGAGACATACTCTTGATGTTTGCCATGAAATGAACATATCTGTCCCTGTGTGACAGTACTTTAGGGCCACCTGACAGGCACCAAAGTTCCACAGCAGCAGACAGCTACTTGTTTTGTCAGGATGCAGCCCTTTGAAACAGCTGCAAGCCCTCCGCTGGGGACACTGTGTGTCCCTGTCTATGGAGAGGACAGAGAGGATGGCAGTGACACACATGGCCTCTAATAGGCTAACAGCTGCTCTTATGGAGTAATTAAATCTGTGCTGGTCTTCTCATTCTGCTCGGGAGCTTTGATGCATCAATCACAGTCTCATATTCTCCAAAATCTGCTTCCTTATTCCCTTGGATAAACCAGGGAACATGCATTTTATATGGCAGGAAACCAGAATTAACAGCATTTACTCCCAGTCTCACTTGGCACGCTCCTAACAGACTGATCAGCCTCTTGAACTCTTCTGGCATTGCCTTAAGATTTCTGTCAAAATCAAAAACATTTTAAGAAAACAATTATAAATACTCAGATGAACTCATATACTCTTGTTTTGCTAAAACTTGTGAGAAAAAATTTGTTCTAAATACACATACATTAAAACTTTTTTACTAGAAGCTGGATTAGCCTCTTGAAATAAATTTCAGCAACCTGGAAAACAAAATCTAAATATTTTAAGAAGAAAGTATGACTCAGAGGAAAATTGTATCTTTTCTTTTATCTTTTATTCATATGTGCATACAATGTTTGGGTCATTTCTGCCCACCACCCCTTCCCTTTTCCTCCACCTCCTCCCTCTCCCCCTCACCCCCTTGCTTCCAGGAAGAAACTGTTTTGCCCTTATCTCTAATTTTGTTGAAGAGAGAGTATAAACAGTAATAAGAAGGATCAACTTAGAATGTAACACATATGTACATGAAAGCAATGCGAAGAATCTTCTGTATAGCTATCCTTATCTCAACTAGAAAATTGTATCTTTACATTGTTCAGTTTTTATCTATTCATGTTTTTCTATAATTCAACAAGTATATGCTTTGCAAAGATGGACAACCTGAAGTATAGAAAATTTGGAACACTGTGAATAAAACATCTCAAAATGAATAAGCCTGCTCTGATGGTTAACAAAGGTCATTAAAGTATGAATTTAAATAATTTAAATGATTACGCTACACTAATTGCATTGTTTGTCTTCCCTTTTAGTGTTGTAGAAGAGATTTAATAAATTAATAAATAGATATGTGCTGATATAGGTTTAATAAATATTTGCTGAATTCAAATTAAACTGTAGGCTTGCCATGAGTATTTACTCTGTGAAATCAGATTCTTCACTTGGGAGTAATTATACGCTCTTAGTTCTACAAAGAAAGTTAGTGCTTGGGCAATGAAAATAGATTGGGGCATTTTCTCTATCATTTCATTAGATTCACTAATGCCATTATCTGAACAGCACTTATCTAGTTCCTAGGGTGGACAAAGCCAAGAGGGAAAATAGTGCAATAAGAACAGGGCATTTCATAAATGTTAAGATGTTCAGACACAGAAAAATAATGTAGCACCACTCCATTCCATATAATTTCAGTTTTAATTGATGACAGCAGGCAATGTGAGATGTATTTGTTCTTGGTAGCATAGATTAAAATAAAGACAAGGCCTCTTTGGATAAGTAAGATTAAGAAAAACAAGGTAAATCTCAGTGTCTTTTAAGAAACCTTGATACCCTAATTTGTGTCTGTGGGACAGAGAAACTATCAGAACCATATTATAGTCCCCAGGGAGTCTTTTGAGGAAATGAGCAAATACAATGAATATTTATCAAGAAAAATCACATTGATAATGGGAATCAAGTTATGATACATGGCACATGTAGCAGGGAAGGGATCAGAAGAAAACAAATGAGGCCTGAGTTCTGATGAAGTAGCAGGGAGATAGGGATGGCATAGCAGAGAGATAATACCTGAGAAATCAATCTGAACATGAGGAAGGTCACATAGGACCAGGGAGGGGAGAGTCACATAGCACTAGGGTAAAGTAGCCAACAAAATTAAATATAACCATGTATGGATTAGACCTTGCTTTTTTCCTTTGTAACCTGCTTGCAAAAGTATATAAGGTGACACAGCCTTGTTCTCGGGGCTCAGCCTTTGGACATGAGTCTGCTGGGTCTGTGCTGGCACAATAAAATGTTGCTTCCTGCTAATTGCCTCAAGAGTCCTGTATGTCAGCTAGCAAACTCCCACAACATTTCTTGGGGGCTCGTTATTCAGGATTGCAAAGATGGTGAGTTATCATCTCTCTTGTCACTGGGGTGCATCCCTTCGGACCACCAGGAAGAGATCCCACCAGTTGCCAAAGAACAGCTTGATCCAGAGGGGGACTCCTCTTCCCAGAGAGTCAGGGTGAGGGCCTCAGATGCACAACGGAACTCAGTGAGGTGCAGGAACCAGCAAGGGCAGGGGAGAACTGCTCATCACACTGGTAAGAACTGGATTCAAATTCAGGCCTGCCCCAGGAGGCAGAAGGGGAGCCTGATCACCTCCCAATGGGACACCCTAGTAACTGCTATTTTTAGGGTGAAACAGTGTGTCTCAGGTTTAGGGAGAGGTATGGAAGTACGGTGCTGTATGAGAGTATATGAAAATGCGAGCTGAGATGCAGCTCAGCTGCAAAGTGAGTGAGGAGTTCCCTCCCACTCTGTGTCTGTCTGGCGGTCTGGTAATGGGAGGAGAAATGTGGAAATCAGAGTAAAAACATTCCCTTGGAGTGTATGATTAATAACTTTAAAAAGGGATTTAATGGAGACTACGGAGTTAAGTTAACTCCTAACAAGCTAAACATCCTTTGTGAAGTAGATTGTCTACTTTTGGTGTAGGATGGCCCCTGGAAGGGTCACTAGATAAAACTGTGATTAATGAAGTTTACAGAGTAATTGTAAAAAAACAAAAAACAAAAACAAAAACAAAATAGAAACCTAGTCCCCAGGAGAATGGGAAAGCCAAGAGGCTAAAACAGCTCTTCAAAAACCAGACTTTGTTACTTATTTAAATTCAGGAAGCAATTTATTGGGCAGACTGAGGAGAAATCAGTCTTTCAGTCTTGATGAGTATCTTTGGTGCCCCCCATTTGCACATCTTCATTCAAAATGGGCACCCTGAAGGAGGACTGAGGCTCAGCACTAACTGAGATCTTACAAAAATTAACACATGAGGATGGACTTGCACTGATACTTAAGATTTGGTCTGACTTGAAAGAAAAGGAATGTTTCAGAAGGGTTGTGAATGTAGAGAGAGGGAAATGAAAAAATGGAAACAAAATTGGGGTGAAGTCTTCATGGATGGAGTGAAGAGAGAGAGAAAGGAGTGAGAAAAAAAGAGAGGGAGGAAGAAAGAGAGAGAGAGGAGAGAAAAAGAGAGAGAAAAAAATAAAATGTCACAAAATGTTTAGAGACAGAAAACGATGAATGGTTTAATACACTCCTTCAGTTAAGTTTTTATGTCTTAAAAATAAAAAGTAAATAAAAAACAATTTAGGATTATTAAAATATGCCAGAAGTACTAAATTTGCTGGCCCCTTTACTTCTAGGGTACATAAACAGAGAGAACCTACCTAAAAGGGTGAGAAAAAAAAAGGAGCAACTTTGATTGTTTCTGGTAAAACAAAACAAAACAAAACAAAAAACTGTTCCAAAAGGTTGGCTCAGTAAGCTTGGTCTGTTATTGAGACAGTCATGAGATGCTTATGTTTCCCTTGCTATGGCTGGTCAGATTATGCATCCATCTAATGGTATACTCACAATGTGTGTGTATATGTGTAAGCATCTTCAAAATGGTTCTTAAACTACTGCTATAAGGTTAATATGATACCCAAGGTAACAAAAAAAAATCAGGGTATTTGTTTTAAAGATCTCTGTTATAAACTTCTTAGCCTTTTTACACATAAATATGCAAACATCTTGACAACAGCTCTTATTATAGAGTCAATGTAAAAATTATTACTCTGTTCTACTGCTACTTTTAAGAAAACAGGTTTTCAAACTTATTTTAATCATGTCTCACTGAATGTTGCAGGCATTCAGGGGTTAACACTCCAGCTCAGAACAGAGTGAGGAAAAAAAGAAAAGGGAAAATAGAGCCTGCAACAGGAATCTTGGAATTTGGGTAAAGAAATGCCCTTCACATATTTCATTCTGTCATAAATACAATCTGGAATTAAATTCTCTCTTATAATATATGGGTCTATTAACAAATGGGCTTTCTATAAATTGTTTTTATACAAAAACTAATTTTAAGGTTGTTTTCTTTCTTGTTTTTTCATACAAATGTAAGGCTCTAAGTTAAAAGATTTTATGAGTTATTTTCAACAAGTAATAAAAATATATAAAAAGTATTAAGGACATGGATTTAAAAAAATAAAAGGTAAAAACACTTTTAGATAAAAAAAAGATAAAGACAAGCTCCCAGAGGGGATACAAAATAAATTGTCATAAAGGTATAGAGTAAGTTATCATAAAAAGATGGAGCTTATACATGCTTACCTAAGTGATTAATTTAACTAAAATCTAAAAGTTGCATTAAAGGTTTTATAAGGTCAAAATTTAATGTACTGATGTTAAACTAAAAACTTAATTCTATAAGCTCATAACAACAAGGCTATCTTTAAAATATTGTTTTGCTCTTGATAACATTTACAAAAAAATTGTCTTAAAAATATTTTTTGTTGTGTCAAGATAACTGTCAGGAATTTTTGATGCTACAAGTTAGTCCACAAATTTGTCAAGACAAGAGTTTATTGAAACAGAGACACAAGAGGCAGCTGAGCACAGGGAGTACTGATGCACTGATATGAGGGTTAAAGCAGATTTACTTATGTAAAGTCAAAGTATACGCTCCAGATAGGATAATAAATAAATAAATCAATAAACAAATAAACAATTAAGTAATTAAAAACTAAAAAAGGAACACTATTCTAGAAGTCAAGACCTCCAGTTTTTATTGGACTCAACAGAGTGGAGATGTTAGTCCTACTCCTTCCACATGATGGATGGAGGGAAATTTTGCACTGGGATGTCCAGTGTGGTCCTGTTATTTTAGGGGGGCTCCATTGACTACAGGTTGGTGGGATCCTGCAGTATATCATGAGCCATGTGTTAATGTCAACAATCTGGGATGTGATCCCTTATCAACATCTGAGCCATGATTCTTGGCACCATGTTTCCTACCTCCACACTTAGTCCCCATAAATATTTACTTGTGTTCTCTGGTGATTTTTGTTGGGGTTTTTACTAAGGTAACTGAGTCATGTTCATTTAAGAGTTGGTTTATGTTGGGGTTAATAAGGACAGCCATGTTAGGACTAGATCTCCTCCCCTTGCAGATGGCTTACCTTTATCTCCCTGGACAGATGCCAAGGACACCTGGGCAGACAGTGACCTAACTACAACTTATCTTTCTTGGTTGCCCAACTACAATATCCCTTAGTGCCCTTCCTGGTACTTTTCCACTAGCCCCCCATATCTAGCCCAAGCCTGTGTATGGCAATGGGCTCCAGCTCTCTTGCTGGGGTCTCTGTCCACAGGGCTCCTGCCTAAACAATAAACCTTGTACTGGTGTTTGAACCATCTCTCTGCCTCTTCCATGACTCTTATTTTCTAACAGTTTATGTAGAACTTTCTAGATGACCTCATGGTTAAACAACTGTTGTATTGAGTGATTCTAATACAGTTGGTTTCCTATATGTGTCTGTGACTGGGCTATTTGGGGTCACTGACACCATTCCCTCACAAATAATGAAAAAAATCTCAGGTTTTACTTCAAGAGCAACAACTAAACTAATATGTATATATAATCTTTATAGACCTGTGATGCTGTTGCTGGCTCCTAAATATTAAATATATTTATGTTTTTCAAGTATATCAAGCCTTCTAAAATACAAAATTTAGATAAACACAATAACAAAAAGTTAGTGGTACTGATACACTATTTTGTTAGTTGCTAAATTGTCCATCAGAATTTTAACCATGACTCTTAAGTTTTTGTCATTACAGTTCTGATCCTTATGGGGCATTTACAATCAAGTCCATAAAAAAATGACTCTAATAACTACTTATGTATCAACCAGGTTAGCTTTTTAGACATCTGCTTTTGTTAGATTTTATTTTGTATAGTCCTTGTCTAGAAGCCCACTGCCTAAGAACCACTCCTTCTAAGCCTCTTTGTTGCTTAAATTTGGCCAAAAGGGTCTAGTTGGCACTGACTCCCACCTGACCTGCCTGTTACCCCCCCAAATTCCCCTCCCCTATGTGGGACCAAAACCAACCCAACAAACAAAATCCAAGAAAAAACAACCAATCAAAACAAAATTAGAGAAAAGGGCAAAATAGTTTCTGCCAGGTATGGAGAGGGTGAGGGGAGAGGGAAGGGGCGGAGTGGGTGGTAAGGGAGGGGGTTGGGGCAGGGGGGAGAAATGACCCAAGCATTATATGCACATATGAATAATAAAAAAATTTAAAAAAAAGAAAGATCTTCAGTCTTTGGCATAACACCCTGAACGCGCCTGATCTCATCTGATCTTGGAAGCTAAGCAGGGTCAGTCCTGGTTAGTACTTGGATGGAAGACAGATCTTCAAAAGAGACTGCTCAAAGACAAGCAGTTTGAAGACAAGGGGGAATGCCATCAAAGTTCAAATGGAGTCACTGGTGCCAGACCTCTCAAAAATAACCAAGGCTGAGAGGATTGAAGAAATGGTCCTTATGCATGTGTGGCTATCTGGCATTAAAACTCTTCCAGACACAAACTCATATTTTTAGACAGGGTCTTCTACTAAAATAGAGACAAAATAATTGTTTTTACTGCCTCTAAACATGTCCTTTGATACTTAAAGATAGTGGTTTTAACTCTTTTAAACGAGTTTTCTTGGACATATATACTAACAATATATTGTTGCCAAGGTAATTCTACTCAAAAAAACCTAAAATGTCCAACAATTAAAACCGCTTTGGAGGGACCCTTTTGTTGTTATCTTGCCTACTCCCACTGCAGTTAAAGTAGCAGTGCTACTTGGATCCACCACAGTTGAGTCAAGCTAGCTTCTCACCAGTGGGAATGCATCCCTGATCCACCTTCACAGTGTCTGATCATCCTCTGGAATCTGAGTGCCCTACTCATCAGGACTCTGCTTCCTAGGAAACAACAAGGGATCAAGAACAATGGGATAACAACCCTGCACTAGTCACCCCAGAGTGCGGCCATAGACAATGGTGGGTGTGGAGGTACAGGCTGTGGCTCTGAGGGCCTAGCTTGGGAAAGCCTATATGTCAAATGATAAGTACATGTGCTGGGGAGACAACAACTAGCCATGTGATGATGTGGATTCTTATTATTGTCCTTATTGGGGTTGTGTTTCATGGGCCACATGGCAGAGGGCTAAATACACAATCCTCCTTCACAAGGGGAAATCTGCCCCTAACTTCATCCATGGCACCTGTACCCTGTAAATTTCACTGTACCTAAGCCATCTGATTAAACATGGGGAAAAGTAATTAGTATAAAAACAGATAAAAAGGGCCTTGACCGTGAGAGTCTGATACACCTCAAATTAGTAACTGTTACCCATGAGAGTTCCTCATGCTAAGTTTTTCACTCCTTTTATAAGGAGATGAAAAATAAATTTTCCATCTCTGCCAAAGCTAAAAACTTGTTCCTCTTACTGACTGAGTCTATCACCCAGACACTAAATGTCACTTCATACTATGTTTGTAGGGGGGACCAACATGGGAGACCATTGGACTTGGGAAAAGGATGACAAATGGCATCACATGTAATGATGTTATAAAAATACAAACCCTTAAGTTAAGATGATGCTCTTTGATCCTAAGTGAGTCCAAGCATCAAAGGGGGGATAATGTAGCAGGGAGGAAGATCAGAAGAAAACAGACTAGACCTGAGTCCTGAGAAAGTAGCAGGGAAGTACGGATGGCATAGCAGAGATAAAACCTAAGAAATCTGAATATGAGGAAGGTCACGTAGCACCAGGGAGGGGAAACTCACATAGCACTAGGGCAAAGTAGCCAATAAAATTAAATATAACCATATATAGATTAGACCTTGGTTTTTGCTTCTGTAACCTGCTTGCAAGTGTATATAAGGTGAGACCCCTTTGTTCTCGGGGCTCAGCCTTTGGACATGAGTCTGTGCTGGCACAATAAAACATTGCTTCCTGCTATTTGCCTCAGTCTCAGCTACCAAACTCCTGCAACAACAGTAGTGTGAGGGTGTGGGGTGCGGTGCTGGGTTTTACATCATACAATTCAATGAGCAAGATATCTTTGCATGCTGTCCAAGTAACAGAGTGCTTCAAAAGGCTAAACTCACAGGGGGAAGCATAATGAGTTAAACATTGCTCATTTTATAAAATACATGTGTGTTTGTGCTCATAAGTATTTGAAATACCTCTTGATAACCTTTTGCACTAAAATATTTTACAATTTTATATTTATATTATATACATTTTTTAATTTCTCTGGGTCTTAAATTTAAGTAAGTCTCTTTCCACTCTCAATCTTAAATTAAAAATTCATAAAATATTGGATAAAAGTATCACATAGTCTTTGCTTGCACACAGACTTTTCACCCTAAACATTTTATTAAAGGCTATAATTAAAAAGAAAAAAAAACATCAAAGAAGGGAAAATGTAGCTTCAGTGGAGTCCTAATTTTTAACCTTCCCTGATGGAAAAAAAAGGTAAGAATCTGTTAAAAATAAACATGGGTATTTTATGAACTCAATTGAGAAATCTTTTTTTTTGTACACACCTCCATTAACTCTCTCATATAATTTATCTTAGGTAAATAAGACATCAAATATGTAAACAAGTATTGGATGCAGCTTTTAATTTATTTCCAATTTAAAGAAGAGTGTTATTTTGAAAATATTTTCTTCTGTCTTCTGGGAGGTAGATTGGAGGTATGACTCTGAGCCACCTTGTATCCAGAAATAAGGAAAACATTAAGAAATTATTAAGGAAAAGATGGAAAGGCTTATCCAAAAAGTGATCTCATGTGCTAACATGGCTTGTCTGCTCCAGGCCATATGCCACCACCACCAAACTCTCACTTCAGACATAAAAGTAAGCATAAATCATTTAAAACATATATATGGAATCTATTTTAACAACATAGACCATAACCTTAGGAATAATGATAATAGGAATAGTCTTTCTGTCTCATTTTACACCTTCTTCAACAGACTAACTGTTATGCATCTTTTAGGTTAAGTGTAACTTCTCCAAGAATTGCTTCCTAGTCCTGAAATGTAGGTGAATTGGTGAACCTCTTATATTCTTCATTTTGATGAAGATTGTATTAACTTCTCATGACAGAACTTAAGAAAAATATTGAATAGAATAATAAGTAGATTTTATTAGTTCTCTCCAATTTTGATTATCTTTTTAAACATATGTAGTAATACATTTGCCATATTGTGGAATATATTGTTGAATATATTATTTTGAAGAGTATCTTTTAAGTTAATATGTGAGAAACAAACATGGTGTTTACAGTTCTTTTAAGAGAAGCTATGTAATGACATGTTAAAGCATAATTCATTTTGTTTTATTATTCTTTAAAAAACCGACAAAAGTGAAAGTGATATAAAAATCTTTGGTATGAGGCTAAGCTACATTTTACAAAAGTTTGGTGCAAAAAGACAGTAATCACACTCAACATCCAGTAGTACATCCCCTCAGAGGGACTGATAATTTACACAGTCACACTTCAGCATTCATGGATAAAAACATCCCAAAGCTACCACTGAGAGGCACATCTCAGCACATGACTTGTAGGCCAAATTTTTGAAGGTCCAAAGAATCAATAAGTTTGAAGAATTACTTGGTTGGCATTTATGAACACACTTTTTACCTTGCCACTTTAGGGTTTCAGAGTATCACTGAAACTTTTGGAATGCTTTATAAATAATGTCTTTTGGTGTTTAAGTGACCTGTGGGTTCTAGTTCTATTACTGAAATTTCTTGAAGACATTATTTACAATATTGAGAAGTCCTTTTGTTATTCTATTGATATTCTTGACTGCCTGTAGAGATTTGCGGCCATTGATCTCACCTAGAATCTTGCTGAGAATTTTTTTCTTTTCTTGGGCCTTTTCATGTAGGTCCTAAAATTCTAGCTGTTGTCAATCGTTCATAGACTCTTCTACATCAGTGGCTGTCTTTTCTTTATGTAGAAGAGTCTACATCAGTTGCTGTCTTATAAAGAAGAGACCCTGTGAAAACACTTTTTATTTCTCCAAGCTTTTCCTAATAAGGTTTTTTATAAGGCTACGGTTTTATTTTCAGCTATATGAAATCTGCTCTGAGTGTCTGAGATATAAATAGATTTCCTTTGTGTAGATTTGTCAATTTCTTATAAAGGTTTCAACTCAGGAACAGAGAATGCAAGGTTTGTACAGAGAAAGATTCAGCTAACATTGTAAAAAAGAAATCAACAGTCTTTTTTTTTCCCCCGGTGGTAGGGTTGAACCCAGGGCCTTGTGCATGCTGTGCAAGTGATTTAACACTGAGTTATATCACGAGCCACAAACAGTTAAGGTGGTAGGATGTTAGTCTTAAAAGTAAATCTTAAAAAAATTAGAATGCAAAGCTTATTCAATATTCAATAATTAACATATTTCATTATATTAACAGACTAAACAAGGAAAATCACATTCTCCACACAATAAAAAAATCGAAAAAAAAATACAACACCCATTTTGACTCAAACAAACAAACAAAAAATAAACTCTTAGCATACTAGGAATAGATGAAAGCTTCCTTGAACTGAAAAGGCAATCTACAAAAACTATTACAGTGAAAAATATCATCAGTTGTGAAAGACTGCAAGGTTGTCTCCCAATTTAAGAAAGAATATCCACTCTCTATGCTCTTTTCCACATCATACTTGAATTCCATGATAGTGCAATAAGACAAGAAAGGAAATAAAAGTCAAATATTTTAATGGCATAAATGTAATTTCCACTATTCCCAGAGAACATGATTATATACATAAAACATCCCATGTAATCTACAAAGAAAACCTTCTGGAACTTATAAAAGAGTTAATTAGGTTGTAAGCTATATGGCAAATACATAAGATTATTTCAAAATCTATGAACTAGAAACCTGCTTTTAAAGCACCATTTACAATAGCAATAAAACAAAATGCATAAGCATTTTTCTCTATGGTTTAAAGCTATAAAATATATAAAATACTGCAAAAAGAAGCCAAAAATAATTTAAAGAAATGGAGAGTTATATCCACAGGTTGGAGACCCAAATTTTGGGGCATTCTGATTCTCCTCAAACTAATATATAGATTTGATCTAATTCTAATAAAAATCATAGCAGGTCTCTTTGTAACTAAGCAGTAAATGACAAAATTTATATTGAAAGTCAGGAGAATTAGAATAGTCAAAACAATTTTGGAAGACAGACACTACTAGAGTTTAAGACTTTTCTCAAGGCAACATGGTAGCAATAGACAAATAGGCAAGTGAAAAATAATGGAGATTCCAGAACAGGACCTACAGAAAGATGGAATACAAGTTCCTAGTTCCCCATCAACATATAGAACATTTTATCTTCTCCACAAATTTGCTCCTGCCCCCTTTCCTAAATGACATCATCTCCTCTATGAAATAGTCACTGCTCTGACTCCAAACACTTTAGTGAAATCTTGTGCAGTTTCTAATTTAATATGAAGTATTAATCATGAACTTTTTTGCTGGAATTACTTAGTTTCTCATTGTGCATTTGATATTGACCCATGTGTTAGTGTGTCAGTTGTTAATTATTTTATTGCTGAGTAAAATACTGCTGGGTAGATACACTAAAATGTATTTTCCCATTTTCCTATCTGTAGACATCTGAGAGTTTTATTTTGTATTCACTGTGAAGAAAGCTATTATAAATGTTATTTGGTAAGTCTCCCTCCCCCTGCTTTGCTAAGTAAGGATTAGTAGGTCTTTTTAAAAACTTTAGATATGTTTTGGGCGTGAAGTGGTCTGTCCTTGTGAATTCTGTTCAAAGTACCCACATGACAAATGTGGCTGTGCTCAGTGTCACATGCTCATTGGTCACTATCCTCTGTTCTTTTGTGCAGAAACATTCAACCTATTTCCTGGATTTAATAGGTTCTCTGTTATTTATCTCTCATATGTTTATATTTATTTACTGAGAAAGTTTTCTAATGCACTTATAAAATAGCAAAGATGTGTTTCCTTCTATTTTCAGTGTTTATGAAAACTTGATGTTATTATTTTACCTAAATGCTTGGTACAATTTATCAATGAAGACATGTGAACATGAGTTTCAATAAGAAATTTTTAAATTAATTTTTAAAGATTATTTCATTTGTCAGTTTGGGTTTTATATTAGGACAATATAAGTTTTGATACTTTGTGTCTTCCAAGATATGTGTTCATTTCATCCACATTCTTGACCTTATTGACATAGACTTCATTCTATGTCCTTATCTTTTAAATAAGATCTTTGAGCAAGTTTTGTTTTTCATTTCTGATATTAATCACTTGTGTTTCTTCTTTTGGATAGTTTTGCCCTGATCATTGGCTTTTAAAATTTATAAATCTTATCAAACATCACATACAGCTCTGTTGATATTCTATTGATAGACAATGTTTTTAGAAAACTGTCTTTCTTTTGCTATTATCTTTATTACTTATTTTCTTCTACTTGCTTCAGGCTTAATTTGATTTGTCCCTTCAAACTAGCTTAAGAAGTTAGCTGAGGTGCTTGATTTAACATCCTTTTTCTTTTTGAATTGTAAACATTGAAATCCTTCTCTCCCTCTAATTTTTGTTTAACTGAATGTCATGATTTCTGAATAAATATCCTTCATTTTTAGAGAAATTTTGGGTTCATTGAAAAATTGATCAGAAAATGTAGACAGTTCCCACATACCTCTCCCCAGCCACACACACATGATTTCTGCTGTTATTTGCATCGTGTCAGTTACTGCTGGTACATTTGTTTCAATTGATGAAGCAGTAGTGATACAATATCACCTAGTCCAGACTGCATTGGAGGCTCATTGTGTGTTGATATTCTATGAATTTTGATATGTATGATGACATGGGCACATCATTAGTGTATCATATGAGATCATTTTGTTACCCTCAATATCTTGTATGCTCTACCTATTTCCCTCAAGCACCTGAAATAACTGATTTATTACGATTTCCATTCTTTTGTCTTTTCCCAAATGTCATACAGTTGAAACCATAGAGTATGTAGACTTTTCATATTGACTTTTTCACTTAGCAACATATTTTAAGGTTCCTGTTTATCTTCTTCAGCTTCATAGATTTTCCTTTTATTATTTGATAATATTCCCTTGCAGGGCTGTGACACAGATTGTTTACATATTCATCTACTGAAGAACATTTTGTCTGCTTCTAAGTTTTGACAATGTTGAATAAGGATTCTAGAAACTTACATGTGCAGATTTTAATGAGGACATTAAGTTTTCAGCTCCTTTGTATCTTTAGTTTTTGAAAGAAAGTGCCAAATTGTCTTCTAGAGTGATTGTAGCGTTTCACATTCTCACTACAATGAAAGTGAGTTCCTGGTTTCTGTTTCTTCACATCCTCTCCAACACTTGGTTTTGTGGGTGCTTTGGATTTCAGACATTCCAATACACTTATACTTGCCTCTCCCTGTTTTATCTTGCAATTCTCCAATGGTATTTAATGAAGACCATTTTTTTTCATATGCTTATTTGCCGTCCTGTTTTTTTTGTTTGTTTGTTTCAGTACTGGAGTTTTACAGTCAGGGTCTCCCACTTGCTGATTAAGCTTTCTACCCTTGAGACATGGTAGAAAGCCCTTTTGGCTTAAGTTATTATTCTGATGCAATTTATTTCCACTGTGGTCAGGGAATATACTCTTCATTTTTATTTGAAGTTACTGATATATATGTGCTTTACAGCATGCTATATGATAAATCTATATTAATAAGTAATATCCTTTTGAAAAAGATATGAATTCTAGATTTGAGTGTAGTTTCTTATAGCTATCAACTAGGCCCATTCAGATGACAGTACTATACAAACATTTATTGATTTGTTGGTTTATTATTTATTTATTTATTTATGTTAGTCTTGGGGATTAAATTCTGGATCTTGAGCATGCTACACAAGCACTCTACCATTTAAACTATGTATTCCTCAAACCCTATTATTTACTTTATTTTATTTTTTGTCCTTTTTAGTACTGGGATTTCAACTCAGACCTTTATGCTCGCAAAGCAGGAATTCTACCACTTGAGCAAACTTCAATCATTTTTGCTATGGTTATTTTGAAAACTAGGTTTCACTTTTCCCCCAGGCTGAACTGACACTCGATCCTCCTGTTTTAATCTTTCCACCATCACCATGAAGACAGGTGCTTGCCATGATGCCCAACTTTTTTCTGCTGGTAGGGAGTCTCTGAACTTCTTGATCTGCCGTGATCTCAAGCTGCAATTATGTGGATCTCAGCCTCCCAATAACTAGAATCACAGGCATGAGACACTGCCACACAGTTCTGTTTTATTAACATTAAATTTTTGAGAAGGCATGTTGAAATCCTTGTACATTTCCTTTGTTTTTTTGGTTCATGAATCTTGATATTTTTATTAGCTGCATGTTAACAACTGAGATTGCTAGACTCCTGATCATTCTGCCCTTTTATCATTTTGAAATTACTGATAATATTCTTTTCTTGGTTTTTTCCTGTTTTCTTTTGGTGGTACTGGGGTTTGAACTCAGGGCCTCATGCTTGCTAGGAAGGCACTCTTATCACTTGAACCACTTCACCAGCCCTTTTTGTGTTTAGTACTTTTGAGATATAGTCTCTCAAACTTTTTGCCTGGGCTGGCCTCAAACCACAATTCCTTTTGATTTCTACCTACCGAGTACTTAGGATTATAGAGTTGTGTGCTAACAATTTTCCATCCCTTTACTTTCTTCAAAGTTTAAAATTTTTGTAGCAATTATAGATTCAGCAGAACTCAAAAAATGTTATAGGTGGCTCCTAGCCACCCCTAGTTGTAACATTTTTCATAGTATAATGTAATAACAAAACCAGACACTTAACATTGTCATAATTCAAGAGCTTTTTCAGATTTCACTAGCATTATAGATACACCTTTGTGTGTATGTAGTTTTATCAAATGTGTACTTCCATATACTCACTACTCATTTCAAATTTACTTTATAATCATACTTACTCCTCTTGCCCTCACTCAAACACCAATCATTAATCTGTTCTCTGTTTAAATTTGTTATTTCAAGAATGTTCTATAAATGGAACACAAAAGGTAACCTTGAGATTAGCTATTTTAATTAAGCATAATTACTCTGAGATGTTTTCAAATTGTTGTCACAATGGAACAAGCATATCGCAGAGTGGCTAATCTAAGGAAAGTACCTTCCAACTCCTGTCACTGGTGCCACAATAGAAAGTGAGGATGGGTCAAAGTGACTTGGACTAGCTGAGGGATAACTGCCTTGGGCTTACATAGTTGTCCTGAGAGTCGAGGTACTCAATAGCCAAGGAAAATGGAAAAATCACTAATGACACAAGACTGTTCTACCACCTGACTGGGGAAGCAGATTCCTGCAAGTCATCGCATCCTCTGACAAAAAAAGAGACTCCGTGTCCAATCCATAGGCTCCACGGAGCACATCAGCAGGAGGAGTTCTGGAGCACTTACCTGAGAGTTCACTGGGCACAGTGTGTCTGCCTGGTGCACTACAGTGACTTCAGCAACAAATGTTGCTTCTTCCACAGTTGGCACTTTGAAGAGGCATTCTTCACTGACTAAACAATGTGCTGGAAACTTTCAGAATAACAAGATTTCCCCTCTGAGATGGTTCTTTCCCCCATAGCCAGGTGAGGCTCTCATTAGTCTGCACTAATTCTGCAGTGAACTGTTACTAAGAACCTCACAATCTCTTGCAAGTCTGAGAAGCAGACTTTTCAACAGCTCAAAGCTTGAACACCAGACTCTTATACTCAGCTTTGTCATTCACTGGATAACTGACTACAGATAAACTATTCTGGAAATGCATTTTCCTGTCTGCACAAATGGGGATTACATTATCAGCATCTGTCTCATAGGGTTGCATAAGAAGACTGCTAGCTGTTACCCTTACAGAATGGTAATATAGAACACCTGTTGTAAGGACACTCTTGTATAATTTAGACATTTTGATACTCATAGGAAAATCTTAAAACCAGCAAAAGGCAAATTTCAATGAGAGTAACAGTGGAGAAATCAAATAACATTCATGTCTGTGATACATCAGGGCATGAGGACGGGTTAACTTATGCCTTAGAAGAATAGGTAAGATGAGACTGTAGAGTTACTTCTAGGAGTTGCCTGGCATGTACAAAGTTAGAGTGAGAAACATTTCTTTTTGTTGTTGTTGTTCATTTATTCACATGTGCATACATTGTTTGGGTCATTGAGAAATATCTCTAACATGGCTGTCTTGTGGGTGATAATCTATGAGCAGACTATCTTTTTCTTTGCTTTGATTTTAATTGCTGAGTAATTACACATTTGGTTTTCAGGGCATGTCTGTATTTACATTTTGTTTAGGTATAAAAACTTCCCGTGTACTAAATAAAAACCATCTAATATCATTTTAGACCCTTGTTGAAGGATTTGAGGAATGCAGAATTTGGACTCCAAGCTTTCTGCTTTGAAGCTTTGATTTATGTTTCACTCATTTATTCAATTTAAAAATCAGTCATTGCATAGCAAATCTGTAGTGCATGAAACTCAATTTTAGTTACTTCTTACGGACAGGTCTTCAGGGTATGGTTTCTCATGTTGTTTTGATGACTTTGGGGGAAATGCCATTTCTCTGTTCTCTTCAGTGGTAACTGTCTACACCACAGTGTAACTCTAGGGAACATCTGTGAGCCACTGAAGGAGATGAATGTGATTTGGCAAAATGGCAGCAGCACATGGCCGTTGCCTAAATCACTTCATTGATTAAGACAAATGAATCTAAAGGGGAAAACATTACTTTGCCTCTAAGAAGAGTGACTATTTTTGCTTTTTCATATGGGTGTTTAACTTATGACAGTGTAGGCATTTATTAATGTATCATTTAGGCATTCAGACCCTCAATAAGGAAATATAGCTGTTGAATGGGCTATTAAACTTGTGAAGCTAGATATATTTTGACCACTTAAAAATGGGCTGCATGAAGAGGACAAATGCACTAAATACTTTTTTCAAGTATGAATGCTCTTTGACTTACAATAAGATTATGTCTTATAAGCTCATCATAAATTGAAGAAATTGCACCTAATGTACCTGACGTGGTGCACACCAGAGCTCAGCCTCACTGTGCACTGCAGAGCATGGTGGCTTCACCTGGTGATCCTGTGGCTGATGGAGCTGCAGCTCCTAGTTGCTGTTCAGTATCAGGAGAGATATCTCTATCTGTAAAAAAAAATCAAAATTCAAAACTTGAGGAATGGTTTCTATTGGATATGTATGGCATTTCTGCCATGGTAAATTCTACAAACCACTAAACCATCATAGTTGGGGCCAACTGTATTCATGCATCATTGTTTTCACTTTCATCACTTATTGGGGAGGAAGATTTGAAACAATATTTTGTTAACAAAAATTTACTTAATATATAATTTCTGAAAATAGATATCAATCAGCAGATGTGAGAGTTCTCTCAATAGTTGTAGAAACAGATACCATTCTATCTAAACAGATAAATTAATGTAAAATTTCTTTTGTCCAGAAATTTTCTGGCAGCTTGTCTTAAAGATAGCCAAGAACCAAAAGAGAAGTAGAAATTCCTTCAGTGTTCAAAGCAGCTGTCACAAAAGCAGCAACTTTGTTGTGGAGCATGTTTGTAAAATAACACCAGGGCTCTAATGTAATTAACCATTTCTTTACTAAAAATTTATAGTATATTTTATCATCTACTTTAATCTGTTTATTTTTGTTTTATTATATTTATTAAGCAGTACTTCAGAAAATGTACTTCCTATGAAAAATGAGAGGAGGAAAGTTGTTGTTAATACTGACCTTGGGTCCATTAAAGTTTCAACAAAGAGCTCTAGAAACCTAAATAGCTTCTAAGGTCAGTTGAGATCATAACACCACAAGATACTTGATGACTTGGAGTAACCAAGTACATAAAGCCATTATATTTTCTTTCAGAAAGAGGAAAGTACTGAGTACTCAGAAAAAGTTTAACCATGTTTCCTAAGATAATATTAAAAGGCAAATAATGATAACACCATCATCATAAGCATCAAAAATCAGGAAAGCCAGTAATCATCATAATAGGCACTTCAGATGACTCTGATGGAAGGGAATTTACACAATGAAATATTTTTCAAGCACAAAGAATGAAATCCTGTCATTGACAGCAACAATGATGGAACTGGAGGACAGTTAATTTAAATAAGTCATCCACAGAAAGACAAGCACTTCATGTTGTCTCCCATATGTAAAAGCTAAAAATGTTGATCTGAGCATAGAGTAGTGATTAATAGAGGCTGGGAAGGGCAGGACTTGTGTTGGGGACAAAGAGAAGATAGATAAAGGGAGGGTGGATTTATTCAATGCATACTCTTATGCATGCAGAAACCACACTGAATTCCATCAATATATGCAATTAATACTGCTAATAAAAAGTTTAAAAATTATAAAATATAAATGGGATTTTTCTGGCTGACTTACGAGAGAATGCAGTGTGACTTACTGAGGGTGAGTGGCTTCCTCCTGGCAGCAAAGGCATGCTCTCTGATATGGATGAGACAGCTAGAGGCAATGATGCCATCACAGAATCCTGCAAGTGCAGAGCAGGGGAATTCAAACTCCACCCTGTAGAGGTCCCCGATCAGGATAACCTGGACAAGCAGCTGGCAGCTTCTACTCCAGAGACAAAGCCAGGCTGTTTTAAAGATAAGGGGGCAGTGCAGTGTTCAGGGAGGTTTGTGGCCAGACTGTCCCACAACTCTTTTCTCCATCAACTCCCAGCTCTGAGACTCACTCCCAATCTCTCCATACTGAGCTAATAATCACTGTCTCTTTAACTTGAGCTCTGGGAGCACATTCTGACTGTAGAAAAGGGAACAACACCCCCCCCCCAAAAAAGAGCTCTACTCAAATATCAAGTAGAACAAAGACATTAATCACTGATGGACAGAACAACAGCAACCAGAAAGTAAGCTAAAGGTGAAATAATTATTGCCTGTAATAAGAAAAGAAAGATTTCTTCTTGTAGGACAGAAGTAAATTTTAAATGCTATCTGCTTTGTACTTTCAACATATCTGAGACCATGAACCTTGAGCAGTAAAATGAAAGCAAGGAGTTAGATAACTTGTTATTTATTTATATATTGTAATGGGGTTTGAACTCGGGACTCTATCACCTAAGCCACTCCTGCAGCAAGTTATTTTTTTTAATTAGGTGAAATTAACCATATGTTCTCCCTCATTTGGGGAAACTAATAAGTCAGCCCTGTAGGAAAGCAGAATAGAATGGTGGTCACTACAGGCTGGAAGGACATGGAGTGGGGGAGAAAGTGGATTTAGTGAGGAGGAATTACATCAGGTTTGGTAGCAACATTGAGTAATTGTATATTAAGAGAATCCACGAAGTATTTCAAAATGACTAGTGAAACATCAAATTTCCAACATGTGGAAAGGATTGATGTCTGCGGAGATGTCAATGCCCACTACCCTTGTTGAATGATTGGCCATTGTACACATGTACTGAGTTACTCTAACGTACCCCAGAAAGATGTAGAAACATTATGTTTCAATTAAATAAAACAGGAGGAAAGCACACTTAGTCAAAAGTGTGATAACACAAAATGTTTTGAGTTAGTTCTAAAATCCAAACTGTATGTAGAAAAATTGACTCTGTAGGAGATTAAATGTTTTGAGAATCTGAATAAAACTCTAAAATGCAGACAAAAACAGAAGTTGCATGTGGTACAGTGGATATTTTCATGAGAACAATTTAAAATACACACAATGAACTAATAATTCAGATTAAGAAAGTAAGCAAAAAAAACCGAAGCGTTGGATTCTCATGCCTGTAACTAGCTACTTGGGAGGATGAAATTGGGAAATTGCAGTTCAAGTCCAGCCCAGGCAAATAGTTCACAGGACACATTTTCAGAGCAAAATAGACTGGACGCATGGGTCAAGCACAGTGCCTGCTTTGTAAATGTAAAGCCTGAAATTCAAACCTAGCCTCATCAAAAAAAAAATGTGAAAAACCTTTTTCCCTATAGAAAATTAGAGAGGAGAAAAGGTAAAACTTGTAGAGGTGCTGGAAAAAGTTTTGCTCAAATAAAGAAAAGTTCTGTTCTTAGATTTCACAAAATGGATTGCTGGGAGACAATGTAGTTATAATGATAGAGGCAAAGATTGGAACTGAGTGAGTCCTCACCAAGATACTGTCCATTGAGACAAGTCAGAGAAAAACAGATGTGTTAGCAAGTGCAATGGATCAGAGAATGCATTGTGTAGGACAAAACCATTCTATTCAAATAAGAAAAGTAGAACAATAATGTAATAATAAAAACAAAATTAAAATGAGAAGCCTAGACATTCTAATTAGCCATGTGGTGCTCATCTACTGAAAGAAAAATAATTCTAGCATTCTTTTTATGAGACACAAGCCTCACAAAACTAGATGTTAGTACATGTTGATATAAATTAATACAGTATACCAACAAAGATTTATTAGACCAATCAAATAGAAAAGAAAGATAATAGCACTATACTTCTTGATTAAATTTCAATTTAAAAGTATTTCTTCTTAGAATAAAATTGAACAGCTAAATAAACATTGTAATAGTAAAAATTAAATACATTGCAGCTTTTGTATTAGGAAACCATATCATTTGACAGCCATTGTTGATCACTTTCTTGGGGTCACCTGCAATTATGAATGGACAGTGGTGGCACCTCGCCATGTGTGCACTGTGCTCATAACCGCTGTCCACTAGCATACCTAAATCTCTTGTCCTTGCCTTCAGTGGACTGCTTACTGAAAAGGAGAGGAAACTTGTTCTGCATCACTCAACTCTTTGTCCCTGACACAGAAGCCTCAGACACACTATCAGCAATCAGGTTATTTCCTCTTCTCACTACAACTGCCTTTTCACAAGTGGACAGCAATTTTTGCTGTGTTAGCTCTCAGGTTTCCTTAAACCTCAGTTATATGATAAATCCTTACTATAGAAATATTGAAATGAGAAAAAATAAATGCATCTTAGAATTAAGAAAATAAGCTATATTTGCTAATAAATTTTAGGTAAAATACTTGATCAGAACAAAAAGATCCTTTTGAAAATATTTAACAAAGAAAGTAATTAAAATTGAAAATATAAGGCCATGGAAGTATGTAAGCCAGTAAGCAAGCTTTGTAGTATATAAATAAATCATTCTTAAAAATGAAAAGAAACCTACTCACTGAGGTTCAGTATAAATGCAATATTTTACTATATTCTTTCTATCTTAGATTGATGAAACATAAGAATATATTTTATATAATAGATTTATATTAAACATTGTTTCAAAAAGGGCATTGACTTTCTAGTTAAGCATCTATTTAAAATCCTACATTTATCAATAATTACAAAGTATTCACATATTAATTAGGCCACAAGACAATTTCATTATAATGAAAAAAATCAAACTGCCAACATTTTCAGATGCCATATGATAAATTAGATGTAAATATTAAAATATCAAAATTTAAAATAATGTTATAATGATCAAAATACTGTCCTAAATATTTATTTTGTCACCTAGGAAAATAATCAAATTTTGGAACACTTGAAGAGTCTGTCAATTAAAATTTCTGACATCAAATTTTAAAGGGAAAAGCAAAAATGTTATCCTTAAGAATAATTTATGATTCAATTTTTTTTCTTATTAAATATATGAAGATAGGTTTAAAGTGATATAAGAAATATAAATTTAATAACAAAGTCTAATGAAAAAGAGTAAATAGACAAAACAAGAAAGGATAAATATGGATATGATGCCTTTAATTGCTTATTCTGTGAAATTAAATGATAATGCAGATATAAATAATTATATATTTACAACACTTTCTAATACACTTAAAATCACTACGAAGTAATTGATTTTAAATAACCCAAATCAAATATGAATGGATAATTAAAATCATTAATTTTTAAAATTTTTTCAAGGTCTTATTGACAAAATAAGGGCTGTGCTCAGAGTTTCACAGACAACTATTTACAAATCTAGAATCAGATAATTCCCACACTGTGTAGTTCTATAGACAAATAAGATCAAAGTGTCATTAACCATTTCTTGAATATGTTAAAGCAGTCTTCAGAGGTAAGTCTATTGACTTTTTTTCTAAAGCAATTAATTCAGCTCAACACCTGACACGAAGATTGTGAAAATGTTCACATTCTCTCAGTATGTGAAGTCATTCATCTAATTCTTGAGATAGTCAAAGAATCTAAGGATTTCTATATTGTAGTTACTGTCTTCTGTTAACGGGATACTGAACTCCTGGCCGGTGTTTCCTACTTAATAGCTGTGCAGGCTAATTTAATGTGTTTCTCAGTTCCTTTAGACCTGTCTTTCCAGTATCAGGAAAGGAAGTCTGAAAGCCCCCTTTGCCGATTAGTGTCTCCTTAGAATCTGTCAGTGGAAGGCACTAGCTTGACTAAAATATCAGAGATATAAGGAGTCACTGGCATTTCTAACTTTCTGAAGACTTGCATTAGTCAAATCTTTGTGTATTCTTTTTTGGGAAGTGCCTGTTTTTTACCCAATTGAAAATTAAGCTATAATTGATCTGTAGAATCTAAATATGCACACACACAGTTGAATCTTATTATTCATGCTAATTATGTTTTATAAAGTTAAACAGTGAATTACTGAGTACTGAATAATAATATCCTAGAGGGAAATACAGGGTTCAGTTCCTCTAAGTCTCTTGTTACAACATTCTTGTCAACTAACCAACACACACCCTGTTTTATGTGTGGCTCTTTCAAAGTCCTTATTTAATATGGTATACATTATTGATCTATTAGCCTGGAATCCATGGCCGTAAGCACTCATGACTGCAGGAAACTCATCTCACATGCATTTTCTCCACAAGGCACATGACACCTTCTTACACTTAGAAATACTAGTCAGTACTTGAGCACTACACTTGGGGAACATTCTGAAAGCCAAATCCTCAACAAAAAGAACAAACATGACAGAAATGTGGCACTAAATAGACTATGAAAAGCATTGTTATTCATAGTATAAAAATTGAAACAAGAAGGCAGTGGGTCACTCTGCTTGACTTCAGCTGGGAATGTATGTGTCATGTGTCTCAATTTTTCACAAGTTTGTGCATGTCCACAAATGAAGACTGCAGTGCTGTGAGTCTTGCTTTTAATAAGTATGCAAACGTGCAAATATGGAATCATGAAAAATGAGGGTCAACTCTATATGTAATATGTATGAGATACATATATGTATTTATATGTGTGTAGATATATTCACATACAAATATGTCTATATATTGCATATTATAAATGTATATTTACATATACATTTGTAGTTGGGGATGAATAAAGTTTCTTTTTCCAATAAGTGTATTCTATATGCCTCCTCCCAGTTATTGGAATACCGTTATCAATTCTCAAGGTGAATCTTGATGAATATAAATGTTGAATTTAAACATATTTCAGTTGATGTTTTACTCAATGTTTAGTGATGCTTATGTTCTATTTAATAACTCTACCAAATACAGTGTTGCCAAGTTGTTCTTTTTAAAGTTATTCAGAATATCACTTTTTAAATATTAAGTTTAATCTAGATAAAAAGAGACATGGAAGTAGGAGGGGGACTATTTGGGAAGAGGAAAGAGAGAGGTAATGTGGAGATGCATAGGAGGAAAATACATTACACAATTGTATGAAAATGTCAGTGAAACTCATTATTTTTTACAAATGATATACACTAATAAAAATTTTAAAATAAATAAATATTAATCTTCAGTTTTGAAAAAGTAAACCATAATGCACTTACAAAAATTCTGCTATATAGGTTCTGAGGTACACATATAAGTATAGATTCTGTCATGCAATGTATAGTTTAACATTTTTGTTTGGGGCATTATTTAGGTGTTTGGGATTGCACCCAGGGCTTTGCATGTGCTAGGTATGTGTTTTGTCATGGAGCTACACCCCTACCCCTATAGTTTAGTCATTCTATTTTTAATTTAAAAAGAATAGTTGTTTATTATGGATCATAAAATTATTTATCAGTAAGTAAATATTTTAACTAACAGTAAATTAATCTCCTAAACTTAACAAAACTTATATAGTGTTTAATATGTGCCAGACATTTTACATATACTGAACATGTCAGCTCATTCAATCCTCATGAAAGTTCTATGAAGAAGTATTGCTACTGACTATTTTGTAAGGATTACACAAAAGTCAAGAGATTTGGTAATTTATTCCAGTTCTAGCAACTTTTAAGTGGCAGAGGAACTTTATACCTGGGTAATCTAGTTCTATTACCTTTGCTCTTTATATTATTAGCCATGGAAATGCCTACATCAGTTAAAATTTATTAAGAATCTAAATGAAACAGAAGAACATTATTAGTGTGATGGAAAGGCTATGAGAGTTACCTACTTGCAAGCTAACAGTTGCAAGGGTGTTGGTGGAAGACTTGTGTGTCAATATTTTCTGTTGCTTCCACATCCTCAACTCTGATAGAGCTATGAAAAGAGGGGCAATTAATTCATGGGTTGCCTTATGAGAGAAGAAGCGAGAGCTTTATAGTGGATTGTAAGTACGCCTGAGCTGTACTTCAAAGGAAGACATACCTTACTACATTGAGTAAGCATGCCTGGCTTTTGTGACAGTGGGAGACAGCCTATTTCCCAAGGTTGTGAGCAAGCATGAATTATGCTATGGAAAAAGACATCAGTTCTGTCTTCCAGAGAAAACACTTGGCTATAAATAACATTCTTTTTGATTGCCACTGTTCCAATATTATATATATATATCCCTAATGTTCATTTGTTAAAATCCTAACTTTAAATGGTATTAATAGGTAAGGGATTGGGGAGGTGATGAGGTCATAAGACCAGAAGCCTCATAAACTTAATCAGGAGCCTTGTATAAGAAGCCTGAAGGAGAGCTCTCTTGTGGTTTTTACTGTGTGAGAGCACAGCCAGAAGACAACATATGAGCCATGAAGTCAAGTCTCACAAGACACTGGTTGTACATAAGCTGCCCTGATTATGGGGCCTTGTTATAGTACTCAGAAGACTAAGACACTAATGAACTCTGGAAGCAGGGACAGTCAGGGCTTTGCTTCCATGATGGGCACAATCATTAGAGACATGGAAAAGTATCTAGAAAATGATCTAAACATAGAGAAAGTTTTTGTCTGAAAATTAGGAACACGTCAAGGAAAGTCTGGTACATGTCATTAGATAATAATTTTAGATATCAGCATGTCAAATAACAGGCAAACCACATGTCAAATAGCAATCGAATATTAAATTGCAAAACAACCTTCACAATACATGGTAAATTGCTAATAGTGTATATTACATTACTATGCACATATCTTTCATTCATGAAAGACAATTTGCAATAAACCTAAGAACAAATTGCAAAAAATTGCTACAAATGCAAATGTAAATCAATAGCTTTATTAAATAATCAGTATCTGGAAAGAAAATTCAACTCCTCTAGTAATTAAAAAAACAGTAAGTCAGCAGAATTATGTGTCAGTTCTCTCTTGGAAAAAGCTCATGCTTTCACATATTACTAAAGTCATAAAATTGATAGGGTATTATTATGGGGATTTATTCAAATAGGATTAACCATTTGCAATTATTTGTACAATTGATCTTGTAAGAAGCAGATCTTTCTTTCCCTGCTTTCTCAGTGATCCTCTGTCTTATAATACTCCATGTATCCCATTCTTTCTTTTCTTCTTTGTTTTCCTTAGAAGGATAAAACTTAATGATTAAGATAAGATTTTTAGAGCATCAGAGTAATGACCTCTTACAATCTTGTCCTCCATAAAAGCAAAGAAAACACTGGCAAAAATTATTAAAATTAACTTTTTTAAAACACTAAGAAGTAAATCAAATTTTATAATAACCCAAAACTGTTTATCAAGAAAAATGTGTGAATCATGCCAAAGACAGCACTCTGAGTTTGATTTTGTTCCATTTCCAATACTGCAGTAATAATGAAAACCAATAGCCTTTTAACTATAGTAGCTGTACAAACCAGCCTACCAGATACTCACATGTGGAAAATGGGCTGAGAACTCCAAAATAAGAGCTCAGGTCTGCAGAGAATTGTAGCCACTTGACCTGTCAAGAGCTCATGGATAGAACCTATTCTCAGAGAGTCCCTTTATTTGTCATGGCAGAGCTCACTACTTTAGCCCTGTTCCAATGCTGTTTGTCAAATATAATTAATGGTGATGTTTTAACATTGTGGCAACCTCATACTGACAAAACCTGACCTAAAAGCTTTGGAGGAAGAGATATGCATAGGGAGTTTTGAAATTCCAAAACAGTGCTTAATCTAGAAACCCAGCAGCACATGCAAGGCAGGGACCATGAAAGATCAGAGAGGCCAATAATAGTTCAAGTCTGTCTGATTTGAGGTTGTGTGCAAGAAGGAAGTAAAAGCTAAGGCAGAGTCGGAAATTCTAGAAATATGAAGATATTCTACAATAACACGAAAGCTCTCAGCAAAAGCTCAGAACTTACTGGTCTAAAATCTTTAAGGAAATCTCTCTAACCAGTAGCTGCCCCAAATGCAAAAGTACCTCAGGCTTCAGTGGCTGCTCATAACAAGGAATTCAGACTCTTCAGAGGTGCGCAGGTAAGTCACTACATAAATAAATGGAAATGACAGCAGTAGCTATAGCAAACAGTACAACAATCTGTGGGAGGAAGGGAGCACATGCTTTCCAGAGCTGCCATGTCATGTGATTTAAAATGTTTAGTGATAAAAAAATCAAAGATATACAACAACACAGAAAAGTGTGGTCAATGTACAGGAAGAAAAGTAAGATACAGAAAATTCCTTAGGAAGTCCAGCTATTGGGTGAAGAAACAATGACTTCAAGTCAGCTATCTAAAAATATTCAAAAAGTTAAAACTCTTTCAAAAATATTTAAGCTATGATGATGATTCCTTAAATAAAGAATACCAATAAACAGAAATTTTAATCAAAATATATATATTGCAAATTTAGAAAGTATAGTAAGTGAAATAAAGAAAATTCTTGGAATCCTTAATATCAGATATGAACTTTTAAAAGAAAAAGTCAGTGAGCTTCATCATAGGAATGTTGAGATTTTCCAGTCTCAGAAACAAACAAAAGAATGAAGTAAAATGAACAGAAACTCAAACACTTGTTAGACAACCTTAAGCATATAATAATGGCAATATCAAGAGATGAGAGAGAGACAGAGAGAGAGAGTACACACATTTGAGGAATAGTGGCTCCTGTAGCCCAAATCTATTTTAAACAGTAATTTGAAATTTCAATGAACTTGAATTAAGATAAAATCAAGGTGATCTCACCCAGGTGCATCACAGTCAAACAAGTGAAAGCCAGTAACGAAGAATGGACTTTGAAAACAAGAGAAAAGTAATTTGTCATATACAAGAAATTTTAAAATGCGTTCACAACTCAATTCTCATTGGACACCACAAAGGCTGGAAACCAGTAGTATAACATAATCTTAATGCTAAAAGAAAAGACTGTCAGCCAATAGTTCATTATCCAACAAACGTGTAACTCAAACGTCAAGGAAACTTAAGATCTCCCTGATAATGAAAAGAGAAATTTCATTGCTAGAAGGCGTATCCTACAAGAAATATAGTCTTTCTGAAGACTGAAATTAAAGGTAACCTTTATTCACGTGAAGAAATAAACAGCAATATTAAAAGTAATTACCTAGGTGGATACCAAAGACAAGAGATGTGCATTTTTTTTGGTAACATTTTTCTTCTCCTAACTTCTTTTAAGATACCTGCATAAAACCATAATTATAAAACTATTTTGCTTTTTTATTGTATTAATGTGTAATAAGCTTGATAACAGCAGCACAAGGCAGTTCAGAGTAAAACTTTTATATACTATTGAGATTAATTTCATATTATTTCAAATAATTGTTTTAAAGGGAATTAAAAATCATTTAAAAGAAAGAAATTGTATGAAGTATGGTTTCTGAACCCATGGACTGAAATAACAAATCAATAATTGTTATTTCTTGTGAAATTCACTTGTGAATTCATAATTATTTTGAAATTAAACAATTTGGACAGAGCAAAAAGTGTGGCAAAGAAGAAAACCCAAAACACAAGAAAGTACTGTGATATAAATGAGAATTAAAAACTGTATACCAAAATTTGTAAGATGCAACAGGTCTGCATTCTAAAATAGTTTAGAAGAAAGTTTATAGCCACCATTTTCTATGTTCAAGAAGGAAAAAGAATATAAAATTAATAACCAAGGCTTCAAACTTAAGGAACTAAAAAAACCAAAACAAACAGAGGGGAGAAAGAAGGAAGGGAGGGAAGAAGGAAGAAAGGAGGAAGGAAGGAAGGAAGAAAAAAAGATTATAGGATGCAAAGTCAATATAGTTTTTTCATTTTATTTTATATACTAGCAAATAAAATCCTCAAACTAAAATCAAGAATACAATTTCATTTACAATGCATTGTGAATTGTTTATCAATGGGGTAAGTGCTGAGAATGTGTTCTTAAGCAATTCTTCATTGTTTAAAAATTATGAAATGTACCTACACAATTCTAGACAGTGAAAGTCAGTTATTTGACTGTGGCCTCTTGATGGTACACCTGACATATGTGAGGTTGCTGCTGGCCTCACCCGAAACTCTGTTTTACAGTAAACTTTTCTTTATAAGTAGAAGGAGTACACTGCATAATAACAATAAGTAGTATAACATGGTAGATACATAAATCAGTAACAAAGTCATTTGTTACTACTTCCTAGTATTATGTGCTTTACAGCACAGAATGTTGGACTTGGAGCCCAGCAGGTGTATCAACACCAGCATCACCCTAAACAATGTGTAATATCTTGTGCTGCAACTATAGTAGCTTCAACATCACTGAAAAATAGGAGTCTTCAGCACCATTATCATTTTATGGGGACACCTCTTTGTATATACGGCCTGTCGTTAATAGAAACATCACTATGTGGCACATCAAAATAACAAAATATCAGGGAACAAATTGAGCAAAAGAATTGCAAGTTTTGTATACAATAAACCACAAAAATACAGTGTGATATTATTAAGAGGGCTAATATAGAGATAAATGGAAAACTCTGAGAGTTCAGGAACACATTTATAGACTGCTGATTTTTGAGAAGTAGGCCAAGAATTTCAGTGGAAAAGGATATTTTCAAAATACAGTGCAAAGACAAATGAATATGCATATGTAAAGTACTAAAGTTGGACTCGTCTCCAACCACACACAAAAGTTAATCCCAAATGTGTAATCATTTTATTGTGAGAGACAAAATACAAAACTCTTAGAAGAAAACATAGGCATATACCTTTGTGATCTTGGATTTGGAAATTATTTTTTAGACTCAACTATTGTTGATCATAATTCTGAGACATAATTCCAGAACACCAAAATCCTGAATGATGAAATCCCCAAAGCCCTAAATCTCCAGGTATCTACAATCCTAATAATCATCAAACTGCAAACTCCAGATATATCTACAATCCTAATAATCACCATCCCCAAAAAGATCAAAAACCCAAATGTTGAAATCCTGAAACCAAAATCCCAAAGCCTGCAATGACTTTGGGAAAGAAAAGGATGTTAAGAGAAGCAGCATGCTCAATTATGGAGAAGAATTTGGGCTGGTAAGAACACTGAGGGTTGGGGGGAAGTAACCTTGCACACCACTGGTCAGAATGTAAATGAGTAAAGCCACTATGGAAGCAGTATGCTGGTTCCTCCAAAAACAAAAACGAAAAACAGAGCTACCATATAATCCAGCTCTACCAACCACTCCTGGGCATATACCGAAAGAATCAAGGTAATCTTACAATCGAAATACCTGCACACACATGTTTATCATGGCAATATTCTAAGGGCTAACTGTGGAATCACCATAGGTGCCTGGTAACAGGTGAAAGGATAAAGGAAATGTGTGATATATACCAAATGGAGTATTATTAAGTCATAATGAAGATCAAAAAGCATGTTGTTTGAAATAAATTGCATGGGAGTAGAAATCATCATGTTAGGCAAAATAAGCCCAACTCAGACAAATATTAAGATTATTTTTCCATTTGTGGAATCTAGAACTTAAAAAAAAGACATGCAAGTAGAAGGGAGACTGATTGGAAGGGGGAAGGAGACCAATTGCAAGAGGAAGGCAGAATAAGTGTAATAATAGGAAGGAAATGCAGTCATTTATGCATGTGTGTGAAGACATCATAATGAAACCCACTTTTTAAACCACTTATAGACATTAATAAAACATTACAAGAAAAATACACCTGCTTTGCCATTACTTTCACCTGGGGAAATTCCAGGAGTTTTAGTGAATGGAAGTCATAACTTTCTGAAGAAACCCATGAAGTAACTGACTAGTTTGAACATAGTTATGTACACAGAGGAGCAAGAGACCATATACAGTGGTGTTGCTCTTTGATCACTTGGATTATTTCTGCCAAATATGTTCTCCCTGTAAGAGAGGACACAGAATAGATTGCTGCATTCCCAAAATAAGAACATGCATGCCACAGAAGTTAAGAAATTTAATAGGGAGTTCTCATGTTGATGTATATGGAATCATAGAAAAATTTCAAAGAATATCATGAAGTAGAAAATGAACGCAAGTATTCTCCATGGAGAACCGTTTCCTAAAAGAAAAGGAGAGAAAAAAAAAGCAGCTATTCAACATAATACAGGGCTTTGAAATATGATCATGAAAGGGTCAGATCGTATTGACTACTCTGTGTTGCCCGTACTCTATCCCTGTAACACAGTTCTTCATATGCCAAATTTTCTTTTTACTTTTTTTTAAAATTTTTTTCTTCTTTCAGTTTCCTTCCACCAGTTTAAAGGTCAGCACTTTTTTTCTTTTGCAAGTCACTATGCTATATATTTTATCTTTACTTTATTCCCAATACTAGATTATATGTTGTATGACAATTTCAGAGTTTTAATTCATTTTATACACTTTTCACAAATTTGAATCCTCATAAAAGTGCATTCTGTAAGCTTTGTGCAGACATTATGAAAAATGTTGAAACTTCACCATGAATTAGGTGATATCGTTTCATACATCTGCACATGGAAAGGATGACATTCCTCAAAATCTCAGTCCCTTGAGTGACACCAAGTGGTTTGAAGACCCATGGTGGTTTTTGAATGATCTTATTAAGACATAGGTTCTCGGTCATCATATTTCAGACAACCTCAGTTATAAAGCTGGATGTACATAATTACCAATCATAGTGATAAGTGTATGCACATTTTGATTTTTGGCCTTTATCTTTATGAATATAGTTTGTCTGCTCATAACTGTTGTACCCATGCAGCTGTTGTTGGTCTGCCGAGAGTTTAGACTTATAAAACTATGCATGTTGTTATTGCTCATTTTGTTGTGTGAAATGACCTGTGAAGTATTTTGTAATGGTTTTATGTCTCTCGAATAAATCACCATTTAGAAATGTAAGACTTTTAGAGAATTTTTTATTATCCTTTTTCCAGAATTACATTTTCACGAGTTTGATTTTTTTCAGGATTTTAGATATTAGGGATTCTGGTGGTTCAGGATTTCAGCATTCAAAATTATTGCATTTGAGATTGTGTCTTTCAGGATTGTAGCCTAAACCCAATTAAACACCAAAAGCACAGGTAACAAAAGACAGCTATCAAACAACCCCCAAAGACAGAAAGCTTCAAGGGCAGGTGAAGATGTATACAGGACTATAAACTGGCTGAGACACTATAGAAAATGATCTAGCAGTTACTCCAAAAGTTAAACATAGGAAAGAAAGTTCATGGCACCTCACACCTGTCATTGTAGCTTCTTGAAGGTGGAGATCAGAGATTAGTAGGAACACAGTGTGAGGACAGCCCAGACAAAAGGTTAACTAACCCCTCTATCACAATCATAAAGCTGGGTGTAATGGCCTACACCTGTCATCTGAGCCACCCAGAAAGCATATTTAGAAGGATCATAGTCCAGGTTGGCATGGGCAAAAAAGGGAGACCCTCTTGGAAAAATTGCTAAAGGAAAATAGGGCTGGAAGTATGGCTCGAGTGGTAAGATACCTGCCTACCAAGAACAAGGCCTTGAGTACTGCCAAAAAACATGATTAAACATAGTTATTCTGTGACCCAGAAATTCCATTCTTAGGTAACTACTCAGAATTGGAAATCTACATCTTCACAAACATCTGTCTGTGAGTGTTCATAGTAATAACAAAATAGCTAAAAACTGGAAGTAAGCCAAATGCCCATCAACTGATGAAGAGATAAAGAAAATATTTAATATCTATGTATACTGTTTGACAGTAGAAAAGGACCAAAGTATGGCTGCATACCACAATGTGGATGGACCTTAAGGAAGTCACAGACTTTCAGATATTATTCCATTACTAATAAGGTCTCACAAGGTCTAGTATAATCAAATCCAGAGACAGAAAGTAAGTTAATGCTTGTCAGGGGCTGGAGAAATTAAATTAAGAGTGACTGCTAATGGGTGTGAGGTTTCTTTCTGTGATGATAAAATATGCTGGATGTTAATGGTGGTGTGCCTGTTGCACTGCTAGGTAAAATTGCATTTTACCAAGGTTAGCTTTATACTATATTAATTTTACCTCAATAGTTAGGTGTAAAAAATTCTTTAATGATATTTTTAAGCATATAAGTGTACAAAATAAAGATAACAATTGCATAATTAGAATGAATTTACATAATCCTCAAAATATTCCATACTTTTACTGACAACACTATTCATTGCTTGCCTCTAGAAAGTCTGAATACAACTATTACATACAAGCTGGTTAAGCATTAGAACTGCTATATATAATAAGCAGAGATGATGAAAAATACATGAAAATGCTGTATTCAGTTTATGACAAAATAAAAGTAAGTAATACCTCTGGATATGCAAAGTGCATAAAATTAGTTTAATATTCTCTTGCTCCTTTCATCAGGTGACACATGTCTGCTGGATTCAGTCACCTTCACACATGAAATAAATGGACATCAAAGACTGAAGTGACAGAAGTGATTACTTCCACACTTGATTCATGTTTGGAATTGGAGATGGAATTTTTAATATTGATATCCAAACTTTTTTCAGGTCTTATATTAGAATTATCAGTGATAATGCCAAATAAGACTTTTTGTTTATTTAGATTTACTTTAGACAAATTCTTTGAGAAATTGTCTTAGTGTTTTATTTATTTATTTGTGGTACTGGGGTTTGAACTCAGGGCCTTCACCTTGAGCCACTTCTATTTTTGTGATGGGTTTTTTTCTCGAGATAGAGTATCAGGGACTATTTACGTGGGCTGGCTTCAAACGAATCCTCCTAATCTCTGCCTCCTGAGTAGCTAGTATTATGGGCACCCGGCAGTGTTTTATTCTTAAACACAAATTTAAACAAAAAATTTCATTTACTTTGCAAAGTTGACTTATGTGAGATAGTACTTTGTTTTATGTACCTTTTTAAATAACTAAAGAGTAAGTTTTAAGTACACATTAGGGCTCATTATAAGTTTACTTTACGTGACTGAGCTTCTTATGGCAAAGAAAGTGCTCACACCACATATTTCCAAGTTTGGTCCTTGTCTAGGGATCTAGATGGGAGAACACTGCCATTGTGGTTTAAGCCTCAATATACATTTCATGAGTGCTATCTATGTCCACTGACACTGGTATTGTATTGAGTCAGCCCAATAAGTATTTATTGACTAAATGAACAAGATAATGATTGAATAACTTCTGGGTGTGTGGAATGCCACTTTAGAATTTGAGTACTTATGTTCCCAGCATTGTCCTATATGCTGTCATTTAATCACCACAGATTCCACCACTCTAATTTTATAGGTAAAAGCTGAGGCCAAAGGCACTAACTTGCCTTGTGCCCAATGTGTGGCAGAATCATGTTTTGAATACAAGGATGATAGAGAGACATTTTCCTGCTCTGCCCTGAGCCAGTATTCTTGTATCCTAGGGCACTGAGAAGAACCTGTCTCTGGAGGAGAGGAGGGCAGGCAGGCTTGCTCCGCATGTGTCTGCAACACCTGACCTTTATCACATAGCCTTGTGGGAGCTGGGCTCAGAGGACCAGCACAAGATATCATTATAGCTATTACCATCACCGCCTGTTACAAACAATCTTAAAGACTGTGAACATGAAAAGAAAAGTGTACAATAGACACTCTTACACTGTGAAAACCAACAAGCGATTGACCTACCAGACAGAAATAACCATGTTAAAACCATATTATTTAGATTCTTCAAATTGGTAGGAAAATCGAGCAATCAAAGACTAGAGCTACATACACAGAAATTCACATCAATTTGGAAGTTAATGTATGATGGAGGTGACAAAGTGGTCCCCGTAGAATAGATGGCCATTCAAATATGATGGAGAGTCAGCTGGCTATGTTTCCATAGAAATACAAATCATCTCAATGTCATGTGTTACGTAAAAAATTATTCCCAAGGTCTTAAGAACAAAACAAAAATATATAACATCCAAGGAGAAATATTCAACTTCTTCACAGCATTATTATAACGTAGAATTTCTTAAAAACAAAAAGCATAAATCATAAAAGTAGTTACTGATAAATATTATTACATAAAAGACAGAACAATTGTTCACTGAACAAGCATAAAGATAAAAGCTAAAAATAAACTAAAGATAAGAAAAGCATTTCCTTTACATATATTCAAGAAATGAGTGTTCATAATACAAAAAGCACTCTAATTAAAGTACAGATAGGTTACTGAGGAGAAAAACAACAGAGATGAAGGCTATGGAAACACATTTTAGAGAGGAAAGTTAAATAGTTAACAGTCTTTATCAAATGAAGTTAGGGAAATTTCAATTAATACCAAAATGATTCATCGCCACCATCTATAGTCCAAGAAGACTATAACTTCCTTGCTTAAGGTAAAGGGCTACAGGCAGCAGTATTTTTAAAAATAAAGATGCTTAGAAATATCACGAATGGGTGATTGATGAAATTTCATCAAGAGGAGATTAAATTGGTGGAAAATCAGCAAAGTTTATTAATATCAATTTCCTGTGCCAAAACTTATTCCATTGTAAAGTAGACATGAAGTGGAAATTGCTATCATTCCACTCTCTTGGAAGAGCTATGGGGATTAAATGAGTTAATACATGTTAAACGTTCCAAATTGTGTCATATGTTGTTGTTTAGTTATGTGCATATGTATGTGTGCCTATTTTGCTTATTCATCTTTGAATAAACTATACTTGAAAAGATATGATGAGTAAATCTGAAATATTATATTTTAAAAATAAATGCAAATTCCAAAATAATATATAGCACATAACACTATTTACACAAAGATTTAAAGCATGTACACCTGTAAAATATCTTGTGTAAGTATATACTAGATGTAAGCAAGAGACAGAAAAGGAATAATAATAAACACAAAACACAGGTTATTTGTTATCTCAGCTAAAAGAATTGCTGCTAACAGAATTTTACTTATCTATCAGTGTATTTTCTGGGAGAAATATAATGGGATATGTTTTTTGTCTGAGCTGATTTTTAAAATAATAGAGAATCTTTTTAGCAATTAAAGATAATCTTTAGGGCACTTTCACTTAATGGTTCTTTACATTAGTAACTGTAAAGCTTACGCCTAATCTTTGAAATGGGAATATGCAAACATACTTCTTAATTAAAAAAAGTAACCCTGGAGGTCATTTTTCCTTAATAATATCAACAATGTAACAACTGCTCTTTTTATGATTCCAAATAATGAATGAAACAACAGAAAAAGAAGAATAAGGAGACACAGTTTTAGGAAATTTAAAAAATTCATTGGAAAAAAAGAAACAGAATTAAGCTTTTTTGTACATATTATATATATTATATATATAAGAATATATATTGGTGAGCATATACTAATCATATAGAATAATGAGCTTCATTATGGTATTTCCATACATGAATACAATGTGCTTTTACTATATTCATACCCTTTATTATTCTTTTATTGCCCCTTCTCTCTTTCCCTTTCCACATCCTTAATAGTGTGCCTTTTACTTTCATGTCCCATTTTTTTCCCCTTCTAAATTCCACATATTAAAGGAAAACTTGTGATTCTTGTCTTTGGAAATCTGGCTTATTTCACTTACCATGAAATAATTTCCTCCATTTTTCTGTAAAAGACATAATTTCATTCTTCTTATGACTGAATAATATTCTTGTGTATATATCACATTTTATTTATTCATTCATCCACTCATAAATACTTAGACTGACTCCATGACTTTGCTATTGTGGATGTGCCACAATAAACTCACGTGTGCAATATCTCTGTGGTGGACTGACTTATGTTCCTCTGGATATATGAATAGGAGTAGTATAACAGGATCATATGGCAATACCCCTTGTAGTTTTTGAGGAAACTCTGTACTTCATATAGTGGCTGGACTCATTTGCACTAAAAGACTACTTAATTCCCCAAAATATTTGTCATGCCATCAAAAATTCAAAAAGGAGTTTCAAATTTGCATTGGCCATGAATTTAGGAATCAAAATAGGACTGACTAGGTCAGGTGAAAAAAGTGAATTCCAGTTATACAGGTCTTAAATTTTTAAGATTGTCAGTAAAGACATGAGCTGAATCTAAATCATGGAACTGAAGCTAAAAGAAGAAAATTAAGTCAAAATGACTCACATCCATAGAATTAACTGGTAATTCTCAAAACCTTTCACTTAATTATTTTCATAGCAATTTTCGGAATTCCAAAACTTCAGCTTTGAACATATCATCTGCTTAAAATTCTAATGTCTAAATAAACATACCTATATGCTCAACCAAACATTGAACTGAAACATGCATTAAAAAGTATGTCTTTGAAGATAAAAGCTTGAGTCCATGATTCACTCAAGTATTCTCTATGGCAGATGCCCTAAATATTTAAATAATTTAATTAATAAAATTAAATAATTAAATTAAAAGTATTTTAATTTAAATTTCTAAGGAAAGACTAAGAGAGAAAAGATGGCTGGAATCCACAGGCAGATTACAGATATCATACAAGAATTATTATTTCTGGCTATTTCCCTACAAGTTTTGTCTCATAACCTTCCACTTACAAATGGTGTGAGCTACCCCTCTTTAGAATATTGCTGTCTCACAGAAGAAATGAACATATGTAAATTAAAAAGTCAGAGCAAATGTGTTGCTTAAATGGACTTTTAAGATGTTCCATGTCTTTATAAATTTTTCAGATCTTATAAACACTCTGGTGAAGAGGTAACACGTAGTAGACATGTTGTTAGTTACTGTTTGTTCCAGTGCCTGAACAAACATGTTGTTTGTTTGAGTGCCTGAGTGTGAAATCCAATTTAAATACTTTGTTCAATCAAAGTGTTCTCAAGGAATGTTCACACTTGTTAGAGGTGCTACTGTCTCATTAAATGTTTGCTTTCCTTGATAAGATTTGATGAATTTCAGCAGGCCCTTATCAAGCTTGACGTATTTTTAAAATATGTTGCTAAGAATTCCTTTTTTATGTTTTTTTTATTTAAAATTGAATTGTAGTGGGGTGATGTTTTGATAGAGTATCTTTTCTCAAGGAATCATTGCTTATTTTCTACATTTTTGCAAATTTTATGACACAAAGGAGCTGTAAGTAAAGGCTTCGTCAAAAATTTAAAAGCAAAGTAGGTAAAGAGGGAGAGCAGAAAAAGATTTACATTGGACAAAGTGATACTAAAGTCCTCACGTACTGGCTCCAATATTTTCTTCTTAATGCACAGCTGTCTTATATTCTTAACTAAATACTGTGATGTCTCAAGCATTGTTCTTAGACAGAGGGTCCTCGGAGAAGATGAAGCAATCCAGGGTCCAGGCAGCTCATAATTTCTGGAGATACTGATAAATGAATAACTAAATGTCTATTCTATAAGCTCCTAAAGGGTATTATATACGTCATTATGGAAATAGAAAAGCAGGATGCACAAAGAAGATTTTGACAGGTGTTGTCAAGGTGAGAAAACCTCTTTAGCAGATTCAGTAGTAGAATTAAGGGCAGGAAAGTGATACAGGTCCAGGGGAGGGCATTCCAGGTGAGGGTATGTATGAGAAAGCTCAATATGGAACAAAATATGACATATATAAGTCATCACTGATAGTTTTATGTGATTAAAATATGAACTGTAAAGGAAACAGAGTGATAGAATGCAATTAGCAGACAGGTTCTACAATTTTCTCTGTATCACAATAAGCATTGGAAATTTATAGTAAATACAGTAGGAAATTTCTGAAAACTTTTAAGTAGAGGGAAGGGAATCAGGTATTTGTTCCAATGATACTAAGGCTGCAGCATGGTAGATGTTTGAGATAGGTAAAACTTTTAGCCATGAAACTAAGTAGGATCAAGTTGAATTTCCCTGAATGAGAAGTAATTGTGCCTTAAAATGATGACATATATCCATCCTGAAAGATGGTCTCCTCTCAGACCCACTGTTATTGCTATGACCATTTTGTTCACAAGAGGCACATCTAAAATGTCATTCTTGTGCCAATGGAGGTCAGTGTGCACAGAGAACCCAGTTTTTCTACAAGTCTTATTGTAGTTACCAATAAACAGAAAATCCACACTCTTTTATCTTACATGGATGTATCCAAGCAGGATATGTAGACACAGCAGGGGTGCTATTAAAAGTTTATTAAAGGTTAGGGGGAAAAGTTACAATAGGCCAAGACGGGCCAGGTGTGAGGCAGAAGGAGAGAGAGAGAGAGAGAGAGAGAGAGAGAGAGAGAGAGAGAGAGAGAGAGAGAGAGAGAGAGAGAGAGAATGTTCAATTTGAAATACAATGTTAAGTCATATATGTTTTAAGAGTTCGAATTTCATCTATGTCCTGACCTGCCTCATTATATCCACACTAGAGTACAAAAACTCCCTTCCTATGCTTTTAGAACAAATTAATGAATAAAGGTCACTCTTCATGCTATAAAGTTCTATGGGTTCTGACAAATGCAACTTTATAGTATCATGACACAAACCCGGTCCACTGAAACTCCCCTGTGGTTCCTGTACCCTCTTCTGGAACCCCCAGCAACTACTGATCTTTCTACTGTCTCTAAAATCATGACCTCCTGAAAGGCCATTACTTGGAATTACACAGTATGTAGCCTTTTCGAATGACTGCTTTTATTTGATTTTGTGCCTTTAAAGTTCCTCCATGTCATTACATGGCATCTTTTTTCTTTCTTTTTTTCTTTTTTAACTGAATAATGCACTGTTGTATGAATGTGCTACTAAGTTTTTAAAATCTATTCACTTATTTAATGCCATCTTCATTACTTCTATTTTATGGCAACCACATACAACACAAAAACAACCATTTCATGAAGATTTTAATGGGATGTAAGTTTTCAAATTAGCTGAGTAAATATGTAGAAGCTTGATTGCAGAATTGTTTTCTGTAAGAAGCTGACAAACTGTCTTCCAAAGTGGCTGCACCGCTCTCATTCCCATGAGCAATGGTGAGAGTTCCCATTTGCTCTACACAAATCCTCACTAGCATCTGTGGCTGTCAGTGTTTCAAATTGTAGTCATTCTAATAGATGGTTAGTGTTGTTGCATGATTGTTTCAATGTTCAATTCCCCAAGGACATGTTGAAGATCTCCTCATATGCTGATTGGCCATCTATATTTCGTGCTTTTTGGTAAAGTGTCTATGCAGTTCACTGTGCATTGGGTTGCTTTCTTATTTGTTGCATTTTAAGATTTTCTTCTAAACTGTGTATTTTTTTCTCTTAAAAGATTTTTCACAGAGCAGATAGTTTTTATTTTAATAAAGTTTAACTTGTCATTTTTGTCTCTCATGGATCAAGCCTTTGTTATTGTTGTTAACAAAAGCTGTCAAACCCAAAGTCACTTACTTTTTCTTTTAGGTTTCCTTTTTAAATTTTTATAGATTTGCGTTATGCATTCGTATAAAAGATCCATCTAAAGTTAAGTTTTATAAACACATAAATGTATGTACATGTTCATATGTTCTTGTCTCTATTGAAAAGTCTATCTTTCTCCAATTTATTGAATGTTTTTTAAATAAAAGATTAGTTTATCCTATTTGCATAGGTCTATTTCTGGGCTCTGATTTCTGTGCTATTAATATCTGTGCTTATTCTTTTACCAATGACATGTTATATTGATAAACATGACTTTTTCTTAAGTCTTAACATTGGACAGCATGAGTCAACCAAGTGTTATTGTTAAGTATTGTGTTGGCTATTATTCTGAATTTTTGCCTTTTAAAATAGACTAGAATTAGTTTGTGGATTTCCACAAAATATTTAGCTTAGATTTGATTGGGACTTTTTTGAGTCTTTATGTCAAGTTTAGATAAACTGACAATTTAACAATATTAGTTCTTACAATTTTTGAACACTAAATAGTTCCCTACTGATTTAGAATTTTCCATTAGAGTTTTAAAGTTTTTCTCACATAGACCTGAACATATTTCATCAGTTTTATAACTAGGTATTTCATTTATTTTGGTGATATAATAAGTGGTATTATTTTTAATACCAAACTCAAATTAGTCTCTGATGATGAAGACATAGATTTTTCAATATTAACTTTGCATCTTGCAAAGTTCTTAGTTCCAGGAGAATTCTTCATTAATTCTTTGGAAACATTCTGTCTGTGAACAAAAACATTTCATATTGTCTTTGCTAATCAACTTATCTTTAACTTACTTGTTTTATCTCATTGCACCACCACGATTTCAGTATGGTCCTGAATAAGCATTGTTCTTGGTCTGAGGTGGAAAACATCTAATTTTCCATTACTATGACATTAACTGTAGGTTTTTTTCCAAATGTTCTTCCTTGAGTTGCAAAAGCTCATTTCTAATCCTAATGTACTGAAAGTTTCTGTCATGAATGGTCTTCAATTCTATCAAGTGCTACTTCTGCATTTATTAATATGATCAGGATTTTCTTTAGTTATGCTGGTGATGTGATGATTTACATTATTTAGGAGCATTGAACCATCTGGGCACATCTGGAATGAGTCTTGCTTGGTGGTGGTAAATAATTTTATGACACATTGCTGCATATGAACTGTTAGTATTTTATTGAAGATTTATGTTTATGAGAGGTAGTGGTCTGTAGATTTGCTTTGTCATAATCTCTTATCTGCTTTTGCCATTAGAGTTATGATGGTCAATAGCATGAGTTAGAAAATACCCTCTCTGTTTCTATTATATTGGAGATATTGTAGATGATTTGTATTTCTTCCCTAAATGTTTGATAGAATCAATAAGCCTAGCACACTCTTTTGGGACTAATAACTATCCTATTTATAAAGTCTTATGTATTTTTTCTATGTGTGTATTTATACTTTTGTTCTGTTTTTTGCCTTCTTCTGTCTCTCTGCTTTGAACTGAGCAGTTCATGTGATTTCATTGCTTTGTGTTAGTACATGAATAATTCTTCCAAAAACTTTTTAGAGTTTGCAATATAGATTTACTGAGAAAAAATGTCTGCCAGATACTCAAGTCATATTAGCAGTGGTTTAATCTCTTTTCTGTTCCTTCCTTTCTTCCTTTCACCTGATAAACTTTCCTTCTTATGTACATCTAATTGCCTGGCATAGATCAGACCGAAGTGCTATTTTCACAAATATTTGCATTTTAAGAAGAATGGGACCCAGAATTTGATAACATTCCTAGGTTAATAAAAGTGAGACTCAGGAGACAATTCAAGTTCAAGAGTGATTTTTATTTCCATGTGCAAGTGTAACACAAGTACAGCCTCTCAGGAATGGAGGCCATTGCTTCTCTCCCTGCACCTGTGTGGTTGAAGCATGACAGAAGGCCTGGGCTAAGGAGTAGGGCAACAAGGACCAGCACACTTATTATTCACAATAGTGTAAAAAGGAAAATTATATCTATAATCCATTATCAATTCAGGTGAATAAAGATGAAGATTAAAATACAAAACTTTTATATATAATTATAAAGTATGCTGTCAATACAGGTAAAAAGTATTGTTCCCAAATATTTTATCAGGCAAGGTGACTATGTTGTTACATGCATATACTATTATTGCTCCCAACTGTGAAAATAAAGAATGAAAACATTTAGTTCTTTGATGGTTTATTTAGCTTATTTATAAAATGAGAGTAATAAAATTATGTGCTAAATAATATTGTAGTAATTTTTTAAATCACATAAGAAGTCTAGGTTTTAGTACATAAGTGTTATTTAAAATGACAAATATTATAAATTGGAATTATCATTTGGATTACATCAATGCTTATTAAATAAGTACTTTATGAACTATATTTCATTAATTGGAAGTCACAGTAAGCAACAGATAATCAAATGCCAAGTTAATAATTTTTATTCAAAATATATTTGAAAGCTTATTAAGGCACTATTAATGTGTTATATAGAGATGCCATAATGAAATCAGCTGAGATTCTTTTTCACCATTGCATATGATTAATCCAAGTAGATGTCAAGTACATGAGTAACACTATCAAAATAAATGTTTTCCTTAAATAATCACAAGAAGCTTATATAATAAAAGAGAACACAAGGCTCACTCCACATATCTTGGGGAAAAGAGTGAGCCATAGAATTCATTCAGAAGGTTAGATATGAGCGTGTTACAGTGCTGAAACTAGGAACTATTCAAATGTTTCAGCAGTCTTTCTAGGATGGCAATCTCAGAATTTGCAGATATCTCAATTTAGAAAAAGAATGAAAGAACATTTTATAAGCTGTACGATTTCATCAAAGAGTCACTCATAGAAACTTCTGTCAACCAACACTAACAGTAGAATGCCCCATTCTGTGGACTATTTAGTCATAGCCACAAATATGCTAAGATTATTGTAGAAGTACAATTGGAATGTAGTACTGTGATGGCTTGGAGATTGACAGAAAAATGGCAGATTAGAAACACTCACGTTTGAGTCTGTCAATTCTAAGAGTTAGGTAACACAAGAAAGACTACCTTCAGAAGAGAGAGAGAGAAGAGAAATATTGAAAATCACAAAATTTCCCAAATCTCGAAAAAGAGTTAGCAAAGTAGAAGAGGCTTTTAGTACTCCACAAAGAGGGCAGACAAGAAACTGCCCACATCATATTATAGTTGAAACATTAAGCATATAGAACAAGAAGAGAATATTAAAATCTACAAGAGAGAATTACCAAGTCACTTATAAAGACAAACCCAGAAAAATAAGAACGGATATCTCAACAGAAACTCTAAAAACAAGAAGGGCATGGAATGACGTAGTCCAAGCCCTGAAAGAAAGCAACTGCCAATTTAGGCTACTGTGCTAAGCAAAGCTATCCTTGACAATTGAAGGAGAAATAAACACCTTCCACAATAAAAAAACAAAACTTAAAGCAATGCATGACCACGAAACTAGCACTGAGATCTATCTCACCAGAAGCATACATAAGCAAATGAGGTGTAAGGAAGAATTAATGACTATAAAACTTATAATCTGGCAGGCATTGCTACATACATTTAAATAATAACTCTAAATATTAATGGTCTTAGTTCTCCAATCAAAAGAAACACATTGATACACTGGAATAATAAAAAAGATATGACTATTTGTTGACTATGAGAAATGCATCTCTTTGGCAAAGACTCGGAATGAAATGATGGAAAAAGAGTAGCTATACTAACATCTGACAAAGGAAATTTCAAACCAAAATTAGTCAGGGGATTAAAAAGAAGCTCACTTTATAGTGATACAGGAAACAAACCAGCATGAGGGGATAACACTTGTAAACATACACATACAGATCATTGGCACACCCAATTTCATAAAACAAACACTACTGGACACAAAAGCACAGATTGACCCACAACACAATAATAGTGAGTGACTTCAACACCCTTCTTTCAGAAATAGATAGGTAATCTGGATGAAAAAAATCTATAAGAAAACTTTAGAATTAAACAAAACTATAAGTCAAATGGACTTAATTGACATCTACAGAATGTTCTACCCAACAGCCACAGAATGCACATTCTTCTAAGCAACCCATTGAACAGTCTCCAAAATGGATCATATCTTAAGACAAAGAAATTATTAACAAAAGTGAGAATATTGAAGTAATTTCCTGTATTTTTCCAGGCCACAATGGAATAAAACCAGCAATCAATAACAGAGAAACTACAGGAAATATTCAAACACATGGAGACTCATCAAATTAATCTTGAATGCATCAGTGGGTCATAGAAGAAATATAGAGGAAATTGAAAATTTCCTACAATCAAATAAAAATGAAAATGCACTTACCAAAATCTTTGGGACACAACAAAGTTGTTGCTAAGAGAAAAGTTTAAGCTCTAAGTCCCTTAATTGAAAAATTCAAGGGCTTTAGGCACGGTTCAAGAGGTATAGACCCTATCTAGCAAGAGGAAGGTCCTGAGTTTAAATCCCAGTATAAAAAACAATTTGAATATTATAATGAATAATCTAGGAATATACCTCAGCTGTTAGGAAAACAAGATCAAAGCAAAGCCAAAAGCAATAATCATAAAGAAATAATGAATATCATGGCATAAATTAATGAAATAAAGATGAAAAAACAGCAGAATCAATGAAACAAAAACTTGGTTCATGAAAAGGTAAACATGATAAGCAAACTATTAGCCTTTAGCCAAACTAACCAAAAGAAAGAGGGAGAAGATCCAAATTAATAAAGAAAAAAAATAGATAGGTCAAGAGTAGTGGCTCACACGTATAATTATAGCTACTCAGGAGGTGGAGATCATGAGGATCAAGGTCTGAGGACATGCTGAGAAAAAATTAGTGAGACGTTATCTCAACATATAAGATGGGTAGGGTGGTTTGTACCTGTGATTCTAGCTTTTAGGTGGCTAGTTAAGAGGTCTGTGGTCTGAGGCAAAAACATGAGACCCTACCTGAAAAATAACTACAGCAAAAAGGGGTGAGGGCAAGAGCTTAAATGGTAGAGTATCTACCTAACAAGTGTGATGCCCTGAGTTCAAACCAAAACTGTCCAAATAAATAAATTGAAATAAATTAATTAATTAAACTAAATTACAGATAAGAAGGGGATATTACAGCACATACCAGTGAAATTAAGAAGACCATTAGAGAGTATTTCAACAACTGGGAGATCTTGAATAAATAAATAAATTTCTAAAGGTATGTGACTTACCAAAATTGAATTAGGAGGAAATAAAACACCTAAATAGATGCATACCAAGCATTGGAATTGAGGCAGTAATATAGAGTATCCTAACAGAAAAAAGCCCAGGACCAGACAGGTTCACTGCTGAATTCTACCAGATCTTTACAGAGGAACCCACCAGTGCTCCTCAAACTATTCTACAAAATAGAAAGAGAAAGAACACTGACATATTCATTCTATGAAGTAAAACCAAAACTGGATAAAGACAAAGCAAAAAAAGAAAATTATAGACCAATTTCTGTAATAGAGCATAGATGTAAACTTCTCAATAAAATTCTTACAAACTGAATTCAACAAGACATTAAAAAGCTCATACCCCATGATCAAGTTGGTTTCATTCAAGGGATGCAAAGATGGGTCAATATATGCAAGTCAATAAATGTAACACAAACACAGCACATGAATAGAATAAAAGGAACTGCATAATCATCTCAAGAGATGCAGAAAAAGCCTTGACAAAATTCAACATTGTCTCATGGTAAAAACCCTGAAGAGACTAGGACTAGAAGGAACATACCTCAACATAATAAAGGCTATACATGATAAATCTAAAGTTAAGAGGGAGAAAAGGGTGTCCAATCTCTCAACTTTTGTTCAGTATAGTACTTGAATTCTTACCTGAAGCAATAAGGCAAGAGAAAGAGATAAAAGTGATAAAAATAGGAAAGGAAATATTGAAATTATCACTGTTTGCAGAAAATATGATCCTGTATGTACTTAAAGGACTGTAAAGACTCAACCAAAAAAACTCTTAGCTATGATATACACTTGTAGCAAAGTAGTAGGATACAAAATAATATACAAAAACCAATGGCTTTTCTATACACCAACAATGAACAAGCTAAGAAACAAATAAGGAAAATAATCTCATTTCTAATAGCTTCAAAGAGCACCAAAGAATAAGCCTAAAAAAAGGAAGCGAAAGACTTCTACCATGAAAACTAAAAAATATTGAAGAAGTAAATTGAAGCCACTAGAAGATGGAAATACCTCCCATGATCATTGATTGACAGAATTAATATTATAAAAATGGCTATACTACCAAAAATTGTCTACAGATTCCACACAATCCCCATAAAATTCCAGTTTAATTCACAGAAGTAGAAAAAAAACATCATAAAATTCAAATGGAATCACAAAAGACCCCAAAGAGCCAAAGAATCTTGAGAAAAAAGAACAGTACTGAAGGTATCACAATACCTGACTTCAAACTACAATATGCAGCCATAGTAAAGCAGCACAATACTGGCAATAAATGACACATAATGGGATGGAGGTCTTAGAAATAAGCTCACACAGGTATAGCCATCTGATTTTCAATAAAGTGCCACAACATATGTTGAAGAAAAGACAGCCTCTTCAACAGACAGTGTTAGGAAAATTGGATTTGCACATGTAGAGGACTTAAGCTACTCCCTTATCTCTCTGTACAGAGACATATTAAAAATCAGTCGGAGATCTAACCGTACTGCCAAAATCCCTGAAACTGCTAGAGGAAAACATAAGGAATACCCTTAAAAATATAGGCACGGGGAACACCTTTCTGAATGACTCCAATTGCCCAGGAAATAAGAGCAAGAATTGAAAAAATGGGATTGCATCAAATTAATTAGCATCTGCACATCAAAGGAAATAATTACCAGAATTAAGAGATAACCTACAGAATGTAGAAAATATTTTCCAGCTATTAATTGGATAAAGGTTTAATATACAGTATATATAACAAGATCCAAAAACTAAACATCAAATGAACAACAACACAATTATTAAATGGGCAAATGAATTGAACAGACAGTAACCAGAAGAAGAAATACAAATGGCTAATAAATACTTTATGCAATTTAAATGTATAAAACTTTGTGATTTATATTTCAATAAAACTAAAGATAAGACACCAGTAAGCAATAATAAATATATGAAGGAAAGCAACTACTAAGCTCATTTTATTTTTTACATCTTCAGCGAATAATGAAAAGTAAATAATTATATAAGCCAAATAAGAAATTGTACTACCAGAGGTAAGAGCCTTCTTGCGTTGCTATAAGAAGTCAATTAACGAAAGAATGAATGTTCCTAAATGTAGATGCACAAATAGAGCTTCCAAGTATGTAGACAAAAATCTGAGAAACAAAGAAAAGTAGATGAAGTTAGAATTATTATGGGAGACTTCAACCATTTTCTCTCATTAGTTGATGGAAAAAAAAACAGAAAACCACAGTGTATAGAAGACATAAATAGAACTGTTCACCAACAAGGCCTACTTGACTTACAAAAGAACATTCCTCTCGGTAATGGCAAAGCAAACATTATTTTCAGGATCAATCCAGAAAATGTGGCCAGATCTGGCACATGGCCTCTTGCTGTACCACAGTCAGATGAAAAGGTTTCAATTATTTTGAAATGGTTGTAAAGACCAATAACCAACATGCAAGTTAAAAATAATATGATCCAAAAGCTATTGCTGACTGTGAAACTCTAAAATATTTACATCTTCTGAATAAAATAGAAAATTTCTGTCCAACTGTGTTCCAGGAGAAGATTATAGTTCTAATCTAAACAAATTGGTAAGATTCAAATGTGACCACAACAGAATCACAGTAGAAATCACTCAAGGGAAGATACAGAGAAAAATTGCCAAATATTAGAAATTAAAACATACACTTTATTTGTGAGACTTAGTAAAGGAAAATAGTTTAAGCTCTAGTTTAAGCTTTTTGAATTGAAAGCTTATGTTACAAATGAAACAATGTTTTAATTTCCTTTGTAAGGAAATTAAAGGCATAGGTATTTTTTCTGTAAAAAAGGGGTGCTGATTTTAGCCTTTGAGGACTAGGTATAGTTCCTATTGTATATCTTTCTTAGCATTTAGGTATTAAAAACATTAACTCATGTGCTTTCTAAAACATGGCCATAGGCCAAGTTTGACTACCGTAGATAATAACATCCACATGAAAACAGACAAAGAAGCATAACAAAAATTATTCATAGGCTTTTTTATGGTTCAAAATTTGAAAATCAAGATTTTATGTACTAAAATATCACTGCCTACACAAAGACTACAAAAAAATCTTTTCATGTTTTCTTCTATAAATTTTATAGTTTTGGCTATTTCCACTTAAGTACATTATTAGGTGTGCTAACATTTTTATACAGTGTGAATAAGACTCCAGATTAATTTTTGTCTAAATTGTACATCTAGTTCTAAATCAATTGTTAAAATACTACATCATTTTTAAAATACATAATCAAAATTTGTCCTAAACAGAGCAACCACACTTATAGTAATGGTGCATTTAGCTTGCTAAGACAGTTCTAACAAAGTACCACAGGCTGGGTGGTTAAATATCAGAAATTCACTTTCTCACAATTCTGGAAATTTGATGCCCAGAATCAAGGTGTTGGCAGGATAGGATATCCTGAAATCTCTTTCTATATACTATTATGAGCAGTATACTAACACAATGTTAATAATATTAACATATCATCCTATGTTACACATTTGATTATGCAATGCATCCAACACACGCTGAGTTTTATTGTTGTTATAATTGTTGTTGCAGCATGAATTTGTGTAGTAGAATGTAGCATAAATAAACCAGAAAATGGATAATTAGGCCATGAGTGCATTTGTTTCATAACAGATATCTGCGGCCATTTGGGGATGGGTTATGCAGCATTCAAGCATCTCTGTTTCACTTAGAAGTTCTAAATCTTTTTCCAAAATAGAGCATGTTTTCCTTTTACAGATGTGGTGACAAGCTGTGCTGACTCAGCTGACAAGTCCCCATTCTGCTGTCACATTATTCACCAACTCTAATGATGAGTGGTTCAACACCACTTTCTCATGTCATTCATAATGGCATTTAGTTTTATTTCTTAAAGATGCAACTGGGCTCCTCTTTTCAAATACAGATCATGTTTAGACTCTAGACATGTTCTTATCCAAACAAGAAATTAAATTTATCATTCACCATAATTCCACTGAATCATTTGTAATATGTGAATTTAGGTTGCCTTTTTCAACTTTTTGTATTTATCTTTGGGTCCAGAGATAGGGAAAGGAGTTGATATTAAATGGGTAACTAGTATCACACAGTTTGATCAAATTAAATTACTTAATCTCAAAGCAACACTGTGAAGGAAATATTGTTATTCTTGGTACATAAGCAATGAGTCAATGATTTCAAGGTTTGGAGCAGGTAGATAAGTTACACAAACTTAGGATTTTAATACATACAAAGTTTATATTTCAACTCAGCTTTAACAGACTCAATATTTTTGTTCTTTCTAATCTTAAGAATCTACAAAAACAGCAATAAGCATAAGAAATAAATGGGCACTGAAAATACATGTTCTCAAGCAGACATCATGCTACTCCTGATCACCCTAGTTTCAGGTCACCCATGTGCCACTGCACACCTTTCTGTCTCATAATTGTGGGAAAGGATGCATGTGTGCATGTGTGCATATCATATATTATTGTTTAGTAAAAATGGGGTCCTAAAGCCTGCAATCCTAACTACTCAGGAGGCAGAGATCAGGAGGATCATGGCTCGAAGCCAGCCCAAGCAAATAGTTCACGAGACCCTATCTCAAAAAACCCTTCAGAAAAATAGGGTTGGCAGAGTGGTTCAAGGTGAAGACCTTGAGTTCAAGCCCCAGTATCAAAAAAAAAAAAAAAAAAACGGGTTCATAGCATGTACATTGTGCTTTTCAATCAGTTGGTCCATGTCTAACATATATGTTCTTTAATACTGAATAACATTCCACTACAGTAACATACTTTGATTTCCCCATTGTTTTATGCTATAACTGTAATGGTGCTGGGTGAGACAAGAGTTTGGATTGGTGGCTGAATGGGGCAATTGCCTTCCCCCAGTGGATGAGCACCTTTCAACCCACTTGAAGGTGTAATAGAATACAAATGTGGAGGATGAATTTTCCTGCAGTGTTTTCTTGAGCTAAAATATCTCTTTTTCATGGTGGGGACACAGGACACAGGTGTAGGACACAGGTGTTCCTAGCTCTCAGGCCTAAGATCCAGATGGAGTGCACTGCACACCACTAACTTCCTTCTATCTCCAGTGTTTGGGTGGTGTATCAGGACTTCTTACCCCTCATCAAGGTGCAAATCAAATCTTACAGTGTACCTCATTCTATAGTAGATAGAGCAATAGACAGATGATAGATGACAGATAGATGATAGATGATAGAAAGATAGATAGATAGATAGATAGATAGATAGATAGATAGATAGATAGAATGATGGATAGGTTGATATATGGATAGATAGAGACAGGTATTTTGTTTTGTTTTGTACTACAAAACAAATCCAAGGTCTTCTATGTATTAGGCAAGTGCTTTACCACTTGAGCCATTTCAAAAAGTTTTGTTTTTGAGATGGTGTTTCACTAACGTTTTCTGAACTCTCCTCCATCCCGTGATCCCTTATATTTGCCCCCTGAGTGGCTGGGATCACAGATGTGCACCACCACACCCAGCCTAGATATCTTACTGGTTCTGTTCTGTTATCCTCATAATAGAATGATCGTTTGGATTTATTTCTTAGTTTCAATACCTTTGAGTGGTACGGTCATGTCATTTAATATGCTGGTGTCACTTGTGAGTACTTAAATATTTGGCAGTACTGGAATTTGAATTCAGGGGTTCTAGCCTGCAAGACAAACTCTACATTTGAGCCATACCCCCCAGCCCTTTTTGCTTTAGTTTATTTTTCAGGTAAGTTCTCATATTTTTGCATTTGGCTAGCCCCCTGACTAGCTAGGATTACAGACATACACTACTTTACCTGGCCTTCAATATTTAATTTTAAATGGCCTGGAAATATATAAGTTGTAGGGCAAATTATGTATCTTTAAATTTTAGATGATATTTCCTAGTTATCCTTGGGGTCACTTTTATCATTTCTATATATTTTTATACATCATCCACTATCTCTAAATTTTTTAATATTGTTCCACAGTTATGTGTTTAATCTTATAATATCAATAATTATGACTTTTTTATACCAAATTCTGCATGTCTTCCACATTCCCTCTTAAATTTTAAAGGCTCATGGAAAATTTCCAGAAGCAGTTATATGTGTTACCAGTCATGCTCTGCTGACCTGGCTCCTGGACACTTGCTTACCTGCTTAATGGAGAGTGCCACTCATGGTCATGTTCTTGCCTTGCTCTGTCTTCAGACACTTTGGCTGTCTTGGATCCCTCCTAGGTCAATGTTAGTTTTGGTCACTGCTGCTGTTGATGAGAAGAGCTGGTGAAATTCACACTCAGAGCAATATTAAAACACCTCAAAATCTTTACAGTAGAGCTAGTTCCTCCTGCCCTGCCCTCAGAAGCGCTGCATTCTTTCTGTCATATGCTAGGAACCTGACCACCTTTAGGGCTATTGTAGCTCTAATTTATCATCTTCCCTGTAAAACTTCAATTTTTGTGAAGATCAAGACTGAGTCTACTATGTGTAGTGCTGTATAACCACCTCCTAGCATTGTGCCCAGAAGAGAGCAGGGGTTTAAAGAACAGTATCATTGAATGAAATGATGTTACTGAAAACACAAACCAAATTTGGGGTTTGCTCAGAATTTAGAAACATGACATTACACTCTTTTAGTGATTATCCTGATGTAATTACTTCAGTTTTCCAAAATATTTACTTAGGGGAGTTTTCTCTTATATGGAGCTGCTAATCATATAATCATCAATCCATAAAATGAGAAAAAATATGTAGTAGAGAGGTACATAGGATTTCACTTACCATTTGGTGTAATGCATACTGAAAAATGAAAATAATCAGAATGACATCCAGAGAGTACACATCTCAGCTATCCAGCAGCAACCAGCTTTCTTAAGAATTTTCAGGATAAACCAAACTACTCAACTCTTCTCTTCTTGGATTAGTAATTTCATTCAATAAATAAGTGAAACCAATAACTCAGAGGCAAATAACCCTGAATATGCCATGGTGACATTTATAATTGATTCTGAAAGTTCAGCCATGAGATTCACAGATGTGATTTGCAACAGGGTCCAAAGAATTGTGCTCTGGAACAAAATTGTGTCATTCCCCAAAATGATTGCACTGTCATGGCTCCTTTGCTGGGATCATTCCACCTAATCTGTTGTTTTTCTTTCTTTCTTTTTTTCTTTTTTTCAACAAACCTTGTCATTATTTTAACTCCTTCATGTCCTAGAGAAAAAAAATACAGACTTATTGTTTGTCTTGCTGGGCCAGGTTGGCTTAGGTTTTAATTTTTTAAAACATTTTTATTAGTATATGATAGTTATATAGGGAGTTTCCTTGAGACATTTTCATGCATGCATATGTTGTACCCTGGTTTGGTTCATCTCTTCCTTCTTTCCCCAGTCTATTTTTTTAAAATGACTTCAATAGATTTCAGTGTTCTCTATTCATGGATGTATAGAAAGTACTTCAACCTTATTCACCCTCCTTTACTCTCTTCATTTACATGACCTATTTCATTTTACTGTCCTTCATTGTTTATCTGCTCATTGTTCAGTGGGGTTTGCCTTAGATTTTACCTGTAAATATATTGTACTTTAGTCACTCAAACTCTATTATTTTTCCTTATTTTTTCCCATACCGTGTATTTGTTCACAGGTTTCAGTGCATTTCACTGTCTTGCTCTAATACAGATGTGAATGCATTTCAATGTTATTTATTTTCTATCATTCTTTTCTTCTTTTCCTCCTCCCTTAGTCTCCTCTAACAGTTATACCATTGGAAACTTGCTATATATATAAAATGCTTGTACTTGTATTTGGATATATCTTCCATATATGAGAGAAAACATGTGACTTTTGTCTTCCTGAGCCTGCCTAACTTCATTAAAAATGATGTTCTCCAGTTCCATCCATTTACCTGCAAATGACAAAATTTCAGTCTTCTTTATACTGAATAAAATTCCATTGTAAATACATAGCACATTTTCATATCCATTCATCAATTGTAGTATATCTGAACTGTTTCCATAGCTTGGCTGTTGTGAATAATACTGCAATAAACATGTATGTGCAAGTGTCTTTATTATATTCTGATTTATATTCCTTCAGATATATGTCTAGGAGTGGTATTTCTGGATCATATTTTTAGATTTTTGAGGAGCCTCCATAGAACTTGCTTAGTGGTTGCACTAATTTGCATTCCCATGGTGTATGAGGGTTTCTTTTTCCCCCCATCCTTGCCAACATTTGTTGTTTGTGTTTTTGATGGTAGCCATTCTAACAGGCGTAAGGTAGAATCTAAATGTTTCGATTTGCATTTCCTTTATTGTCAGGAATGTTAAACTTTTCTTCATGTGTGTTTTTGGCCATTTTTATTTCTTCCTTTAAGAAAATTTCTGTTCAGTTCATTTGCCCATTCCTTCATTGGGTCATTGATTCTTTGGGAACTTGGTTTTTTGAACCCTGTAAATTCTGGTTATTAATACCTCATCAGATGTATAGCTGGCAAAGATTTTCTCCTATTTAGTGGGCAGCCTTTTCAATCTAGTGACAATTTCCTTTATTGTGCAGAAGCATTTTATTTTCATGTAGTCCCATTTGTCAACCTTTACTCTTAATTGCTGAGCCATTGGTGTTCTATTTAGGAAGTAACTGCCCATTCCTATGTGTTCCCTGCTCTCTCCTACACTAGTTTCATGTCATATATTACGGTTCTTGATCTGCTTTGAATTGATATTTGTACAAGGTGAAAGACAGAGATCTAGCTTCAGCATTTGGTGAAGAGGCTGTCTTTTCTCCATTATATGTTTTGCAGACCTTTGCCCCAAATCACCACCTCATCTATTCTTATATCTCACTGCCATTCCCTTTATGTAGACATTTCTAGCAGTGAATGAGTTATATTCTAAAACTCTACTGTATGCTAGTTTCTTGTAACTCACTATAAACTTTTCCACAGGAAATGTAAATGATAACCAATTGCTCTGTTTAAAAATAATTTATAGAAGTGAAATTCATATAACATATAATTAACTATTTTAAGGTGAACAGATCAGTGGCATTTGGTAAATTCTTAGTCATAATCAACATCTTTTTCTAGTTTCAAGCTATTTCCATTGTTCCAAAGTAAAATCCCTTAGCCATTATGCAGTATTTCCACATTTCCATCCTCAGCCCCCCACCCCAGTTCCTGAAAACCATTGATGCTTGTTCTCTCTCCGTGTATTGATCTTGTTCTCTCTCAGTGTATTAGTCAATGGAAGACATCATACAAATGCAGTGCTATAATATGTGACCTTTGTGGATTCTTTCAAATAGAACACTATTTTCGAGTCATTCATTCTTTAGCGTTGAGGAGTTCTCCATTCGTTTTTGTGACTGAATATTTTTCAGCTACATTTGGTAGTATGAAATTGGCAGGCAGGCATTTTTGCCCACTGAGTTTCCGGTTATCATTCCCAAAGAGCCCAAGTGCAAAAGGTTATAGAAATTATGAGAAGCCCAAGTCCATGACTGGATTCAGAAAGGCCACTAGAAAATGACTTTAATGACCATGAAGTGTACCTCCTTTCCTCCCACTCCTTGCTGTGATCTTCCTGGAGTCTGCATATTTAGGCAATGTCTGCTGTTTCCTGATGATCCCTCTCAAGCCTTTCTGGCTTACTTTTGTCTAACATCCTTCAAAATAATATTATCCTTATCTGCATTATCAAACTTCTTATTCCATAAGTTCCAAAAAACTAAGAGAAATATAGGATAAAACATATCTAAATGAATTTAAACTAATAGAAGCTAATATATTTGCACTCTCAGTAATAAGTGGAAGTGGAGGGCGCTAGAGAAGTGATTGAATTGGAGCAGAGGTCAAAAAAATTTGGACTTATGAATTCTCCTGACTTATCCTTTGTTTCACAGTATGTCTTCTCTTCTTTGATGTCCCAAGTTCACTGGCTTGCTTCCAGGGTATATATTCTTTTTATTTAGGGATATAACATCCAGAGTTGTTTAATAATACAATAGCAATAGAGTTCTGCCATGGACAAAGCACCAGGAAAGCAGGCACATCTACTGGCATTGGCCTTAATATCAACGGCCCCTCCCAGTTCCTGTGGGTCCTGTCCCTATGTACACTGGTTCAATCTCTCCAGATTTCTTTTAGTTCTCAGTTGCTCCATGCTCATTTCTGCACAGAATCTTTGAACCTGAAGTGGCCTCCACTTGGAAACTCTTCTACTAATCTGCATAGGTAGCTTCTGTTCATACTTTGTAGTTCATTATAAGTGTCAATTTTTCAACAGAGCTTGCCCTGACACCATTCCTTCCTAAACTCATCAAAAAGACATGTGAATTACATCTTACTAACTCCTTTTTGTATTTAAGGAAAACAGCATATTAGTTTTCACAAGATTAAACAAAGGGTTTGCAAAATAAACTGGATATTAATGCAACTTTCCTGACTGCATGAAAGGAAAGATGAAGGATTGCAAACCTGCTTGGGAACTTAGGACCTGAGGAAAAAAATAGCTGTGAGTTCCCTGAGTTTTCTTATAGTTTCATCTATCTCAGACTGGGAACAGAGAAATCTCCAATCTAGGTCATCAATGAGTACCAATAACAATTTCCCAAGAAAACCATGCTTTTAGGATCATGATCTGGAAAGGAACAAACTAACAAAATATTTAGAAAACTGTAGGAATTGATGGAAGTCCATATAGGAAAGTAGAAATGAGGAAAACTAATCAAGAGAGAGAAAATAGACTAGAAAAAAAAGTGAAAAGTTTTCAGAATGTATTGGCTTACAAAAGAAAATATGTAATACTTGTGTTGTGGGAAATGTGAAAGGAAAGAAAATACAGGGTGGGATTAAAAAAGTATTTGAAGAAAGCAGGCTTGGGTTATAGCTCAGTTGTTAAGTGCTAGCATGTAAAAGAGGTATTGGGCTTGAACACCAGCACTTGAAAAGAAAAATCTGAAGAAAATAATGGTTGAAAACTGGTCAAATTTGTAAAATATATACAACTCTTGGTCCAGGTATCTGAATGAGCCCATATAGGATAAAACCAATAAAAATCTATGACAAAATATCATAGTCAAATTATGTTGAAGTCAAAACACTTGTATTGTCCAATAGAAGACACAGAAAACTTGAAAGCAGTGAGAAGGGACACTTTACTTGTAGAAGAGCAAAAAAACAAAAAATCTAGTACTATGAAATTAATATTTCATTTCAGAAACCACAAAAGGAGGTACCATAACATTTTTCAAGTACTAAAAGAAAAGAATTGTCATCTCACAAACTTATGTCAGTGGAAATATTATTTGGGAAGAAAAGGGAAAGTAACATTCTGAGATGAAGGAAAACCAACTTGTGAGTAATCTTGGAACATTGTGAAGTAAGAAAGAACAGTAGTAAGAGGAAAATAGGATTCAATAAAGTAGTCTTAGTTTACTGTTTTGAGTACCTTAAATTAAGTATAGTGATTGGATCAAAACTTATAATCCTGTCAGATGATGTTCAATACTTAATTATACTATAAAGGGACATGAGTGGAGGATTGTAAAGAAGGAAAAATTTCTACATTTTACTTCATCGGGTCAATAACAATAAAAACAAACATAATTTATGCAGATACTATGTATTCCCTAGAGCACTCAACAAAAAGGTTATACAAACACATACACTCAGGAACACTGCAAATAAACCCACATGAAAACCTAAAATAAATGTTTAATTTACACTCAAAAAGCAGGGATGCTACAAATATTTTGAAGAAATAAAAGGTCACATAAGAAGCAAAAGCTTAAACTCCACAAACTTAATTTCCACTATATCACAAGTTACAAAATAATTGCAGCATTTAAATATACCAGTTAAGATAAAATGGTAGATTGGATTATTTTTGAACTTAGGAATACATTATCTTATCACCAAGGTAGTGAAGACTTCTTCCTCCTCAGAGACATTTTAGGATTGTAAAGGGACTGACCTCTTCCTCCCCATAGTGTTCAGTGACTAGACTAGAGAACACTTCTGTACTATTGGGGAATTTATAAGAACTTCACCCAATACTCTGTGAATGATAACACAGTGGATGATCCATACCCACTGGACCACAAATTTCTTTTGCTTCTATGGGTGTTGGGGTGCAATAGAAATAGTTAGCTTATGCTGTGAAAAATGATCTATATATATCCATTTCAACTCCTTATCTCCTAAATAGATAAAAATGAGAGAATGTAATAAGCAAACCTAGCAGCTTTCATGGAGCTGTTTGATTAATGGCCACTTAGGTCATATTTGTAACGTCTTTATTTGTATTAGCCAACTCATACATCCCTTTAAGTCTAAACTTTTTATTGTGACATCTTCTGTGTACTTTTTTTTTCAGTATTGGAGATAAACCCCAAAGCCAGGCATGTGCTAGGCAAGTGCACTATCACTGAATTGCATCTGCAGTCCACAATATTTTCCTTAAATGAAATTTACATTGCAAGAGTATATTTCTTGCCTTTTCACTATACTTGTCCATATTCAATTTCCACCGTAGGAGAAGCACTGCAATTGTAATTCTCTTACTCTGCCCAACATGGTAATTTGTTGCTTCTCCTACCCATAAACCACTGTGAGAGCATAGATTCAGAAAATCAACAAAATGCTTAATTTGAAAGTTGGTCCTTGGAGTGTGTCGGACATGAGGAATAGTATCTAACTCATGTCAATAAAACTCTAAAGCTGGTTGAAGCTGCCTCTAACAGCAGACAGGAAAAATTGAGTAAACATAGGGCAGAGGTGGTTATAGAACATTTAGGACATAAAGAAAGGGATCAGGAATAGAATCCACTTAGAAGAAAAGATTTACTGAGAAGTTAATCACAACAAAATGAAGGGAATAAACCACATTAAATGCAAAAGAAGTAGACAATATATCCTCCCCATGTAGATTTAAACCAGCAATGAAAAGATGGCTCAATATTTGAAAATAAATAAATATTTATAATACAAAAATAATGTCATTCTTTTACTGATGTAGGAAAATCCTGCAACATCTAGTCATGATAAAACTTCTCCACTTGTCAGGAATAAATCAGAACTTGCTTCCTCTGATTAAGGGCACTTACTAGAACCCCACAGCTTACAAAATATTCCACAATAGATGATTGAATCAAGGCCGTTTACACTCTCAACAGTGCTCTAGTGTTGAACTGGAGGTTGTAACTTTTGCAGTATGGATGGAACGTGAAATTAAAATTTTACTATAGAAAGGAAGAAAAATTGTCTCTACTGAAGATGACATTACTATCTATGTAGAAGATCTTAAAGAATCTATTAAAAAAGACATTAGAATTAAAAAATAAATTTAGCAAGGTTTTGGGATACAAGTTGACCATATCTTTGTGTGTGTGTGTGTGTGTGTGTGTGTGTGTGTGTGTGTGAATGGAGATTTAATGAAGGGTCTTGCCAAATGCTCTGCCACTGAGTTACTTCAACAGTCTCTGTTTTTTGAGATGGGATCTCAGTATGTACTTCAGTCTGGTTGACAATAATAATCAGTCTGCTTCAGCCTCTTGAGTACTGGAATCACAGGTATGCACCACAATACCCATCCCTTTCAACTGTATTTTTATATATAAGCAAGGAACTTTTGTCTATTGAAATGTAAAAATTACCATCTATGAAAACACCAATAACATGATGCCTAATAGAACATGTACACATTTGTGAGAAAAAAATTCAAAGCACAAATAAAAGCAATGAAAAAATCTGTATAAATGGAGGGATGTGATGTGTTCATGGATTGTAATACTCAATATTATTAAGAACTCAATTCATTCCAAGCTCATATGGACACCAGCATGATTCAAATCTAAGATCAGAAGAAATCCTTATTGAATTTGACCAGCTGATTCTAAAGATTGAAATTCAGAGGAACTAGAATAATCAAAACAATTTTGAAGATTAGGGCTGCAGAGAGAAAACTAATTTTTGACAATATAAAATTTCATTAATTAAGAAAGAATGGCATTTGAGAAGGGTTAGAAAAATAGATCAATGGAAAAAAGTAATTGACAAATAGACCCACACACATATAACCCATTAAATTTTTGACAAAGTTTGAAAGGCAATTCGATATAAATGTATAGTTTTAACAAACGTTGTTGGTATAACTGTATATTCATCTCCAAAACAAAAAAAGAACAATTTAGTTCTATATAAAAATTAACCTAAAATTATAAAACTACATGAAATGAATACAGGAGACAATCTTTGTGATCTATAGCTATGAAAATAGTTCTAAGGAAGAAATTTTATTTTATGCAAAAAAGAAATCACTTACAAAAAACCTGAAATATACTTTATCAAGATCATCTGTTTTCAAAAAAGTACTTCTAAGACAATGAAAAGAAGTCTAACATTCGTTAAAAATATTTGTGAGGAACTTCTAAAGGTCTTGTTTCCAGACTATGAGCTTTCTCAACACTCAATAGGAAAACAATGTGATTAAACAAAAGTGGTTCAATATTCAATGATTTGAAGAGACACTTCACCAGGAAACAATAATTGTATGATGGACTAGCATATGACAAGATACTCAGTGTTATCAGTCATGAGGTTAATGGGAATTTAAACTGCACGGGGAGGAAAAGAGTGACAAACCAAGTGGTACTGAGACTCTGAAACAAGTATTTCTTCTATATTCAGAATTTTAGCTTAAAATTTAAAAATATATTCTTGAGAATATAACCCATGGCCCTTTTAACATTTATGCATAATTCCACCTTCTGCTAATATGCAGTTTTCTTTTAAAAAGCGTAAATTTTCTGTAGCAAGTCATTTATACTCATTCGATCTAAATAATAAGCATTTTGTCAATTTTGTTCATATATTTTCTCCAAACAAAATTTTTTCATTTTATGTTATATTTATTGGAGTATTTTTATTTTTATTTATTTCTTTTAATTTTTTTGCAGTGATGAAGCTCAAAGCCAAAGCCTTGTGCTGAGGAAGCAAGTGCTCTATCACTGAGTTACACCCAGTATTGGGTACTTTTATAAAATCAATTAAGTCTACATATTTGTATGTGAATGTGCTTCCTTTTTGTATCTATATAAACAAAGGAATATGCATAGTAAAATATTCATCTAAATGAGCTGTGTTTATTTTAGTGGATTAGATTTAATATGATATCACTTTATTTTCCTTTGTACTTTTAATAATTTAAATAATAGGCATGCTCTATTTTTTTCAGTGGAGGCTTGTTTTTATTTTTTGTTTGTCAAAGCAAAATGTGAACACAAAAGCAAGAGAAGGTAAAAGTATTCATTTAGTAACATGGATAATATAAAATCAGAATTGTTCTTGTGATTTCTGTGAGCACTGCAATTACCTGAAAGACAGCTGTGGTCTGTAGAATTCACCTTGCTGAATAGTTCCTCAGTCACTAATGACAAGATAATGATGTCCACTGAGCACAGGCCTCTCCCTCTCGGCATACATTCATTTCTCAATAGACCATTATACAGACATTCACCTTGTCTTGCTTTCAAAAGTTGTAACTCTTTGGTTGTTTAAGTATTACAGCACTTAGCATCTTTGTTCAGTCTTTGGGATCTTTTGAAGGTCAGATATGAAATTTTCAAAAATATTGATGAACCAGAGCAGATCATGTTCCAAATGGTCCATGCTGCCTGGTGGGCAGTTTCTGAGGATCATGATGTAAACATATATGCAACTTACAAAACAAAGCTAAGAAAATGAAAAAAAACAGATGTAGTAAAAAGCAATTGTTTTTATTTTCCAGTATGCTTCATTAAAAAAGATACAGTTTTGTTAGTAGTACATTAATGAACTGAAAGAACAAAGTGACAAATTTTTGTCATAGATATTAATTTACATTTTACAAACATCCAACAAAACAATTAAAAATGAAATAAATATATTTACATTTCATATTTCTTGAATTTTCATTGCATTTTAATATGTATAAAATATATAATATTTATAATTTTTTATTTATCTTCCAAAGTAAATTATAATGTGCAAAGTGATGACATGATTTTAAAGTGTTAGATAATAAGAATTAATTATAAACAATGATTTTAGAGGTACAGATAAAGTGATTCCTTAAGGAAAGGTCATAAATACAATAGTATTGAGAGTAGCAAAATGTTTATTATTAATATTGGAACATCTACACTTACCTTAAAAAGTTAAGCACAAGATTGTCCTTGTACTTTTAAAGCTTCTCCACACCACTCATTTCAAGCAGTAATTTTAAATTACTTTTAGGATTATTACTTTTCCTCAGTAATAAGTCAAACTTTTAGATCCAGCATTCAACACAGACAATGTTTATGAACAAACTTTGTCACTGTAAATGAAGGAAGTATGAGGACCCATAAACTAATGCACACAAAGGAAGATTTCTCTGCTGCTTGCTAATATGGTCCTGGCATTTATTTTCAAGTAATTGCTTTACTTTCTGCTGAATGACAGTTTTATGAGTGAAGGCTTTAAAGCAATAAATTGGCTCAAGCCTGAAATATAGGCAAGAAATGACTAGCTGATTTTTCTCCCTTTAAAAATAAGATTAGATGGTAAGTATTGGGAATACTTTACATTTAACCATCTGTTAAAATATTTTTAAATAAATACTTGTTGCAATATAACAAATTGAAAATGCCCTGCTCTAATGTACTTCACCTTAAATGATTTGTTATTCTTTATCAGGCAAAAGACATTATTATGGCATCAGTTTTTAGATGATTTTGAATTCCCTTCTATGACCAAAATACCTATAGTATGGCCTTTTGAGCTTGCACCATGTGGACTATGAGGAACCCTTGAACAATTACACACGTACACACTCATTCACACAAGCACGCACTCAGGCAAGCAAACACCCTATACCAAGGCACTGGAGGAATTAACACATAATCAAGCATCCTGCTGTGCAGCTGTGCTCAACGCACAATCCAGGATTCAATAAACAAATCTAAGATGGCTAAACCTAAATTGCATGAGAAATAGAAATCTAGGAGCATTTCTGTTCATTTCTAAACTTTCTCGCTCAAGTAGTCCAAGTCATAATAAGTTAATCATGGTGTAGGGAATGCACTAATTGTGAAGTGTTACTCTGACAAAAATCAGAATGGTATTTTTCTAATTGGTAGTTATTCCACTGATCTTGTCAAATAGCAATTTAGGCTTGGTGGGTTTTTTAATTTTTTTATTTTACCAACAGTATCAAAAATATAACAATAAGGATATTGTCATAGGTTTTAATTCAAGCAACAATTTACAACAAAAAGTACATTAAGTGTATGTATTTGAACCATTTTTCAATATAGTTTAGGGTCAGCATTTTATCCTATATGTACACGTATGTGTATATGTGCATGCATCTATGTCCTGTGCACGTTAGACAAGGAGCCACATGTTCATATGTACCCATTGTGTACACTTGCTGTCATCAGGTACGTGAGCACAAGCTAAATTTTTGTGATGTAAGAAACAGATCATTTAATTAAATTGGTTATTATACTTTAAAATAGATTCTTTATAAAGTTTGACATTAATTTTACTGATTCTGTATCATTTTATTAACATTTTAAAAGTTATTTTCATTTATTTATTTGTATGTTGTTTTTTGATATCTAGCCCATTTCCTGTTGCCTACAGACCAGATCGTCATGCTGCGAGCACATTGATCTAACCCCAATATGGGGTACACTGAGATTCAAGTCTAATGAGTAGCAGACTTTCTATAATAAATCGTTTTGCAGTGCTTAGGATCCTAAGGTGGATGATGCCTCTCTTTACTCTATCCATAAGTTCAGAAATGACTTTCTGAAGTCATATTTGAATGGATTTCAAATTCTACTATGACTGTTATGATTGACCAATGTGATAAGGAATAATTCTGATGTGCTATCCTAATTATGGGTATGGATTCAACAGTATGGGCAAAACAAAATATATTAAAACTTAATTAATCCTATTTGCCATGGTCCTTTTGGTCAGATCCAACTTAACGCTTTCTCAGTCCAGTTAGGAACCACTATTTCTTTTCAATTGGATGCATTTAGTAATTAATCCAAAGAAAAATGTATTAAAATTCATAATGATTATGAAAATACCTTGATATTCATTTCATTCAATGGTATGTGTTCTTTAAACAAATAGTTTTGTTTCCTTTTTGAATCTTGAGTGGCTTTTTTCTTTCCTACTTAAGAAAATTTGGCTGTTTATAACATGCTTCATCCCTCTTGAAAGGAAGCATAGTATTTGATTTACTTATAAAGGTGTGTGTCAATAAAAACCTTTTTATTATAACTTTTTAAAAAGCAGCAAATTGCTTAAAAGCAGACATCAATAAGGATGTGTGAAGGAGCGAGAATGTTTTCCACGTTATGTAGCTAGCTGTGTAGTACTTGACCTCTGAGTCGGGGTGCATACCTCCAAGGCTTTCAAATTTCTAGTTCTCCACTTTTATAGTCCTAATAATCCTAAAACAAGATCCCTAATATAACTCAACTAATTTGGGATTACTTGAAATCATTCTTTATGACACTTGGACATTTATTTTCAAATCTTATTTTCTCATAAAATAGTGCTCAGATGGAAAGCTTGTTTAGATAACATCAATAATGCCTTTGAGATTCTTTTGTTGGGGCATCTCAGATCATCAGTAGATTTAGGTTGAAAATCTTTGTCTCTTACACCATGTTTGTTGGTATTTCTCTACAAGTTTTTGGGGTCACTGAAAATTTATAAGACTTTAATTTGATAATAAATCTCATTAAGTAAAATATAAATCTGTTTAAAATGAAGTGCAGATCAAGAGATTCATGAATTTTTCCATAATAGATTTTGGCATATTTGATTGACACTGGCAGTTAAGAAAAACCATTGCATAATGGCAATCCCAGGGAGAAACAGTTCATTGCATACTGTGTCTATCATAGGCCAACATAGCTATCTTCATGCCATTCTTGAGAATATTTACAATCAGATAACCAGAACCAAGTGCCAGTGTACAGCCATGGAATGAGAGAATACGAGGAGAAATACACATCACTAAATTAAAATACTTCCTTGTTCTGATGAGATTTTTTTTGCATGCTCCTTGCTTTCATTTTTTTAACCTCTTTACACTCATAACACAATGATAGGGCTTTAGTTCATGATTTGGCCCAATATGTATCTGTCATACAAAATAATCTAAAATACAGAAATAACCATTTAATTGGTATTTTTATTTATAGGTAGCTTACAATTTTTATATTATTTACATACTTCTTTATACCATTCTTTTTTGTCTCCACTTTTGGTGAAAGCAGTATACTGGTACAAACTGGCCAAGTTTTCATTTAGGATTATTTACAGATATCTTCCTGATTAGAAACATGTTTGAGATGCCTCATGACCTTCCTTATTCTGCTGAAATTTCAATCTGTCTCCATTGTTGATGTGATGACATCAAGATTTCTTACTTGATGAATATGGTTATTGGTTTATTTAGTCATGGTAAGTGTCAAGACAGAGCTCAGTATGTCAAGTTGTATACTTTGCTTTGCTTGTAGTAGCAGAGCTGGAGGCAGCAGAAGTAGTAGCCTGATTGCCTAAAAATAGAGGGTCCAAACAAGCTACTTTGGCAGCAAAAAATGAGTGAATGCAGTGAAGAACAGCAAATAGATTTGAAAATTCCAACTCCTGAAAGGGAAAGAGAAATAGGTCAGAACTCTTTACAAAATTGATAATATCCACACCTTTTTTTTTCAAGTGCAGTAAACCTATCCAGAATGAATGACATATAATGTATGGAAACTACATTATAATATAGACATTTTTGGTCAATATTGAAATGGCTTTTTTGCATGGTAATTTGTATCCCAACATGATGGATAAGAGACAGGAGGACTAAGTATTCTTATCACCTAGGAAAGTCACTTCAGGGTCGACAAATACTGCATAGAAATATATTCCACTAAGTTGAATCTTACTTTTGATAATGTGTAAGTTCAGAGAATCTTGGGAGTACCTTAATGTAAAGTATTTTTATATCTTTAATACATGTTTCAAATGATAAAATGCATGAGAATAAAAACATTCTTCACTGTTCATTAGGATGAGTGACTCTGCATTGGAAATGAACGTCAGCTACTGAAATCAAGGGAAAATGAATGTTTGTAGCACTAGGAGCCAAATGGTTCACTTACAAAAGTAATTCATGCATTTGTTATAATTGTTTTAGGTGGCTGTTTAATGGTGCACATGGCATATTTACAATAGAAAGTAAAAATCAAATACAATCCACTAATTTATTCTGGATTTTTAGAAATATGTTTCCCAGTTATATACTTAGGGAAATTTGTAGTTCACCTTTCAGTTACAGCCAAATGATATATATTGCAACAAAAATAGGAAACAAAGGTTTTTTATTCAAGCCACAAATGATGTCAGAGCATCTGAAAAATCCCAAGACAAAGCTCAGAATGCTCAGGATAGATTTTAAAGGATGATATCATGAACATTTTTATGAAAGACCAGCACTAGTGTCATAAGCATGCTTTAATTCAAGGATGATTGAAAGAACACTTATTAATGTGCCTAATGAAGTTAATATGCAGAACTTTCCACAATGATGATAATTAATGGATAATAAATCCTTGAAATTACTGGTAACCTTGTTATTTCATTATCTATTTGTAATATATGCTGTCAAATTACAATTGATTTGCAGACCACTCATTGTGTTTGTAATTTACAGTTCAGGGCAGTGGAAAATAATACTAAATATCCAATCAACTAGTACTCATTGTAATATTACATATATACCAGAACATCTTTTAAACAAAATATTCTAGGAAATTTTTTTTCAGGTCATCACAGGAGTACAACATTGCATAATATATATTCGCAGACCTAAACAACATAGAAGCTATAGTATGTTGTCTCAAAAAGAAGGCTTGTTATCTTCAAACCTTCTGTATGTTGTAGTCAGTTTCCTATGGCAATAGTGACTTATTCTAGAAAACAGTAAAAGCCATCCATTTAACTATTCTCATCCCTAAAATGCTTCCACAGAAAATAAGCTTTTTAGCAACTCCATGATAATTATCTTAGATGCTTTATTTTTAATAGCTCACTTTAGTAACGTTAGTGGTATGCTATTTGTACTAGAGTTTTTCCTCTTGCTTTCACTGACCCTGAAAATCCTCCATTCACTTTTGGTGCAAGCAGCTAAATTGTCATGCAGATTTTGAATACTTTCAGTGTCAATACATTTTCAGTCTACCTGATATGGAAAGGGCTGTAAAGTTTTGGAAAATGTGAGATATTCCTGTGTGTTATTGAAAATAAAACAACAAAAAGATGCAATTCAAATTTTAATAAGGAGATGTATTGTTGAATATTGTAACTGGGAAAAAATACTGTAACAAATAACTTTTTCTCAAAAATATCTACATCATTGTTAAATTGGAGATTATATTTTAGTTATAAAAAAGTCAAGTTTCTAAATATCCAGGCATTTTTAGAAAGACTAAAGCTTTCAATTTTTCCTGTCTACCTTGTCAACTATTTGTCAATCCTTTGATGTTGATTTGGACTTTAGATTTTTAGATCCCAGTGGGGGAGGGGGAGTAGGAAACAATCCCAGGCAGCAGCAGCAGACAGTTGGATTCACAGGTGGCCCTGTTCCAATGTCTCCTCATCTTTGTCTGCTTAAGTGATCAGCTCTGCCAAGCACATCCAATTCCACGGACTTCAGGGGTCACTTCTGTGTGAACTCACTGAAGACATTTGCTGCTCTTTTACCCAATTCAATGAGTACTGAGACTTACATTTTCATCTACTTGTAGAATATTCACAGATGACTTCTACCCAGTGATAGACTGTCCCCCTGCAGTAAGCATTTCTGATCTTAATCAGGCCCCCAGCCTAACTATGTATGAGCTATCTTCAAAACTTAAGTATCCTTTCATTAGATAAATATTTACTGAGAGCTTTCTAAACATTTATTCATTTTTCAGTGAAAAGATAAGGCTGTGAACAAAACAGACAAAAAATAATTAACAAAAAAGACTGGTGGAATTTACACTCCTATGATAGAAGACAAAATCTGGGAACATAAATAAATTAAACATAACAGGTCAGAATGGGACAAAGAAGTGACTATTCTGATGTTTGGGGAAAAGTGCTCAAGGTAGGAGGAGTGAGATTCCAAAGACTTTTCTTAAGAAGTGCAGGAATTTGAGGAGAGTGAGGAAAAGCAAGGGCTGCCATAGGCATAATGGTGTGGATTCAGGAGAAATTATAGAAGATTAAGTAAAAAAAAATGGGGACCAGAACTTGCAGTGCACTATGGATCCTGTATGGATTTAATGTGAAGGTCTTGGGAGGAGGTTTCTGAACAAAGAGGTGACCCAGGGCACTAACATAGTCATTCCAGGCTGTGGACAATGAGCTCCATTGGAATAAGACTGAAAGAAGGAACAGAAGCTGTGAACTTTTTCAATAAGATAAAGTGTTAGAATATCCATCATTAGCAACACCACCACCAACAGGCGTTGGCAAGGATGTAGGAAAAAGGAACCCTCTTACACTGCTGGTGGGAATGTAAACTAGTACAACCACTCTGGAAAAAAATTTGGAGGCTACTTAAAAAGCTAGACATCGATCTACCATTTGATCCAGCAATACCACTCTTGGGGATATACCCAAAAGACTGTTACTCCAGAGGCACCTGCACACCCATGTTTATTGCAGCACTATTCACAATAGCCAAGTTATGGAAACAGCCAAGATGCCCCACTACTGACGAATGGATCAAGAAAATGTGGTATCTATACACAATGGAATTTTATGCAGCCATGAAGAAGAACAAAATGTTATCATTCGCTGGTAAATGGATGGAATTGGAGAACATCATTCTGAGTGAGGTTAGCCTGGCCCAAAAGACCAAAAATCGTATGTTCTCCCTCATATGTGGACATTAGATCAAGGGCAAACACAACAAGGGGATTGGACTTTGATCACATGATAAAAGCGAGAGCACACAAGGGAGGGGTGAGGATAGGTAAGACACCTAAAAAACTAGCTAGCATTTGTTGCCCTTAATATAGAGAAACTAAAGCAGATACCTTAAAAGCAACTGAGGCCAATAGGAAAAGGGGAACAGGTACTAGAGAAAAGGTGAGATCAAAAAGAATTAACCTAGAAGGTAACACCCACGCACAGGAAATCAATGTGAGTCAATGCCCTGTATAGCTATCCTTATCTCAACCAGCAAAACCCCTTGTTCCTTCCTATTATTGCTTATACTCTCTCTACAACAAAATTAGAGGTAAGGGCAAAATAGTTTCTGCTGGGTATTGAGGGGGGGGAGAGGGAGGGGGCGGAGCGGGTGGTAAGGGAGGGGGTGGGGGTAGGGGGGAGAAATGACCCAAGCATTGCATGCACATATGAATTAAAAAAGAAAGATAAGGTGTCAGGTTTCAAAGTCAAGTTGAACTACTGGGAAGAGCTGCCATTTCCAGAAATGGAGGAATTGTGGGAGGAAGAGTTTTGGAACATAAGACCAAAATTTTGGTTTTGAAAAAATTCCTTCTGAGAGCATATTTGACATGTAAGAGGTAAATAGAAAAGTGTATTATTAATAGAGAATTTTTAAAAATCAGGTTGGAAATGAAACATTTGTCTCTGTCAGCCTACAAATGATAGGTAAAGCTGTAGTCTGGATGAGAAGATGAAGGTGTGTAGAGTAGGGAGCAAAAAGAATGCCCTGGGATCCTGCAGTATACACACCTAAGAAATTAGGAGAAGAACCAGCAAAGAGCAGTAGTTGTGAACTGGGAGAGACAAGTCAATCATATAAACATGTCAACTGGAAATGGACCATGGGGTTTGGAAACATGGATGTCATTTTTATACTTCACAAATGTATTTTTTTATTGTTGTTTTGTGGAGAAGTATGAACAGAAGACTTGTAGAAGTGGGTTCCTAAAAGATTGAGTGGAAAGGAGCTAGGGAACTTGAGTGTTAAATGAAATTCCTTCTTTTCCTTAAGAAGAGAAATAGACCAATATACAGAATCAAGAATATTCTTCTAAGGTTTAGGGAATTAGTATGCAGTAGTCTCTCCTTATTCTCAGGAAATATGTTCTAAGACCTTCAATGAATTCCTAAAACCACAGAAAGTGCTAAATCCCATACAGATGCTCCTTAATTTATCCAGGTTTAGCAATCCAGCAGTAAATCAAAAATATCGTCAGTTAAAAATTCAGTTACTATCATGATAAACCTATCATAAAGTAAAAAAATCCTAAATACAACCATCATAAGTGCAGATGCTCTCAGATGGGTAATGATGGCTTACAGTGAATACACTCAACATAAAAATCATAAACCAATCATTTTAAGTCAGGTTCTATCTGTATGTTCTATTTTTTCTATAAATTCATATCTATGATAAAGTTTAATTTGTAAGTTAGATCACAGAAAAGCTTAATAATAAATACTGTAAAAATTATAAAACATACTGTATAATAAAAGTTTGTGAAAGTGGTCTGTCTGAAAATATCTCAAAGATGACTAGTAGGCACATAATATATACAGCACACATGTTGAACAAAAGTACGATTCATGTTGCAAGAGAATGGAACAGGAGAGCACAAAATTTCATTCTGCTACTCCGGATGGTGCAAAATTTAAAATTTATGAATTGTTTATTTCTAGAATTTTCCATTTAATATTTTTAGACCATTTTTGACTGCAAGTTACTGAAACCACAGAAAGTGAACCATGGATGGGGGATTGTTGTTTGCTTATAGCTTGCTTGCATGAAACCACAGAGGATTCAAGTTTAGGACAATTATAGAAACTACATTCTTGAGCAGAAGAGGGAGATCACCTTCAAAAACAAGATGAGATTAGATTTGAGTAGAGTCATGGATAATTTGTTCAGAGTTGCAGGAGGTAAGGCAGAGTATATAGGTATAATTCAAGGGTAATAGATAAATTTGTAATGTTTAGCTTTGTTTAACTCTGTTTTCTAACTGAGAGAAGAAATACCATTGGATGGCAGGGATAAGGCAGAAAGTCTTGAAATTTTGAACAAAGTATTAAGTAGTTTCCAGGTATTATTTTTGAGTACTATAAAATTCACTTTTACAATTCAATGACATTGAGATTTTGATGGCACTGCACTGAATCTACAGATTACTTAGGCAGTATGGCATTTTCACAACATTAATTCTGCCAGTCTGAGAATACAGAAGGTCTTTCCACTTTTAGTGTCTTCTTTCTTCAGTGTTTTATAGTTTTATTGTATAGGACCTTCACCTTCTTTGGTAGGTTTATTTCTAGGTATTGTTTTTAGGTTATTGTGAATGGGATTGTTTTCCTGATTTCATTCTCAGTATGTTCACTGTTGATATTTAGAAAAGCTATTCGTACTATTTGTAGTTTGAAGATTTTATTATTAGTGCAAAATGGGTAAGGTTGCATAAACATAGAGTCTCTCTGTTAGTTCTTACAACTGCCTGCTAGGGCTAGGGAGGAAGGGCTGGTGGAGTGACTCAAGTGGTAGAGTGCCTGTCTAGCAAGTGCAAGGCCCTGAGTTCAAACCCCAGAATCACCAAAAAAACCCTTTAATTACCTAAAAATATAAAGTTTAATTTAGAAACCACAATATTTTTCTTGAGGCCATCAAATGATTGTATCGTTTTTTAATTTTATTTTGATAATCACGGCCTTTTGATTGGATTGATAAATTTTTACTTTTATTGTAACTATAAATAAGGCAAAAGTTGTGTCTATCATTTGCTAGTTTTTTAACATATATGTATGTATGTGTTTTACATATATTGTAGAGGTTTTTTCTGAGACAAGGTCACACAAGGTAGGCTATAGTAGCCTCAAACTGGTGATCCTTTCACCTCAGCCTCCAGGTGATGGGATCACATGTGGGCACCACCATGCTGGACTGTAGTATACATCTTAAGTATTTTTAATTCTCTCATTCTTCCATTCATGCTTTCAGTTTTTTGGATGCATATTGTTCTTTAGGATATATATTGTTTGAATTCTCTTATTTCACTTACTATGTATTATGTGGCTTTTAATGAGTTATTCTTGGGGATATACTTAGTCCATTAAAATAATCTTGGTCATACAAACAAATTGTTCTCCTATATACTTCTGTCCCTCCCAAGTCCTTTGTGCTGTTAATGTCATATATACTGCATTTAATTACAGTACATTGATAGTTTTATAATCATTATTTTATGAATTTGTCTTTTAAATTAAGAACATAAAATATAAATAACACATTCATATTGTCATGTGTATTTCATTATGTAGTTTACCTTTGAGAGTGTTTTCATTTCTAAGTGTGGATTTATCATCTAGTGTCCTTTTATTTTATTCTGAACAAATTCCTCTTGTAGTACATGCTTACTTTTAAAAATAAACTAATGGCTTACTTTCCTACTAAGTTATAAGGAGAATTTGGTTGAATAAAGATCTCCTATTGGACAGTCTTTTTTTTTTTGTTCTGTTGGGGGTACATTATGACATTTACAAAAGTTCTTACAATATGTCATAGTTGAATTCACCCCCTCCACCATTCTCCTTTATTCTCCCTCTCCCCGCTCCTGAAATAGTTTCAACAGGTCTCTTTTTTCCATTTTCATATATGAGTGCATAATATTTCTACTATATTCACACCCCTATACCCTTTCCTTATATCCTCTACACTCCCACTGGTACCAACCCCCCAGACAGGACCTATTCTGCCTTCCTGTTCTTCATTTTTATAAGCAAAAAATGACATTTTTGTTTGTTTAAGGTAGTTATACAGGGAGTTTCCTTGTGACATTTGCATGTATATATGTGATATAAACCAAATTGGTTCATCTTCTCTATTTTTGCTTCATAAGAAAACTTCTGACTTTCACAGTATAGCTAAGAGATCAGTGTTCTCTTATCAATGATCCCTTGTGAATTATTTTTTCTTGGTGTTTTCAAGATTCTCAGGGGATTTTTAAAGTTTGACCAAAATGTTTGTATGGCTTTGTGTTTATCCTATGTGGAGTTCACAGAGGTCTTTGGATATGTAGATAAAGGTTTTTTCCAACAAATTTGGGGAATTTTAGCCATTTCTTCTTCAAGTATTCTTTTTGCCTTTTCTCTCCTGTTCTGATGTTCCAGTTATGTGTAGGATGGTACACTTGATGCTGTCATAGAAATTTTTGAGACTCTTAACTTTTCTTCCTTTTAAAAAATTATTTCTTAGACTAGGTAACCTTTGTATCCCTATTGAGAGTGAGATACATTTAACTCTTCAAGTTCTCCTATTCTTTCTTCACAAACTCCAATCACTTGTTCAATTTCTTTAAGAATTTTCTAGTGGTTAATGTTTTCAACTACAGAATTGCATCTGACTTTTAAAGTTATACTTATATCTTTGTTAACATTTGCTATTTGGTAAGACATTTCAATTCTTTGGGTGTGGCTTCCCTCAGTCCTTGGAATGTATTTATAACACACAGTTCATTGGTAGTAAGTCCAACAGCTGGTTTTTGCAGGGCAAATTCCAATGGACAGCTTATTGTCCTATCTGAGCATCACAATTTCTTTTTTTTTTGTTTTTCTGATTCTTTCAATGTCTCTTATATTTATTTTAAAACTGACATTGAAAATAATATACTTCAGAAATTAGCATCTCATTCCTCTCCAGAGTCAGCTGTTCTTGCCCTTTAATGTTGTTGCTCTTGCTTCTTGTTTTTTATTTTACTGAGCTTCCCGCAATAATTCTATAAAGTCTGTTTCTTTTCAGGGTTGCCAGACAAGTCCTCATTTGTTTAGCTTACTGTTCACCTGAAGATTTGAAAAGTATTTCTGTAAATATCTAGCAGCACCATCCTCTAATTTTCCCCTGGGGCTCTGTGTGTATTTGTGGCAGTCCTGCTCTCGCAATTTGCCACTCTGTGTGAGTCTTTGCTTTCTTGCACACATTAAGAGGCACCATAACAGAGCATTGAGGGCATCTTTACTGGCTATGCACACATTCTTTTCTGTTCATATGTCCTCCTAGGGTTTAAGGTTCCTTATGAACATCTCACTCCTTTACAGGGTGAAATTTAGAGAACTTCCTGAGTTTTTCCACTAACTTCCCATTTGCTACCACAGTTAGTGCCAACTCAGGTAGCTGTAATTTTAAACAATTACTGATGATTTTTCAATAAATACCTAATATTAGGTCTTTCCCCAATGAGCAAGGGCTGAGTAATGAGTAAGATCAGATAATGCTGAGTGCTACAAAGGGACACTCAAAGGGAGCTTTCAGGTAGGTAGAAAATTATTATCGAAACTTGAGACAAGACTTTCTGAGGAGCTCCAGCCCAGTCTGTACCCTCAGATGGGTTCTGGGCTGCTGGATTTCAGAGCTACCATGTTTTCTAGGATACATGTTTAAAACAACAGTAGAGCACTGGAGAGGATAACAGGAATAAGATAATTTAAAATGCTTAGCTATTTGTTTTGTTCTTAAGAAATACTGTCTATTTATTTAAAGTGTTTAGCTAATTTCCAGAATTCTGAAAAATGTTCACTCAAATTTTGACTGTTTTCTTACTGTTTTTTCACAGAATTAAAATTTCAAATGTCCTCATTGTGCCATTCGGGAAGCCCAACCAATGTTTACTTTTCATTTCCTAGAGTCTTAAAGTATAGTGACTTGCAAAATGTTTGTGTCAATAATTTCAGTTCTTTAGTACAATAGTTGTGACATTTATGTATATGCTTACCATATATCTTAATTAGAGTCATCCCATCCATCCATCGTTATCCTTATCCCCTTCCCCCACATCTTAGAACAATTTCAACATGTTTCATTGTTCTGTATGCATATATAAATACAAAATATTTTCACCATATTGTCTCTCCTTATCTTCTCCTTATGCCCTCATCCTTCCCCCAGCACCCATCCACAGACAGGAGCTATTTTACTTTCCTGTCCTTCAATTTTTAAAACATTTTTTGCTAGTATATGATAGTTATACATGGGATTTTATGGTGACATTTGCATATATACATGTATTATACTCCGAATTGACTCATCCCCTTCATTACTCTCCTTCCTGCTCCTTTCCCCTTCTTAAGGTAATTTCAATAGATTTCAGTGTTTCATATTCTCACTTGTAGAAAATATGTCAACCATATTCACCCTTCTTTGCTCTCTTCATTTACCCTCCTGCTCCCACTAGTGCTCTCCCCTTGTCATGACCTGTTTTACATTCTTGTCCTTTACTGTTTAGGTGTCTGTTCATTTCTCAGTGAGGATTTTGCCTTAGCATTTTACCTGCAAAAGTACTGTGCTTAAATCAGTCTAATGCCCTCATTACATCTTTTTTTTTTTTTGGTAGTTCTGAGGAGTGAATTCAGGGCCTTGCACCTGCTAGGCAAGTGCTTTACCACTGAGTTACAACCTCAACCCTTGTGCCAATAATTATCAGTTAATTTTACATTCCCATATTTATAGATATAAACTAGATTTCAAGCTATTGTATTGGTTTTTCCCTTTATTCTCTTTGTCTGCATTACAGTTTCCCAAAGAGGATAGTTTGTACCTCTCTGTAGTTTGTATTATTGGTTTATTATTTGTGCTCCTGACCTCCATTACTGGGCATGGTAAATAAAAACAGAAATTCATCCAATTGCCCTTATGTATTAAACTGTTTGCTTTCAAAGTCTTTTAGGGACTTTTAGGACATTGATGAGTGAGAAAGCATCACGTTTTAAAGTGTCTTCCTTCACTTATTTTAAATTAATGTGAAGAAACAGAGTTTGCAATCTCTTTAAATCATGTTATGCCATTATTCTCACATTAAACCATGTAGTGACTGAATATGTCAGCCAATGCCCTGATAGCTGGGGCCGTAAATTTGAAGGAGATGTGACAGATGCAGTACAGGAATTCACCTGGGCACTGAGAGACTCAAGTCTAAGCAGTTAATCTTAACACATCATGCAATCACTCTAAACTAAGTGTACAGCTTCTGTATAATTTGGAACTTGTTGAATTAATTAAATAATTTGTCAGGTTGAAGATCAATTTATTTTTTCCATCTTTAAATGCTTTTATAGTTATTGTAATTTCTTGGAAACAAGTCTTGCTATTTAATGATTATTGGAACTTTGCTAGTATTTCCTCAGGATAAAATAATAAATTATTTTGTTATTGTGTTCTGTATTTTGTTACTTTACCTCCTTAGAAAGTGCTTTCAAAATGTGGTATCTATACACAATGGAATTCTTTGCAGCCATGGAGAAGAACGAAATGTTATCATTCACTGGTAAATGGATGGAATTGGAGAACATCATTCTGAGTGAGGTTAGCCTGGCCCAAAAGACCAAAAATCGTATGTTCTCCCTCATATGTGGACATTAGATCAAGGGCAAACACAACAAGGGGATTGGACTCTGAGAACATGATAAAAGCAAGAGCACACAAGGGAGGGGTGAGGATAGGTAAGACACCTAAAAAATTAGCTAGCATTTGTTGCCCTTAATGCAGAGAAACTAAAGCAGATACCTTAAAAGCAACTGAGGCCAATAGGAAAAGGGGACCAGGAACTAGAGAAAAGGTTAGATCAAAAAGAATTAGCGTAGAAGGTAACACACACGCACAGGAAATTAAAGTGAGTCAATGCCCTGTGTAGCTATCCTTATCTCAACCAGCAAAAACCCTTGTTCCTTCCTATTATTGCTTATACTCTCTCTTCAACAAAATTAGAGATAAGGGCAAAATAGTTTCTGCTGGGTATTGAGGGGGTGGGGGGAAAGGGAGGGGCCGAGTGGGGGGTAAGTTAGGGGGTGGGGGCAGGGAGAATAATGACCCAAGCCTTGTATGCACATATGAATAATAAAACAATAAAAAAAAGAAAGAAAGTGCTTTCAAATGTATTCAATCTTAAAATTCTGATTTCAGAATCATTATCATTTGTATCAATTAAATTGGAAAAATTAATTACATTTTTTCTATACATAAACAGTAACATTGAAAAAAGAGAGAAAGCTTCACCATATCATGGATGTGTGCCTCTCTATAGCAACTTGTTTTAGAGGCAGTTAATATATTCATTTTAACTGAAAGATGTCCATTTTATTTTATAGACTACCAAGTAAAATCTTGGTACAAATTGGTAAATAAAATTCAGTTTCCCTAGTAAGTGATGTAAAGGAGAAAAAAATCTTGTTGAGAAAGAAAAATAGTTGAGCCCATGATCCCTAGAGTTTAAAAGCTCCTCTAAGGTTGAGGCTCTAATCTACTCAGATGTCTCCTTTACCATTACACATGTTCCTAATCCAATTGATATCTTGAAATGAAATGTCACATAAAACAAGCTGATGTGTAAGTTACTCACACACATACCACATTTACTATGATTTTTCGTCCTAACTTATCACCATCTACTTTAGTTACTTTGCAGAATATTTCAGCACCACCTAACACTGATGTATACAGGAACTACACATTACGGAGGTGTCCCTACCTGCCCTCACTTCTGTCCTCTAGGGTCTAAACAGCTGGGACTTTGAATAGCTTGCAGTCAGAAAAAGAGTATCTCAGATGTTTAGAAAAGCTTTGGCTCTGGGAAAGAGTCAGAAATTTTAAATAGCAGGGTGGACAGGGAGCCGAAAATTCATTTATGATACAGAGAGAGACCCTGGATCTGAAATACCTAGTCAGCTTTGTGAACATTAAGCTGCCTCCTTTACAAGACCAAATAGCCTAACAGGGATTCATTTAGATCCTGGCACTCTATTCTAAGATGCAGGCATCAACACATCATGAATTCTTTGCTTTACTAAGCATTCAAAATTTTCATGCATTGTGTGTATTTTCAGTTTTTGGACAAGACACAGAACAGTTTTATAGAGCAGCTACTTAAGATTAGCACTTTAGTCCATAATTTATAATGAGAAAAATGAAAATTCATAGAGATTAGCTAGAAAGTAATGTTTCTTGAAGTCAATCCTCAATTTCTGACTTGAGTCTTACTAATACTTAATATATTTGAAAAAGCCTCTTATGGCAGCATAAAGTCCCTGAGACTGCATGACTGGGGGCGGGGAGACATTTGGGAGAAGCCTTCAATGACTACCTCTGTTTTTAAATGTTTCCGAACACTGCAGTTTGCCAAATAGAGAAGAAATTTTCTTTTTCCTTCTCTTATTGTACTGTTGCAAAGGTACCATCATGGCTTCAGCGCTCAAAGGTAGCCCTCAGGGATTAACAGCTCTGTACACCAGTGCAGGAAATTTCCACAGGAAGAATTGTCATGAATTTCCATGAGTAAAACTACTCCAATGCTTTTGAAAAAAACAGTTTGCTTTGAAATCCGAGGGTGACTTGGCCATGTTATATAAAAAATATAATTTAAGCAAAGATAAGCATTTACTATTAGAACTAGCAAAGAAAATACATGTTTACTTACAAATTTAGTTTTGAACCGCTATGAGAAATGCTAATAATCCTAAATTTAGCAATGTCTGCATGAACATCACATATAAGCATCCTACATATGGAACACTCTTTGAGTTCCCAGTAGAAATACAGTGAGCTTTTTTTGTAAATTGTCAAAAAACTATAATATTGCTCATGGCTTCTATTGGGAACCATTCCCCTGTTCTACTAGGAAAGTTCTGAGTTTAATGAGGCCTTGGAAAAACAGATGGGAAATTTATTAAGCTTCTGAGTAATGAGGTGAGAATTTATGAGTTTCTGCTTTCAGAGAAAAAATTGTATAACAAGGTTCTGTAGTATGACATTAGTCTTATATAGCTCAAAACAAAAAAAAATTAAGACAAAGAAATAAACTTCTTTAAACTCCTGTATAAACTCACATAACTTTCTTATTTCTGAGATTCTCAGAGCACTGAGAAACTGAGAACAGTGCTGAGAACTTTTAACCCTGTAATACAAATAGCAGCGTAATTGGTGTCCCTCAAAGAAACGAAGTTTCTTAGTAACTATGCCCTGATTATAATGTATTTGCCTTGAGAATGTGTATACACATATTTTATAAAATAAAGGGGGTTATTAAAGTTATTAGCCCTATTATTATGTAAGGCAAGGACTGACTTGCTTATTTTCAAGAAAAAAGAATAGTGTACTGTTTCCACACTTAACATATTTTCGGACCCATAATTCACCTTGGCTTATTTTTTCTTTGTAACTTTGATGAGATAAATATCTCTCCATTTTTCACTGGTCTTTAATTTATTAAAATCAGTTATAGCCTCAGAAATATAGCATAAAGTTATGATTCAAATGCCCCTCAGTTGAAGTCCAATGCCACTGTGACAGTACCGAAAGCTTTAAGAAGCGATTGGGCCACAAGGGCTCCACCCTCAGGAATGAATTCATGGTCCGGCCTTGTTATCAAAGCAAGTTCCATACTCCCCTGTTCTGCTCCTCCTCTGCCTTCTGCTCCTGTGTGCTCTATAGCCTGGCACCAGATGTCCCTGCCATGTTCTTGGATTTCCCAGCCTCTAGAAGCATGAGGCAATAAATGTTTGCTCACTATAAACACAGTCTCAGGCATACCAACACAGCTCAACCTTATATCAAGGTGGGATTTTAATATTTAACACTTTATTAGATAGGATGACTCAGATTTTTTCAAAGATTTGCAAATTACTCCTTATGCTATTAGAATTCACTGATGTATAAGAAGACATAGTGTGACAGATAAGTGAACTTGCTCCAAGAGTTTCCATCATCAAATTCAACAATTCTTACATTATTCTCTCTGCCATCAATATATTTGTAATGGAGGCACATTAAGACAAAATGGCAAATATTACTTGTTTCCACTCAAATAAGAATTTTTTATTTTTTGAAAAAATATATATATAATATCATCTTTCATCACTCTAAAACAAGCCAAGACTTGATAACTGGGTCTTAATTATTCAAATATTTCATTTATGATATGTTCTGGTGAAATTTTCACATGTAACTAGCTACTGGTATCCTTAAGCTATAAAATACTACATGAAATTATTAGTTTTCAATTATTTTCAAACCATTAATAAGCAAGCACAAAATAGCTGATGTCATGAATTACTTAGTAAGAAGCTAGGCGTGGTGGCACAAGCTATAACCCCAGTACTCATGAGTTTGAGGCCAGCCTGTGCAACCTAGCAAGACTGTCTCAAAAAACCCAAAACACTTTTACCCAAACATTTTCTGGATATTTCAATTATTTTCTCCCATTATGTGGGTTTGTTATTTCCTCTGATGTGAAGAAGCTTTCTAGCTTGACATAATCCCATTTTTTCTGTTTTTGCTTTTGTTGTCTGAGATTTTGGAGTCAAATCCAAACATAATTTTCCAGACTAATGTCCTGTAGTTTTTCTCTCTTTATTTTCCTCCAATTTTATGGTTCCTGGTCTTAAATTCACTTTGAGTGTATCTTTGTATATGGTGTGAGATAAGGGCCAATTTTATTCTTTTCTCTGTGAATATGCAATTTTCCTACCAATTTTATTAAAGATACTTTTCCCATTGTTTTTTCTTGATACTTTTTGTCAAAAATAAAAAAAAAAACTATAAATCTGTGGGTATTTTCTTTCTTGGACTGTTTATTTCATTGCTTTGGTTGATGTCTATTTTTAATATCAATACCAGCTGTTTTAATTAGTATAATATAGTTTGAAGCCAAGTGGTATGGTGCCTCTAACTTTGCTATTTTTATTTATTTGTTTGTTTTGGTTCAACATAAATTTAGGATCTTTTCTATTTCTATAAAGAATATAATTCTTATTTTTGGAGGGATTGTATTGAATCTGTGGATTTCTTAAATTACATGGACATTTTAACAAAATTTATTCTTCCAATCCATGAACACAATCTATCTTTCCATTTATTTGTGCAAAGTATTTTAATGTTTCTCTATGCAGATCTTTCACCTTCTTGGTTAAATTTATCCCTAAGTATTAATTTTTTGAGCCAGAAGTGCTGATACATGTGTATAATTCCAGTTACTCAGGAGGCTGTAGGTAGGAAGATTATGATGCAAGACTAGCCTGCACAAAAATGTGAGACTCTGTCCAAAGTAAAATGGATGGGGGCAGGGGTTCAAATGGTAGAGCACCTGTCTTGAAAGTGCAGGGACCTAAGTTCAAATAAAAAAAAAGTATTGCATTTTATTTGATTTTTTTTGAGTATTATAAATGTAATCAGTATCTTGATTTCTTTTTCAGAGGGTTTCTTGTTAGTGTAAAGAAATATTGATTTTCATATGTTGGTTTTGTGTCCTGCAAGTCTAGTGTATTCATTCGTTAGTTCTAAAAAGCTTTTGTGGCATCATCATAGATTTCTCCTTGTAAGATTACATCATCTACAATTAGCAACAAGTTTATGTCTTCCTTTAAATTCTGGATATCATTTATTTCTTTCTCTTGAATACTTGCTATGGCAAGATGTACTAGAAATTATGGGTATGGTTGTCTTTGTCTTATTCCTGATCTTAGAGGAAAAGCCTTGTCATGTACAGTATTCATTGTTTTGAGGTACAATCCTTCTACATCTAACCTGTTGGGAGTTTTTATCCTGAAAGTATGTTAGATTTTGATTTTGGGGTTTTTTTTTTCTTGATCTAATGAGATAGCCATATGGTTTTTCTCTTTCATTCTTTAATGTGATGTATCACATTTACAGATTTCTCCATGTTGAAACATTCTTGTATCGTGAGATAAATCACATTTCATGACAGGAAATTATTTATTTGCTATTGAATTTGGTTTCCTACTATTTTGTTGACAACTTGTGCATTGTGTTAACGGGAATGTTACACTGTAATTTTCTTTTCTTGTAATGGCCTTGTTTAGCTTTGGTGTCAAAGTAAAAATTTCAGACATATACAGCACCTTGTAAAGCTGTAATTAGGTTAAAAATGAAGTCATGTAGCCCATGATCAATGAACTCATGCAGAATATGTTCTTTGGCTATACTAGAATCAAGCCAAAAATTGATTCTAAAAAGATGAGTTCCAGGTGTAGGGGGTGCATGTGGTGGAAATACTATTTACTTATGTATGAAACTAGAAAAATGAGACTTGTTTGAAACTATTCCAAGAATGGGAGAAAGGGGGATAAAAGACAGTGATGGAGGGGATGAGTTCAATCACGATATAATGTAAGAAATTTTATAAATGTCACAAGGTACCCCTAGTACAACAGTGAAAAAAAAAAAAAGAATGTACAAAAAAAAAGACCTGACCTCCCAAAAAAGAAAGATGAGTTGCTATCTAATTAAAAACTATGATTGCATTTCCAAAAAAATAACAAACTGTCAGGGACTTTTGATTGCTAATGTGGCATTTAGGTACCTGTATAGAAAATGTGAAAAAAACTGAAAAGTCAAAAACTCTTAGTTCTGTCAGAGACACGAGGTCACAAAATAAATCATTGTACCACAAATAGAGTCCAGTGAAGAGAGCCATAGGTTGTGGAAGCAGAGATCCCAAAACACAAGCCTCACCAGAGACCATGATGAAATATGCCAGAGCACTGTGATGTTCTTAACAAAGCTGGTCCTTAGGAGAAACTAATGAACCAGGTTCCTGTTTGCTGGGTGTTTATCAGAGCCTAACTAACCTAGCCTATTTGAGTCACACAGTTTCACTTAAAGGGGATGGCACCCAACTGTGGAGCACATACAAATCATCATCCAGAAACCCAGGCGCACCAAAAAACTAAGTCTCACTCACAGAACTACAGAACCATTGCCCCCGCCCCAATGACTGACAGCCTACTTACAACAGTTGCTTTCAATCAGCACATCCTGTTCTGCTAGTAAGAAAAAAATAATCTTCACAATAAAAGACAAAAACAGAGTCTGAAGGCACAAAGCAAGCATTAGAACCAGATGCAGAGATGGCAGGATTGGAATTCAAAAACCATGAACTTGAAACAACACAATTGCTATGCTAAAGATTTAAGTGGATATGTACACAGCATTCAAGAACAGATGGACAACCTAAACGGAAAGATGGAAATTCTGTTTTAATTTAAAAAGAAAGAAATTCAACTGTTACTCTTACAAAAGAAAGAAATGCTAAATTAAAAATAAAAAGGACTAAATGAGAAGTCCAATATACATAGAGAGAATAAGGATACCGCATTGAAATTATTAATAAATTTGGTAGAGATCCATTCAACATTTTCAATAATATTTTGAACTTTACCAGTCTAATAGTAGCAATTAAAAGATGAAGATTATCAAAAACAAAATCCAAAGGTATGCTTTCTGCAAGAAATCAACATTAAAGATGAAAATGCATATAGATTAAATGATATACTTTGATAATACTGAAAAGAAAATAGTAATATTTATTAATTCCAGACACAGCAGATGAATTTCACCAAGGAAACTTATCAAGGATAAAGAGGGATCTTACATAATGACAAACAGTTCAAATCTCCTTCAAGACATCATAATCCTTAACATTTTTGTTCCTAGTGAAAGATCATCAAACCATGTGAGGTTAAAATCAATAGAATTATAAGAAGAAATAGGTGAATCTGACATTATAATTGATGCAAGAACTGTTCGCCAGTTGAAAGCCAATTAATGCATTGTATCACAGCAACAGAAAGAAAAAATACATGATCATGTTACTGAAGTTCACAAAAAACATGCAACCCATTTCACTGTTTAAAACTCTATTCCTAGGATTAAAAGGGAGAACATCTCACTTTGATAAGAAAAACCTACTAGAAACTTAGAGGTAAAAATCATACTTATTGGTAAGAAATTCAAAGCTTTCCTACTAAGGCCAGAAAAAAGATATGGATACTCGTACTTGTGATTTATTTAGTTAGCATAAATCTAATTAGCTATGTGTAAGATCTACATGAGTGAAACTACAAAACTCAGATGAATGAAACTGAATGACTAAATAAATGGGAAGATAGTACATATTCATGGACAGGAAGGAACAAAATTGTCAAGGTGAAAATTCTTTCTAACAGGAACTAGAGATTTAATAAAATTCCAATCAAAATCCCAGCAAATTATTTTATGAGCAGCAATAGATTGGTTCTAAAGTTTATACCTAGAGGCAAGAGACCCAGAATAACCAGGACACCTTTGAAATACAAGAACACAATTGGCTGGGGTATAGCTCAAGTGGTAGAGCATCTGCCTGGTAAGCACAAAGCCCTGAGTTCAAGCCCCAATACAGCAAAAAAATGGACTGACACAACTCAACTTTAAGATATACTCTGCACCAACAATAATCAAGACAGTGTGATATGGAGAAATAAAGAGATAAAAAGATCAAATGAACAGAAGAGAGCACCCAGAAACAAACTCATAAAATACAATAAACTGATTCTTTGACTAAGCAGCAAAAGCAAGACAACTAGGAAAACAGATTCTCAACAAATTATACTGGAACAACTGGACATCTATATGCAAAACAAGACAAAACAAACTAAAACAAAACAAAATGAATATAGACATAGACTTCATATTCTTTACAAGAATTAGTTCAGGGCTGGAGGTGTGGCTCAAGTAGTAGAGCACCTGCCTAACAAGCGCAAGGCCCTGAGTTCAAACCCCAGTACCACAACTAAGAAGCAAAAAACATAATTAATTCAAAAGAGATAATAGCTCAAAATGTAAAATTCAATAGTGTAAAAATCCTCGAAGATAACAAGGGAGAAAATCTAGGTGACCATGGGTTTGGCAATGGCTTTTAAATACACACTGAAGTCTGGATACATGCAACAAATAACTTATAAATTTGACTCCATTAAAATTAAAATTTTCTGCTCTGTGAAAAACAGTGTCAAGTGGATGATACAACAAGACACAAATGGATAAAACATTTGCACAAATCATGCGAGTCTGTTTCAGATGAAAGAGTGCTAATTAAATTATACAACAAAATGTTAAAACTCAGTAATAGCAACAAAAAATGAGTCAGGGCTGGGGCTGTGACTCAGTGGGAGAACATTACCTAGTATGTGTAAAGCCCTGGGTTCAATTTGCATCACTGGAGGAAAAACGAGTCCAAACCCTTCAACAGAATGCCTTACCAAAGTTGCTAAACAGATAAAAAATAAGCTCATGGAAAGATAGCACCAGTGAAATGTAAATTCAAACAAAGTAAAATATCGCCAAGCTTTTATTAGAATGATCAAAATCCAGAATACTGACAAAACTAAATGCTAGCAAGGGTGAGAAGCACCAGAGCTTTCATTCACCCTGGTGGAAATGCCAAAGTATCACTTTGGAAGGTAGGTAGTTTCTTGAAAACTAAACATACTCTGCTATATGATTCAGCAATCAAGCTTCTTGATATTTACTTACCCCCAAAAGTTGAAAACTTTTGTACATACCAAAAACTGAACACAGATATTAAGAACAGCTTTAGTCATAATAGTCTATTCTTGGAAGTAAGACAATGCCCTTTAGTAGGTGAAGGGATGAATAAACTATGATATATCCAAAAAAAACCAAAAATGAAACACTGCATCACTCAATAATAAAAAATAAATGAGCCATCAAAGTAGAAAAAGTCACAAAGGCAACTTAGATGCAAAGGATCAGTGAAAAAGGTCAACCTGAAGAAGCTAAGTACCCTATGATCCATCTATATGGAAAACTTAAAACACCCAAACTAGTGATTTCCTGCTACTAGTGGGAGGGAGATGCCTCTGCAGAGCTAGTGAAACAACTCCGGATGATACTCCATGTGTTGCATCAGGGCTAAATCTCGTGTTGTACGTACTCAGTGAGTCATATTGTAAGCTATGGGCTCTTGGGGATAACATGTCAATCTAGGTTCATTGGTTGTGTCAAATGAGCCACTTTTTATTTATTATTGATAGTGCGAGGCTCTGCCTGAATAAGGCCAGAGGGTATATGGGAAGTCTCTGTACCTTTTATTTAATTTTGCTGTGAACCTAAAAACATCTCCAAAATATAGACTATTAAAAAAAGAAAGCAGCAAAATTCAATTGAAAAAGAAAACCATTGAGTTGGTGAAAATAGAAATAAAACATATGAAAAATTTGGAGAGGAAGCAACTGAACTGCTAAGAGGAAAAGAAACTATTCCTTGTATCAGAAATAAGCTGTAAATTAGTAATCTGAAATTCCACTTCAAGAACTTAGAAAAAGAATGGTAATATAAAGCTAAAGCAGACAAAAAATAAAGAAGGAAAAAGCAGAAATCATTAAATTGATTATTATAGAGTACAGTATAGAAAACCAAAGAGAAAATAATGCTAGCTCTTAAAAATCCTCTATGATGATTAACATAGAAAAATAAAAGGCACCAAAAATAGTAAAACAATACAATTATAAAGTAGGCAAAAAAAAAACAAGGAAGGAACATTTCATGAACGACAAAGTTGGACTGGAAAATTGAAACATCAAAATTGTTAATCATCAGGCATTGGAGAAAAGCAGCTTAAGACTGCAATGAGAAGAGCTAGAATCAAAAGATAGTTGACAGTATACAATCCTGGCAGAGAGAAGTAGAGAAACTGGATCTCTCATACATTGCAGTTGTGAATATAAAATGTTACAGCCACTCTGTAACAGAATTTTGCTATTTTCTTTAAAACTAAACAAATGCCACTTGGCAGTTTGCACTTTTGAGCACTTACTCCAGACAAATAAAAACTATGTCCACACAAAAACCTGCACATTTTGTTGTCCTTGCATCATGTCTCTGATAGTATGGTAGTTGACTGCTTGCAAATTACAGTTCTAAAGGTTACATGAAAAGTTAGCAAATGTTCTAATTTTAATTCTCATATAATTTCTGTGATGTCAGCAGAGGTTACAATCATGCAAGTACAGCTACATATCTGGCCACTATTCTGAATTGTCAGTGGCTTTGGTTGTTAGGTGTTTTCCATTTCTATTGGACAGTTTTAGTGTTACCATAGTGGTATTATTTTACCTTCTAGAGGGAGACTCTGACTTTAGAGAAATTCATTAACACCAAATGCTGTAGTCTCTCATTATTTTTAAAATATCTTTGTACTGTTCCATAATTGCTTTCTATAAGTTTTAGAATTACATTCAACCAAATATCTTTTTTAAACCTCATACTTAAGGAATGAAATTTTAAATAATATGTTAAAACACAAGTGTAATGAAAATAAATAGTATTTAGTAGCTGACAGATAACTAGTAAGGTAATTGTAGCTAGCTGCCTAGCTGCATATATAATAAATACTACATTCAGTTGAATTCTAAATGCTACAGTTAGTCATTGAATTAATTTTATAATTCTTGCTTCAAGCACTAAGGGCTTATCAGCTCATCAAAAAGTGTTTGAAGAGTAACAGCTAAAAATTAAATACTATACTTCTGTCAGCATTGGAGGTTGAAGTTCCCCATTATGCAGAAGAATGCAGAACTGATGACAGTAACATGAATTCACCAGTATGAGGCTATGTGCTCTCCTTTGAAATAGTGAGAAATCAACCAAGTGCTAAGACAATGAAACCATTTTACAATGGGGATGCATTTTTTTGTAGAAACATTAGAAGCCAATTTAAACGGCAGTGTAATGGACCGGTACAAAACAAATGATCCATCAGTGGCAGGTCCGTAAGAGAAAGGAGGAACAGGAGAGAGAAGACAGCTACAGAGATAAATCTGTACCTAGGGGAGAGGCAACATTGGAAATGTAGAAACATAGGACTGAAAATTAAAAACCATCTCAAATCAAGGAGTGGATGAAGTCATCCAGTTGGGCAAATCTGAGGCAAAGCGATGGCAATATTGATGCTTAGTAGAAAAGAAGCTGGCATAAAGGAGCTACAGAGCTACTTCCACCATTACCACTTTAAACAACTACAAGTCCAAAGACAAATATCAAATAAGAATGGACAGCTTCAGAGGGATTCAAATGAAAAGCTAAGGAGGAAGGTTAGTAGTATGTAATGCAAGGACGTGGTCACCTTGTTAAAAGGAGAATGTCTAATCCGACAAGAGTGTTAAATGAGACTCTGACTAAAATATCACATAAGGCCATGCCTTGGATGGCTGTGAATGTCAAGCAGAGTTCTTTCACCCTGAATTTAATAGATAAAACACTGTAGCAGAATTATAATAATTTAATTTTAATTCTTGTTGAAAACTGATAGTAGATCTTCATGTCAACAGAATTAGTTTTTCATTTCGGTGTGTGTTTTATTGATTTATTTTAGAGGTATTGGGCTTTGAACTCAGGGTCTTGCACTTGCTAGGCAAGCCTTCGACCACAGCCTTAACCCTTTTTGCTTTAGTTTATTTTTCAGATAGAGTTTTGAGCTTTTGCCTGGGTTGACATGGTCCCTGATTTTCCTACCTCTGCCTCCCAAGAAGCTGAGATTACAGTATGCATTACTACGTCTGGTCTCGTTTGGGTATTTGTTATTTATTATTTTTTCTATAGTGTTTTAATAATTTATTCTAACTCAAACTTCATAGTAAGGTAAGGAAAATAATTTAGATTTTGAATATTTACCAATATACATACTCATAAAAATAGTGGTATTCTTTCTGATAAATCAAAGACAGCATGGTTAATGTATTCCATTAATGCTGAAATCTGTGTGGGACAAAGCAAAAAAATCCCTCACTTATTTTATCTTCCTTAACATATAACTATATGGGGAAAATGGACTGATGTTGAAAATGCTTTTCAAATTTGTGTCAATATTTAAGGAGGGAATAAATAATAAAATAGGCTCACTTTTTAAAAGTAGTTTATTTAGAACGTGAAAAACCAGGTGATCCATTTAGTTTTCAGAATGTTATTTTAGTGTGATACAAATTTAGTTCGTAAGGAATTAAAACAAGGAAATGCAATTAGCTGTGTGTAATTTATTTTAATGGATGCCTTTTAGTGGAAATTTGTCATTAAAAGCTCAAAGTGAATTTATTCTATTGGCCACAAGGGATGTTTTGGTGTAGGCACAGAATGTGTTTTCACTCTTTTGGTTCTCCTAAATTTTCTCTCCTTGGCTTCTCAATGGCATTAATGCAATTAGAGGTGTGTTGTTGATGAATTTGCTGTGCTTACCTTTGCTTCAATCTGTTTAGTATCTGGATTCTGAAACAGAAATTTGATTTTGCTCTTGCCATCATCTGAAGAGCCTTTAAGCTGAGAAAACTTATACCTCCAAAGTACAGCCTGAAAAGAAAAAAAGCAAACATATGCAAGTCAATATTATTAATATCTGTCTTCAGCCCAACAGACATTTATCTCTTAAATGATAAAGGCTAATCACATAGTCAGTATTATGCTCCATTATTCAAGTATATATTAAAATATATTTATCAAAGGCCATAATTTAATATTCACTATATTCTTTAACTTCCAGACATACCTTTTGTACCCATGAAATAATTATTACAAACACATGGAAATAAATTATTTTTAGCATCATGGCATATTTGAATGTGAAATAATTTGCCTTTGTTTTTTATCAATTAAAGGGGTGAAGTAATTTTGAATGGATAATTCTAGAGTTTTCTCTAGAAGTTTAAACCAAAGACCTGCAATTTTCTCAAGAAGACCTGGCAGCTTGAGTAAATTATTATTATAAAATCTTGCATGGTGATCTCATGGATTCGTACAGAAAAGCCTTTACAGAATCCTCCTCATCAATGCATCATATCTCTGATGCAGAGCCTCTTCCTGAAACACAGTATTCTACAAATGTACTTCTTTGCAGGTGAAAGCAACATAAATCCATGACCTTTCTAAATTACAAAATGGAGGCACACAAAGGTTAAATTGGCAATTAGTGGAAATTGTTCATAATTAACCTTCTGTATTATAAATCTCACTTCATTCTTGAACATGTCCAAAGCAAAACACCGAAAACACACATCTTCAAAGCAGAAAATGTGTGTTCAAACACTATCACACACATATGGCTTTGCTTTAAATTATCTTAATATAACTTTGGGTCATTAACACAGTATGTAAACAATTACATTCACAAATTGTGATTTCATTGAGAATGGTGTCTGGTGACGTCTAGAAAGAGATGCTGTAACAGAATGTTTTCTTAGGGCAGTCTCTGTAGCCTGTGGCCTCTGATAAAGTGGTAAACGAAAGCATAGAGAATACACCTTACAATTTTTAAAAATTATGATAGAAAAATGCATGTAGCAGTCTACAGGCACACATGTGCATGCGAGCATGTGAACCTTGCTTTGTAAGAGTAAGCTTCAGTTAAACACGTTATGAATACCAATTGCAACAGGTCGGTGACATTTAACCCCACATTTCTCCAAGCTTTAGATCCTCTAAGCAGACCCTTCAAAGTAAAAATGATCTCCAGTAAAAATGCCTGTTATTTGAGGTTATTTCGCTCAGTAACTGAGAAAATAAGATTAATAAAGGTTGAAAAGGTGTCATATAAGGACAACTGAAAATGAGTGAGTAAATACTTAGCTCCAGCCAGCCATGGCACAGTGAATATTCATATACATCCGTTTCCTCATGGTAACATTTTCATCTCGGCTGTTCTGGTTTTATAATTAGTAGATATTGCCTGTCATCTCCACTTGGACCTATATGGTTTTAATGCCAGGAAGTATCAATGACTGATATTCAGACTATAATTTTTCAACTCCAACGCAATTGATTCTTTCCTTTTTATCTTGTTACAGGAAAATAAATGAAACTTGTAGTTTAGAAAACTACTTTACAAACTAATACATATTTTTGGTCTTAAATAATTGTGTATTTTGGCATTATTCATGAAAGAGTGATGTTAGTGCAAGATCAAGTTATGAGAATTACAATGAGAATTGATGTAAAAGGAAAATTCTCCAGTTTATAAAGAGAAGATATGATAGAATTTGTATGATGTGGAGTATATAATGAATATCATTATTTAGTTTTCTGTAGTCAAATAACAAATACATAAAGTGAGCTTACAATGAAAGCAGAATTCTAGACCCAAGCTGACTTTATATTTACCTAAAAAATTAATTCCCATACACCGTTTTTTAAGAAGCATCTCATTAAAGGGCATTGTCAGGAAGCACCACCTCCAGCTCCTCTCCCTGGCATACACTGGCTTCAGCATAACATCTCTCACACTCCAGGAGCAAGCTAGACTCTTGAAGGCACACAAGGTACCAAACCAAGCAGACCTCAGCTCAGGGTCAGCATGGAGGCCAGGGCAATGTCATCAGAATCACCTGAGGCTTGCTAAAGGCATCTCCATCTCTTGAGACCAGGGCTGCCTCAGTGGGCCTCAACAGTCATTGGCGTTTGCCTTCCTGGCAAGGTCCCAGATCCCACTGTGGCTGCTGGTCCACAATTTGTGCCCACACACCAATGTGTTTTCACAAAGCTGAAATACGTGCATAAAACCTCTAGTAGTTGTCTAAGCTACACTTTTTAGGCACCCTGAGTTAGACAAACATGAATGGACACAAGTAGCATGCTCCAGAAACAGTCCAAAAGAGGGCACAGCCCAAAAAGGTCACTTGAGGAAGACGCCACACAGACTGCGCCATCCCTCCTCCTTCTGGTTCCTGACAGTGTGGTTTCACTTACAGCTTTCTGACTTTAGGGTGTCATGAAGCAATGCACATTAAGTAGAACCTAGGCTTCAAAGTGTGAATTTTGATCTTCCAGGCTAGCACTATGCTCCTATACTAATATTGCAATACTGGGCAGTAAGCCATGGCCCCCAGTCAGGCCTGAGCTCACCAGGGTGAGGACAGACACACTGTGGTGTGTGGAGTTGCCACACTCTGGTGTTTGGCATGTAGGAGTTTTACACGCAGTCTGGAGTTAGGATATTTCCGATTTATATCCCACCTTGAGCAGAGGAGCATCTGTACCACCCTCACTGGAATATGATACTTCCCAGATTGGCAGCTCCAAGAATTGCAGGGCCACTGTGAAACAGATGTGGCTGTGGTGACACTCACTTCTTACTAGACAGCAGTCTTTCCAGAATTCTAAAAGGTGACTTTAGTCAGGTGCCGCCACAGAGCATTTAGATAGCGTGTAAACTACATAAGAACAAGAATACTGATTAAAACAAAGTAAATACAAACAAGTTGATGGAGGAGGTAAAAAGTTCCCAAGCTCTTACCGTTGAATAAAGTGAGAGGAAATGCAACTGACGATCGGAGGGTAGATTTATAGTAAAACAGAAGATTGTCAGAGTTCCTAAGCATCCCACATGGGCTCGTCCCATTGCAAACCTCCCCCCTCTGCATGACATGGTGTCAGTGACAGAGGGACACTATGACCAGACCCCATCTCTTACTCAGGTGCCTTACCTTTAATCAAATGCCTTCTGCTGCTGCAGAGCCACATTACATCTAGTTGTATCGTCTCCCAAGCTTGACTCGGCCATGACAGCTCTAGGTCCTTGTCAAACTGCCCTGGACAGTTTGAAGGAGTACCGCTCAGGTGTATTGTTGAACAGCTCCAACTGGAATGGTTCACTGTTTTCTTCCTGACTCCCCGAGCAAAACTAAACATGACCTCACAGTTTTCATCAATGATCCCGATTCAGGCATGTGTTTATTAAACCTGGCCTGGAGAGCTTAATAGAATTTGAATTTTATGTCACTTAAGCATGAAGCTATGTGAATAAAATCATTACATGTATACATATTTACATACATGTGTATGTATTTCTCTCTATATATTTATATATCTCTATATATAAAATGAGAGAGATAGCTAAGCTATTTGGCAGTGCAGGATTTTGACCTCAGTAAAGCCCTGTGCTTGCTAAGCAGGTTTTTCTTTATTTTGCTGATAGTGTCTCATTGTCTCTCTCCCCTCCCAGGGCTGGCCTTGTACCATGATTCTCCTACCTGTGCCTCCCCATGTAGCTGGGATTACAGACTGCATCACCAGGCATGGCTTGGCTTATTGGTTGAGATGGGGTCTTGACAACATTTTGCCTGAGTGGGCCTCAAACCATGATTCTCCTGATCTCCACCTCCCAAGAAGCTGGAATTACAGGTATGAGCCACATGCCCAGTACCGTTACATTTTTAAAGTTCCCAAATTCTACTGATTGATTGCTCTATTGTTAAAACATTTGGAAAAGGACAATAAAGTAGGAAAATTTACCCAAATGTATTTCATTGTATTTTTACAATGCACATATTTCTTTTCTTTTATATTTCATATTGTTTGAAATTAACATTATATAATAGAAAGGGACATTTTTGAAACAAAGTAACAAAGTGCTTAGGCATAAACCCACAGTTAATAGGACCACATCTTTTTGTCGCCATTGGAATGGAATTTCTTTTTAACGCTTCTTTTGCTCACTGTTCCTATAGAAACGGAGCTGGCTTTCTGTGATGATTTTTTATATCATGACTTGGTTGAAGTGCTGATTAGCTGAAACAGATTCCTCCCTGCATGAACGCATGTGTGTAATTTTTACTATTATCCACACATAAGATCAAGTCGTCTATGAACAGCAGTAATATGACTGCTTTCTCCATTTCTCTCACCTGGTTTCTTTCTCTTGCATAATTGTTCTGTCTGGAACTTTCGACACCTTGTTATACAGAAATGGTGAGCAGGTGTCCTTGCCACGTGCCTGAACTGGAGGGAAAGCTTTGAGTCTTTTGCCAGTGAGTCTGACTTTAGATGTGAGGCTGTTTTCCATATATAATCACTGCATCGAGGACATTTCCTTCTAATTCTAATTGAGTGTTCTGCTAAGAAAACTAAACACTTTTTTATCAAATGACTTTTCTGCATTAACTGAGAACATCTTATGTGCTGTATTTAATTTTCACTTTGTTAATATGGTGTATAATAGTGATTTTCTTCCAGATGTGGAAACTTCCTTGCATCTTGAGAATAAATACTTTTATTATACATAATCCTTTTATGACATTTTTAATTTCTATTTGCTAATATTTTATTGAGGAGTTTTTCTTTAGTAATCCTAAAGATGAGACATGGGTCTGTTGCCCTCATTTTCCATACTGTCTTTGCTTTGCTGTCAAACACTGCTGGCCTCATAAGATGAGTTGGGACGTGTCTTGGCCCTTCAAGTTTTTTTTTTTACGATTTTAAGATTACTGCTTAATTTTCTCAAATGTTTGTTATAATTCACAATGAAGCCATATGGTCCCAGGCTTTTGGTTGTTGGGAAAGATATGATTATAGATTTAATCTTCTTTAATAGTTAAGGGTTTTCCACTGTTAGTGCATTGCATGTTTCCAGGAATTCGTTCATTTCATCCAGGGCATTGTACCTTCGGCAGACACTGGATTGTAGGATTCTCTCATGATTCACTCGCCTTTCAAATGCTGACATGATGTCCCAGCTCTTTTTTTTCTGATTTTACTAATTTGCACTTTCTCTGTTGGTCAACTTAGTTAACTATTAATTGATTGTGGATGTTTTCCAATCAACCTTTGATTTTTATTTTCCTTATTATTTTTCTACTGTCCATTTTAGGTTTCTCCACTAAAATCTTTGTGTTCTTTTAATTTGCTGGCAAGTTGCTATTCTTTTTCTACTTCCTTAAGATTTAAAGCTACATTATTGGTTTGAGATTTTTCTTCTCTTTCTAGAAATCATTTTTTCTTCTTTTTAAATACATTTAAAACTAGAGCCATGAGTTCCCCTGTTAGCCTTGCTCTTTCTTCATTCATGCAGTTTGGTATGTTATGTGTTTGTTTTCATTTTCTCTTTTCTAATTTTTATCTTCTCCTGTAATTTCTCCCTTACTCAAATAACTTGCTTAAGTCCCATATCTGTGAACATTTTCTAATTTTTCTTCTGTTCTGGATGTCTAGCTTCATTCCATTGTGAGTAGAAAAGATACTAATTTCAATATTTTAAAATGTATTATAATTTATTTTGTGTCCAGCATATGGTCTATTCTGAAGAATGTTCTTTTTAAAATATATAATACTTTTACTGCTATCACTGATATATATATATATGTATATATATGTGTGTGTGTGTATACATATATATATTTACAATTTACACTGAGATTCAATCTTCATGTCATACATACCACAAGTGTGGACCAATATAGAAATAATGTTAACTCACCATTGTAGCACCAACACAGAGCAGTTTCACTGCCCTAAAAATTCTCTGTACTTCACCTACTCATCTCTCCTTCCTTGGTCCCTGGTAACCAATGATATTTTCACTGTCTCTAGTTTTGCCTTTTCCAGAATCTCATGTATTAGATATCACATAGTAGGATTAGTTTCTTTTGCTTAGCAATATGCATTAAAATTCCCTCCACATCTTTTCATGGAATTATAGCTTATTTCTTTTTATTAATGATTAATATTCCCCTGTCTGAATAAATCTCACCTTAGGTATTTGTTCATATACTGAAGGAGCTCTTGGTTGCTTCCAAGTTTTAGAAATTCTGCATGAAACTGCTGTAAGCATGCATATGAGGGTTTCTGTGGGGACAGAGGTATTTAGCATCTTCACATAACTACTAAGAAGTGTAATCGTTGAATCATGCAGTAAGAGTGTAATTAACTATATGAGAAACCAACAAATTGTCTCCAAATTTGGCTTTGACATTTTGCATTCCTGCCAACAACCAATGAGGTCCTGTCACTCCACATCTTTGACAGCATTTGGGGTTGTCAGTGTGTAAGCTTTAGACATTTGAATAGGTCTGTAGTGGTATCTTTTTCTTTCTTCTTTTTTTTTTGCAGTGCTGAGGAATTGAGCCAACGGCTCTGCTCATGCTAACCAAACCCTCTAAAGCCATATCCCCAGCCTTGTACTGGTATCTTATTGTTGTTTTAATTTTGCATTTCCCTTATGACATGGGTTGTAGACCATTTTTCACAAGCATAGTTTTCAACCCGTACATCTTCTCTGGACTGGGTTTATGTTAAGCCGTTTGACTTGTTTTTGGTCTTGTCCCTTGCATTGGACATTACTAGTATTTGGACTAGGGCTTCATGCTTGTTCAGCAGGCACTCTACTACTTGGGCCAGGCCTCCAACCCTTTGACAGATTTTTTAAATTAGCGTTTCAAAATTATCTTTCTGTTGAGGTTTAAGTGTTCTTGTACGTTTGGGACGGCAGTCCTCTATCAAATGCACATCTTGGTAGTATTTTCTCACAGCCTGTGACTTGTCTTCTCTTTCTCTTGACACTGAACTCAAATTTATCAGTCGCTTCTCTCACAAACTGTTTCCTCAGTGTATAATCTAAAAAATCAAGTCCAAATTCAAGGTCATCTAGGTTTTTCTCCTGTAGCTTTTCCTCTTACATATTAATCTGTAATCGCTCTTTAATCTAGTTTTTGCAAAGAGTATTAAGATCTGTGAAGTAATCCAATTTCCTGTATGGGGGTGTCCAGGATCATTTGTTGAAAAGACTACAATTTCTTGATTACACTGCCCTTGGTTGAAATCAAAGTCGATTCGACCTTATTTGTGTGGCTCTATCTCCGTGTTTTCCGCTCCACTGATCTATTGATCTACCTTCTACCAGCATCTACATATTGATATCATACAATCAGAGTAACTCTTGAGGTGAAATGATGTCAGTTCTGCAGCTTTATTCCTGTTCTGCTGTTTTACTGAATCGGTTTGTCAACACCTGCAAAACAACTGACTGGAACATCGATTGTTTAGTAGTGTTGTTCACATTTTCTGTTCCTTATTGACCTTTTGTCTGACAGGTTATTCCACCATTTATTTGGGGGCACCTGGTTTCCAACTATTATCATAGAATTATTTCTCCCTTGCATCCTGTCAATGTTTCCTTCTTATATGTCATGGCTTTGATATTTGATGGGCATGTTATGGTTGTTTTTGTTGCATCTTGCTGTAGAATTTCCTTTTCAACAATATATGATGTCATGCTCTGTTGTAACGTTGACTTAAAAGTTTTTTTCTAATGTTAGATGTTCTCTAGGCTACTATTTACATGGTATAGCTTTTCTCGTCATTTCTCTTTCTAATCTTCCATGTCTTTAGAGCTAACATTAGTCTCTTTTGGTCAGCATGTGACATAGTTTTAATTCACTATGTGGGGCAGAAGGAATGGGGAATTCTTTCTTTATGGTTACAGAGTTGATGTTTGGAGGAATGAGATGTTTTAGAACAAATTGTGGTGATGGTTGCACAACAGTACGATTATTAATGATATTAATTGTACATTTAAGAATGATTGAAATAACAAACATATTTTATATACATATATAATACATTATGCATATATAATATATATGTATATATCCATAATTAAACACAACTGAAAAACTGATTCTGGAAACAAAATGCAACCAGAAACCATTCAAAGTAAATACTAATGAAAATGTTCAAACTTTAAAAAATAAAAACAACAAAATCATAAGTGCCCTAATAATAAGAATGAGAAAATTATCAGGTAATATATAATTATACTAAAGCATAATGCATCTATACAGAATGCTACTTTTCATCTATTCACTGATAAAAAAGAAATTATCACTATCCTAAGGACATTTAGCCCCTGTATAAATTAATGGCTACATGTTTTTCCTTACAATATGAAACTGTAATTTATCGAGAAACAATCTCCAATCATTTCAAATTTTTTTAAATACCTTTTAATTCACTACTGTATAACACCCAACAAACTTAAAAATATTTAGGACAATTAACTTTCTGAGAAAAAGTAAAGCAGTTTAATTTTCTGTCTCATAATTTTATATCAAATCTCTTTTTTTCCAAAAAGTAAAATAATTTAAGCAATCCAAAGTATAGAAAAATTTTAAGAAACTGGATGAGAAATTATTTAGTGATATTTTTGAATATATTGGCTCTAGGTTTAGGAATAATATTTCTAAACTCATTTATGCAAAATAAATATGTATTACTGAAATTAAAAGAATAGTCTTAGTGGCATAAAGCAGGAAATATAATGAAGTGGAAGTCAGACCCTAACTACCTGACAAATGAAAAAGGAAAGTAATATCATGGTTAGAAATCACTCCAAAAGAGGGAAAATTATCCCTGTTAAATATATGAGAAGTCAGGCATGGGGCTCACGCCTGTAATCCTAGCTACTCAGGAGGCAGAGATCAGGAGAATCACAGTTCGAAGCCAGCAAGAACAAATAGTTCTGGAGACCCTATCTTGAAAAATCCCAATGCAAAACAGGGCTGGTGGAATAGCTCGAGTGGGGGGTCACCTGCCTAGCCAACATGAGTTCAAACCCCAGTACCATAAAAATATATATATATATTCATATGTACATCTTACATACATATGAGTGAGAACCTGCTGAACCTTATTAAAAACAGAGGTTGTATTAATATTAAAATGGCTCTGATTTTTCCAGTCATTAAATTAATAAAGATCACTGAAGATCATTAACTAAGTAAGTCTAGTAGGATTATGTTGAAACAAATATTTTTGTATAGCATTGCTGGTGATGGTGTGAAATGTTAGAACAGCAAATTCAAATATGTTTTAAGCTTTAAAAATACTAATGTAATTTGATCCTAAAATTTCATGTCTAAAAATTAAGGAACTAAAATATATGAAAAATAAGACTGCATCAAGTACTTTACTATTAATAAATATCAAAATATGGAATGTCTAATCATTTTGCATTAAAATAATATACATGTAAGTACATACAAGATGAAGTACAGTAGTCACTCCCTATCTAAGGAGATATGTGCCAAGACCCCAGTGGATGCCTGACTTCATAAATGGTAATGAGCACTGTGTTCAATCACTGTGTACAGCACCCATTGTCTGGGAACTGAAAAGTCTGATAAGCAACTGTCAGTCTAGTAGCACGTGAATACCCTAGACAGTGAAATGGTTCATATCCCAGGAAAGATGAAATGTGAGAGCGTAAAGGTTCAATAAGCTATTTCAAACAACTTAACACTTATGAATTGTTTATTTCTAAAGTTTTCCATTGAATATTCTTGGATTATCATCACCCACAGGTAACTGAAACTACAGAAAGCAAAATCATGGATGTGGGGTGGCTGCTATAATAAAATGTTTAGGGGGAGTGTGAGGATGTGAAATTAAGTGAGATAACTTAAGACAACCAAATACTTACAAAAAACAGGAAGAAAATGTCTGTTAAAATATATCATCATACGTAGTACAGGCCCTGACATTAACTTGTATCATTTTGGTATTGCTGTAAAATTAAAGATTTTCAAATTCTCATGTTACAATTATAAATTTGAAATGATATTTCATATGCAGTTATAATAGTCTAAAATAGGAATCTGTTATTTTAACTAAAGTCGATGAGCTTTCAAGAGTGAATGGGATTGAGGGGGTAGGAGGGAGAGGGAGGGGGTGGAGTGGGAGGTAAGGGAAGGGATGGGGACAGGGGGGAGAAATGACCCAAACCTTGTATGTACATATGAATAATAAAAGAAAAATGAAAAAAAAATGAATGGGTTTTAAAAACTCATTATTTTCAATAAAGCATAACACAACTCCTCTGGGTATAAGAATGTAAATTAGAGGCTTCTGAACGAGGCTGGAGACTTTTTGGATATGGAACATGAACCCTTGGCTGTGAGTGGGACACCCCAAAAATGAATAAAGTAATGATTGACAGAAGGATTTGTCAGCTAAAAGGTAATACAGTTGACATGCTGCATGCTCTTCAGAAAGTCCAGAAGAGTCAAAGCAAACTGTAAATATTAGCAACACTCAAAGAAATTAGCACTTGGCCCATTTTGAGTGACCTGAGTCAAACACTTATCACTGAAAGCTATACAGATCTCAAAAATGGCTTAACTCAAGAATTCTTTGGCAACCCATTTCTTATGTCACAGTTTGTTCTTAAGATTCTGATAAACAAACATTGTGGCGATTATGTTAAGACTATGCATGATGAAAATTAGACACCACTATTTTATATAACATGCAATTTACATGGCTCTGGATGAGCTTAATTGTAGATTCCTGGTAGCCAGCTCTGCAGTGGACCCCATCAGTACAGCATAGGGTAAGCAGTTAGATACATGTGGAAAGGTGGAGTATTTGTGGTTATTGAACAGACTTTGATTTGGTCAGATATAAGGTGCTAGAAAGAATGACAAGAACAGATATTTCTTGCTTCAAAAACTTTCTAATCTGAGAAGAAAGCAAACCACCACAGTGTAGTAATAACAGCACACAAACAATGACAGCTGGATTTCTCCATTCTCTAATGAAATTTTGCTTCAGACATCGTGCTGTACATGACAAATACAAAAATTTTATGTTAATTTAAAATGAATTATTTAAACAAAAAAAGTAGAAGCTATAGTCATAAGCCCTCTGTGAAATTCATGTGGAATTCTGGTGGAGAAATGAGTTTGCATGATGTCAGACCAAAACTAAGAAAAATCTGTGATTTTGTTTCCATTTTTTGTTCTAGTAAAGTTCACGTGTATCAGTGTACTTAAAGTTGCCTCCATGGAGTGCGACTAGGACTATGAAGATCAAAATCTTCTCTCCTCCTGCTTTTCACCTTTTGTGCCCTTCTCTCCAGAGACACATCTAAATTCCAGTAGCAGAAATTTAAGACACTTTCCTCTATTACAATGCATATCTCCCAGGAAACCAAATGCATTTGGGGGCAGTGTATTGAAATAAAAATAAATGTTGATTTTAGAGTCATAAGTCCCAAAATGTAATCCAAATTTTACATCCTACTTAAAAGCCTCATGACTTTGGGCAAGTTTCATAGTTTATTGGAAGCCTAGTATATCCTATTGTAAATTAGAAGTAATAATACTTGACTATTCTATGCTAAAGGTTACTGGGAAAATGGATGAGATAATAATGCTCATGAAATTGCTTTGTAAATTGCACAGATTTTTCTCTCTATTAGTTCTAACTAGTTTAGTAGATTTTTTCCAACAGAGCAATAAGCTGATGGAAAATTTTAGTATAAGAAGGTGCCTGGACCCAAGTAGCATAGTAGCAATGCTTCTTGAAGATGAAGCAAAGCTGAGAATTTTCAGAAATAAATATCGCTCACTTTATAATTTCATGATGAACTTTTCCATACTCTTGTAGGAAAAAATTCTTTGGGTTTTTATTTAATCTCAAATATGAGTCATTAAACACAGAAATTTTTGAGAAAACACACCCAATGTGTATAATGAGTTTTCATACTATTAATGTCTTAAGTACAGATTTCTAATTCTAAGTTATATCAAGTCTGGAAAAATATATCTTCTCCAACTTGCACCTTTACCACTCTTTTTGTCCCTAATTAAGGCATTTGTTATGTAATACCCATTAATTCAGAGTAAAAAGTATGGGGAGAGTGGAAAAATAATGTAGGAATACAGACAATGGGTAGATATATCACCATGAATGCTTATACCTTTTTTTTCAAGAGACATGTTCATTCCTTAATGCATTTGTTTCTTTCAAAAATCTTTTAAATAGCAAGATTCTTTACCATGCTCCTTAATGCCTCTGTCCAACTCTGCCCCTCTCAGTGTATGGATACAGCCCTCTCTACAAACCATGCTTGCCTAAGAAAAAATGTTTTCGCCTTGTTTTTCCAAATATATTTTTACTTTAACCCACCAAATCATCTATAGAAATGAAAGAATCTTATACCTTCCAAAGTAGTTGTGCCATATTCTAGATTGCACTTCCTTTCCTTCCACTCGCCTCTGAAACTCTTCTCTATAGCATCTCCTGTTTTTTTATATGACCACTTAACTGGCATCACCGCCCCTGTGTCATGAACATGGGACATCCCTCCTCCAGCTGCCAGCAGCAGAGAGTGTTGCTGGGCTGCAGCTATGCCCAGCACAGTAAATTCTTTAGTCACAGGTGAGAGTCTTGCAACACTGAATGCTGAAATCCTGGCTGATATAGCAAGGTAAAGTCTGGTCTGGTTGCTGCTGCTGGGATAACTCTGTAGGGCAACTCAAGCTTCAGAGATTCCCCCTTGTGTGACCTGCCCTGAAGTACCTCACTTGGGGGTCTCTTCCCCAAACAGCCTTCCTCTTTCCATACAGGCATATCTACAAAAACTCTATTTCCCTGCCTCAGTTACTACTCCATGGGGATTTTGGAGATGCACTGCTTGCTACCTAGCTGATGACAGAGACCCTATCACTAGAAGCTGGAGGAATAGGCAATTTCTTACTCATTGCAATTACAGTATGTCAGGCTAAATGGAATTGTGTCTGTTCTGCAAAAAGAAACTGTGTGGAATTTATGTTAAGATCTTGCAGGAGAACCACAAAATAGACCTCCAAGGATCTGGAGTTAAGATCCACGTGGGACATCTTAGCCACGTCACAGGCACTGGCAAGACAACAGCTCTGGCATAGACGGAAGTTCATGTGTGGCCAGAGTTGCAAGTCATATTTGGATTCCATCCACCTCACTAAGTTACAAGATATGACAGGCACATTGGAAAAAGATTCCAAGACATAATCATATCTGAACAGAGCCAGAAGACCCAAGCAAGTTGCCCTTGCTGGCAGACTAGACCCTATTCTCATCACCACTCTTGGACCTACACCACTCTATAAACTTGCAAATATGACACCTGTGGGAGAGTCTTTTATGGCTATCTAAAATAAAATACAAATGAATAGGGTTTGTTTATAAGCTATCAGGTTCAAGCTAAATATTTCAATGTAGTTTTATTAGATGGGGATCACCAAAGACAACACGGAAAAGAAAATACTCCCCACTGTTTCCTTCTGTGCTTAGTGCATCTAGTATACACTTTGTGAAAAAGAAGTGACCTGAGATAAGAATAAACACGTATCATGGATAGAGGTGAAAGACTTGAGCTACTAGTCAGGGGTCTGGAAGAGACAATACGGGAAGATTAGGGACCAGGTTGTCAAACAAGGCAAGGAAAAAGCCCACTTAATGTTTTGTCAAGTTTAGATCATCTGTCTCTGACCCTGGCATAAGAGATTCAAGAACAGACAGAGGTCAGGCATAAGCCCAATAACATGACATCGACTCACCAAGATGGATTCTGTCACAGCTGAACGATACCATCAGAACCAGCAATGAGCACTCAGGATCCCTCCAGTATTCTCTGGTTAAACTAATTAGCCATTTGGTGGTGGATGACTGACTTTGAACCTCTTTTAGCTGGCGGAGCATTGATTCATTTAGACATATTCTAGATATGGGTTTACCTTTTCTGCCTAGGAGATCTCAACATTTTAGGATTTACCAAGTGTTCACAGAAGTCCTCATAACTCAACACATATCAGTGGATTCATTGGATAACAAAGGAAGTATCAAAAAAGGAATTCAGCCATGGCATGTTGTGGGTTACTCAGTACTGTATCAGCCAGAAGTTTTGAGCGGGAAGGAACAGTGCAGTAGCCTCTTAAACTATAGCTAATATGTCATTTGGGCTTATGGTAAGAAGCAGATGCCATCCCCAGGATGTGGTGAATGTCCTGAATCTCTGACCAGAGTATAGTTCTGATTCCCCGTGGGGAGACAACATGGTTCAGAGAATGAAGAAATTGTTTTAGGACTAGTCACAACTTACCATCACTCCCAGTTACATATGTGGGGAATTTGGGCATCCAGTACCCTCAACCCTGAATTGTGCCAGTGGGTACTTAACACTCTGGATGCTTTCTGGCCATTTTTAGGCACTTTGTATCAGAAAATCAGCAGGCAGGGAAAGGAATCATCATCTGACAAGGACAATGAACCCCACATACAAGAGGAGATGCAAGAAAGGTGACTAACATTTACTCGATCGGTAGTGACTTCACTAAATATTCCTTTATGCTACCATTGCCAGCCAGATACATTGGTAAAATAAAGATTGATAGTTTAGCTTTGTGGGGGGGGGATCAAGTTTGCTCAGTGAGCAAGCTGTACTGAACCTTAGAGGTCAGGGCCACAGTTGGATAGATCTAGAGTGCTGAACAGAGGAGAGGTGATGCTTGTTTTTTATGGTCTTGGCATCCTCCACAGAAGCAGAAGCTATTTATCATCCACTAACCCTTCTCCTGATTCCAGCCAGAGAATCCTAGAACTGCAGCACCTGAATGAGTCCTCTTACCACAAGAAACAGGTGGGGCTGAGTATGAACTGCAGATGATACTGTGCCTTTCCACTTATGTCTTCTCAGAGCTGCTGGGAATACCATTGGCTGAAGACTCTTTCCAAGATCCCTTTTTAAAGGAACTCAATTTAAGACATTTGTAAATTAATATATTGGAATTAAGTTTTCATCTTACCCCTTTTTCAATCCATCTTAAATATTGTCAGTATCTCCTTTACTCCATCTTCTAAGCATTAAATCTGGAAACAATAATCAAGTTTTCCATCAGGTCACTGCTCTAATGCTATTAATTCTAATCCCCATCCATCTTGTAAATCTCTTATGTCATTGTTATAATTATATACCACTAGTTTAGTTTAGGTCCCAATTCCTCCTTGGATATTCACAGTAACTTACAATTGAATTTCCTTGCTGTAGTTTTGATAATACATGCCTCTGTCTTCTCTTGTTCAAACAATCATTTTAAAACTCAAGTCATACTTATTTTACATGCTCCATAACAACTCTCAATGGTAGTTTCATGATCAGATGGAAACCCCTTGTCATGAAGCAATGATTGTTGAAGACTGAGCCCTCCCTTAAATCTCCAAGCTTATCTTTGTCACTGTCCTTCACATACAGTCTGCCCTGGCCATGTACTATTTCTTGTGCAAAAATCACAACTCTTTTTCTCTCCACTTTTGTTGTTCTCTGTGCATTTGTCTTAAGGTCCTTGCTTCAGACTTCCTCCCACTTTGGCTGGTTATCTTAGCTCCAGAAAACTCATGCCTCTTCAAAGAAGCCTTTTCAAAAATAAACTACAGGCCTTATTAACTGCTCCATAGCAATTTTTGCAATAGAATGATTTTAGTTATTAATTTTAAGAAATTAGTGTTGATGATGCTATTACTGACTTTAGGAGGATAGCTTAAGTACAATGTTACAGTGCAGTAGGAGTCTTGGTTAGTAATGTGTTTGTGAGGATCTAAGAAGTTAAATCTTCCCATGTAGGCTACAAACTCACACACAGCACATACCACACACACACACACACACACACACACACACACCACACACACACACACACACACACACACAATTAGGCACTTACGGACAGAATGTGAAGACATGTGCACTATGTTTGCACCATGAAGAGCAAAGAGAGGGCAAAGTAGAAGTTTATTTCCATTTCAAGTCTGTGGGACTAATCAGTCATGTTAATGAAACATGGTAGACAAAATGCACTACTGTAAAGAAGCATCAGTAAGTTTCAGGCTGCACTTTTTGTGTCAGGTATTTATATCATAGGAGAACTATCTCCTCATCAGCACGAATGAAACATTCAGGGAACTTGCTGATAAAACTAAGCGCACTTGCACAGAGAAGTGTAAAGAAAGTTTGTTTCCATAGGTATCTGCAGCAAGGGAAGAGGTTTTTAACACTTCTGTGTCCATGAGCTACTTGCTATGCCAACATGCTTGCTGTATATAACCTATCCCTGGGAGCAGAAGATCTTTTGGAGGGGCAGTAGAAACACAGGATATTAGAGATGGCATTCGTAGTGAATACACACAAAAATCAGTTGATAAGTAGTCATAATGTAGGGCTCACAAGCATTAATCTGAATAACAGGCATAGAGGTTTTGTTGTATGCTGTGTAGTTTAAATAAAAATTTTCATTGTATAGTTCAATATTCAATTTTTTGAATTAGACTCTGAATAAGCTAAAAAAATTAAGGTGTGTTTGATGAAAAATTAACCAGTGAATTTTAACATCTCAAAGAATGGATGAATGTTCAATTGAAGTGTTTAAATTAATAATACAAAAGCATTGCATTGTGAAAATTTCATAGATGCATATAGTGTTTTCTGATGTTCATCCATGTAGGATTACATAAAAGTCAAAGGCACAAATTAGAAGATGCTTGAAATGTTAGCATTTACTTAAAAAGGAAAATATTGCCCAAGGAAGCATTTTCAAGTGTTTGCTTAGAAAAGGCAAATTTGAAAGTCATTCTTTGTGTATAACTTTTTATTAAGATCAAAAAACTGTCCAAATAAAATTTGCTCATTTTTAATTTCAAGTGATTTTGTGCATATATCGAATTGGTTGGTTCAATTCATATTAATTTGTCCCCATTAGTAGAGAATTTCACAAATAATTAAATGACGCCAGCTGTCTACCAATGCTTCAAGTACAAAGTCATTTAACTGTAATAACCTTGCTTTTTCATTCAATTTGTGAAATCGTCTCATTCTGAAAAAATGGAAATATTTTTATTATTTACTATAAAGAATCAGCTAAAAACTTCAGCATTGGTTATTATATTTACTATAGCAATAATAAGATGAGTATGTACTGAGCACACAGAGCACAATGCTGCAGTAAAATTAAGCTTTCTTCAATTCAGAAACATATGCAGCTAAAATGTACTTGAACTGTTTCTGGTGACTGTGCCATTTAGAAGGCATCTCAACAAGCTGTGATACTCTCCTAAAAGCAATGAACCAAAAATAATTACTGATTGTTAATGCTTGAATGATCAATAGAAATGGCTCTCCAATTTCCTTTAATGTGCCTAATGTACATTCACATTTAAAGATGATAGTATTGCTAAAATAGCTTTTTAAAAAAATTTTTTTTCAGAGTGTCTCACTTTGTAGCCCAGACTGGCCTGGAATTCCCAATCCTCCTGCTTCAGCTTCTAAGTTCTGGTATTACAGGTATGCACCATGCTATCAGGCTGCTAAAATCACTATTTACAGAAGTATTTCATAGGTCAACCATATCAGAAAACCAATTTGTTAGTTAATAAATAATTACTTATTGTTACGTCTGAGATGGCAAATTGCTTGCAGCCTACTTATTAGCCACAAGGCTGGTATTCCATTAGAGCCACAGCTACTCAGACGAGATCAGGGAAAATGTTTGAATTTGATTCCCATTTGCCTCTCTTTCCAAACAGGGACATGATATTGTTTACGTTGTAGTCAATGACCATGGTACACAACATCTTTCTTTTAGTCCCTCTGTCTGTAATTATTGCTGATATATCTGTGGTGTCTTTCAAAGCTAGTAACTATCTCTGCTTGTCACATCAAACACGAAAAAATGCACCTCACTAAGATTGTGTAAAGTTAAATGTTAGATGCTTAATATAAACAATACCAGAGACCAACCTTAGATAATGTGCACATAGATCCATTTTCTGAAAACCACTTAGAATTACCTGTTTTTCTTCTCTCTCTCACTCTCCCTTTTTCCCTTTCCCGCTCAGTTTCTGGAAAAAGAAAAGCCCTTTGATGCCTTCCTATTCCCTCTACTTGGGAAATTCTTCCCAACTCATTTTACAAATGCTTCATTCTCACCAACAAAGGCTCACTCACGTATGCCATAGAGACTGTTTTCTACAAGGACATCTGAAATTGTCTCCATGCTCTGCTCATTTCCTTCACAGACCAAATGGTAACCTGAGCTCTTTTCATTCTGTCCCCTTCCACTTTGTGGAGAACCTCAGGTTGACCTGATCAACTCATCACTGCATCTCAAGGTCCTAACAGAGCAGACACACAATGAATTTACTTTTTGTGAAAGAAATATTTTAAAACAGAACAAACTTTTAAAAAAAGATTAAGCTGCTTCCCTTCTCTTTTATTGTGGGTTCTCATGTTTTGGAGTCGTGTAATTGGGAGAAATGAGGAAAGATACACCATACTTCAGTCTGTAAAGTACTGTGAGATTCCATAGTTAGGGTGCATATGATGTAAGATAGTATCTCTTGGATTGTGCAAGCCCACTGGCCTTCTAGTGAACTTGGATCAAGGGACCTTGGATTTTGATTGAATAATTCCTGCCACCAGCAGAAATCTTAATTTGTTGAATTTGATGGAGATTAAGCTTAAAAGGATGGAGATAAAGAAAAGTTAAGATTAAACCAATAGCAGTATGTGGAGAAATTTCTGTGTATTTTCAAACTCTAGAATTTGACCCAAAACTTTCATAATTAGGAATCACAGATTAGATTTTTACTTCCCAGAGTTTTCCCGATGGGCCAGTGCTCCCACCTGCTTTTCCAGAACAAGGAAGTCAAGTGCAGTCAAGTACACCAGTGAACTTCCTTAGCACAGGGAAGTGAGAAATGTGCTCACAGAAGAAACTCATTGAACACTGTTGAACTGGGCAATTTTTTCCATGGAATACATTTGAGAAGTGATAAAATATACTCTACAGAATAAATGTTCAATTAATTTATATAGTGATAATGTTTCAAAAGTACTTTATCGAATTATTAAACTTGTTTATTTTTTACATTCAAAAATTATATTTAACTTGGCCTATTGTTTGAGTAATTAGATTAAATAATGGATATAAAACATGACTTGCATTGAGATATATGATGAAATATTTTATGTCTAAAGCTACAACTAAAGATGAAGAAAGAGCCTTACAATGGACCCCAACACTTCCAATATTATAGCTATAAAAAGTTACTGAAGGCTGACAAGGAAGAAAGCAAGTTACAGAAACATATATCACAAATCTTATTGACCAGAGTAGTTTCGTAATTATAGAATACACAGAAAAATTAAATTCTTTAGAAAAATCTCTGTAATTAATAAGTTTTATTTAAAGGAATGCATGGAAACAGATATAAATGCAAAAGAGCATTGGATTCAATGCCATTTGGGGTTTATAATTTAAGACGATCATTTTTAATCAGACTAGCAATCCCCACGCAATGTGATTACAAGTAATGATTAATCCACATGTGAGTAAAAATGGAATATCATCAAGCAGAATATTTCATATCAAGAGAAGGAGGCACGTAAGTACTCTATGTTTTACTCTTGTCACTGAATCATTTAATGCGTGAACGTAAGCTCAGATCACAAGTAGTCTCAAAAAGTACTTAGTGTGTATGAAGCGTTCTGCGTCCTCTTTCCCCTCACTGGAGCATCATCTTCGTTATTTATTAGAATGGCAATAAGAGCATGCTAAGCCTTTGTATATATTATCTCTAATTCTATGCAATAGCCAGGGTTACTGCTGTTTTGCAGATGTCACAATTAAGGAAACATCTTGTAGATTCATATTTCACAACTAACCAGAAGGAGTCAAATTTCTGTCATCCTTTCATTTTGTTCGTATTTCGCCATTCATTTCATTCACATTCCTTTTACTCTAACGTGCCCCTTTAATATTCTATAATTATTCACCCTAATCAAACATCAGAGACCCACTTACTGAGCATGATTATAAATGAGCTTGTGTTGCAAATGCCTGACTTCTTTCTTAAACTATAGAAAAGAATCAGAACTCCATTTAGACGAAGACACTAAGTCATTTACTGATTTGCTCAAACATCATGTGTGCCGGGCCGTTTTTCCCTCACAATAATGCTGCTGTTACTTTAAGTTTCTTTTTCTCTTTAAATAAAAAACAGTTCATAAACTACCCATTTTCATAAAATCTGCTAGAATTGCCTCATTGTTTTCTAAATTGCAGCGATCTAGAATCCTTTAGTGGGAAGGGAAAAGAAGCCTGCCTAATTTCATTTTTGTCATTTAGAAGACAGATTAGCAAAGCTCGCCACTACCACTGGCAGAGGACAGGGATCCAAAGATGGCTAAAACAAAGGGACTGGGGTTATCGAACTTTGTACAGCATTGCAAGTTCTTTAAAGGTAGACTACTGAAAAATACAATTTATTCGCAATTTATAAACAGAAATTAAAGTTGCCTTAATGACAATGAAGAACTTAAATGCTAAAGGAAAGTAGACAAAGCAATTTCCAATCTATATTTTATCAATTTCCTCATCAGTTTGCCATGTTGAAGACTTAATTCTTCTATGCTCTAGAGAAAGTTTCCTCTTTCAGGAAACTGAAGTAATTCTGACATACACAGGTATATTAAACACAATGTCAACTATTTCCCGAGCAACAGATGGATGATATTTTGCTACAAAGGGCAAAAAGGCCCTTGAAATATCCATCTACATGGTTTACAACTTACTGCATAGACATGTTAAAAATTGCAACAAAAATGCTTGGAAGGAAGGATCTTTGTCTGTTCTTCACATAACACACAACATTTGTGTTTGACATTGATTGTGTGTCCAGTAACCACAAATATACTTCCCTCCTTAGTCCTGGTGGCTTTTCAAGTTAAATAGTAAACTTCCCACAAAATTTTATTTCCATTTTGCATCATCCTTTTACTTTGATAAGAAGCTCAAGCACATATATCATCTCTTGCCTCTATCTTACTCCCCTAAACACTTATTGACAGTGAATATTAACTTTCAAAAAGACAACTCTGATTCTGTTTTCTGGGAGGTAGAGTTCACATTTGTAAAAATCTATTAGAAAAAAATTAAACCCATCATTCATCATTAATCTTTATATTTCTGTTCATGTGAAATTTATCATAATTGAACACAGCCAGCCTTCTGCATCCATAGGTTCCACATTTGCAGATTTGATCAATAGCAAATGGGAAATATTTTTAATAAATGCATCTGTGCTGAACATGTACAGCCTTTATTTTCTGTCATTATTCTCTGAATAATACAGCATAATCATTTACATTGCATTAGGTATCTTAGTAATCTAATGCTAATGTATACAGGAAGATGTATGTAAGTTATGCAAATGCTGTACCATTTTATATAAGGGACTTCAGCATCTATAGATTTGGATGTCAGTGGAAACCATTCCCCACAGATACCAAGGGATAACTTTAGGTTATCTGGAGCTACTTGGTTACATTTTCACTAAAACTAGAGCTTCAATTATATATGATATATATACACACACACAAATACCCATATATATATATATATACACACATATATATGAATATATATACTAATTTCATTTTGTTTTTTAATTTTTATTAGCATATAATAGTTGCACAGGATAACTGTGAAGTTTACATATGTGCTTACAATATATCTTAATTAGATTCACCCCCTCCATCGTTCTTCCTCATCTTGGAAAAATTTCAACAGGTTTTATTGTTCTATTTTCATATATAAATACAAAATACATCCACCATATTGGTCCTCCTTCACTCTCTCCTTATGCCATCCCCCTTTCACTGGTATCTATGACCAGACATAACCTGCTTTATCTTCCTGTACATTTTCTGAGGGTATATTAAAAGGTCAAGGGGGTTTTACCTTGGTATTTCAGACATGTATGTATCATACTTTAAACTCTTTTGATCTTAATACACAGAGGCAACATTTCAATGTTTTCAATCTCTACCGTTCTCTTTCTGTCTCCTGCCTCCTCATAGTTTCTTCAGACAGACAGACCCATTAACACAATTATGCTCTCATGTTTTCTCTCTCTCTCTCTCTCTCTCTCTCTCTATATATATATATATATATATATGTGCATATATATGTATATATATACATGTATGTGTATATAGATATATATGTTTGCGTATAAGATCATACATATATTTATGTGTACATTTATCTTGCAAGTCTAGATTCCACATATGAGGGAAGCCATGTGGTATATTTCCAGAAGTGGTAGATCTATTTCTAAGTTTTTGAGGAGCCTCCATAGTGTTTTCCATAGCAGTTGCACTAATTTACATTCCCATGAATAGTATATAAGTGTTCTATTTTACCACATCCTCACCATTGTGTGTGTTATTTATGGTAGTCATTCTGACCTGGGTGATGTGGAAACTCAGTGTAGTTTTGATTTGCATTTCCTTTAAGGCTAAGGATGCTGAGGATTTCCTTATGTGTTTATTGGCCATTTGTACTTCTTCTTTTGAGAATTTTCTGTTCAGTTCATTTGCCCATTTATTTAGTGGGTTGTTGGTTCTTTGTAGGGTTAGTTTTTTGAGCTCCCTGTTAATTCTTGTTATTAATTCCTTGTCAGATGTATAGCTGGCAAAGATTTTCTCCCATTCTGTAGGATGTCTCTTCAGTTTAGTGACTGTTTCCTTTGCTGTGCAGAAGAGTATTAGTTTTGTGTAGTTCCATTTGTCAGTTCTCTTAATTGCTGAGCTATTGGAGTTCTATTCATAAAGTTATTATTTGTGCCTATATGATCCAGAGTATTCCTTATTTTTCTCCTGGAGTGAATTCACAATTGCAGGCCTTACATTAAAGTCTTTGGTCCACTGTGATTTGACACTAATACTAGGTGAGAGACTGGTATGTAGTTTCAGTCTTCTGCAAGTGGATATCCAGTTTTTCTAGCAACATTTGTTGAAGAGACTGTCTTTTCTCCAACACATATTTTAGGCTACTTTGTCAAAAATCAAATGGCTATAGATTGTGGGCTTGTGTCTGGGTCTTCTATTCTATTTCATTGGTTTTCAAGTCTGGTTTTGTGTTAATACCATGCTGTTTTTATTACTATGGCTCTCTAGCATAGTTTGAAGTCAGGTATTGTGATACCTCCACCATTGCTTTTTTGGCTCAGGATTGCTTTGAGTATTCAGGGTCTTTTGTGCTTCCATATGAACCTTAGGATTGACTTTTCTATCTTGGTGAAGAACGTCATTGGAACTTTGATGGGGATTTCATTGAGCACACAAGTTGTTTTGGTAGTAGGCATTTTCACAATATTGATTCTGCCAGTACATGAGCATGGGATGTCCTTCCATCTTCTAATGCCCTCCTTGATTTTTTCTTTAGTGATTTATAATTTTCATTGTCTAGGTTTTCTCCTGTTTCATTAAATTTATTCCTAGATAATTTAATTTTTGAAGATATTGTAAATGTATATATTAATTTTTATGACAGAAAATTTGAATGGTAATAAAGGGATAAAATATCAAAAGATCGTAGAATTCAAGGAAAGATTAAATGTGTGTTTCACTCATTTCCTTAGGTGATATTATATTCATTTATATATTCTTTTCTCACACATTTAATTAATTCCGTATCTTTGAACCATGCTTAACTCCAGATAAAGAGATTGCACTTAATATCTTTGCCACACTCAATTGCCATATGTTGTGCTATGCTAAAGTTATGTCTCCCACTCTCTGCTCTCAGAGGACATCTAAACTAGATTGGTGAAAGAAGTGTTTCTGGAGAAAGACTCAAAAATGAATGCAAGCTGTGCCAGAGTTCTGTGAAGCAGCATGGAACATAGCCAAGCCACCCAAGGCTGGGGGCAAGCAGGATACAATGGTCACCTGCAAGCAGACGCAGGAAACTAAGAGAATTCAAGCCTAAAACATACTGTCTTCAGACTAGGAGGACACTGCTATGTAAGGTAACAAGACAGACTGATAAGGCACCAATTAGCATTTTGGAAGCATCATTAATCTGAAAATGATGTGGAAGAAGGAACGATGTTTTCATGATGCTCTTGCTCCCCTCTGTACTGTATGAAAATACTCAATTTCAGACCTCTCCCTTTCAGTGGACTGCAGGCTTCTTGAGAGTAGGAACCAAATCTTTTTGAGAGGATGAGTGCATCCTAATGGTCATGAAGCAGAACTGATGCTTAATAAGAATATACTCAATAATAAGCCAAAAAGTCTCATTTGGAAGATGCTACAGTAACCCAAATGAGGAGGGAATACCCAAGTTAGTAACAGTAAGGACCAAAATCAATATAAACCATCTACATTCATTTAAGGGATGTATCTATGACACAGTGGCAACACTAAGCCAAAGTACAGAGCTAAATTAATGTTTGTTTTGATAAATGAGACGGTAATACAAAGGCAGTCAGACGAATATGGATAAGATGTTCAGCGCAGAACACGTTATGTTGCGGATGTGAATAGTGTGCAGTGCTAGTCAGATGTGTGTCTGAGCTGGAGTTCATAGAACAAGAGGTATGTCATCATCACACTGGGGAGTTCATAGAACAGAGGTGTGTCATTATTACACTGCTTGTCTAAGTTAAACATGACAAGAGACTGTTCAATAAAGCTTGGACCTATAGGGATACATACATGCATACATTTGTGTATATATGTATGTTTATGTGTGTGTTTTCATCAAATATACTGACTATTCAGAGGTGTGTGTAGGTTTTCAACTTGAGAAATTATTTATAATTTATTAAGAGGAAAAAACCTGAAAAGAATGTTTTAAGATTTAAACCTTGAAGATTATTTTATAATAGGCTTAATATATGAGTGTAAGTATATCGCTACTTAATATACACAGAGTACTTATTTTAATCATAACCATATAAGATTTTTTTCAAGAGTGCCCTAGCCTGGACGTATAGTTCACGTGGCAGAACACCTGCCTACTAAGTATGAAGCTCAGAGTTCAAAGCCCAAAAGCCCAAAGCCCACCAAAAGCAGAAAAAGGAAAAAAGAATATACAAAACACTTGAGAGAAAGAACACACCAACATATTCCCACATACTGCAGGACATGGTGTGTTATTTATTATTCTTAATATACTAAATTCATTGTGAAAAATTTTATATGTTATCTTTGTAATTCAAAAATAGAAAAAATTTTTATTTCATTTGTGTAGCTATCTTAGATTTTAACAGTGTCTTTATTGGCCCTTCCTGCTACAACAAAATACCCTATACTGGATAATTTATAAAGAACAGAAGTTTGTTTCTCACAGTTCTGGAAGCTGAAGGTCAAAGATCAAGGCACAAGTGAATTTAGTGTCTGGAGAAACCTCGGTTCCAGTGTCCAAGATAGCATCTTGCTGCTGCATCCTCATACAACAAAAGGGAGAAGATAAGTAAAAGGGATTAGGGTGCTCATGAGGGTGGAGTGCTCAGGACTGAACCACTTCCCAGAAGACCCCACATCTTAATGCTATCACATTGAGAGTGAGGTTCCATCAGTATTTTCTTATCCCTGTCTCCCTCCCTCCCTTCCTTTTTTCTTTTATTTTTTCCGTGCTGGGGATAAAACCCAGGACTTTGTTCATGCAAGACAAGTGCTCTCCCACTGAGCTACATCCTCAGTCCCCAATATATAGTTTTGAAGGGATACATGAATTCAAATCTGAGGGAAGGGTTTCTTTTAGGGGTGGGTCTTTTATGTTTTGTTGTTACTGTTGTTTCTGAACATAATATAATTCAGTCATGTAGCTCACATTACAAATTCTCTATAGAAATCAATTCTTCTTGTTATTTCTTATTAATATTTAAACATACAGTTGCCACCGCAATGAATAGTTAGGACTCTGGAGAGAAAAAAATGAATAATTTTAACTGAGATAGCCTCATGCAACTAGATAGACATCTGTGCACTCTAAGAAGAACTCTTGTTTCCCTTCTTCTCCAGGTGTTCTGCAAGGAGCTCACTGATAGAAATTAAGATCTTTATTATATATCACCAAATTAATGCATAAATATTTGCACATCTTTATTTTTGCAATAGGATTACTCTTCTTATTTACTAATATGATTTATAAAATAATTATATACTTCATTGTTATGTATCTTTTTCTCATTATAATTTAAAAACTCAAAGAAAATGCATTTCTGGAAACTGATGGTTTGCATTTGACTCAAAGGTAAAAGATGTTATTTGAAACCATTGTGTTCATTAAATTAGCAACATTTGATGAGTTACCTTGGGCTGCAAACTGTGTTGAATCATCTTGAGTTAGTTCAAATGCTATAGAATACCGTGGGTGGTTGAAGACAGGAAGTTACTCAGTGAGGAAGCACTTAAGTCCAGTGCTCAAGTGAGACTATGTAGGATAGACCTCATACAGGATATCCTAGCTGGAGCCTAAGTTGTGTTAACTCAAATAATTTGGGGTAATTTCATATCATGGTTTCCCTGGTGAAGAAACATGCCTGTCAAAAATGTGTTTGCATTAGAAACCAAGAAGTTTCCTGGGATAGAAGTCATGGGATGTGAGTAAGACCATTATGTTTGAACATGGTATAGGGAGAAGCTGTTGAAGCTACACATTTTATGTCTGTAACATTTTTTGTCTGCCTGTAATATCTAAATGCTATTGTATTTCACACTGAGATGGGGTGGTGTGTTTTTCCAAGAAATTGAGAAAAGTCATTTTAACTAATACAAGAAACATACCATTGATTTCATGTTGTAAGAAAATTGAGAAGGCAAGCTCCTTATTTTTATATCAAACATGGTAACTGTTCAATGGTCTTTACACAGTTAACTTTAATGAGAATAATTAAATAGAATGAAAATCCACTCTTTCTCCAGCATCTATCTTTTTTTGCTCAGTTCAGCAATCTCCATGTTATACTCAATCCCATTTTGTATATCTAAGCCCTATTGACCACATATCCATATTGCTACTCAATTCCTTACAGCTTTTAATTGTTAAAGCCTCTGCTCTAAGCCATAAGGCCCCCATAATCCTCTCCACAGGGTCCCAAAGAGGTGGTAGAATTGACCAGGTCATTTTGTTTAAAATCCATTGATGAATTTCAATGGTCTTTAGCACTGTGGATGAATCAGCCCTAACCGATCATTCTCTGCATCTCGTCCTCTGCCATGTAACTTGAAATACTCTCTCCTGGATCTTCCCTGAAGTTTGATTATAGCCTCAGGCATGTAACTTGCTATGACCAGTGGAAATCTGTGGTTGTTCCCAAGGCAGAGGCTGAAATATAACAGTACATGAAGGCCTGTTCTCTTCTGCCTTTGCAATTCCCAAGAAAAACACAGTACTGGGCTAACTTCTGGTTCTCACAGGAGAATAAAGAAGAAACAGAGTAAGCTCTCAGGTACTTGAGTGGACCCTTTAAACCAGAGACACACAAACAGACCCTGTCCAGATCAATCACCCTACTTCCAGGATCTGTGAGATAAATAATGTTTACTGTTGCTATCAATGCTAGTAGCAGCAATGTGGTCAAAGCTAACTGATATATGAGCCAAAACTTTAACCTGAATGAAGCCCAGGGCTCCTTATTATCTGGTGCCTGACTCTCCTTTGGGTTATGGCTTCCCTGTCCTTCTGCTCCTCTGTGGGTGCATTCTCATGTCACAGGGATTTCATGCATGTAGCTCAATATTCTGCCACTGTGTGCCTACACATTGCTCAGGACCTAGAAATTCTCAGGTAAAAGGTAATTTCTTCTAAATTATCACCCAGGGCTCCTGAGTGTAGTTTATACAGGTCCATGCCATTCAGACTCCATTCGCTGAGAACCACTAAACTCATCAATTGACATCTTTTCTACTAGGTAGCAGGAGGATGGACAAAGACCTCTATGAAAGCAAAAGTACACAGGACTCTACTGTGACAGACAACAAATGCACTGATTATTGGGTCATAAATTCTAGTAAGCACAGAGACACACTGACACCTTGAGAATGCTGTGGTTGAAGCTCCTGTCCTGCAGTCAAAGTACCTGGTGGTGTATAAATTATGGAAAAAAAATACTTCTGTGAGTACAGGCATACCTACCATATGGTTCTTGTGCAACAGATTCCATACACAAAACAAGAAAACGTGTGTAAACCTTGCAGCAATCCTATAAGAAAGGCATTCACATACACATTTTAGAGATAAAGACAGTGGACCTATAGTGGCTTTGTGATTTGAAAAGAATCTGCAGGTATTAAGTTTGAGAGGGCAGAAATGGTCTAGTGAAGTGTCCAAGGAAATTTGAAACAGAAGGGAAAACGTGATGGATTACTCTATCTTTTGGGCAAATGGCCCAAAGGTCTATGTACTAATGTCTTCATATCCAGCCCATGATGCTATTGAAAGGTGGTGGAAGCTTTAAGAGGTGGGCCTATTGGAAAAAGTTGTGCCACTGAGGTCATCTCTTGAAGGGGATTGTAGAACCTTGGTCTCTTTCTTCCTCATTTTCATGTCCCAGACAGCATGTGGCGAGTAGCTCTCTTTGTGTCACATGTTCCCACCACAATGCTCTGCCTCTTCACATACCCAAAGAAATAGATCCAATCAGTTATGGACCAAAACCTCTACAACTGTGAGCCATAAAACTCTTTTTAAATTGATTATCTAAGATAATTCTCAGAGTAATAGAAACTGACTAACACAGATTCCTAGACATAGATAAAAGGACATATTTGTGGTTAAGACAAGGTTGATTGAAATATGCACCAGCTGGAAATAATTCTTAAGTGGTTCAGAGTCTACATATTAATATCTATAGCATAATATTTTCCTACAAGCTATCTCATTTAATTTTAGAATAATGTTGTAAGATAGGATCACAGCTTTTATTACTTCCTTTAAATATGAGAGGATCAGAGGTTAATACTTTGAATGAATAACAAAACTTACATGGAAGGCAGCTAGGCTCACCACTATACTACCAACTTTTCCTAATAGTCAAGTTATAGAACAGCCAAGATGCCCCACTACTGACGAATGGATCAAGAAAATGTGGTATTTATATATAATGGAATTTTACTCAGCCATGAAGAAAAATGAAATCTTATCATTTCCAAGTAAACGGATGGAACTGGAGAACATCATTCTGAGCAAGGTTAGTCAGACTCGGAGGATCAAAAATCATATGTTCTCCCTCATATGTGCTCTTTAGATCAAGGGCAAATAGAGCAATGTTGTAGAACTTGGGTTACATGACAAGGGGAGAACAGGTATGGGGTTAGATAGAAAACCCAAAACATGGAGCATTTGCTATCCCCACTCCAGAGGAGTTAATACAGGAACCTTAAAGCAACAGAGATCAACACAAGAAGGGGATCAGGAACCAGTGTAAAGATCAGTTAGAGATGAATCAACATGGGTTGTAACACATTTGTACATGAAAGCAAAGCTAGGAATCTCTCTGTGTAGCTGTCCATATCTCAACTAGCAAAAATGCTATGTCTTTCTTATTATTGCTTATTTCTACTCTTCAACGGAACTGGAGAAAAGCACAGAATAGGTTCTGCCTGGAAGGGAGGGGGTAAGGGGAGAGAGAGTGGAGGCGGGGATAGGAGGGAGAAATGACCCAAACAATGTATGCACATGTGAATAAATGAATAAAAAAAAACTTACATGGAAACTGAAAGTGATGATTCAATGAAAGACAAAGAAAAATACAATGAGAAAGGATATGACAGATATTCTTATAATAAAAAAAGCTAAAGTCTAAAAATATAAGATATACCAAAAAGTCACAAGAAAGAAGTAAAACTATAAATTTAAAATGGTAAAAGAAGAGAAACAGAGATATCATAGAAAGAAGTATGGAAAGCATATATTAGCAAAGACTTTTTGACCCTTCCCTGATTTTGTTTTTATATACTTTTTGTGTGTGTGTGTGTGTGGTACTAGGGCTTGAACTCAGGGCGTTCACATTGAGCCAGTCCACCAATTGTATTTTTTTGTGAAAGGTTATTCGAATTAGGGTCTTACGAACTATTTGCCCAGACTGGCTTTGAACTTCGATCCTCCTAATTTCTGCCTCCTGAGTAGCTAAGATTACAGGAGTGAGCTACCAGTACCAAGCTGCTTTTATGTACTTTTTAGTTACAAATATGTCCAATAATGTATGTGTTCATTTTCACATTCCTTTATTACGTTATATTGCAAGAGATGAATTTAAAAAGGGCTGGAAATTTTATTATTATATCTACATAATATATGAATGGAAACGGTTAATGCATCTCTTTTGAATGTTTACTTTAGGTCTATTTTGAAGTGCTTGAGGATTAAAAAAATTACTTGATGGATAGTTTCCCTAAATGCCTGAGTTTGTTTTGCAATAAAGACAATGTTCTTCATTCTCCCCAAAGCAAAAAAGAATTGATTTATCTAAAAAAGAGTATAGAAATTTCAACAAACAGGTGTCTTTGTTTTTGAGATGTAAGTTACACAATTACAGGAGAAAAAAGATTTAAAAGTATTGCATAAAAGAAAACTGCTAAAATTAGGTGAATTTTTTCATGGCTACATCACGGTGTATGCATGTTTAAGGTTTGCACTTACATGTGAGGCAATTTTAGAAAGCATTTAACCTCGATATTTTCAAATTTTCATTTTGGACTTTTAGTAAGTAACTTCAGTGTGAAATAGTTGAAAAATCATGAGAACAAGTGGCACAAACAATGAAGGTTTACTTCTATTTTAAGAAATTTAACCTATAGAAGGTGTATCATAATTACAGCCAATAAAATATCAAAAAACATGAATGTTTGTGTGCATGTGTGTGTATACATGAAGGTCATATGTCTTTGGAAGAAACAAGAGCTCACATCTCTTTAAAGTATCTCAGCTAAAACAAAGACTCTTAGAAACGGAAAGTGTAAATGTAGGACATATTCAGTTCCTTCTAAATTTGTATCTTTGCAACACTCTAAGAATCAATGTGGATTTAAAGAACCAAAAGGATTATGTAGATGAAGATATTTCATGAATTATACATGCCTATGCGTTAACAATGAATTTAATTCTGAAGTACAATTATTTTGACTCAGGATTAAGTCTTCTAATTTTATCGAGAAAATCCGAAAAAACTAGAAGGAAAGGATTTCAGTAAGGATTATGCTATTTCTTACTGCACAGAAAGCAAGTTCCTAAATGAAAGTCACCACACATGAGCAAGGGTTTAAATTTTCCAGCAGATAATGTCTGCAATTTACATTAAATGAACATTAGTGATGGAGATAACAAAATATAAAATCATTATACTAGCTTCTTACATGTGATAGTGCTAATGCCCAAAAAGTATGCTTCTTTAATTCCTATGTATTATCTTCATATATCTGAGACAATCATGACTTCAAAATAATTTAACATGCTGTGTGTTAACACTGGCTTGTAGAAATCCCATAGCAAAGACATGCTGTAGCAAAGAAGTATTCTCAGTGTTATATTACAGCATCACACAATTTTAACTATTGAAACATAAAGAAGAAAAACCATCAGACTTTAACAATTTGGGGCAGCCAATGGTCCCATTCCATTAGAGACCCAACAATAACATGAGAAATACCCAGATTCAAGAGTGAATATTTACAGTATCCAAATCCTCATAGTGGACATTTACACAGGATGCACAGTCATTATGGTCCAGTTACAGCCAATGGGGCCCTGAAGGTCTATAGGAGGTTCCTGAACTGCACTGAGGTAAGGAGTGACTGGGAAGCTCAAGTGTGGGGTCCTAGCTACCCTCATGTTCACTTCAACAATTAGAATTCAGGAATTATCTGTTTGATGAAAATAAAGTTACACCCCCTTTGTTTTCTTACAAATTTCTACAGCTGAAAAAATTTGAATGTTATTGAATCAAGCGGAAACATAAATATCCATTGCTTCAAAGTTGCCCTCATCCCATCAATGCAATCTCAGCTACAGACTGAGCCTCAGCTAGAGTGACTCTCCATAGTATAAGTGAAATTTAGCAAAACACAACACTGGATCCTAGTCATGTGACCCAATTTATTTCTCCAGCTTTGTCCCTCATTAAGCCCTCCCTTTCAACCATACTGAGTGTCTTGTAGTTTTCAGAACGCACTGTGATTATTTTCCACTCTGATTCTGCCAGTGTTTTCGTGACTTCATCCTCCATGCACATGGCTTCTCAGGAACCTCAAACAGTGGGAGATGCCCACTGAAGGAGAGCCTGAGAATTTAGAATCTAGGTTTTACCCTCATTCCTTCAATTCCAGTCACATATTACTGGGAAATATTTGAAAAGTACATCTGTACTGAACATGCAGACTTCTCTTTCTTATCATTGTCCCCTGCACAACATAGGTATAACACCTACTTACATTGTTTTGGTCCTAGAACCAATCCCTCGTTACTGAAAAACCATTCAACACAACGATGAGTGCTGCTTTTTGTGTCTTATACACATCAAAGGAAGTAATTTTCCCTGGGAACTTTCAAGCATGGGATATAAGTAATGACATTCCTTTACTGTTCTTGTGCAATCTGAAATCTGGCTGATTCCTACTTCCAACAATAGAAGTTTTCAAACTTGTCTTTTAGCTTGCACTCTCAGTATTGTTTGCACTTACTAATAATTTTTTTAAAGTTCAGGTAAGAAATGAAAACCATGGTAGCTCTTTTAAAAAGCATAATGAAGCAATTCTTCCCTTCACTCACATAACAGGGAAATACCTGCTTTATATAAAACAGAGCTTAATTAGTGACTTAAACACAGCACTGCATTTTCCCAGGGATATTTTTCTTCCAGACTGTTAGTTTGCTTTCTCAGTAACCTCAAGAATTGTAGGATCAGCTCAGATGAAAAGCAGGATATAACATGATCAGCTGAAGGTTGTGAAAAGTGTTGCTGTGATGACCCTCCTGAATCCAAATATTAAAACAAAATATCTGCTAGACTTACGTTCTTAAGAAGGTTTTCCACATGAATATCAAGTATATAAAACAGTTAGATATTATTTAAATTTATTTGCAATGTTTACCATGTTTTTTATTTAAAAAATAACTTCTGGGCTCAATCCACACAGTGGGGCAAGCTTCATGTAAAGGTCTGCTCAGCAGTTTGCTTAGCTCTGCTTATGGCTGCTGTCCTGAGGTAATTCTTACTGGCCCTCACTTTCCCTCATCACATGTCACCATCTGGGTGACAATGCTATGGCCATCTTCATTACAATGCTTATAGATTTTTTGTCCTTTTCCCATTTCCCAGGTTGCCTCAAAAGCCTATACTTCCAGTGATAGGGTGCTAGCTTTGGGCAATTTCTGCGTGACAGGCTTAAAATACCCACATTCCTGTTTCCTGCTCAAGAGCTTCCCCTAGAAGAATCAGAACAATTTGCTTTGATTCTCCTTTCTAATCACTTGTTCCCAGGATACTGTGGACACAAGTAGATAGGTTTGTTGGTTGGGTGTTGGTACCGTGGTTTTCTCCCTATTATACAAAGACACAGGGGAAGTGGATTTGCATTATAGCCTTAAAAATAAGTTCAAAAGACATTCAGATACTCAGAAATAGGTCCAAACAACTTTTTTTTTTCCCATGTGAGATTCTTTCACATTTATGTGGTAATTTGATGGCAATTCTGGCAATAATATTTCCTTCTTAAAATTGTATTTTATTTTTTTTATAATCAGTTTATTTCTAATGTTATTCAAGAAATTTATTTAATAATCATTAAATTAGCTAATTTATTAGGCTAATTTAACATTCATGGACTTGTCCTGATTTGACAGCAGTCTCACTGAGAATCATGAAAAAAGCCACTGCGTCTGAAATTCCTTGTGCATAGCAGTATTCTTTCAGTGTCAAGCAAACACTCACTGGTTGCCCGAATCTGACCTGCATCAAGGTGCTACTTCATTTTGCAATGTTAAATAAAAAGAAACCTTGGCCATTCTTAGATGATGTGAAATTTTGCATGATCAAGAAACATTATAAGTTCTCTGACACCAGATGGCATCCTACCTGCCTAAGACCAGCTGGATCCCAGTTAGACTCCCATGGTTACCAAGATCAAAGTGTTCCCCACTGTCTCCTACATACACTCCACCCTCCTCACCCATTTGTGTCACTCCCTTATTCTGTTGGCATTTGCTTTCAAAAATCCTGCACCAGCCAGATAAGATATATGTTTCTTAGTCACAGATTACTAAATAATTGTTAAAATTAGCATAGGCCAGATACAGGAGAAAGTAGAGTGGATCTAGGGAATAGCATATGTCCTGGTGAGAGGAAAAAGACATCTTCCCTGGGAATCAGAGCCTGAGTCAGAATTTGCAGCAGCCACTGGAATGAGATTGAGATTAGCACGGGGGTGGGGAAGTGGAAGTAGGACAAAGGATGTAAGACCACTTCCAATTAAATAATAATGATGGGTAATGTTTTGGCTTTGTCCTGTGTCACTCCATAGATCCCAAAGTTGCTTATTTTTTTAAAATAAGACAAGTTGAGGAAGTGTTCTTTTTCATTCACTGTGCATCCTTCCCAGAGTTGCATACTTCATAAAATGGGAAACTTATCAGATTTCACAAACCCCTGATGAAGTTAAGTGTTTATAACAGATACCCTCCCTGATTGAAAACTCCAAAACTCAAAATTCCACCATTCCCTCCATAATTCTAACGTATCAGTGATAAATACGAAAATGTTTTTCCTCAGCTTCATATTGTAGATGTTGTTACAGAATATTCATGAAGGAACACTTTTAAAAATTAGTTTTTGAGGAAAAAAGATATTTTCCCAAGTATGAGTCCTTATCTTTAAAAAAAGAGAACAAAAGAATATCTATCTACCTACCAACTGATATCTATATTTGTATTAATATATGGATACAGATTTTCTTTAGTAGAATGTTTCTTCATACTACATGTGTTTTCTTAAAAATTCAAACTTCTGTAAACAGATTAAAGTATAATTTTATCTTCTATGAACAAAAATGAAGAACTTAAAATTTGACACATGATAACCAATTAAATTTTTGCTTATTCTCCAATGAGAATGTCAGTAACACACTCTCAGCACTGAACACATTACCTTTGTCGCAGCATCAAAGCAGATAAATCCTGTGCTGAAGTCAATCGTGAGGCCCATGAGGTGGCTTTCCAGCACACACGCATATGTCTTGCACTTGGAAGAATGGAGAATACGATTAGTTTTCATATTACTGATGAAATGTCAATATCAAGGCCTAAGTGACATGTCCTAAACATGAATACAATACTTAAAATCAACAATTGTCAGCACTGATTTAACAAAAAAGAAGCTGAGAAGATTTCTTTGATTTCTCCAGGAGTATGCAGGCTCAATTTTCCAATCCTCACCACATCTTCATATCATGCAAAATTGTCTTTGATATATATGGTTTTGATTTTTTCTTTTTTGTGGTACTAGGGATTGAACTCCTGCATTCTTATTAGGCAAGCACTCTACCACTTGAGCCAAGCCCCAGTCCTTTTGCTTCTAGTTTATTTTATAGAAAAGACTCCCCACTTTTGCCCTGGCTGGCCTGAAACTGCAGTCCTCCTTCCTCTGCCTCCAGAGTAAGTGGAATAACAGATATGTGCCACCGTGCCAGGCTTGTTTTTGAGACAGGATATCCCTAACTTTTTTTTTGCCTATGCTGGCCTAGAACTGACATCCTCTTTTCTGCCTCTTGAGTAGCTGGAATTACAGTATTTTTTTTTCTTTGAAGACAGCATCCCACTCTTAGACACACAAATACACAGATTCAGTTACCAAGGCAAAAACGTAGGTAGATCTTCACCTTAGGAGTTTCAATATTCTTCCATACAGAACAAGATATTACCCAAAGACATGTACCACTGGCCTACATTTGTTTTAACTACAGATTCTTTAAGTCAACAGTATGACTTGGGGTGTAGCTCAGTGGTGAAGAGCTTGTCTAGCATGCACAAAGCCTGGGGACTGATCCCCAGCACTCAATGCAAAATAAATAAATGAATTAACAACATGTTTTCACATTGATATCAGGTTACATTGCAATTTTACTTATATAAATATTTTGGCAAGATGAAAAAATATGAGTACTGAAACATTAAAAGAAAAGATAAATATTATCTAAGAACTGTCTTAGGCTTTATAGACATGTATTTTGTATCCATAAGTCAACTTACTTTCAATATTATTACTGGTTTTTCTTTTTTTTGGTGAGACAGTGAATTGAACTCAGAGCTCCCCACTTGAAAAGAGTCACTCTACCACTTGAGCCACACTTACAGTCCATTTTGCTCTTGTAAATGTGGAGATGATGGTCTCGTGAACTACTTGCTGGGGGTTGGCTCAAACCTCAATCACCCTGATCTCAGCCTGCCAAGTAGACAGTGTCACAGGTGTGAACCACTGGTGCCCAGTTTCAATTTTATTTTTATTTAAATTTCAAATTAAAATCAGATATTCAAATAATGAAGTATATTTATAATTCACATGAGATGAGAGAGCTGCATATCTCCAGCAAATTTTCAATACCAATTCTTACATACTATTTTATAACAGTATCAATATAAACATATCAAATGAATAAAGTAGTGACTATAATCATGACTAAACATATCAAATTGCCTTTACCAAAAAGCTACATTTATGTGTTTAAAGTCTAATTTGCATAGAAAATCGTAAGTATGCCAAATTATCCATTTGAAATTAAAATTTCAAGTAAGTAGATTAGAGTACAGAATTAATGGGTCTCAGAAGTCCATTTGGGGTGTAATTATATTTGCTTAGTACGTGGGCATCTCTTATGCTTGCATCCTCTCATTTGTACTTACTAAAACGACTATCTGCTTTAAGTAATGTTCAAGGATATATCATTGCTTCTAAATTTAGGCTTAATTGTTTGCTATTTTCAAGTACTGTCATTTAAAATAGAAAACTGTAGGTGAAATCTATTTGCTATAGTGCATTAAAATTTTCTCATTAAATTTAGCATTACAAATTAAATTGCATTGTCTCAATAATCATTAAATGCAAACAAATAAGCAAAAATTGAGACACACTGAAATTTAATTCTAAAACTTAGAATGTTAATAAACATCTATCAGTGTACATAATATTCTTCAACACCGAAATATTTGTTTATTGCTTCATTTTTGCATTTATATAATGAAAGTATAATTATAGGGAATAAAAATGATAAATAAAATTATCCTCAAGAGAAGTTAAAAAGCACTTTTAAAGATTTTTGCAGAATTATTTATTATACAACATTTAAGGATAAAGCATATATATAGTATAAAATTTCTAAAATGCCCTTTCAAAAGTGATAAACTTTTTATTTAAAAGTCTTGTTTTAAAAGAGATATTAGTTCATATTGAAGTAGTGCACAGTTATAAAAAATGACCTTTACCAATATTATCTATTTCCTACTAGAAAATTATAAAGGCACTAAAAATACATTAAATGAATTAGGCCTCATAGCTCTACTTTCACACTACAGGAATGCAAGATTTTATTTATTTCAAGTGTCCTCCTCTTCTCCCAATATCTACTCTGCTTCCTAGTTTTAAAGAGTTAATTTGAATGCTGATGTGGGATGTCTGAGAAATGTATACTTTCCCTGATGTTCCTAGCTAATACATATGTACTTATTCATATCAATACTAGGTACATCAGAGATCAAAACAATATGAAAACTTTTACAGAAACAGATTGGTAGCTGTATATCTATTTATAAGTCCTATAATGAAATCCAATTATTATCCTATTAATTAAAACCAATTTCAAAAAATTTATGAATCATTAATACTAGTAATCAATTTATTACTACTCTATTTTATAGTAGGGAACTTGTCCCTTCTTTATTTTACTTTTTCACCAACTTTACTGAAAGTGAAATACTAAAAATATAAAGAAAAACATGATTCTTCCTATAAGTTTATTCACATTTTTACATATTGAAAATAACACTATCAAAATATTCAGCTGATGATTGCAAATTTGTGATATAGTAAACAAGGAAACAAAGAGAAACGATAAAATTCATAGAAAAACTGAAAAGCTAAATAAGACATCAAATATTTGCTCTTCACTTTTTTTCTCTTTTTGTGGTACTGAACTTTTCAACTCAGGGCCTTTGCACTTGCCAGGTAGGCACTACCATTTAAGCCACTCCCCCCTCTTTTTTTGCTTTAGTTGTTTTTCAGATAGGTAGGGTTTGGGGGTTTTCCCAAGCATGAGCCACCATACCTGGCCCTGTTTTTTACTTTTGATATGGGCAGGACAGGGGATACAGAAACAACAACAAAAAAATACAAAAAACAAATTGCTGTGGCATAGCTTTAAGAGGTACAGCTGCTCATGAGGCCCTGAGTTCAATCTCTAGTCTTGCAAAATTGGTTTAGACATTACCACTTAGAATAAAACAATATTCTAGATGTTTTTCATTTTCCAGTTTTGATATTAATGTACTTAGTTTACTGAATCAAGATTCTACGTAGTGAAATTATGAAAACTATTTTCAGCTACTTTGTGACTTTTTTTAGATATACAAAATGAAAAGCAGCATCATTAGAAAATGTCAACTGATTTTTCTAGTTTTTTGAGGAACCTCCATACTGATTTTCAGTATGTAGTGACATTAGATATATTCCCACAAACAGTGTATGAGGGTTCCTTTTTCCCTGCATCATCAAAAAAGGGGGTTTTATAGTGGGGGTGTCGATGAGCATAGGGTGGTGGAAAGAAAGTATACTTTGAGTTAAAGGAGATCAAAGTATGCTCTGCAAGTATGTATGAAGACAACATAATGAAACCCACTCAGCACTGTTTGGAAAGGAGGTGGGAAGGAGAAGGAAATATGGGAATGTAATGGAGGGGGTGAACTTGTTCAAAGTACACTGCATACATCTATGGAATTATTACAATTGAATCCCCTGGTACTCTTAAATGTATGCTGATTGAAAATAATATAAAATTAGGAAAATAAGAAAAAAATATGACATTGAAATTCTGCATTGAGAATTAATGCAGAAAAGTGAACAGCAGGCTTATAATAAAAGAAGTGCTATTAAGATGAATTTATCTATTTACATATTTAAAGAAAAGAAAATGTGAAGTGAGTGATGAAACAACTGAAATTTGAGATTTCTCTGGTCTCTTTCCCTAATTGTAATGTCATACTGGTGAAACTTGAAATGTTAATTTCAAAAGCTTGCAATCAGAAAAAAAGAGACCAGTTTAACATGTTGGGAAAATATGCATACAGATCTCCTATCAGAGGTAAACATTGTGGTATAGTAACTCTATATTATCATCATACTTGTCTTCAAAGTTATATGTCTGCATGTGGCTTGGGTTGTGCTCTATGAGTCCATTTGCAAAGGACAAGGACCTCATGACCTTGTACTTTGCTACAGGTCTGTTAGAGGTCAGCCACAGAACCAACATGGAAAGTCCCTTCATTCCACAGTCTCATGAATTGGAGGAGACAAGTTTTCTGTGAAGTTTAATCTAGGACTTCCTACTGAAGAAATGCAATTCAGTAAATATCAGTTAGGTATATGTGATGTACAAAATGCATGAGACTTCAGTTGGTAATGATTAAAATGGTATCAAGCAACCTGAAGCTTAATGTGGAGAATGACAAACATGTCACTCCAATCTGAGACAATGTTAGCTGTCCTAAGAAAACCAACTTGCGTTCAGAAATGGGAAGAGGGAAGAGACAGTACAAGATTACTGTGGAAGGAGTGTGGCTCTTCTATTTAAGATTCAAATTAGAGCAGTGTCTAACTAAAATTAGAAATATGGTTTTGAGGAATTTAGGAAATACTTTAGAAAAATAAAATAGTGGAAAAATTAAAATCTTATTAAGAGCTGCCTTATTATTCATTTAGTAATAATGGCCAATTATTGAATGCATTTAAGGTGGAGGTCAATATTCATAGGACTCTGTTTTACCACTACTTTGAGTTTATATTAAGCTTTGGTGGAGTAGTCATGCATCCCTGAGGTTCATGGTCCTACGTCCCACACTCTCACCTGTATCCGCTCCACTTCTAGAAAGGTGGCCATTTGGAAAGCTCTTTCCCACTGGGCAAGATCACACTCTAACTCCACGGAGAAATAGAGGTCCTCCCCAGACTCGGATTGCACAGTGAAGCAATGTTTCCGCCGGTCCAGCAGATCACTGTCCTGATGAAAACCTGGAGTTACGTAGGCTGGCATACATCAATTCATACTGCTGACATGGACATACCTTGCATCAGTGTAGACTAATGCAAGATGAAGATTCCACAGTCAAAAGACAGCACTTGATGTTATCACCCAGTTATCATTAGAAATGGTTACAAGAGCCAAATCTCCAGGCCTCAAACTCCCAGTGTTATTTGTCTGTGATACCATGAAGCATGTCCACAAAATAAAAGAAAGGGCTTTTGACTTCAGTTCTTACCAGCAGTGTGACTTCTAAAGCATTTAATACACAAAACTCAGTTTATGACTGTCAGAAGGGATGACACACAATTTCCACTTTTCCTTACAGAGCTGTCAGGATGTCAAAATTAAATAATGCTTCTGATCTTGTCAGCAAATTTTTAAGGGTTTTACAGGTATGCAAGGTTTTCACTAAGTTGATTTCTTAAACCCCTTAAGAATCATAAAACCACGGAAAATGAAAAAGAAAATGTGTCTAATTTATCAACGGGAATTATGTTGCATTTTTCTATAAAAAACACATTTTTCTTGCTTATGTAATTGTATTTCACTGAATCAAATAGACGTTGACACCGGCAATTTCTTGGTCTTCAACTAAGTTTTATTTCAATGTGCTTCAATTCCAATGTGTTTTCTAATTTCAGAGATGTTAAAGTCTGAAGATATACAGCCAAGAGTTTATGAAAAATGGTAACCAATGTCAGATATAGCCTTTGAAATACATATATATGTATATATATGTATACAGTGTGCTAAAAGTTGTGAAAAGATTCAGAATTGTTGTCTTTCATTATTTCCTTTAATGGAAGTATGCATACAAATGCGCTGTCATAAGCAGAGGGGATATTACACACAATTGTCTGTGTTGACAGAAATTTTAAAATAATTATTGTCTTTTTTTCCGACCAGATTCTTACAAGTGATAAAACCCAGCAAATAAAAGGCAGTCACTTCTAGTATTACAGAATTAGCTTGGACACTTGCTGCCAGTAGATACTCAGAAAACTAACAAGACAAAGATTGCTCTTTTTATTCATGATTTTCCTACTTAGCCTAATAGGAGAAAAATGAAAATACAACATTTTATGAATACAATACAAATATAAATAGGTTATAAAATGCTTTTCAATAATTTGGAACTTCTAGTGCCTAGGGTGTCAGTAACAGCTATTAAATAAGTAACTGTACCATAAATATACTGTACAAATTATTATAAATGCCAATATACAAGTCAAGAATGTGTTCATACATCAATGTATATTGGGAAGTCAGAAAAAATGTTCTTTAGGAAGTAAATTTTTAAAAGTGGCTCAAAAATAAATAGATGATTAATGTTAACATGGGAAGCAAGAATGTTCTTTCCAGAGAGGGGATGGGAGGAGCAGGCGCCCTAAGCAAATGCGAGTGGTGCATTCAGAAATTCAAGGGGAGGGAAGCTAATAAAAGCCAAGAAGGGGCTGGAGATGAGGTTGCTGGTCATGTTACAAATTTTGAACTTGAATATAGTGTAGTGACAAGACACTGTATCTTCTATGTGTACTGCAGATATTTCAGTAACTACATTAACTTTTAAAATTAATAACATTGGCACAAAAATTGCAACAATTGCAGAGTTTTCAGAAACTGCTGATTTTAAGGCATATTGCACTGGCCTTAACTTCCCTTGTATTATAAAATGTTGATCAATGTCATTACTAGCCAGACAGTTTGCTGTCCTTTCCTTCTCATAAACCGAATGTTGTAATAGAATCGTAAAATGACCTTCACATATGCTTTTTCTATGTTCTTGGAGAAACTTAACTTCATTACTCTTTTCAAACTCGAGGTAGCATCTTCTATGACATTACTCAAACGTGGAAGCTTTTGCAGATAAAGGGCTCTCTGATCAATTGTGCAAATATAATTTCAGCATCTCTGAATATTGTTATTTGCTGCTGTTATCTATAAGGCATTTCTCATGCACTTACAACAGGAGCTGTGATGGGTATCTACATGTTCAGGCTTCTGTTTGGAGGGGAGACAAATAAAATAATAAAAAACATTATGAAGTGCTACAGAGGTAAAGAGGTAAAGCAAAAAGAAGAGGAAGCAATAATAATTTTTGAAGAAGGTGGGATGGGAAGAGTTTTTTCTTGGGAGGAAACTGTCTCATTGTCAGGAACTTGCAATAGCAAGCATTCACATGCCTAAAGGAGTTGCGGATCTTGCTGAGAAATTCCAGGGAAGACAGTGCTGGATGACCCATGGGAAGGTTTCAAGTATGAGGCAGACAGAATTGGCCACTTTAGAGAGAGGAGCAAGTGAATGGGAGGAGGAGAAGAGGCAACAAGTTTGAATCATTTTCCAAAGTTTAGTGAAAAGTGCTAGTAGTCCAAACCTTACAGATTTGTTTTAGAGGTAATCTTCTAAAATATCTGATTCTGGAGTCTTCCATCAAAGTTTCTGCCTGCACTGACTGCCAGTTTTTCTTCTCTTTGAATAGCTGCAGTCATCATAAAGTTTCACATAATTAATAATCTGTCCTACTAATAATTATAGTAATATATACTAATTAATACTAAAGGAGCAATTAGATAAGTTACATGCAGAGAGTGGTGCTGGCTAGAAACATTACCAGCATAATGAATATTTAATATTTACCTACACGGGTATAAACGAAGGTATGTGTGTATATAGTATGTACACATGCATGCAGGTGTGTAATATATATTCATGTGTTCTTCTCCCGTCCTTCCTCTCACTCATGCACTGCCGAGAGGTGCTTACAAACTCGGCTCTAGCTTTAGAATGCTGTTTGGGTTCAAATTTCAGTTTTCCTATTCACTACTAGATCATCCTTGGCAGACTGATTACCTTATCTTTAGCTTTCTTCACTTATCTGCAAAATAGAATTCATTAGCTGTTTTGAATAATGATATTAAATAATATATAACTTCAGTTTTTTTATTTAATTGTTGAAAAAATACTTTAACTTTTCATAATTTAAAATAGATTTTTTAAATAATTTCAAATAAAATTCAAACATTTGAGATATATTAAAAATCAATTAAAACTCAAAACAAGTGAGTTTGATATATGTATGTGTATATGAGTTCAATTAATTTTTCTGGATTTTAGTTGCCTTCTCTGGAGAAAAAAAAAAGAGTATAACTTTAAATTGAGAACTGTAATCCCAGTACAAATGGACATACTCTTCAAATAGAGTCTCTAATCTTTAAAGTAATCCATGAGTTTGAGCTATAATCTTCCCTTAAACATATCAGTCACATCTGCATTAGGGGAACTATTGCCCAGGAGAATAAGAGTCAGTTTTGGAGTCATTCAGTTGAAGTTTGAATGCTACCCTTACTTTATTTCTCAAAGAGTGATTTTTTTTAACAAGAATAGGATAGTACCTGACTCAAGGTTCTTATGAAGCTTAAATGAGTTGATGCTTCTCTTGACTTAGAAAAGCAACTGGTACATGCTAGGTTCTCCACATGTTATCACTGATCATGATGTTAACTATCAATAATACTGATAATATAAAGCTAGATCAGATCTAACTGAATCCTCTGTACATTCTGGAACCCACACAAACAAGCACACATGCATTCACCTCTTTATAATATTGCAATGCTGCTGTGGTAGAATGTACTATGTAGGAGTCAGGAAGGCTCCATTTCTAACAGAATCATCTAACGGTCTTCTCACTGGAAGGGAGCCATGATTGACAGATTGTGTAGTATATAGATAAATCTAACTGTTCTGCTGTTCTCTTGAGAGCAAGAGTGAGCACATGCCCTATGTATGTTTGTGTGCCCACACAGATGTGTTAATTGTTCTAGCTTAAAATAGCTGCATCAGTGCTAAATCCTATAGACTTTTATTATTCCAGTTGATAATATTTTCCATTTGAGGAACATCATTCATATTCTGAAATGAATTTACAGACATTCTCCAATTTTCCACTCTATTTGAGAAAATTAAGGTTTAGAAAGGTCAAAGTTATTATGTGAAGTGAAATAAGCCGGGCACAGAAAAACAGTACTATAAGATCTTACTCATATGTTGATCTTATAGAAGTTGGGACTAAAGTGGTGATTATCAGAAGCTAGGGAGAGAAGAGGGAGGAAAAGATGCAGAAACTAGTCAGTGGGTTGTAAGTAATACTTAGGTAGCAGTAAGTTCTGGTGTACCACCAGAACTTAGGATGGTAGGGTGACTAAGGTAATAATTTCATAGTATATATCTCAAATGCTTAGAAGATAGAATTTTGAATGTGTTTACCATAAAAAAAGATAAATATTTCAGAAATAGATGTGTAAAATGATTTCAGAATTACAAAATATGAACATTAATTGAAACATCACAATTGTCCCCTTAATATGTACAATTTTTATGTATCAGTTAAAGCAATAAATTTAATTATAATGTTGCCCTTAACGCAGAGAAACTAAAGCAGATACCTTAAAGCAACTGAGGCCAATAGGAAAAGGGGACCAGGAACTAGAGAAAAGGTTAGATCAAAAAGAATTAACCTAGAAGGTAACACCCACACACAGGAAATCAATGTGAGTCAATGCCCTGTATAGCTATCCTTATCTCAACCAGCAAAACCCCTTGTTCCTTCCTATTATTGCTTATACTCTCTCTACAACAAAATTAGAGATAAGGGCAAAATAGTTTCTGCTGGGTATTGAGGGGGGGAGCGGGAGGGGGTGGAGTGGGTGGTAAGGGAGGGGGTGGGGGCAGGGGGGAGAAATGAACCAAGCCTTGTATGCACATATGAATAATAAAAGAAAAATGAAAAAAAAAAAAAAAGAAAAGTCACATCTTTAAACCAAAAAAAAAAAAAAAAAAAAAAAAAAAAAAAAAAGAATAAATTAATAAAATAGCAAAAAAGGACAAATGTGGAACAAGTCCACTCCCTGAACATTTAGGGATTCTAAAATTTATAGGTAAAATGTATTTGTAAAAAATATAATTGGCTGATTTTTCTCATTATCAGAATTAGAATCCATATTAAAAGACTAGAATTAATTCCCCCAGACCTCTATGATTCCAGAGGAGTGAGAGTTTAAAAGGCAGCATTCTTACTAAAAAATCTCTCAGGTTACTGGCGTTTACCGGTTTCAAAAGCAAATATGTAACTTATATCTTGGAGCAAAACTGAGGTAATTTCTCCATAACACTCATGAGCAGGGAATATGTGGATGCAAGCCACCTTTCTTCCATCTTGCCCCTCTCTCTATAATGCCCATAACATTGCCTTTGATAAGTGTATTACCCGTCGCGGTTTAAGCAGCTTCACTGACTTACTATGTCTTAGATTGTCTCAGATTTACCTCCCCACAGGTCTTAGGAGATGGGGCACTGCATTAAAAAAAGAAAAAGATGAGAGAGAGAGAAAGACACACTGAAAGAGAGAGAGAGAGAGAGAGAGAGAGAGAGAATATAAATAGTCTGCCAGGGAAAACGCTGTGAGCCTTCAAATGGAAAACATTTATTTTTATGATAATTTTAAGAAAGTGGATAGATAATAAACTATGACTATCAGCAGAAACTTTTTATCATTGTATTTGTGTTGCATTCTTGATTTCTTATTTAACATATTTGAATCAGTTTTCATTATTATTTTGGTTGATATCTAAAGGAATTTCTCTAAGACATTGCTATTAGGAAAAAAAATGAAACCATTCTCCCATAAATTAGTATTGCTAGAACCAGAAAAGCAAGCAAACAAAAAACACAAAAAAACAATAAGATTAATCTCCTATATTATTATTAAATGGGATGACTTTCAAAATTGTCAAGTGATATTAATGGTTTTAATTAATGGCTGTAAGAGTCATCTTTCAGGTTTCAATTATAATATTCTACCTCTTAGTATAATTATATCATGCTAAAAACAACCTCATATTTTTGCTTTAAAAGCCATAGGCAGAGAACATATGGTTTTCCAGAGAAATGAATGCAGGGAATACTACTTGTTGCTATAACTGGGGACATCAGAGGGCCAAAAACAGTAGGAACTGTTGTTGATCCTGCCTTGGAAAAATAATCCAAACAATCCTACATTTAAACATCTCTAAGTTAGTGAGACCCCATCTCAATGAGAAAACTGGATATGGTGGTACACACAGGAGGTATAAGTAGGAGAATTATGATCCAGGTCGACCCAGACAGAAAACATGAGACCCTATGTAAAAAACAACTAAAGCAAAAAGGGCTAGGAATGCAGTGCAAGTGGTAGAACACCTGACTAGCAAGCACAAGGCCCTGAGTTTAAATGCCAGTATTGCCAAAGGACAAAAAAAAATCTCCAAAGACTGAAATGCTAATAATTAGCCTTTAATACTGGGGTGTAGAGTTTGTTCCTCAATGAGGTTCTTGACTTCCTTTTTGAAAACTGTGTCCCTCACGTGGTAGTTTGAACTATTCTTTTTCTCACTCTTTCTTTAAATGTGATTAAAAATAGGTGACTGCCACTTTTTAAAAGTATCCTTTTATATGGTTGAGGACAAGATCAGGTCACCACTCAGTTTTCTCTTTATAAAACCAAATGAAGCATGTTATTACATCTTTCCTCTTAGGGGCCATGTTTAAGATATTTAATTATCTCAGTATCTCTGTACTCCAACCTACTCCACTAGTTCTGAATTTCTCAAGTAGTCAAAGCCTACTGATCAACACCAGATATAAAGGGAATACGGTGTTACCTGAAATTACCTTGCTCCACACATACCTCGCACACGGTGCTCATGCCCCACCTGGGGAGGCATAAAAGGGCCCATCATTGTGGGAAATGGCATCTGGTGGCTGAAGCTCTCATAAAATGGATTCACTTAATGCTGCCCATCTTGTCAGTGGAGGGGAAGTTTAGGGGCCAAGCTAGTCAATTAGAACTCATTAATACAGAGGATACCATCTTTGGTCTGGCTTCAGAGTCCCCTTCTAAAGAACAGCTCAGGCCTTCTCAGTGCCATTTCCATCCCACTCTCATTAGATGCTATCTTTTTCACCCTTATTGATATTTCTTTGAAAAAATAGCTGCAGAAACATTTTCAGGCAGGGTTCAAAATTATATGACTCAGTATCTCCAAATGTATTTTACATAGCTTTAGCTTATACTGTTATCTATAGTAGATATACAGTTAACAGACAATAAAAATATCTTCTATGCCTGCTGTGAGCCAGGCACTCTTCTCATGTGGGAATATACCACTGAGCAAAACAAATGACATTTCTGCTTAATGGAGCTTTGGCTTGAGTAGAACAAGAGAAATAAAATCAACCAGAAAATGCTTAATATGTCAGACAATGATAAAGCCTGTTAGAAGCTTTAGAGAGCCTCACTGCAGGAGCATTGTCATTTATATAGCATGATAAGAGTAGCATTTGAGAAGAATGAAGGCAAAGAGTAAACAGTCTAGGGTATTTGGAGAGGAAGTCAACAGGTTCAAAGAACCGAGGCTGGTGTGTGCCAAAACATGGTAGCAGTCCATGGTACCAGACAGTGAGTAATCGTGCAGGTAGACAGAAGACCAGAGCAAACAGGACAGAACTGATGGGCTGGAGCAGTGCACATCTTATGCAGCATCCTGACAAGTTTGCGTTTGACCTTGAGTCAATTTGAAGCTAACCGGAGGCAAGGGTTGAAGCAGGAGATCAGGTGAGAAAAGATAGAACAGGGAGGCATGATGGTGACAGTATCATGGCAGTAGTGGGGGATGTGTTTTGCTGAGGTGTATTAAAAGAGATTTAGGGGATAACTCCAAGGGCTTGGACATGAGGAACTGGAAGATTTGAAAGGCTGCTAACTGAGGAAGGTGCTTGGGGTGCAGGAGTACATGTTGAGATGTTTATTAAGCATCCACATGAAGGCTTCCAGAAGGCAGTGCATGCATTTGTTTGGAATGCAAGGGAGAGCTCTGAATAAACTCAGAATCATTGGCATACAGATGGCATTTAATTAGTGCAATTGGAAATTGTTTGGGAATACCTAAGGAGAAGACTTCCAGAAAGGACTATTTGGAGGGTTTTTAGTAGATTTTGGTCCTCCTTTCTCATTTCCTGCAAAATAATATAACTACTTTACTTAAAAAATAATTTCTCTTTAATGATCCAAAAATAGCATTATTGTCAGTTTTAAACATTTATGTTAAATAAAAATTAGGTTTGTGTTATGTATAAGTCCATCTAACAATGAGTAATTTAAAACCATGAAGAATGCTGCATGTATATGTACATAGACTGATGAAATATATTCTGTTATGTAATGTTGAGACAACACTGAGAAAGTACAGCTCATAATTATACATCTGATACAAAACACATCCTTCTCTACATTTATTTGCAATTTTTTTCTATTTCTGACATTTTTACAATTACCTGCCATGTAATGAGCATTGTGTTAGTTTATGTTTCAACAAAAACAAAATACAAGCAAATAACACTTTTAATAGAAGGCACATAGTAGCCTTCTGTCCAAAATAAACTTTTGTTTCTGCACTCAAATTTCATAATCTCTTAATTGAAGTCTAGCATGTATTATTTTAGTGTAGCATGTATTTATGTATTATTTAATAATAATTATTATTTATCAAATTATCAGATAAATTAATAACACTGTTTCTATGTTAATTTATCATTGTTGAGATGGTTATGATTTTTGTTTATTTGAAAACATTTCTCTTGAAACAGAAACCTAGAACAGGAAGCAAATCAAACAAAATGAACTTTAATTAGTTACAGTTTTATTGAGTTGTGTTTGCATGTCACTGCCCTTTCACCAATAAACACCTGTGCTGAGGGACATTCTGATGGGTGTTGATGCAGAAAGGACGTCTGTCCACGGTGAGCCTCACCGTGAGTGAGTATATGAGCTGACAGTACAAAGGTAGCTCTGGTCTCAACTTCATTCTCACTTCTATGCTATTGCCCACTACTTTCAGGTCAATAGGGCCCTAGGATGCTGCTGTTGAGGACCATGGGTCAAACTGGGGCTAGTGAACAAAAAGACAAAAGAGAGAAGGTGGCTTGGAAGGGCATTAGCAGAGGTAGTAGATAGAGCAACTCTGGTTCTGTAATTATGTCCTAATTTGTCTTGCTCAGCCTTCGTGGATTCCAAGGTGTTCAAGCATAGAGCCTTTCCAAATGAAAGGGGAAAATGAAAATGATACCCATGGACAAACTCAAAAACCAGAACATGCACACCTTGATGATGCTCCCCCAATTTTATACCACAGGACTGGCCAATGACTGCTTCCTCACTCTCCTATCCCTAGGTCAAGCTGCTAAAAGTCATAAATTGCATTGCATACAGATTCCTAATGTGACATGCAAATTTTTGTGACGATATCAAGAGGAGAGAATACTCCTTGATTAATTATCTTTGAATTGTTATGTTAAGTAAGTCTAAAATGAAACTACCTGTCACATTTGATGTTCTTTTGGAAAAAGCTATCTGTACTGCATAACTGGTTTCCTCTTCCCAACAGTGTTCATGTCAAACAGATAGAAACAGGAAGTTGAAGGAACTGCAAATGATGGGCTCTTTAAGACTCTCCTCAAATGCCTTACAATTGAGAGCAATGGAGACAAAGCAGCAACCAGAGGGCCACCAGACCAGGGCTATAGTCTCATCTCTGTCATTGACTCCAAGTAACAGAAGCTCAGGGGTACCTCCTAAGTGACCCTCTGTCCAAATGAAGGCATCTATATGAGAGTCTCATATAGGATGTGATTCTGAAGTAGACTTGATATTGAATCATAGCCTTACCTCTGGTCATTGAAGCTTTCTCTGCTCCTCTGTCTGTAATGTGTGGCTTTAAAAGAACATGCCACACCCAGAAAAAAGTGGCCTTCAAGAGCTACAAAGATAGTTAAATGGCAGGTCACCACCAAAGACAGGAGTCCTAACCTCTAGAACTTGCTCAAAAGACTTTCCTCTGATTCTGAGGATGGAAGAGGCAACTTCTCCCAATGCTTGTTTGGACTTATGTAAAACATAACCAGGTCTTTAGGCTTGCCGGAAAGTTAAATCACTCAAACAAAGGGTTTGGGGACTAAGTTGGACAGAAATTAAAAATTGCTTCAGTGACACCGCTTCTAGGACCAAAGAGTTTTCAATAGTAATTTAGAGTTTGGAAAGTCAAACACTCAGAAGGCTGAAGAAGGAGGACTGTGATACAACCTGGGTTATATCATGAGACCCTATCTCAGAAACAAACAAACAAGTGAAAAGGGGCAATTTAGAGTTGGAAATCATTAGCATATAACTAAAATATGCTTATTCATATTACCAATCTTAGAATGTAGCTATAATTATAATTCCTGATTTAAGGATGAGGAACTGAAATAAAAGTATCCAAGAGATGTTGTTGATATACTGAGGCCAAAAATGATGTCTGATCCCACTATTAAAATGACATCATTCATTTTCTTAGTTAACTAATTTGAAATGTATGTTAATCAGACATACAGAAGCAAAATAACACTTGGTGCTCAGTAAGAGATCAAAATATGAATAGACTCATGGAATTAAAAATAAAAGTTATAAAATTATTTCTAGATGTTACATATTCCTAAAAGTTGTCAGTTTATATGAAGTATAAAACAAACATTAACAGAAAGAGAGATTGTAGGCTTGTATAGTAACACTAAAACAAAATTCAAATTATTCATTATATTGATGAAAAACATTTCATGTTAGCTATCATTTCAGATCTTTCAGATCTTGGTCAAAGACATTTATCTCCTATATATGTATAATTTTAAACCTTCCAAGCTGAAGAGGTAAAACAAACAGTGAAACCTGATTCGTAAATTAAATTTAGTAATTCAGACTTGTATATTTTTAAAAAACCAGAAAATTTGAATTGTTCCAAAGTCCACCACAAGCAGTATAAACATCCTGACCCATCTAATGTAAACATCACAGCCTTGTGAATCCAGACTTCCCAGGGACAGGCTGGTAAGAACAGAGGAGTGCAGTCATTCCTAGTTCACAGCAGGTGCATCATGGTTGCCTAGCACATCTCTATTCTGCCCATTCCTGCTTCTGTAAAGAGCTGTGGTGAGCAATAGACAAATAAATCCATTCTTGAAAATATACAAAGCTTAGTACAAGAGGTGGACAGTATCTGATTTACATTGCAGTGTTCTACAAGAAATAATAGTAATCATGTAAAATGATCCCATTCTAAAGAAATGACAACAAAATAACAACAAATTACAAAATAAAATAACATGCAACAACAAAAATACTGTTGATTTCAATAACAATGAAATAATGCAATTGAAAACTGACACTGCAAACTATCTATGACACTGTGTCATTTTAAAAAGATGTTTTAAATCAATGTTAAGGCTATTTCAACAGCTCTATGCATCCACTTTGATTACTTAATGGATGAATGCTTCAGAGGAGGATGGTACCTTGTCTCCTCTGGTATAAAACTACATTTTCAAAAACAATAATATAATGTTTTGGAAGGTCAAATTGTTTTATGATCATATACTCTAGTGAATTTGTAAGGCATACAATTTCTATAAACAGAGACCAAAAAGTATTAAGTCTAGAAAGATTATTGGCAAATCTGAAATAGACCTGAAGGAATGTAAGTTGAATAGAGGATTGCAAATAATTCTCTTCTGAGGGAGGAATCCTTGAGATTGGCAGCAAGCCTATTTTCTAGCATAGTCTCTCCTTAAAAGATGTGCTCTGACTAAATGTTTGGACAAAATTTTAACTAATCAGAAAATTATTGTGGAAGATATGTCATTATTTCTTTCAAAGGCAATATAATCATTCATTGCACATTTTATAAATATTTATTTGGAATTTGGTAGGCATATTTTCCTACTATAACTATATGCCTACAGTTTTACTAAAATTATTGGAGTTGGGCTGGCAGAGTGGCTCAAGTGGTAGAACACCTACCTAGCAAGTGTGAGGCCCTGAGTTCAAACCTCAGCACTGCCAAAAAAAAAATATTGGACTAAATATACATATGAGGCTTTAAAGACACAGTGCTCCTCCATGACTATTATCCAAATAATATTTGGGCTGTGCTCCAGATTCAAGGGGAGTTGGTTTCTGCAATTCACAAACATTGCTCTGAGAGCCACTTAGAAGGGAAAAAGAATGGCTTATAACAAACTAAATTTGGGGAAAGACAGAGGTAGGATTTGGGTGTGTTTTGTATACAGTCTGTGTGAGTGACTTCCACCTCAAATTAGACATCTTCCACATCTTATGTTCCTGATAAGAAAGGGGGCCAGATTTTTCATTAGTGACACCAGAGCTGAGATTGTTTGGTTTGGGTAAAGACCTTTCAAAGCCTCCTTGTATGCACATACGAATAATAAAAGAAAAAAAAAAGACCTTTAGTTGTGTCTGGAGCTTCACGAGAGCATTGTAAAGCTATATCATATAACAAAAAGACAAACAATGCTTGTGGGAATTATCAGAAAGCTCACAGAAACAAAGTAGCATGAAAAACTCAGGCTTTGTTCACACCTGACATAAAATGCAATGCAAAGGAAAAATTCTAATGTGAGGGAGAAAATGAAATGTGCACCACCAGATAAGGGCTTCCTCAAAGGATCGCAAGCCTCCACTGGAGAGAAGAGCTAAGAACCCATCTACGAGTCCTTTGAGCTCTCCAGAGCACAAATAGGCCCGTGAAACAAATTTTGAAAAATGAGATTTAATTAATTAATACTCTAGAGCTGGAACAAAGTCTTGGAAAAACAGAGAAAACTACTCTTTATTTATGGAACTCACTGTCACAAGAGGGTACCTGCTAAAATATTAATAAATTCAAAAATGTTATAAAAATAACAAAAATAAAGCCAGTTTTTTTTTTTTATCAGCAATGGTTACTATGTTTTAATAAGACAAGAAGCTGCATTTAAACTTGCTGGGGTTGGCATTTATAATGGTGTTGACGTCTTCTATGATCTGTTCTTTTTTGGGTTTGTTTGTTTGTTTGTTTTTGAGAAAAGGTCTCCCTATATAGCCCAGGCTGGCATCAAACTTGTGATCCTCCTGCCTCAGATTCTCAAGTGCTGGGATTACAGTCATGTCACACCACACTGGTGCCTGGGGTGTTCTTTATGGTTTCCCACAGTCAGAACTTGGACTGATTGAGCCTATTTGCCCCCAAAGCAACATCACTACAACTTCACATCACAGCTTGGAAAACCCCTCATTAATCACGAGGGAAATAGGAGTTTATGATCAGAGGGAAAAAAAATAAGCTGGGATTTCAGAAAGATTTTAAACAATTTATAGAAATTTAATTCTAAAGTTATGCATACATTAAAAAACTAAAATCCATCATTATTTAAATGTTTTAATACACTGCAAATACATATTTTAAGAAGTATTGTTGCTTTTCAAATGGACTCTGATAATAAATACATTCAGAAAATGCAAAAATACATGCCTTTTTGCTAAGACGTTCTTCTTAGGTAACTTTTTTCAAAAGAAGTTAACTTCAGAGTCAAGTTGTAATCTTTCTTATTTTTATGCCAGTTGTCTATTGTAAAATAATTCTTCAAATGAATTATAGGCTTAGGAAAGCACTTGTGTTCCCAACAAGCCTTTGGTTCCTGCCTAATTATATCAAGGCACTCTGATATCACATATTGCTTTTTACAACTTGCTTTTGTTATATCTTCATTTATGTGTATACAGTATATTTCTATATTATATGCTTATTTATGTTTTGCTCTTATTTTAAACTAAGTTATTAAAAATGCTCTAATTTTAGATCACCTCTTTTCTATTCAAAATGTTGGCAGGGTGGGTAAAAGGAAGAATAATAAATAATATTAAGATTTGCTTTATAATCAGTAATATGATTATATGGGATATAGGAAAATGTATTTGATATCAAAATATGGACATCATCCATAAACCCACACATTTACGTTTTTAAGATGTGATTATCTCTGTTATTTCAATGTTAAAAGGAAAATTCTGGTGTACTGGCTCAAACTTGTACTCCCAGCTACTCAGGAGGTGAGGTCAGGAAGATGAGGGTTTGAAGCTAGCCTGGGCAAAAGGTTGCAAGAACCCATCTCAACAAATAAAACTGGGTGTGGTGGTGTGTGCTGTCACCCCAGCTATGCAAGAAGCATAAATAGAAGAATGGCAATCCAGGTCAGCCAGGGGCATAAATAACTAAAGCAAAAAAGACTAGGGGCATGACTCAAGTGGTATAGTGCCTGACTAGCACATTTTTTGGTAGTGCTGGTTATGGAACCTAGGGCCTTAGCATACTAACTAAGAGCTCTACCATTGAGTGACACCCATAACCCTTTGAATTCATTTTTAATAGTATCATTATTAGTTATTCTTAATTTTCTTAATTTGAGTACAATTATAATCAATACTGTCTTGGAAGGCTTATTACTAGCCTGGCTTTCTTTAGGAGTCCCTATCATGATTTACTGTATTGAGTCTACATGAAGCAGATTTTTTTTCTTAACTGTTATTTGTAGTTCTTTTTAGTTAGCAGTTCCTGAGTTATAATTATTTTTAGTTACAATTAGCCTTACAGAAAATTTACATGTGAATTACAAAGTGTTCTTCCCTCAACCATGTGATGACTGACTATGTGACACCTCATCCCCTTTCACCTCCCATAGCCCAGTGTGTACTTTCTGCAAGTGAGAGCAACAGGATATCCAGCTACATAAGATGCAGAGGGTTATATTGTAAGAACTTTTGTAAATGTCACAATGTACTCCCAGTAAAATAATATGATAATAAAAAATAAGTAATTAGTTTAAAAAACCATGAAATTTGACATTGCATATTTCCATCTCATCTTTAGCCTTGATTGACAATCACCACATCAGAATAATCTCTGCATGTGGCTGTCCTGTCTCCTTGGCTGTCCTGTCTCCTTGGCTGTCCCCAAAGGGACAGTTTCCTTGTCCTTCCTACCTCTAATGACTTGAACACCACTGAAGACAACAGGACAGTTGTGTTGCACAAGGTGCCTCACCAGGGTTTGTCACACATCTCCTCATGATTAGCTTACACTACATCAGATTGCATTGGATTTGTGTAGATCACATTAGATTTTACTTGTGTTGCATTAGACTGGATATTCCACCCTGGCTAGGTTTGCTTTACACAGTTTAGCAAGAAGGTCACAGACTTTATCTTTCAAGTTGTGATATTCTGTTGTCACTCAGAGACCTACATGATTTTGATTTCTCCCATTATTAAAAGCTCATCTTGTTCAGTTTACTCAGGTGGTGCTGATAACTCTGGTCCCTATGAACTACTTTTTCCTTTTATAATAGTACTTTTTAGACAGGTAGTGTGAAACTTTGTACATACCTGCTCCTCCTCAGTTTCTCCATTGATTTATTTTTGTGAAGATGGACTCCTGGTTCCCATTATTCAGGGGCTTATAATCCATTACTGTCAGATTAACTTTATCCTAGATGTCTTTAATTTGCCCCATTTGTGCCTTTTGAAACAGTGTCCACATCTTTTGACATGTTTCTGCCACTAATTGAGTACATCCTTATTTCCTAGAACAATGAACTGATTTATTTTTATCTTTGATTTTCTGTGAGAAAACCTGCAAGTTCTCCACAGCGTTCTGGTGTTCAGAAGTAGAGCTGGCTGAGGAGTGTACATCTTGCTGTTAGAGACTCTGAGTCCATATGTTCTCAGGGGACAATATAAAATAGATGTGCACAGATGCAGGCACACACACACACACTCAGGAGTGCATGTGCATCATTGTTTCTATCTGTCCATGTGATAAGTGTGCGTGTAGACGTAAATATACACATACTGTACTTGCATGCCAGGGGTTCTAATTCTAACCCAATGCCACAGAGTTTGTTCCAGTTACCCTCTCTCTCTCTCTTTCTCTCTCTCTCCCCCTCCCTCTCTGTCTCTTTGTCTCTCTCCTCTTTTTTCTGCATTTTGTGGTGATAGAAATCCAGCCCAGGACCTTGTGCATGCTAGGCAATTTTGCTAGCCCTTTAGTCTTCTTTCCACATTGAGGACTCTCATGTCTGACAGTGAGAAATCGGACCCCATGCCACCTTCCTGTAACATTGTCTGCGTGCAAGATCAGTTGTGTCCTTCACTGCCTGTCTTCATCTGCACATTCCCAAAAGACCTACTCAGCCTAGTCAGGAAGACCTCTTGGTATTTTTCTTTATGAAAGTAATTTTGGGGAAGAATATTAATGTGATTAATATTAATTTTTAAGAATATGAATATTATGTTCATCACTATGTGTATTTTTTCAAGAACTTTAATTTGCTACATATAACATTAGCCTGAAAGTAGTGACTTGAAAGTTAAAAAGGAAAAGGAAAAATGACCTTGATATTTTAAAGACTTTATAGTGCTTAATTTAATGCCTAACGCTAGCTCTGAAAAAAGGAGACTTTAAATATCTGTAAAGAAAATTGTCTACTTTTGCAGGGTTTTCTGACCAACTTATGTTAGAAAGTACATTTCTACAACAGTGCTATAAAACTCAGCTGCTCTGATACAGCTGAACACTCTCTTCACTCCTCTGCTGTTTCTCATTTATGATCTGCTAATCAAATAATTCATATATCCTGGCTTCAGAGCATGCAGTCAGATCCTATCTTCCTGTCACTAAGAACAACCTGCCCATCACAACTGAACTCCTAGATTTAGCTACAGGATGAGCTCAAGGTAACACAGGCCCAAGAACCTTGAAATACATTCAAAATTCTTTTCTATCGAAGGGGTGACCAGTCAGTCCCCAAAACTATAGTAGGAAAAGGTACTAAAGCTTTGATCAGTTAATAAAAAATAAAACATAGTTTTCATAAAGTTTAACTTTTTGTGATGTTTGTCAACTTTGATCATTTTTCTGCATTGTGATTCTTTTCCCATTCTAAATATTCACTTTCATGCTAAATACTCTGAATTTGGATTTTTTACTAACATAGGCCCCAAATTGAATTAGTAACAGGTCCCATACCATCTGGACACTGCCATGTTAATGGGCACCAGCAGACCTCTGATGCTGAAGTGGACCCAGTATTGTGCACAGGATCACACAAGCTAACAGCCATGAGGAATTGAGCTGGCACTCTATATAATATCTGTTGGCCACTCTTTCCTTTTTCTCTTCTAGCTTCTGAATAAAATGACAGAACTCTGGCTTCTGTTTTCCTTTTGGTCTTTTATCAACATGCTATTTCAGGGTCCTCTCCAACTGCCCGACCCTATGTATGAAACTTGTAACATTTTCATTAGCCATGTCATTAAGCACACATATACATTGTTGAATGTTTAGCATTCTGAAAGGAGGTGTGGGAAAGATTTATGCATTTGAGGGTCACAGAAGAGCACTTCTGATGTCTTTGTGTCTGAGTGAATAGGACCCTCCACACAGTGGGCGGTGGTAGACTGAGATAAGAGCAAAGAAAGCCAGCTATTAGGATAAGGCATCAAGGGACACTTGCAATGTTGAAATATTGTGTAAGTAGGAAATGTGATCATCCCATAAGGGTGAGAATGGGAAGATCAGTCAGCCCTCCAAATCCATATCTGTGGGTTTTCCATGCATGGATTCAATCCACCAGAGATGGAAAATATCCAGGGTAGAACTGTGTCTGTACTGAACATGCACAATTTTTTTGTCATTACTCTCTAAACAGCAAAGTGTAACAACTATCTTCCTAGCCTGTACCATGCATTTGTATTATCAGCCATCTAGAGCTGATTTGAGGTACACAGAAGAATATCTATAGGTTATGTATAAACAGTACACCATTTTCTATGACGTACTTAAGCATTGATAGATTTTGACATTCATGGAGAGTCCTTGAACCTAGCATGAAGTGAGAGCAAGGAGAAACTGTTAGAGCTACTTTGACGAAAAGTTGGTTCTCATAGACCAGGCAACACAATGAAGTACTGGAATTCAGCAAGGCTGTGAAGCAGAATTAGGAGCTTTCTTAGACTTTGTTTTAGAATTCAAACCATAGCATGTCTTTCTCCAGCTCTGTCACTGAGTGAGAGACCTTAGAAGAGTCAGATAAACCAGAGAATGACAAATGATTGGTCCATGCAGACATGTGGCTACTGTGAGTGTATAGATTGGCAGAGGGCCTTGGTACAACTCTCAGGCCACACTTCTGTCCTTCTCTGCACAGCCATTGCCACTGCCCTCCTCTGGACATGCAATCTTTGAAAGAAAGCCATCCTGAACTATGCCTGTCCACCCTCTATCCCACCACAGATTGGAGGTGAAAGATGATTTTTAAATAAGCAAACTCTGCCCTTGCTTGAGTTTAAATCCTTCAGTTCCTTTGTTTTCCAAATAAAATTCCTATTCCTATTACTGCCCTGAACATCTCTCCCTGCTGAAAACACTAGCATGAACCTCATACTCAAATAAGCCACAGCTTTGAATTTCAGTAATGACATGTTGTGGTTATTTAACGGACACCACCTCTTTGTACTGTACCTGAGTGAGTTTATTTCTTACTCCCTTATATCCAGGATGCTTCTTTCTCCTCCCCCTCACTGAACTCCACCCCACCTAGACACATCTTCATCTGTTGAGCCTTTTAGCAATCATTTAGATTTTAATTTAGTTAAGGCTTCCTCTAAAATGCCTGTCCCAAGCTCCTTGATTAGATAGAAATTTTGTGAGCTCAACCTTCCTAGACAGCTGTATTGATCCCTAATGTCTAATGGAGTGCCTGGCACATCAAAGGTACTCAGTATGAATTAATAAATAAAATACACTCACAAATCAATTAATGAATTGCTAATCATCACAATAGCTTATACATCATTTAATAGATGAAAAATTGAAGTTTATAGTGCCTACCACATTTGCTATTTAGAGACAGCATTAGCACTTACTGCCAAGTCTCTCTTATTCTGAAATCCTGCTCTCTCATCAGTATCAGGCTGGCTCTTTGCTTCTCATTTCTTTCCAACTTATCAATGTGTATTGAGAAAGAAGGAGGCAGGGCACCATAATGCAAGAGCACAGAGATTTGAGATGTACTACAAAGTTGAAATCCTTAGCTCTGATGTTTACTAGCTATGTGTCTCGGGTTATTTACCTACCCTTCCTGTACCTCAGTTTCCATACTGATAAAATACAAATAAAAATAAGTGACTCATAGTGGTGTGGTAAAGATTAAATGAATTAATACATGAAGCACTTGGGATGATACCTGGCACATAACTACTGGTTAAATATCCTAGATAACTAGAATGTATTGGGATATATTGTTATCCCTACTGCCACTTCATTATCTATATACCAAAAGAGGCAGGGTTTCCTGCTTAGAAGTCTCAGGCTAGATATTCTGTGATCTAGATATCTAACTGTACTTTTAACTTGCCCCATCTGAGGGCATTCTTGCTGGAGGCGAGCATCTACAACTTGCCTTACTTCCCTACTACTGTAACCCCATGGCTACAGATGGCTGGATGATACAAGGTGTCCCCCAGCACTGCTCTCCTGCCCCAACTATCTGATTCTGGCCTTCCTCCAGCCAGAAAAAAGAGAAAGCTCCATAAGCGATCCCCTCAGAGCTGTTCTAATGTGACTCCTTAGATCTGTTGTTATATGAAGTTTTATTGTGTGAAAATGGCTCTAGAAGGAGGACTTGCACATTAAATGCAAAATCATGAAGCAGAGAGCATCACTGCTCTGTTTGCTCATGGTGGGAAAGCTTCCTTACTTAGACTTAAGGGCCAAGATTACACTTATGTTTTATTATTTGGTACCAGAATATTTTCTCCAGGCCTCAGTAACCAATGTAAAAATTTTCCTAAAGCAACTCACAGGCTTATGATGGAAAGTTAGAATGAGGAGCACACTCTGATTTTAATTTGGTCAGAGTGCAAATACACAGGTACTCTAAAAAATGTTTTAGTAGTATAAATTGGTTAGACCTATGAAGGACACATGGATCGAACATCTTGAATATATTAAAATATGTTTCCACCTAAGAGATACAGTGCTCAGAATTTTTATACATATGTAAGTAAATGTAAAAATGATAAAATGAAATTAAAATAAAAAGATTTACAATGCTCAGAATTTAGATATAAGAGGATAGCAGAATTTGCATAGTGATCTGTGATCAAAGATCAATTCTTAGCTGTCTGCCATTTTTCTTTTCTATTAATTTAATATTGTATCACCCTAACAAAATACAAACTCAGTGTAAACTGAAATCCTGCCCTGCCACTTGGCTTGTCCTGCTACTGCATGTACTGTCTTGGTCCCCAAGCCATGTCTTGGGGCAGCCATGGCACACCCCAACCTCTAAGGCTTCACCATCACTCCACTATGGCCACCCAACAAGATGTCATCCTTAAAAGAGCTACTGCCCAGTCCTGAGGTCTAGGATCACAGCAGATCCATGCTCCCATCCAGTGTCTGGCACATCTTCCCCTTAGGGCTGAGCTTAAGTGGAGCTTTACTCCAAGAGACCTAGAAACTTGATCTATTGGAGCAGTCATGCCCCCAGCACAACTCAGACAGCACCATCTTCCTCAGTCCCTCAGGCCTCCAGCACACTGAAGCACTTGTGCCTCCAGCCCTAGATGTAACACAACATCCAAGCGATCTCAGGACTCTGGTGCACTAAATCAGTTGCCCCTCCCCACCAATACACCTCATCTTTCTGCAGCTTGAAGCCTCTGGCACACCAGGGTTCTTCCACCGCCCGGCACCACAGCTGACAAGCACCCCACCCACAGGAATCCAAACCCTTCACTGATCCACCAAGCCCCACTTTCTAGGGCTGAAAGAATACGGTCCCTTGTGCACAAGGGAAGCAAAGCCTTGGTTGAGCTATGCCAACCACTCTCCAGGCTACACAGCCACAGTGCCCAAATACCTGGAGCTGGAAGAGTCCTCCATAGTCCAAGCTGCTAAGGCACATCCCCTGAGGAGTTCAATTATTGCAACTTGAGACACAGTAGCATCCTGTTATCAATGGATCCTGGCTGCTGCTCCTTCTGACTTCACAGAGCCTGGGCTGCTGTTATGTCCTAACATCTGAGTCCAGAGTCATGACCATATGGAGCTATGTGCCCTATCCAGTCTGCATCCTGGACTGAAGCTTTGGTCAGCTATCTGGGGCCTGACCATCCCAAGGAAGCATTCTTGCCAGAGCTATGCCAGACCAATGTCTTAAACTCCAGGGTCAGAACACAGCTACACCCCAGCCTACTGGGCCTAAGCTGTTGGGTTGTGCTTCACAATCACAAAGCCTGACTTAGTATAAGAACTGCATCCAGTACTGACACAGAGAATGAACCTGCACCACAATCCCGTAGAGCCTGCAATACAGTAGCTTCCCAGGAACCTGACTGCACATGTGTGCCAAACACCTGTGTCCTGGGTGCCAATGCTCTGTTCCTATGTCATACTCAACACCAAGAGAGATCCCCTCAGCTAAGAACCTCACTGGATGGTACTGAAGAACAAAAGGACCCTTAAAACAGTCACCTGATTGCTCCATATATGCGATGTCACCTCAAACAACTCCTGAGCCCTGGCCACTGAGACAGCTGCATTCATCACCCACAGCTGCATGGACACCACATCACTGCCAGACAGAACCACAGGCTTCTCAGCCTGCCCCACTGACACCCTGAGACTCATCTGCAGATGAAAATCTTCCTGTACAAAGTGACTGTAAAATTTGATCCAGATGTGCAGACATCAATTCCTGGGCATAAGAAACATAAAACTGTTAGGAAATATGACTACAATAATTGATCCCAAAGACAAAGGGAATTTATAATTTGCCTGAAAAGGATTGTAAAATAAGGAACTTAAGGAAACTTGAAGAGAGGGAAAAAAACAGAAACAGAGAATTCAGTGAACTTAAGGAGACTTGGTGAGAGAGAAGAAAACAAAAACAGAGAATTCAATGAAATAAACAGGCAATTCATGATCTGGATTAGAAACTCAAAAAACACCAAAAAGATACAAATATGAAGAAGAACCAAAAAGATACTTTGGTCTTGAAGAATTATTCACTGTAATAAAAAGTACAACTGAGCACATCAATGGAAGCCCACATCAAGTAGAAAAAAGATCTATGAACTTGAAGATAAGGCTTTTGAAATGGTCTCCAAGGAGGGAAAAAAGATAAAGGTAAATAAAGCCTATGGACATAAGACAGACCATTAAGTGAACAAATATTTGCGTTATAATAGTTGTAGAAGTGCCAGAGAAAAAGACAGAAAGCTCATTTAATAAAATGATTCCTAAAACTACTCCTGTCTTGGGAGAGATGCTGACATCTAGATTCCTAAAGCTCCAATATTTCCAAGTAGATCCAACCAAAGAGGTCCTGTCTGATGCACAGAATGATCCAGTTAAAAGTCAGATAGAGAGTTTTAACAGCAGGAAGAAAAGTATCAAGCACATATAAGACAATATCCATGAGACACTCAACAAATTTTTCAGCAGAAATGTTGCAGGCCAGCAGAAATTTTGCAGGCCAGTAGAGACTGGGGTGATGTATTTGAAGTTCTATTAAAAGAAAAACAAACACCAGTCAAAAAATTAGTCTACACAGTGACTGGGTCGTTCAAAAACAAGAAGAAATAAAGTCATTCACAGACCAGCAAGATGGAATTTATTATTGCTAGAAGTGCTTTACAAGAAATGCTTACAGGAATTAGTCAAGAAGAAATGAAAGTATGAGAATTATTATCGTGAATATATCTGAAAGTACAAAACTAATTGGTAGAGAAAAAATATAGCCAAATACAGAATACTCAATGCCATAATGGTGATATATAAATCATACATGTCTTTAATAAAAAAGTTAAAATAAAAACAGTGAAAATAACTAAATCTTACAATAAGCTTTTGAAGGAATACTCAATAGAAAAATGATATAAATTATGACATCAAAAACTAATTGTGTGTGGCAGGTGAAAATGAGAGAGGGAGAAAGAGACAGAGAGAAACACTGAGGTATATACTTACATCTGATTAAACATACTTCAATCTTAAAACTGTCATGAGAGACAAAAATGGACATCTTTAATGATACATTAAATTAAGAGATCAATTAATTAAAAGGCATAATGATTATAAACATGTGCATGCAATCCTGGAGCATTTAAATAAATAAAATAAATACAAGTGGATATGAAGGGAGACAAAGTAACACAATAATGATAGAAATCTCCAATACTTCAACAAGGATAGATAAACTAGACAGAAAATTAGTAAAGATACACTAGAATTGTACTTTTGACCAAATGGACTTACCAGCCATATACAAAACTTTCCACTCAATAACAATACAATACACTTTTTTCTCTGGTACAAATGGAACATTTCTCAGGATAAACCATGTTAGGGCTCAAAATAAGTCTTAAAAAATTTAAGAAGATTGTTATAAGTAGCATCATTTCAGAACATCACATATAAAATTAGATATCAATAATAAGAGAAATCTTGAAAATTCATCATTATTTAGAAATTAAGCAGCTTACATCCTCATAGACAATGGGCCAAACAAGAAATAAAAAAAATTGTAAAATATCTTGAGACAGTGACAAAGGCAACATAACACTTCAAATCCCATGAGATGCAGCCGAAGCAATTATAAGAGGGAAGTTTCTGGGAATAAACACCTATGTTAAGAAAGAAGAAAGATCTCAAATAAATAATCTAACATTATGCTTTGAGGAACTAGAAAAGTAACAACAATATAAGTCCAAAATTTACAGAAGAAAGGCAATAATACAAGTTTGAACAGCAATTAATCAAATTTAGGACAAAAAAAGAAAAAGAATAAATAAAACTAAGATTTGGTTCCTTTAGAAAATAAAGTTGAAAATCCCTTACATAGTCTAATTATGAAAAAAGAAGGTGAAAATAAGCAAAATAAAAACTGAAAGTGACAGAAATATAACAGACTCCTCAGAAATAAAAAGGACCATAAGGAATTATTAGGAACAAATGCATACCAAAAATTTGGATACCCTACCAGAAATAAATTGCTTAAATTTTCTTAAAAATATCTTAAGAAATAATAAGATTGAGAAAAATTAGAAAGCCTAATCAGACTAATAACAAAGATTGAAGAAACCATCACCCTCCCCCCACCCAAAAGAAAAAATAGCCAGGACCAGATGACTTTGTGGATAAATTTCACCACAAATTCAAAGACGAATTAATATGAATGTATTTTAAATTATCTTAAACCACAGACCTGAAGGGGTTATCTACAAACTTTTTGACCAGTGTCACCTGAAACTAAGCTAAAGCCATCACGAGGAAAGAAAACTACAGTGCAATATATATCTGATGAACATTGATTCAAAAATCCTCCAGAAAATCTGGGTAGTATGATCCATTTTACTATATTAATTCTGATGCACAAGTGTAGCATTTATTTCTGTCTTCTTCAATTTCTTTCAACAATATTTTATAGTTTTCAGTGTGCAGATCTCTCACTTCCTTTGTTAAAATAATTTCTAAGTATTTTAACTTTTTGACACTATCATAAATGGAATTGTCTTCTTGATTTATTTTTTATGTAGGTCATTCATCATTTGTATATAAAAGTACTATTGATTTTTATATTTTTTGTATTTTGCAACTTGAGTGAATTAATTTATTAATTCTGATAAGTTTTTGTGGAATCTTTGGGAATTTTAAAATATATAGGATCATGTCATCTATCAATAGAGATTTTTGCTTTATCCTTTCTGATTTAGATATCTTTTCTTGCTACTAATTACAGTTCCACACTGAGTAGAAGTTTCAAGAGTGGGCATCCTTGCCTTCTAGATAACCGCGGATGAAAAGATTTTGGTTTTCCTCACTGATTCTAATGTCTGCAGTGGGTGTTTTATACATAGCTTTTATGACGTTGAAGAGTTTACTTTTGTAAAAATGGTAAGAGTTTTTAGCAAGAAAGGATGTTGAACTTTGTCAAATTCTTTTCTGTGAATTGCTTGGGATGGAAATGTATTTTTAATCTTTCAATCTGTTACTGTGATGTGTCACTTTGGTTGCTTTGTGTATATTAAAGCAGCTTGCATGCCAGGGAAGAATCCCACATCATGATGTATAAACTTTTTGGTGTATTGTTAGATTTAATTTGTTAATATTTTCTTGAGGATTTGGGGTGGAGGGGAGTGCTAGGAAGTAAACTTAGGGCCTTGTACTTGCTGGGCAGGTGCTCTACTGCTCCAGCCACACGCCTAGCCTTTTTTGCTTTAGTTATTTTGCAGGCAAGGTCTCACATTTTTTGTACAGAGCAACCATGGACCACAGTCCTCCTACTTTTGCCTTCTGCATATCTGAGTCACAGGTGTGAGCTACCACTTCCAGCTTGTTTGTTGAGATGGGTCTCACTAAATTTTTGCCCTTCCTGGCCTCAAGCTACTATCCTCCCGATCTCTGCAATCCCTATCACATTCCAGTGCCATTCTTCAAGGAAATAGGAAATAGAATCAAAAAATTAATATGGAAGCAAAAAGACCTTACTCACATAGCCAAAATAATTCTGAGAAAGGAAAACAAAGTTAGAGGCATCACACTTCCTGATTTAAAATTAAACTATAGAGCTATAGTAATCAAAACAGTAGGGTACTGATATAAAAACAGAAATGTACACCAGCGGAACAGAAGACAAAGCCCAGAAATAAATCTAAACCTATCTGGACAACTAATTTTCAACAAGGACTCAAAGGAAAGACAATGTTAAAGGACGATCTCTTAGTGAAATGAATGGTTCTATGCAAATGAACAGAGATAAATGGAATCAGATGCTTAGTTGCACTATCAATAAAAATTAACACAAAATGAATAAGATCTAAAGAGAAGACAAGAATGTATTAAAAAAAAAAAAAAGACAACATAGGGAAAAACCTCTGTACATTGTCCTTGATGCTTTTTTTGGATATCATACTAAAAGCTCAGGTCACAAAAGTAAAAATAAATAGATTGGGACCACATCAAACTAAAAAGCTTCTGCACAGCAAAGGAAACAACCAAATTAAAATAGAAGCCTATGGGTTGAGAATAAATACTTACATAGCACATATGTGATAAGGGGCTACTATGAAAAGCATAATCAATTCATACAAACAAAAAGCAAAGGAAAATGAAAATGGGCAAAGGAAGCAACATGAGTAGAGTTGGATTAACTATAAGCAGTGAAATGAACTAGGAGCACAAGGACAGGTACCACGTTCTCACTCATGTGTGGGCACTAAAACGTTAACCTCATAGGAGAATGGAATGGAAGAGCGTGCACTATAGCCTGGGAAGGGAAAGGGCACTGAATAACGGCCACCAAGGCACCAGGAGCCAGGAATTAGTTCTGGGTTTTCTATAACATAGTAGGGTAAAGATAGGTTAAAACAATCTGTGATAGATTTCAAAATGAACACAGGAGTACAAAATTCCCAACTCTTAAAAATGATTAATTTTTAAGAGATGGAGATGCTCATTACCCTGATTTAATTATTATACATTGTATACATGTATTGAATTACCATAATATGCCCCATAAAGATGACAAATGTTATGTCTCAATTTAAAAAATGAGCAAAAGCCCTGAATAGAAATTTCTCTAAGGAACATAAAAATAGCCAACAGGTACACTAAATAAATTATACTTGATATCATTAATTATTAGGAAAATTCAAACCAAGACTACTATGAGATTCCATCTCATATATAATAGTACTGCTATTATCAAAAATTAAAAAACAGCAAATGTTATTGAGGGACTTTTGTACACAGTTGGTGAGGATTTAGATTGGCGTAGCCATTATGTAAAATAGTATGCATATTGTATACATTGTATTTATATACATATACATAAGATCACCATATTACCCAGCAATCCTTTTCTGGGCATATAACAAAAGAAATCTAATTGCTACCTGGTAGGTAGCTGTGCTCCCATGCTCTCTGCAGCATTATTCACAATCACCAAGGTAGGGAAGCAGCCTAAGTGTCCATTGGTGGACAAATGAACACTGAATCTGTGGAATACACTGAGTCCTAAAGATGGTTGTGATTCTGCCATTTGGCACTCCATGATGAGTCTACAGAACATTGTGCTCAGTGAAATCAGCCAAATGTAAAGATAAAAATAATTGCATGCCCTCATTTATATGTGGAATCTGAACAAAATCACACAATTCAAATATACAAAGTTAGAGAATCAACAGTGATTACTATGTGTGGGAAGGGAAGAAAGTTGGTCCAAGGATACAAAGTACAAGATATATACAACAAACAAGTCTGGAGATCTCATGTACAACATGAGGAATACAGATAATAGAAACATCCCTTGCATTGTGTCTGTGTTATTTTACTTCATCTTCCACAAAACCAAAAATATTTTGGTAATTTTATGAAACAATGGCTGTGTAAATTTGCTCCACTTTAGTATCCTTTTAGTACCTGTATGTATCCCATAAAATGTTATATATCTTAAATATATACAAGAAGATTTATTTTGAAAACCAATAAATTGGACATAGATGTTTCTTTTGATTATTCCTATTTTAGCTTTTTAAAAGGCTATATTAATCATCTGTAATTTTACAGAATTCTTAATGACTCATTATCAATTCTGTGTCACAAAGGAATTTAATTCATCTAAGATTCTTATATATTCTTTTACATACCCAATGAGATGGTTAGTCCCCAAGATATACACAATCAAACCTTTTCCTATATTTTCTAAATTTATGATTTCAAGTCTTACTCAAGTTTTCCTGTCTAAATTTCTCTTGAGAGAAAAAGAATTGATAAGAATTGAGGTTTAAATTCCAACTATCATTGAACTTTCCCTTTCCTCCTTGAGGCTCCCCTGCCAAGCTTCAAAGGTCCCCCCAGTCCTTTGACTGAGGAAGCAGAGCACAGGCTTGTGAGTGATTTCCACTCTAACTGAATGTCTGTACATTTTCTGCTTCTTGGGTTACTTGCTTTCACTGGCTAATTATTGGATCAGAACCACTGTTTTCCTAGATAGCACAATTAGAATATCTGCTACCATTGATCATACCTTGAGAATCTTGCACATAATCTCATAAACCGAGAATGTTTTCTCCGCTCGGGTCCAGTCCCAGGTAGTCACCTTTAAAAGATGAGAAAACAATATGTCATTTGTTTTAGAAAAACAGCTCCTATTTCCCTCTTTATTTCATTTCTATAATATGGTTCATAAATAAAACTTTCACAGATATATCTATTTATTCTCCAAGTTCATGAAGTCTTCTTATACAGTTCCCTGTATAACTTTCGTTTCCTCTATTCTAATCATTTTGGGAAAAGATAGCTACACCTTTGATATATTTTTCCCAGTGTACAATGTGAAAAGAGAGCTTCATTTGGTATTTTCATACATGCACATAATGTACTTTGATCACATTCATCCCTTCCATCACTCCTCTCCCTCCATTTAAGAACACTTTAGAAAAGGGTTTCACTGTTACATTTCCGTAAATTCATACAATGTACTTGGGTCATATTCACCCCTCATCATCCTCTCTATTCCACCTCCTGCCTCCTCTTGTTTCTCTTCCAAAAAGTTCCCCTTTTATATTTGTGTACTTTTTATGTGTGTGTTTTACATCTAGATTCTAAGAGAAAACACATATTTTGTATTTGATGTCTGGCTTATCTCAGTTAACATAATGATCTCTAATTCCATCCACTTTCAGCAAATCACATAACTTCATGCTGAATAATACTTCACTGTACATACTTACCACATTTTCTTTATCTGTTCATTTGTTCATAGATATCTAGGTTGATTCCATAACTTCACTTTTGTGAACAGTGCTTCAATACACAAATACATAGGTGTGTAGATATCTTAACTGTATGCTGATATGTATTTCTTTAGGTGTATGCTTAGGAGTGGTAGTTTTCTCTCTTTACATTTTTGAGAAGTCTTCATACTGATTTCTGTAGTGATCATACTAATTTACCTTCCCACCAATTGTGTATAAGGGCTCATTGTTCCCCCTGTATCCTCTATGGCATTTGTATCTATGAAAATCATTTTGACTAGGTGAGATAGAATCAAAAAGTAGTTTTGATTTTCATTTTCTTTATGACTAAGGATGTTGAACATCTTAAAATAAATTTAGCAGCCATTTGTACATCTTCTTTTGATCACTGTCTATTCAGTTCATTTGCTCATCTATTAATTAGATTATTAATTCTTTTGGTGTTTAATTTTTGAGCTCTTTATATATTCTGGATATTAATCTTCCCAATGAATACCTGGCAAAGATATTCTTCCATTCCATAGGCTGTTTCGTCACTCTGGTAACTCTTTCCTTTTAGTGCAAAAGTTTTTTAATTTGATGCTATCCCATTTGTCAGTTCTAGCCCTTATTTCCAGAACTATTGGAGTCCTATTCAGAAAGTCATTGCTTATACCTTTATTTTCAAGTGTTCCCCTAAGATATCTTCTAGAAGTTTCAGAGTTTCTAGTCTTATGCTAAAGTCTCTGACCCATTTTGTATTGATTTTTGAGAAATAGGAATCTAGTTTCAGTCTTGTACACATGGATATCTACTTTTCTCACACCACATGTTAAAGATGTTGGGGTTTTTTCCAGTGTAAATTTTTGGCATCTTTGTCAAGAATCAGATGGCTAACAACATCAAGAATGAGCTCTGATAGGAGGTATGGAGTTTGGGTGATAATAATGTGTCAAAGTAGACGCTATCAATTGCAGCAAATAAATCACTCTGGTGAAGGGTGTTGCTATTAAGGGAGGTTGCATGTGTATGATTTGCCACGCATGGGGAAAGGGGATATATGGTAACTCTGTATGCTTCTGAATGCTATTCTGAACCTAAAACTACCCTAAGGAATAAAGTTTATTTTGTAAGAGAAAAAAGGGAATCAGATGGTTGTATGTGCTTGGATTTATTTCTGGATTCTCTATTCTATTACAGTGATATCTCCAGAATTGCTTTGTTTATACTCAGTATTGATTTGGTAATTTGTGGACTTTTGTGCTCCCATATAAATTTTGAATTGATTTTCCTGTGTCTGTGAAGAATGTCATTGGGATTTTGGTAAGGATTTCATTGAATATGTAGCTTACTTTTGGTAGTAAAGCTATTTTTGCAGTATTAATTCTGCCAATCTATGAAAATGAGAGATCATTCTTCTTCTAGTAATCTCTTCAATATCATTTTTTAGTGATTTATAATTTAATTTTCATTGTGGAGGTATTTTACCTCTTCAGTTAAATTTTTTCCTAAGTATTTTTTGAGGCTGGGATTGTTTTAATGATTTCTTTCCCAGTATGTTTGTTATTCATATCTAGAAAAGCTACAGATTCTAGATTTTGATTTTCTATCCTCCTACTTTGCTGGAAGTGTTCATCATATCTAAGAGTTTTCTGGCATAGTATTTAAGGTCTTTGAAGTATCCCTATTTGCAGATGATAATTTGACTTTTTTCTTTCCCATTTGTATGTATTTTATTTCTTTCTCTTGCCTTATTGCACTGGCTAAGAATTTAAGCATTATATTAAATAAGAGTAGACACCTTACTCTTGTTCCCCATTTCTATGGAAATGTTCTTTGATTTTCTGCATTTAGTACATTGTTGGCTAAAGGTTTGTCATATATAGCCTCTCCTATGTTGAGGAATGTCACTTCTGCTCCTAGTTTGCTCAGGACTTTTATTTTAACAGAATGTTGAACTCCATCAAAGATTGTTTCTGAATTTATTAAGATGAGTGCCTGTTTTCTGTCCTCAATTCTGTTTATGAACTGTATTATGTTTACATTTGATTTGTGTATGCTGACCCATTCTTGCATCCATGGAATGAAACCAACTTTATCATGGTGTATGATCTTTTTAATGTGTTGTTAAACTAGATTTAAAAATATTTATTTAAGTATTTGGATCTATGTTCATCAAGTAAATTGGTCTATAATTTTCTTTTTTTGTTTTATACTGATCTGGTTTCATATCAGTGTAATATTGGATTCATAGAATGAGTTTAGTATCATTCTTTCATTTTCTATCTCAAGCACTAATTTCAGGAACATGGATTTTAATTCTTTAAATGTCTAGCAGTATTCAACTATAATTCTTTCCACTTCTGGGAATTTCTTTGTTGGAAGACTCTTTAAGACTACTGCATTCTCATTGCTTGTTATAAATCCATTAAAGTTGTTTATATCCCCTTGGTTCAATTTGCTAGATCACATTTTTGAACATTTATGTATTTTTTTCGAGATTTTGTAATTTATTGGAATATAATGAGTTTCAAACATATTTGCAATAATAAATTCATTGGTATCTGTTGCAATCTCCACTCTTTGATCTCTAATTTTATTTACTTGGGTCTTCTCTCTCTTTCAGTTAGTTTGGTTGAAAACTTGTCAGTCTTATATATATATATATCTGTCTTTTCAAAGAACCAACTATTTGCTTCATTAATATTTTGGTATTGTTTTTTAGTCTCCACTTCATTTCCACCCTGTTTTATTGTTTCTTCCCATCTGCTCATTTGCAGTTAATTTCTTTCTGCTTATCTAAGGCCTTGAGGTATATCATTAGGTTGTTTATCTGAGAACTTCCTGATTCCTTAATAGGTACTCATAGCCATAAACTTCTGTCTTAGAACTGCCTTCACTGAATCTCATAGGTTCTGAATTATATTTTCATCTCCTTTGATTCTAGGAATTGTTGATTTCCTCCCTGATTTCTTCAATGATCATTAAAAAGTGTACTGTTTATCTTCATATGTTTGTATACTTTCTGTAGTTTATCTTACTATTGATGTGTTACTTATTTACCATTATGATAGGATAAGAAACAACACATTATTTCAGTTTGCTTGTATTTGCTGAGACTTGCTGTATGGTCTAAAATGTGATATAGTTTGGAGAATGTTCCATGGGTACTGAGAAGAGTGTATATTTCAGAGCTATTGGATGGAATATTCTAAAAGATATTTGCTAAGTCTACTTGATTTATCATGCAGTTTAAGTCTGAAGTTTCTTTGCTAATTTATTTTTGTCTGGATGATGTATCTATTAATGGGAGTTGAGTGTTGAGGCCACTGATTATTATGGAGCTGGCCAGTCTATACCTTTATGTCAGGTAGTATTTCTTTCATCAAACTTTGGTTTATATAAATTCATAAATACTACATCTTCTTGATGAATTGTTCCTTTTATTAATATATAGTGACATTCTTTACTTCTTCTGACTAATTTTTCCTTAAAATTTATTTTCTATAACTATTTCTGCTTGCTTTGTTCCCACTTGCTTGGTTTATCATTAGCCATTCTTTCACTTTCAGTCTATGCATGTCTTTGCCAGTGTTGTATGTTTCCTAGAGACAATGAAGAAGCAGACTTTGTTTTTAACACCATCAGCCAATCTACATCTTTTATTGGAGAGTTAAGATCATTTACATTTAAGTTTATTATTGAGAGGTATTTGTAGATGCCTATAATTTTGTTGTATTTTTTTGTGGTTGATTCAAGTACTGTTTGTTCTTTTCTTTTTCCCTTGTTCATCTTAAAAGATTGCTTGATTACTAAGTTGTATATATTTTACTCTTATCTTTTCATTTGCTTTCAGTTCCTCTCTTGAAATTAATTATTTTCTAAGCTCTCATGTTTGTGACTGTCATTCTTCTTCATCTCATGTAGTATTCCTTTAAGTATGTTCTGCAGTGCTGGTTTATGGTCATGAATATCTTTAGTTTGTGCTTACCTTAGAATTTCCTTATTTCTCCATGTATGTTAAAGGATAACTTTGTTGGATATAGTAATCTTGTTTGGCAGTTGTTTACTTTCAGAGCTTCAAATATATCATGCTACACTTTCCTGGCTCTTAGTGCTACTGGTGAGAGGTCTGATGTAATTCTCACATGTTTGTCTTTGTAAGTAAGTTGGCATTTTTCTCATTCCACTTCTGGTATTCTTTATTCTGTAGCTTATCATTTTGACTATAATGTAGCATAGAGACTTTTTTTCTGGTCATTTCTATTTGGGTTGTAAATGCCTTCTCTCCTTGGAGATACACATATTTCCCTAGATTTGCAAATTTTTCTATGATAATTTTATTGAATAGTTTTTCTATGTCTTTAGTTGTATCTCAACTCCTTCTTCTACCTTGAGGATTCTTAGATTTGGTATCCTAATCATTTCTCAGAATCTTTGAAAGTTGTGATTATACTTATTTTTAACTGCTGTCTAAATATAATATGGTCTCAATTTTTGACTTTGCAATTCCTGATACTCTTTTTTCTAGTATATTGATAAGGCTTTCTGTCTTATTTGACATATTGAGTTTTTCAATTCTAAAATTTCTGCCTTTTTCAGAATCCCAATTTCTTTGCTGAATTTTTCATCCAAGCTGCTGATTTTCTTCATTCAGGTCTTATTTATTTTTTTATTTCAATTTCTGATTTATTAGCTATAGCTATAATTTTTTTTATTGTTGTGCCAGGTGGGGATACATTGTGGCATTTGCAAAAGTTCTTACAATGTATCAAACATATCATACTTGAATTTCATCCTGTCCACTGTTCTCAGGTCTTGAGTTGACTTTCTTTTTTAAACTATGTTTTTTAATTATTTGTCTAGCTTTTCAACACTTTCAGGATCACTGGATCTGGTTATTGAGACGTTATGGGCATTTGGAGGAATTATATTGCCTTGCTTTTTCAATATCTTGTGTCTATATGTTACAATTTGCTCATATATTAGGAAGAATATACCTTCAAGAGTTTTATTTGGGGACTTATCTTGAGGACTCAATCTCCAATACCACTCAGAGAGGAGAAAACAAACTTTGGTAAGACCAACAATACTGTTCAGGTTGGTGCTCTATGTGGGCTAAGGGCTAGGCTGGGCTGGTCAAATATCAGTTTTTAGCTTCAGGATTGCATTTTCTTTACATGCTTCCCTTCTTTGCGTACCCAGAGTCAATGCTGGTGCTAATGTGCTTTGCAGCCTGTGGGCTACATAACTTCTCTTTTGTTCCAGAACTCCCAGTTTGTGCACCTTGGTGGTGGCAAATGTCCAAGCTGAGTGGTGTCTCCCAAGTCCATGGGGAATAGCAAACAGAACGCTGAGATATACACTAGAGTGGGAGAACTGAAGCCTCAGAGCTTTCCAATCCTACCTGTAGTAAATCACCCTGTAGAAGGGAGGAGTCTAGGAAAAATAGAGTGATTTGTTAGACCTGGGCTCAGAGTTCTCAGTCCCATCCAGCAGTAAACCGCACTCTGAAGGGCAGAGTCATAGAGCAGGGCAGGGATGCATCTTCAGAGGCTGCACAATTTGCTGGCCATAGGCTCAGTTTCAGAGACCCTAGTTTTTGTGGGAATCCACTGACAATGGGCACAGTCTTTGCCAACCAGGATGGAATAACTGACCACCTTCCCTTTAACAGTAAGAACTCCCCACTGCCCAAACTTCTCAGTCATCCATGTCTGACACTCCTGCATTCCATGATTGTTCCTCATAATTATGTCCTACTGAAGCACTGTGGGAGGCTGTCCCCTGGCTACCTGACGTGTAATTGTTCCTTATTTTCAAGTCCCCAAATAACCCCACCTGAAACAGGTACCCTCCAATATGGCACCTGACTCTATCTCTCCAATATATGTAGAGAAACAAAATTAATTTCTTCTTCAGTGTTGGTCTGATACACAGGGGAAGTCACTATCACACAAAATTACCACAGTGGATTTAAGCCTTGAAGGACTGTAGACTTACCTTGCCAGTCCGTTTTCACTAGGGCTACTTGGCATGTTTTGTGGTTATGGTTTCAGCTTCCCTTTCAATCGGATAGCTGGGTTGGAACTTCCAACTGTTTCTTAATTTTCTCAGTGTATCATCTCTGTTTCCCTGTGCTTTCCAGCTATCCTGTCACCCCTTTTAAGATTCCTGATGCTCTTCTTCTCTTTCTTCAGAATATAGTCTCTTCTTTGTTGACCAGACTTGAATTCACAGCATCACATGAAGAAGAGTCTATCTACTCTGCCATCTTATGCTGAAAGTCTATTCTAATATTTATCTCAATTTCTTTACCTTTTTCAACAAACATTTTATGTCATATTTAACAATTTTGCTTGGCCAAAAATTTTATGTGTTTTAAAGGATGTGTGTGTTCTGTACAAATAAAAACTAAACATTTTGTTCCACATGTATAATTTTTTCTTGGTTTTCCCCTAGTTAAACACAGAGAAGGCTATGCAATAGCAACACTAGCTTCAATTTTTAAAAAGATATAATTTATAATAAATCATTCTACAATGAGTTATGACATTGTGAATTCCTCAACACCACAAAAAAAGTTAATTCTCTTATTATTTTGAAATATTATGTCTGCTCAATCATAAGAAATTATTCAGAACTGGAATATCTTAAAATATATAAACTTTTTTTTTCTTGTCTTTCTGGTGCCTTGAATTTTGTATAGATACTGACACTAAAAATAGCAGCAAGTCAGTCTTGAAAATTTCCAGGTCCTTTATATTATCAGAGCTGTCAGTGAATGCTCTGGCATTTAATATTTTATTCAATATGTATTTATTGAATGTTTATTGTTCTGTAACCTACATGCTTCAAAAAGCAAGACATTCAGTGCAAATACACATGCATACATTTACTATAAATCCTAGTGATTAGAATTCAGAGCATAATAGATGAAGAAAAATACCACTGCTTTGATTTAGGGAGATTGTATAACATAGATAAACATTTTGACAGTTATCTGTGGTAGTTCACTGCTGTAATCTAATGCTTGAGTATCCCCCAAATGCCTATGTATTGAAGGATTGTTCCCAACATGTGGGACATTTGAGATGTAGTGGGACATTTAGGAATCAGGGCCTAAGTGGGAAGGATGTTAGGCCACTAGGGTTGTGTTCTTGAAGGGGACATGGAGACCCTGGCCCTTTCCTTCCTCTCAGCTTTCTGTCTGGCATGAGATGAGCACCTTGCTCCTCCATGTGCTCCCACTAATGATAAACTATACTACCACAGGCCTAATGCAGAAGGGTCAAAAGACCATGGACTTAACCCCATTAATCTGTGAGCTGAAATAAACTCTTCCTCTTTATTAGTTGTTTTATCTCAGCATTTTTTACAGTAAGGCAAAACTGACTAAAATTTTCTCCAGAATGTATTTCTGATTTTTGCCATGGGTAAGACCTTCTCATTTAAACTATTAACATCACCAAAGCTTTACTAGATTTAGGTAGACTTAATATTAATTGGAAAAATGTGATTATTTTGAGGTTACATTTTATTATTTGTTAATGACAATTTAAATATAAGTTGAAAACTTACTATCAGTAATTAAAAGTTCCAAACACATTAAAATGTCCTTTAAAAGTTTCCTTGAAAACATAAAATTAATAGGCATGTGAGTTAATGTGTAATGAATCTTTAAAATTCTTCACTCTATCTGTATTTAATTCTTAATATGTTCATGCTTTTAATTTTTTTGATTAACAAAAATACACTGAGATGCACTCTGAACTGTTTCTTAAAATCCTTTCCTATGTAAGGATTAAATGTATCATGATATGGAGCATTTTTTTTTAGGTTCACTCTCAGAAATGCCTTCAAAATTTCAAGGATTATAAAACAAATATTTAATGTAAAGATATATGTCATTGACAAAAATTTCAGAAACATATGAACTCTCTCCTATTTTTTTCTATGTTATACATTAATAATGTGCTATTTGATATTATTCAGTTGATGTGAATCTGTCGTGAAAAGATTTGGAAAACCCATACATTTATATAAAAACACTTACTGGAGGCGCTGGAAACTTGTAAAGACATGAGCCCCTTAAGGCAAGAAATGTTGGAGAGTACACTCGGTCTTGGAGGGGGTCCTGCTCCCGCACTTCACACCAGCCCATGTAGACTATCTGCAAACAAATTGAATGTAATTAACTGTCAAAAAGCCCTATTTTGAAATCTTATTATATTTTGTATGTCTTGTGTTATAATCTCATAAAATTATCAAATTATGTATGACAAAATTACACTGAATCAGACTCACTTTTACTAACTGCATGTGAAGTTCTTACAAGAGTTTATGTTCCCCTCAGCATTTATCAAGTTTATATAAGCCAACATAGCATGTTACATCTAATTTCCTCCTAGTTCCAACTATAAAAAAAATTATTTACATAAGAATTTATTGACTCATTAGTTTCCAAGTATTGTCATTTTATTATACAAATGTGCTCCCAATACAAAATATTTAAGTGAACAAAAGAGGCTAGTGAAAAAGTTATACCTTGCTAGTGTAACCTTGAAAATGACACTCCATCTCCCCTAGGCCTACAGGGTAGGATGATACATTCCTTCATTCTAATCACTGATCTTATTCAAGTATAGAATATACTATCAATTTTCAAATATCAAACGGCAATGTCAGCAACTCTCTACCTCTGACTCTGAAGCATAAGTGGATCAATTTCTAAGAGAAAGACATGTGACATGAGCTATTCTTATATTTCCATTATTTAAGTGTTGTGAGGGTCAAACATAGGAATAAACATTAATTAAATGGATACTACATTCTTGACAATGTATTCACATTACATTTCATTACACTCTCACCACAACCCCATGTGGGAAGATATGACTTTCATCTTATATAATTTATTTTTTATTTTATGGTTGGCAGAGTTCTTATGCCTGCTATGCCCAATGCACATAACACAAGCATAACTGGGCTTAGTGTCTTGTGCTGTTGCCAGTCCCATGAAAAAATGCTTACCCAAAGTGCAATAATGTGCACCAGCAGAGTATAACCTACATCCTGAATCCACGTTCTTTGTGGCTAATGCCAGATACTAACTCACTCGTAGAGAGAAATGCTAATTCTTACATTCCACCTCCTGTTAATGTGACTCATTATACAATATTACTTAGTGATAGTTGACTGATAGCAATACAAGAATTTGCAATGAGATTTTTGTTTATTCATAGATTCCATTGTCCACTATATATATGCTCAACAATAATTAGATTGGTCATCATCTTATTTCAGTTTATATTATAATAAGATTCTCAAATAGAATGCCCATGATTAAACAAATTAAAAGCTGCAATTTGAACAAATTATCTTAACAAATAAATAAAAGTTGGTGTAAGTTAGAATTGAAATTTGAACCAAAGTCTTTTGCTTTTTAAATTATAATATATATTCTCTAATATCTTAGATCACTAATGTATGTTTTGGAATTTATATCCAAAATGTGGAACTCTTCATGGAGTCTTTTGTGTCAAATAATAATATCATAAAAACCAGTTGCAATAATTACTTGTTATTGCTTACTTATATGGCCAGGAATAATTAATTAGGTAATATTATACTTTTAAGAAATAAATTTATGAGTTGACCATTCCATAAAGAAACAAAATGACTTCAATTTGTAATTATGCATGGGTTCATATGTGTATGATGTCAGAATAATAAAGTGAGTCATAATGAGGGAGATATGATTAATTTCTTCTGCCAATAGTTGTGTATTAAGCAATTCAGACAATCCACCAACTAAATTTGCCTTGGAAAACTGGAAAAAAATAGTGTGCTTGAAGTATTAGATATTTTACAAAATATTAAAGAACAACCAGGACCATCCATATTACATGGAAATTGATAAAGTCTACTCCTGAATCTAACTGTGGAATCAAGTTTGACATAGAAGCACATTCTATGCAGAAATGTCATGTGAATGACAGAGCCTGAAAGTTGAGGGCAAAATAGTAAAGTATAGGACCCTACAATGTAGAGGCATCAGTAAAGATGACCTACTTTAATTTAACATTGCAAAAACTAGCATTAGTTTTAGGATCAACATCAAGCCCTTGCAAAGCTAGGGATCAGGCTTAAGCTACTAGTATAACCCTGATAATGCCAATCTCTTTTCTCTTCTTTTTAGTGGGACCGGGGTTTGAACTCAGTGCTTCCTGCTCACAAAGCAGGGTTTATATTGCTTGAACCACACCTTCAGTCCATTTTGCTCTTGTTATTTTGGAGATGGGTTCTTGTGAACTATTTGCCTGGGCTGATTTTGAACTGTGATCCTTCCAATCTCAGCCTCTCAAGTAGATAAGGTTATAGGCATGAGTCACAGTAAACAACTGAAATGCCAGTCTTGAAGTAGTTTAAAATGATCCTAGGTCATAGTTTTCATAACTTCTAAGTAAATGGAAATCCTCTCAGGATTATGATAATACCCTATGTGTCAACATATTTTCAAAATCAATTTTCTGGACTTATTTAGCCCAGAAAAGGTCCCCTGTGACAGTCAAATTCTTTCTTCTACTCATTCTCACTGGAACAGTGGTAATCTCAATTTTCTAAAGTCAGAAAGAAACTTAAAAGAGTTTCTAAATCAGCCTTTGCCATTAATGGATTAGAAAGAGAATTTTTCTGCTCAAAATCACAGAGTTTAGTGCTGAAGGGAAGTAAAACCAGGTATATCTTCTCTCTAGTGGTATATACCAAGAGATCCAAGATGGTGATGGAGACAAAGCTGCAGACCTTGTGAGCTCCTGACCCAGAGACCTTGCCAAGAAGCTGGAGACACACCTGGCTGAGGTAAAGCACCAAGGAGAGCCAAAATCATGGCACTCTAAACTCTTAGATTGTAGAAGGCTTCTCCATGCCACGATCTAATAAAGAATAGCCTGCCTGCCAAATCCCCGCCCTATAGGTCTGCAGAGCTGCTGCTCCATTCTGCTGGGCTCTCTGCCCCTTGGGCTGCACCAAGCCACAGCTTTGCACCAGACCCATGCACAGTGGGATCCCCAAATCCTGGGCCATGCTGGATCCATGCACCACCAGGATACCCACCCCGCAGCCACGCTGGCCTCCAGCCAATGGACCCAGACCACATTGGGATACCTGCCTTTCAGCCACGCCACCATGACCACTGGGATTCCTGCCACCCATCCATGCTGGATCCCAGCCTGGTGCCCATCCCACAGCTCACTGGAATTCCCACCACCCAGAGCCCACTGCCCTTCAGGCCCTGCTGAGCCCCAGCTACACATGGAACAACTGGACCCGCACCCCCCAGACTCCCATCCATCAGGCCCTGCAGGGCTCTAGCTCTGTGTGGGACGACTGGAGCCCCGCCCTGCTGGGACAAGCAACAGACTGGCATGAGACAGCCACATCCACCAGCCCACCAGGAACCCCACCCCTTGGGGGAAGTAGGCCCCAGCTCTACAGGCTTCCCAGATAACCGCTCCACCAGGCTCTTGCTTGGGCCACCACTAGAGGGCCCCAAGTGTGCCTAAGAAACACACAGAGACTGGACTGGACACTAAAGAAGTAAAAACAACTAAGCCTGCAATCCTACTGTTCCAGAACTGGTGATTTTTTTCTCCCTTCTTCAAGGGTTTAGCAGCCTGGTTTTCTGTTTGATCACCCACTGTCTCTCCCTTTTTTTTTCTCTTTCTTTTTTTTTCCTCTCTTCTCTCTTCCTTTTATCTTTCCTTTTCTTTCTCTTTTTTATCCTTCTCTCACAATTTTGTTAGCAATAATATTGTAACCGAACTAATACCAAATTACACATAGTCCAGGGACAGAAAAGGTACCTAGTGGAAATATGGGAAGAAGAAAAAGGGATGGAAACCATTCTCCCCCCAAAAAATAAAATAGTACAGGATTTAGAGTGAAATGAAGAATACGGATGCCCAGATCCAGACTCTGATAAAACAAAGATAAAGTACACTAAGGAACCCAATTAAGACCACAAGAGCAACCTGAAAGAAGAAATTCTACAAGTAATTAATGAGAATTTCACAGAGATGCTACTAGACATGGTCAATCAAAACATACTGGAGGCACTCAAGAAATTCCAAAACAACAAAATTGAAGAATATGAGAAAACACGGAAACAAATAAATGAAATCATAGGAGCCTTAAACAAACAACAAACTGAAACAAAGATCAAAATAAGCATAGAGATAAATGAATTAAGGGCAAAAATGGACATTATTAAAGAAGAAGTAACCCATGATATGGAAAACCTCAGAAAAAAGAATGAAGCAAAAATACAGAACAAAATGGAAGGCCATTCCAGCAGAATAGAACAAGAGGAGAACAGAATTCTCAGAAGATGAAATGGCAATTAAGGGAAAAATTGAAGAACTATTAGTTGAACAACTCAGGACCTGTGAAAATAAAATGCAAGAACTCACTGACTCCATCAAAAGACTAAACCTGAGAATCATGGACATTGAAGAAGGAGAAGAAGTGCAAGCAAAAGGAATGCATAATATATATTCAACAAAATAACAACAGAAAATTTCCCAAATCTGGAGAAAACTATGCCCATTCAGGCACAGGAAGCTGCCAGAACACCAAACAGACCTGACCAAAATAGAACTACCCCACAACATATTATCATTAAAACAACAAGAATAGAGACTGGAGAAAGAATATTGAAGGCTGTAACAGAGAAAACACAAATAACATAAAAGGGTAAACCCATCAAAATCACAGCAGACTTCTCAACAGAAACATTAATATCAAGAAGAGCATAGGGTGAGATCTTCCAAGCACTGAATGAAAATAACTTCAATTGTAGGATACTTTACCCAGCAAAACTATCATTCAAAATAAGTGGAACAATAAAAGGCTTCCATGATAATTAGAAATTAAAACAATATATGATCACCAAGCCACCACTACAAAAGATTCTCCAAGGAATTCTGCACACAGATAATGAAAGCAAACAAAACCATAAAAGGGCAGGCAATGCCAAAGCTTAGGAGAAGAAAAGGCAAGAAAGTAAAGAGTAACATTGACTCAGCTACACATAATCAAACTCTTAATCAACAAAGACAACTATATGACAGGGATCACCACGTACTTATCAATGCTAACACTGAATGTTAATGGACTAAATTCCCCCATCAAAAGACAGTGACTGGCAAAGTAGATTAAAAAGGCAGATCCAACATTCTGCTGCCAACAGGAGACCCACCTCATTGACAGAAATAAGCACTGTCTGAAAGTGAAAGGCTGGAAGAAGATTTACCAAGCCAATGGCCCCTGAAAACAGGCAGGAATAGCAATGCTTATCTCAGACAAAGTAGACTTCAAACCTACATTGATCAAATGAGATAAAGAAGGACATTCCATACTAATAAAAGGGGAAATACACCAAAAGGAAATTACAATTATCAACCCAAATACACCCAATGTCAAATACACCCAATTTCATCAAACATACTCTAAAGGACCTAAAAACATATATAAATTCCAACACAGTGATAGTGCACCATAGATCAAATAAACCAGGCTGATGTCTACAGAATATTTCATCTAACTTCTGCACAATACACATTCTTCTTAGCAGTCCATGGAACCTTCTCAAGAATTGATTATATCTTAGGGCACTCAGCAAGCCTCAGCAAATGTAAGAAAATAGAAATAATCCCATTCATTCTATGTGGCCACAATGCATTAAAACTAGAAATCAACAACAAAAACAGTAGTAAAAAACATATAAACAAATGGAAGCTGAACAACACATTGCTCAATGATGAATGGGTCATTGATGAAATAAAAGAGGAAATTAAAAGGTTCCTGGAAGTTAATGAAAATGAAAACAAGACCTACCAGAACCTATGGGACGCAGCAAAGGCAGTCCTAAGAGGAAAGTTTGTAGCCACGACTGCATATATTAAAAGGACAGAAAGATCTCAAATCAATGACCTAATAATACAGCTCAAACTCCTAGAAAAACAAGAACAAGCAAATCCCAAAATAAGCAGAAGGAAAGAAATAATTAAAATAAGGGATGAAATCAATGAAATAGAAACAACAACAAAGAAAACCATACAAAGAATCAATGAAACAAAAAGCTGGTTCTTTGAAAAAATAAAAAAGCAAATCTGACTAAAATAGAGAGAGAAAAATCCAAATCAGTAAAATCAAAAATGCCAAAGTGGAGATAACAACAAACACCACGGAAATCCAGGGAATCATCAGAGACTACTTTGAGAGACTATACGCTAACAAATTTGAAAATCTTGAAGAAATGGACAGATTTCTAAAAACTTACAATAAACCAAAACTGAACAAAAAAAGATATTAATCACCTGAATAGATTTATAACACAAAAAGAAATTGAAGCAGCAATCAAGAGTCTCCCAAAAAAGAAAAGTCCAGGACCTGATGGATTCTCTCCTGAATTCTATCAGACCTTTAAAGAAGAACTAATACCAACCCTCCTTAAACTGTTCCACAAAATAGAAGGAACACTGTCTAACTCATTCTAAGAAGTCAATATTGCCCTCATCCCCAAACCAGACAAAGACACCTCCAAAAAGGAGAAATATAGGCCAATTTCCTTAATGAATATTGATGCAAAAATCCTTAATACAATAACGGCAAACTGAATTCAAGAACACATCAGAAAGGTAACCCACCATGACCAAGCTGGCCTCATCCCAGGGATGCAGGGGTGGTTCAAATATGCAAATCTATAAATGTAATACTCCACATTAACAGAAGCAAAGACAAAAACCACTTGATCATTTCAATAGATGCAGAAAAAGCTTTTGACAACATCCAACACCACTTCATGATAAAAGCTCTAAGAAACCTAAGAATAGAAGGAATGTACCTCAACATTGTAAAGGCTATTTATGACAAACCTACAGTCAACATCATACTTAATGGTGAAAAACTGAAACCATTTCCCCTAAAATCAGGAACGAGACAAGGATGCCTACTATCCCCACTCCTATTCAACATAGTACTGGAATTTCTAGCCAGAGCAATTAAGCAAGAAGAAGAAATAAAAGGAATACAAATAGGTAAAGAAACTCTCAAAATATTCTTATTTGTAGCTGATATGATCCTATACCTTAAAGACCCAAAAACTCTACCCTAAAACTCTTAGAAACCATAAACAGCTACAATAAGGTGACAGGATAGAAAGTCAACCTACAAAAATCATTAGCTTTTCTATACACCAACAACAAACAAACTGAGAAGGAATATATGGAAACAATTCCATTCACAATAGCCTCAAAAAAAATCAAATATCACAGAGTAAATTTAACAAAAGATGTGAATGACCTCTACAAGGAGAATTACAAACTCCTGAAGAAAGAGATTGAAGAAGACTATAGAAGATGGAAAGGTCTCCTGTGCTCATGGTTCGGTACAATCAACAAAGTAAAAATGAATATACTACCAAAACCAATCTACATGTTTAATGCAATTCCCATCAAAATCCCAATGACTTTCATCACAGAGATTGAAAAATCTACCCTAAAGTTCATTTGGAAACACAAGAGACTGTGAATAGCCAAGGCAATACTCAGCAAAAAAAGCAATGCTGGAGGTATCACAATACTCGACTTCAAACTATATTACAAAGTAATAGCAATAAAAACAGCATGGTACTGGCACAAAAACAGACATGAAGACCAGTGGAACAGAATAGAGGACCCAGATATGAACCTACACAACTATACCCACCTCATTTTTGACAAAGGTGCCAAAAACATACTATTGAGAAAAGACAGCTTCTTCAACAAATGTGGCTGGGAAAAGTGGTTATCCATCTGCAAGTAACTGAAACTAGGTCCATGTTTATCACCCTGTACTAGTATTAACTCAAAATGGAACAAGGACCTAAATATCAGACCTGAAACTCTGAAGTTACTAAAGGAAGGAGCAGGACACACTCTGGAACTAATCAGTATAGGCAAGGACTTCCTCAATACAACCCAAGCAGCCCAGCAACTAAGAGGAAGGATGGACAAATGAGACTTCATAAAATTAAAAAGCTTCTGTACAACAAAAGAAATGGTCTCTAAACTGAAGAGACCACCCACACAGTGGGAGAAAATATTCACCAGCTATATATCAGACAAGGGACTGATAACCAGAATATACAGGGAACTTAGGAAACTAAACTCTCTTAACATCAATGAACTAATTAAAAAATGGGTAACTGAACTTAATAGAACTTTCTCAAAGAAGAAATTCAACTGGCAAAAAGGCACATGAAAAAATACTCACCATCTGTAGCCATACAGGAAATGCAAATCAAAACCACACTAAGATTCCACCTCACCCCTGTTAGAATAGCCATCATAAAAAACACCACCAACAACATCTGTTGGTGAGGATGTGGGGAAAAAGGAACCTTAATCCACTGCTGGTTGGAATGCAAGCTGCTGCAACCACTCTGGAAAAAAATTTGGAGGCTTCCTAAAAATCTAAACATAGAACTGCCATATGATCCCGAAATACCACTCCTGGGGATAAACCCAAAGGAATGCAACACAGGTTACTCCAGAGGCATCTCCACACCCATGTTTATTGCAACAGTATTCACAATAGCCAAGTTATGGAAACAACCAAGATGCCCCACTATTGAAGAATAGATCAAGAAAATGTGGTATTTGTATACAATGGAATTTTACTCATCCATGAAGGAAGAAGAATGAAATCTTATCATTTGCACGTAAATGGATGGTTCTAGAGAACATCATTCTGAGTGAGGTCAGCCAAGCTCAGAAGACCAAAAATCGTATGTTCTCCCTCATATGCAGACTTTAGATCTAGGGCAAATGCAGCAATGTGGTTGGACTGGGACCACATGACAAGGGGATCCCGAGCACATATGAGCGATATAGAAATAAGTATAAAACCCAAAACATGAAAGCTTTGTATGTCCCCACTCCAGAGAAACTAATACAGTAACCTTAAAGCAACAGAAGTTATCATGAGAATAGGATCAGTAACATGTGTACAAAAAAGCAATAGTAGGAACATTTCTGGATAGCTATCCTTAATTCAACTAGCAACACCAGTTTGTCTTCCTTATTATTCTTGTGTCTTTTCTTCAACAAAACTAGTGATAAAGGCAGAACAGCACCTGCCTGGAACTGAGGGGGAAAGGGAGAGAGGGTGGGAGAGGGGTCAGGAGGGAGAAATGACCCAAACAATATATGCACATGTGAATAAATTAATAATAAAAATTTTCTGGACCACAACAAAAATAAACAAGAATGTAAAAAAATAAAACATTCTGAAGTATATCAAGAAAAAAACACCGAGAACAATAACAATAGACAGTAGAACTCAACAATTCCACATGTTGGAACTTTCTGACATAGGCACTGAACTTTATGCTTGCCATGTACAAGAAGATAGGACACAAATTTGAAACTTTCAGCAGAGGACACATGTGATTACAGATTACAAAATATTCTAATTATAAATTAGAAAAATATGTATTTAAAAATATAGTTGGGATTTACAACAGATTTGAAACCACTAAAGAAACAACTACTAAACTGAAAGGTGGCTTATTAAAAATTTCTAGAGTGTTGACTACAGAAACAAAGGCTTGAGAAAAACAGAGGAGAGAATAAGAAGAGTTACAGTATGAAGTTGAAACCCTTTTAATTTGAGTCCCAAGCAGAGAGAAGTAAAAAACAAAAGCACAGAAGACACATTTAAAGAGATGATACGTAAAAAAATTTCCAAATATGTAAGTAGGGGTCAATCAAACCACTTATAAATGTAATCATATCTAGGTAATTCACCATGAGTTTTCAGAAATCCAAAGCCAAAAAGGAGGATATTAAAAATGGTCAGAAGCCAGGGTCTCATGAATGTTAGCAACTATTCTACCAATGAGCTATCTCCATCACATGCCCCAACTATTCCATTTCAACAATTAGGAACAACAATTAGAGTGATAGCTGACTTCTCAAAGGAAACAGTATGCTAGAATATCACAAAAATTAAATGCCAATGTACAGAATGAAAATGACTGCCAAATGAATTCTATACATAACACAATTGACTTTAAAATGAAATTCAGATTTTATAATAAAGTCAGCACGGAAGAAACAAGCATAATTGATTCTCCAGAGAGAGAGAGAGAGAGAGAGAGAGAAAATGTTAGAAATGTAGGAGGGAAAGGAGTTAAAGGTTTCAAATTTTTGCATTGATATATTATTATTCGTAGCCTGACAAAAACATCAAAATCCAACAGAAGGTAATTTTGCTGAAAGTAGTCTACGTTCCTTGCACTGTGTTGGAAGATGATGTAAGCTACATTTAAACTTATATTTTATAGTAGTCAAGGACACATTTTGAAATCACTAAAGTAACTACTGAAGTTTTATTTCAGATTCTAAAGTGATCTTTGTGAAGCGCTGTAAGAGAGCAAATCTTCAGTACTGCAGCCTTTTTGACATAAATACCCCCAGCATTCTTAAAATTTGAGGGACCTTGAGGATTTTTAATGAAGTTATGTCTTTAATGTTTCCCACATTAGAAGATAAAACTCTAAATTTAAAATATACATTAATCTATTTAAAATAACAACAATAAAATCAACATAGCCTAATGAAAATAACATATTTTATGAATGAAATCTCAAAAAACTTTAACAAGATGATTAATGATTAGTGATATTTACATTAATTTCTGGTTTAATAGATGGGAGGTGATTTCCAGTATATGTTTTGTATTAATTTACTTGTGCTCTGACACATCATTTAGCTTCTGGAACATATTTACCCTAAACTTATAAAAGAGCTAATGAGAAAAAAAGCAAATATCATCTATAATTTGTGAAAACAGTTTTCACTGTGTAGGACCTCTGAAAGTATAGAATTTCCAATATTCTCCAGTCCATACTCTGAGAACTACAGTAGTAAAAGAAAAACTTCATCTAATAAAATGAAAAAAAAAACTACTTTGATGAGAAATATAAAACTTTTAAATAAACAGAAAGAAAAAAAATATTAAACAATACCAGTAAACCCAAAAGTAAACAAGGGTAGAAATGGGAAGAGAAATGATGGACAAGTAGGAAAGGCATAAGAAGGTGAAAGAGTGTGAAGCATAAGGAGTGATTTATCCTGCAGGCAAAAATACATGTGGTGTGATAAATGATTTCACACTCACTGAAGAAGTAAATATGCAAATAAAACAATGAAAAATAAGATGGCAAGCCTTTATTCTGTCTTTAAAAGGTGCATTGGAAGCATAAGGGTATAGAAAGCTTGCAGTGAGAAGATTTTGGATACTTATACCAAACAATACATGTCCAAAATGAATGAGCTCTGCAATGCTAATATTAGAATGCAGACATAAGGCAAGAATCTTTTCTAGAAATGAAGAGGAACATTTCATGATGTTGAAGTACCAACTCCACAAAATGGCAAAGCAATACTTGTATTTCATGTATCATAATATCCTTTTGAAAGACAAATCAAAAACCAACAGAACAACAACAAAAGTAGACAAATGGATAACTATAGAAGAGTTTAGCACAATTTACTGAATAGGAGAAAGAGAGTCAAAAATCCATTGAGGCACAGAAGCTTTTAACAATCCAATCATTAACATCTGCTTAATTTATTATGTATAAGATACTAAATTTTCAACAAAAATTAAGCACAAATTATTTTCAAGTGCACTGGAAACTACAAAAACTGACTACGCTTACCTGATAAATGTATTATTATATTTGGGTCATAAAAGAGGTGTCAAATAAGGTATATAATCCAAATAATATACTTGTGTTCTAAATGGAATTAAAACAAAGAGCAACAGTCACAGATAAGGAGAATATCAATCCACAAATATTTTAAAACTAAGTAATATACTTTCATGATCAGAAAAGAAATCACAAATGATGTTAGAAAATATCTGAAGGAAAAGATACTGAAATATGTTGTATCAAACTTTTGGATCAATAAGGGCTATTCTGAGGATTTTGTAGACAATTTTTGGATCCAGATCAATTAGATACAAAAAGTTCAGAAACAGACTGTGAAGGAAAGAGAAAGAGAAACAGACAAGAAAATGTAGTAAAAGAAACCACTAGATGCTGACATTAGTGAAATAGAAAAGAAATATATATAACAGGTATTTAGCAAAATTAAAAATAATTATTCTCTGAGACTGATGTTATGAATATTCATTCAAGACAGACATGAATTTTTAGTATTCATGATACCAGATTCTGAAGATTGTACAGCATGTTAAAAGACTATGATAAGCAATGTTTTGCAAATTAAATTATAAATTTAAATGAGATACCTTAGTTACTAGAAAAATATCAGTATAGATACAGGAAGAAATCATTTAAATGAACAATACTATAATTATTAAGCCTTTCAATAACATTTCAATTTTTTAAAGGAATAATACAGTAATTATTAAGCATTTCAATTTTTATAATTTAAAACATGCAAACCAGAAAACTTGAGAACTTGCTGAATACATTTCCTAAAACAATTAAGCTAATAGTTTTTAAAAAAGATCCTGGAAGTAAGGAGGGTTGGGGGAAGAGGAATGGGGCAAGGGGCAGTGGGGAGAAATGGCCCAAACAATGTATGTACATATACATACATGAATAAAGAAAAAAGATCCAAATACTTTTAAAATATTTCAGATAATAAAAAAATGATCAGACTACAGTTCAGTTTATGAGCTCAACATAGGTTTTGACAAGGATGCTCATTGAGAAACAAATCTGTATTTTAATAATTTTTTAAAAAGCACAGTCTAAATTTATTAATCAAATAAATACAGTGAAAAAGCAATAATAAAAAAGCACAGATATATTTCAAAATATAATGAGATTGAAGTGTTAAAATCATATGAATTTCAGAAAAGTATGTGATGAAACTTAATATGTATTATTGATAAAAAGACAGACTTTGGATTAGAAGAAAACTTATTCTACATAAAGGTTGTTTCTGTTTTTAAGAAAAACAGTATACTTAATGCTGAATTGTTGAAAGTATTACTTTAAATTCACTAACAATACAGAAATACCTACTATCTCACTAAGGATCAATCATAGTTTTCAGGTTTTAACCAACGTGGTGTGAAAAAGAAAAATAATTTTAAAATATTAGTTTCAGAAGAAAAATGAAATCACCCTTTTGTTGGTAGTATGAATTCCAATGCATGAAGTATTCTTAAGTAATTATACATTTATAAATGCCTAAGTGAAACTGTTACTCAAAATAAAATATGATACTGAGTATACTAAACAAACAATAGAAAAGTTAAAATTTAGAATGCAACAATTACCAATAGTATTCACCAAAAGAAAGAAAAAAATATAAGACAAAAGTGTTGGCAATAATGGCGCCGATAGGTTTTAGTTTTTACTGCACCCTTAAGCTTCTGTTTTCCAGGGTCAGGGTCCTGCCTCAAGTCTAGCTTGAATCCTCCTTCTGCCCCAACCTCCAATCATCATGAACCATAGATCCTAACCAATCAGATCATGCTGAGTCCCACTGAGGGGTATTTAAGCCCCTGCCCTTCCTGCTTTTCTCTCTCTTGGCTCTCTCCCTCTCCCACCCGGCAATAAAGAATCTCTTGGACAGTTCACTCCTCTCCACGTGGTCACTTTGGGCCTACATTTCCAACAAAAAGGAAAGTGGTAAAGTTATCAATAGTATAACAATTATTGTCATAAAAGAAATTTTGACTCTTCAAACTCTAGAAGAAGTTCAAACAAAGTGCTTGGAGAGAAAATGCAGCTTAATATCATGCATATGCCTTCCAAGGTGTGCGTCCTTCTCCCACACATGTGCTGTCTGCCTCATTTCCCATTTGTGTGTTTTCTTTGGTGAGGTATCTGTTTAGATATTTTGCTGCTTTTAAGCAGGATGTTTCTTTTGTTTTGTTTTCATTCCTCTTAAACATATTTATATATATATAATTATACATGTTATATATTATATATATATTATATATATATATATATTACACAGTATTCTAATCTTTTCTTTAATCTGGAGTTTCACTTCTTATTTCTTATTGGGTTTTAAGAGTTCTTTGTACTTGTAAATTACTGTCCTTTATGAGATAAGTATTTTGCAACTATTTTTTTCCCAGTCTGTGGCTTATATTTTCATCCTTCTGCCAGTGGCTTTCATAAGACCATAGGTTTTGGCCTTCAGTGAAGTCCAGTCTGACAATTACTTCTGTTACAGATCATGCATTTGGAGTTGTATATAAAAGTCCTCACCACACCCAAAGTCAGCTAAATGTTCTGCTTTGTTGTCTCCTAGGAATTTTATAATTTCACATTTTACATTTTAGGTCAATGATTCATTTTGAGTTAGTTTTTATAAACAGTAAAAGGTCTGTGTCTGTATTTTTTTTTCATGTGGATGTCCAGTTTTTCCATTACAATTTGTTAAATAGACTATTTTCTGCTGTACTGCCTTTTTGTTTTCTCAAAAATCATTTGACTGTATTTGTGTGTGCGTCTGCGTCTGGGCTTTCTATTCTCTTCCATTATCCATGTGCCTATATTTCACTGACACTACACTGTCACGGCTATTGTAGCTAACAGTAAAGGTTGAAGTCGGTCCTGTGAACCTTCTGGCTTGGTTTTCTTCAGTCTTTTGGTGTTATTCTGAATCTTTTTGCCTTTCCACGTAAACTTTAGAATCAGTTGCCATCAACTACAGCATAATTTCCTAGGAATTTGATTTTGTAATGGTCATATTTATAATTTTATTCCTCATTTTTGGAGGGCAAAATGAGAGCTGTTGTGGGGGAGCAGCTTGGGTGTTTTATGAAGCAGAATCCATATAGCATGCCACAACATATTCAGAATGCATATTGAAATTGAAGTAAATATAAAGCAAATGTGAATTCTAGCAGTAAAAATAGTTATAGTTCACCTAATCCTACGGTTTTGTTAAAACAAACCATACATTTGTAATTTCTTCTCAGCCACTGTGAAAAGACAGAATACATATCTGCTTATCTAATCTTCCTCTTTTTTTTTCTTTTAATGTGCCTAAAGTTTGAACTTGGGGCTTTGACTTGCAAAGCCCGTGCTGTACCACTTGAGCCATACCTCCAGCACATTTTCTTACGGTTATTTTGGAGATGGGACCTTGTGAACTATTTTCAGGCTAGCCTCAAACCATAATCCTCCTGTTGTCAGTCTCCCGTGGAGCTAGGATTACAGATGTAAGCAAGGAGTACTGGGCTCTAATCTTCCTTTGATAGTAAAATGTGACTTCTGGTCCAGCAGTATCAGCCTTGGAAATGAACATTCTCACACCCTATCCCAGACCTACTGAATGAGAAATATCCCTTAGGGATGCCAGCTCTCAATATTTCAACAAACCCTCCCGATGAAATCGATGCTCTCTAGCTTAGACTGATATTTATTCCTATATCATTGCAAAGATCATCTAATTATGTTATAAACCTATCACCTGGGTATTAAGGAGAACAGTGTTTGTTACTTAAGACAGAAGAAATCATAATGAGAGGGTCCTGGGACTTGAAAGAGAAAAAGAAACAATGTGTTCTTCACAACCAGGGCATTTCAAAATAGAAAATGGTTGGACTAGTTTATTATAAGCTAATCCTATCTCCAAGGACAAAGAATAAAACAGGCAAACATTTTAAACAGAAAACAAAGTACATTTAAAGAGTATTATGATGTTACCAAGGCAACAAGACCTAAGCAGCCACACTTTGTGTGGAAAGCAAAGCTGAGGTGAGTCACCTTCACTACCATGTCCCCTCTGCCTGTCTTCAGGGTACAATACTTGCTACAAATCCCAATAGTTTCAAGGGGCTAAGTAACACATTTTGGACTTCAGAGCCTTCCTAGAACAAAGCAAAGCAGCTGAAAGGAATATAGAAGGGAAAATAAGCAAGTAACAGATTATGCCTAATAAGACAGGAGCCTTGCTCAAAAGTACTCCACCCTAGTTGTGCTAAGAGCTATTGCACCTAGGATTTTATTTTGTCGGGAAGAAAAGTAAATTCTCTGTGGTGGAAGATAACATCATTCAGAGCCTCAAATAATGGCTACATATTTATACGTAATGTCTACTCTTTAACCAAAATTTATAAGCCATAAAAGGAGAAGAGAGTACAATTCAGAAAACCAAGGGATAAAGCAGACAGGAAGAGGAAATAACACATGCATATAAGAAATTCAGACTTTAGAAGTATCCAACACAGCTTTTAAAACTACCATATTTGTTAAGTTACTTTTTTTATTATTGGTAGTAATACCAGAAAGTCAGCATAGCTATCTACTTCAATCCTTTCGAGCAGCAAGAGAATTCAAGCAAGACTTGTTAAAAAAGTGAAAATGATAACAAAGTTTGTTAGAAAAGAAAAACACTTTCAATAGGCTGAAAGCAGGTAGTCTCAGAAAGGGAGGTGGAGAAGAAAATGACAATTATTTTTACCTTGGCACATGTTTGATGTGTAAGGGGCTTGGAGCTCTAGGTCCTTCTCTAGGACCAGTCCAGTAGGCTGGATTAAGAGACTAAGGTAGACCTACAGATTTTACACACATAAATCCATTTTACCCAGGTATGGTTTACAGGTCTGAGTCTTAGTTTTGTTACATTAAAAGTCTTTCAATCCAGGAAGAATTTGCAGTTAGTCCCCCTGGGTGGGGGCAGGGGAAGACTCAAAAGCATCTTGTAACATCCCATGACCTTGGTGGGCTATTTTGATTTTAACAGAGGCTGTTAAGTGTTTTTCTTTCACAGACCTTGCAGTATCCTCCATTTAAAGTTTTTTTGCATATACCCATCACTCATATAGCTAACTGCTACATAACAATACATAGTGAGGTAGGCAAGGAATAGGGAAAGAAGAACCTGCCATGAGACTCCACCTTCTTCAGCAAAAGTAATGCTGAAATTCCTCTCGGCTACCACCCTCAAACATTTCCTCAGTTGTAAAATCCTTTCCAAATTGTAAATTCACTTGCAAATGTAAGTTCCCCAAAGGACAAGGGAGTCTCTTAACCTCAATTTGACTTCTCAGGTAAAGCTTAAGACCTTTTGAGTATTGGTCACATTTCATACATACAAATAAAACTTGGGAATCAATGTAAGTGCACGTGAAGAATAACAAGACCTTGTAAATCAAGCCTGTCAATAACCCTAAGTCCTACAATGACCACTTATATTTCCCACAGTTTGTCCTTACAACTTATAAATTGCCCTTTGAATGAGAAGGTCAGTGCTTCTGAATCACCTGGCCAGAGCCCACCCTTCTTTCTTTTATGGTACTTATTCTTTCCTTTTCTTTTAATAAAGCTTTGCTACTGTTTTGTAATTTGTGTCTCTATCTAGTTCTCTTATAGAGATCCAAGGACCTGAGATCTTTGGACTAGGATCTCCTTAGAACACCCCCTAGTAACTGTAGTATTTGTACATATCTATGAGGTATGCTCAGTATATTAAAACATTAGGTGGTTAGTTAAACCATTATAGTTGTAATGTACATAAGTACATTATAAAATGTGTGTACGTTTTTTATGTACGTTAAGTAAAAGAACACAGAATTAAGTAAATTCAATAGTCACTATATTCAAAGTCCACATTTAACAGTGCTCAAAAGTTGCTTTTGCTGAGGAACTCTGACTCCTTACTTGGGCCCACAAATGAACTAAAAACAGGAGAAAAGCTTGGCCCCTCTGACTCCATTTTGTATCTGTCTTTGTTCTGAGCCATTCTCTCTTCAGTCACATTAAAATCACCTTGGAATCAAAAAAGGAGAGGACTGATTGGTAACATCTCCACAACAGTGATGGAGAAAACTGCCCTCAAATTAAAAAAAAAAGAATAGCAGAGTCTTCTTCGAGACAGACCGTCTGTCAAGCATCAATAACACCTTGTAATAAGGCCCCAGCTGAACGATCTTACCTGCCAGACCATTTCTGACCACTGGAACACACGTGTGACTGGGAATGTTTAGTAATTATGCATACCTGTTTCTTGTACCCAATTTTAGGTTTAGGGAAGATGGATGAAAATGGGGTAAAATGCTATCTATCTTTCCTCTTCCATGATTGTCCAAGTATAAGATAGACTTTCTTTCTCAGCTGTTCACCTTGTATTTGGAATGTAGGGGCAAATGACTGGACTTGACCTATGATTTAGGATTTAGGGGCTAAACCATCCTTTAACACACAGAGCAATTAAAAAGACAAGTTTTCTGCTTCTGAAAACCCTGGGGAGCCCTGGGGTAGAGAAAGAACTTGTTATCTGCTTTCTATACACGCATTTAGCAGAAGTTTAAACCATGCAACTAAAAGCAGCTGCAAGTAGCAGATGTTTCTCCAGGTCACAAACCATCTAAAATGCCACAGAAGGCAAGAAGTAAGCCTTAAAATTATCTGCTGAGGAGGTCTGGTTTGGGGACATCTTGTCCCCACATCAGTCCTCACTCCACTGAACTCCAAAGTTAATCTCAAATTCCTAAATCAGGGGGATTCAGGTATGGATCTCTCAAATTACCACCTGGTCTGACCTCTGATTCTTCCAGACAGTGGCACCAACAGCCAAGTATACATTGGATATTGTTTCCAGGTTTCTGACCAAACCATGCCTGTGTTGCTGACACTGTGTGGCTATTATAGCCACTGTGTACTTCAGTGGTCCCTTCTCTCTGCATCAACTGCAGCTTCCTAACTGCTGGGAGAATCTAGGGAGCCCTGGGGTAGAGAAAGAACTTGTTATCTGCTTTCTAATGTGGATACATCCACCATTCTCCTCATCTAGGGGCACCATTTCAGTCAATCCATTTAGCTCAAGTGACAGTCCAGACCATGTCTCATCACAACCTGTGATTGTACTTGGTGTCCAAGTTCACTACCCCTCTAGACCTACTCTAGTTTCTCCAGTATGGAAATAACACCCACCCTTTTAGTCTCTTCAGGAAATTTCCCATCTCCCCACATCTATCCATATGGTCAGTCAGCCACTATTTGATCAGTTAGTTATTTGGATTTTTTTGAGATTTCCCAAGACTTTTGCTGTGTTAATATTTCTCTAAGAGAAGTTTTAATAAAGTAAATTTCAAAGAGAACTTTCAAAGGAAATGAACCTATAATATGAGCTAAATATACCCTAAGTACCCTGTACAATCAGAAAGAAGTAATCTTCACTTTTGGTGGAAGAGCACATGGTTGATTGTGAGTTTGCAAATGAACCTATTGTCATTTTTATATCAGCTGTAGAAAACCATCTCTTTCCCTGCTGCCAGCTGCTTCCCTGAAACCATGGCTGAGCCAGCAATTACTACAGCAGTACAAAACTCCTCAAATGGGGTCCATGGCAATTACCCTGATTTGTCACCATAAAGGGTTGGTTATAAAGGCTTCTTTCAAGACAGTGAAATTAAGCAGGTTGGGATGATGCCAGGACACTTTGGAGAGTAGTCATCAAGAAAGAAAAAAGGGATGCCAGTGTCAGCAAAAGAAAGCAGGTAGACTTGGCAGCTAATAGGAAATAGGTTGGCTATTTTCTGCCAACATGTGTCAGTTTTATCCAGAATATATTATTTGTGCTAGATTGACTTTTCTTTGGCAATGAAAATATTCTAAGCCACCTTCATTCATGATTAAGGGGTAAAACTCAAGATCATTTGTTTCGGATTTTCTGCCAAGAGAAATGTCAGGTATAGTGCTATCTATGGTTTCTGCACATAAGAGTAAGATTTTCTGATGATTGTAACCTGAACCAAAAAATAAAGTAATTCATTCAAGGCTCTGTCATAAACACTGGGGATATAGCAGTAAACTAGATGGATAGAAATATAACAAAGATTCTACCTTGGATGACTAAGAATGAAAAGAAAACATTCAATAAATGTTATGCTAAAAAATAAGAAGTCCTTAGGGGGAAAAATAAATAAATAAGTCTAAGAAGATCAGTAGGAACTGAAATTGGAGTTGAGATTGCAATACGTGCCAAGGGAACACTTAAATACAAGCTTAAAATAATAAAAAGATCTAACCTGTGGAGTTTTGAAGAAGAATGTCAAGACCTAGGGAACAAACAAAGGCAAAAGCCAGAATATACAAGGGACTGTTGAGGGGATGGTGAGACCATTTGGCTAGCAAAAAATGATTTGAATAGAATACTTGATAAGGAGATTTTAAAAAAGAGTGTGACTTCAGATTTGTACAACCTTCTAGACCACAACAAGAACTTTGGCTTTTGCTCTTAGTTTGGTGGAAGCTACTGGAAAGTTTGAGCAGAGAGAAAGAATGTGATTTGTATTTTACAGGCTCCCTCTATTGAAAAGCAATCAGGAGCAAAATCCTCTAAAAGGCCCATTAAGGATGTTCAGGTAAAAAAATGACAGGAGTTGGGACTGGCAGTAAGTAAAAGGTTGGAATATAGATAGATTCTGGATATGTTCTGAAAGTACAATTTTAACAAGTGTTGTTATGCAAAAAGGTAAGTTTAAAAATGACAGTTTTAACCTTTGCAACCAGAAGAATGGAGGCTACATTATGAGATAGAAAGACTGAGCAAATCAGGTTTGGGGTGAAATCAGGAACTCAGCTTCACAACTATGACAAATTCTAAACAAAATGGAAATATCAAGAAATTAATTTGATAAATCCTTCTGGAGTTCAAGGGAGTGGTCAAACCTTGTCATGTAGAATCTTGATTCATCAGTTTAAGGCCTTGAAATTGGATGAATATGTACAAAGAGAGGAGACCCAATGACAAGGTCCTAGAGCAACAGGTAAGAAAACCCAAGCAAATTTGAGTTGTAAAAAACAAGTGAAAAGACCATGGTCAATTACATTGATTACCATGGACCAATTGACCTCAATAAGAACTGAGAAAATGATCACTGGACCTAGCAATACAGGTTTAATTTGTGACCCTGTTAAAGGAAGCTGCCATAGAGCACCCGGAGGGAACCATCATGGGATTTGGATCGAAAGAGAATAAGAGAGGCTAATCAGAGTTAGTGTCTCCCTTTTAATGAGGTTTGCTCTAAAAGGTAAGAGAACAGTGGTGATAACAAAGGTTTAGCAGAAAGGAAAAGGATGGTAATGATGCAAGGAGAGGGAAGGGACAGAGCCCAAGTAATGTGGTTGAGTGAGTGACAGCGACGACTTGGAGTACACACAGTCCATTTACACCACAGCAGAGCACAGGTGCAGGGAGATGGGCAGATACATTCAGTTTTCCTCTGGTTGTTTTAATTTTTTCAGTGAAAGAGGAACTAACATCTTCCTTTGAGACTGAGGATAAACATTTAAGCAGACAACATAAATCCATCGGAGAGAGGGAGAAAACAGACTGGAGAAAGATGGGAGAACTATCAGTGTGCTTTATGTATCTACTTGAAGTCAGTAATCATAAATTTAATGTGAGACAAATTACTACATCTATTTGTTACTCTTTAACCATATTTATCTAACAAGGACAACCATATGGAAGGGCAGCTGGATTTAGTCTGAATTGCTTTTCCCCAAGGAAGAACAGGAAAAAAGTGAACTGAAGATAAATCACAGAGGTGAAGATAGATCACAGAACTTAATCTAGGCAACTAGTAGGAAGATGAATGAGGTAAAATGAAAGGGATGGATCAAAATGTTAAAGATTCCAGTAGGGTTGGCATAACACAGAGTGTCAGATGCTAGAGGAGTTGCTTTGGAAGGTGTGTTAGTCAGTTTCCCATCACTGTGATAAAATGCCTGAAGTAATAAACTTAAAGGATTAAAGATATATTTTAGTCATAGTTTCAGTCCATGATTGGTTGTCTCCATTACTTTAGGACTGGTGACATGGCAAAACATCATGGTGGGAGCAAGTGTTGGAGTCAAACTGCCATAGTTCATAGCTACCAGGAAGCAAAGAGAGAAAGAGGAAGAGACTGGGGTCACAATATTCTCTCAAGAACATGTCTCCAATAACCAAACTTACTTCCACTAAGCCCCACTTCTTAAAAGTTCAACCATCTCCCATGTAAACATTTAGAACATGGACTTTCGAGGACATTTCCCATCTAGACTATAACACATTGTTTGAAAGAGTCATTCTAGGGCAGAATATTTGAGATTTAGAGCATAGTCATGGTCTAACATGGTATAGGGTAAGGCCATAGGACTATATGGTTGAGGTTACATAAAAATTAAAGTGATTAGATAAGAGCAAATTAAGACACTGAATGGCCAAGACACTTTAATGTATTTTTTTTCTTATATGAAAAGTATTGAAGGAATTTTGTCAAAGATAGCTATAAAGATCCAGGGAACACATTACTATTTGTCTGGAAAGATATCTGTAGGTATGTAGGAATAGTGAGTGGTGGAGTTGGATTGTGTGTGTGTGTGTGTGTGTGTGTGTGTGTTTAATGGAAGGATATGGAAAAATCTAGGAAACAGGAATATTTATGCCTTCCCAGGTTCTGTAAGAAGATTTTGGAAATAAAATTAGATGGCACTTGAGATCTCTGCAGGATCCAATAAGTCTTCACAAGTGAGCCAGGATTCAATTAGTGCAGGCAGGGGGGAAGGAAAGAGAAGATTTGCAGATGACTGGTCTTGTCTTTACAAACATCTCTACTTCTACCATGATCAGAATAGGCGTGTGGGAAGAGAAGAAAAACGTGAGATATAAACAAACAAAGCAAGAAAAGCCATTCTTCTTCAGACATGGATACACAAAATATAAAGAACTTCCTTCTTCTGTATTTAACTATATTTCTCATAAAGTTCAAGTTTCCATTAGCAAACTATTTAATCTGCATTATCTAATTGAATTTTCTTTTGCAATCCTAAATCAATTTCTCAAGCAATTTTCACATTCAAATTTGGTGATAGGATTAAGATGTATTCAGATCTACAACAAGAGTAGCCAAGAAATTTAGTGACCAATGTCAAACTTGAAGTGAACATGGGGATTGGTCATAAAGAAAAAAAGCTTAGTGAAGCATTAGCAATAATTTCCAATTCTGGTAAAGACTAATGACTAAAAACCATGGTGAAAACAAACAAGTTACTGAAATATAGAAGAGGATTTTTACTAAATGCATTTCTTTCATCAACAGATTATTTTATAACAAAACAGTTTATTTGTCTTTCTACAGAGCTTTAAACTTACATTTCCACTTAGTGTATTTTTAGGAATTGCTTTCTTTGTTGTTTTGTTTTGATATTTTGAGATAAGATCTTATCATTTAGTTCAGGCTAGTCTCATGAAAGTCTACCTGTGCTTAAATAATGCATTCTCCTTAACATTAGATTATAGTTAGCACAGGTTCTTACACAAGGACAGTTGAAAAATTTAAAAGTTTACAAAAGCAGTAACAAGTATTGTTCAAATTTTGAGTGTATAAGAACCTTTTTTTGATAACTTCAGTTAAGTCAGTGGTAGGTTTAGATAGATATATTATGCACATGCAATATCTGTGTCTTTATATACATCTGATATTATGTTTTTGGCACAGAAAGACTGCCATTATTATACTACTAAATTACAGTTTTAGTTTTCAAACAAATCCTCAGTGAAGTAAAATAGTGTATAAAGCAGAAAAGTTGAGAGTTTCCTCTGATGGAAAGAATGCCACTGAGATCCATGATGGTTACCTCTTCCAGGTAGAGATGCATATTCCCAGAATCTAGAGAAGATTCCAAAGAATAGCTGGTCTTCTTCCTCATCTGAATGTACCAGTGCCTTGAAAGGCACTTTCTACTAAGACATCAAGGAACAATTCTCTTCTTCAGCCTTCTAAATTTCAGTACCCATTGTTCTAGGGGAAAATTCTTAAAACTCTACTTGATTTTTCACTCAAAAAGCATACCAAAAAGCAGATGAGGAAAGTCAATATTATTGTCAAATACCTGTGAATTGACTCTAACTTGTCAGCAAGTACAGATTTTGGCACTTCAAGTAGCATTTTACCTCCAGATACCAAAATAGGTATTTGTTTCCTGTTGTGGCTATAAAAAATTACCATGACACAAATTTATTATATTACAGTTCTGTTGATTAGAAGTCTGAAACAGATCCTATCAGAATAAAAAATATCAGTAGGCTGCATTATTTTCTGGGGGCTCTAGAGAATCATGCATTTCCTTGCCTTTTTCAGTTTCTTGAGGCTGCTTTTATTCCTTTGGTCATGACTGCTTCTTTCTCCATCATCAAACCAGCAATATGGCATCTCTTTCCTGCTTCCATGTCAGCTTCCTTTCCTTTCCTCTCTTTTTCTCTCCTCTCTTGTCTTTCTCCCCCTCCCACTTAGTATGAAGATTCCCTACCTTTAAGGACTCATGTGATTACATTGAATACATGATGGAGACAATCCAAAGTAGTTGTCCCCATCTCAACACTTAACATCCTCAACTGTGAAAATTCTTTTTCCACGCAAAGTAACACATTCTTAGGTACAAGGGATTGGGATGTGTACTTATTTGGGGGGAATCATTATCCTACCTATCCCATTATTGGCAGTCTATTCGCTGAAAGCAAATTTTCAAGAATCAACACGTTGAGAAAATGTGATTGAGAAATTTAACCTTAATGTATTAATGTAGTTTAAGGGAATTATTTCTCAGACAACTACACTATTTAATTTTTAACTAATTCAGGCATCTTAAAGTGCTCAAATCAGGGCAACAAAATAATAGATAGATAGATAGATATGAATAAATTCTTTGAATAAAAATAAATCCAATGTTGCTATGATATATAAATTCATATATATATACATATATATACATATATATCAAGAATTGTAACTCTATGATTGTTTTATTTATTTGTTTTTATCAATATGATAAGGCCTCTGATTCTATATCCTGCTTGCATTAAATATAAAATAAGAGCCAGTAATTTTCCAAAGACTGCACTAAAAACTGTAGTAAAATATGATTTAGGACATTTGCATCCTAAGCCAATTTCCATAATTTGCTTGCTTTATGAGTTTTGGTAATCCATTTAATCAAGACTCTATTTTAAGCTCCTTGAGAATAAAGACCATTTGTTTATATTGGGCTTATTAGAACCTATGAAAGTTTTAATACAGATAACAAAAAGAAAGGTTATAGAATTGAATTCACCTTTTGAGTCTTTCTCCCTGTAAATTGGAAAAGTAAACTCAAGAATTGCCAAAGTTAAGTCTTAGTGAAAAACTTAACTTGGACTGCTTTCTTCCAGCCCCTCCATCATAGGAGTCTCTGCTTTCCTTTCCTAATATAAACTTCTGTCACTTTGCACCTCAAAAAAAAAAAAGATTTAGACATAATGTTAGTTTAAAAAAAAAAGTGAAAAAATATAGTTAGATTTTCAAAGGCCTACATTTCCCATACTCCTTTGCAAAGTATGACCACATGACTAGATCTTTCCGCTGGGATGTGAACCAGAAAGTCCTATCCAATTTCATGCTTGGCTGCTTTATCTTATTCTTCCAATTGGATTCATTTTGCTACCAATACTCTGGCAAACGATACAGGTACAAGACAAATTTGCAAACCAAGATGTGGAGGGAAGTTGCTTACCAATTGGCAACATCTATCTTGGAGAAAAAAATGTAAACTTATAAAATATTTGAAACATGAACTTGAAAGTCTATTGGTTATGACAGTTTCCTTACCCTAATTAATACAATAATTATAGAAACTGGTATTGTATTTAACTCTTTATTCACATAGTGGAAATATTATTATGATTCTTTAATGTGTCCTGATATATCTCAGGAGATAAGACGTAAATCATTAAATTTTTATGCTACTTTTAAAGTTTAATGTTTTACTTTTGTAAGTGGATAAGTTTGCATTAATTCCTCCTCTTTTTACTGTAACAATTCACTATTGACTACCTAAACTTGCCAAGCACTGTGCAGTATGTGAAATATGAAATAATTAATTCATGTAATAAGTACTTATTGAGTCTCTATATTATCATTCTATGCTACTCATATTTGCTATTCATTTTTTGAATATCTGTATCTTCTCCAAATCTATACATTAAATCATATTACCAAGTGAGAAAGTATATCCAAGTGGGGCCTCTGAGTGGTGATTAGGCCATAAAATGAAGCCCTCATGAAAGGGATTAGTGCCCTCCTGAAAGAGGCTCCAGTGAGTTCCCTCCCCCTTCCACCATTAAAACAGTAAAATGGCCATCTGTATACCACAAAGTAGGTGGTCACATGGCACTGAGTTACTTTAATGAACTTTCCAGCCTTCAGAACTGCAAGAAATAATGCGTATTATTTATAAGCCACCTAGTATAAAGTAGTTTGACATAGCAGCCCAACTGGATTAAGACAATAACCATGAAGGTTTAGCAGAATCCTTTAAAACTATTTAGAAAATTTGATGGATCCGTAAATCTGTTAAGGAGAATACAAAGTTGATAAATTCCAACATGATGACCAGTGGCTCATATCCATGCATAATTCACTCATGCTGAATGTGAGTAGGAACCAAGAAAAATGGTAGCTGTTACTTTCAGGATTATGGAAATTTATGTGGCAAAGATGAAGAGACATTGAATATGCAATTAATGTCCCTAAGGAGTTGACTTTAGTTTAATTAAAGGGAACATAATCCTGGAGGAGCTTAATAGATAAGCCATTTAAAGGAAACTTGAAACAGTAGGGACACAAGACTATAATAAATGTATATTGTTTAATGTCAGTATGTTTGCAATAAGTTGGTGTTCTGCAATTTGTGTTATGAAGCTAAAACAGATCTTGGTACTGAAAGCAGAGTGTTACTTTCACAAATATACATAAAATGCATGAACAATTTTGGAACATCCAAGGTGTTGGAGGCCAGAAATGTTTTTGTTTTTGTTTTGAGTTTTCTTTTTTAGTGGTACTTGGGTTTGAACCCAAGTATTCTCACTTGCTAGGGAGACTCTCTGCTGCTTGAGACATGCCTCTAGCCCATTTTACTCTGGTTTATTTTTGAGTCAGGGTCTCACCTTTTGCCCAAGCTTGCTACCACAAGAACCATAAAATAGGAGGATCACAGTCCAGGCAAGTTTGGATATGATTTATAGTTTCTCCAAAAGTGAGGGTTCTTAAGAATCTTAAAATGGACTTAGCAAGATGACAGATTGCTTACAACCTCTACATTATTTCACAAACCTGAAAGAAGGGGTAAGCTGAGCACCCTGGAGGACATGTATGAAGTTCCACAGCCTGTGAATAGCAGAGTGCTGTTCAAACCCACAAAGAGAGAAGCAACAAAGTACATGAAGAAATGGTTTGAACTCTCTCCAGTTATGGAGCTGAGTGTCAGCTCCCCAGGGGGAGGACAAGGGGAGGCTGTAATCTTCAACCCAATAACTATGGGGAAAGGCTGGTGCCCAAACAAGAAATGTACCCAGTACATGACTAATGAGGAAGGCTGCTGGGACCCAATGAGTAGAAGTGGAAGTAGACAGAGGTCACAGGGATCATGGATTCACATGGTGTGTCTTTGAACAAAGATGCTCCCTGGAGCCCATGTGTATGGTAGCACTCATAGTGAGGCTGAGAAGGTCAGGCACATCATGAACCCACCAAAGAAAAGCTTTTGGGGACCAGTAAGTCAAAGCATTGGCTCATAGAGGTCCCAGGGAATGTGGCACAGTGTGCTGCTTCTAAGAAGTTGCTTAATGTGCAGTGGCAGCACTAGCAAGAATGGTGGCCACAACAACAGCAAACAATACTTCAGCTCTACTGCAGAGAATGTGTTTGTGCATAACAACAGACTGTAAGTATTGGGGAGCTTGAGAGAGGGGAAAGCTGAAAGTGGAAGTGGTGTGAGACTGGCATGTTGACAGTACAAACTCCAGAGATCATACTTAAATCTTCAAACACCACCCCCACAACTGACTCTCCACCCTCACTGGAGAAGGAACACAGACTGTCAACTGACACCATTCCCGAGGCAGGTGTCCTATTAGACTGCCATCTAGTGGACTGAAAGGCTCAGAGACACAAGGAAGAAAATGAGTTGCTCAGAAGAGCACTAGAAAATTCACAATTTTTACATAAAAGTTGTGTTCATTTGATTTCTGTTAAGCCTGTGATGCAGATTTTTTAATTTATTTGTGTCTTCTTTTTCTGTATACGACAACAGCAGTTTTGCATTGTTGCTCCCCAAATTTTCTCTTTAGTTCTACCTTCCCCCTTCCTCCTCTCTGTAGTCATCATGTGAGAGCCCCACAACCAGATTTTAGTTTATAATCTTAAACCACTTCTTCTCCCTTTTTTTACCCCCCTGCCCAATTTATACTTTCCACAAGTCAACGACAAGAACCACTTGGTCCTGGTCTTCCAGGACCATGAAGACCCATCTTTGCTCCAATAGAAACCTTAAGATACTGGAACAGTAGCTATAATTAATCATCATTAAGGATTATTACAATTTCAAGGCTGCAACTCAACAACCATGTAGCTTTAGCAGTTAAGCCTCCATTCCCTATGGAAAAGGAGGCTGTAGGGTTGACCATTGAACCACTACCATCCTCTCTAGAGACAAGAAAGCACACCAGAGCTCAATCATCACCCAGTCCTGTATAATCTCTCAGAAAATCCCAAATAAAGGACACAGGGAATTGAAACCTTCAACCAAGAATGTCCCAAATGCATAAACCTTAAAGATGAAATATGAAGCAACAAGTCAACAGTTCTCCCTTAAAAGTCAACTTCACTAAAGACCTAAGTAATAGTGAAGAGGAGCAAATATCAATTATTGAATGAAAAAAAACAGCAACAAAGATAACCAATGAGCTCAAAGAAGAAACACATAAGTTAGTGACTGAACTCAAAGAGGACATGTATAAACAAGTAACTGAACTCAAAGAGAATTTAAACAAACAGATGAAGGAAATAAGTAAGACAATGCAGGATGTGAAAGAGGAAATCAATAAAGGTATCAAAATCCTAAAAAAATAACCAATTTAAAATGCATAGTGCAATATTCCAAATAAAAACCTCAATTGTGTGGAGCAAGCTGAAAATAGAGTATCAGAAACAGAAGACAAGGTAGAGGAATTACATCAAGCCATTAAAGACCATGAGAAAAAAATACTAAGAAAATCTGAACAGAACATTTAAGACACCATCAAGAGACCAAATATATGAATCATAGGTATAGAAGTAGAAGAGGAACAAACTAAAGACATAGCTACCTTATTCAATAACATAATAGCTGGAAACTCCCCCAGTCTTGAGAATGGGAGGGACATCCAGGTATAGGAGGCTTACAGAACACCAAATTATCAGGACCAGAAAAGAAACATACCCAGACATTTTATAATCAAAATGCTCAATATACAGAAGAAAGAAAGAATGGTGAAAGCTGCAAAAGAGAAATGACCAATCACATGTAAAGACAAACCTATTAGAATGACAGCAGATTTCTCAATGCAAACTCTAAATGCAAGGAGACATGGAAAGGTATATTTCAGGCCCTAAAAGAAAATGACTATCAATCTAAACTAGTCTATCCAGCAGAAAAAAACCTTCTTAATTGAAAAACAAATGAAAACCTTCCACAACAAACAAAAACTAAGGAATTCATGACCATCAAATACTCAGAAAATACTTAAAGGAATCCTGCACAATGAAGAAATTAGAATGAAAAAAAGGCCTCTAATCAAGCTGAATAGCAAACAAGGAAGAGGAGGAAAGGAAACCTCTGGAAAAAATGACTAGAAACACTGCACACCTCTAAATATTTACACAGAATTTTAGTGGCCTCAGTGTTCCAATCAACAGATATAGAATAACAAGTTGAATTAAAAATTAGGACTCAACCATTTGTTTTCTCACTGAGAAAAACAAACATTGGCTGAGAGTGAAAGGGTAGAAAAGATTTTCCGAGCAAATGGACCCCCCATACAGGCAGTAGTAGCCATACTTATATCTGACAAAATAGACTTCAGACTAAGATCAATCAAAGGAGACAATGAAGATCACTTCATAATAATAAAAGAAACAATTCATCAAGAGAAAATAACAATTCATGACATATACATGCTAAACATCAATACACCCAAGTATCCTAAAAAGTCACTACTGGATTAAAAGCACATATGGAGCCTAGTAGAGTGGCTCAAGTGGTAGAGTGCCTATCTGGCAAGTATGAGGTTCTGTGCTCCAGCTCCATTACTACCAAAATAAATAAATAAGTAAATAGATAGATAGATAGATAAACGCACAGATAGTCTCTAATACAGTAATAGTGGGAGATTTCAATACCCACTGTCACCAACAGGTAGGTCACCCAAACAAACAAAAAAATCAACAAAGAAATACTAGAATCAATAAACACTTTAGACCAAATGTACCTAGTAGACATCTACAGAGTATTACATTCAACCCAAATCAACCTAGTAAACATCTACAGAGTATTTCCTTTAACCATCAAGCAAAACAAATACTTCCTCAGGAGCTCCTGGAACTTTCTATTTTTTTATTGTTGTACAGAGTAGGGATACATCATGGCATTTACCAAAGTTCTTGCAATATATCAAATACAGCATACTTGAATTCACCCTTACACCATTCTCTTTATCCCCCTCCTTCCATTCCTGGATCAGGTATCATTTTTTTATTTACATACATGTGTACATAGTATTTGCACTATATTCACCCTTCTACACCCTTTCTGCAAATCTTCTTGGCTACCACTGGTACCACGCACCCACACCTACCCTATAGGACTTGTTCTGCTCTGAAGTTCTCCAGTTTTGTAAAAGAAAAAAAAACAACAATTTTGTTTGTTTAAGATAGCAACACAGGGAGTTTCCTTGTGACATTTCCATGTGTATATATTTTATAACCTAAATTGTTTCATCTCTTCTATTTTTCTTCTTTTTACCTTGGTCTCCTTCTTATAGTGAGTTCAATAGGTCTAAAAATTCTATTTTCATTCTTATATAGAAAGTACATCAACCATATTCACCTTTTTAAATTTCTTCTTTTACCCTTCCCCTCTCATGTGACTTTCCCTTAGTGTGACATGGTTTTTTTATTATATTGTCATATTTGTATTATGTCTATATTCCACAGATGAGAGAAAACATGTGGCTTTTGGTCTTCTGAACCTGGCTGATTTCACTTAAGTTGATGTTCTGGAACTTTCTTCAAAATAGGTCATATTCTAGAACACAAAGCAAGTCTTAACAAATTAAGAAAGTTGAAATGACCCCTTGTATCATAAATCACAGTGAAATAAAACCAGAAATCAACAATAAAAGAAACTACAGAAAATATTCAAACACATAAATGCTAAATAACAGCCTGTTGAATGACCAGTCATTCACTCAACACTCTGTTGAATGAATGGTCATTGACTAAATAAGGGGAGAAATCAAAAAGTCCAGATGAAAGGAATCTAATGAATCCCATGAAAATGAAAACATGGCCTACCAGGACCTGTGTGACATAGCAAAGGCTGTGTTAGGGGGAAAGTTTATATTTATGAGAGCCTACCTTAAAAAAATTTAAAAAACAGAGCAAGATCTCATATAAACAGTCTATGATACACCTTAAGCTTTAAGAAAAACAAGAACAGGCCAAATCCAAAACTAGCAGACAGAAAATAAAGATCATTATTTATTTAAATAATAAAAGTGCTCAAGACCAATGAAATTTACACACACAAAAAAATAAAAAGAATCAATGAAATAAAAAATCATTTCATCAAAAAGATTAATAAGATCAATAAACAGCCAATCTGTCTAGACAGTAGAGGGAAAAGACCAAAATTAATAAAATTAAAGATGAAAATGGCGATGTAACCACAAATCCTAATGAAATTCAGAAGATTATTAGGCATACTTTTAATACTTACATTCAAGTAAACTGGAAAATCTAGAGCAAATGGAAAAAATTTTAGATGCACTTAACCAATTGAAATTGAACCAAGAAGATACTAACCACCTAAATAGTTCTATAACAAGTAATGAGATTGAAGCAGTAATAAAGAGTCTCCCCCAACAAAGAAGAGACCAGGAACAGATGGATTCTACCAGACCGTTAAGGAAGAACTAATAGCAATATTCCTCAAACTTTTCCAGGAAATAGGAAGGAAATACTGGCTATGAAGCCAGTATTGTACTCATTCCAAAACCCAACAAGCATGCAACAAAAAAAGTGAATTGTAGGGTTAGCAGAGTGGTTCAAGTTATAAGAGTACCTGCTTAACAAACGTGACGCTGTGAGTTCAAACATCAGTTCTGCCCTTCGCCCCCAAAAAAATCACAGACCAGTATCTTTAATGAATACAGATGCAAAAATTCTCAACAAAATACTAGCAAACTCACATCAATAACACATCAAAAATGTCATACACCATGATCAAGTTGGTTTCATTCTAGGGATGCAAAGATTGTTCAACACATGCAAATCAATAAATCTAATACAACATATAAGCAGAAGCAAAGACAAAAATCACATGATTATCTTAATAGATGCAGAAAAAGTCTTTGATAAAATTCAGCATCCTTTTATGATAAAAACACTGAAGAACTAGGAATAGAAGGAAAATACTTTAACATAATTAAGGCTATGTATGACAAAACTATAGCCAACATTATGCTAAATGGGGAAAAACTGAAACCATTTCTGCTAAAGTCAGGAAAAAGACAAAGATGACCAATTTATCTATTCTTCATTTTGGAAGTCCTAGCGAGAGCAATAAGACAGGAGCAAGAAATAAAAGGGATTCAAACAGGGATGAAAGAAATCCAACCATATTATTTGTATATAATATGATCTTATACCTAAGAGACCATAAAAACTTCACTGAACTCTTTGAAATCATAAACACTTTTGGGAAAGTAGCAGGATACAAAATTAATATACAAAAATCAGTAGCTTTTCTATATACCAGCAATTAACAGAGTTAGAAAGAAAACAGCAAAACAATCTTATTTATAATAGACACAAAAAAATAAAATACCTAGGAACAAATATAATGAAGGAAATAAGAAAATGTTTTCAATGAAAAATATAAAATCACTGAAGAAAAAAATTGAAGAACACAGCAGAAAATGGAAAGTTCTCAAATGCCCATGCATCAGCAGAAACAATACTCTGAAAATAACTATACTATCAAAAGCAATCTACATATTCAATGCAGTTCCACTCAAAATTCCAAAGACATTCTTCGCAGAGATAGAAAAATCTATCATAAAGTTCATATGGAAACACAAAAAACCTTGAATAGCCAAAGTAGTTCTGAGCAAAATGTTCAATGCTAGAGGTATCATAATACCTGACTTCAAACTACACTACATAGCTGTAACACCCAAAACAGCATGGTATAAGCACAAAAACAGACAGAAAAACCAACAGAACAGTTAGAATATCCAAACATAAATCCCTACAGCTATCCATCTGATTTTTTCTTGCAGTACTGAGGCTTGAACTCAAGGTGTACACCATGAGCCACTTCACTAGCCCTATTTTTGTTAAGGGTTTTTTGAGACAGTCTCTTTTTTTTTTTATTTTTTCATTTTTCTTTTATTATTCATATGTGCATACAAGGCTTGGTTCATTTCTCCCCCCTGCCTCCACCCCCTCCCTTACCACCCCCTCCCCCCCTTCCCTCCCCTCAATACCCAGAAGAAACTATTTTGCCCTTATTTCTAATTTTGTTGTAGAGAGAGTATAGGCAATAATAGGAAGGACCAAGGGTTTTTGCTGGTTGAGATAAGGATAGCTATACAGGGCATTGAGTCACATTGATTTCCTGTGTGTGGGTGCAATTCCCATCAAAATTCCAATGACATTCATTAAAGAGATTGAAAAATCTACTGTTAAATTTATATGGAAACACAAGAGGCCACGAATAGCCAAGGCAATACTCAGTCAAAAGAACAATGCGGGAAGTATCACAATACCTGACTTCAAACTATATTACAAAGCAATAACAATAAAAACAGCATGGTACTGGCACAAAAACAGACATGAAGACCAGTGGAACAGAATAGAAGACCCAGATATGAAGCCACACAAGTATAAGCAACTTATCTTTGACAAAGGAGCTAAAAATATACAATGGAGAAATAGCAGCCTCTTCAACAAAAACTGCTGGGAAAACTGGTTAGCAGTCTGCAAAAAACTGAAGCTAGATCCATGTATATCACCCTATACCAAGATTAACTCAAAATGGATCAAGGATCTTAATATCAGACCCCAAACTCTTAAGTTGATACAAGAAAGAGTAGGAAATACTCTGGAGTTAGTAGGTATAGGTAAGAACTTTCTCAATGAAACCCCAGCAGCACAGTAACTAAGAGATAGCATAGATAAATGGGACCTCATAAAACTAAAAAGCTTTTGTTCATCAAAAGAAATGGTCTCTAAACTGAAGAGACAGAGTCTCTTAAGCTATTTGCCCGGGTTGGCTTTGAACTGCAATCCTCCTGATCTCTGCCTCCCAAGCAGCTAGGATTACAGGCATGAGCCACCAGTGCTCAGCTCTAACCATCTGATTTTTGACTAAGGAGGCCAAAACACATCGTGGAGAAAAGACAGTCTCTTCAACAAATGTTGTTGGGAAAACTGAATATCCACATGTAAAAGATTGAAACCAGATCCCTGTATTTCACCTTGTACCAATATCAACTCAAAGTGAATCACAGACCTTAATATAAGGCCTAAAACTTTCAAATAACTACAGGAAGTAGTAAGAAATACATTGGAACATATAGGCATAGGCAATGACTTCATAAATAGAAGTCCAATGGCTCAGCATTTAAGAGAAAGAATGGACAAATGGGGCTGCATCAAACTAAAAAGCTTCTGTACAGCAAAGGGAAAAGTCACTAGGTCTAAGAAATGAGAATGAGAAAAATCTTGTCCAGCTATTCATGTGATAAGGGACTAATAACCAGAATCTATGGGGAGTTCAAAAAATTAAACTCCCAAAGAATCAACAACCCAATGAAGAAATGGGCACATGAATTGAATAGGCAATTTTCAAAGGACGAGTTACAAATGGTCAATAAATACATGAAGAAATAGTCAACTTCCCTGACCATAAAAGAAATGCAAACCAAAACTCACCTCAGTTAGAATGGCTATCTTCAAGAACACAAATAATTGGCAAGGATGTGGCAATATAGGGACCCTTATGCACTATTGGTGGGAATGTAAATTAATACAACCATTATAGAAGACACTGTGGAGATTCCTCAAAAGTTAAAAAGGAACTATCAATGTCCCAGTGATACTACTTCTGGGACATCCCCAAAGAAATGTAAGTCAGGTTACAATAGAGACACTTGCACCCTGATGTTTATTTCAGCACTGTTCACAATAGCCAAGCTATAGAAACAGCCTACATTCCCTAAACTGATGAATGAATTTAAAAAATATGATACATATGTATATGTATATATATATGTTCACTGTGGAGTTTTATTAAGCATTAAAGAAGAATTAAATTATACCTTCTGGAATAAATGGATGGAATTGGAGGACATCGTGTTAAGTAAAGTAAGTCAGATTCAGAAAGGCAAAGGTTATGTGTTTTCTTCCACAGATATTGAAGATAAATCCAAAAGATAAATGCATATAAAAAACAAATGTGATCATATACATAGTTATATGTAGGACATGTTTGTATTAGTGGAACTACTCTTTAGAACTCAGGGGAAGAGGGAAAGGAAAAGAATAATGGAGTGTCAACAGTATCGAAATATATTGCACCTATGCAGGTAGATAACAAAATGATATGTACTGAAAGCTGTTGAATAATAGGAGGTAAGAGAGAAAGATTAAGGTAGAGTAATACAGGGGGTTGAACTGATCAAAGAACAGTATATTTACAGCTGAAAGACATTGAGCAACCCCTTTGAACACTAAGTCTAGAATTGGAAATGAAGGATAGGACTGTGAAATAGGTAATCTGCATGTTTGTGGGGGTACTTCTGGGAGGGGAAAGGTGAACAGAGGAGAGGAATGTGAGGGAATATGGTTGATGGGCTTCATACACATGTATGAAATAGATTAATAAAACCTTTTATATTGTTTTAATTTGGATGGGGTAGGAATTGATAGGGAAATGGTGGGGGTGACCTAATCAGTGTACAATGTAAGACTATCCAGAATTGTCTCAATGAATTACTCTGTACAATGAATATATGCTAATAAAATGAAAATAAAAAGAATCTTAAAGGTATTGTCCCTCAACCGCTCTAGCAGTAGGCCAAGACAGAGAAAGGGTTAGGTCAAAAACATCCATGAAATAGTTTCTGCTAATGGAGTAAATACTCATGAAAACTAATTAAAACTTAATTAATTGATAAAATTATTTCAACAGGAGCATTGTTGGCTTGAATTCAAGAGGGACAGGGAGTATGTAATGTAAAAGAGCTAATTCTAAATTCTGTTGATAGAAAGCAGACTAATTAAACTCCTTACCTGCAAATACATGCCATATTTTGAAAAGGGTGATGTAGATAGTAGACCCAAGAATGCAAAAGGTAGAATCAAGCTGAATCAAACCAGGTCTTGAAGCCCAATCAAAGAAACCCAGTGTGTGCTGGGTTTTAGAACTGTTATGGACCAGTGACTTTATAGTTCCCATGTTTTTAACTGGAATGTCTGTAGCTGTCATCTTCTATGATGTTTGCACTGTTGTGTGCTAGTGTTGGAGAAAGATAAATTGCCACATTAATGTCATAGGTTCACAGAGGGACAGGATTTGAGCCACAGGAGCTGTATTTAGTGCGTTGTATGGAAAACTCAGTTTTACATAATTGATGCTATTCACATGATGGTATTTTTGATTTTAAGATAATATGGTTTAAAGGAGATTTTGAATTTTTAGCTGATGGTACAATATGATGAAACTTTTGGAAAAACTTCAAAAGGGAGGCTATATTTTACATTGTGGAGGAACATGAAACATCAGGGTCCAGCTTACAGAATGTGGTAGGCTGATCGCAAATGGTTACATAATATATCATTGTAATCATATTATTTTTTTTAATATTTTTATTAGCATATATAAATTGTACAAAGGGATTCCGTTGTTATATTTCCATAACAAATACAATGTGCCCTTACAACTTCACTTCTTCTCCTCCTCACCGCCACACTTTTTAAAACAATTGAAATAGATTTCATTATTGTACATTCATAACCCCTTCCAGTGGTATCCACTTCCCAACAGAACCTATTTTGCATTCATGTCATTCATTTTTAAGGACTAGATTCTACATTTGGGAAACAACATCTGATATTTGTCTTTCTCAGCCTGGTTTATTTTGCTTAACATAATGATCTCTAGTTTCATCACTTTTCCTGCAGATGATATAATTTCATTCTTTTTTACAACTAAATAATCCACTGTTGTGTATATATACACCACATTTACTTTACCATTAATCACGTGGGCATCTAGGGTGAGTCTATATTTTGACCATTGTGAATAGTGTACTGTAAATATGGGTGTTCAGGTATCCTATTTGGTGACTTATACTCCTTCAATACATGCTCAGGAGTGGCATAGCAAGATCATATGTAGTTCTCTCTTTAGTTTGTGAGGAATCTCCACACTGATTTCCATAGAGGCTGCACTTATTTACATTTCCAGGAATACTGTGTAAGTATTTCTTTTTCCCTCCATCCTCACCAGCATTTGTTGTTTGTTTTCTTGCCGTACACAGTCTGACTGCGATGAGATGGAATCTCAATGATATTTTGATGTTTTGCATTTCTTTTATGGCTAAGGTTATTTCTCCATGAATTTGTTAGCCATTTTGACTCCTTATTTAGAAAACTGTTCATTTGTCCTTTTATTAATTGGATTGTTTATTCTTCTAATATTTGGAGCTCTCTATATATTTTGAATATTCATCTTTTATCTGATGAAAAACTGACAAAGATTTTCTCCTGTACTGAAGATTTTTTTTTACTCTGGCAATTGGTTTTTTGTTTGTTTGTTTGTATGTTGCTGTGAAGAAGCTTTTTAATTTGATGCAATTCCAGTTTTCAATATTTTTCTTATTTTCTGAGCTATTGAGGTTCTATTCAGAAATATGTTACCTATATGTATATCTTCTAGGTTTTTTCCTATATTTTTATTCTAGCAGTTTCAAACTTTCTGGTCTTACAATAAGGTCTTAAGATCTTTGATCCATTTAGAATTGATTTTTATATAGGGTGATAGATAGGGGAGTCTATATTCAGTCTTCTACCTGTGGATATCCACATGTATCCCAACACCATTTGTTGAGGAGACTATATTATCTCCAACACAGGTTTTTGGTGCCTTTGCAAAAAATCAGGTGGCTGTAGCTTTGTGTGGTTATTTTTGGATCTTCCATTCTATTCCATTGATCAACATGTCTGTTTAGTTGTCTTCTAGTATAGTAGGCATTGTATTAGTCTCATAATCTGAAGGTCCTGAATTCAAATAACGTTTTTTAAATGACCAAACTAGAAATGGAAGACAGATGGCTTGTACTGATGCCAATACTCTTGTTTGTTATCATATCATGGTTTTGCAAAATGACGTCACTGGAGAAAGTAGGTAATAGTACACAAATTCTTTACTATTTCTGAAAACTTTATGTCAGTATATAATTGTGTCAGTAAAAACCTCAATAAAAACTTGCTTAAGACAAAGTATCTTGGATGCAAAGCTTACTCAAAAGCTTGAATATATATCCAAAGATTTAACTGTACCTGAGAGGAATTAGGTCTCAACAGAGGATGGGGCTTAACAGTGGGCATCTAAAAGAGAAGTCCAGACAGTGCGGTCAGCAGCACTGATTTGTTCATGGTGAGATGTGTGCCCCATGAAGGGATCTTTAATAAGACAGGTGCAGTTTTCCAAGTAGCAGATCAAATAGTTGGGCTATTTGCAGAAAATTGTCAATAAAATTATGTCAATGTTCATTAAGGAGAGTACTGGTACCAGCTAGTAGAGCAGTCTGTCTCCTGATGGTGCTTACCATGTCCATGTCAGCTCTGTACACTGTTGCTGAAGATGAAAAGCTGTAGAGCCCGTGAAATCTTCAGGCTATATCCTGACTGAACCATCAATGGTGATTCATGCCCAGGCATTTAGGGCAAGTTCTGGGAATTCAGGGCTCCACTGAGCTGGTGACTTTGATTTAGGTAGTAGAATGAAAGATCATGTTTCTCCAGGAAAGGAAGCTGTCACAATTTCATGCAGAGGTGAGATGCTGCTGAGATCAACTCCCTGTTTTCTTGAATGTTCCATTTTCATTTTCCAGATTCAAGTGCAATCTGTTAGGTCATTTCCATCTTGTTAGCTGTACAGTCTGAGTTGACCTTTTCTAAAGCATAGCTGTCAAGTCACAGTTGCACACTCTCCCTGGGTCAGTTCAACAACAGCTGGAAAAGAGCTACTTTTCAAAAGAGTGAGCACCTGGTGGTTGGGTCTGGCAGGCAAAGAGTCCAAATATCAAAGAAGCCTTTGGGCAGAGCCAGTCTCCCTTGCTTAGAGATTCCAATCAATAGCAGAGACCATAGCTCTAAAGCATCATGCAGGCTGTGGAGGTACAGAAGGGCCAAACTCTTCTCTATGTGTGACTCCTCACAATTGAGAGTATTCCTTTTGACTCAAGACAGATAAGTGCAAGCACATAGTGCATCAATTCCTGCTTTATACACAGATATAGAAATAACCACAAAATTGCTTTGAATTGTCCCAAAGGACTTAAACATCAAGGTCCTGAACTATAAATGCTTCCTAAGTGTCATTTGTTGAATGCAGACTCCCATGTCCCACAAGCACAAGTAGGGTGAGTTCTTATGTCAAATAAAACAATACAATTGCCAATCCTTTCTCTGCCCGAAGTTCTCCAGCATATGTGGATGATTATATATTTGCTGGACTCAGGAATGGAGAGACTTCAGAAACACCCGCAATCATTTTTCTTATAGAGAGTTAAGGAGGAATTAGGGCAGAGCAAAAGAAAGACACTGTTTGCTGTAAGCAAGGTGTATTTGCTTTCCTTTTGGGACACATCCATGTAATTAACCATTTGAGGATTAATGTCTTATCTTTTAATTAAGCTGGGTAAAATTCTTTCTAATGCATGGTTTTACCTATAGTGGCATAAATTTCCCTTCTTTAATGCACATGCAAGAGTGAGCATATGTGCAACTGTTGTTTGAAAAAGAGTCAGAACTTTCTGCTACCCCAGGAAAAACTAGCTATTTCAAGGTGATGCATTGGTAGATTGGTTAGATACCTAGATGAAGAACAAAAGAAACACTCAAGGCACCATTCAGTTGATTGTCTTCGAACCTAATTCTCAGCCTCCTAGCTGTAACTGCTTCTTCTCAAGTTACTCCTCAACAGGCAATACAATGGAGGTTGTATCAACTGGTTAATCAAATGATCAGATCTGTGTGTTTGCTGCTGAAGCCTATGAACTTCTCTCAACTCAGATTAATCATTCATGAGACCAACATGCTTCTTCTACCCAAAGGCAAGGTCTCCATCATCTCAGCCTCACTATAAAAATGTCCTGAACCATAAAGGATCAGATATTTGACAAGTAAAGAAGCTACCCTATCACAGGTTTATTGATACTGACAGAAACACAGTATTCTTGAATCAGAAACAAAGGACTTCATTCATTAATCCTGACACAGCACACATCTCTAGGATCAGAATATAGTGTCTGTGTTCCTGCACACACAGAGACCATGAGAGGGTCTCTGAGCTTAGGGAATCCAAAATTTTTACAATGGGATATAAGTGTGCCTCTCTCTTTGCTCTTATGTCAGAAATTATCTCTATCTTCCAAGATAATAAGTGAACCTGCCCTTTGTTCTGAAGAAAAACACTACCTCTAGTTTCCCATGATATCTTCTATTCAAATATCCTTGGAGTCAGTCTGGAACAAAGTGTTTCTGCTCACAAATAATGCAGAAATACAAACAGACAAATGTTCCCTAGTGCTTGGGTACCATTTTGGTGACACTACTGTCCTCTCTTTTCCAAGTTCATATGGGTCCTGGAAGACCTATTTCTGTGAATTTTCACAGGAATTCATTAAATGAGCTGTAGCTCTTATTTTGGACATGTATTTCTCTTGTGTGTCACTGTGTCCTACTAGAACTAGACACAGCTATCAATTTCTATTTGAAAAATTAAGCCTTTTTTGGCCTTCATTAGAATAAAGCATTTCATTTTCTTACTGATTTATCCAGCTATGCACAGTAATTCTTAGCTCAGGAACCAAACTCTCCTGATCTATATAGATGTAAAATGCCAGCATCTCACACCATCACAACCTGACCTCACAACTCTTTAATACCAGCTTTCCTGACTTACTATATGAAGATCTCACTGTTTGTCTTCATCAGTTTCATGTCTCTGCAATAGAAATAACCATGGCTGATAATTTGTAAAGAGGTGCATTCTGACTCATGGTTCTGGAGGCACTAAAGTCCTCACTGGCCTCTCTCAGTTTAAGGTGAGGCCCTCATGCCACTTCAACCCATGGCAGGCAAGCAACAGTTAACACAGTACAGTGAGAGGTTTCTCCCAGGGATTGCGAGGGGTGCAAATAACAGAAGTGACTTTATTTTAGGTAAGGGAGACCGGAAGGCATTTGAAAAAGTAAACATCTAAGGAGAAATGAGGAGCAGGCTCTTCAAAGATGTAAAACAACAGGTCTCTCACTAAGATAATAAAATGCAGCTGCCTTGTTTATCTTTTATAAGGAGACAGGGAAGCCTCTGTGAAAGCAAAAATCTAAAGAGACATGAGAAGCAGGCCCCTCAGAAAAGTAAAACAGGGAACCTCTCACCAAGATAACAAAGGTAGCTATAAAATGTAAATGGTAGGCCTCAAGACCAGGAAGAGCTGCCCAGCCCAGACCCTCCTGAAATGTCCAGTTCCATAAGGATGGGGTGACCAGGTGGTCAGGCTCAGCAAGAGGTCAACTAGATGACATTTATTCACAAATGTAGTTTCAAGATAGAAGAGGTGGACTAGCTAGGCAGAGCTCTATATCACTCCTAGATTACAATTATACTGCAGCTTAGCATTTTTCCCCAAACCCTCCCCTGTGTGTGGGAGCTTTACTATCCTTTCAATAAACTCTGCACTTGCTTTAACTGTTACCTCCTGGTCTAGAATCTTCAATCATCAACTTCACCCGGACACCCACAAGGGATTAACCATCCAGTATCAGGATGATGATGATCCCTTTCTGAGGGAGGCAAAGATACCATAACCTCTTAATACCATTATATTGGGGGCCAAGTCCCAACATGAATCATTGTTGGGATGATCTGAGATAGGGAACCAGAAGTAAAAGAGTCAAACTGCTGCACTTTTTACCATAACAGTGAAAACTGGCTGGCAGCTGCTTCTTGAGATAAGCAAGCAGAAAAACAAGAACCTGGGGTGGGAGTTGGGGGTGGGATAAAATGGAAGAAACCAGTCTAAGCAAACAGGGCAATGGTTTGACCCACAGCTGACCTCGAACCTCATTATAATCTATTAGCATAATAATATGTTGGGGGAAGGGTGTTATTACATTCTTGTAGGGCATTTTGAACATGTGCAAATTGGTACATGTCTGCCAAAAGCCACGTCTATTGAAGCTACTGTGCTATGGGGCAACCTGCTCTGCTTCTTTTCTGTAATAAACTTTCCTTTTTCCCTGGCTTCAGAACAAGTCTGTGTCTGATTTTTATCCTACACGAGATAAATGATGGCAGTTGACGTCAAAACGACATTCAAACCACAGCACTGTTCAGAGGGAATTTTTAATCCATACTTCACCCTTTTCATTTATTTTCAGCTTCTCATTTCTAATTTTTCTCTTCCCTAGTTCTGATATCTCAGGTAAAGGTCATTCGAGTTTAAATGGGATCAAAACCTTCCCACAAGGTGACTGTGCTTGATAGCACAGTTGCCACACCCTTATCTGGGGCTATGGAAACTGATAGCCCCAACATTCCCTTTCCATATAACCACATGTTCCTTTTGAATATGACAGTCTGCTTCAGATTTCTGGATTTGAGTTTGTTTCTCTTTTTCTGGTTTTATAATATTTGACTTATAGCTATATGTGACTTAGCATTTTTACTTATTTATTTTGTCATGATAGAAATAACACACAAAATGTATTTTTCTTAAACTCATAAAAAGACTATGAAAATAAACATATGGCATGATAACTATTTTATCATACATTACTCCAATTCCCATCCCTACATTTACCTTTTATTGCTTGAGTATAGCTATAACTATAAGTATAATTTAACAGATATGTGTAGTTTTTGACCTGCTTTGTCCTTCAGTTAATAGCATACCCTATGCTTGGAAAATTAACCACTGTTAAAAATATGTTTTCTAAGAGGCAAAGGGCTTTTGTTTCAAGTGAGTTCATTTTAAAGTATGTCTTCATGATAAGTCACTTAGCATATTATTCACACAATTCCAGTTACACTTTAACACTTCAAGTAACACTAAAATCCAGACAAGTAAAACACAGAAATGATGAGCTTTGCTTTAGTGCCTGTATCATCAAACACTGGGAGTTTATTGTGGCAGTAAAGAGAGTTTCTTCAGGGCAGGCATTGTGGAGCGTGAAGTCAATCCATTAAGCCCCAAGTGGGAGGAATGGGTCCCTTAAGACAAGCATGGGTACTGTGCTTTTCTCTGGTACTAATCACTTATATTTCCCTCCATGTACCAAGGGGGATGGGGACTTGTCATACACTTCTCTAATTTGCCTATACAAATGTAATTATCCCTTTGAATAAACCTTTCGGTTATGGAATTTAGAGTTGTTATTTGTTAATTTTATGAGGTAAATGAACTGTTATAAACCATTCCAAAGTATGGAAAGAATGTTGCTTGGACAAGCATACAAAAATGAGTTTTGGTTAAACCAGATTCATATCCTTGCCAGGAAACATAATGATGTTCAGCACCTGTGCTTAGGAAAAAAACATGTTCAAGAAAACTATTCACTTTCAGAATACTTATGACTATTTACAGTACTGTGAGGAAATAAAACTTCTCTGGATTTCTGTATTCTTGTCTCAGGAGCCTCCTGAGACCACAGTTGCATGCAGAAAAAGATAAAAAATGTTTGATTTACTTCCACCAAAAATATTTTCCTGTTCTCATACCATGAGAATTAGATCTGTACGTATTTTTTCTCATTAAAAGCTCTGATCTGAACAGAAAAGGCTATAAAACTTCCTTTACCTCACTAAGAGGGCCAATGGTTACAATCATGCTAGGTCCTCAGCCAGCCCTAAAGGTGCCCAGAAAATAGGTGCTCTACCTCTGGATACACATTTTCAAACAGAGAAAGTCCAGAGCTTGGAGATATCTCTAGGTCATAAAATGCAGAGATACCTGGGGTTATCAGCCCCCTGGAAAGAAATTATATTAAAGGATTAGGCAGAGATCCAGGACCCTTTCTATCCTGTCTCCAAAGGACAACTTGTCTCTCTCTCCTTTCAGAGTCATACTGGGACATTTGTTTTTCACTTATAATATAAATTAATGACATATTTTGTTCTCCCACATCTCTGACACTCAGTAATACCTGCTGTTGTAGGATTGAATGACTGACACTGATGGACTGTGACTTGAGAAAAGATAAAAGACTTACATATGTATAAATATCTATCTATAAATATATTTATAGATAGATATTTATAATTTAAGCCTGTCATAAATATCTACTTAGCTTTAATCCCCTCCATCTATCCTCTCTATCTATCCTGTCATTTTCACTGACATGCCCAGTGAAAATTGAATGCTGGAAGTTACTGCAAAATTATCCAGATATTAGAGAAATATTCTGTTTGCTTTGCTTTTGCCCAGCATTTTGAATTCCAAAGAAAAACATGCCTCTAAATGATAAAGCCATTAACTACTAAAGTCAGCTATACCAGGAAAAGATTGGTCATGAGACCACCTACTTAGCAATCTTTCTTTAGATTTAAAGAAGCCAGAACATCTGGTGACCTTCAGAGAACACCAGCATTAGCACCAAAGAAATGGACTACTGCAGGGTTAATGATTACTCTAGCACCCACCTCTGGAGCTAAACATGCAATTGATCAAATTTCTTATATAGGATGTTGCTTAGGCTGATAGTCTGGCCATTTCCTGTTCAACTAATGTTGAATTAAAGTTCTTTCTCAACCTCTGTCTTGTTCTCCACTAACTGATTTCCTTCAGGGGGAGAGATGAAGTCTTGGTTTCATAGCAGATAGACTAGAAGGGGTGTGTGTGCAACAACATTCTGGTATTCTACATCTTGACAGAGAGTTGAGGCTCCACAGGCACATTAATTTATCAGATCTTATCAAACACACTTCAAGATTTATGCATTTCAGTTTAAGTTTATTTCCAATTAAAAAAAACTAAGAAAAGAGACATATGTCTCATGTTATGCTTTCTTTTTTATTATTATTTGAAAACATAAAATACGGACCACAAATAAGGTAGTAAAAAAAAATGGAGAAAAAAATAAAACTTGTTCAGTCCAAAGAGAAATGGAGACAAAAATTTGAAATTCACATAAATGAAGTGAAAGATAGTCAGGAAACTCAAATGATGGAGAACAAAACAGAGAAAATGAGAGAGAGAGTTAGACACAGATGAAGAATGCAAAAAGATTGACTAGAAAGCAATAGTTATGAAATACAAAAAATATTCAATGTCCAGTGTATGCATTGTTCCTGATCCTAACTAAGCATAATTGAAAGAAACAAATACAACAGAAAAAGGCAAAATGTAAGATGACTTAAATAAACACACGTTCTTCCAGGAATAATTATATCAGAATAACCAATTCTGAGGCCTAAATCAATCAAGTTATTAAACTTCAAAAAGCAGTAAAGAATTTGTTGGTCAGTCAGGTCAATAAAGAAATATTACATAAGCAAATGAACAAAAAATAATCAGCATAGCTCAGTTATTTAGACTGAAAATTTTAATATAAGAAGATAATGTTCTAAATGAAAGAAAATAGGAACTTTTGTTTGATACTGTGAAATATATACTTGCTATTTGACATATTTTCAGGTAAAGTGCTCCTTAAAAAGTCCCTGGATTCTCTGGAGTAATAGCAATTTCTTTTATACACTAATGAGGTGACCAGTGACTGAAAAGACTAAGGCATGAATACAGGGCTATGACTTTGAGCTACACTCTCTATTTTCTAGGGAGAAAAAAAATAGATAAAGGTTGAGTTGATCGCAATGGCCTACATGCCTGTGACAGAGCTTGGATGAGCTTCTGCATAACTGAGCAGATGAAGGCTGACACATCCAGAGAGGACATCAATGTTCCCACCCTTTTCCCTATTCCTTTCCATCTGCCCTTTGATTCTGCAGCTTGTGAACTGATTCCATTTGGCTGCTCATCTGTGTTTTCATAATGAACTCGTAAAAATAAGTAGTTTTCCCTGTGTTATCTGAGCCACTCTACCAAATGATCTGATCCTCGTATCACAGGATCCCCAGTTTGTAATAGTTAGTTAAAAGTATAAACATACCTTGGTTTATTATGCTTCACTTTATTGTGCCTTGCTTAGCAACCTTAAAAATTGAGGGTTTCTGGGCAACCCTGCCTTCAGCAACTCTACCGGTGCCATTTTTTCTAAAGGCATGTACCCTCTTCGTGTCTCTGTGTTAGTTTGGTAGTTCAAGAATATTTCATGCTTTCTCATTATTCTTGTATTTGTTATATAGATCTGTGATCAGTGATCTTTGATATTACTTTTTCTAGGAGAGGACCTGGCTATGTACCCCAGGCTGGACTTGAACACTCTATCCCCTGCCTCAGCCTCTTGAGTGCTGGAATTGTAGGTATGTGCCAGCACATTCCGGTGGTGTTATTTTTTATAGTTTTAGGATGCCATGAGCTATGCTCTTTTAGGAATGTAAATATAATCAATAAATGTGTGTGTTCTTACACAACAATAATGAAATTAGGCCAACTAGTAACCCTACCGTGGCCTTTAAGTGATCAAACAAAAGGAAAAGTTGAAATCTTTCACATTAAATCAAAAGCTGGAAATAATCAAGCTTAGTGAGGAATACATGTAGAAAGTCAAAATAGTCCAAAAACTAGGTCTGCTGTGTCAAACATTTAGTCAAATTATGTATATAAAATAAATGACCTTGAAAGAAATTAAAAGTACTTCTCCAGTGAACACATGGATGATAAAGAATGAGAGCAATATTGCTAATATGGAGAAAGTTTAACTACAACATTCCTTTAGGCCAAAGCCTCATTCAGAACAAGGCTCTAACTCTCCTCAATTCTATAAAGCTGAGGCAGGTGAAGTAGCTTCTGACAAGTCTGAAGCCAGCAGAGGCGTGCTCATGAGGTTTAAGGAAAGAGGACATCTGCATGACTTAAAAGTACAAGTAAGCTTGGCACAGGTGGCTCATGCCCATAATTCTAGATACTCAGGAGACAGAGATCAGGAGGACCATGTATCAAATCCAGTCCAGGCAAATAGTTCATGAGACTCTATCTTGAAAAAACCCATCATAAAACGTGCTGGTGGAGTGGTTCAAGGTGTAGGACCTGAGTTCACACCCTAGTAGCACACACACACACACACACACACACACACACACAAAAGTACAAGTAAAGCAGCAGGTGCTGATGGAGGAACTGTAGCAAGTTACTCAAAAGGTCTAGCTAAGATCAGGAAGGAAGGTGGCTTCACTAACTAACATGTTTTTGAAGTAGACAAGGCCTTCTGTGGGAGGAAGATGCCATCCGAAATTTCACAGCTAGAAAGCAGAAGTCAAGGCCTGGCGTGAAAGGATGGGCCAATTCTCTTGTGAGAGGCCACTGTAAGTGTGATTAAAGCCAGTGTTCACTACTGTTCCAAAATCCTGAGGTCCTTAAGAACTATACTAAATCTACTCTTGCCTATGTTCTATAAATGTAACAACAAAGCTTGACTGATGGCACATCTATTTACAACATGATTTACTGAATGTTTTGAGCCCACTATTGAGAAGAACAATTTAGTAAACAAGATTCCTTTCAAACTATTAATACTTGTTGACAACTTACCTGGTCACCCAAGAACTCTAATGAGCTCTACAATGAGATTAATGTTGCTTTTTTCATGTCTGCGAGCACAACATCCATTCTGTAGTCCATACATCGAGATGTAACATTGATTTTTAAGCCTTGTTATTTAAGACATCCATCTTCCATCTTATAAAAAAAACTATAGCTGCTATAGACAGTGATTTCCCTCAAGGAACTAGACAATCAACTGAAAACCTTCTGTGAAGGACTGACCTTTCTAGGTATTATTATGTACATTGTGATTCATGGAAGGAAGTCAATTATCACCATTAACAGCAGTATGGAAGAATCTGATTACAAGCTTCTGGGTAATGTCCATGAAAGGAAGACTCAATGAATGTGGCAAATTTATTGTTGTTTTATTGTAAGAAATTGTCACAGCTTCCCCAGCCTTCATCAAACATCAGTCTGGTCAGTCAGCAACCATCAACACTGAGGCAAGAGGATGGCAACTTACTGGAGTTGTATCACTATTATTTCTTTTAGCAATAAATCATTTTTAGTCAACATACATACATTGTATCTTTAGAAATAATTCTTAACAAATAAGTATGACATAGTATTAATATATTATAATATATGTTATAATATAATATAGTATTAATATATTACATTATATGAGTGTGTATACTATAGTGTTAATATATGGTGTTAAGTACATTATACATTTAATAAATTATAGTATAGCATTAACATTTATATATTCAGGAAAACTAATGATTTCTGTGACTCATTTATTGAGATATTCACTTCATTGTGTGGTGAGAACCCAACACAAAATATCTCCAACATAAACCTGTTATAGCTAAATAGGCAATGTCTTAGTCCATTTTTTATCACTGCTCTAACAACTATGACTTCCTAATTTATAAAGGCTTCACACAGTTTTGGGATCTGAGAAGTCCAAAATCAAGGCACTAGGAGGTTAGGATGTCATCTCTCCACTTCCACAATGGCACCTTGAGGCATCATCTATCAGAGGGGAAGAATATTGTTTCCTCACAAGCAGAAGAACAGGAAGGATCCATAAAAGCCTTCGTTTAGGTATGACCTAAATACCTTCTGTTAGGCCCCACTCACTACGTTGTTTGAGAGGCTAATTTCCCAATAATCAAGTGTTAAAGAAATAAAAGCATCAAACCATACCAGGTGACAATCTACCACTTCAATTGGCATCTGAATGGAGGGGTAGTCTTTTGGTATACCTTCAATTTGTGGGGTCGGACACTGTCCAGGCACAGAGTGTCAGAATTGAACTAAATGAGAGAACCCAGATGGTTCCCTTAGAAGATGTTTGGTAAACCTCCACACATCGGGTGTCACAAGTACAGTGTTGAATGGAGAGCAAAGAACAGGTAAACCACTTCATTTTTTTCTTGTCTCGTAAATATTAACATATTATTCAGCTATAAAGTCACAGTTAAAGAATTATAAGCACTTTAAAAATGCAGGAGAGAAAACTTTTGCCAACCAGAGAAATGAGATGTATAGAAAGAAATAAACCATGATGGTATTGAGCAAAAGAAACTATACTGTCTTTTAAAAGGGAAGCAAAAACAGGAAATTAATATGTTGCACATTGTTGCAATGGAAGAAATGACATAAATAAGAATATTGGGAGTGATTGGAGAAAGAAAGCCACCAGTAGGTTAATCATGATGATTGCATCATTTGTTATAGCCAGGTATCGAAATATATAACCTAGAGCTCACAAATCAATAATGAAGAAGCAAATATGTTATAGGTATAAAAGTTATTTACTCATTTGATAGGACATTATTGAAAGAAGAAGAAGAAGGAGGAGGAAGAAAAAGAAGAAGGGGGAGGGAAGGGAGGAAGGGGGGAAAAGAAGAAATGCATACATTTTATTATATCAAATCAGGAATTCTATAGCTTACTGTAATGAAATGGGAATGATGATGTTGGGGTTCAGGGGTTACAGAGAATATAAACAGAGGACAAATGTGGAGGCACCTTCTCCAGGACAGATGAAGGCATCCGTCCAATGTATGCTCTCAATAAGAAAGTTTGTCTTAGACCTTTACTTAAGAGTAATTGTAATTCCTGTCCCTATCACTCTGATCTTAATCTGCTAGGCTACCTGCCTTTCCTGCTGAAGCCAGCGATACAAATGATTGCTTGCAAAAAATATTTTTTGGCCATTTGCTGTACTTAATAAAAGCCACAAGGAAAACAGATTCAGGGAGCTAGCTAGTCCCGAGCTGGTCTCCCACTGGGCTTCTCTTACACTGGTTTCTGTGTTCTAATAATCCTTCATCCATCTGCTGCTTCAGGTGTGCTGGTCACAACACAGCACGATTGTAAGAATACAGTAAAGACCCAAAAGTAATGACAAAGGAGGTATTAAATAACACAAAATTTAAAAACTGATAAAATATCATCATAATACATATATGCCTATGATTATAAACTATAAGAATGATGTAAGTTCATCTATTCACAAAATCTTCTAGATGAACTTGTTAAACAAAATTGAATTATGTAACATACGAAAAAACCTCAGGAAAGTAGTAAATAATGAAAAAAAAAAGGACAAAAGCAGACATGCCAAATAAATGGAGTAAAATAATCAGAGGTAATAGTGTTTACATCAGGAAAAGTAGAATTTAGAGAAAAGTCATTAGTGAGGATAAGAAAGACATTTTATAAAAATAAACTGAGAAAGCTATAATATCAGTACAAAATAACAAATATCAACAACAAAACAGGAAATACATGAGAGATATATTGAAATATAAAATGAGACTTATTTCACTTTTCTTTTCCCTAAGAAATCAACTGGAAAAAAAATGTAAATAATGGCAATGAAGTATTTATTCTTTCTAGTCCTGCAACATATTTTGACTAATTGCTTGAACTAAGCCCCTCTGCCTTTGTTATGTACCTCTAGATGTAGTCAACTGTTGTTTATAATAAATATTCTCAGCACACTTTAAGAATGGTTTGACAGACTCTTACAAGAAATGTAAGGAGGTTGATGAATAAGGAAATTCAACACAAATATTCTCATAAGCATAAGAATGCCCCAAAATACATCTAAGGAGACTTTTGGGTTTAGAAGAATAATATCAAAAATCACATGCTATTAAATTAATCCTACCTGGGTTTGAATTCTAACATCAAAAGAGACTGACCAATTTACAGTCAGTCTGAAACTGTATATGTAGCTGAGGGTTATGTACATAATCCTTGGGTCTCATGGGGAAAACATGAGATTTGTTCCTCCAACAGAAGCTTTAAGTAATATTTCAATATATTTATTCTTATCCTAGCTGCGTATATCATAACTAGACCTATTAAGAAATGCTGGTCATTTTTGACAATTTTATGAGTAATTTAGATGAAAGCAGAAATATTCTTATCAAAACTACAGTGGCATAAAGTTAAGAAAAGGACCTAATACATTGAGGTAGAAAATGGAATTTCAAATACTTTTTGTCACATTGAAACAAATTGATGGAATTTAAGAACATTAAATGTAAAAGTATTCATATGCTTTTAGAAAATAAACGTAACTATGAGTAGAATAATCTATGGCAGCAATACTTTTGAAAACATTGCTTCCTGAAATATGGATATAAGCCAATGATTTGTTCTATTCCCTATCTTTTGTTGTTAAGTTTAAAAATAAAAATTAGATGTATTTATGGTGTGCAACATGGTGGATCTGTGTATGAGAGAGAGGGAGAGAGAGAGAGACAGAGAGAGTAAGAGAAATCAATTACCTTATTTTGATATGGGTTTAACAAATAGTATCTTTGACAATATGTATAAAATATGGTACTTAGAAAAGGAATAATATGTACCCTTTTTGAACTACATTGGTGTGCTACATCTGGAGAAATGTGTGGGCAGTAATTTGAGTGAGACTAAACCATTAGGGTCCAGCATCTAATCTTGTCAATGACTAACTATGCAGTTCTGCTCAGTTCCTTCACCTACTTGTTGAGGTATGGTTCCCATCTAAAATGTAGGGTCATAGAACTCAGCACATCAAAATGATGTGAGGTTAAAAAGGATAATAGATGTAAAGAGCTTGGAAGATAATCATGGTAATTAAGATTATGGTTCCAGAACCATATTCTGATAGGGAAATTGATAAATTGATGTATTTTTAGTAAAGATCAGCACATTTTTTTGCATTCCAAAAATTAAATGCCAAAGAAAACATGTAAAGCATTTGAATATATTGGGTCATAGAGGAGAATATATAGAAGGAGAAAGATTTCTTGGATTTTATGAATGCTTTCATATGCAAGAGAGAGTACCCTTTTTCATGACCCCAATAATCCTGTCATGCCATTCCCCAGATAGGGCCAGGAACATGACTTTGTGTTATGTTATGGAAGATTTTAAGCAATAATTTTATTCACGCTAGAAAGAGCTAAATTACTAATAAAGAAGTTAGTTGTAAAAGTAAAATGGATAGACTAAATACTGTCAGATAAAATGATCGTGATATTAAAGAATAGTGGTTAAGTTACAAAACTCTTATAGTCTTTCTTGAGATTAGAATCTTACAATGCAATAAAGGTGTACCCATGTACACCTCACACTGCTGTACCTCACAGCTACCATGTTTTCTAATGGCTTTGTTACCACCATAACTTTTTAAGCTGGTCTTGACTTCTTTTCAAAAATTTCAAACATCAGTTTCCATCTTTGCTTCCTCAGACTAAAAATGATCTCAAGGGCCATTTTGTTCATCCTAGCAAAGTTGAATATAGCTGATATATGACCAGAGTGGCCAAGACAATAATCAGAAGTTCTTGATGTGTTAGGTGATAAAACACTTCTTTACAGCTGCCAGATAAAGTTATAAAAGCTACTTGCTATTATGGTTAACAAAAGTGGTTTTGTTGCCAGAGGTGAAGAACTAAATCATCTCACAAAAGGAGAGTAAATACATGAATTCTAGTGTGAGACACTGGAATTAAAAAAGCTCTAGTGGCTACTCTAACACAACTGGAAGAAGGATTTTTTATAGTGTTGTTTAGAGCAGCTTGGTGATATGTGCCTTTGCATTAGCATAGCCACACAAATTATCTCTGACACATTAATTCTAAGGGATATTTCCAGGGAGCAATCAGAAAGTCACACAAGCAAATGTACACAAAGCCATTCATTAAATTAGCATTAGTAAGGGAGAAAAATATAAAAAAATGAATTTATATTAGTAGAAGATTGCTTCTACATAACTTGGCACAACCATTACAAATCAGATTTTAGAAGAATATAGGAAATTTCTCACAAGAAAATAATTGAAAATACTTGAGTACAATTTTTAAATTGATAATAATAAGAAAGAAGCATCCCAAGTAAAAATTTCATAAGATAAATACAAAAAGAATACACATTAACAATTTTTAAAATATAATCATATCTGTACATTGAGATTATAAGACTCATGCTTCTTTGTCTCCTTGGATATATTTTTTCAATTTTTCATAGCAACACTATCTATTTAAGTTCAGCATATAAAAATAAGTATTTGGTTTTACAAAGAAGAAGAATTTTGAAAAGTCATGAGTTTTTTCTACTTTAAGCACTTTGAAAATTCTGAAAATGCTAGTATGAAAGAGAAAAGGGCATAAACAGGGGCCTGAAATCCAGAAGTGACATCTCTCTACTCTTGTATTTAACCTTTTCTTTCCATTCTGGAACTTAATGTCAATGAGGGATTCAGTTGTTTTAATACAACTTGATTACATTCAGCAAGGAAACAAATTATTTAAAGCCTACTATATCTGTAATTCATCTTTCACTAAAGTTGCCAGAAGATCAAATACCTTAAGTTTAAGTACATAAGTGTGGAGAATTCCAAGATGGCGGCTAGAGGTAGGAAGCAGAAAGCGACCCTCCTATAGTGAAATCTTGGAGAGACGCTGGAGACACATTTTGCAGGCATAATCACCAAGAAAAGGCATAACTTTGACTCCTCCACATCTCCAGCCGGCGCAGAGAATCTCCACTTCACGTTAAACGGAGAACTGAGGAGGCCCCCGGGCCGCCAGTGGCCGGCGCCCATACGGCTTGGGAAGACGCGGACCAGGTGAGCTTCACGGTACCGCGGTTCCCCCACAGACAAGCCTCCTCCACCCGGGAAAAAAAGAGAAACTGAGTACTAAGCAATAAGAACAGTTAAGACACGCCGGAAAGAGGGTGGGGCACCCTGAGCGCTGAAGATTGGGGGAAGGGAATCCTTCCTGGGACTGTAAATAAATGAGCCGGGCGGGCCGGAGAGGCTCTGGCGGGAGCGGGGCGTGCCCAGCAACCAGGAGCGGGGACGCTTGTGAGAGGAGGGAAGACCCACTTCCCACGTGAACTGTAAATAAACACGCAGGCCTGACAACGCGGGGCAGTGGCACCTTTCCCAGTGCTTGGAAAGGGAAAAGCCTGTAGCAGAGGACCCCCTCCCCCGCACAGGAGAACTCTGAGCAAACAAAGCCTGTGGGACCAGGTGAGTGCTAAGCTCACCCCAGAGATCTGCATAAATAACGCCGCCAGCTACAGGCTGAGAGCAGCAGGCAGGCAAGCCACAGTTGCAGATACCACTCTCAGAACTGCCTCCAGATGCTTTTTTTTCTTTTTCTCCCTACCTTTGATGAGAGAACAACCGAATTACACCTGCAAGCCGAAAAACTTACTGAAACTGTATTGCATTTGAACTTGGGACACTTGGTGGGGCTTTTTTTTTTTCTTCTGTGTGTGTGTGAGTGTAGTTTTGTTCTACTTTATGCATCCTCTTTGATGAGACAACTACAGAACAACATCTGAGGCACCAACTCCAGGACTGGAGATTGAGACGGACATCCAAATTATTAAGACTGAAATTGCATTGCATATAAACTTGGAAGTTTTTTGGTTTTTTGGTTTTTTTTGTTTTTTTTTTTAATTTTCTATTTTCCATTTTATTTTAATTCATTTTTATAAATAGATATTACTTTCATATACTTATTTTTTATTTTTTTTAATCTTTGATTTTCAATCCTCTCTCTGTCACTCTATTGTCTGTTCAGCTTACTGTCGATTAGTACACTAACACTCCCTGTTTATACCTTTGAAACTCTCTTGCCTGATACCTTGTTCTGCTTTCTCCCTCTTGTCTGTATATTTGTTTTCCCCTTTTCTTTAACTTCTTGCTTTCCATCTCAGCTCACTCTTCCATTCTCAATATTACCATTGTTATTATTACAAGCTAGAAAATACTTAATTACACACAGTACAGGGACAGTAACAACACCAAGGACAATGACAGGAAGACAGAAAAAACAAGGAAACCAGTTTCCCCACAGCAAAAAATTAGTACAGGAACCAGAGGGGAATGAAGAGAACAGAAACTCAGAGCCAGACTCCAACAAAATGAAGATAAACTATGCCAAAGGACCCAATGAAGCCTACAAGAATAATTTAAAAGAAGACATACTACAAGTACTCAATGAGAATTTTATAGAGATGATACTGGATAGGGTCAACCAAAATGTACAGGAGACACTCAAGAAATTCCAAGACAATAAAAATAGAGAATTTGAAAAAGCAAAAGAAGAAATAAAGGAAACCATAGAAGCACTGTATAAACACCAAAGTGAAAGAGAGAACACAATGAATAAATGGATAAATGAACTCAGGACAAAAATAGACAACAATAAAGAAGAAAACAGCCAGGATATGGAAAACCTCAGAAAAAAGAACGAAACAGAACTGCAAAACAAAACAGAAGGCCAATCCAGCAGAATAGAACAAACAGAAGACAGAATCTCAGAACTTGAAGATGAAATGGTAATTAAAGGAAAAACTGAAGAACTACTAATTAAACAACTCAAGACCTGTGAAAAGAAAATGCAAGAACTCACCGACTCCATCAAAAGACCAAACTTGAGAATCATGGGCATCGAAGAAGGAGAAGAGGTGCAAGCGAAGGGAATGCGTAATATATTCAACAAAATAATAACGGAAAATTTCCCAAATCTAGAGAAAGATATTCCCATACAAATGCAAGAGGCCTCCAGGACACCAAACAGACCAGATCAAAATAGAACTACTCCACGACATATCATCATTAAAACACCAAGTTCAGAAACTAAGGAAAGAATATTGAAGGCTGCAAGAGAGAAAAAACAAGTAACATACAAAGGTAAACCCATCAAAATCACAGCAGACTTCTCAACAGAAACATTAAAAGCAAGAAGAGCGTGGGGTGAGATCTTCCGGGCACTGAATGAAAATAACTTCAACCCCAGGATACTCTACCCAGCAAAGCTATCATTCAAAATAGATGGAGCAATAAAAGTCTTCCATGATAAGCAGAAACTAAAACAATATGTGACCACAAAGCCACCATTACAAAAGATTCTGCAAGGGATCCTGCACACAGAAAGTGACACCCAACTTAACCATGAAAAGGCAGGCAGCACCAAACCACAGGATAAGAAAAAGCAAGATAGTAGAGAGTAACATCAAGTTAGGTACACACAATCAAACCTTCAAACAACTAAGATAACTAAATGGCAGGAATCACCACATACCTATCAGTACTAACACTTAATGTTAATGGACTTAATTCACCCATCAAAATACACCGTTTGACAAAATGGATTAAAAAAGAAGATCCAACAATTTGTTGCTTACAGGAGACTCATCTCACCGACAGAAATAAGCATATGCTTAGGATGAAAGGCTGGAAGAAGATTTACCAAGCCAATGGCCCCCGAAAACAAGCAGGAGTAGCAATAGTTATCTCTGACAAAGTAGACTTCAAACCTACATTGATCAAACGAGATAAAGAAGGACATTCCATACTAATAAAAGGGGAAATAGACCAAAAGGAAATAATAATCATCAATCTGTACGCACCCAATGTCAACGCACCCAATTTCATCAAACATACCCTGAAAGACCTAAAAGCATATATAAACGCCAACACAGTGGTTGTGGGAGACTTTAACACTCCATTATCATCAATAGATAGGTCATCCAAACAAAAACTCAATAAAGAAATCCAAGATCTAAAATATGCAATAGATCAAGTGGACCTAGTAGATGTCTACAGAACATTTCATCCAACCTCTACACAATATACATTCTTCTCAGCAGCCCATGGAACCTTCTCCAAAATAGATCATATCCTAGGGCACAAAGCAAGCCTCAGCAAATATAAGAAAATAGAAATAATACCATGCATACTATCTGACCACAATGCAGCAAAAGTAGAACTCAACAACAAAAGTAAAGACAAAAAACATGCAAACAGCTGGAAACTAAATAACTCATTACTTAATGAAGAGTGGATCATCGATACAATAAAAGAGGAAATTAAAAAGTTCCTGGAAGTCAATGAAAATGAAAACACAACCTACCGGAACCTATGGGACACAGCTAAGGCAGTCTTGAGAGGAAAGTTTATAGCCATGAGTGCATATATTAAAAAGATTGAAAGATCCCAAATCAATGACCTAATTATATATCTCAAACTCCTAGAAAAACAAGAACAAGCAAATCCCAAAACAAATAGAAGGAGAGAAATAATAAAAATAAGAGCTGAAATCAACGAAATAGAAACCAAAAAAACCATACAAAGAATTAATGAAACAAAAAGTTGGTTCTTTGAAAAAATAAACAAGATCGATAGACCCCTGGCAAACCTGACTAAAATGAGGAGAGAAAAAACCCAAATTAGTAGAATCAGGAATGCAAAAGGGGAGATAACAACAAACACCATGGAAGTCCAGGAAATCATCAGAGACTACTTTGAGAACCTATATTCAAATAAATTTGAAAATCTAAAAGAAATGGACAGATTTCTAGATACATATGATCATCCAAAACTGAACCAAGAGGAAATTAATCACCTGAATAGACCTATAACACAAAATGAAATTGAAGCAGCAATCAAGAGTCTCCCCAAAAAGAAAAGTCCAGGACCTGATGGATTCTCTGCTGAATTCTATCAGACCTTTAAAGAAGAACTGATACCAACCCTCCTTAAACTGTTCCATGAAATAGAAAGGGAAGGAAAACTGCCAAACACATTTTATGAAGCCACTATTACACTTATCCCAAAACCAGGCAAAGACACCTCCAAAAAGGAGAACTATAGGCCAATCTCCTTAATGAACACTGATGCAAAAATCCTCAACAAAATAATGGCAAATCGAATTCAGCAACACATCAAAAAGATTATTCACCACGACCAGGTAGGCTTCATCCCAGGGATGCAGGGGTGGTTTAACATACGAAAATCAATAAACGTAATAAACCACATTAACAGAAGCAAAGACAAAAACCACTTGATCATCTCAATAGATGCAGAAAAAGCCTTTGATAAGATCCAACATCATTTCATGATAAAAGCTCTAAGAAAACTAGGAATAGAAGGAAAGTTCCTCAACAGTATAAAAGCTATATATGACAAATCTACAGCCAGCATTATACTTAACGGAGAAAAATTAAAACCATTCCCTCTAAAATCAGGAACCAGACAAGGATGCCCACTATCTCCACTCCTATTCAACATAGTACTGGAATTCCTAGCCAGAGCAATTAGGCAAGAAGAAGGAATAAAAGGAATACAAATAGGTAAAGAAACTGTCAAAATATCCCTATTTGCAGACGACATGATCCTATACCTTAAAGACCCAAAAAACTCTACTCAGAAGCTTCTAGACATCATCAATAGCTATAGCAAGGTAGCAGGATATAAAATCAACATAGAAAAATCATTAGCATTTCTATACACTAACAATGAGCAAACAGAAAAAGAATGTATGAAAACAATTCCATTTACAATAGCCTCAAAAAAAATCAAATACCTAGGTGTAAACCTAACAAAAGATGTGAAAGACCTCTACAAGGAAAACTATACACTTCTGAAGAAAGAGATTGAGGAAGACTATAGAAAGTGGAGAGATCTCCCATGCTCATGTATTGGTAGAATCAACATAGTAAAAATGTCTATACTCCCAAAAGTAATCTACATGTTTAATGCAATTCCCATCAAAATTCCAATGACATTCATCAAAGAGATTGAAAAATCTACTGTTAAATTTATATGGAAACACAAGAGGCCACGAATAGCCAAGGTAATACTCAGTCAAAAGAACAATGCAGGAGGTATCACAATACCTGACTTCAAACTATATTACAAAGCAATAATAATAAAAACAGCATGGTACTGGCACAAAAACAGACATGAAGACCAGTGGAACAGAATAGAGGATCCAGATATGAAGCCACACAACTATAAGCAACTTATCTTTGACAAAGGAGCTAAAAATATACGATGGAGAAATAGCAGCCTCTTCAACAAAAACTGCTGGGAAAACTGGTTAGCAGTCTGCAAAAAACTGAAACTAGATCCATGTATATCACCCTATACCAAGATTAACTCAAAATGGATCAAGGATCTGAATATCAGACCCCAAACTCTTAAGTTGATACAAGAAAGAGTAGGAAATACTCTGGAGTTAGTAGGTATAGGTAAGAACTTTCTCAATGAAACCCCAGCAGCACAGCAACTAAGAGATAGCATAGATAAATGGGACCTCATAAAACTAAAAAGCTTCTGTTCATCAAAAGAAATGATCTCTAAACTGAAGAGAACACCCACAGAGTGGGAGAAAATATTTGCCAATTATACATCAGACAAAGGACTGATAACCAGAATATACAGGGAACTTAAAAAACTAAATTCTCCCAAAACTAATGAACCAATAAAGAAATGGGCATGTGAACTAAACAGAACTTTCTCAAAAGAAGAAATTCAAATGGCCAAAAAACACATGAAAAAATGCTCACCATCTCTAGCAATAAAGGAAATGCAAATTAAAACCACGCTAAGATTCCACCTCACCCCTGTTAGAATAGCCATCATCAGCAACACCACCAACAACAGGTGTTGGCGAGGATGCGGGGAAAAAGGAACCCTCTTACATGTTGGTGGGAATGTAGACTAGTACAACCACTCTGGAAAAAAATTTGGAGGCTACTTAAAATCTGGACATCGATCTACCATTTGATCCAGCAATACCACTCTTGGGGATATACCCAAAAGACTGTTACTCCAGAGGCACCTGCACATCCATGTTTATTGCGGCACTATTCACAATAGCCAAGTTATGGAAACAGCCAAGATGCCCCAGCACTGACGAATGGATTAAGAAAATGTGGTATCTATACACAATGGAATTTTATACAGCCATGAAGAAGAACGAAATGTTATCATTCGCTGGTAAATGGATGGAATTGGAGAACATCATTCTGAGTGAGGTTAGCCTGGCTCAAAAGACCAAAAATCGTATGTTCTCCCTCATATGTGGACATTAGATCAAGGGCAAACACAACAAGGGGATTGGACTATGAGCACATGATAAAAGCGAGAGCACACAAGGGAGGGGTGAGGATAGGTAAGACACCTAAAAAACTAGCTAGCATTTGTTGCCCTTAATGCAGAGAAACTAAAGCAGATACCTTAAAGCAACTGAGGCCAATAGGAAAAGGGGACCAGGAACTAGAGAAAAGGTTAGATTAAAAAGAATTAACCTAGAAGGTAACACCCACGCACAGGAAATCAATGTGAGTCAATGCCCTGTATAGCTATCCTTATCTCAACCAGCAAAACCCCTTGTTCCTTCCTATTATTGCTTATACTCTCTCTACAACAAAATTAGAGATAAGGGCAAAATAGTTTCTGCTGGGTATTGAGGGGGGGAGCAGGAGGGGGTGGAGTGGGTGGTAAGGGAGGGGGTGGGGGCAGGGGGGAGAAATAAACCAAGCCTTGTATGCACATATGAATAATAAAAGAAAAATGAAAAAAAAAAAAAGTACATAAGTGTATCTTTTTGTATGTAAATACTGGACAAATAAACAACTTTATTTAAGCAGATGAGATGGAAGGAAGTTAACAATTACATATATTATAACATTTAGTTTAAAATATTACTTACTCTACATTCTGTTTAGTAAAGCAATTAAAAGTGTGAAATATTTGACTTAATGATTTCCAAGACTGTTGAAATGTAAACCTTGCAATATGTTTGTAATGTTTGTCATAAGAAACTATGTTTGTGAGAATTAAAATTTATTGTATAAAACACTATGAAGTCCACTTAGAGTTACATATTTGAAGTGCCATTTTATTAAGTGTCTTCTTAAAACTAATGCACTGTCTACAATCTTGATGTCTTATTTTGTGTAACTGAGGGGGTATAAATTACACTGAAATTATTCTTAATATTATCAGCATAGCTAAAGGAATTAACACCTTATACAACAATACTGTACAACAAATACTAAAATTTATACTTTCTTCTGATTCTAGTAAAATTTAACTGAATTGCATAATCTTTAGAAACAGAAAGACAAGGAAGTAAGGTCAGCAAAATTGCTGACCATGAAGCCCCAGGCTCTCCTTCTCTCATAAAATCATTAAGTAAACAACAGCATGCTGACTGCAGTAGCTCAGTGAGAACTATAAAAGCTAGTGCAAAATCTGCAGCATCCCCACAAATTCCAGAGCAACAAAAATCTACACTCAAAAATCATGGGCCAGCTGTGCCAATTTTACTCCATCTTGCCCCACACCATCCCTGGTATCACATGACTCAACAGCACCAAGCTAAGTTACCTGGGTAACTTAGCAACACTCTAGGCTAGCTGTGAACCTTCCTTGCAACCAGTTTCAGTCTTGCCAGACTTGAAGTTCCCAAGGGAATCCTGGCAGAGTTTGGATCTCAAGTGGGAGGCTGTGGAAGCAGAGGCAGATGCCACAACACTTGAAAACTGCAGAAATACTGTAAAACTGTGGTTCTTAGGGGCAATAAATTACATCATAGGAATACAGTAGAACCTCTAATGCATGAGAAAAAGCAAGGAGCAAAAATAAGACTCCTATAGAAATTAAGATATTTCAAAGGAGCCCTGAATATGAGAGGATTGAAGAAAAAGCATGTGAATGGCTTTGGGAAGACAGAAACCCAGAAAAGACCTGAAAAAACCCTAAACTTCTTTTCAGGCTGGCAAGTGAAAGTTTCCTGCAAAGAGCCACTCCACAAAGCCTGGATGATGGCTGTTTTTTCTAATGTTTTGAGACATAAAAATAAACAGTGAAACATGGACCTTTAAAGGAAAAAAAATGCCTCCACAAAGGGTTTACAGAAGCTCAGGCTTCAGATTTAATACACAAATACTTTAAAATCACTTAAAGAAATATACAAAGAACAGCAACAAGAAACCTCAAACAAGCACAGAAAAACAAAACAAAAACCCTCAAGAAAACCATATATGAACAAAAATAGGAATTTCAAAAAAGGACAATTTATTTTAAAAAAAAGAACCAAAGAAATTCTGAGGCCAAAAAATTCAATAACTGAATTAAAAATTCAAGAATAAGAAAAATCAGTGATTAAAAAAAAGCATGATTGAAATTATTAAGTCTGAGGGGGAAATTGGAAAGGGTAAAGAAGCATCGAACATCAACCAAATCATTAAGCACACTAAAGATGCCTCAGAAAGAAGAGGGATGTGAGGTAGAGAGTTTACTTAAAGAAATAAAAGCTGAAATCCTACAAAATCTGAGAAAATAAACTGAAAGGGTAAACCCTTAGAAATCTGCCTTGAAGCACTCTTACAATCAAACTGTCCAAAGTTAAAATCAAAAAGACAAAGTAGCAAAACTGCATCATGAGCAGTGAAAATAACAAACCTTATGGACAAGAAAACAGTTGGTAACATATGTAGAATGTTGAATGAAAAAAAGAAAACTTCACCATAAAAATTCTGTATGTGCAAAAAATATAATTCAAGAATGAGTGATAAATTAAGACATTAACAAATGAACCAAAGCTGAGGTTAGTCATTAAAGGTAGATCTGCCTTATAATAAATGTTAAATAGAATACTTCAAGTAGAAATAAAATTATGCTGGACTGCAGTATGAAATTGTGAATATATAAAGCAATCTAGAAAGAGTAAATGCATGAACATTTACAATCATATATTAATATTTTGGTTGATATCTATATTTTTATTTTAAAGGAACTTAAAGACAAAAGCATAAAATCATTATAAATTTGTTTATGGGTATTCAATATATGAAGATATATTTTGTGACATTAATAACAAAGTCAGAGGACTGAAAAAGTTAGAGTATAACTTTGGGATGTTGCAATCTTCATTGTAAAAAGTATCTATTGAATACACAAGAGAAACTAAGATGGGAATCAAAATATGTAATGATAAAAGAAGTCAACTAAACACAAAAGAAGGCAGTAAGGGAGAGAATGAGGGACAAAACAGCTATATGACAGAAAAAACAAGTAAAATGGCAAGATTCAGTCTTCTTCTGTCAGTAATTACTTTATGTGTAATTAGATTAAACTCTCCAATCAGAGTCAGATCAAAATAATAAAGAAAAAAAATGAGAAAAAGTTCCAACTATATACTGTGTATAAGTAATTCACTTTAAATCTCAGAACTTAGTTTAAAAGTGAAATGAGGAAAAATGATTCTAATGTAAATCATGACCAAAAGAGGGCAGGGCTTCCTACAAGAGCATTGAGCAAAGTCAACAGAGGCCAAGATGGACATCACATGATCCAAGGGTTAATCTACTAGGAAATATAATGATTACAAGTATATACGAAACACAGTTCATGGCTGTTAAAGATACTAACCAAGCATTCATAAAATTGAAGGTTTAAAAAGACAGATCTGTAATAGCAAGATACCTAAATAGCACACTTTCAATAATCAGTAGACTAAATAAAGATCATTAAGGAAATAGAGAATTTATACAACAAACCAAAAAGGACTGAAAGGCATAAGTGCAACATTTAATCCAAAAGAAGGAAATACATAGTTTTATTGGGTGTACATGGAAGAGTCTTCAGGATAGCCCGTGTGTTGTCACAAAACAAGTCTTAATAAATTTAAAAAGACTGAATCATGAAAATGTCTTTTTCTGATCACAATGGAATAAAACAAGAAATAAATAGAAAGAAAACTGAAAATGTACAGATATGTGGATATCAAACAACACATTCTTGAATGGTCAATGGACAGAAGAGGCAATCAGAAGGGAAACTGGAGAATATCTTGAGACAAATTAAAATCAAATATAATACATCAAATTTACTGATGCAGCAAACAAAGTGAGAAAATGTATAGCTAAAATGTTTACATTAAAAATAAAAAAAGCCAGGTGTTGGTGATTCACACCTGTCATCATAGCTACTTGGAAGGCTGAAATCAGAGCAGAAATAGCACCAATATAAATGAGAGTTGATCAAAAAAGAAACTATTGCTTGTAAATCTGCAGTCTGAAATAGTAAAAGGACCACTACAAACTTTAATTTATTAGTTATCCTGACAATTATGTATTGATGTCTAACTGTTAGTGATTGAGTATTCATATACATCAGTACAAAGCATATATAACATTTACTAATTTAGAAGTTAGGTTGGTATAGAAAATGTAGTATTAGGAAAATTTGGACATACTTAATATTATTTCAGTGGTTCAAAGTTCTTAGGGATAATGGATATAGAAACAGACTCTCCTTAGATGAAGATTCACAACTCTCTAATATCCACCTGCAGATGCTTTCCACCTTGCTCCCTTCTGCTGCAGTCTTGGTGACTGTCCCTTGGTCATGCAGAGGGTGCACCATCTCTTCTGTGTGGGCGATGCTCTTTAATCGGCTATCTTAATGGTAATTCTCCTACCCCCTCCTGTGTGAACCTGTAATTGTAACTGTGCCTACTCCTGCTTGTAATCACCTCATTTTATGCCCTTCCTCTATAGCATTAAAAAGTACAGTGGAAGAATATTTGTTGATTTGTTTCACAGTGTATTATAAGTAATTAAAATAGTGATTGGAAAATAATCAGTTCTAGTAAATATCTGATACATTAAAGAATTCATCGCATCCCATAAATAATGCTGATATTTATATTACTTTCCCTCCCAACACCTCAGTGTGTATACAAAGAGTTCATGCTGATTTTAATAGCATATATTGGGAACAATCTGACATTTTCCCTCGGATTTAATTGTTACAGATAACAGGGAAAAGGCATGCTTGAGTGTGTGTGTGAGTGTGTGTGTGTGCATGCGTGTGTGTGTGTGATGAACATTTTGTTTCCTCAGACTGTCACTATCATGGCTTATCTTACCAGTGAGTTACTTACTGAGGATGAAACACAAATTTTCTTTCTTTATTAATTAATTATAACATCAATTTACACTTATACTTTAGAAATTACATTACTGTATTCTCATGGAATTTATAATTCTGATCATAAGAATATATCGGCAGATATCAATTACCAGGGCTCAGTGGTTAAGTGTTTGCTTAGTGTTACAAATGTGACCATAATAATAACAAAAATTTTTGGCACCATTATTGCTTTCATATTATTTTTAAGACTTTAGTAGACTATATTAATTTGTAAGAAGATAGTAGGATTTTTGAGCATTTAAATACATATCTTCAAAACTAAATATGTCTTTTAATAATTCAATGCTTCAAAACTAATTACAGATATTTTTCCATCAATATGTTTTCTGAAATTCCATCTTTTCCTTCTTTTCTCTTTTTCTTTTTTCTTTCGGTGGTCCTGGTGTTTGCACTCAGGCCTCTCACTTCCTAGGCAGGTTCTCTAAGATGAGGCATGCCCCTAGCTCTTTTTTGCTTTAGTCATTTTTCAGATTAGGTCTTGTGTCTTGCATGGGCAGAGCTCAGACCTGATCTTCCTATCTATGGCCTTCCACCTAGCTGGGATGACAGACATGAGATACCATGCCCAGCTTACTGGTTGAGATGAGGTTTTGCTAACTTTTTGAACATGGCTGTCCTTGAACCATGATCCTCCCTGCCTCTATATCCAGAGTAGCACTGAAATTCCACTTTTAAGTGTTTTTTCTTTCTGGATCATTCATTGTTTTTGTACACAAATGTAATTGATTTTTGAGTGTTAATTTCATAATCAGATACTTCACTAAGTTCATTTATACTATTTTTGTATCTTTTTGTTTTCTATGTATAAGATAACTTCTCCCTTTACAATTTTGATGCATTGATTGTCCATTTATTTATTTAAGTTTTAATTAAATACATTTAATAATCAATTGATTCAATATACTTAATTACTATAATATTAATTTCATATTAAGTTGATTAATAGTTTTTAAATTTTTTGACTCATAGTAATATGTTGAAAAGAAGTGGTGACAAAGAGCACCTTTGTCTTGTCCCTGATCTGACAGTAAAAGCTTTCAGGTTTTCACCACTGAATGTGATGTTAGCTTAGACGTGGCCTTTGTTGAGGAAATTTCTTCTTTTTTTCTATTCTTAGTTTACTAAGTGCTTTTGTCATGAAAGGGTGTAATTTTGTCAATTTTTTTCTGAATCAGTTGAGGTGATTATTTATCCATTCATTCTATTCATGTGTTTTATTACATTAATTGATATTTCTATGTTGAAGTATGCTTGTGTTCCAGGAATAAATGTCACTTGGTCATAGTGCATCAGCCTTTTAATGTGCTATTGAATTTTCCTATTGAGTTCTTTGTTTGCATTTTGCTGAAGATTTCTGAATCTACACTCATCATGGGGATTCATCTCTAGTTTTCTTTTCTTAAGGGACTTGGACTTTGGTATCATGGTAATGCTAACTTCATAGAATGAATTTGACAGTCTTCCTGTTTCTTCATGTTTTTCAAAAAATTTGGGTATTATTGGTAAAAATTTTATCTTTTAATGTCTCCTTCAACTTCTTTACCTCAGTTTTGTAATTTTTGTTTTATCAGTATTTTATTTTCTTAGTTATTCCTAAGTGTTGATTTGGTTGCCTATTATAAGTGGAATGGCTTGTATGATATCTTCCTAAACAAATTTATTATTGTCATATGGAAAAACTACTGATTCTTGTGTGTTGATTTTGTACATTACCACTTTACTGAACATGTTTGTCAGTTCAAATACTATTTTGTTGAAGTCTTTAGGATTTTTCTGTGTAGAGTCATGTCACGTACAGACAGGATTAATTTGGCTTCTTCCTAATTGTATTCCTTTTATTTTTTTTCCTTGCTTAAATTCTCTGGATAATATCTCTAGGACTACTTTGAATAAGTGCAATAATCGATAGCTTCATCTCATTATTGATCTTAGAGGAGATGCTTTCAGATTTTTCCATTCAGTAAAATATTGGCTATAGGTTTGCTATATGTAGACTATATTATATTAGTTATGAACCTTGTATTTCTAATTTATTCAGGGTTTTTATCAAGAAAGGATGAAGAAATTTTTTGCATCTAGAGATTATTGTATGATTTTTAATCCTTCATTTTGTTTACATAATTTTTTAATGATTTGAGCACGTTGAAACATCCTTGCAAGCTTGGAATAAAACTAAATTTATGTTGGTGTATGATATTTTCTGATGTGCTGTTGAATTTGATTTGATGGTATTTTGTTGAGGATTTATTTTTGTATCTATGTGCATCAGGGATACTGGTCTACAGTTTTCTTTTTTTGTTCTGTCCTAATTAGGTTTTTGTTACAGGGTAATTCTGGGTTCCTAGAATGAATTTTGAATGCACAGTTTTCATTTTTAAGGCATAGTTTGCATAGTTGGCATTAGTTCTTTAAAAGTTTGGTAAAATTCAGCAAATAAGCCACCTTTTTGTGGTATATTCTTTTTTGGAAGACTTTATTATTGATTCTATTTCATTAGATGTTATTAATATCTTCTGTTTTTATATACTTTTATAAATCATATGAGTCTAGAAATTTGGCCAATTCTCAATTTTCCAATTTTCTAGTGTACAGTTTTTCAAAGTAATTCCTAACAATCGTTTGTATTTCTGTGGTATTACAGTTGCAATGTCTCCTTCTTCAATTCTAGCTTTTATTTATTTGGATCTTCTTTTTTTTCTTGGTTAGTCTAGTTAGTGATTTGCCAATTTTGTTTATTTTTCAAAGACCCAACTCTAATTTATGTTTTGGATTGTTCTTTTTCTCTATTTCATTTATTTCTGTTTTGGTCTTTCTTCTAATTTGTTTTTTTTTCCCCTTGCTTTTCTAAGTCCTTGAAATGCATCATTAGGTTGTTTATAAAAAGTATTTATGTGTTTGTTCTAAGTAGTTTTTTTAATTTACTTTATTAAATAAAAAATTCATGTAAAATTCAATATATGCATGCAGTGTATTTTGAGAAATTTCACTCCGTTAATATTCCCTTAACTCCCTTCCTCTTCTCTCCCTTTTGAAAACAACCTTTGGTGGGTTTTTTTATACTGTCTCCATATGTATATAATTAGCATACTGAGTGTTTTTTGACATAGATATTCATCGAGATAAACTTCCCTCTTAGTGCTACTTCTGTAGCATCCATTTGGATTTGGTATGTTGTGTTTCCACTTTCATTTGCTTCAGGATTTTTCTAAATTTCTCTAATGACTTTCTCAATGACCCAGTTTGTTCAAAAATGTGTTGTTCAATTTTCACATATTTGTGTAATTTCTAAAATTTTTCTTGTTAACTTCAACTTTCATTTCATTGTGGAAAATTGTATAGAATATGATTTCATTTTTTTGAATTTGTTAAGTCTTGTTTTGTGTCTAATATATACTTTAATTTAGAGTAAGTTCTGTGTACTTATGAAAAGAATGTATATTGTGTAGCTGTTGGATGGAATGTTGTTTGAATATTAAATCCATTTGATTTATAGTATAGCTTAATTTTAAGTTTTTCTTGTTGTTGTTGATTGTTTTTACCTAGATGATGGTGGGACACTGAAATCCTATAGTATTATTGTAGTAGAAATTATCTCTCCTTTTAGGTCTACATATTTGCACTTACCAAATCTTCTTCATGAATTCTTCCCTTTATTATGTAGTGATATTTTGTTTCATACTTTTTAAAATCAATTTTATCAGATAGAAATATAGCTATCCTGCTTGTTCTAAAATTCCATTTGCTTGGAAAATCATTTTTCATCCTTCCACTTTCAGTATGGTGAACTGAGTTTCTTTTAGACAGCATAATGTTGAATTTTGTTTTGTTTTGTTTTTAATCCATGCAGCAACTCTATATATCTTAGAGAGTTTATTTCATGTATGTTTAAGATTATAGAAAGGAGCAGACATATTCTTATAATTTTATATATCTACCATTCTAGTGGCTATTAAGTCCCATCTAATAGCATGCACACATGCTATTATGATGGTTATGTCTTTCTTTCTTTTGGATGTAGGACTTACTTAACCAGGTTTACTAAGCCAGGTTTGTAGTCCCATGTTTGCCTAACTCAGAAGGTCTCTATTTCTCCTTTATTTCTGAAGGATAGCTTTCCTGGATAAAATAATCTTGGTTTGTAGTGACTTTCTTTTAGGACTTGGAATATACAATTCCATTTACTCCTGGTCTGTAGGACTTTTAATGAATTTTCCCTTAGCTTGATAAGATTGATCTTACATGTGACTTGACAATTTTCTCTAATAGATTTTTAATTTTTTGTCTTTCTTTTTCTTTTATTTAAGGCAATTTGACTACAACATGCTGTACTGAATATCTTTTCTGGTCATGTGTGTTGGGGATTTTATAAACCTCCTGTCCGTGGATACTCATGTGCTTCCCAAGATTAGGGAAATTTTCTACTATTATTTCATTAAATTGGTTTTCTATGCCCTCAACTTTTATTTCCACACCTTATATGTTGCAGTGATGCAAATTTATTGTTTATTGCCATTCCAAAAATCTTGAAAACTCTTTTCATTCTTTCTCTTTTTTTGATTTACTTTTTATCTGAATGGGGCATTTCAAAAGATCTATGTCCAAACTTTTCCTTTCTTCTGTTGGAGCTAGCCTCTTGTTGAGGCTTTCCACTGTTTTTTTTTTTTTTTTTTTAATTTGACCTATTGAGGTCTTCATTTCCAAGATTTCTATTTCATTCTTTTTAAAAAAATTTCTGTTTGCTGAATTTCCCATTCATATTCTGCATTATCTTCCTAATTTATTTAAACCATTCTGCTGCATTCTTGTGGCTATCATTGAGTTTTTAAAATATCATTCTTTTAAATTCTTTATCAGGCATTACTTTCATTTCTATTTCTTTGTAATCCATTACTAGAGAGTGATTACCCTTTGGCAGTGTTATAGTATCTTGTTTTTTTTTTTTGTTTGTTTGTTTGTTTTCTATTTCTTGTGTTCCTTCACTGGTATTTGCACATTTGGTAGGAGTCTACCCCTTTTATAGGATTACTTTCACAAAAAGTTACTTTTTCCTGAAGATATGTCTTAGAATATTGCCTTGCATTCAATGTTGGCTTTATTTTCAGCTGTGCAACGTAATGTAGTATAATACTGCTATACTTATCAAGTTTGGCCAAAATGTGTACCAAGTTGGAATCAGAAACCTACAGTCTTGGCAGGCCAGATGAGAGCTAGGATGCTCTGGCAGTTCAGAAAAGTTTGATATAGACAGCACTGCATGTGGGGTAGACTCTGTGTCCTCCTACAATGGAAGTGGTAGTCCTATTACATGATGGAGGGCTCCTCAGTACTGCTGGTGTTTTTTCTGTTACTTGTAAGGGTCTTTGACACTGATTCACCAAATGGTGGTATTGGTCCAGGTACTCACAGGGAACAGTGGTGTCAAAAAATTCAGCACCACTTCTGCTGCACTCATACTTAGTCCTGATAGCAGTATGTGGTAAAGTGTTGGAGTTGTCAGTTGTGGGAACCACACAGGTATGGTGGCTGTGGGGACTATGATGTTCCTCTCTGCTGCTACTGTGGGAGCACTCACCCAGGAGCAGGATCTCAAGACCCCGTACATGTGGACCTGTGTACTCAGCAATAGATAGGGCTTTTCCCCCAAGACTATTTCAGCTGGAGGGTCCTCTAGTGAGTGAACAGAAGCAAAATGAAGCTAGATCTGGCAAAATTCTTCTCAAGGCCTCATTAGTTGGGACAGGTCAAAAGTTTAGGCTTTTCTCCCCTTTTTTTTCTCAGCTGTCATGCCTGCCAGGGAGCAGTTCACAGCTAGAGTCAAGCAAGGTTTCTCTCTGGGTCTCTTTAGGTTATGCACCCCAAAGACAAGGCTGCTCTAGGCCTCCTTAGCATTCTTGGTTAGCAGAAGTTCAGTGAAATTTCAGAGCTCTGTCCCTATCTTCAGTAACAGGCACCTGTGCACAGTGCTGGGAGGAAGGTGTGGCAGGAACTGAGTGGGGAACTGCCTTTAGTTCTGTCACTGGTGTGAATCTGTGATCCATACTCCTGGTGTCAGAGCCAAACTCAACAATCTCATAGTTGTGGGGAATAGTGCCATCCATTGCCTCCTTGTTTCAACACCTGTCCTGTACAGTAGAGGTTACAGGGATGGTTTGAATTAGTTGGTTTTGTTTGTGGGGTAGCTATCCACGAAGCCAGTACAACAGAATGTCTGTGGGGTCTCAGAGATAGTAACAAACAAGTGCTTCTGATCCCTAGAATGGTAGTCCAAAATCAGACCTCCACTCTCTTCTGAAGATGGCTTCTGGCTAAAGCATGCTGAGGGTTTGCTAGGAAATTATGTGAGGTCCTTTTCCAAAGCAAGGCTGCTATATAGACTTCAGGTTACATATCTGCATAGACTACAAGTCTTTGGATTTCCAATAGCTAGGATAACCAAAATTAAAGTGTTTGTAGGGACTCTCTTTCACCCTTACCACTAAGGAGGGAAGACTACTTTTTTCCTGACTGTGGATCTGGGGTGGCAAGTGCTGGGATATTTTGTTTCTATTGTTAATGCTGTTGTCCCATGTCTCTGAGTCTTGCAAGGTTCTAGTGTTCTCCCATGGCCAGTTGTCTCAGAATGAAGCTATACTTATACTTGTTGCTTTGGTTCTTCTTTGTGGAGGAAGAGCCGACTTGAAATCCTCCCATGTTTGAGTTTTATTTTCTACTGATCATTATGGGTACATTAGCAAAACATTGCAATATTATACTCAATACCACAGAAATACAAAGGATCATTATAAATTATTACAAACAATTATATATCAAGACATTAGAACATATAGAAGTAAAAGAGAAATGCCTGGACACAGACAAACTGCAAAAGTTGAATAAAGAAGAAACGGAAATCCTGAACAGAGAAACATAGGATTGAGTCAGCAATACAAAGTCTTCCTTCCATCAAGAAAAAAAGAAAAACCCTAGGACCTGATAAGCACTCCACCGCAGAATTCCACTAAATATTTAAAGAAGAACTGATTTAATTCTACTCAAACTATTCTAAAAAAAGAAGAGGAAGTCATCATTCTAAACTCATTCTATAAGGCCAGCATTATCCTGCAACTAAAACCAGATAAGTTAACAAGACAAAAAGAAAATTGCAGGCCAATATTTCTGTGGAACATAGATGCAAATATCTTCAAAAAAACCCAGCAAACTGATTTTAGCAGTACATTAAAAAGGACATTCACTAAGATCAAGTGGGATTAATCCTCGGGATGCAGGAATGTTTGACATATGCAAATCAATAAATGTACTACATCACATGAGCAGAATCAAGCATAACAACAGTATTATCATTTCAATGGAATATAAAAATACTTGATAAAATTTGACATCCCCTCATGATGAGGAAAAAAAAAAACTCTCAATGAATTGGACATATAAGGAATGTCCCACAATACAATAAAGTTCATACATTACAAGGACATATTAAATGGGAAAAATGGAAAGCTTTCCCTCTAGAGTCTGGAAGAAGGTAAGGAAACCCATTTTCTTTTCCTTTTTTCTTTCTTGTTTTCAGTGTTGGGGACCAAACCTTACACATGCTAGGTAAATGCTCAAAACATGGAGCTACATCTCCAATATTAAGGGTGCCCACCTTCATCACTGTTATTCAATGCAGTACTGTAAGTCCTACCAGAGAAATTAGTCATGAGAAAGAAATAAAGGGAATCCAAAATGGAAAGGAAGAACTGTCGTTTTTTACAGATGAGATGTTCTTATACATAGAAAACCCTAAAAACTCCACTAAACACTATTGGAACTAGTAAAAAAAACTTAGTAAAGTTAAAGGATATAACAAAATACAAAAATTTAATAGTATTTTCATATACTAATAGGAAATCAAGAGAACAATTCAATTCACAATAGTTACAAACATAAAATAACTAAGAATAAAGTTAACCACAAAAGTGAATTATCTGTAAAATGAAAACTATAAAGTGGTAATGAATGAAATTAAATAGGATACAAAAATGGAAATATATCCCATATTCACAAATTGGAAGAATTAATGTTGTTAATATGTCCATTCTACGCAAATGATCTACAGATTCAGTGCAATTGCCATCAAAATATCAATTTCATTCTTCATAAAATTAATGAGACAATCTTGACATTTGTATGGAACCACAGAAGACCTTAAATAGGTGATGCAAACCTGAACAAAGAGGAAGGCATCATACCATCAAATCTCAGAACACATTTCAAAATTACAGGAATCAAATTATAATGGTACTGGCATTAAAAAAGAACCAAGGACAAATGGAACAAAATTGAGAGTCCAGAAATAACCAGAAGCACTTATAAACCATTGATTTTTGACAAAAGAGCCAAGCACATATGATGGGGAAAGGATAGTTGTTTCAATAAGCAATGCAGATGAAATTGGATATCTACAGGCAAAAGAATGAGGCTATACCCTAACACTATACTCTTACCTATTACCAGGACAAATATCAAGTCAAAGTAGATCAAGAACTTAAATGCAAGATCCCAAAATATGAATGTACTAGAAAAAAAAAAGGAAAATGTTTCAAGCTATTGGCCTGGTCAATAATTTTTTAGACATGACCCCAAATACACAGGCCTCAAAAACAAATTGAAAATTGGAACTACATCAAACTAAAATGCTTCTAAACAACAAAGGAAACAATGAATTGAACAAAGAGATAGCATGCACAATATCTGCAAACAAGGATCCTTATAAGAGTAGATAAAGAACTTAAAAGTATAAAGGAAATTAACAGTGGGTCAGGTGGAATAATGGAACATGCCTGTAATCTCAGCACTTGGGAGGCAAAGGAAAGAGAATTTTGAGTTTGAAGCTAGGCTTGGTTACAATGCAAGGCCCTGTCTCAAAAGAAACAAACAGAAAGAGCTAATATCTGAGTAGACATTTCTCAAAAGAAGACATACAAATGACAACAGATATGTGAACAACTGTTCGATATGATTAATCATTTGGTAAATGCAAATCAAAGCCACACTCAAGTGAGAACGGCTATTATCAAAAAAGAAACACAGCAAATCCTGGGAAGGATGTGAAGGAAGAGGAGCCCCGTGCACTGCCGGTTAATTGTTAATTAGCATAACCATTATGGGAAAAGTATAGAAGTTTTTCAAAAACTATAAAGAGAACTAAGATATGAGCCAGCAATTCTACTGCTGCATATATACCCAAAGGATATGAAAGCTATATGTTGAAAAAACTTCATGTTAAATACAACACCACTAACAATAGTCAGGATATGATTTAGCTCAAATGTCCAGCGATAAATGAAAATGTAAACTATATGCACAATGGAATATTATTTGACCATAAAAAGCATGAAACCCTCTTACTCATTACCACATGGCTAGGCGTGGAGGGTGTTATGTTGAGTGAAATATGTCAAGCACAAAGAGTCAAATATTACATGATCTTACTCACAAGTGAGGTCTAAAAATGTTTAATTGATGGCAGTTGAAAGCAGAATAGTGGTTTCCAGAGACTGGAGAGTAAGGAGGAGGGGTGATCAGTCAATGGCTGTGCTATTATTTGATAGGAGGAATAAACTCTGGTATTCTGTGGCACAACAGAGTGACTATAAATCACAATAATGTATTATGTATTTCAAAATAGCTAGAAGAAAGGGATTTATGAACACTGTAAAGAAATTATAAAAGTTTAGGTACCCCAAATTGATCATTTCTTATATACATATGAATTAAAACATTATATTGTATCTTATAAATATGCATAAATATTATGCAATGTTAATTAATTTTAAAAAGTGACTGTTCTCTTTTAATGAGACCTCCATCCTTTCAATGACGGTTTTGGGATTACACAGAGTTAATGAGAGCCACTGGAGAGGTCCTGTGAAATCACACTTTCAGGCATGCTACCTCTAACTAGTGCAACACCATACTGAAGCATGGAGTCTGATGCCTGTGCCCTTAGCTGGCTTCCTCCTCTGTGGCTTCCTTCCTCTAGCCTCTTTTCTCAAGGCCTCTTTATTATTAAGTCCACCTGAGAAATATTCTCCACATGAAATGAATAAAATGCTTTAAGTGAATTAAACATCAAAATAAGATGATAGCTATCGACTTTTGGGTTTTATCCCTCCAGCCACATTTCCCTTCTGCTGCTGGATTTCTTTCCTTCTAGTGTGTTCTCAGAGAATATTCCGTACTCATTAGCTCCTAAATATACTGCAGCATGTTCACTAGAGAAAATAAGACTTTTGATTATCTTGAAAGACATTTTCAGGAATCTTTAGGTTCTTTATTAAGTAATAATAACTTTTTTATATTTTACATATACTGCGGCTTTCATAATACAGTCATAGTTTGTTCATGGAACACAACACACAATTTTATGGAGTATTGGAAATTGAATAAATTTCATTTTTAAAAATTTCACAGTTTCAATCATTAAAACAAATGCACATTAAGCACATAAATTTCAGTCATTCTCCTAAAGCTTCTTGTTGTTCAAACTGGGATTAAAATTCACTCATGCCTCACTGGGTAGGATTATGTAATTAAAATGCAAATTTCAGTAGAGATCATTGCTCATTGAACAGTTAAAAATAACTATGAATGTTACCATGCAATTCTACTCCATGTCAATTTGTCAAAATATACTTTGAGGCTTGACAAATTAATTCTTCTCCTGAATCTCTGATTTCATTTAGGGTGATAAAATAAAAATTAACAAACCAAGAGAATCCCCATATTTCATGAAAGAAAATGAGGTCTTGATTTGTTGGAACTGTAAATATCATGATTCTCCTCCATGGGTAATAGTAGGCAGTAGAGTCTGGAAAGAATTATTCTGCTTCAAGAACAATGATGTCAAATGATGCTTCTCTGTATTTACAAGTCTGCACATATTTGTAAAGTATAATTAAGAGTTAAAATTTATATGAAACCTTCAGAATTGTGTCACAAGTTTATATATCCCATCTAGATTTTATTTCTGTGTCCTAAATTATATGTAACATGTCACCATTTTGTCCTTTTTTGTTATTTTTAAGTTATTAAAGAATACCTAAATAAATGTTTATTAAAAATAAGTCAAATGTACAAAAACATATGAAACAAAGTATGGTCCTCACACTCCCTCACCTCTAGGTGTGTATCAGGGTCACTCAAGGTCAGCAATCACATTTCATATACAGAACTGAAGGTGGATTTTTCTTTTTAATATATAGTTCAACACAGTACAGAATGAATGAAAAATGACACCAGAATAGCTGAATTCACCTTCTCCTTAGATGAAATTTAATGCCTTCTAAAATGAAATTAGGGGAGTTTGAATAAATCATATGTTTAGTAACACACAAGAGAGAGCATAAATGAGAATGTGTTATTCAAAGATTTTACTAAAGACATGCTCAAACCAAATCCCTTTTGGTGAGTTAAGAATGTATAAAATATTATGCTAAAAAGATTTTTCAGCTGTTATTATGGAGATAAATACTCTCAAAGATGCTTAAAAGGCACATGGTGATATAAAATTATAAAGTATAATATTAAGAGACTATTTCCACAGCAAAGTTACTACAATTCTGTTTTAAACTTTTAAGGGTAGTCCAGTAGTAAAAAGAAAAATGTGATGTATATTGCTACTTAAATACAGTACATCTTAAATGATATGACATAGAGTAATGAAATTATTTATTTCATACTTTGCCCCTGGAAAAATCCCAACAAGTTGATTGTCTTCCAGCAGTGAAACTAGAAATGCGATATACCATACAATGGTATATCATGACATGAGGACAGTGGGAGGGTGGGTCTATGGGAGGGGGACAGAGAAGGAGTGTGAGATGTGGTGGCTATTTTCTACATCTGTCTCTGAAGAGGTCTCTCGAGGTTTAGTGAGATTCTCTTCAAAAGTATGCATCTTCTACTCGACGTCTTTATTCACTGAGTTACTCTTTTTGTTTATTTATGTGCATGTTTTTGGAAAAAGGTTTTGCTATGTAGCCTAGGCTGGACTTAAACTCATGATCCTCCTGCCGCAGCCTCCCAAACGCTGATATTACAGGATTACCATCTTGGCTCTACTTACTGAGCTACTCTTATAGGATTTTTATATCACTTCCCTCTGCTTTCCTCTTCAGACCTACATAGTGTCTCGCCAGTGATTTCATGTTCGTTTTAGTCTCACAACACCTGCCAGTGGATTTTAAAAATAGTTCCTTAATTTTAACATCTCTTATTTACCAAGACCATGAAGACACTAATCACAAAAAATAGATTTAAAGTTAAAAAAATCTAACTACTTGGGGACTTGGGATATAAATTGAAAGCAAATTATAAATGGAAAAATGTTACCACTCAAAGATTGCTAAAAATTTGGGAAACAACAAAAAAACAGGGGGGACTTATGTCAAATGAGTCAGTTGACTCTCACCCTCCAGAGCCCTCCCCTTAGACAGTTATTTGGCTATATGGACTTGCAATCACAGGCAAAGTTAAAGTGTACAATGAGTGGATTGTAAATGAAACTATGCACCAAATTTAATTAAAGGCAGTTAAACAGTATTTGAGAAAAATTTATAGCTTTAAAAACCTGTATTATGGAGGAAAATATGAAATATATATTACATCTCTAGAAGCTTGAAAAAGATCAACAAAAATAAAAATAAAAACCTAGGCCCTAAGAAAATCATAAATATCAGAGTGAAAAACTATGAAATAGAAAAAGGGAAAGCAACAGAGAAAATAGGAATCTAAAGTGATTCTCTGGAAAAAATTTTAAAAAATGGTAAGTCTTTATCTAGACTATTTAATAAAAAAGAGAGAGACAAGGAGTCAGTTACCAAAATAAGGAAGGCAAAAGCATTTAGAGAATATATGAGAGAATGCTATGAAAAAGTGTGTGCCAATACAGTTGCTACGTAACCTCCTCCAGGAAATTCAGAAAGGGGAATGCCTCCAACTCAGTACACAAAGCCATCATTATTCTAATAACACACTATATAAATCACCAAATTATCTGAAAACTCAATGATACTTCCAAATACTCATGAGTAAAATTAAAAAAAAAAAACACAAGTAAGTTAGAAAGTATCTCGAAGGGAATGTTAAAGAAAGTATAATGTATCAACTTATATTTACTATAAAGACTTAAAAGAAGAGAGAATTACATAAAAAGGTGCAGGAGGGTGAATGTGGTGGAAATACTGTGTACAAATGCATGCAAATAGAAAAATGAAACCTGTTGAAACTATTCCAGGAATGAGGGGAGCGGGGATAAAGGAGAATGATGGAAGGGGTGAATTCAACTATGATATATTTTAAGAACTATTGCAAATGTTACAAGGCACCCACCTACAATAATATGATAACAAAAATAAATAAATGAGAACAAAGAACATCACTCTGAAATGTAGATGAAAATATTTTAGGAAACTGAATCCAGTAATGAAAACAAAGGTCAAGCCATGACCAAGTGGGGTATATCTCCAAAACTCAAAGTTAGTACAACATTTGAAAATAAATAATAAAATACACCATTCTAACAGAAAAAGGCCCAAAAGCAAAATACTTCACTAGTTACAGAAAAGGCACTTAACAAAATCTAATTTTCATTTTGATAAAATCTTTTCAACAGTAATAGAAAGGAGCTTTCTCAACATGATGAAGCACACCAAATGAAAAATGAAGCACACTCAGATACTGTCATATGTCTTATTGAAACTGTATGCTTTCCCATGAAAATCGAAACAAGGAAAAAAGTACCAACACACATGTTCACTGGCTACATTATGCCTGGTACTGAAGGATCTTACTGTGCCATAAAGCAATTAAAAGAAACAAAATGTCCTACAATGAAAAGGAAGAATTAAAATTACCTTTATACGCAGACATTATGTTTCTGTACATTTCCTAGAACTTAAAGGTAATTTTAGGGTCAAATCAAGGCTCAAAATCAACATAAAAGTCATTTTTGACTTAAGTCCTAGAATAATACAAAATGTAAATGCAGAAACAGGTAAACTACTTAGGAATAAATCTGACAAAAGATGCCTAATGTCTATATAATAAAACTAAAAGATATTTCTGAGAGAAATTAAGCCCTGATGAACCTGGACAAATAGACCATATTCATGGATCTCAAGACCCAATTATGATAATGTATCAAATTCCTTCATATTTGGAGATTCAATGCAATTTCAATAATAATCCAAATTCTTTAAAAAGTGTTTAAGTTAGAAAACTGGATCTAAATTTCATGTAGAAATAGCAAGACCTCAAAGTAGTTAAAGTTACTATGAAAAAGAATTACAAAGTTAAAGGCTTTATACTACTGATGTCACAAGACTATAAAGTGACAGTATTTAACACAATGTAGTATTTGCCACAAAATGCACAAGAGACCAACACAACAGGATTGAGAGTGCAGAAAAGATGCACATATACATGATCTATGTATTTTTTGGTGAAGAGTTATGTTTTAGTGAATGAGGAACAAATAGTATTTTCAACAAATGTGCTGCAATTTGTTGTCCCTTTAAACATAGCTTTGATCTATCCCAATATTAAAATAAGAATTAACTCAAAAAGGATCATAGAGCTAGTGTTAATAAAGAAAATTATAAAACACCTAGAAAATAATGCAATTGACATTTTCTGTCTTGAGTTAGACAAAAATTCTCTAATATGATGCCAACAAAATGATCCACTAAAATATGATAAGTTGAGTATCATCAAAATTAGAAACCTCTGCCAGGCACCAGTGGCTCATGCCCATAATCCTAGCTACTCAGGAGTTAGAGATCAGGAGGATCATGGGCAAATACTTCATGAGATCCCATCTGGAAAAAAACCATCATGAAAAAGGGTTGGTGGAGTGGCTCAAGGTATAGGCCCTGAGTTCAAACCTCAGTACCACAAAAAACAAAAAAATTAAAAACTTCCATTCTTGGACAACAAATTTACTACATACATTACAAAAGATATATTTAGATGATAATAAGTATATAAGATATCATTAAAATCATTAATCATTGAGGAAATGCTAGTTAAAATTATACTAAGAAGTCACAACATATTAAGGATGCTTAAAATTAGAAAGACTGTCTATACCAAGGGATCCTCTGTATGCTGCTAGTATAAAGATGAAATATAAAAATCCTTTGGAAAATAATTTTATTATTCTTAGGACATTTTTCATTCATATCCATATTATTCCACTTCGCTATTTTATCCAAAATAAATAGCAGCTTAGTTAATACAAATACTTGCTCATAAATGCTTATGATTACACAGTTCTATGTATACCTCCAGATTTAGTATATAACCTATGGACAATAGCAGGTGCCTTGATATATAAATAGCGGTATAGCTGTCAATGGGAAACTATTCAGAAGCAAGAGGAACTGAAGCATGGATGCACACAGTTACATGGACAAAACAAATGTAGTTAGGGAGTGGGGAAAATAAACGGGGGAGGGAATCACATGTATTTTATAATAGTCAAGAAAATGCAAACAAATATGACAGTCTGAGGATGAGGATAAAGAAGGAATAGATTCTTTTGGTGTAGCCTGATTTCTTTCAGAGAGGCTTTGCACCGCTCAGAATGAATATGTAAGGACTTGAATATCATGACAGGCCTGGCAGAGAACTGAGAAGCACTGAGGAGATTTCTTTGTGAGGCAAATGTTGCAGGCAGAGTGACTGGTCTTGCAGGAAGCAACTTCACAGAGACTTGGTCTTTAGTGTTTAAGTCTTAGGTGAATCTGCACAGGTACTACATCCCTTAGCTCTTCCACATTAGTGCCCTTACCTTAAGATAAATGGACATATATACTATGCAGTGTGTGTGGATATGTCTATTATCAATCAATTAATCTATCAGTCTGTCTTTATGTTTGTACAATAGAAAACAAAACAATTTTGCTACACATTCCCCCACCCCTCAGAGTTTTGAAATTTTATTTATTTAGTAAAAAATCAATTACAAATTAAAAGTCTTCCAATAATGAAGCCCATGAACATGTAAAAACACAAACACATAGCTTTCCATCATTGAGATAACTCTCTTCTGCATCTTCTAAAATCTTCATCGCAATATCTATTTTTGCATAATTAATTGTGGTCTCTTTTATGTCGATTTTTAGATAATATTTCCATTTGTCTTATCCCTAGGAAACCTCTGTCACTAGTTTTTATTAATGATTTGTAAATTAGTTGCTTTTCTAATAGTTAATTTATATGGAAACATTGTTTTTTCAGTGAAGAGCCTCCATCAAATCATGTCAGCATATCTTATCAAGTATTATAAAATAGAACTGAATAATTACAGAGGCATTTGTCCTACCTTATGTAACTCTATGATTTGTTTTCAACATTTATACATTGAATATACAAAGAACTAAAATAAATTTTTCCTCACATTGAAAAAAAGGGTTTTGAAATCTCTTTCTTCCAAAATAAAGACCAATTACGTCTCATTAATAGAATAGTATGTTTAAAACACATAAACAAAAGTACATATACATCTTCAAAAAAGATAAAATTAAATGAAACAAATATATATCTTATCAGATTATAAATTTTAGGCTAGTAGATTTTTACTGATTCTTGGACTAAGATTAGAAATACAATAGACCTGAAAAGGTAGACAAGAAGGCACCAGGAATGTGAACTGTTATTTTCAGAGTCACCCTGTGGCTGGAGGGCAGTAGGGAGAGATAGATCAAGTTCAGATTTCCAAAAGTTCACTGTTTTCCTATGATTCAACTATTGTTTTGAACAATCACTCCTGGGATTCAACAAGCCTTTGGTGAATTTCTTTACTTATGAAGAGTTAATTCTAACTTTTTTCTAATTAATTAATTAAAAAATTAATTCTAATGTTTGCTAGATTTTTGTTGCTTTCATTGAGAAGCTCATTTTAGGAGGTCCTTACTCATTTTTCTTCTTTGATGTCACTCCAGAAATTTTTACAGCATCCTTTAAATTTTTTAACTCTCCCCAACACATCACATTTTACTCTGCAATCTTCATAGTATTTCAATGATGAGTCAATCCTTTAGAAGAAATTCATTGTAAAAATGATATTTTTTAAAGGTATATTTCAAGATGGAGTGACTCATTACCATGAGTAAAACTTAAGTGCAATAAAGTATATAAATTATGGAACACACAGTACGATGAGAGAGATCTAGTTTTTCAGACCTGTACTCACTCACCTATAAAGCATTAGGAGAACGATCGTGACATGATTTTACACTCACATAGAATCACTGCTCAATTTAACAGCGAGACCCCTGGCCCACTTCCATGATTTTCAATAAGCGGTAATTTGTGGAAGTGCATCTCGGTGTGTTCCCTGAACCTGATCAAAACCTCATTAGAGAAGCAGTTGACTATGTCCCAGATTGCATAGAGGAAATGGCAAACTTAACTTTTGACAAAAAGTGAACTAGGAGTTGTTCTAGGTGATTTCAGGTGGAGACAATAATTAAGCATGTTCAGTTGGTTAATGGACTTTAAAGGAACACTTCTTAAAATTTTTGAACTTTTACTTGGCTCTTTTATTAACCCACATTTTGATATCATGCCCTGTTCCTATCTTACAATGTATGTTCTTTATTTATAAAACATATTAGTTAAGATATTTCTGGATTACTTTTTAAATCTGCAGATGACGTTTTTCCCTTATCATGCTTTATTTCCTTTCCCTGTATGATTTGTAATTTTAGATGCAACTACTTCAGTGACAGTGGTTTCACAGAAGGCCCTGTGCACTATGGAAGTGCCAGAGGCTTGTAGACCTGATCCTTAGCAAGGGCCTCTGCTGTTTTGTTTTAACTTTACTCAAACTTGAGGCTTAAGTAAAGGTACCACCTACATAGCACAAATTCAAAGCCAAACCTCATAGGAAGCAAAGGAATTCTGATCCTATGCATCATGGGTAAATTTCTTGTTGGTAGTATATGAGGTGGCTTTTCATTTCACATCTCTTCAAAACACTGAAGTACTTTAGCAGATGCATGAATTGTTTAATTAAAAGCATATGTAGATGCACTCACACACATACAATGCATCTTTGTATTTAATCTAAGTTTCAAAGAGCTGCAGGAGAATCAAGTTAGGAACAATGATGAGATGAAAGCAATTCAATATGGCTAAGCAAAGGTTCGAATGATAAGTCTGGACCAGAAATAGGATTATAGGTATTCTTATTTTAAAGTGACTCCCATTTTATCAAGCAGGGAAGGAGCCCCATCTCTTACTGCACTGTTATCATGCTTTGCAGGTGAGTTTCCCCTATTGTGTATGTATACAAATGTTGAAATATTCCTGCTTCCTAAAACTCTTCATTTATATGATAGAAGGTAGGCAGGAAAATATCTATTAACTCTTGATTGAAACTTTGAAAATACCAGGAAGAATTCATTATGATTTTCATACTTGTGCTGCTGAGATTGAAATAAAATTTCAGTATAATTTACAGTATTATTAAAAAATCCCCCAAATCTGCAAATCCTACTGTGACTTAAATAAGGTATAAGTTTGTCCACCTAGCTTCATGTGTTGAGAGCTTAATACTCAGCATGGTGGTGTTTGGGGACTGTGTGGAAGCTTTAATAGGTGAGGCCTGGAGAGAAGTAATTACATCATAGGAGGCAGTGCCCTCTGAAGGATTTGATGTAGTTCTCTTGGAACTTTGGTTAGTTCTCATGAGAAGGCTATTAGAAAAGAACAATCCTGACCCCAGAAGTCTCTCTGGCTTCTTATCCTGCCATCAACCATCTGTCATAGTGTCACATAACCCAGGACTCCCTCACCAGTGATTGAATCAATGGGATTACCCAGTCTTAGACTTTTAGCCTTCAAACTGTGAGCTAAATAAATCCCTTTTCATACACTATCCAGTCTCAGGTGTTTGTTATAGGAATGAGGAATGAACTATAATGCATATACTAATGCACATCTGTGGTTGTCATATATAAATATGTGTTAGAATATTATATTTGTAGGCCTGTTGCAGTGACTCAGGCTTGTAACCCTTGCTACTCAGCAGGACTGTAGTTCAAAGCCAGCCCCAGAGAGAAAGTTCGAGAGACTCTGTCTCAAACAATAGTGCGAGACCCTATCCTCAAAATAACTAAAGCAAAAAGGGCTGGGGGACATGGTTCAATTGGTAATGCCTGCTAACTAGAATAAGGTCCTAAGTTCAACCCACAGCACCAAAAAAAAAATATTATATGTGTATATAATGTTAGAATATTATACAACTTTTGTTGTTTAATCCTCATGGCTTCCAGTAATGAAGCCACTCAGGTCTCAGAAGTGACCTCAACCTTGCTTGATTTGCAGACACAAATAAAATAACCTGAGTGATTTTTTTGCAAGTGACTATATTTAAAAAAAGCAGAATGTAAACCCCATAACCAGCCAAAAAAATTAAAACCATGTAACTTGGAACTTTCTAATAGTATAAAACAAATATGCAATTGTGCTATTGTAGCCTACCAAATAATTAATTTTCCTTTTGCATGTTCCTCCCTAAATCCTTGCCCGTGATATTTTGTCATAGGTACATCAACCTGTCTTTTGCTATTTTCCAAATCATGAATTGCTTCTTACCCAAATAAACTCTTAGAATTTCATTGAACCTCAGATTTCTCTTTGAGCAGTAGGCAGTGTAAAAATGTAGTTGTCATAGTAAGCAAAGAATAACTCCAGCAATATCAAGGCTATGGGACACTCACAGTAAAACAAATTATACCAATTATTAATATTCCACATGTTAAAGTTAGAAAGAGCAAAGAAGGGTGGTGATCTTAGAGCAACATTAAATACAATATTTCAACATTTTAATTTTTAGCAAGAATTCAAAAACCCCTAGATATCCATGTTCACTAATATGACTAAATGAACTATACCTACAAATGCCATTACTACTGTTCCCCATAGCTGAGGCTTCCTTCTATTTGAATAACTTCTCACTAATAGCATTTCCCCTCTGCTGCAGCCCTGTGAAATCACTTACATGTACTTGTCAAAATGTCATCTGTGTACTACCTGCACATTGCACTAGTCACCTGTGACAAGAACAGCACTGCACAGGGAGCTTCTCCGGTATCCTCACAGAGCTAGCAAGGGTTTATATCACAGCACTGGCTTCCACACTGAAAATAAGGTTCTCAAATGCAACTACAGCTGGAGCAGAACATAGCCTGACATGTATCTCCCCAACTTCCTCATCTCTCTATAATATCAATTAGGCTTAGAGTGAAGGCCTCAAAGTAAGAAAGGTGGGGTACCCAGGTAAAAGAAGGTAAAGCTCAAAACATTGTAATAAGCATACTCAATTCACCAAAGTTGAGTTTTCCACCAACATTTCAAAGGGCTTGTGGGCTAGCCTGGGTTAGCGACATCATCAATCACACAATTTGTACAACACATAAATTCTGTATTTCAAAGAACAATTTGAAAAGTTTAGCACCCCTAATGTTATAGCAGCATATATTGAGAATTTACTTGTATTTATTATTTAATCCTCAAAAATAAATTTGAGTGATTTATTGCCTTGAAACAAGTATTGCAGATAAGAAAGCCGGAGTTTGGATAAGGAAATTCCCTTACTTTTATAAGTAGAAGAGCATTCAAAAATTTTTTACCACTGAAATTGGCTTGCAATTTATGTACTTTATAAATATCTGTCTTAGATATTTAGATTTTAATCAATGGTTGCAAATCAAAGTTGACATCAGAACAATAAGTTTCTAAAACTGTTTAACCAATCATACATCATTTCCATTCTATGCATTAACGTAGACTCATTTAAAATACTATCAACAAATTGTGAAGATCCCTTGGTCTTTGAGATCAATTTAAAATATGTCTTCCAAAAGCTAAGATACACTAAAACTATCTCACAGAAATAGTTCCTCAGCACTGTGTACAAATAAATACAAGGAATGTGTCAGAAAACACTTTTTGCCTCAGTTTATTTAGATGCATATTTCTAAAACCTTCTTTTAAAGGTCATTAGAGAAACAAGCATATGAAATGTCATCAATACATTATCAAAGTGTTTTACCTGAAAGTAGCAAATATTACCAATTACTTCTGTACAAAAATCCAATGACATCAAGATTGTCTATAAAATATATAATTAAGGAAATCTATGATTCAAATTCCCAAATATTACTCGATCTTACCTGCTGGTTTACAGGAAAGTTTCTGTTGATTTTTTTAATCTGCAATGATAAGTAAATAAATAAGTGAGAATAACAAGGATAAGGTAATGTAAGGCCTCCAAATTCTTATGAAGGTCTATTTTTAGTGAGTTAATACACAGTAAAATTCTAGCTTGACATACTGAAATCATCATGTATCAAAAACCAGCATTAATTGGTTATTACAGTTATACTGAATTTCATATTTAAGCATCTTGAAAAAGGTACTTCACCTATGAGAAACTGAAAGCCTATGCTTCCACATGACACTAAACGATTATGTACCCATCAGCAACTGACTTCGTGCTGTTTATTTTCTGTGCTTTCAAATTATATAATATCCAATTTGCTTTAACTTTCAAGAGAAGAGAGGAAATGGAAAGGTCAAACACTAAAGGATAAAGGATACAGTTTGAAATATTTTTAGCCAGGATCCCAAATACAGCATAACATTTACTTTAAGACAATTTAGTGGATAACATTTTATAAGAATTTAATAGAAATCTTCAGAGGACGCTTTCCTCATGCAGTGTGTTCATCAAAGGAATCTTGTTTTAGCAACCCATGCACAGCAGTGTGTGGAAAATAGATGGTTTCCTCAGCAATGACCACTGCCCCTTTCTGTTCCCCTCCCTTCCTAGACTATCAGCACTATTTATATCTGGAGAGCTGTTGTGTTGTTTCTGTTTTGGTTACAGTTTTCCTCAGTACTTGACTCATGGTGAAAGTCATCTCAGTATCACAGGAATCCTTAGGAACATCTTGATCCTTACAGAGTTGGCTGCATTGGTATTGTACACCATTGCTATTTGTCAGAGGATAAGATGTAAGGTATATTTTCTTCCACTCCTCATATATTAGCCAAGCATGTAGGAGGAAGTTTGATGGACAAATATTCAAATAGAAAGAAAGCATATATCAATGACAAGAAAATGATTAAACAGTGAGATATACCAATGACTAGAATAGTCTAAAATAGTAATGATTAGTAGATAAAAATCAATGCTGGGGAAATTATAAAATTGTCTTTAGAAATTATTTGTATATTTTTCTAACAGGTGACAAACAAAATAATAAAATGGAACATGGCATTTATAATATTTACTCAATGACTGAAGAAGTAATATGCTTGAGATTGGAAACAGTAATAAATTGTGTCCATCTTATTCAAATTATGTCATCATAACCTTTACACTCCACATACTACTACTTCTTTATTTATTTTAGACAGTGTCTTAATACACTGCTTATGTTGCCCAGGCTGGCCTTGAACTCATGGCTCTCGCAACTCTCTCTCTGAAGCAGCTGGGACCACAGGTCTATTCACACTGCAATGCCAGTATTTTGGGCTATATAACTACTTAATACCATGCATTTGAACAATTCTTGTTATCCCAGAAAACTGAGTGAAAATATCCAGACAGACTAAGTCAATACGTAAAAACTGCTAGCTGTAGTGTTGATAAATCTGTTTGATAATGGAATTTTTAAAGCTTATTTCCAAATTTTAATTGTGTAGTGTGGGGGATAAGGATTTGACCCAGTTCTAGAGTGCTTACCTAGCATTCACAAGAATTTGGGTTCAATCCTCAATACCTGAAAAATAACTGGGTTGTCTAACTACGTAGTGCAGGTAAAATAATCTATGTATTCATGTATCAATGGGAATACAAACTTAAATAACAAAGCTACTACAGAAATGAAAAAGGGTATGACAATATGGTTCATTACGCCCTGGGTCAAGGACCTGTTTTTCTAGATGCCCTCATTTTGGCATTAACTTAAAATGGGTTAAAAATATCCAGTGATTAAAATTCACATGCAGTATATAATGAATTACTTATCATGCTAAACAATAATCAACATGTCCAAAACAGAATACTGTTCATTCTGTGTTTTTGTATTGATTACAAATGTTCAGGGTATTATTTGTTGATGAAAAATTATGCCTTTAAAATGTTCCCATTTGTAAACAGGGTTTATTTTACATGTACACAGAGAAATAAGTTATGTATACTCCTATATTTTCACATGTGGATTAATTTCTGGGTGAACCAAAATTTATTTTTGCATGTGAAATACACATACATAGATGTGAGTAAGACAATTTTTGGTAGTTTTAAAATATTTACCATTTTATATTTGGTTTGAAGAATATAATGTAATTTTTTTTACTTTATATTGTATTTCTCAGTTAAAAATACATAGAAGTTGTATGATTAAGAATTTCTATAATTAATAAATGGTAATGTATGCCTCTAACCTCAGCACTCCAGAGGCTGAGGCAGGATGGTGAGTTTGAGTACAACCTGGGCTATGTATCAAGACCTTGTTTCAAAAAAAAAGTTAGAAAAGAAGAAGAAAGAATGAAATAAGTGCAGTCCTTATTCTCTGAACAAACCTGTCCCATCATATAAAATTTTGAAGATCTAAAATGCCATCAAAACAAGCTCTGAAATTTAACTGGTTTTCAAGACGATTTGATGTTTTTTCCATATCAAACTGAATCTCTGAACTACTCATGGCAGTTTAAAGGCTTGTAACAACTTCAGAATTCAGTAACGAAAATGTGCCTGTGTGTATTCATGGATACTCCCGGGTTTACAGCAGGAATATATCCCTCTAAGCCATCGCAAATTGAAAATCACTTAATATCCCTCACCTACTGAATATCACAGCTTAGCAGCACAGTGTAGTGCAGATTACCTATTGTACCCCATATCACCAGCACAGGAACAGATCCAAACTCAAAGTCTGAAATATGTTTTCTGCTAAATGCACATTGCTTTTGCACACTCAAAGGTTGAATAATTCCAAGTCAAGCCATTATAAGTAGTAAAATATCTTAGAGTTATCAATTGAACATAATCCACCTTCTTTTGCATTTAGACTTGTATCCTGGGAATTCCAAATTGTAAATAAACTCTTGATATAGAACATATTAGTAATGAGTTTTTGAAAAGTACTTATTTTGTTATTATAACAATTAATGTCAATAAGAAAACTGAGAACATTTCTCCCCGACAGTGGCTCTAAAACTGCCTGTGTGAAACTGGAGATACAGGTGAATGTGGCTCCCCAATCCACACCCCCCAGCCCTGGGAAAATAACCCAGCACAGCACCTGGGTGGACTGAATGATCCCCCAGCAAAACTGAAAGCCATAAACAGCAACTGTAATCTAACATAGACCTGGGGGGTGGGGTGGAACCTGAACCCACCCTGGAGAATGGAGAGGGGCAAAGAGCTGAATTCTCATTGTTGAACTGTCATGGATGTGGCAAGGAACTGAGCTCTCAGCACGGAACACTCAGTGACATGCCATAAAGCATCAAAGGCTGAGAGCAAAGTGAGGCTGACAAACCAACTGCCTAGAGGATCTGCTGGCACCCCAGCAGAGATCAGGAGAGGCATAAAGGCTAAGGGAGGGAACTGAGCGACAAACTGACATCTCAAAGCTGGGCAGGAGGTGGATCCCAGAGCCTATCTCTGGGACAGACTGCAACATTCAAAACTGAATTGTCCAACCTTGCTGGGGGAGTAGCTGACCAAAGCTGCAGGTGCAGAACATCACAGCTTCTGCCTGCTGAAAACAACAGCTCTGACCACCCTGCATGAAGTGGCAATCTTACCTCACCTCACAACTCCAACTAACCTTGTAGACAGAAGGTCCAGTACCACTCACAAGCCAGTCACCTGGTGAGACCACGTCAAACCTTCTGCTTGAACACCAATACCAGGATTGGACACCTAAGGAATAACTCCAGAACTTTTGTTAATAGATTGAATTACTGACCCAGTTTCCTGAACCTAGTGGGTTTTTTTTTAAATTATGTTTTTTCTTTTCTATTCCTGTATTATTAACTCCATCATCATTATTCTTTTATCCTTATTCTCATCCTTTTCACTCTTCCTCATTCTACTGTACTACAATCCATTGTTCTTTCTCCCAACTACTCTTTCTGCCTCTTCTCATCCACTCTTTCCCCTGTCTTCATCTTCCCTTCCACCCTCCCCCAACTTGACACAACACTACCCCTCCCTCCTCCACACTCATCACCTTCTGACTAGTCTACTCCACCAAGTGCACACAACCATAGCCGCCTGCAATCCCTGATACAAACACCCTCCACTGTAACAGAAATACACCCAAATACACACAAGAGCCACAAAACCCAGCAACCCCCATAACTCTTAACCCACCCACACACTCCTTTTCCCACCCCCCTTTTTTTAATGCCACCTTTACCAATTCCGATAATCTACAACTAGCCTAACAGCCATTATCCCTGCCAACACCAACTGTTTATAGATAATATCATCAAGAGGTTTTCTATAGAATATGTTAACAACTGGTCTGGCATTGAACCTGTGAACTTGTTAATGCTAAATTATAGCCCCAGACCAGGGTCAGATAGAGCATGTCAACCTAGCTAACAATCAAGTCAGCCAGAATTCACAAATTAAAGCAGGGAAATACATCAGGCAATCAAATCCATCAACTAGCCTACCAAAAATATAATGGCACAGTACCTAGTGGGGCAATGGGAAGTAGAAGGGATGGATACCACTCTCCTCAAAAAATAATTCAATACAGGATTCAGAGGGGGATAAGGAAAATGGATACTCAGTTCCTGATCTCAACAAAACAATGATAAATGTAACTAAGGAACACAGTGATGGCCACAAAAAAACACTCAAGCAAGAAATCTGGGAAGAACTCTCTGAGAAATTCATGGAGAAGATATGAGACATAGTCAACCAGAATGTACAAGATGTACTCAAGAAATTTAAAGACACCCAAAACAAAGACATGAGATGACACAGAAACAAATAAAGGAACTCAGAGAAGATCTCAACAAACACCAAAGTGAAACAAAGGACTATAAAAAAATGAATTGAAGAAGACAACAAAAATTATAAACAAAAGTTGAACAAATGTTTGGAAAACCTCAGAAGAAAGAATCAAACAGATATCCTGGAAATAAAAAGTCCCTATAGTCAAACAAAAAACACAGTGGAAGTCTACTCTAGCAGACTAGACCAAGTAGAAGACAGAATCTCAGACCATGAAGATAAAATAGAAATTAAAGAAAAAACAGATGAAGTGTTAGTCAAACAACATAAGAACTGTGAAAGGAATATGTAAGAACTCAGCAATTCCATCAAAAGACTGAACCTAAGAATCATGGGCATTGAAGAAGGAAGTAAGAGAGGAAAAACAAATAATATGTAAAAGTAAACCCATCAAAATAACAGATTTCTCAACAGAAACCTTAAAAGCAAGGAGGGCATACAGGGAAGTATTTCAGACACTGAATGAAAATAACTTCAATGCTCTACCCAACAAAACTATCATTCAAAATTGATGGAGCAATAAAAATCTTTCAAGATAAAAAGAAACCAAAACAGAGTATTACCAACAAGCCACCAAAACAGAAGGTTCTACAAGGAATTATGCACACAAAAGATGCAAGCAAACAAAACATGGGAGGACAGAAGAATCAAACCACAGAATAAGAAAAGACAAGCAATCAGAGAGCAACATTGATTCAACTGCACACAATCATTTAAACAACAAAAACAGCTAAATGGCAGGAATAACCACATACCAATCAATACTAACATTAATGTTAATGGATTCAACTCCCCCACTAAGGCACCACTCGCAACTGGATTAAAAAGGAAAATCTGATGATCTGTTGTTTATAAAAGACCCATCTTATTGACAGAAATAAATACTGGATTAGGGTGAAAGGCTGAAAGAAGAAAACTTACCAAGCCAATTGCCCCCCAAAATAGCCAGGAGTTGCAATACTTAAGTCAAGTAGACTTCAAACTTACATTGGTCAAATGAAACAAAAAAGGTTTTTTCATACTAATAAAAGGGGCAATACATCAAAAGAAAATAACAATTATCAACCTATATTCATCCAATGTCAGTGCACCCAATTTCATTAGACATACACTAAAGGACTTAAAAGCACAAATAGACTCCAGCATAGTGGTAGTGGGAGACTTTAATATCCTTCTATCACCAATAGATAGGTCATCCAAATAAAAAACTCAACAAAGAAATACTAGAACTAAGTGACACCATGAATCAAATGAACCTAATTGATGTCTACAGAATATTTCATACAACAACAAAATATATATTCTTCTCAGCAGCCCATGGAACTTTCTACAAAATATATCACATCTTAAGACACAAAGCAGGCCTTAGCAAATATAAGAAAATAGAAATAACTCCCTGCATTCTTTCTGATCACAATGCATTAAAACTAGAACTCAACAAGAAAAGCAACAGCAGAAAACACATAAATAGTTGGCGGCTGAATAATACATTGCTCAATGATCAACAGGCCAAAGCAGAAATAAGAGAGGAAATAAAAAGGCTCCTGGAAGCTAAAGAAAATCAAAAGAAAACCTAGCAGAACCTCTGGGACACAGCAAAGGCAGTCCTAAGAGGAAAGTTTATAGCCATATGTGCATATATTAAAAAGACAGAAGGAATGCAAATAAATGACCTAATGTTACATCTCAAACTCCTAGAAAAACAAGAGCAAACAAAACCCAAAACAAGCAGAAGAAGAGAAATGCTAAAAATAAGGGCCAAAATTAATGAAATAGACCAAAAAAAATACAAAGAACAAATGAGACAAAAAGTTGGCTCTTTGAAAAAATGAACAAGATTGACAAGCTCTTGGCAAATTTGACTAAAATGAGAAGGAAAAAGGCCCAAATTAGCAAAATTAGAAACAAAAAAGGGGAGATAACAACAAACACCATGGAAATCAAGGAAGTCATTAGAGACTATTTTGAGAACTTATATTCCAACAAATTTGAAAATCTTGAAGAAGTGGACAATTTTCTAGATACTTATGACCATCCGAAACTGAACCAACAGGATATTAATCACCTAAACAGATCTATGACATGCAATGAAATTGAAGCAGCAATAAAAAGTCTCCCCAACAAAGAAAATCCAGGACCTGATACATTCTCTGCTGAATTCTACAAGACCTTTATAGAAGAACTAATACTAACACTCCTTAAACTTTTCCACAAAACAAAAAGGGAAAAAACACTGCCCAACTCATTCTATGAAGCCATTATTACAGTTCTCCCAAAACTGGACAAGGACACATTTTAAAAGGAGAACTACAGGCCAATCTCCTTAATGAACATCAATGCAAATATCTTCAATAAAATAATGGCAACCAAATCCAAAAACATATCAGGAAGATCATTTACCAAAAACAAGTCGGTTTCATTCAAAGAATACAACACATTAATAAAAGCAAAGACAAAAAACACATGAGCATCTTAATAGATGAAGGAACAGCCTTTGATAAGATTCTACACCACTTCATAATAAAAGCTCTAAGGAAACTAAGAATAGAAGGAACGAACCTCAACATTACAAAGGCTCTATATGACAAACCTATAGCCAACATCATAAGTAATGGAGAAAACCTGAAACCATTTCCTCTAAAGTCAGGAACAAGACAAGGATGCCCACTATCTCCACTCCTAGTCAATATAGCCCAGGAATTCCTAGCCAGAGAAATAAGGCAAGAAGAAAAAATAAAAGGAATACAAATAGGTAAAGAAACAGTAAAAATATCCCTATTTGCTGACAACATGATCCTATACCTCAAAGACCCAAAAACACCCACCCCAAAACTTCTAGACACTATAAACAGTTTCAGCAATGTAGCAGAATACAAAATCAACTTACAGAAATCGGTACCCTTTCTATACAACAATAGTGAACAAAAATTAGAAAGAATACATGAAACAATTACATTTACAATAGCCACAAAAAAAATACGTAGGCATAAACTTAATGAAGTACCTAAATGGCTTCTTCAAAGAGAACTACAAACATATGAAGAAAGAGATTGAGGAAGCTTACAGAATGTGGATAGATCTCCCATGCTCATGGATTGGTAACATCAACATAGTAAAAATGGCTATACTACCAAAAGTAATCTACATATTCAATGCAATTCCCATCAAAATCCCAATGATATTCATCACAGAGATTTGAAATTCCACCTTAATTTTCATTTGGAAACACAAAAGACTGTGAATAACCAAGGCAATACTCAGCAAAAAGAGCAATGCTGGAGGTATCACAATACCCCACCACTGTACTACAGGGTCATAAAACAGCATTTACTGGCACAAAAACAAATATGAAGACCAGTGGAACAGAATAGAAGACCTGGATATGAATCCACACAGCTATGCCCACCTTAATTTTGACAAATGTACCAAAAAGATAAGATGGAGCAAAGACAGCCTCTTCAACCAATGGTTCTGGGAAAAGTGGTTATCTGCCTGCAGAAAACTGAAACTAGATTCATGCCTGTCACCCTGTACTAGTATCAACCCAAAGGGGATTAATGACCTTAATATCAGACCCAAAATCTTGCAGTTAGTACAGAAAAGAGCAGGGGGTATTCAGGAAACAATAGGAATAGGCAAAGACTTCCTCAATAGAACTCCAGCATCCCAGCAACTAAGAGAAAAGATGGACAAATAAGACGTCACAAAATTAAAAAGTTCTGCACACAAGAAATGGTCTTTAAACTGAAGAGAACACCCACAGAGTGGAAGAAAATATTCTCTGGCTATACATCAAAAGACTGATAAACAGAATATACAGGGAACTCAAAAAATTAAACTCCCCCAAATTCATTGAACCAATAAAGCAGTGGGCAACAGAACTAAACAGAACTTTTTCAAAGGAAGAAATCCAAATGGCCAAAGAACACATGAAAAAATGTTCACCATCCCTGGCCATAAAGGAAATGCAAATCAAAACCACACTAAGATTCCACCTCATTCCTATTAGAATAACTACCATCAAGAACACCACTGCCAACAAATGTTGGTGAGGGTTCAGGGAAAAAGGAACCCTGGTACACTGCTGGTGGGAATGCAAGCTAGCACAACCAGTTTGGAAAACATTATGGAGTCTTCTTATAAAACTAAACATAGATCTGCCATATGATCCAGCAATACCATTCCTGGGGATATACCCAAAGGAATGCAACTCAGGTTATTCCAAAGGCACCTGCACACCTATGTTTATTGCAGCGCTATTCACAATAGCCAAGTTATGGAAACAGCCAAGATGCTCCACTACCAAAGAATGGATTAGAAAATTGTGGTATTTATACACAATGGAATTTTACTCAGCCATGAAGAAGAATGAAATTTTATCATTCGCAAGTAAATGGATGGAACTGGAGAACATCATCTTAAGGAAGTTAGCTAGGCCAAAAATTGTATGTTCTGCCTCATATGCAAACTTTAGACCTAAAATAATTGCAGTAATATTATTGGATATGGATCACATGCTAAGGGGAGAATGCGTACAGGAGGAATAGGGAAAGGTAGGAAACCTAAAACTTGAAATTGTTTGATGTGCCCACTGCAGAGGAGCTAATAAAGTAATAAAGTAATCTTAAATTGGCAGAGGCCACTATGGGAAGGGGACTGGGAAGTAGCAAACAGGTCTGGTAGAAATGAACAAATTTGGGTTTTAATACATATGTGCATGGAAGCAGTACTAAGAATAGCTCTGTGTAGCTATCTGTATCTCAAGCTAGTAAAAATGCTATGTCTTTCTTATTGCTTATGCCTTCTCTTCAACAAAATTGGAGAACAGGTTCTGCCTGGAAGCAAGGGGGTTGGGGAGAGGGGGATGAGATGGGGGGCACAGAGGGGAGAGATGGCCCAAACAATGTATACACATATGAATAAATGAATAAAAAACAAAAAATTGCAATCATAAAAAAAGGAAAGTTTTCCAATATTTTTCATGTTAAGGTGCTGCTTGGAATCAGGTGCTAATTTTATGTTATCAGAACTTACAGTTTTGTTACAATTGATTGAGAAATAGGATCTTGAGCAAAATAAAGCTAATGTGTCAACATGCATGTTCCTGGAGATGAGAAGACATTAACTGTGTTTCATACCATAAAGCAGTTGCTTCTGGAGTGTGAATACCTAGTCTTCAGGCTGTGAAAGCAGCAAAATGATTGAGATTGAGATCCCCTCACACAGAATTCCACAAGAAAAACAAGTGATAAGAAACGACTGCCAGGTAAAATGCGGGAGGTGAATCAGAACAATATTAAGGATTTAAGTCCAAAACAGAAGATAAGCCCCTAAGCTGTACTCCTCTTTGGCTGGTTTCTTGGAAGATTACTTCTCACATGCCACCAATGCAGACACAGCTTTTTTTTTCTTTTCGTTGTTCCAGATAGCAGACAATTACAGCTCCTATCTAAGAAAATTCCATACCTGAGACTCTACACCTGTGAGTCTACACCTGCCTGGTGGAATCCTTCCTTCCCAAACATGAATTCCAGGTTGCACTTACTGAAAACATTTCCTGTTACACACATGCTGGGTTCTGTGGGGAGATCAGAGATGAACAGCCTGTGGCCAAACCCCACCCAGGTAAATGGTTGTCAAGCCATAGATCAGGAGGTTAGGTCTGACTAAATGGGAGTCATATCACTTAGACTTGCCAAACTGAAGCAGGTTTCAGATCACACTGGAAATCTTTCATTCTCCTCTCACATCTACACTGATACATATTTTCCTTTTACTAAGTCAGTCTTGGCAACTGTGCTCTTACCAAACAAAGTTTAAACAATAACCTTGAAGCTTCTCTTGTTCAGTTGTGTGCACGTATTTGTCTGTGATAGCCACATTGTTACATGTTTCAGCAGCCAGTGTTCCCTTTATCAGTGGACCCTTGAATATAAGGGTCATACTTTAGACTTGTTTTACATACCTGAGTGACTTCTGTGATCTCTGAACAGAAAAAAAATGCTCAGCATTGTGCTAGAAGTTCCAGGAGAAGTCTATACACTTTGGAACTTTATAGAATCTTCCAGCAAATAAAAAAATTAATACCATGCATAAGAAACAAATCTGACTTGATCTGGTTATGACAGGTAATAAATGTATTCAGGATGCCCTCCTCTAAGAGGATGGCTACAGCTGAAAAAAACTGAAGTACAGAACCATGTATGTGCAGCTGGAGTGCCTTGAAGCTCCAAGAGTTTTTGATACCAGATTTCTTTACAAATGCATGGATTGGTTTAATGACTCATGTGTATATTGAAAGGTATTTAGCTAGATTCAGGATGGTGTAACTTACAGAAAAGAAACAAAATGTAAGTAGTGTTATTTTATTTGAGAACAGAGTATATGTTTATAAATAAGCTATGAAATTCAAAAAATTGTAAAGCATGTATCAAATTTTTAATGCTTCAGTTTGTGATATTGCAATGCCTGACTCTTTAGATCATTTTTAGAATTATCTTGATTCTATATAAACTATAGGTTCTTTGAAGTAGTAATCCTATCTTTTAGCTCCCAAAACATGTTTTAAATTTATGAGTTACATAGGACATATGAAAGTTTAAAATGATACCTGTGTGTAATATTTACTTATGAGATTCATTAATTTTGCTATTCAATATTAAGCCTATTACCAGTATACTTGCTTAAATGGGGACCTCCAAACTTGTTTAAGGAAAAATATATATACTGCTTTAATTTATATTTTTTTCTAGAATCAGATTGGAACATTTCCTTCTAAATGGAAAATTGCAGTATCTTGGGCAAATTAGAGTGACGGATACGTTCATACATACAGTATACATCACACACTCACACAGCCACACACTCATACACACACACACACACACACGAGCAAATTATGTTTTTACATTGCTAACAATCTATGGAGATCTCCAAAGATTCTATGGTCAATTTGGGCTCATATTGTCTTATCCAGGAGTAAATTGAATAATTTTACTTTGAAACTTAAAAAGTAGTTATCTAAACAAAATAATTTCAATAAAATAAGTGAAAGGAACAAAAATGAGTTGTGAGAGAGAAAATAATGATTCTTTATAACATTCTGCTTTGAGGTAGCAGAATGAAAATGTGAACTAGCACTCTTTATTATAACTGTTTTTTTCCTGATTCTTTTCCTCTGTATCACTTAACATAATCTAATGTGATTTCTTCTTCTTTTCTTTTATGACTTGTTTGCCCCTACTTGACCATAAATTCACATGGCCACAGATTTCTGTTTCATCCTACACATTACTGCTTGCCTGTAAATGAGTGCCCAGGTCTTTTTTGGTATATAATCAATATTTGTTAAGTAGATGAAAAGATAGAGGACAGCTCAATTAGAACAAAGGCAAATCCTCATGGATTTGAGAACTTTCTCTTGAAATAAAATTCATTTAAAAAGAAAAAATTAGAAATCTCGAGTTTGAATTTCTATAGTAATCCTGTTAGCTTTAAAACTTAGAGAGTATACTATGCAAAAAAAAAGTCTGGAGAAATGCCTTATAATTTAAAAGTGAGTTTTCATCTCACAGAAAAAAAATTGTTTCTGGGCTGACACAAAACGTGAGTGAGACAAACTAATATGTTCTGTAGCTACTTGGCACTTTTGACCAGTCTTGAGGATGAAGAGGATTAGAAAGAACTGACTCAAGAGATCTCAGATGGTGACCTACGAGTCTCTTCTTCAGGAGATCATGGATTTCATTATCCAGTGAACTATTAAATATATCTTTTTCATCAGGATTTCCTAGCATCTACTTTTCCTAACTTGTGTAAGTGACTGACATTTTGTCTGCTTATACTGGAGATTTTGGAATTAAGTTACTCCATTTATCATTTAATGCAAACAGTCATCATAAATGAAGGTGCACATCCCTTTAATTTTATATGCTATTGATAAAATGTCGATAATCGAATGTGATATTTTTTAGATTGACCTTATATTGTGTATGCACATACTTCTAGTCTAGTATTTTTTAAAAATTGGAAATTTGGAATGAATTAATATAGTATATGACATTAATGGGGAAAAAACCCACATCTCAATTCAGGCAGAAAAGATTGTTGACCAGATTCAACACCTTTTCATGATAAAATGACTCAACAATGTAGAAACAGAAGGGAATTTTTTAAAGCTAATAAAAGTCACATATGTAAACCCTACAATAGACATAAAATCTAACTGTGGAAAGCTGAAAGCTTCTCCCATCAGGAAAAGCACAAAAATGCTTAGTTTCACCACTATTATAAAACATATGGCTAGCAGTTCTAGCAAAAGTAATCAGGCAAGAAAAAGTAAAAAGTCATCCAAATTGGAAGGGAAGAATGAAATTAACTCAGGTAACAGATAGTATAATCTTATATGCATAAAGTTCTAAACCTTCCATCGAGACAATTGAACAATAGATGATTTTTTTAAAAAATAGCTAGATATAAATTGCATTTCTATACATGCACAATAAACATTCTGAAAGAAAATTAAGAAAATAATTCCAATTTTATAATATCACAAAACAAAGAAAATACTTTTTAACTTAACCAAAAGGATGAAAAATTCATAACACACTACTGAAAAAAATTAATGATATGTAAATAAATGGAAACCATTCCATGTTGATTGATTGTTAGACTTAATAATTTTAGGGCGTCAATACCTCCCTGAAGAAACTTACAGATGCAATGAATTCTCTACTAAAATCTCAATAAAATTTTTTTCAGAAATCCAAAACTATGTAAAATTCATGTGGAATCTCAAATGACAGCAAACTGCCAACTGATCTCAAAAAGAGAATAATACTGGAGAGTTCACACTTTTAAATTTCAAATAATTTATTACAAAGCTGCAATAATCAAAATCATCCTGTATGTTCTAAGGAGGCATATAGACCACTGGAATAGAGGCAAATAAAAATCCCTGATATATATGACAAACGATTTCCAAGTTCATTCAATGGGAAAAAGACAGTCTTTTCAACTAATAGTCTAAGAAAACTGAACATCCTATACCAAAGAATAACGATGGACACTTCCCTTACATTATATATAAAAATTAGCATAGGGTAAGTTTGAGTCCAAAAATGTAAACCCTGAAATTATTAAACTCTTCTAGGACACATATAATTGGTACCCTAAAATAAACTCATGAGAAACTTCTCCTTGGAACATTGAATCTAAAATCCTCGGGGCATAATTTCAAAGAAACAAAATGAAACTGAAAGAGGACTCCTGTAAGAAAATATGGTGTTTAAGAATATTGATCTCATGTGCTGATTTAGATATGTACAGTAAGAAGTAGTCAGCAATGCTTTAATGGAGTAATAAATCAAAAAATATGTAGGCCACCATTATGCAATAACATTTAAATGATTTATAAATTTACTATTAACCCACTCATCATCCACATACAAACAGCAAAACATTTATTACCCCATTAAAAGTGGGTAATTTCAGAATATAATGAATGTTGTAAGAAAATGTTTATGATTAAATGTTAACTAAACAAAGGATAATTCCATATATAAGTGAAGATGGTAATTTTATTCTATATGTGAGATAAATTTGCACATTTTTCTTCAGACAGGGTCTCCCTTTGTAGCCCAGGCTGATCTCAGACTCACTGTCCTCATGCCTCAGCCTCCCAAATGCTGGAAGACAAGTGTGCATCATCAAGCCTGGCTAAAAATACATATTGTAAATGTATAAAAATAAGCCTCCCATTATTATTGCTACATATTTAATTATTATATTCTTTCACACTATACTAAAGTTTTTAAATAAAAAATATAATGAAGGAACATATTTTTAAAATCTTTTACTAATTCTAGTAAAATAGTATATTGTGTTTTATTTTCTAGCAAGCATTATGCCTTAAAGATATAAAAATTCAGTAAATATACCTGTATATATTCTTACAGAGAGTACAATTTGAATAATATTTTAAGGGAAAGAATAAATCAAATAACCAACATGATATGAGTGTTCACATTTTGGAAGAAAATGGGATAGTGAAGAAAATATTTTTGTAGGCCTTAAAAATTATTTGTTGCATATCATCTAGATTTAAATAATTTTAGCAGTAAGGTTGTCCTATTTTATTAAGCATTTCTACCAGTTATTTTTATTTTATTCTGTTATATTGTAATTTTACTCTAGAAATCACTGGAATTGATGAAGTCATACATATAAAGAAACATTTTAAACTCTATTACATTAAAGAGATATATCTCTCTACTATTAAATTTTAAGTTAAATTCACCAGGGAGTTTTTCATGAGAGACTTCTTCTTGGAACATTGAATTTAAAATTTGGGTAGTCTCTTTCAAGAACATGGGACAAATATAAATTTATGGAAATGTTTATGTTATAAAATATTTTTCAGATGTATATTATACTCAAGAACCAGGAAGATAATGATAATTCAACTATTTTATAAGCTACAGATTGTATTATTGCCACAATGGTTATTCTTAATAATATGCCAATTGGCAAAATCCTCGGGGAAAAAGATAAATACACACAATACAGTGAACAAAATCAACCTTGATTTCATTCTTATTTAGGTTGTTTAATTTCACTTATTGTAACCCATTTTAATAGATATCTGTATGTCTCACATTCATATTGTTGTATAGAAAGAAAAAATAGTGCAGAGAATAGCACATCACATGCAAAGTCCACTAAGAACTCAGACATGTCAGTGACTATAAAAGGGAAGAAGAGATCCCCTTTCAGTGACACTGTGCCTGTCAAGAGCCTTCTTCCATATCTCTTGATCAAGCCTTTGACCATTGTCAGAACATCACTTTTCTGCAAGGTTTCACTGTTCCATGACTTCCAGTTCACCTACAAGCTTTGCTGAGTCTTTTGAATATGGCAGACATAACAAAAGGGTTTTGTTGTTGTTGTTTCTGTTAGTTTTTCACAGTCAACATTTTTATAGGGAAAAATATTTGATTTTTTTTACTTGTATTTGTTGTCTAACATAGTAGATCTTTCTCAATAGAATATGTAACTCCCAATTGATTAGGTAAATGTGCAAAATACAGGAACATGGTTGAAATACCTGCTGATATCTGCTGAATAATCTCAGAGCTGATTAAATTCTCTCTCTCTCTCTCTCTCTCTCTTTCTTTGTTTTCCTCTCTGTATGCTCTGTATGTGAGTGCATATATGTGAATCCTGAGGGGGGCTGCCTCGCACCAAAGTTATTGGTTATTGATGGATTTTCTTTAGGATACACTATATTTACAGCATTAAGAATAGTGTAGGTATCATTAATTGATTCTTTCAAAACCATATCCCATTACACAATTGGAAAGATAAATACTGACCATACTGGTCACCTCTTTCTCACCCCATAAGGATTGTCATAGGATTGAGTTCAGGAGATGAGAAGTGAGCATTAATCCAATGAAGGGTTTCTGAGATATACTCTCTTGCCCTGGTGGAAACAGGACAGATGTGTGTTGCTTCTCTAATCCCTCTTCCTTTTCTCTGTTTTACCGAACACCCTAATGATATTATAAAATGCTGGAGCTCTGACATGGCCATTCAGTGGCAAACATAAGGTGAAAGTTAACACTGTAAAGATGGTGGAAGGAAATGATATAGGGTAAGTTCTTGGTGGCATCTATGAACCACTGAAAGATAGTCAGCAAATGCTGTATCCAGAATTCTTGTCAGCTGGAAAAAGGAAACAATAACAATTTTCTCAATCACTACATAAGTTTACTCTTGTTTTAAGGATAGAATCACATCAAACATTCATGTTACATAGTTACATATGTGTCTTATATGTACACATATGAATACATACACATTTTGTTTATTTCAAAGTAACATATTTTATTACAATAAATGACATGCATATGGCATATATGGAAGAATCAAGAATAAAAGATGGGATACCTTTTCCTTTTCTTGTAAGTAACTTAATAGATGTGTCAATTGAAATTTTCTCTGTTCATCAATCAGGATAATGTTACTATCATAGTAGGAAAGAATGGGAGGAATTGATTCAAGAAATTCTAGTGGAAGGACAGGCTTGTATTTTATTTGCTTCATCTGTCTTCTTTACAAATTAGGGAACCTAGGTAGAGATCTTTGAACTGAGTAATGGTTTGGTTGCTGTATTCACTTGAATTTGTTATGTCCAGTTTCATTTCTGCTACCTAAACATGTATCCATGAGCAAAGGTATGTAAACTCATCTACAATAAACAAATACAACATAATTTATTGTGGCTTATAAATCAAATCATTTAATTTAGAATGAAAAAGTGAAGGAAAATTGCAAATTTTTGGTACTAGTTAAGAGGTAGAATATTTAATGAACTTGTTTGAATTTGCTCCTCACAGTGACTGAAGGTTACTTAACACTGATTTGGTGGAAGAAGTTAAAGTCAAGTACAAGTAACTCAGAAGGAGAAAAGTTGCAAATGTTTACAGATGCCCAAACTCATGCTTTTTTCTCAACACAAAAATAGTTACAGAAAAGCAACAGATTCAGTTCTCTTTGGAAGACTTTTTTGAAGTTATGTTTCTTTCTACTTTCAAATCTAGCATATTTAAGTACCTTTTAATACTTCTTGCTAATATTATTTCCTAACGCAATCACACAGACTTCAGTCTTTTTACTTTTTTTTTTTTTTTGGCTACACTGGAGTTTGAACTCAGGGCCTCATGCTTGCCAGGCAGGTACTCTTTCCAATTGATCCACTCTACCAGTCCTTTTTTTGTGATGGATTTTTTTTTTCTAGATATGGTCATGAGAACTATTTATCTGCAACCCTCTTGATCTCTGTCCCCTGAGTCGTTTTAGAGGTGTGAACCACTGATGCCCAGTTTATTGTGTTAGTTTTAATAAATATTTTGTTCTCCCAATTATATTTAAAATGTGTGTATGGTTTCATTACTTAATCAATTAGTGTCACACATGTAAAAACATAACAATCAGTCTTAGAGGAATTTGTAGAGTTGGTCTTAACGTTTTTCCAAAATTTGACCTATTTATAAGACTTTTAATTCTGTTAATACATTATCATTTCCTCATATCCCAATCTTCCTGAACCTGGTCTAAACAATTTCAAAGTTTCCAGGTATTTTGGAGATAATCCAGACCTGAAAGTTCTAGCTAATCCTTTCTGATAAGATTTTAATTTAATTATTTGGAGATTTATATTTCTTGGAGCCCTAAAACTTTTAATAATAATGCCATAAGGTAAACATTGCTTTATTTTATTAAAAAGATAATATTAATTAAGACAAAACTTTTCCATATTAAGGATGGGAGGGTAACTTAACTATGGTTATTGTATTTCATAAGAGGATGATATTTAATACTATAAATGTGGAAGTTGCACACATATATATCAAGTTACTGATCAGATCTTATAAATAAGTTGAGTCTTATGACAAACATACTTGCATTAATATAAATATTCTCATTTTAACTCAGACCAATGAAAAATCCATATTTCATGGAATTTATTGTTGTAATTGAACCTACTGATTTTTCCTTTCATACAGTTACAGGCTATTACCAGTGCATAATGTATCTGTGTCCACTGAACTGCTTATTTCACTCTCCATCATTGCTCATGTTTCAATTTTAGGAATCCTTCTCACATCTCAGGGGGTACAGAGTCACCTTCTCATAGCTGCTCTTTTTTTTTTTTAAATAGATGTAACTAACCACTGCCATCGTATTAAGCAAGGACAACAAATGGGAACACAAGGAGCAATCATTCTTAGAGCTGCTCGTTGTTCCTTCTCTTCCTGAAGATGGAAGAGCCATTCACGCTCTCTATGAAAATTGAAATGTCCCCTGTGTTTATGTGCTTAGTTAACTAATATTAGAGACATTAGCTGACTAATGTCTCTCTCCCACATTAGGCCGCTTTTTCCATCAAGGCAGAACTTATCCATTTTTGCTCAATATTTCTTTCCAATATTTAATAAGTTCACTCAGTACATCCTCAAAAATTGTTGAATATATAAACCCATGAATAAAATTAGAAACCTGACAGTCATGTCAAAATATGTTACTATCTCAGATTAATTCATGTTACATACATGAATATGTTTAAATAAGCTTTTATTTTAGAATAGTTTTAGATTCATAGAAAAAATGTAAATATGAAATTAGTTCTAACTTATCTCATAACCATTTTTCCCTAATAAGCATCCTACATTTCATCCCTAATGTCCACTGATTATAATTAATGAATCAATAGTAATCTATTACTTTTAACTAAAGTACATATTTTATTTTTATTTCTACTGATTTTACCAAATATCCTTTTTCTTTTTAGGATCTCATCCAGGGAATACATCAGGCTTTTCTTGGTTAAGAGAATTTCTCAAAATTTCTTTGTTTTTGAAGAAATCTTGAGACTTGATGAGTTTATGGTCTGGTATTTTGTAGAATTTCATCACTTAGCATTTTTTTGGTGTTTTTCTCCTGCTGAAACTGAGATTCTAGATTTTGGGAGGAATGACATTAGGCAAAATACCATTTTTATGACATCATATCAAGGGTACATATTATCGGCTATCTGCCTGCTGTTACCCTTGATCACTTGCCTAAAGGAGGGTCTGGGAAGTTTCACTCTTGCAAAGTCATATGTCTTCCTCTTTCTATTATGCACACTGGAAAATAATCTCTATGTCATTAAGAAAATACATTCTGAGAGAAAATAGTTTTAATATTTGTGTATTTTTACTAGATATACTGACATTGACACCATTATATTTAGGTTCCTCATTGTATTACACTCTTTTTAAGGACGTAGGACAAATATTACTTTCCTGTTAATGTTCAATGGATTATTGATCTTTAAAAATCATACTTTACAGAATGTGGTGGAAATATTATGTACTCATGTATGAAAATGGAAAAGAAAGAGACCAATTGAAACTATTCCAGAGACGGAGGGAGGGGATAAAGGAGAATGATGGAGGGGATGAATTTAACCATGACATATTGTAAGAACCTTGTAAATGTCACCAAGTACCCCCAGTATAACAATAATATGATAAGAAAATAAAGAAAACAAACAAAATGATACCTTAGAGACTATGATATATGGCACTTGTATAAGTTTGAATATAATTATCATCTAGTAAAGAAGTCAAGATTGTGAAGTCTCAATCTTTGAAAAGTCAAGAGACTTAGATACTGAACTTTCTCCAAATTGTTTAGTGCTGGTGAAAAATTACCCTTGATTAGTTGTCAAAATAGAATTTAATGTCAATGAGAATTTTAAATATTTGATTTTTACTGTAACACTACAGAATCAGTAAATACTTGTCAAGACAACAATGAATCTTTAAGATATTTGAGTTCATTAAGAGAGGAGTTGGAAAGAGTTTGTGATATTTCTACTGAAAAAGAAGAAAAAAGAAGACGGTAGCAGCATAAGCTTCTTGTCTCCATATATTTAAGTAATGGCAAAGTGAAAGAGAAAGTTAAATTATCATGTCTTTCCCAAGGCGGAACTAGTATAAATGGGTAAAAGTTACAAGACAGAGATTTTACTCAGCATAAGGAAGTATTGCCTACTATTGAGCTGTCAAAGACTCAGTTACTACATTGCAAAGCAGTGGCTTCCTATCACTGAAAGATTTTCAGCAGAACACTGCCCAAAGGGTTCTTGGCAGCAGATATTTTTCACTTGGGTGGGAGCCAGAGTTCCATAACCTTCTCAACCTCTTACAATGAGAAGCTTTTAGAAAAATACACATCAGTATGTTCTTAATGAATTAGAGTTGCTGAATATATAAATCTGTTCAAATATATTGGTCTTCATTTGAGATCAATGTATTGTACGATTTACTGCAATAGATAGTTCCATGATGATAGATAGATAGATAGATATTCCTCATCCTTCCAGATCTGGGGAAGAGGCCATCTGGTAGGTGGCATTGTTCTATCCTTGTATCTTAAGTCTATGCCATATGAAGAAGTTCATACCAAACACATACTTGTTGTTTTTCAGACACCTCATTATGAGAGGTGAAAATGTGAGGGACAGAAGAATACAGTTAGGCAGACATCCTGGGCCATCTCCCACAGACAGTGCTTCTACTTCTTGTGAACAGCTACTTTCCTCTCCTCTAAAAGGAAATGGCAACTCACAAATGGTGAGAACCCCTCAGGCAGTGCATACAATAGATCAATGAGTTTTTATCCCTCTCCTCTTTTTCCTTCTTGGTTTTCTCAGCCATCTTTCCTTCAAATATCTGTTTATTAAATAATGGATTCATTCATTCATTTCCCTGTTTGTCCATGGGACAATACAAGTGTGTAAGACATAGTTGTGACTGAGTTTGGTCACCCGAACCCGTCATTCCCTGTCAGCCAGAGCTTCCAACATCACATCTCCCCAGCAGTACTCTCTGACTTGGTCACCATCTTTCCCCAGGGGTGGCCTCATGATTATTCCACCTGTCATATTTGAGTTCTAGATACCAGCAGTTATTTCTGGGTCTCTTGCGTCATTTTTCCTTCCTTATTTTCTGTGGCCTTTGAAAGTTTCTAGTCATGTGTACCCAGACACTGAGAAGAACGTATTCTATACCAACTCCAAAGACAGTTTTGAGTGAACACAACAATTACAATAACTTTTTCTTGTAACAACTATTATTTGTACAGGATCTGGGAACTCCGGTGACATTATTATAAACTGTTTTGCACTTGAACTCATTAATAATGTAAAGGTTAGATTGTTTTCTAGCATATGCAAGTGAATTTAATGGATATTCTGAAGCTGAACATGTAACTTTCAGATTAAGTAAAGCTTTACACTAAGTGAGAAAATGAAAATAGATTCATTTGAAAGTAAATCCATGTTGTTAGTTTTCAACTGTTGCCATAATAGATTGCTACAAACATAGTGTATAAATAAATACATAAATAACACACTTATTATCTTAGAGTTCTGTAGTTCTGAAGTCCTGAAAGGGTTACTCGATGAAATCCAGGTGTTTGCATAACTGAATTCTTGCATACAGCCAGAGAAGTTTCCTGGCTCTATAGGAAAAAAAAAAAAAATCCCTTCTGTTCCTACTCATCTCCTGAATTCTTCGCATAATGGATCCTAGCATACCTAGAGTCGTCACCATGGGTTCAGGTCCTTCTTCCATTGCCAACACTCTACCTTCTTCCACTTTTAAAGACACGAGAAAGTACATTGGATCCACTTGGGTAATCCAGGCTAATTTCACCATTTCAAGGTCAGATGACTAACAATGCAAAGTATATCTATAACTTCAATTCCCCTTTGCCATGTGAGGTAGCATGTTCACAGGTTTTGGGAATTAGGACATAGGCAGGTTTGTGGGGCAGGAGTTGAGGGTAGGGGGAGGATGGTGGTGGCAGTATTCTATCTACCACAGGTGCTCAGAGTTAAAATCTGATCAAACAAAATCAACTGTAAGTGTCAGGTTTGAATTATTGATGAAATCACATTTTCAATTTTTTTCCCGTTACTCTTTGTAACTTACAAAGAAAATTTTAGGAATTAAGATATTGCACACAGTTGTGTTTTTCATGGGTCAGGTAGCATTTAAAGGATACACATAGGACTGATGTTGGATGGTAAAAATCTTAGCAGGACTGTTTTAGCCCCAGGAGTGCCAGTGGGGGAAGCAGAAAGGTTACAAAAGAGAGCGAATGAAGGCAAGCTATATTTTACAGCTTAAATCAGGAGACTGCCTAGATTCACCCAGTATTGAATGAATAGCATAGTGAGAAAGAACTACCTGCATATGAGGAAAGACAATAATGACTCTCTACAAGTGACGGTGAAGGATGAGCATGAATCTTACTTTCTTCTTTTGGTTTTATAGTTCATTATTTCACATTGCATTTCATCACAGACAGGCCATTACTATTGTGTCATTCTAGTTCTGTAGTTATATATTTTATTCCCTTTTCCTTCAGTCTCACATGATATTTTTAATCCTTGTGACTCTACATTTGTATTTGTATTTTTATTTGTTTCCTGCTGAATTAAGCTTATTGTTATTATGAAGTGACTCTATTTTTAGTAATACATTAACTATAACTTTCACTTTGCCTGATATTAACAAAATTCTTAACCATTTCCAGTATAGATTTCTAAACTTTTACTTTCATCCCCCAATATATTCATTTTAGGGATTCCCTTATAAGAAATGAGTATATATTGTTTTCGTCCATTCTGACACTCACTATCTATAAACTAGACAGCATGATTCACTTAAATTTATTATAATTACTTAGTATACTTCAATATAAATCCCCATATAACTATGGGTTTCCTATTTTTCCAACCTGTTCTGTCTTACTTTTTCTCTTCTTTTCTTGTTTTGTGGACTTCTTTTAGTATGCATTAACATTATTTTCCTGCTTGTTCCTTTTTAAGTTGAAGTCACACACTCTGATTAATTAGGGATTTTTCTAGTAAATAAACCATCCATTTATCAAAGCTTGCTGGATTCTTGCAATGTGCTTTAATTCAATTTATCTAAACTCAGTACTGCTTTATACAAAGAATGTGCATGTAGACTCCTCCATTTTCCTGGTTATTCATTCTTTGCCACTGCTCCAAGTTTGTATCTTCCATTATTTTTTTCTTTGCCTAAAAAAGGCACCCTTTAGAAAATATCTAGGGTTTTTTTAATATGTTTCTATCAGTTTGAAAATGACTTAATTTTACCCGAATTCTTATGGGAATTTTCTGAAGTATATCAATTATACAAAGCATCAATGATGTCAGTGTGTAGTTGCTTTTTGGACAGTTTTTTTTTTCTGTCAAAAGTAGCTATTGCCTCCAGTTTTTGCCAAGAAAGAATAAACCCACTATAGACCCTCTCTCCAACTGATCAAGACTGAATACACTGAGTGAAGCACAAAAGGCAACTACCTGAGAACAAGTAAATTATAGCAAGGTCTCTGGGGAAAGGAGCCAAAATAGAATAATGACTAATATGATTACCTGGGATTCCTATTTAGGTTCTCTCTCTCTCTCCCTCTTTCTCTCTCTCTCCTTTTGTGTACTGGCCCAGACTTCAGGTTTACATAATAAAAACTCTCAAAATCCTGGCTTCTACATCAGGGTAGAAGGCAACCCCTCCCTCTTGCTGCTTTGTTCTAAAGGAGGTCCAGAGATAAGGAAATGTGCAACCATACTGGAGGCCACATGCAAATGGAAGTACTGTGTATCATAAACCAAAATTTTGGGATACAGAGAGCGCACAGGAATCCAATAGAGGCGGGAGACCAAGAAAAGATTCTGTAATTCCGTGTGTGAACTAAGAAAAGTTCTGGGCTCACCCCAAGCAGAACATGGGTGGAAAACCCCAAAAAGGCATTTTGGAGATGTCATATGGAAAATGAGACAGAATTTACTGTGTAAATCTAATCATGTTATTTGCTTACCATAGTTGCAAACAACAAGGTACACCAAAAACTATCCCTTCTAAAAGATACCCATATCATACAGCTGGAGTCTCTGAATGCTTCCATATTTGAAAAAAGTGTTAGTGTACCTTAGCCAAGACTCTTGAGGTTTATGAGCATGCCAGAATATCTAATGAGCCCTAAGACCAAGAACCCATATGAGACACTCAGGGGAGGAGACATTTTGGTCACAGACAATGTTTGGAGTGATGTGGCCAAGAGCTGAGTGCCAGCAGAACCAAGAAGGACACTAGAGTGTCTGAGGGCATGCAGCTTGCTGACCCCTTGATGCCAGACACCTGGGTCCAAAACTGTGAGACAGTGAGCTTGTGAAGCTTCAAACACAAAGTGTGTGGTAATTTGCTATAGCAGGTTTAGGAAACTAATCCAATTCCCTACTACTGTGAGGGTTAACACTCCAAATCTTGTGACTTAGCAAAACACTTATTATCCCATAGTTTCTGTGGGTCAGAAGTTCAGGTGTGGCTTGGCTGGCCCTTTGTTCCTTGGAGGTCTCACAAGGCTGCCATGAGGGCCAGCTGAGGCTGCTGTGTCATCTGCTGTCCTGATCAAGAAAGCTTCTGCTTCAAGCTCACCATGCAGCCCCATACCAAAGGGAAGGGGATTGTGTATGGGTATGAACACCAGGCAGTGAACAGAATCAGGACTGTCTCATCAACCTTCTTACCAAGGCTCACCTCCTTCCCCAGTGGCTCACATATGCAAAATGCATCTACCCCTCCCAAAGTTCCCAAGTTTCATCTCATTGCAATATTAGTATGTTTTAAAGCACTTAGTAATTTAATGTGAGATACTCTGGAAATAAAATTAATTACATTCTTTTTATATGTTATCCTATAGCTTGTTAACTAATTAATTCACGCACACACACACATACACATACACAAAACTAACTTGAAGTAAGTAGTGTTTCTTACTGGTATGAGTCTTGCCTTTAAGAATCTATTTAAGCTTATTTTATCCCTAGGAATAACAAATGCCTTCATGGGAGCTTGAGGTGCTAACTGACCCCAACCAACCCCACCACAGCCTCTGACATTCTTCCTTTTCCAAAGAAGAAGCATAAAATTTAAGTAAAACAAGTGCATATCTGTGCAAGCACAGATTTGAGACAAGTCCCTATGGCATCCTCTTTCTACTTTAATCCCCTTTCTAAATGCATTGCAAATGTTTTGCAATCACCCTGAATAATTATATAATACAATTCTAAATTGTATTTGTATAGGGATTTTTTTGTCATTATATTCAAGAACCTTTCTATACTAAAGGGTATGAAAACCTCTGGTGCATAGAATTCTTACTGCTAAGAATTAGTGAAGAAAATGAAAAGAAAATGGTTAGCTTACTACTTTAATAATTCTAACACAAGATATTTTTTATCTGATTTTAACTTGTTTTGCTCTCTTTTTATCCTTCTATTTTTTCTCTGATGACTTTACCCTAAAACAGGATTCATTATTAAACAGCTTCTGAAACGCTATGGTTTTATTTTTTAATGCTATGGTTTCAAATGTCTTTCTTCCAATCATTATTTAAATGTGTTTTCTATCTTTTCAATGTGATTTGAAAAAACTATTATACTTCCTATTTTATATGCTATTTTCATCTTTTTTCAAATTTGTTTTTATACATGACAATGTCTTGAGTGCAATCTCCCTGTATGCTTATCCCAATATTTTCTTTATGTACCAATAAATAACAGATAAGCCATCACCTCACTTGCACAAACCCAAACTTCTCAGAATATAGGCAAATGAAGCAAAGTTTAGTTCTACATATTTCCACAAGGCATTACTTCTACATTCTCTTTAGAAGAAGACAGTTTGAAAACTAGAATTAACATCTAATCCTGCTCTTGTGCTTTCGCTGAAGTTACTGTGACTTTCACATTTTTTGCAGTTGTGCCTAATAATTTGAACTCTTACATAGTACACTAAATATCAGAGAACATTGTAATCGTAAATACTTTTCAGTGAGAACTGATTACAAGGACAAAAGGACATGAAATTAGAATATAATCAGAGAGATGAAGAACAAATAGGTAATGTATAATATAGCAACATTATTGTGAAAAGCGTATGGATGTCCCAGCAGTTGAAACAAGGTAGGATGGGGCGTTGTCTGATAGTTCCTAAGTTTCACGGTGAATACTTATTGCAAGGGTGAAAAACAAGTAGTAAAATTTCAGTCCTCCTCCCTCAAGTTCATAGGAGGGAATAGGATTTTCATCTTCACTTCTATTTTAATTCAAGCATTAAATTTTCAAATGCTTATCAGTTAGGCTCACATCATTCTAACATACATTCTGAAGAATAGTTTTCACAGGCATGTTTCTGTGACTTAGGGCCAATGAAAATTTGGATCTAGATAAGGGAAAATCTTGAATTTAAAACTTAACATTCTGCTCTTATTAAAAACATTCTTTCTCACTCTTTCAGGACCATGTTTCATTGTTAAGACATTCCAGCCATTTCAGCAATGATCCACAAGGTACTCTCCCTAGAAACATCCTTGTAACACGAGTAAGAAGAGGCATGATACCCAAAGAAACATTGCGTTTCTTTTTCAGTTTTTTTCTTCTTTTTGACTAATAGTTCAGCTTTAATACATGGACCAGGGGAGCAGCTTCATTCCTGCCCAAGCCAGGAATGCTGAGATCAGGCCCCCTCATTCAGTGATGCCTCTGATAAAGTTCAACCTATTTATACCCACCTAGGACTGTGAAAAATGTCCACCTGCCTTTATTCTTTGCAAATTCACACCTACCAAAAGCCCCCAAGTGTTGAGGACCATCCATAGAGAAAGATGTTGGATTGATTGAGAGAGAAAGCCATGTCAGCCACTGAGACTGAGGAAACTAATTACAGTCACAGTCATGCCTACAATCCTAGTGCTCAGGAGACTGAGGCAGGTAGATTGGGAGTTTGAGGTCAGACTGGGCTACAAAGTGAGACTCAGATTCAGAAAAACAAAACATAAACAGAGAGAAGGAAGGAAGGAAGAGAGGGAGGGAGGAAGGAAGCAAGGAACGTACAGAGAACTGTACATTCATGAATTAACATTTCTGTTTAAGCCTTTACATATTAGACTTCCCAATTTCCATGAAGATTTCTTAAGTATTCTAACATAGCATGGAACAGGTGTGGAGAGAGGAAGCAACCAAGACAAAGGCACGGATGATGTCAAGTATTTTTTTCTAAAATAAATCAATCTGTAATCATGCTATTTCAATATTCAATGAAGTTTGCGGATTTGTACATTTTGTGAGACTACTCTTCTAGAAGTAATAGCAACAATGGGTTGATTGAGTTAACAAAGTGTAAAGATAATGGAGAAACAGAGGCACAGTAATGGCAAGAGAAAAAATGATTGAATAGAAAATGGACAAAATGTAGAGAAGCCATTTCTAAAACTAGAGACACTGCTCTACTGAACAAGTTACAGGTACTGCATGACATCTCCTGACTCTTCTTGCACCTGCAGAATACCTTAGGACCTCAGTCTCTGTGTCAACTCCTCCCAATCCTCCCCCTCCTTTAAACATTCCTAGCTAGAGTTCCATGGCCACCAACAAAAATCCATATTTCTCTCTTGAAGTTCAGTAGTAAATTAACCAAAGATGCTCTTACTTCACTATAGTCAGTGTATTATTGTAAATTCTTGTTTAGATCTATTTAATTAAACAAGATAGGTAGGATGTTTGTGAAAAAAATCCACATGTGACAATATTCTTGAACTGGTAACTTCTGCTAGAATTCTGAGTACAGTAATTTTCTTTTGATATGTGTTCCAGGAGAGCTTTCATAAGGAATATGAAGTGGACCATTTCTGGGTGAACATGAAGCAGTTGATGAAACATAGATACATAGTGAAGACATTTACAAAGGTTGAGAAAATCTACAGCCAGGTAATTATTGCTTGAGTCACTACTTACATTGTGCTTTGTGAGGTTTGAAATGTTTGTTGCTATTGCTTGTAGCCAGTCAATAGAGTCTTCAGTGGAGAGGCACTGAATGATCCCACTGCAGACGCCATCCACAGCAGTCACTTGAAAGGCGTTCTGTCTGTAGATACATCAGAGCAAACTGTATCAAAATGTCCTGTCATTTACCTATGCAAACTCCTATCAGTGTTTATCAAAAAGTACCTGTCATAACACACAGTGATCAGCCTCTAAATTCATATTTGCTTACTTTCCTTTACAAATATCTCTGTTTTTAAATGGAATAACAACAAAGATTAGATAATTTCAAATAAGCAGGTGGTATCCTTAGATTCACACAAATATGGACGACACTTGAAATGACAATATGAGAAATTTTAGAAGTATTCATTTCCCAATTTGCCTATCATTTCAGATACTACTATCTCCTTTTGACATTTGCCAATGCATTTTATAACTTAAAATAGAAAGTTCATAGACACAAGTAAACATTAGATATCATTTTAACAAGAATCACTTGACTTCTTTGTATTGTGGCACCATGTTGGTTTTTATCCACACACTCTTACCCAAATCATCGTCTCAAAGATGGAGGGGAACATTTGAATCCCACAAATTAGTGATCTTAACTGTGTCAATGAAGAGAATTTCAGTATAAGAGGCATTGTTTGTAAAATGCAATAACCAGCCTAACTGGTTATCTCCATGGTCTTTTAATCGACTTTTGTTTTGGCTAGAGAAAAGTACATAATATGACCCAAAATTGTTTATGAAAGTGCTCTAGAACTCACACCTGCTCCCTAAACCTTCAAGGATTTCCTTTTTGGCCAGCATCAAATTCTTGCAATGTTTAGGTGTAAACTTAATGGACAGGATTAGATAAAATCCTGAAGTGAATGGAAACTCCATGAATACCCCAACCTTGAGAGCGACCCTGTTGTACAACACAATACACTTTAGAAAATATACAAATAATAGTGAAATCTCAGTTAATTGTGTGTGTGGGATTAGGGTTTGAACTCAGAGCCTCATGCTTGCTAGGAAGGTGCTCTACCACTTGAGTCATTCTGCCTGCCCAAAGGAGAGAAGACTCAAATTATTTTTTTTTGACAATACTGGGATTTGAACTTGGGGCCCCAGACTTGCTAGGCATGTGCTCTACCACTTGAGCCACACCTCCACTTTGGTCATTGTGAAGCAATAGAAAATTTCTGCAGTGCAGGATTCAAAATGCTATGTAAATTGCAAAACTTTATATGTTTTCTTCAAATAAACACCTTTTCCTGGCTCTTCTGAATGTTGCATCTTGGCATTTGTAGCTTTTAGGCATTATCCATTTCCTGAAATAAAGGAAAACCCACAGAGCATCTATCAGGTTCAGGCTCACAATTAAGTCTCTGTCCCTCTGTCTTCTCTTTATCCACTTCATGTCTCAGAACTGAGCATATGGTGATGCCTTCGGCATCCAAGGCATTCTGCATTGAGATTGTTGTTAATATTTTGAGAGAAATTTTTGTCATATCCTAGACACAGCACTTTATACTGAAAATAGGAGTTTTCATAGATACTTACTTGTCTTCTCTTAAAATACATTAAAGGCCTTTAAGAAGTACAACTTCATGTGTTTCTTTGAAATAAAGTTCTTTTGAAATTGTTACACTAAAATGTAGCATGAATTGTTAGCACAAGGTGGGCAGAGTGGCTCACACTTGTAATCCTAGCTACTATACAGGCAGTTTGAGAGGATCCCAGTTTGAGGCCAGACTGGGCAAAGGGTTAGCAAGACCCCATCTCAAATCAGTAAGCCGGGAGTGGTGGTGCACTCCTGTCACCCTAAGTACATGGAAGCTTTAATAGGAAGATTGCTGACCAGGTCTGGGGGAACATGAGACCTGACTCAAACAATAACTAAAGCAAAAAGGGCTGAGGGTGTGGCTCAAGTGTAGACTACCTGCTTAGGAAGAATAAGACCTAAGTTCAAGTCTTACTCCCACCCAAAATAAAATAGCTCAGCACAAAAAAGAATGTTAAAAATTCACATTTACTTTTTAAGCTTAAATTCTAATGCAGGAAATTTAAAATATGCAGATAGAAACTCAACCACCGTGGAAAATAAGATTTAATTTGACTTTAGTGAAACACATTTCTTTCCACTTTCTGATTCTCATAAGCATTGCTTCGTGTGCCATAAATTAAAGCATGCCTTGAAATATGTTTGTCCTTTCTGCTTCACATGACTCATGGCAACTAGATTATTTTTAGCTGACTAAAGTCAATACATTCAGATCAAATCTGCAATGTAACTGTGTTTGTTACTTAGTCTCTAGGTAGGATAATTCTGAGGGATTTATCTTTTGTAAACTGATACCTACATGTTTACACAAAACAATTTTTACTTTCTATGTCAACTTTTCAAATTTGATGGAAACCCTTCCATAAAATACTTGAATACTTCCTTTTATTGCATTTCACCTCTGATGAAATGGGCTGGTCATGAGGATTGCAATTATTGGAGTTACGCATCTGCTATACTACTGAACTAAGGAGAATGCTGGCAAATTAGTTCACTTAATTGTAGTTCAGTTTCCCCAAAACAAAATGAGAATGATATATTGTACAGATCTGATAGGCATTTGCTGAGTAAAACTCCTTTCACACACTCCTGAAGCTCTATGGATGATGTTTTTCTGAATGACCCATTCATATGGGGACGTGATGGCAGTACTTCCATGTTTGATGTGGATGTCACTGCAGAGACTTAACATTGAATTAAACACCTCAGAAGAACTGCAGCACTTATTATTATTATTATTATTATTATTATTATTATTAACTATTATTATTATTATTGTGCTGGGTGGGGGTACATTGGAGTATTTACAAAAGTAAATACTTAAGATATATTATACTTAAATTACTCCCTCCACTGTTCTCTTTTATCCCCCTCTCCTGGTTCCTGGAACAATTTCAACAGGTATCATTTTTGCTTTTACTTACATGTGTTTACATTATTTGTGCCACTTTTCCCCCACCTCCCCGCCAACCCCCTTCCCTGCCTCGGGGCAGAACCTGTTCTGCCCTTCTGTTCTCTGATTTTGTAGAAAACCATAAAAGACAAGAACAAAAACATGGCGTTTTTGTTAGTTTGAGATAAAGATACCAATACAGGAAGGTTCCTTGTGTTGTTTCCATGAATATATGTATTACAACCTGTATTGGTTCATCTATCTCTATCAGACTCTTCACTACTTCCTAGTCCCCTTCCCATAGTGGCCTCTGCCAGTTTAAGATTACTATATTCATTCCTATACAGTGTGCACCTCAACCACATTCAAGTTTTTTGTTTACTTCCTTGCCCTATCCCTCCTGTGCATGGTTTCCCCTTAGTGTGACCCATGTCCAATAACATTACTGCATTTGTTTTAGGTCTATAATCCACATATGAGGGAGAACATGTGATTCTTCCCTGACTAACTAACTAACTTCCGAGCCTGGCTAACTTCACTTAAGATAATGTTCTCTAGTTCCATCCATTTTCTTGTGAATGACAAAATTTCATTCTTCTTTATGTCTGAATAAAATGTGTATAAATACCACATTTTCTTAATCCCTTTGTTGGTAGTGAGGCATCTCGGCTGTTTCCATAACTTGGCTAGTGTGAATAGTGCTGCAATAAACATTTGTGTGCAAGTGCCTTTGTAACAACCCGAGTCACATTCCATCAGGCATATCCCTAGGAGTGGTGTTGCTGTATCATATGGAAGATCTATTCTTAGTTTTTTTATGGAGCCTCCATATTGTTTTCCATAGTAGTTGTACTGGCTTACATTCCTACCAGCAGTGTATGAGGGTTCCTTTTTCCCCTGCATCCTTGCCAACATTTGTTGTTGGTGGTGTTCTGATGGTAGTTATTCTAACAAGAGTGAGGTGGAATCTTAGTATGGTTTTGATTTGCATTTCCTTTATGGACAGGGATGGTAAGCATTTTTCATGTGTTTTTTAGTTATTTGGACTTTGTTCTTTGAAAAAGTTTGTTTAGCTCAGTTTCCCATTTCTTTATTCTGTCATTGATATTTTGGGGAGTTTAGTTTTTTGAGCTCCCTGGATATTCTGATCATCTTTGCCTGATATATAGCTAGCAAAGATTTTCTCCCATTCTGTGGGTGGCTTCTTCAATTTAGAGACCATTTCTTTTGTTGTGCAGACACTTTTTAATTTCATGTAATCCCATTTGTACATCCTTTCTCTTAGTTGCTGAGGCACTTGAGTTATACTGAAAACATCCTTACTTATACCTATTGCTTCCAGTGTATTCCCTGCTCTTTACATCTTCTGTAGTCTTCTTTGATCTCTTTCTTCAGTGGTTTGTAGTTCTCCTTGTAGAGGTCATTTACATCTTTGATATGTTTATTCATAGGTATTGGATTTTTTTGAGAATATTATAAATGGAATTGTTTTCCTATATTTGTTCTCAATCTGCTCATTGTTGGTATACAGAAAGGCTACTGATTTTTGTAACTTGATTTTGTATCCTGATACTTTGCTGAATCTGTTTATAGTGTGTAGGATTTTTTTGGGTGGAGTTTTTAGGTCTTTAAGGTATAAGATCATGTCATCCATGAATAGGGATAGTTTGACTACTTCTTTACCTAATTATATTCCTTTTATTTCTTCCTCTTGCGTTATTGCTCTGGCTAGGAATTCCAATACTATGTTGAATAGGAATGGGGAGAGTAGACACCCTTGTCTTGTTCCTGACTGAAAAGGAAATGATTTGTTTTTCCCCATTAAGTATGATGCTGGCTATAGGTTTGTCATATATAGCTTTTATAATGTTGAGGTACATTCCTTCTATTCCTAGTTTCATCAGAGCTTTTATCATGAAATGGTGCTGAATCTTATTGAAGTCCTTTTCTGCATCTATTGAGATGATCAGTGGTTTTTTTTTTTTTTTGCTTCTGTTAATGTGTTGTATTACATTTAATGATTTGTGTATGTTGAACCCTCCCTGCATTCCTGGATGAAGCCGACTTGGTTATGGTATATGATCTTTTGTATATGTTGTTGGATTCGGTTTGCCATTATTTTATTGAGGATTTTTGCATCAATGTTCATTAAGGAGTATGGGCTGTACTTGTCCTTTTGGATGTGTTATTGTTTAGTTTTGGGATGACTGTAATGCTGGATTCATAAAATGAGTTAGGTAGTGTTCATTGTCTTTCGATTTCATGGAAAAGTTTAAGTTTTGCTGTTATTAATTCTTTAAAGATCTGGTAGAATCCAATGGAGAATCCATCAGGTGTTGGACTTTTCTTCTTTGGGAGACTCTTTATTGTTGCTTTAATTTCATTGTGTATTATAGATCTGTTTAGGTGATTAATATCCTTGTCTTTGTTCAGTTTTGGATGGTCATAAATATCTAGAAATTTGTCCATTTTTTCAAGATTTTCCAATTTATTTCAGTATAGGTTCTCAAAATAGTTCCTGATGATTCCAGATTTCCTTCACGTTTGTTGTTATCTCCACTTTTCATTTCTGATTTTATTAATTTGGGTCTTTCCTCCCTCATTTTAGTCAGATTTGCCAGGGGTTTGTCAGTCTTGTTTATTTTTTCAAAGAACCAGTATTTGTTTTGTTGATTATTTGCATTTTTTTTGTATCTATTTCATTGATTTGGGCACTTATTTTTATTTTTCTTCTTCTGTTTTGGGTTTAGCTTGTTCTTCTTTTTCTAGGAGTTTGAGATGTAGCATTAGTTCATTTTTTGATATTTTTATGTGTTTTTAATATATGCACTCATGGCTATAAACTTTCCTCTTAGGATGCTTTTTGTTATTTGTAGCTTTAGAAAACATAATTATTTGATGCAACATCAATAACAATAGCCCATCTTATTTGTTCCATCTTATTTAATGGTATACTTTCTGAAATCAATAGACTCTTACTCATTATTAGTTTTGTAAGGCTAAATTCCTCTTTAGTGGTAGTAATAGAGTAGTCTTGCATATATGAAGACAAAATTGTGATTCTTAGTTTGATACATATATTGTTAAAAATACCAGTTTTATGACTAGAGTTAGATTATTTAAAATTCTGAATTTGGATTGATTTTTCACTCTCTGCTTAATGCTTTCCTAGTTTTTAAAGGATTCTTGATTATTGCTATGGCAATAAAAACTTTTCTCAATTGTTGCTAAATTTCCAAGTAGTTTTATTCATTTAAAACAAAGACAAGTGTTGTTTGTACAAAAAATATACCTCTTCCAATAAGAAAAAAATATACCTCTTCCAATAAGAATTCATAAATATTTTTCAGTCTGAACATATTGACATACAAGCATATGAGCATTTCTAATTAACTCAGTTAAAATTAATCTTTGATTCATTGTTGATTTTATACAATATGAATGCCAACTTGACATCTTGCCAAGATGTCAAGTTCATGTGGGGTGAATAAGAGAACCAGACAGAGAAGTACTTTTGTGCGCAAAGAACAAGAGTTTATGAGTCTAAATACACAAGTTTGAAGTGACTGCATTGCCACATCCATGAGCTGAAATCCTGAAAGATCAGTAGGGAAAAACCAGCTAAGTGTGAGGGGGACTTGGCAGATCCTAGAGAGAGTGAAAAGCACACAGGGAGCCATGTATGGACTTTGCATAGAGGACCACTTTGACTAAATATGTGCAGCAAGGTTGGACATGTTAGACTCATGAGATGAATATTATAATTCGTGAAATATGAGATGGTTTGAAACTGAAGCAAGAATGTGTTAGTGAGAGTGAAGTTGAAACAATTAGATAAACAGACTTTTAAAGACATTAAAAAGTATTTGATTCAATAATTACTTTTTAATGGGTTATGACAGACAAGGTAGAGTCAGAATTACTTCTGAGTTTTGGACCTAAGCAATGGAATGGCTGAATTGTGGGAGGCAAGCGAAAGCATACATTTCAGACAAGAGATAATTAATCCAAAAATAAATATCAGAAACTAGAAATGCATTAAATCTTGTGAGACATACAGGTTGTTGGACATCTTTTAATGTGCACATGATGCTATGCCCTGCATAAAGCAAAGTGTAATTGGTAGGAGCTTTGCAAATTGTGCTAAAACTTTTCTAACTCACCTTGAGGTCAGAGAGAGCCAATGTTAACATTGCAGCATTGGAATGAAAGGATCACGTTCATATTTTAGAACAATATCTCTGTGGTGCTTGAGAAGATGGAAAAGAGAATGAAGGTCAAGAGAGACGTGAGGAGGATATCATAATATGCAAGATGAACAATGATAGTTTGTCTCAAGTGAGTGCTTCTGGAAATGTAGGAGACAGGACTGACTCAAATGTGCTGAAAACATGTTATTTACTTTATTTGACAAGGAAGTAATTTAGGGGATAGGGAGTCAGAGAAAAAGAAATAATAAGGAATATCCTTGGGTTGGTGATTTCACCCATGAACTCTGATTCTCACTGAATTCAATTCAGACACAGCAGGTTTGGAGTCCTTTCTGCCCTGGGTGTGATACCTTGGCTCACTGCCTCATTGCTTCTCATATATTTTCAGGCTCAAATATAAAACTGTGTAGTGAAGTTCATAAAGATTCCTTCCAAAACCTATTTGTTATATATTTTTGAAACATTAAATTTATCAATCCTTTTTATGATTTGAAACCATATAAATTATAATTCCTTAGATAAGTCCTGCACTCTTTCATTATTTCATTTGAAATTATTTCTATTTTCCTCATCATTGTTAGTGAAGTCATTATAAGTCACTTAACATTATGCAACTTTCTAACCTGAAATTTCTCTATCTATAAAATGTAGAAGGAAACACATGTCCTGTTTATCTCTTGTATTTTGAATACTATGGACTAGGCTTCTAAAACATGACAATCTGTATTATATCTAATGGTTAAAATCAAATTCACATTTTAAGAATTTAACTCAGATGTCATCTATTCCATGATGAATTTTCCTGTTCCCATGTTTGTAGTGAATCTATCCCCGTACCATGCTCCCAGACTCCCCCATTCCTTAATTACAATACTTGTATTGTTCTCCCTGGAACTGAACCTGTTTGAGTATCTGCTACATAGTGTCTTTTCTCACTCCATCAGGAAAGATCATGACTGTTACTTCCCACTGTTTGCAGTGCTAGCATACTGGTCAGAGTCTTCAAGATGCAAGTGCAAGAACAAAAATCACATCCTGTTCTCTAGTTCAACAATGCCCTGTTTTAGATAACTTGACATCCAGTTTTACTCAAGGCAGGCCAATGTCAGACTTGCATTTTGACACTTCTGTTTTTTTACTGAATCCTCTCCCTTCCATCACCACTGAGTAGTATATTCTACATCACCTTTGTCACTGATTCCATGTCAAAATCCATAAAATCTATTGAGGATACATTTACATTCCTTCTTATATTGGGTTCCTGTTCATCCATATAAATTATGTGAGTTTTTTCTAGCCTAGCGTTTCCTGTTGCTTTGATTTCCACCTGTCCCTACCTTACTGTCAACTCTGAATAATTACAATTTAGTTAGATTTATTGCCTTTTCTTCCTAATATGTCAATATTGCATGACAAAATAATAAACTGTGCCAAAACATTTCCTCTCATCTATTTCATAATCTTTCCATGATCATAGAGGTCATAATTAATAGGAAGGATTCTTGCACCTATCTGGAAGTAATTTTATTCATCTTTTCATGAATAATCTTGTTCCCCACCACATCTCTTCCACATTCTCAATCTTTCTCTAACTCATCCTTATCAGGTAGTATTGCTTTCCAAATTTTGAATATCTAGTATCTTGTCAGTTGAAGCACAATATTTTATGTCTTTATCCTATTTTTTCTTGTTATTATTTATAGGGTTTTGAAATGTGTATTCTAATATTTTATCAAACAGAATTTTGTTATCTGAACCTAAAGTTTTATGGAATCTATTTCTCCAAAGCTTATTCCTTCTTGAATTTTTCAGGGTTTCACAGATACTCAAGTTCCTTGGAACATTATATCTGCTACAAAAAATTATAGAGAATTGATAGAGTAATATCTTTGAAAAGTGTGTCACAAACTTGGGTAAAAAAACAAACAGGAAACTTTGTCAAAATAATTTGCCTCAAGTTAGAAGAACATGGCTAAACCAGTCTAGAGTTGTCTAAAGGAAGTGTGAGTTGTTTGAAGGAAGTGTGAGTATTTCCGGAATCAGTGATGTGGTTGACTTTCCATAACTGTGGGTTCTGCTTCCATGGTTTCAACCAACCATGGGTGGAAAATATTGAGGAGAAATGGTGTCTGTATGTATATACTGAACTTTTCTTGTCATCATTCCCTAAACAATATAACTACTATTTAATTATATTAGGTATTTTAAGTACTCTAGAGATAATTTAAATATGGGATGATTCCATAGTTTCTATGCAACACTAAGTGAGCTGAGCATCTGTGGCTTTTGGTATTTATGGGAGTTCTTGGGCCAAATGCCCCAAAGATACAAAGGAATGACTGACTGTGTGCGTAAAGGGAACACCTGCACTTTCTCCCTTAACCCCACAGCACAATGTGTAATAAAAAGTAAAAATAAATGGACACTTGCACGGCTCATGGAGTAGATGAAATCATGTCAGATTTTATTGTTACTTAGTTGAATATTTTTTTGAAGCTCACTGATTATTCCATTTTTGCATAAGGCTCAGTTCTTGTAGGCCTCCTGGCTGATCTGTGGAAATGGAACAAAGCCAGTCATTTTGATCACCCAGGATCCCTTGTGTAGGACCATATGAAACATGAGAGTGATGGGACTGTGAGACTTCAGAAAATGAATGCTGTCTCTCATTGTCAACTTCTTCCCTTCTGACTACTTATCCTCCTTCAGCCTGCAGCCATGACCATGACTGTAGCTTGAATTTTGAGTTACTTTTGTTTGTCATGAGTAGAATAGTTTTACACACTATGCTGATTTCTTTACCATATCTTTCTTACAATAAGCCATTTTCAATTTAATTTGTTGCTAAAATTATTCTCTTCATGGTCACATACACATTAATCACTGTTTCTCAGTCTTCTCAGTATTTCCCCCCTATAGTTCACAGGATCAACTACTTTCATCCACTTAAAGCCCCATTTGCAATAGCATCTGTGATATTGCAGTATCATAATTAGTTCTTGCTTTTTCTGACTGTTTATTTCTTTTCTGCTTAACATATTCACTGATTTTTCATCCTCCTCATATTTCCTAAAATATGCATCCATAAAAGGAATCATGAACAAAGTACATATTATGAACCAATTGCATACCTGGCTCCATTCTCAGAGAGTCATTTAATGATATGATTGCTTTATGGAATGCATTGGCCTTGCCTACTCTTCAAATACACGCTCCATCCATGGGGTCATTGCAAAAGCCCTTATCTCAAGTTAGAAAGGGTGTGTATTCTTGAAAAGAACTATAAACTTTGTTGGCACTTGGAATTTTTTCGAAGGAGGAGTATAAATCAATAGGCTTCACTTCAATACTACTGATTTTAATAGTGTTTACAAAGCATATAGTATATGATACTGCCAAAGAATAAACTGAGGTGAAATTGTCCTCATTAATGCTACTTTAATATTCATTCAGCCTCTTTGAACCATAAAGTATATTTCACACGTTAAGTATAGAAGTAAACACGTGACTGGGGATGTAGCTTTCTTGCTTAGCATGTGTGAACCCCAGAACACCCACCAAGAGATAAACTTTCTGATTTCTGATTAAAATATATATATGAACATGTGCATACACATATATATAAGTATATATTCCATTTTAAGACAAGGAAAATAAAGAATAAAGAGGGTAAAGGCCAACCAATATTCTTATCATTTCTGGCTCCTATTTTAATGCTCTTGCCATTACAATATTATTTAATGTTGTGCCATGTTTCAGAAATTAACACAGATATTTATTTAGAAATCAGTCTTTACTTCATGAAAAATATAAACTATCACAGATAAAAATATTTTAATGTGTTAATTCACATCTGCACAATAGTACATGGTGGGAACACAACTTGGTTGCAATTAAATATGAGAAGTATTACATTACTATGGGTTTTGGGAAAAAACTAGATATAGTATTTTAGGTTTTGAGCTAATATAAACAATTTTCTATATTTTCCATCACAAGTTATTTATTTATATTTCCTCCCCCTAACCAAATCCTCTGCCATTAGCCTGTGAGCTTCTTCATGGAAAGGAACAAACAAAAGCTTCCCACTTATAGACTCTAAACAAATCTTTGTTTAGGGACTAAGTGAACAATAAATTAGCTCTTGAATCTGAATTGCTGTGAATTCCATTTTGAATAGTGCTGTGTCTGTAACTGCTTCCGGCTGTAATTCTTACTGAGTAATTAATCCAACTGCTAAAAGCTGTTGTTGTGTTGAGGTGCCATAAAAATAAAAATGTAAAGAGTCACTTGGAATCATCCAAACATCTTCTTTTTTAGTAGAAATTAATTTAGCTAATGCCTCTATATAATATAACCAGACATTTTTTCTTAAATAAACAAGAAAACAAGTACACAGTTCAAAAAATAGCACTCATGGAAACATTAAGAAAATTCTTAAAGTAGAAGGTAATCAGAATCAAAATGCTGGAATGAAGAAACACAGGGTAGTGATAGGCTCTATCTAAACATGCAGGCATGTGAGAGAAATAGGGTAGTGATAGGATCTATTTAAACATGCAGGTATGTGACAGCAATAATACATCTCAAAATATAAACACATATATATCAATAAAAGAAAACAAAAACATGCCAAAAGACATGAAAGACACAAAGATGCCAAAGGGTTCTAAGTTTCTTTTCTTGAACAAAAGCAAAATTAATAAGTTATATTAAACTAATAAATCATATATAGGTGGTATGATATTTAGGTTAAGTTAAAACAATAGTAAACAAATAAGTATATATTTACACACACATATATAATATAGTACAATAGAGGGAAAATTAAATGATTAAAATGTTTTATTATAAAAATAAATAAAATAGAATATTGCAATGAATGTATTGAGACAAAAGTCTTTTTTCTTTGCAATAATGGGATTCTCAAATGTCAATAGTAAAAAATAAACAAACAATTACACAATGGGAAAAACACATAACAAACTTTTCAACAGAAAGAATATACTGGTGTCAAATGTGTGGCCATTAGCATATTTAAGTCAGGGTAACAATGATATACCACTAAGTATCTGTCAGAAATGAACAGAGATATGAAGAAACTGTATCACTCATACATTTCTGATAGAAAAGTAAAATTGTAAAAGTTATCCTAGAAAATAACTTGGCTGTGTTTTAAAGGACTAAACCTGTTATTACCTTATAACTCAGAGAAATAAGAATATATAGCCACAAAATATCTGTGCATCAGTATTCATAGTGTCTTTATTTAAAAGAGCTCAAACCTGATGTCTATCAAATTGTCAATGTTTAAAATGTAGTGTGTGTACACCATGAAATGCTACTCTAAAATTAAAAAAGGACTGAACAATTGTAAAAATGCAACTAGTTGGAAGAATCTTCAGGGAATTATGCTGAACAAAAAAAATCCAATCACTACATGCTATTAGATTCCATTAACAAAATGGTCTTACAATGAAAAAGTAATAGAGATAAAGAATGGAATAGTAGTTGTCAGGAGTTAGAAACATGGAGAAAGAGGAGTACAGGAAGGATGCCAGGGTGGTGATAAAATGGTTATATGAGGATTCTTGGGATGATGGACTTTTGATCATCAAAAAATAGTGTTTTGTATTGAAAATTATTAGGAGGGTAGATATAATTCTAAGTATATCAGTAATTACACTAAAAGCAACTAGACTAAGTAATTTAATTTAAAGACTACCATTGTTATTTTGCATTAAAACAAAAAAGAAAAAGGAAAATTTCCAAGTATATGAAACTCTGAAGGAATGTTTTATAGAGAATAAAAAGCTGAAAGAAGGGACTATTTTAACAAAGAATTATTAATCAACAAAAAGCTGGTTAACTATATTATTCTAATATAAATAAAATATTCTTGGAGGCAAATAACATATAGGATTTCAGTTAAGGATAAAGAACATTCCAAAAATTATAAATTATCTTGTATCCAATAATAGAACTACATATATAAAGTAAATGTTGACAAACTGAAAGGAGAAATACACTAATCTATCATCAAAATGGAAGACTTTAACACACCCATCTCAGTATCTGACAAACTAAACAGGCTAAAACGTCATTAACAATACACAGGGTCAGAACTCCTGCTGAACATATAATGTAGTTGGAATATGTGAAACATTGCACTAAAAGTGACAATGCTGATCTTTAGTGAGTACATATAGACCCTATCCTTAAATCGCTCACTTGCTATGTAAAATCAAGCCTCAACAAATATCAAAGGATTGAAATCCAATATGAAATTATACTAGAAATCAATAACACAAGTAGTAGTTTAAAAATCCCAAATGTTCTGAATTCTCTTGATGCACTTTTAAATAGTTCATAGCTCTAAAATTGGAAAATATCATTAAATAAGTGAAAAAGACATGAATATGGGTATAAATGGATTTCCAAGGCACTCCTTTGGTCATAACAAGATCAGTACAGGAAGTCTCTGTAAGACGGGTGGCAAGACTGATTGATGTCTTCCTCAGGCTTGGGGAATGACAGAATTCTGAGCCCTCTGGGTTTCCTTATTGCCTCTCACATATCCTAGACAGAGCCTTCTAGAACCCTCCATTCCTAAATGAAGATCCCAGACACACACACATGCCCAAACAGGAAAAAAGCAGCTCTGAGGAAAGGCTGTCCTCTGATAGTTAAAGGACTGGCAAATGCAGAAGCTAAAAACAGAAGTCCTTTTTGACCTGACCTGCCCCCAATGCAGACAAACACCACAGGACCAGTGGTCCTTACCGCACACCCCAGGTTTCAGCAGGGTGAGCAGAGCTGGCCTTCCAACTCTGGGCCTCACTTCTGAGCTAAGTCAGAAACTGACAGCATTCAGTTCTTCACTGAAAAGTTGCCAATCCCTGCAACTTCTACCTCAAGAAAGTATAAGAGCAAAAATGCAAACTAAGGAACTCAAGGAACAGAAACAATAGAAAAAAAAAAAAAGCATAAACTGGTGATTTTAAATACATGGAGGTAAAGAGATTCAACAAAGGCCCAAAACAGTCCTTTGAAAAAATTTATAAATCATTGGCAGAACAGACCAAGTTAGAAAGAAATTCAACAGTGTAAAGAAGGACAGCTAGTGATTGTACACTTAAACAGATAATAGTATTCAAATAATGCAAGGTAATCTACACAGGGCTGGAGGTGTGGCTCAGTGGTTGAGCACTTGCCTGGTATGCAGGAGCCCTGAGTTCCATCCCCATCACCACAAAATAATTCATTAATTATTTAATAATTATGAATACATGAATAATTTAATAATTATTTAATAATTATGAATTATGAATACTTTTTTCTTTGAGAAAAAAGTTACTAAGATTAACACAAGAAGAAATGCAAAAAACCCAATAAAACTGCATGGTTAAACAATTGTTAGTAGTAGAGTCGAGTCTTCAACTTGGGTTTTGGTCACCAGGTTCACAAATGGTTTACTGAATTAGATTCTTCTTTTGCAACACTTTCTACTCTTGGAAACATGCTAAAAAGAGGAATGCTCTTTTTCAATCCACACACTTAGAGCCCATGAACGTGGACTCACCGACTCAGGTCTGTCCCGGGCACATATTGGGAAAAGCGGGAGTGGAGCAGGGGAATCAGGCGGAGGTCACACCAGCGCTTCTCCCACCTCAGGCCTGGAGAGGTTGGCCACGAGGAGCATGACAAGGTGTCCTGCAAAGAACACACACAGTCAGAAGGGTTTATCTTCATTTGGGTGTTGAGTTCCTGTATCATAAGCCCTTTTCCTTTGGGGGAAATTATTTTTTCCTCAAATGTTGAGAAACACTTTGATCATCTTTTAAAGAGTTTATCTCTTCATGAGAAGAAATCCACACCCATTTACACCAGAATTGCATTTCCTAATTTCATTGTTAATGAAATTCTTTAAGAAGTTGAAGAAGGATTCATTCCAATGAAGAATGCTAGTAAAAAGTCATGAAAACCATGTGGTGGGATGAAGAAGAAAAGAGTGAAAGTGGCAGAACTGAATTCATTCAAGAATGAAAGACATAAGGCAAAACTGTGACCGAGATGAAACAGAGTGACAAAATAAAAATAAGCAGTCATTGTTCAATTAGCTAAGGTTTTGAATAACCACTAAGTGCTAAGCACCAAAATAAGTGCTTATTATTTATCAGTTACTTGCAAATATTTTGAATGAATGAAAATTTCTATGAAATAACTTTCAAAAACACTCAACAAAGTCTTGGTCATTGTTTTAGCTTCACTTTATAAAAGGTTTATACTTTCTTATATTGTTTTCATGTCATATCAAGGCAACTATTGCTGGCTTAAAATTACACGTATTTTAAGTTTTGTTGGAGGTTTATCCCCTCAGATGATAAAACGACATGTCTTTGAAAAATCTTGATGGGAAATTCCAGTTTTACTATTGAAAACCAGCAGTTGACATAGATAAGTTATAAGTGTGCCAAGGTTTGGTTCTCTTGTATTCACTAATTTTTGAGTTATGATGGTAGATTTTGTTTTACTCTAAGTTTGAAATTCTCTGCTCTAAATATTACTAAACATTACTTTCAATCATTCATTTCTTTAAGTGTATGAGGAAAAAACCCCACTATGTTCAGAATGTACCAAGTCCATGGAGCAGTTTAAAATGCATGAGGAGTTGGATAAGCTGAGGTCACTTTGTGAGAGGACCCTGTTAGTGACTCATTGAGTACCTTGGCCTCTGAAACTGAGCCCTTTGATGAGACACACTTACTTTTAAATCTTTCCTGGTGAGTGTAATGACAGATTTGTTTCTGTGGGTAGGCCAGAGTTATCTAGTATTTCATGTCAGTCTATCTACTGGCCTCATGTCAGATGTCATGGTTAGTCAGCACATGACACAGGCTCAATTCTTCATTTTAGATGTCATGGGTGGTCAGCACATGACATGGGCCAATTATGTAGCAATACAACAAGGTGGTGAGGACACAGTTTCGAAATCAGGACCAGACCACCCAAGTTTGAATCCCAATTTTCTAACTGACTAGGCCATTAACCTAGGGTCAAGTTATTTAGAATCTCTGTGTCTTGCTGTGCCTGTATTCAAAATGTCAGTAACAAGAGCAATGACTAGTAAGATTACAGTCGGGAAAAATGAGGATGTGTTAGAATGTAGCCTAGCACTGAGATTCATGTTCTTTTAAGTATTTCCAAAAGGATAATGGAAATTCTACATTTATGGATAATAGCAGACTGATTAGAGGCATCATGGGGTAGCAGGAAGTGAACAGTGGCAGATAATGTATTTTCAGAAATTTAGTATGCTTGAATAGTTGACAAAAATTATTTCTAAACATAAAGCTTCCAGGAAAAACACTTAGTAGTTTCAGCAGCTATATTATTGCTGCTGCTATAATCTTTACCTACACTAAGGGTTTTCCATGAATTGTTTAAACCCCATGCACCATCATTTCAAGACAAAGATAACCACATGCTCTTCTTACAGAGCAAACTCGAAAGCTGGTTTTTAGAAGCAAAGAGTTATTACTTCCCATCTTTTCTGAAAAGGGGCATATAAGGAAGCAAAATATCTATGTAATAGACTAGGGCTAGCCAGATTTGTTTCTGTGATAGGCCAGAGCTATCCATGGTTTCATGTCAGAGTATCTCCTGGCCTCATGTCAGAAGCCATGCGTGGCCAGCCCATAATGTACAGTTGTCAGCTCTTCAAGGTAGATGTCATGAGCAGTCAACACAGGACATGCAGTGTAGCTCAGTCCCTGTCAGCCTCACACTGAAACCCACTCCCAGGACCCTCCTAAGAAGTCATTACCAAATCATCCAGCCTGCTAGTTACACCTCTATCACAGCACATTCATCACCCATAATCAGACATGAAACAACTGAAAGATTAGCATTCTTCAGGTGATGGCTTCAAATTTTATAAAGTTTTAGGCAATTATTAAATTACATATTAAAATATGTATTATTTAAAGATGGCTGCCATCTTTCATAAAATGTAACAATTACTCCCATCACTTTTCATGTTCCAAGAACAAGCAGAATAGAAAATATAAAAGAATATTGGATACAGGTAATGGAAGATTGATGACAATGATGAATACCAATAGGTGAGTATGATAAGTTTTACAAATAACATTGATCGATGTCATAGTCTAGCAGATATGAAAATACAAATGATCTTCAACATTTCCTTATTTTAGCATCTTGTCTTGGTGCTTTTATGTAGCAATATTACAAATGTGTCACTTTCTTTTATACTTACTTTCTTAAAAGAAATATGAAATAAGTCCAACTTCAGCTGCAAGTTGGGCTTGCTATATTCCATATTACAGAACAGTTGTTTATTGTGGGATACCTTGTATCCTGTAAAGGTTACTTAATCTTATTTATTTTAATTATGAAAAACAATGTAAATTTGTTTTCTAGCTTTTTCTTTTAAACAGTAATAAGAGTGACTAAGAATTGCATATAAGATGACCTAAAAACACAATCATTTCATGGTTTTGAGAGCCAAACAATGTCTACAACGTCAGCAATGTTGTTTCCTAAAATAGCAATGTGAACAGAAAAGCAACATTCATGTACCCTTTGCTTTAAAAGAGGACTTTTGCCCCGAACTTAACACACACCTTCAAAAACAATCATCTGACCAAAACAGAGTTGCATGTAGGGCCAAATGACAAGGACTCAGCATACAAAGCATAGCTTAGAGGTATACAGTCAAGATAAATGGTTTTCAGAGTTTACTTAGTTGATTATATCTGAGTCATAGGCTCCTGGAAAGCATAAAACAAATCCCCTTCCTCCATCTCCAGGGAGACAAATTTCAGTGGGTTTGGGCTGAGCTTAACATTGTGTGTTTGAATTGGTGAAATGTGGGTCTTTTATAATCCCTAAAATTGGCAATCTCAGAAGAGCTACATCATATTTTTATGCAGGATAGTAAAGAAATTCTAATATATTATAAGGCTTTATGTTTCCCTGATGCTTTAAAACGCTTCCATAAAATATAGAAAGGATGTTTCTTGAAACTTGGTTTCAGAAAACCAAGTGTCGAGATATTCTAAATTTACTTTAAAGAAAAATTAAGGTATAGTGTTAAAAATGGCAGTCTAGGCATGGTGACTCATGCCTGTAATTCCAGCTACTAAGTAGTCATTGACTGGAGTTTCATGTTTCAAGGCTAGTCAGAGGAAAAGTAAGTGAGATCCCCATCTCAACGAAAGAGCCAGGTGTGATGGTATGTGCCTGCGATCTGAACTTCATGGGATGCATAGGTGGGAGAATCAGGGCCCAAGGTGTCCCAGGCACAAATATGAGACCCTATCAAAGTAAAAGCAAAACAGGGCTGGAGCCTTAATTGGCCTGTCAAGGAAGCTGGAGGCCCTGAGTTCAATTCCCAATATCCTCAAATAATGAATAAATAAAAATGGAGTTCTTTATAATTTCTATATTTTATGTAGTAGTTAAAAAACAAATTTAATTAAAAAAATTAAGTGAAAGTGGAGTTCCTAAACCAAGGACAGTATTGAGAATTGATACACTTTCTAGAATCTGGTATTCCTCTTATAGAGACTGTCTACACTACACAAAACTTCTGTGGAAAGTATGCTTCACAACACATCTCCTTCCCAGTGTCCGCTGACCTGACAAGGGATGTTCTCCACCCTTTACCCCTGTGTTGAACGTCATTGAGAATATGGAAATCAAACAAGGGCAGAAACACTGCCTTCATATAGATCTGGGTGACCTGACTGGGATCAAAGATAAAGATGCCTTACTCCCTTGGGGGTGGATTTGATCAAGGCACATTATATGTGTGTATGGAAATATCACAATGAATCCCTTTGTGTATTAATCTAGGCTAACACAATAGACAAAGATGAAAACTCCCAAAGTGAGCAACAGAGTAGCATTTGGTTTGTAGTCTCTAAACTTTTTGAATTCAACCAAGTCGGATGTTGGAAATCTCCCCAGCTTTTGTCTCTATCAGAATTACCTCATCACCATTACTCTTTTTCTGCTTATGATAAAGTCAATAGTATAGATTTGTCTATCGGTCTGGATTTTAAATGTTTTGGGTTGGGAGCCATAATTAACGGTTCCTATAAATATCTAGTACAGTGATTCTACACGACAGATTTTTAGTAAAAATTCATTTGATTGACATTGTTTTCTTTATTTTGAATGCACTTTACTCAAATTTACATGTGTCTTGATTCTTATTCTCTAAAACACCATAATAAGTATCTGCAATTGCCTTACATGGAAATATCTCCAGCAAGGTCAAAAGGAAGTCCAATCGTAATGTGTATTTCTTGGAAATGGAAGGACAGCTACAGTGTGAAAAGTGTGGCACTGGTATTCTCTATTTAATATAACTGGGTTTATTTAAAACAGTGGTGCTACAGAATTGCTGAGTGATTTCCTCGTTCTAATTATACATTTCTAAAGAATATCATGATAATTGTTTCTGTGTACAAGGGTAGAGTGGGTTAAAAATAAACCAGAATGTTTTCTTCCATAAGATATTTCTTTTTGACTTCTCTACTCATTATCACAGAAGTTCACGAGTAGCAGGCAAGAACTAGATTAAGCACATTACCAATCAGCATTCTCCCATTCTGAAGTAAAGTAGCTTATTTTTGCCTCTGTCTTAGGAGTACAGCTGAGGTGCAGACTCTTGTGTGAATGGTTTGTAGAGAGAAAGTTCTCAGAGGAAACCTGTGAAGATTCAGGGGAAAGGTGGATGAAGTAACCAACATCTTAGGAAAAGATGTGGCTTCGCAGGAATTGATCTACCCTGTCTGCTGATGCCCTGGCAGGGATTTGCCTTTATCCTCCAGTCACCAAGGTATGCATTAAGCTTGGAGTGCAGTTGGGCTCTGACTCGCAGGCAAAGGAGATCCTTAGAGAAGGCAGCTGTGATCAGGAGTAACTAAAGATAACAGCAACTCGAGCAAGGGCACCTGTAAGTAAAGGGAATGGAAAGCTATTGCAAGTTTCAAGGGCATGGAGATTGGAAGGGGACAAGGGAAGCAAAGCAATTAAGAGGTTAAGAGGTTAAAATTGGGCTGAAAGTGTAGCACAGTGGTAGAGGGCTTGCCTAGCCTGCGTGAAACCCTGGGTTCCAACCCCAACCTTGAAAATACAAATTCTGAGGTCATGTACAGTGTGTATAGAACTGAGAAAGGAGGTGGTAGGACCACAGAATGTGTGTATTCTTCTGTTCTTAGGAAATAATATTCAAAAAGTATATTATGAAGGAAAATGCCACAATTAGATCTAGAATTTCAAGTAGAGGAGGTAGAAATCCAAGACAGAAGAAAAAGTTACGTGCTTTATGTATTCTAATACATGCAATGGGAAAATAAAATTCTACTCAGGTCAACTGTGCTACAATTCATATGTGTGAGCTCAGGGGATATTGCTAGGTTCACATATAATGAGAGAAAATCATTTTTATCTTCAGAGTGAGCATTTCGAATGCTGAAATATAAGAAATACAAAATCACTTATAAAAGAGAAAGCCTATTTACTCCAAAATACAAGTGGAAAATAAACATTAAAAACTTTATTAAATGTCTACAAAATGATTATGTTAATTTAATATTTTATTAACTACATGTATGGTTTAATATTCATTACATTTTAATGTAGTATGCAAGTAGATTATCTCATTTTATAGTAATTTCCTGATATGCATAAATTGCTAACACATCAATACAAATGATAGCAACTTTTAGCTGAATAATTTCAAAAAATGATTGGAATGATGTTAAATGATACAGAGCATGAAATTACATATGATATATAATGTTCTAAAATAATTGTGTGATGTTATTTGTGACCTCCTTGAAATAAAATCCTTCACAGTTTACAGACCGAAGAGGAGAAAAACAGCATCAGTAACAGGCTACCTTTTTCCCTTCCCAGCTTATCATATTACTTAAATGATGAAGCAGCCAAGGCCTTCTTATGATTGGATCAGATTCAGTAGCAATGACAGCAAACTACAAAGAAAAAGTCTACACTCCTTGGGGTGTTCCTGGTGTTGTCTCCCTATTAGTCTGGACTGTGCTGTGAGCTTACTGTGTTGTTGGGATGGTAGTTGAGATGCAAGCCACTGTCACAGAGAGGAGAGGAGGTGCCACTGCTCTGGTCACTGGGAGCACCTGCAGGAGACAAAATCACAACACTCCACCAGTTACAATGCAGCACCATTCTAGACTGACACAGTTCACATTACACTTGAAGGAATTCTCAGTAATCACAATAAATCGGGTGCCAAGATAAAACTGCCTTTCAACTTACACCAAAGCCAGAATACTCACAAGTATTTACCTTTGGTTTCACAAACATTAAAACTTTATTACGGAAAATATCCAACTGTATAAGAAGTGTTGCTTTGTTTCATTATCCAAAGTGAGCTGCACTAGTCCACTAGACTTGTAATAGTGCACGATTTTGTTTGCTCACAAAGTTCAATTTTATGTCATGCTTCAACCTATCAGCAATTCTATCTTTCGATATAGTTTTCCACTCTTATGTGCTCTGTCTCTAGAATTGTTCATGGTATGTATCCAAAGACCCCCAATGAAGCTACCTAAGTTCATAAAATTGTAATGATGAAACTTTTTTTTCTCCTCATGAGAAACTTAGTGATATCTATTTCTTAAAGATGAGTAATGTGTTTCTTAAAGATTTTTAATTTTCCAAGATGTCACAATTTAGTCAGTATTAGAGTAAGGATTAGAGTGCAGATTTCTTGATTGCCGATTCCTTGCTTATTAAAAAGACTTTATTTAAGAGTTGCCAATATGGAAGACCAAGATTTATTAATGTTATTGACTTCAAATTATTATTCAAAATATCATACTTCATTAGTAAATAACATTCTAATGTTACTTATGTGCTCAAAAATGATTTTGTTCTCTGCTATTACTATAAAATTCTGTAATTTTCCTGCTGCTAAGAAAGGGGTCAAAAGTTTTCATTGTTATACTAATATTTACTTTGTTTTTCCACTCTAAGCCTAAGAGATTTTGTACTTTGTTATAGCTACTTCTTATAAAGTTTATCTGCTTTATCTTTTATGAAACAATAGTTTAATGTCAATTTATTATTTTAAAACATATTCATTGTAAACTAAATAACATGAAAACACAAAATATCAAAATCTGTGAGTGTATCATAAACTGTTACTGAGTGAAAATTAAATACACAAATGTGACACAAAAGAAATATAGGCATAAACTTATTGATCTATGCTTGTATCTTAGGAAATTCTCAACAGAAGAGAAAATTAAACCAAAGTAAATAAAAAACAAAAATAAATAAAAATAGAAAGAAAGAAATGGAAAATAACATTGAAAATTAAGCAAATCAATAACGGGTTCTTTGAAAATATTAATAAAGTAGATAAAACTGCTGCAAGAGTAAGCTACAAAGAATGTATAGGTTACCACTGTCAAGTAATGAAGACAAGTTAGCAGGTGTTAAAAGCACTAATAAAATGATATAATGAATAACCTCACACAAATTAATTAACAATTTATTTGAAATAGAACAATACCTTCGAAAAACTCAAGCAAAAAAATTTAAAAAAGAAGTGACTAACAAAATATTATTATATTTAGCTGGGAGCAGTGGTACACACACCTGTCATCGAAGCTGCACAGAAGTCTGAGATTAGGAGGATCACAGTTTGAAATCAGCCCAGGCAGAAAAAAATTGTGAGACCACATCTCGGTAGAAAAAAGCTGGGCATGCTGTCATCCCTGTTATGGGGGAAGTGTAAAATAGGGGAATCATGTTCCAGGCTGGTCTGGGCAAAAAGCAAGACTCTTTGTCCAAAATAATCAAAGCAAAAAGGACTGGAAGCATGGCTTAAGTAGTGGAGTACCTGTATACCAAGCACTGAGTTCAAACTCCTGTATCACCAAAATTTTTTAATCTATATTAATTCTAGAGACTAAACAATACCAAAGACTATAATTGTAGATTTAGATTGTTACTATGGATTATTTATTCAATCATTTAACAAAAATACCCCATTATCCTTGTTAAACAGATTTTTCTGAAGTTGGAAGACCTATTACTTCACAACTTCTATGAAGACACAATAAATATGATACCTATACCCCACTGAATATTATAAGAAAATTATAATGGATGTCTTTCATGAACACAGGCAAGAAAGAAATTATAGAACTACAATAGCAATAGATCAAAAAATACTTGATGATAATGTGGTATTTGTCTTAGCTTGTTTGACATTCAAAATCAAGTATTAAAAATTTGCCAGATCAGCAAACTAAAGAAATAAGTATAAAATATCAATTAATGTACAAAAATTTTTGAGTAAACTTAACATTAGTTGATATATTAACAAAACCTTCAGTACAGGGCCCTGAGGGTTATATGAGTAAACATAATAAGGGAACTTCTGACAACCAGAGAGTGGAGAGCATCCTCTGTACTGATAAAGCCTAATAAACAGACACTCTTCTCTTTAAGGAAGAAAAGTTGACTTATTGTTTTCTATTTCTCTTTTACAAATTTTTCTCTTGATGGTTTCAGTGGTTTGTTAGACCTCCTTTTTAAAATTAATATTAATTTCACTATCTCTTTGCCATATACATGGCTGTGGCATTCTTCTCCACAATAACAGAACTAAATTCCTGCACATTAATATTTTGTCTGATCCCCATCTTCCTCTTCATTACTTCTTGTTACATGTAAGAAGTAATGTTACTGTCTATTTTTTAACTCCTATGAAAACTTTGTTTCTAATCCTCATAATATTCTAGTGTCTTTCACATGTAACATGATTGGTAATATACATTATATCAATAGTTTTTTACTTCATTTGATTTGGTATTAAATAAATTAGTAAAATTTGTTATTGCTAAGTTATGAAATGTTGAGAAATGAAACATCAATCCAGCTACTACCCAGTCCTACCAGAACATGAAGAATAATTCAATTGAAAAATGTTAGGTAATTAAAACCTCCAACCAAGGACTTGACTTTAGATGAACAAAATTCAACTCAGAAACACAAGAAATATAAAAAAAGCAATGCAGCATAACACCTCAAAAAGTCAACAATCATGCAACTAAAGGATCTGAATGATATTGAAGTGAATGAAATTTCAAATACTGAACTCAAAAGAATGATGACAAGAATTATCAATGAAATGAAAGAGGATGTGTATAAACACCTCAAAAAATCAAAGAGAACAGAAATAAACAGCTAATTAAACTCAGACGACACAGATAAACAGTTGAATGAAATAAGGAAGACAATCTAAGATTTGAATGGGAAATTTTTAAAAGTTACAAAAATCAAAAAAATATAGAAATTCTGGAAATGCAAAACTCTATTAATTGAATAAAAATTCAATTGAAACTATCTCCATCAGACTGAACAAAGTGAAAGATAGAATATTAGGGCTTGAAGACAGGATAGCAATAATAGAGAAAAATCAGATTAAGATAAAGACAAAAGAATGAAAAAGTGTGAATGTAATATGCAAGAACTCTGGGATGCCATTAAAATATCAAATCTATGGTCTGTGGGCATAGAAAAAGAAGAGGTGATAGCTACTGTCACAAGCAACATATTCAATAAAATAATAGAAGAAAACTCGTCAACTCTTGAAGCCTTTAGGACTCCAAACAGGTAAGACCAGATAACTTCTCCACATCAGCCTATAATTAAAATGTTAAGTATAGAGAATAAGAAAAGAGTATTAAAATTTGCTAAGAGGAATGTGAAGGTAGACTCATCAGAAAACAACAGATTTCCCAACAGAAACTTTAAAAGCAAATAGGTAGTGGAGTGATAGATTTCAAGCTCTGAAAGAAATAACTGTCAATCTAGATTTCTCTACTCAACAAAGCTATCATTCATAATTTGAGAAATAGAAACCTTCCATGATAAATAAAAACTAAACAATTTATGACTACTAAATCAGCACTTCAGATGATAGTCAAAGAAATTCTACACACAGAAGAGAGAGACACATGCAACTATGAGTATATGGGAAAAAAACAAATCTCACCAGATAAATAGATAAGAAAATGAGGAATGGGTAAGAACTGAATACTGAAAAAAACAAACAAATGGCAAGAATTACTACATATCTCTCAATAATAATTCTGAATGTTATTGCCCTCAATTCCCCAATTGAAACTCCCAGACAGATGAACTGGATTGAAAAACAAACACAACCATTTGTTTCCTACAAGAACAAGGACAAACACAAATTTAAAGTGAAAGCTTGTGTTTCATAAAGGAAACACTACTAGATGTAAAAACCAGATAGATCCCACCACATTAGTAGTGAATGACCTTAATATTCCACTTTAATCAATAGATGTATCACCTAGACAAACAAAATCAACAAGAAACATCAGAATTAAATGACATTATAGATCAAAAGGACTTAACAGAGAACTACTTAAAATTCCATCCAATGACCGTAGAACACATATACTTTTCAGCAGCCAATTGAATTTTCTCCAAAATAGACCATACTTTAAGATATAAAACAAATCTTAAAAATATAAAAAAATGAAATAACTTCCTAAATGTTTTAGACCAAAATGGTATAAAACTAAAGATCAATAGCAAGCAAAATTATAGAAAATACTTCAAAACATGGAGAGTGAACAAATCACTTTTGAATGATCAGTGGGTCATGGAACAAAGTAAAAGAAGAAATTAAAAAAAATATCTACAAGTGGGTTTTTGGAATGGCTCAAGTGGTAGAGTGCCTGCCTATTAAGTGCAAGGCACTAATTTAAACCCTACTGCCAAACAACAACAACAACAACAAAACTACAAGCATTGAGAATGAAAACACAACTTATCAGAACTTCTGGGCAAAAGCAGTGCTAAGAGGAAAGTTTATAGTCACATGTGCTTATGTTAAAAAAAAACTCAGAGAGATTTCAAAGAAATAACTTAATATTGTTTATTACCTTCTTGGAAAAAAGAATAATCCAAACCTAAAAGCAGTACATGGAAAGAATGATAATGATATGGGCAGAAATTAACAAATTAGAGACTAAAAGAACAAAATAGAGAATCGATGAAATAAAAAGTAGTTCTTTGGAAAGACAAAGAAACTTAAGAAACCCTTAGCCAAACTATCCAAAAGAAAGGGGTAGAGGACTCAAATAAACAGAATTAGAGATGAGAAAGGAGGCATCACAACAAATACCAAAGAAATCTAGAGGATAATTAGAGAATACTTTGAGAAACCTATATTCTAAGAAACTGGAAAAAACTCTAGAATAAATGAAAACATTTCTAGATGCATATGACCTACAAAAGTTTAGCCAAGAAGATAGAAACTACCCAAAACAGAACTATAACAAACAATGAAATGGAAACAGTAATAGTCTCCCAACAAAGAAAAACCCAAGATTGCCGAATTCTACCAGACCTTTAAAGACAAACTAACACCAATGCACTTTAAACTATTCCATAAATTAGAAAGGGAAGTAACAGTATTCAATTCATCCCATGAAGCCAGTATTACCCTGATATCAAAACTGGACATTAAAAAAAAAAAAAAGAAAATTATAGACTAGTATCCCTGATGAAAATAGATGCAAAAATTTCAACAAAATATTCAAAAACCAAATTCAACAACAAGCTAAAAATACCGTAGGCTATGCTCAAGTATGTTTCACAGCAGGGGTGCAAGAATGGATCAACAAATGTAAATCAATTAATAATAATGCACAAAAATAGAATCAAATACAAATATCACATGGCCATCTCAATAGATGCAGAAAAAGCCTTTGACAAAATTCAACATCCTTTCATGATAAAAATTTTGAAGGGACTAGGAAAACAGGAATATACCTCAACATAGTAATGACTGTAAGTGACAAATCTATAGCCAATATCATCCTAAATGAGAAGAAAACTGAAACCATTACCTCTGAAGTCAAAGATGAGACAAAGTCGTGCACTCTCTTACTCTTATTCAATATGGTGTTAGAATTCTTAGCCAGAGCAATAAGGAAAGAGAAAGAAATACAGCAATACCAACAGGAAATGAAGAAGTTGAATTATCCTTATTTGCAGATGACACGATCCTATATTTAAAGAACCCTGAAGACTCTGTCAAAAAACTCTTAGATATGGTAAATACTTTCAGCAAAGTATTAAAAAAATTAAAAAATCAGCATCAAAAATCATTAGCTTGTCTATATGCCAGTAATGAACAAACTATAAAAGAAATCAGGGAAAAGATCCCAGTCATAATAGCCTCAAAATAAAATAAAAAGTAAAATATCTAGGAGTAAACCTAACCATTGAAACTACTACAGTAAAGTATACAGAAAGCACTTGAAGAGATATGCATAAGCAATTGCTTTCTGTAGGACTCCAATTGCTCAAAATATAAGAACAAGATTTGACAAATGGGATTGCATCAAATTAAGACACTTCTGCATGTCAAAGGAAACAATTTCCATAATCAAGAGACAACCATGCAATGGAAGAAAACCTGAATAAGCTATTCATCAGACAAAAAGTAATGTCCAGAACATATAGAGAGCTAAAAAAAATAAATAAAGATCAAAACAACAAATAGTCTATTTAATAAATGGACAAATAAATTGAGCAGTTCTCAAAAGAAGAATTACAAATGACTTATAAATATATGAAAAAATGTTCAACATCCTTAGCCATAAAAGATATGCAAATGAAACCATCATTATGATTACATCTCCTCCCTGTCAGAATGGTAATCACTAAGAAAACAAACAACAACAAATGCTGGCGAGGATGCTGGTGGGGGAGGGACCTTTATACATTGTCAATAGGAATGTAGACTTTTGCAACCCCTACGAAAATCAGTAAGGCTGTTCCTTAAAAAACTAATGATAAGACTATCATATGAAACCCCTACCATATGAAACCTACATATGAAACTAATCTATGCTAATATAAATGGAAAAAATCATTTTCAATAGAATTTAACAACTTAAAAAGCATAGAAATGAATTTTAATGAATTATGTAACATTTTTCATTGAAAATACTAAAGTACTACTAAGAAAGAATGAAAACATAAATAAATGAAAATGAGTAAAAGACTCAAAACTGTTAAAGTTGTTAAGTCTCCAATTTGTTCACAAATTTCATTTTCTGCCATTCAAAATCCCAATAATCTTGTACACAAATTGGTATGCCATGTTTTTAAAATGTGTGCAGTGGTAGGATCTAGAATAGCCAAACAATCTTGAAAAATTGCCAAGTGAAGAAGATATCCTAGATGACAATGTTACAGTAATAGTGTGAGTTTGGTAGAAATAAGAAATTTAAAACTATCCAGAAATTGATCTAAACATGTAGGGTTAAATAATAGTGCGTGTGTGTGTGTGTGTATCTTGGTTGATATCTGAGATATACAAAACAATTTAATATAAAATGTATTCTAAACTTAAATAGATGCCAAGTTATCATACTACTCATAGAAAATAGGGGAATATGCAACTTTGGGATTGGCAAGCATTTCTTAGAAAACATGCAACAAGCAACAATCATCTACAACAAGAACAACAACATATTAGCAATTGGGACACCCTGAAAAAATTTTAAAACAACTTCTGCCAGGAAAAGATATCCTTTGATTAAAAAATGTAGTTGTCCAAAGGCTGAGAGAAAATATTTGTAACACATATTGCCAAAAAAAGATTTAAATGGGGTGTATTTTCAGTGTAATAGTAAAAAGACTTGACAATAGGCAAATGGGAAAAAGACTTGAGTAGATATTTTTAAAAAATTAGATATGAATAATAATAAGTTCAGGATAATAAAATTTCACTATTTGACCATCAAATATTGGAAAGAATCTACGACCTTCCAAATTTGCATCAATTGCTGGAATGCACCTGAGAGACATTTACTTTTGTACAGATCAGTAAGTGAAATAGGAACCCTAGCCCTTGTACTACTTCCCTCGAGGCACCAACTTACTGACAATAAATTGTCCAAAAGCTTTAATGAGTATTCCAGAAACTAGTTAATACGTGGCAGTAGCCCACACAAGCTTAAAGCCAAGAACAACCACATTAAAATATATTTTAAAAAGCCATTTTATTTTATCCATGATGGCTTTTTCTCCCAACTGCCACCGCTTGGTGTGATTAGCAGCAAATGCTCAAGTTTTCATTTTTTTCCAAAGAACATGCATCCAACATAGTGGATGGTTTTGGTGGTTGCCCAAGGGACATGTTACTGTCTCTAATGATTTGATGCAGAGACCAAAGAAGAACTTAGCAGAAAACCTGCATTGTTCAAGCAGGCAGCAGAGGAAAAAAGAAATTACAAGCTACCAAAAACTGACAATTTTTTTTCAGTGTTGTCAGGTATTATTGGGGTAATACATGACAAACCCAGACAAAAAGATATATCCAGAGAAAAATGTCTAAGAGCTCCCTTCAGGAAGGATGATTGGTGTAGATCTTGCCATGTGTGAGATTGGTTTGAAAAATACTAGAAGTGGCAGTTTGATTTTCAAATGCACAAGAACCAGCAAAAAATAACAATGTATATGGGGAAATAGGGAAACATGAAACAATTAAAGAAGAAAAGTAAATCATCAGACACCAACCTCAAAGAAATGGAGATCTATGAATTATCTAACAAAAATTCAAAATCATCATTTTAAAGAAACTCAATATGCAGCAAGGGAAAACTGACAATTCAATGAATTCAGGAAAATGATTCATGAACAAAGTGAATATACCAACAAAGAGACAAAAACTAAAGTAGCAATGAAAGAACCAGACAGAAAGTCTACTCACAGAATACAATATATGAATTCAAATATTCACCATAGAAGTTTAACAGCAGATTTTATAAAGAATCAGTAAACTCCAACACATGACATTTGAAACAAAGAAACAAATTAATGCAAATAGAAAGAAGAAAGTAAAGCCTAAGATGTGACAAAATCAAGTAGACCAACTTGCATTTTAATGGACTCAGAAGATAAAGAAAACCAGAGAACCTATCTGAAAAAAAATGCTAAAAAATTTCCCATTTCTGAAAATGAAAATGAACATCCAATTCAAGAAACTCAACTTGAATTGTAGGTTTGTCTAAATAGGATAAACCTAAATAGGTCTGCATCAAGCTCATTATAATGAAATTGTCAAAAGTCTCAGGCAATATGGAATCTTAAAAACAGCCAGAGAAAAGTAATTTTCCAAATAAAAGAGAAATCCCATAGATCATTAACAGATTTCTCAGTAGAAACATTCTAGGCAGGAAGGAAGAGGAGTGACATGTTCAAAGTGTTGAAAGAAAGAGTAGTCAACCAAGAATACTATATGTGGTAAAGCTCACCACAACTGTGAAGGAAAAAGACAGGTCTTCCTAGATAAACCACGCTGAGGAAATTTATCATCACTGGATCTGATTTGCACAACATAATAGTGCTCTTTGAGTTGAAGTAAAAGAAAGAACACTAGGTAGTAATACAAAAGCATATAAAATACAAACTTTCTGGTAAAGGTAAATGAACAGGCACATACAGTGCCCTATCATACTGTTCTGTAGGTGTTATATACCGAGAGTCTTGGTATATAATATGAAAAGTAAAAGTACAAAAACTTACACTTTTGCTTATAAAACTTGGTTAATAGATTTAAAATACAAAACATTTTAATTTATACCAAAGATAACATGAAGACAGAGAATAGCTGTAAGTGAAAAATAGAGTTTTGGTATGAGACTGAAGTGAAGATGTCATCAGTTTAAGAAAGATTGTTAATAAAAAGCTTTTTTTGTGATGTTGTGGATTAAGCTCAGGACCTTATACATGATAAGCAGGCACTCTTCCACTGACCTACAGCTCCAGCTCCAGATTGTTAACTAAATAATTAATAGAATTTAATGAAGTACACTAAATTAAATTATGACTGTTGCTTATTTGTGATAGGAATTATAGGAAAAGATTGATAGTAACACAATACTAGCATGAGAATTAAGTACCTAACTTTCCATAGTGGGTAAAACAAAGAATGAATAGACAGAGGAAACATAATGAAACCCTGTAGACCAATTTGACAAAAAGCATATATAGAACTCTCCACATAATGACAGAAAAATACACATTCTTCTCATGTGTACAGAACATATTTTCCCAGAAAATTCAGGGTTTAGGCCAAAGAAGAAGTCAGCAAATCTAAGAAGATTGAAATGATACCAACTATCATTTTTGGTCACAATGGAATAAAACTAGAAATCAATAGCAGAAGAATAAATGAAAAATTCACAAGTATGTGAAAATTCAACACTTCAAACTACAATCAGTCAAACAAGAAATCAAAGAAAATTTATAAGATCTCTTGAGAGACATGAAAATAAAATACAACATACCAGGACACAGTAAAAGCATTACTAAAAGAGAAGTTTTTTAAATCAGTAATCACCTGTGTTTGAAGCAGTATATTAAGAAAGACCCAACCAACAACCTAAAACTTTATTCCTAAAAAAACTAGAAAAAGAAGTGCAAATTTAATCCAACTTACTAGAAGGCTAGACATAATAAACATTAAACAAATAAAAGAAATAGGAAATAGGAAAGCATAGAGGAAATCAACTAAATTAAGTGTTGGTTTATTGAAAATAATATCAGCAAAACCTTAGCTAGTATAATGTAGAAGAAAGAACAAAAGAAAAATCAGAAAAGAAAAAGTAGACATTACAACTGATGTCCCATGTATAAAAAGAAAAATATAAGACTAATTTGGACAACTATATGCCAACCCATTGGGTAACCTAGAAAAAACTGATATACTTCTAAAAATATTCAGCCTACTCATACTCAAAATTTTAAAAATCTGATCAGGCATTAAAGCAGTAAGAAGAGTGAAACATTAACCTAAAACCTCTCAAAACCTCTCAAAAAAGAAAAGGCCAAGATCAGATAACTTCACTGAAAAACTCTACCAAGCATCTAAACAATATTTAATACCCATCTTTCTTAAACTCTGAAACAATTGAATGGAGAGAAATCTCCCAAAAAAGAATTATCAGAGAATGATACTACAAGAAAAAAGCATTACAGACCAATATTTCTGATGAGTATTAGTACAAAAAAATTTACCAAAATATAAGAAACTTAATTCCAAAACAAATTTAAAGGATAATAGACCATACCCATGTTTGACTTATTTCTGGAAAACAGGATGGTCAACATAGGATCAATCTATATATCAAACTAAATGAATGAAGGAAAGAGATTGCATAATTACCTTAATTGATGCAAAAAAGCATTTGACAAAATTCAACACTCTTGCATGATTAAAACAATAGTCAACAAACTAGCAATAGAAGGAGATTACCTCAATGTGACAAAGACCATATATGAAAATCGCAAAGCTAACATCATATTGAGTGATAGAAAATAAAAAACTATCTTTCTAAGGTCAGGAACAGATAAAGATCCCCAATGTCAACACTTTATTCAGTATAATACTGGGAATTCTTGCTGGAATATTTAGGCAAGAAGAATAGAGAACATTGAAAGGATTAAAAAGGAAGAAGTAAAGTTATTTCTGTAGATTATATAACATATTTAGAAAACTCTAAAGAGAGGATGAAAAAGTCCTGATAGAACTAATAAACCTATTCAGTAAATTTATGGAATAGAACATCAACTTAAATAAAAGAAAATCAGTTGCATTTCTATCCACTAACAGTTTTCAATTTAAAAAGGATATTAAGAAAATAATCCCTTACATAGTAGCAGCAAAAAGAATAATATACTTAGGAATAATATAAACCCTGGAGATGAAAATCTTGCAAACTAAAAACTCTAAAACACTGTTGAGAAATTAAAGATGACCCAAATAAATGTACATGAATTAGAATAATTAATACTGTTAAAATGTTCATACATTATATATTATTATGTAACAAATAATCAAATTTCCTTATCAAAATTTAAATGGCCTGTTTTTGGAAAAAATAGAAAAATTTCATAAAGTTCATACAAAACCTCAAACATACTGCACAATCAAAATGTTGAGACAGAAAAAATATAGGCTTTAGATGTTCTGATCCCAAGATATATTACAAAGCCACTGTAATTAAAACATTATGATACTGGCACAAAAACAGTCACATACACTGATGGAGCAAAATGATAGCCAGTAATTGATCCTCAAAAGATGGCCAAATAATTTTAATAAGGTGAGCTACAAGATGGGGAAGGATGGTGTCTTCAACAAATTATTTATGGAGATTGGATTTCTACTTATAAAAAGAATGATGTCGGGCCCTTACTTGACACATTCTATAAAAATTAATTCAATAAGAAGTAACACCTAAACATTGAACTTGAAGCTATAAAATTCCTAGAAGAAAATTAAGGGAAATTTTTCATGACATTATATTTGAAAATTATTTACTGAATGTGACATCAAAAGTTGTTGGAGACCATGAGGGGTAATGAATATCAGACGTTATGCTCATGTGGCCAGATTACCTGAAACACCAAGTATCCTGACAATGGGATGTGATACTGTGAACTGTATTCCCCCAGCATTGTTCTAAGAACCATGAACTCCTTGCATGCATGATTGTACCTGCATATAACAGTGTTACCTGCTGTTTCTCAGAACACAAAAGTTGAAAATATTTACCCAGAAGTTAACAATTAAACTACATGTGCTTATTAATCACTAGCTATACACAGAACTCAATAAATACTGAGGGAGCTGGGCACTCTGGGTCTGAGTCCTTCCTCAGATCTCCAGCTCCCCCCTTGCTTGCAAATTTCATGCAGACTCTGAGTCTTTTTAATATGCACTCCCTCCTGTTTCTGTCTAGGTCCATGGCAAAAAGTATAAGCAAGAGAAGTAAAAACAAACAAATAGAAGAATGCAGAAGAATGAAAATTGTGTGCATCAAACAAAAAAAAAATCAACCTATGCAAGATAAACTATTTTTAAACTGTCCATCTGATAAGTGATTAACATCCAGAATTTATAAGGAATTCCAGCATATCAACAACAAGAAAAACTGCAAATACCAGAGTGGAAAATGCACAAAGAAACTGAATAGAAATTTCTCCAAAGGAAAGCACACAAAAGCAAATGAATATGAAAAGATGCCCAATGTCTCAAGTCATCAGAAAAATTCAAATTAAGACACAGTATCATAACCATTATGGTGGCACAATCAAAAATAAAGCAAAACTTACAGCACCAAGGATTGATGAAGAAATGAATTGGATATGTTGCCACTGTTTGTAAGAAGGTAAAATGGAACAGCCACAACAGGAAGCAGTATGGTCATTCTTCAGAAACTTAAAGAATTTTCATATGAGCCAGCAATTTCACTTTTGGGTACACTCAAAAATAACTGAAGGCAAGACAGGGAGGTGGTATTGGTTCCCTTGTGCTCATTGCAGTTTTACCAACAATAGCCAAGGGACAGAAACAACAACCTAAATATTCATTAACTGAGGAACGGATAAAGAAAAGTAATTTAATTTTAGCAATGAGTGAAATTCTGTCATAAGATAAGGGTTTCATATTCACAATATATGCAACTTAAACAATTTCACAGCAAAGAAAATAAAAAATGATTAAAAGTGGGAAAATTACCTGAATAAACATTTATTTTAATGACATATAGATGACCAAGAATTATATGAGAAAAATATTTACCATCACTAATCACCAGGCAAATTCAAATCCAAACCACAATGAGAAATCTCTCCTCAGAATGGTCATCAGCAAAAAGGCAAAAAATAACAAATATTGTAAGTCCGTCTGTATGAAAGGAGGACTTAACATACAGTTGGTGAGAATGTAAATCTGTACTGCTATTATAGGAAACAGTAGGGAGATTCCTCCAAATACTAAAAAAATGGAGCTATCAAATGTTTGAGCAATTCCGTCACTGGATATATATCAAAAGGAAAAGATATGATGAGTCAGAGACTACTGATGTCCATTGTAGAGGGCAATGTTCATTGCAGTGTTATTTATAATAGCAAAGATTCAAAATCAACCTACGTGTCCACTGGATGATAAAGTAAAGGTGCCACATACAAAATGGACTATTATTCACCCATTAAAAAGAATGAAATTCTGAAATTTACAGCAATATGGGTGAGTATAGAGGATGCTGTATTTATTGAAAGTAAGTCAGTCACAGCAAGACAAATGCCACATGTTTTCACACATATACAAAATCTTAAAAAGTTGATCTTGAAGTGTTTACTGGAGGCTTTGTTATTGGGAACAAAGTACATTTAGATAAGAGAATTAAGTTAAAATACTTTTTGAAATAGACATTTGTCTTGTACCACAAGACAGATTAATTTTGAGGGCATTATGCTTGTGAAATAAGACAATCACAAAAGGCCAAATAATCCATTATTCCACTTTTATAAAGTATCTAAAGTAGTCAAATTGTTTTAACCAAAAATAGAATGGTGTTTGTCAGGGGCTGGGGGTGGGAGAATAAGATGCTTCTTTAAGGGGTATAGAGTTTCAATTTTGCAAAATGAAAATTTTTAGAGATCTATTGTAAAACAATGAATTTACAGTTAAAACCATTGCACTGTAACACTTAAAATGGCAAATCTTAATGTGTGTTTGTTATAATAAAAACATATCCACTTTGGGAATATGTTTGGCAATCTATTACCATGTTAATTACATATCTATCCTGTCACTCAGCAATTACACTTCTAGGTATTTATTGCTCTAAAATAAAATTATAAAGCTGCCAAGAATCCTTACATAAGAACATTGATAGTAGCTTTTTTATAATATCAAAATACTGGAAACACAGCTGGTGTTTACAGCAAAAGAACATAGAACTAAACTCTAGTACATGATAGAATATTAAAAAGTAATATAAATGAATCACTTGAATACATAACCTAGGTAAATTTAAAGGAAATCAGTGTTAGTGAAAGAAGTCAGTCATACAAAATAAAATATAGGTTGATTACACAGCATGAGGTTCAAGACAAAGAAAAACTGTATCAGATAATGAGAAACTGAATGGCTTTTTCTATAAATATTATTGGTTGGGAAGAGTTACTGAGGAAATGTTTTTTAATTATAAGGATGGTAGATTAAGCAAAAATGTTTGCTTTTTAGAACAGATACAATGGTTCATTTGAAATCATTGCATTTCTTTGCAGGTGAACTATTTCTCAGTTACAACTATATTCTTTTTAGCAGTACTATAGGATGTATACTTCATTTCAGAAAAAGAAAAACATGAAACTGAGAGCTTTTCACATAACTCTTCTATAAATTAATTACATTTCTGCAAAGAGAAATGTGTCCTATCTTTCTATTCTGCTCAGGACAACTGAAGTGTAAATTCCTGTTTAGCAGAGTACATTGTTTTCAGGCTGGATAAAATATATTCACCAAATATCATGAGTATAATTTAATAGAGATACTTAGTGCAGACACAATGTTTGAAAAAAAGACTATTTCTCCAATTATGGAGGAAATGAATTGTAGTGTGGTCAATACATCCTGAAACAAATGTAACACCTGGTCCCTTTACATAAAGTCAGTACCATTTGACTGAAAATGGTACATTCAGAAAAGTATGCTAACTACAAAAAGATACCACCTGTTACTGGCAGAAAACTGTTTAGAGAGCCACATGATGATGTGAATTTCTATCCATTCTTTGCTTACATGCACAGTCTTCATTCAAAGGGAGTTTCAGGAAAGCAGGTGCTCTTTTCAGAAATGACACTGTTAGTGTCACTTCCTCTCCAGCATTCCGAAGTACCTGAACCTGAAAGTAAAAAAATAAAAATGATGTAATTATCAGGACTTTACAATTTTTAAATAATTACAAAGTCTGGAAATTGTTGATGTTCTTTTCCTCTTCTTTTTTTCCCCTGGTGGTCAGAAACATTTTATGAAACATATAGGAGTAAATTATTTGACATTGTACAAGATCAGAGATCCTGAGCTAGATTCTAAGGGCTCCCACCTGTAATCCTAGCTACCTAGGCAGCTGAGATTCAGAGGATTACCATTTGAGGGCAGCCTGGCCAAAAGCTGTAAGACTCTACCTGAAAAAATAAACTAAAGTCAGAGGGCTGGAGACGTGGCTTAATTTGTGGAGCATCTGCCTGGCAAATACATGGCCCTGAACTCACACTCCAGCACCAAAGAAAAAGTGAAGAAAGAAAGGAAGGAAAGAAGAAAGGAAGGAAGAAAGGAAGAAGGAAGGAAGGAAGGATGGAAGGAAGGAAGGGAAGAAGGAAGGAAGGAAGGAAGGAAGGAAGGAAGGAAGGAAGGAAGGAAGGAAGGAAAGAAGAAAGGAAGGAAAGAAGGAATGAAGGAAGGAAGGAAGGAAAGAAGGAAGGAAGGAAGGAAGGAAGGAAAGAAGGAAGGAAGGAAGGAAGGAAGGAAAGAAGGAAAGAAGGAAGGAAGGAAAGAAGACAGGGAGAGAGGGAGGGAAGGAAGGAAAAGAAATTCACCGATACACATTGTTATTAAAGTTCTGTAAACTAAGGAGATAACATTCTTAATACTCTTAAAAGTAGCCAAGATATGGTACATGTGTATATTAAAACTTTTTAACAAATGAAATATATCAAAAAGGGAATATATCTTGACCAAACGTAATGTAATCCAGGAATACATGGTTGGTTTAGCATTAAAAAATGAGTCAGAAAATTACCATATTTGACTCAGAATAAGTAATCCAAAACCAATTTGCAATGAATACTTTGATAGAAGTAATAATAAAAGGGAACTTCTCCAAATTGGCAATAAGAAGTTCTGCAAAACCTCCAAATAAGACTGTGGTAAGTGGTGACAGATGGAAAGCCATAAGGCTCAGGTTTAAGAGAAATAGACAAATGCCCATGGTCAAATCATTTTTAGTTAAAACTGTAAAAGAAGAGCTAAGCCAAGACAACACGGCAAGAAAGAAAAAAATGATGTCCAAACTCAAAAAGAAGATGTAGATGATATGGAGATTTATATAGGCAATTCAGTGAAGTACTCCAAAAGGGGACATCTCTAGAACTAATAAATAATAAGGATCATTTTAGTAAGGTTTCAAGTTTGAGGTAAATATACAAGTAAGAGCTATATTTCTGTGCACTAGCAATCAGAATCTCTAGTTTAAAAAACAGCACTATTTATATAAGCGCAAAAATTTGCAATATTTCTGTGTTGAGCTGACAAAAGTTATGAAAGCCCCATACATGTAAATGTACAAAATATTTCTATGAGTAATTTTGTGCGTGTGTTAGGGGGGATTGAACCCAGGAAGGTGGACATGTTAAGCAAGATCTCTACCACTTGAGCCATACCCCCAGCTTTTTTGCTTCTATTTTTATTTTTTAGATAGGCTCTCATTGCTACCTTTTCCTGGACTGGCATCAAATAAGGATCCTCCTGCCTTTGCCTGCCAATTAGCTGGAATTACAGGTATGGGTCACCATACCCAGATCTAAGTATGATTTTAAATAATTTAAATAAATGTGTCACTCAATATTGATATGATGTTTTTTACATTCAAATTGACCTATAGACAGAATGCAATCCTAATGGGAATACAGCAGACTTTTCTACAGATGTGATCATCTATGTTAAAATTCATCCATATGACAATTCACAAAACCTAGAATAACCAAACCATCATTGAAAAATGAGGCCAAAGTGGTTAAACTAACATTGGTTGACTTTGACAGTCATTACAAAATATGGAAACATTGTGATATTGCCAGGAAGGACAGACAGAGGAAATAAAATGATGTCCAAGAACAGACAAAAACAAAAATAAGCAATAATTTTCTAAAAAGGTGGAAAAGTGCGAAGAAAGTATCATGTTTTCAACAAATTCTGCTGAATTGATTAGATATTCTTATTTTTAAAAAAAATTTGATAAATACCATACCATGTACTAATAATATCTCAAAGTGAACCAGAAACTGAAATATAAAACCTAAAAATATGAAACTCCTAGAATAAACTGTGGAGAAAACTTTTGCAACATTGGATAAGAAAAGATATCTTAGTTATTACACCAAAAACACAATCTATAAGCGAAAAATGTTGGGAGTCAGAAATCACAAACCTCATTCTGTTCTGTGAAAGATAGCTTCAAAGCTGCAGGTAAATCCTAGTGGATCTTTATTTGGTAAATAACATATACCTAGACTATGTAAGAACTCTTAAGAAGCAACAATTAAACGAAATTTCCGGCACAACATGGACAATAGTCTTACACAGGTATGTCCCTAAATAATGTATACTGAAACAAATTAGTGCATAAAATACATAAAATGCAGGCAGCATGATTAGCAATTGGGGAAATGGAAATTCAAACCAAAATTGTTCTAGAATGTGTAAATTACAAATACCTAAGATACCATTCATCAATAAGGTTGTGGAGGAAGTATCACTCTCAGACACTACTAATGGAAATGAAAAATGAAAAACTTTGGAAAACACACTTTTGCAGTTTTCTAAGATTGAAATGTTCATCTACCATATGATCCCTTAAGTCTATTTTTAGAAATTTGCCACATGAAATGAAAGCTTATGTCCTTACAATTACTTTTCCTTTGGTAGTACTGGGGTTTGAATTCAGGACCTTGTACTTTCCAGGCAAGTGCCTTACCATTTGAGCCACATCGCCTACCATGAATACTTTTCATGAACACTTGTGGCAGCTGTATTTGAAATTTTCAAGAACTGGAGACAACTGAAAAAATTGTATATCCACTCAAACTGAGCAAAAATTGCATATCCACTCAAACTGAGGTATATATCCTTACAATTCAATATGGCTTAGCAATATTAAGGAATAAAGTACCATTGATATATGGTGACATATATTTTTCACTGTTTAGAAATTATTTTCTATTGCATATAACCACCCAAGTAGAGATATAATTGCTATTCAAGAAGCTGTACATATTTAAAGTGCACAATTCAATGCATTTGGTTATATGTGTGTGTTTATGCACACCCTACAAGGTGAAAGAATATGAAATAATTATATTGAGTAAAAGAAACCAAAGTACTACCTGTTACATGATTGTACTTACATAAAATTTTAGAAAATGCAAATAAATGTATTGTGTTTAAATATGAGTTTAGCAGTTGCCCAAGGAATAAGATAAGAAGTTTAGTGAAGGGGGTTTTCCAAGATGGTGGCTAGAGGGAGGAAGCAGAAAGCGTGCCTCCTATAGTGAAATCTTGGAGAGACACTGGAGACACACCTTGCAGGCAAAACCACCAAGAAGATGCAAAACTTTGACCCCTCCACACCTCCAGCCAGTGTAGACATCTCCAATTCACGTTAATGGAGAAACCAAGAGGGCCCTTGGGCCACCAGTCACCCATGCCCAGATGGCTTGGGAAGACACAAACAAGGTGAGCTTAATGGTATGCGGTACTCCCACAGACAAGCTTGGGCAAGATCAGCATAGCCCCCTGGACAGACCAACCTCCATCCGAGGAAAAAAGAGAAACTGAGTAATAAGCAATAAGAACAATAAAGACATGCGGGAAAGTGGGTGGGGCGCACTGAGCACCGAAGATTGGGGGAACGGAATCTTTCCCAGGACTGTAAATAAACAAGCCGGGTGGGCTGGAGAGCTTCCGGTGGGAGCTGGGCGTGCACCCAGCAACCAGGAGTGGGAAAGCTTGTGAGAGTGGCAGAGGGAGGAAAACTCCACAGGAGAGAGGGGAAGACCCACTTCCCACATGAACTGTAAACAAACACTGTGGCTGGCAGGAGCAGCAGCACCACCCAGTAATCAGGAGCGGGAAAGCTAGTAAAAGCAGTGGTGGGAGGAAAACTCCACAAGAGGGGGGAAAGACCCACTTCCCACAGGAACTGTAAACAAACACGCAGCCCTGAGTAAGCAGGTGCAGTGTCACCTCCACAAGCACAGGAGAACTCTGAGTAAACAAAAACTGGGGGGCCAGGTGAGTGCTAAGCTCACCCCTGAGATCTGCATAAATAATGCCTCCAGCAACAGCAGGCTTGACAGCAGTGGGCAGGCGAGCCACAGCCACAGATAGCCATTCACAGACCTGTCTCCAGACTCTTTATTTTTTCTCTCTACCTACGTGTGATGAGAAAACAACCGAACTTCACCTGCATGCTGAAAAACTTACTAAAACTGTATTGCATTTGAACTTGGGACACTTTATGGGTTTTTGTTTTTTTGGGTTTTTTTGTGCAGTTTTGTTCTACTTTATGTGTCCCCTTTGATAAAACAACTACAGAACAACATCTGAGGCACCATTTCCAGGATTGGAGACTGAGACGGACACCAAAATTATTAAGACTGAAACTTCATTGCATTTGAACTTGGAGGGTTTTTTTTTAATTTTTTTATTATCTATTTTTCATTTTGTTTTATTTTATTTTTATATATACATTTCCTTCATTTACTTATTTTTCATTTTTATTCTTATCTTTATTCTTTTTATTTTTTACTTTCAATCCTCTCTCTGTCCCTCTAATACCTACCTGTTCAGCTTACTGTCGATTAGTACACTAACACTCCCTGTTCATACCTTTGTAACTTTCTTGTTTGATTCCTTGTTTCATTTTCTCCTACTTGTCCAGTTATTTGTTTTTCCCTTTTCTTTAACTTCTTGCTTTCCATCTCCTCTCACCCTTCCATTCTAAATCTTAACATAGTTTTATTACAAGCTAGAATACTTAATTGCACACAGTACAGGGACAGTAACAACACCAAGGACAATGACGGGAAGACAGAAAAAACAGGAAACCACTTTCCCCACAGCAAAAAATTAGTACAAGAACCAGAGGGAAATGAAGAAAACAGATACTCAGATCCAGACTCCAACAAAATGAAGATAAACTATGCCAAAGAACCCAATGAAGCCCACAAGAATAATTTAAAAGAAGACATACTACAAGTACTCAATGAGAATTTTATAGAGATGATACTGGATATGGTCAACCAAAATGTACAGGAGACACTCAAGAAATTCCAAGAAAACAAAAATAGAGAATTTGAAAAAGCAAAAGAAGAAATAAAGGAAACCATAGAAGCATTGTATAAACACCAAAGTGAAACAGAGAACACAATTAATAAACAGATAAATGAACTCAGGACAAAAATAGACAACATTAAAGAGGAAACAACCCAGGATATGGATAACCTCAGAAAAAAGAACGAAACAGAACAGCAAAACAAAACGGAAGGCTAATCCAGCAGAATAGAACAGAGAGAAGACAGAATCTCAGAACTTGAAGATGAAATGGTAATCAAAGGAAAAACCGAAGAACTATTAATTAAACAACTCAAGACCTGTGAAAAGAAAATGCAAGAACTCACCGACTCCATCAAAGACCAAACTTGAGAATCATGGGCATAGAAGAAGGAGAAGAGGTGTGAGCGAAGGGAATGTGTAATATATTCAACAAAATAATTACAGAAAATTTCCCAAATCTAGAGAAATCTATTCCCATACAGATGCAAGAGGCCTCCAGGACACCAAACAGACCAGATCAAAATAGAACTACTCCATGACATATCATCATTAAAACAACAAGCTCAGAAACTAGGGAAAGAATATTGAAAGCTGTAAGATTAAAAACAAGTAACATACAAAGGTAAACCCATCAAAATCACAGCAGACTTCTCAACAGAAACATTAAAAGCAAGAAGAGCATAGGGTGAGATCTTCCGGGCACTGAATGAAAATAACTTCAACCCCAGGATACTCTACCCAGCAAAACTATCATTCAAAATAGATGGAGCATTAAAAGACTTCCATGATAAGCAGAAACTAAAACAATATGTGACCACAAAGCCACCATTACAAAAGATTCTGCAAGGGATTCTGCACACAGAAAGTGAAACCCAACTTAACAATGAAAAGACAGGCAGCACCAAACCACAGGAAAAGAAAAAGCAAGAAAGTAGAGAGTAACCTCAACTTAGGTACACACAATCAAACCTTCAAACAACTAAGACAACTAAATGACAGGAATCACTACATACCTATCAGTACTAACACTTAATGTTAATGGACTTAATTCACCAATCAAAAGGCACCATTTGATGAAATGGATTAAAAAGGAAGATCCAACAATTTGTTGCTTACAGAACCCATCTCACCGAGAGAAATAAGCATAGGATTAGGATGAAAGTTTGGAAGAAGATTTACCAAGCCAATGGCCCCTGAAAACTGGCAGGAGTAGCAGTACTTATCTGTGACAAAGTAGATTTCAAACCTACATTGATCAAACAAGATAAAGAAGGACATTTCTTACTAATAAAAGAGGAAATAGACCAAAAGGAAATAGTAATCATCAACCTGTATGCACCCAATGTCAACGCACCCAATTTCATCAAACATATCCTGAAAGACCTAAAAGTATATATTAATGCCAACACAGTGGTTGTGGGAGACTTTAACACCCCATTATCAAAAATAGATAGGTCATCCAAACAAAAAGTCAATAAAGAAATCCAAGATCTAAAGTATACAATAGATCAAATGGACCTACTTGATATCTACAGAACATTTCATCCAACTTCTACACAATGTACATTCTTCTCAGCAGCCCATGGAACCTTCTCCAAAATAGATCATATCCTAGGGCACAAAGCAAGCCATTCATACTATCTGATCACAATGCAGTAAAACTACAACTCAACAACAAAAGTAAAGACAAAAAACATGCAAATAGCTGGAAACTAAATAATTCATTACTTAATGAGGAATGGATCATCAATGAAATAAAAGAGGAAATTAAAAGGTCCCTGGAAGTCAATGAAAATGAAAACACAATCTACCGGAACATATGGGACACAACAAAGGCAGTCCTGAGAGGAAAGTTTATAGCCATGAGTGCATATATTAAAAAGACTGAAAGGTCCCAAATCAATGACCTCATGATACATCTCAAACTCCTAGAAAAACAAGAACAAGCAAATCCCAAAACTAATAGAAGGAGAGAAATAATAAAAATAAGAGCTGAAATCAATGAAATAGAAACCAAAAAAACCATACAAAGAATTAATGAAACAAAACGTTGGTTCTTTGAAAAAATAAACAAGATCGACAGACCCCTGGCAAACCTGACTAAAATGAGGAGAGAAAAAAACCCAAATTAATAGAATCAGAAATGCAAAAGGGGAGATAACAACAAACACCATGGAAGTCCAGGAAATCATCAGAGACTACTTTGAGAACCTATATTCAAATAAATTTGAAAATCTTAAAGAAATGGACAGATTTCTAGATACATATGATCATCCAAAACTGAACCAAGAGGAAATTAATCACCTGAATAGACCTATAACACAAAATGAAATTGAAGCAGCAATCAAGAGTCTCCCCAAAAAGAAAAGTCCAAGACCTGACGGATTCTCTGCTGAATTCTATCAGATCTTTAAAGAAGAACTGATAGCAACCCTCCTTAAACTGTTCCATGAAATAGAAAGGGAAGGAAAACTGCCAAACACATTTTATGAAGCCAGTATTACACTTATCCCAAAACCAGGCAAAGACACCTCCAAAAAGAAGAACTATAGGCCAATCTCCTTAATGAACATTGATGCAAAAATCCTCACCAAAATAATGGCAAACCGAATTCAACAACACATCAAAAAGATTATTCACCATGTCCAAGTAGGCTTCTTCCCAGGGATGCAGGCGTGGTTCAACATATGAAAATCAATAAACGTAATAAACCACATTAACAGAAGCAAAGACAAAAACCACTTGATCATCTCAATAGATGCAGAAAAAGCCTTTGATAAGATCCAACACTATTTCATGATAAAAGCTCTAAGAAAACTAGGAATAGAAGGAAAGTACCTCAACATTATAAAAGCTATATATGACAAACCTACAGCCAGCATTATACTTAACGGAGAAAAATTAAAACCATTCCCTCTAAAATCAGGAACCAGACAAGGATGCCCACTATCTCCACTCCTATTCAACATAGTACTGGAATTCCTAGCCAGAGCAATTAGGCAAGAAGAAGGAATAGAAGGAATACAAATAGGTAAAGAAACTGTCAAAATATCCCTCTTTGCAGACGACATGATCCTATACCTTAAAGACCCAAAAAACTCTACTCAGAAGCTTCTACACATCATCAATAGCTACATCAAGGTAGCAGGATATAAAATCAACATAGAAAAAATCATTATCATTTCTATACACTAACAATGAGCAAACGGAAAAAGAATGTATGAAAACAATTCCATTTACAATAGCCTCAAAAAAAAATCAAATATCTACGTGTAAACCTAACAAAAGATGTGAATGACCTCTACAAGGAAAACTATAAACTTCTGAAGAAAGAGATTGAGGAAGACTATGGAAAGTGGAGAGATCTCCCATGCTCATGGATTGGTAGAATCAACATAATAAAAATGTCTATACTCCCAAAAGTAATGTACATGTTTAATGCAATTCCCATCAAAATTCCAATGACATTCATTAAAGAGATTGAAAAATCTACCGTGAAATTTATATGGAAACACAAGAGGCCACGAATAGCCAAGGCAATACTCAGTCAAAAGAACAATGCTGGAGGTATCACGATACCTGACTTCAAAATATATTACAAAGAAATAATGATTAAAAACAGCATGGTACTGGCACAAAAACAGACATGAAGACCAGTGGAACAGAATAGAGGACCCAGATATGAAGTCACACAACTATAACCAACTTGTCTTTGACAAAGGAGCTAAAAATATACGATGGAGAAATAGCAGCCTCTTCAACAAAAACTGCTGGGAAAACTGGTTAGCAGTCTGCAAAAAACTGAAACTAGATCCATGTATATCACCCTATACCAAGATTAACTCAAAATGGATCAAGGATCTTAATATCAGACCACAAACTCTAAAGTTGATACAGGAAAGAGTAGGAAATACTCTGGAGTTAGTAGGTATAGGTAAGAACTTTCTCAATGAAACCCCAGCAGCACAGCAACTAAGAGATAGCATAGATAAATGGGATCTCATAAAGCTAAAAAGCTTCTGTTCATCAAAAGAAGTGGTCTCTAAACTGAAGAGAAAACCCACAGAGTGGGAGAAAATGTTTGCCAGCTATACATCAGACAAAGGACTGATAACCAGAATATACAGGGAACTTAAAAAAACTAAACTCTCCCAAAATCAATGAACCAATAAAGAAATGGGCAAGTGAACTAGACAGAACTTTCTCAAAAGAAGAAATTCAAATGGCCAAAAAACACATGAAAAAATGCTCACCATCTCTAGCAATAAAGGAAATGCAAATTAAAACCACGCTAAGATTCCACCTCACCCCTGTTAGAATAGCCATCATTAGCAACACCACGAACAACAGGTGTTGGTGAGGATGTGGGGAAAAAGGAATGTGCATACACTGTTGGTGGGAATGTAAACTAGTACAACCACTCTGGAAAAAAATTTAGAGGCTACTTAAAAAGCTAAACATTGATCTACCATTTGATCCAGCAATACCACTCTTGGGGATATACCCAAAAGACTGTGACACAGGTTACTCCAAAGGCACCTGGACACCCATGTTTATTGCGGCACTATTCACAATAGCCAAGTTATGGAAACAGCCAAGATGCCCCACTACTGACGAACGGATTAAGAAAATGTGGTATCTATGCATAATGGAATTTTATGCAGCCATGAAGAAGAATGAAATGTTATCATTCACTGGTAAATGGATGGAATTGGAGATCATTCTGAGTGAGGTTAGCCTGGCTCAAAAGACCAAAAATCATATGTTCTCTCTCATATGTGGACATTAGATCAAGGGCAAACACAACAAGGGGATTGGACTCTGAGCACATGATAAAAGCGAGAGCACACAAGGGAGGGGTGAGGATAGGTAAGACACCTAAAAAATTAGCTAGCCTTTGTTGCCCTTAATGCAGAGAAGCTAAAGCAGATACCTTAAAAGCAACTGAGGCCAATAGATAAAGGGGACCAGGAACTGGAGAAAAGGTTAGATCAAAAAGAATTAACCTAGAAGTTAACACATATGCACAGGAAATTAATGAGAGTCAACTCCCTGTATAGCTATCCTTATCTCAACTAGCAAAAACCCTTGTTCCTTCCTATTATTGCTTATACTCTCTCTACAACAAAATTAGAAATAAGGGCAAAATAGTTTCTGCTGGGTATTGAGGGGGTGGGGGGGAGAGGGAGGGGAGGAGTGGGTGGTAAGGGAGGGGGTGAGGGCAGGGGGGAGAAATGACCCAAGCCTTGTATGCACATATAAATAGTAAAACAATAAAAAAAAAGTTTAGTGAAGGATTATACAGTGGCAAGGTAAGAAGTGTTGGGATAAATAACATTTTATTATCTCAATTGTGCTGCTGACTTAATATATGGGTATATATGTCGAAATGTATTGAATTGTGCACTTAAATTTTAAACAGTTTATCATAAAGAAATACCCCTTTTTGGTGGTCATAGTAACATAAAATAATTTCTAAAGAATGCAAAAAATCAATATACTTTACCATATTATGAAAAGAAATAAAAAATAAAATATAGAAAATTATGTAATAATTTTGATGGATGCACAAAAATGGATAAAACCTCCTTGGACACTTGAGTAAATTAAATATTATCCTTTGTGTTATAAAGGCTGTGCACCAAAAAAGCCCTTCAATGTCATTATGGAAAGTGAATTATCAAACATTTCCTCTGAAATCAGAAATGAGATAAAAATATCCATTATCCTATTTTTTCCCTAATATTTGCTCAGGTCTTAGTAAAAAAAATTAATATTTTTGAAAATTGAAAGAATAAATGATGCAGTGATTTTTTTTAGAGATAATATGATTTTGAACACAGAAAATCCTTGGCATTATTGCATGAGACATTATTAAATGGGTCATTAAGGGAGTTCAGTATAGAATAGCTAGGCACAAAGTTAATATGCAAAGATCAAAGCGTTTCAGATTAATATCAATAGACATATGTAATGCATTTTTAAATAACATGTGATATCACCGATTGCTAGACATCACACTGTATAATACCGATTCTGCCTTTTTTATATAAATTCAAAACATTGTGACCCAATGTCCACTTTTAACTCAGTCTGAATTCACTAATTTGGCTTATGGATTTGCATTGATATTATATGATAAATACTAAATATTGACACCACCAATATTAAATAATGGAATTGAGAATTTGTGAGGAATTGAAATATGATGCAGTAGAATGAAACAAGCAAAATACTCATATTCATGGAGTAGCATACAAAATATTTGTACTGAATAATAAAGATGTATGAGTATGAACATCTTAAGTGCAAATATGGGAATATATGTAAGAGGTATAATCATCAGAATGGAGAAGTGAAATGCAATTAAAAGATAGTTATGGCTTTAATAGTAAATCTACTACAAATCTAACAGCTAACTTCATGAACTGGATACTCCTAATTTCCAGTTATCTTTGAAGAAGGTAACTTCAAAAACCTTTATTTTGCTATTTTTCTCTCTCCTTGGAGCCTATTCTATTTAATATTATTTTCAAAAAAGGAATTTTGATACCTGCTACTGCTCAGGTAAATGAAAAAGAGTGCCCCTAGCTGGGATTATTTTTAATTGATGAAAAAGGGAACAGTTGCTTTTCCTGGCTGTATCAGGAGAAACACACACACACCTTCAGACAGTAGGGCAGTGAACCTGGCTTCTGGGTGTTCTCGTTATTGGATCCATATGATGTCAAGACAGCCAAATAAGAGCTAGATCTCAAAAAAAGAAAATAAGTATTGCTGCTCATTGATGACGATGATGGAGAACAGCCACTTAGAATTTTGCCTTAACATTGGACATAGTAATTTATTTTCTGGATCACAGCTAAAAAGGAACTTAAATGTGACATTGAGAATCAATTTTGAGCTACATTGCTTAACAAAGTAAGCTAACCTAGAAACTAATGTAAAATAAATATCATTTATTGATGTAAGAAACTAACATCAAGATAAATAAATAATTTTAAAACACTAGCTTATGAGTTGGGGAAAAATAAGAACTTAACTTAATTACATGTATTATTTGGATACATGGGATGGAACTGTAATTTTCATACTGGGTTGAGGATGCTCTCTTCTGCAGACCATCATATATTTCACTCATGCATTCAGTTTACCAATGTGCCCCTGAGAGGCAGTGTATGGGAGCTTGCCACCTATCTGTGGTTTAGTGAAAAAGTCCATGTGCACCTACCTTTCACATGGCTCAGAGTTGCTGCCAGTTTTCAGGAAAGCCTGAATAGGGCTTTTTTATTTCTTTTCTGGTGGTATTGGTCATTGAACTTGGGGTCTTGTGCTTAGCACTATGCCATTTGAACAATGACTCTAGCTCTTTTGTTTCTATTTTGTTTTTGAGATAAGGGCTCATTAACTTTGCCAGGGCAGGTTTCAAATTCACTATTTTCCTGTGTGCACCACCATGCCCAGCTTTTTTTTTTTTGCCAAGTACTGGGGGTTGAGCTCAGGACATCTTGCTTGCTAGGCAGCCACTCTACCACTTGAGCCATGCTACCAGCCCCAGCTAGGACTTCTTTAGAGAGAGATACTCAACCAGGGAAGTTTGAAATATTCCCAAGAGCTGGTGCAGTGGGATGGATGGAAAAATCAAGTACAATAGGAGAGATTATCCAGCTGGCAAGTAAAGTATAGAACTATAATTAGGAAAGTTTTCTATCACCAACCAGAAGTAGTGAGAAACTCAACTGTGGTGTCAGTTATAATTTGGAACACAGAGGAAGCGATGTAGAAGAAGAAAAGAATTGGAATGACTGAAAAACATGGGCTCTCACCTTGAATTAACATTTGTACTGAATACACCACACTAAGGTTATTGTGATGTAACTGCTCAAGAGAGGTATTGTGACAATCTAGAGGATGTGTTTTATGCATTTACCTAGTTCATCATTTTTCTTGCATTTTAATTTGTGGCTTTAAGTATAAGGACGTAGAGACATTTCTGTAACTATTTCTAGTCTAAATTTTACATGGTTTTAAAATGAAAAGTCATGGCAAAATGTTCATCTAGTTGTATGTTGAAATAAAGCACTAATAAAATTGCAATATTTCAAAATTTCTAAAGTTTTAGCCTAAAATTAGTTCCAAGTATGCAGTGATTTTCATTTTGCTACGTATTTATTACAGATAAGAATGAAGTTTCTGCTCATGGTTTTAACAATCTAATAATGGTGAGCCAGAACTCTAATAATGGAAGTATATTAATAACATCATTGAATTTTATTAATAAAATTCATCAAATCATTTAATTTTAGTGATGCAAGAGTGTTGAAACACTGGATTCAATTTTATGTTTAATGCCATGACTGAAAACAATTCCATCATTCTCAAACAAAATTCCACATAAAGAAATTGTGTGAAAAGTCACACACACCCTAGCTGAGTTGGGGTGTAACTCAAGTGGGATATAGGGTTACCTAGCTCATAGGATTATATAAACTCTTGTTCAGCCTTTGTTAAAATTCTAAGGACTCAAGAAGTCTTCTACTTTGATTTGTTATGTGGTCAATTGTCTAGTTTAGGACGCATTATACAGTTAACCTAAATGTTACAATTGATAAACGCATGGGTTTAAAATGAAATCAGTAACAAAGTATTAAGGTAAGTTTTATGTAACTCTTAAAGAAGAAATTATTCTTACAGAATTTTATTGAAATCTCCTCAATTAATTTTACTAAAGTAAATTAAAATGAAATTTTCAAAGAATACTATGAAAAAAGAAGTGATAAATCATTATTAATATGAGTATATATACTAATAATATACTAGAAAGCATAAGAATTTAGAACCCAGCAAGTGATGAATAAAACCAAGTAGGTTTCATTTCAAAACAGAAAACCTAAATAAATACTAGGAAATTTTTCTGACTATAATTAATCAACAAACAAAATATATATTTACATTTTTCCGACTTGCAAATCTAAAAAGATTCTAAAAGGAAATCTGATCAAATTTACAATTCCTAATAAAATCTCTATGGGAAAAAGGAATAGAAATGTCCCAAGCCTGCTCTTCACTTATGGCTGCCCTTGTGCCTGGTACCCTCTTTACTTAAATATTTGAACAGACAGCATTCTATTTCCTACTCTTTGTACAAAAATCATACCAATGAGTCCTACCCTTATCAATCTAATTCAAATTTCTCTCCACATATCTCTGCCTTTGCTTGCCTACTCTACCTGTCATTTTCTAAACTCATTGGCATCTTCCAACACACTCCATCCTGTGCTTACAGTGTCTACTTACATGTTGGCATAACTTGTCTTCTGCAATTGTCTGTTTCTGCCCATAGAAAACTTGAGTTACACAGTGACAGCAAGTCCTTTCTTGTTGATAGATGTATTCAAAAACCGTAGCATAGCTACTTGGGAGGTAGAGATTGGGAGGGTCGGATATGAGGCCAACCAACTGGAGCACAAAGTTCACAAACCCCGCTTCAGCATTGGGGCATGTTGGCGTGAGCCTATCATGCCAGCTGTGACAGAGAAGCACAAATAGGAAAATCACAGTCCAGGCTGGCCTGAGAAAAAGCAAGATTCTATTTCAAAAATAACCAATGCAACAAGAGCTGGGAGTATGGCTCAAGTGGTGGAGCACCTGCCTAGAAAGTGTAAGGCCCTGAGTTCAAATCCTACCACTGCAAAGAAAAGGGCCAAACATGACACCTAGCCCATAGAGAGTTTACATTAAAGAGTTTTGAATAAATTTAAAGAAGGCAATTTAAAAATTGTCCTAGATGTTAAAATAACAAAACTATATGTTAAGCAAAATCAGGTGCTAGGTAAAGATGCTCAGTCTCCCCTTTATTTTTTCAACAATATTTTATGAGCTCTGGCAAATATAATAAAATAAGAAAACAAAATTACTTTCATAAATTCTGATAAAATAACATTATTTCTATTAAAATATAGTTGGATACTTAGTAGAAAAGCCCCAATAAACTCTAGTAAAATAACAGCTAAGGTTAAAAATGCAATGTGTTGGGATAGCTTTATTTAAGATTAACATAGAATACCCTTTCCTTTTGCTGGAAATAAAAAAAAATTAAATATTAAAAATATCCAAAGTAAACTATACAAAATTCTTAGAGATTTAACTAAGAGACAGGGATTGCTTTGATGTCAGTTTTTACATCTTATTAAGTGACAGAAAACAAAATGTGAACAGTCATACAGGTATAACAACATAGTGAAATTTTCTATAAGAACAAATTAAGTCAGTAAAGAAGTTTTAAAACAGTCTCCCAAGTATATGAGAAATGCTTGAAATAAAAAACAGCCATTGGGGTTGGGAGGAGTTGAGCTATCCATATGGAAACATGCAATTACATCATGCTACCATCAATGCCACTCTACATTAAAGACAAGTCACTGGACATGAACAGAAAATCTCATACATTTTAATGAACTTGAACTTGAGATACATGGTAGAAGTATTTCTTTTCTAATCTAGTTTTAAAGAACTAATTATGTACAGTGCTGACATATCCAACTATTCTTATAGAAGAAAATAAAACAGCAAACTATTTTACACAACAGGCAAAAAGAAATCTCAATAGAGTAAATCTTTATTCATGAACAATACAACAGAAATATTCTGGTAAGAAGCTACAGAGAATAACTCAGAGGTGAGAAGAACATTTTAAATTGGACTACAAACCCAGAACCTAGGAGGGGAAATTTGTATCCTAAAACTCCATCTGTAAGGCTCTGAATTAAATGTAAGTTTTGCTTGTTCTTAAAGTTCTTTCAAACAGATATAAAGAGAATTGTTTTCTATTTGTTGATTTTGGTCTCAATTTCTATAAGTAACTCCTACTCAGGCCACTGTTAGTTTAACTCTTGACTTTCTGCTCTCAGTTATCTCAGAAGAAATGTCCTATGGTTTAAAGATTTGCTACCTACAACACATAAGGGAAGAAGAAGCCATATTTTTCATGCCACTCTTGTACTGCACAGAACAATGAAGAAAAATCAACTTGATTCTTACATCATCTTTAATAGACTGCATTTTAAACAAGAGTATGCAAAAAGTATGCTGGATAATGGCAAAGGTCCTTCGCTGTCTCAAACACTGCTATTCTCTTTAATTCCCTGATAAACACATCAGGGGGTTCTTAAAGACTGACTTTCAGATAATGACACAGATGCAACATTGTTAAAATAGTCCAGACTTCATACTGAATTATATTTAGTAATTCAATGTAATAATATTTTTCTCTATTGATAATTGGATCATATTACCTGACTAGTAATTTGGTAATTTGATTCTATGAAAAGTAGTAATATTCAATTGTATGTTTGGTCATTCATATCTATTTAAATGAATAACATTGCAAAGTACTAATTGTCATGAATAATAAGGACTTACAACATCACTATGAATGCTCAAATTAAATACAGCCTTAGATTTATAAAAAAATAAAGCCTATGAAGCAAACAAAAGTTATCTTTCTTCTATATATGAGAATTTGAAAACTTTGAAAAGTGACATGACTCAAATACAACAGACAACATATGACAGACTGACAAAAACTATCCACATAAAAGAGTTGTTCATTCCTTCTACTGTGCCACTTTCCTAGAAAAGCCAGTGGGAAATTCTTACCCCTATCTAATTAATATGGTACCCACAAATTAGCACATCCCCATCTTCCCTTCCCAGCCACTGTAAGCACCATACCACTCTTGACTTCCATGAGATCAACTTTCTTATATTTCACATAGAAGGCAGATTATACCACACTTGTCTTGATGTGACTGGCTTTTGCCTTTTACGTTTTCAGATAGGAGGAAGAAGCACTGGTATGGTAGTGCCAGTAAAATGGCTGCAGGTAACAAACATGCACTGTGTATCTCAAAAAGGTAGAAGAAAGGATACAGAATGCTCTAACCAGGGATAAATGGAAGATGTTTGAAGAACTAGTTATGCTTAACTTGATTTAAACATTACACAGTATCTCTATATAGCAAAACATCATGTTACCCAATTAGTATGCATGGTTACTATGCATCATACATACATCACTTAAAATTTTAAATAAAATTTGTTTAAGAAAGTCAATGAGAACTCTTAAATTTTTCTTTTAAAGCATATTTTATTCTATGAGCAATGCCTCCACATCTCTGTATCTGGATAGTCTGCTTCACTGCTCCAGTTCCATGAGGCAAAATGGATAAGTAGCTTTTTGTCTGTATGGGCAAGACTGCATTTGTATAAATCACATACCTGTGCATATTTTCTTTGGGAATAAATGATCGTAGAGTTTAGTCAATAAACAAATTAATATCAAGTTTCTACCAAATTCAAAATACCGTGGGAAAAAACAAAGAGTGCAGTGCTGGAATGTGGGTGATACAGCCTCCAGTTCTAAAGGCTACTGAACATACAAAAAACAGAATGCTCTCAATAAATTAAAAAGGAGAAATTGACATAAGGAAGGTTTGTTTGTTTGTTTTTTCTGGAGCTTGAACTCAGGGCCTTCACCTTGAGCCACTCCACCAACCCTATTTATTTATTTATTTATTTATTTATTTATTTATTTGTTTGAAGGGTTTTTCAAGATAGGGTCTTGTGAACTATTTGCCTGGACTGGCTTCACACCATGATCCTCCTGATCTCTGCTTCCTGAGTGGCTTGGATTACAGGTATGAGCCACAGGCACCTGGAAAGGAAGGTTTTGAAAGAGTGACTAGCATGGTGTACAGCACTCAGGCCCAACTGTCATGAGCACAAAAGGAATCCCATTGTTTCATCCAGGCCCTTTTTGCAGAAAAGTCTCATCGCTTCAGGCCACAGAACAAACACACAAACACAAGCCTGTGTGATCAGGGCCTTCTTCTGTGAAGGAGAAACTACTTCAGTATCTCCACTGCTCTCATTGGTCTCACACCAGAAAACTCTGCCTTCCTCAAAAGTTTCACTGTCATTAAATGTAATCAGTTTACTGAGATCCTAAAACATTCCAGACTGATCCTCTTGTTTCAATGCCTCCCAAGTTCCTTCAGCGAAGTGCAACCATTGCACAACAGATAAACACTTTAAAGTATATTCAGTTCAAAACTAGGAAACAGGTAAGAAAACATAACTTTTATAGACTGAAAAGATTGTAGCGTGTTTTTTTGAGACAGACAGGGTCTTGCTATGTAGTCAAGGCCTATCTCCAATTTATAATCCTTCTGCCTCAGCCTCCCAAGTGCTGGGATCACAGGCATGCACCACCACGCCTAGCTCTGTAGATATTTCTTAGACATAGCTATGACCTATCTGAGGCAAAATCTTAGGTATAGGCTATCATAATATCTAAGAATATCCAGAGCATTTAAGTAAAGTCTCACACATATCTTCCACACTGTGTGGAAGAAATTTATGCAAATATTTACTCTAAATTAACTAAATAAAACCATAGTTATATAAATGCCTCGTCGGTAATTTGTGTCCTAGATTTAAGCAGAATTCATGAAGGAGAGGAAAGAAATGAATACTTTTTCCTTATTTTTATGAAATTCTGAATAAAATTATCTCAAGCATAATGAATTGTCAAGATCTGAAAAACAAAGCCAAACACTGTCACACTCACTTTACATTTGCAGCTGCAGAATACGGTTGCTAAATATTGGTTTATGCATATTATCACAAAATGTTTGCACAACCTAGAACTAAGAGATAAATGTTTTAGAACTGCTTACACTGTTCCCTGACACATATTGTCATTTCGGTCTATTGCATGAGTCATTTAAAGATGCTATTCTGAATTGTAACTGCCATCCCCCATGATGCACACTGGGCACAGAATAAATACTATGATACCATTAGCTATGTTGGTGAGGCCACCACAGAGTCAGGCTGTGCCAGCTCTGCCTTGCAACCTCAAGTCTGCACAGGGCACACAGCTGTCTGTCATGGGAAATCAGTGGTTTCCTTGGGAGTCTACTAATTTCAAATACTTAAAGACAGCTTTGTATGTCCCAAATGTAAAATTATACATAATGTATTAAATGAGTAGGGAGAAAATAGTCTGTTCTGTATTATGCAAACACGTAGAAAAATATCAATTACATATTTCTTCTTCTTTTTCTTCTCCTTTTCTTCCACTTCTTCTTCTTCCTCCCCCTCCTACTTTTCCTTCTTCTTCTCTCCCTTTTTGGTGGTGTTAGGGGTTGAATTCAGGCCCTTGGTTTTGTTAAGAAACTGCTCTTTACTTGTGCCATGCCTCCAGCCTTCTTTATTTATTTTGTAGCTAGGGTCTTGTGCTTTCAGGCCCAGGCTAGCCAAAGACCCACAGACCAATACCCTGCCCTCCGTCTCCCAGTTACTGGGATTACAGGAGTTAACCATGGTTCCCAGCTTGATTTTATTATTTAATGATTAATCTATCATATGAAAGAAAACATTAGACACTTGGTAAGTGTAAAACGCCACTAAGATCTTTATCAAATTGTTTAAGATGTCTATATTCCTCAATATTTAATTCATATTTTGAAGTCCTGTGTGCTTTTATCTTACTGATGTAGAAATTAATGAAATAATCTAAAATGATCCTTTGCAAAACCTCAGATTTCTCTCTAGTCCACATTTCTACTTTAAGTCCTACTTCTTTTCCTACAGAGCCCTAAAGTACACTCCCCATTCCATGGTTCCTAAATCCTTGAAGAACCCTCAAGTTTATGCTCTGGGCTTTGGATTCATATTGCAGCCCCATTCCATTCTTCTCTAAACCAAAAATGTCATTGTGACATTTCAAAGGAGTCTCTGCAGGAAAAGGGCATGGGTACCAAGGATGCTATTTAAACACAACTCGCTACCTCTGTGTAAGCCCCGATGTCTCATGATGGTTTCTTATCAGGGACCCTCTGGAATCTATGTGTCTTCTGTAGTGTCACATCAATGTTGACAGGAATTTAAGTTTGGTTTCTTTAAATAAATTTAAATAAGTGATTGCCAATTTCAAAAGTTCTGAGGTCATTCATTTGTGACGTAGATTGAAATGGTTAATTCAGTTAGACATTTTGGAGGAATGAGGGCTCATTCAGAAAGTGGGAAAGCACAAATAATACTAGCAAATAAAACAATGTTACAGGAAACTGCCAGTTGTAATTCTTAACAAACATCACCTTTGTGAAGCAGGTGGCAGGAAGGGAGGTCCAGGTGAATTCCACTACCCACTGGAGTTTTGAAGGCATAAGACCCACATCCTTGAATTCCCCTTATTCTCATTCTACCTGATTTGGTTGTACTTGAAGTCTTGAGCAAGACAAGAGTTTGGGCTGTTATCACTAAGAGAGTGAAAGGGAGCTGCTTCAACTTCCATATCTATTATTGCTGCCGTCTCCATAGCAACCTAAAGGAGCAGAGCCCCCAGAAACAGATACTACGAAAGGACCTCTGGGTGTTAGGAGAGAGGAAGGCTAAGAAAGACGTCTTGACAGCTTGATTGGGGAAACAATTTGTCAGATCACTGGACTGGGAAATCACTACAACTCTGCTGACTCAATTTCTGTCTCAACTTCATAAACTTGGGACTGAATAAATGTGTCCAAAACACACTGCATACAGGGCTGAGAATAAGACTAGCACTGATTCTGCTCACGGCTGGAATGACTGTCTCACTTCCATTACTGCGCAGAAATCACAAAACTGATTAACAGCAACAAAGATTACATTTTAAAGGAAACCATTAAGAGCAATAAAGCATGCCTTCTCTTTGATGTTGCATTGCAAAGGAAATGTGAAAGGAATTCTTAGACATTTTCCACACCAATCCTCAAGAATTTCCTTGATATTAAGTATGAGGTAAATAACTTTAGTTGTTGATGAGGAAAAGTCTCAGCTCAATACTGTGATTTCTTTCATAAGTCCAGCATAATATGGAAACATAGTGCAGAACTCTATCCTTGATATAAAACTTGGTCACTTTTTAACATAGGAGAAAAGTAAGATTTTTAATTTTATTTGTTATCATCATAGTTATTTGCTGCCCCCTAAGAATAAAATCTGTGTTAGATTTAAGGAATATAATTAGGATAAAATCTAAAAATAATGCAAATATCATATATTATATATCACTAGAATCTTATTATACCTATTCCTGTGTGTTTGTCAGTTAACTGTGCCTTAAACTACTATTTTTCTGTTCTGTGGGTGTTGTCCCCTTAATCATTATACTTTATGGGGTTAAACCATTCATCAGTAATGGGTTTTACATACAAGAATTTGTTATGTGCACATTGGATATTCAGTACTTGTTTGTTAAAAAAAATAGCAGTTATTATCTTAAGGTTTTTGCATTGTATTTGAGTCACATTATATTAAAAACTATGCAACTCTCATTTTCATATACTAATTGTTTCAATGAAATATTTTGTATTGTTAAATATAGGTTGATTTCTGCTGTGAAAGAAAAAATACTTTAGAATATATTCCACATTGGATCATTAAAATAAAATTTTGCAAAGAATGCAAAGCTGCCTTGACCAGATCTTCAATATCAGATCAGGGTTAAAGGAAAACTTTAAAGATTATTAATGTATTGTGGATTCTTTATATCAACATTTCATGTCAGAAGATTATATCTCATCTAATTACTTCAAAGCTAACTAGCAATTTGATTCTGTTTATTTTCTTGAATTGTGTACAATGCTACATGTGAGGACCTTGTTAATTATCTTCAGCATATTCCCAGCTAAATTACCATTTCAGTAAATCAAATATTACCAAGTTCCAATCATTGCAATGGATTTGAACAAGTATTTCTCTTATATATTTTTGAGGTACAGCCAATCAACAAACTGAAATGGTTCCATTGACCCCAAAGGACTCCACATATCTAGTCACTGGTCAGCTCTAAATTCAATTTCTTTTCATAATCAATATTTACTGGACCTCTACAATGAAAAGCATAGCAGTAATCATTAAAAGTCAAGGAAAACTTGGAGTACAGAACAGCATTTTTAATTGTCAGGGTCTAGTCAACACAAACCAATTTAGGCATTTCACATAGGATAATTTTTTCCAGATGTCTTAGAAGAACTCAACAGTGGACTGTGAGGCAACAAGCAGATTGTCAGCATCAGAAACCCACCTACACCTGATAAGGACAGCTGGAGAGGATGGCGTCTCAGCCAGGGCCCACACCGGTGCATATATATCAATGACAAGGAGCTCCTATGAAACAGAGGAAGGGCCTCTCCAACTAGAGTTCTAACAAATTATAACTAATGAGTCAAATGTCTTGTGAAACCAAATTCAGAACTGATGAGTGAATTACTGAGCATCATGGACATGAAGGAAAGTGTGAGTGGGAAAAAGAAAGAACAAGAATCCCTCTCCAGTGGGGGAACAGGCAGAAGACAGGCACACAGAAAACCCATTCCGTATCTTCAGAGGAAAAGTGTTTTACTCTCTGAGCACTATGCATAGCAGATTTGGAACAATTCAAAACACTGCCGATCATTCTCATCAGTTGAGATTTCACACCTGGGGCAGAAAACTCGAAAATCACCTCAGTACCCAAGCTCTGTTACAATCCTAAGGAAAAATAAAAGGCCAGTAACTTTAATTATTAATTTAATATTATTGATACAATAATATTATATTTTCATAAGAAAAATGATTTTAAGAAAATCATCCTCATTCTATTTGCTCAAAATAGTATACTTATTAAAAATTTGGGCTCTGGAACTAAATTTCATTAGTTCAATTCTGTTTTCACAATTTTCCAGGTGTATAACCCTGAGCAATTGATTTAATCTCTCTGTGATCATCTTTCTCATCTCTGAAATAAGAGTAATAGTCACATCTACCTAACAGGTTTATGGAGATTAGGTATTTTAATAGCAGCAAAATGTCTAGAGAAGAGCTTGGGCCTTTGTATTTACTTACTAAATGTTACCTTCATTACTAGAAAAAAAATTATGTTAATTGAATTAGGCAAGCAAATATCTCCTTGACAGTGCTGCTGTTTAGGATAATAGGGTAACTCTTTTTTTTTGGTTATATTATCGTTTGAACTCAGGGCCTCATAGTAGGCAGTTACTCTGTGGCTTGAGCCATACATACCCTTAGCCCTTTTTAATATTTTCAGGAAATGCCATGGTGCTTCTCATAGAGACTATATTATTTACAGAGGTTCCAATTTCACCACATCCTTGCTTCCCAGTGTTTTTTATCTCTGTTTTTTGATAATGACCTTCTTTGTGGTTTTGATTTTTCACGTCCCTGATGATTAGGGATGGTGAGCAGTTTTTTTCATGTTTCTTGGCTATGTGTAATTTTCTTTGGAGAAATGGCCATTCAAATCTTTTGTCCAGGGTGGCTCAAGTGGTTAGAGCACCTGTCTTTTAAACACGGGCCCTGAGTTCAAACCCCAGTACTGCCTCCCCCCAAAATATCTTTTTTCCATTCTTTAATTAGATTAATTTTTAATATTTTGTTTTGTTGCCATAAAAGAGTTCTTTATATAGTCTAAATATTAAACCTTTATCAGATATATGTTTTGAAAATATTTATCCCATTATGTAGGTTGTCTATTCACTTTTTTATGCACAGAAGGTTCTGGTTCTACTGTAGTAGAATTTATCTGTTATTTCTCTTGTCATCAATGCTCTTGATGTCAACTCCAAGAAACTCTTGCCAAATATGATATTATAAAGTTTTTCCTATGTTTTCTTCAATAATTTTTTAGGTTTTATTGCCAAGTCTTCACAATAACCGCTACCTTTCAAGGATTTACCTTTTAAAGTGCAGGAAATCACTGGTGACAATGATATTGATAACATTGGCAAAATTTCAATATGTAATATTCACTAAGTTATCAGAGGATTCATAGCATTTTTTCTTACTTATTTTTGTTTGTATACATAAATCCTTCTGTGCTGGTATTGGTTATTTATCTAAATTTAAGGAAGCCATACAAATGTAGCACAGTGCACATTCATTAGAAATGGTAAATTTCTATAGGTTCACTACACTGACTTAAACATCATTAGGACTCTAAGAAGAAGTTTAGGTAATATAGTTACCTAGACTATATCAAAAACTCACTTATTTTCATTTATAAATCATATTCCATGTTGAGGATGTTTATTTAACCATTCCCATTGGAAGGTATTGTGACTATTTCCAGTTTGGGGCTCTGACAGATAAGGCTGCTATAAACATTGATGCATACCTTTTTGTATGAATATAAAAGTTCATTCCCTGTGCAATTCTCCAAAAGATTATGCTGAGTTAAAAAAGGAAGATCCTAAATTTTACGAACTTTACCATCCTCTTATCTACCATTATCAAAAAGAAAAATTATGGAAACAGAGAACAGACTTGTGGTTACCCAGGGTTCTGGGGGCATGGAGGTGGGAGGAGTGTGCATGTGGCTATAGACCTACTTCAAAATAAAATCTTTAATTAAAAATAATATATGAGTATAATTTGCTATTTTCCCAAGACATAGGGTGTTTAAAATTCCTTGTGTAATATTTCTATTATTTATTACTCCAAAATTTCAGATGATGACTCCAGGAAAGTCTGGGGATTAAGAACATTAATTAGTGCTGGTGGTGGTGTAGCTCAACAGTAAAGCATGTGCAAGGCTCTGAGTTCAGTCCTTAGAATGAGAGAGAGAGAGAAAAGGAGAGAAACTAAACAGCAAATTCTTTAAAAATGAGGCAAAACTAAACAGTATCATGCAAGATAAAATAAAAATCACATAAGTGAGTAATGAATACAAAATGTGAGTTGTAAGTTGCATTTGAACAGCTATGATTAAGACAGAGTTCACAGTGGGGCTTTGAGTGGTAGGCCAAATTCGATTTCTTGGCATGGTAATGATTAAAAGGTGAGTTGTCTTTAAATTATTTATTAAGCAAGAGATTTAAAGGTTTTCTGAATTTGCCTTTCATTTTACTATGAAAAGTTAAGTGGAAGAAAATTAAATAAAAAGTTAAAATAATCTTGAAATCATATGCAAAAATTTCTGCAAGTGTATTTTACTTTTTATATAGCACCTTTATTGATAAATTATTCATAAAGCCTGATGTTCACTTATTTCAAGTGTACAACTCAGTGAGGTTTTTGGTAAATTCATAGAGTTATGTATCTAGCCCTATTACCTAATGTAAAATATTTTATCAATCAATCCCTCCAAAGAAACCATACCCATTAACAGTCACTTTCTGCTATTTCCCTCCCCAGTCTCTGGTAAGCACAAATCTTACTTTATATCCCTATAAATTTGCCTTTCTAAATAGTTTATATAAATGTGGTCATACAATAAATGTAGCCTTTCATGACTGACTTCTGTTATTTAGTCTTATGATTTGGATCTTAAATGTCCCCCAAATGCTCATGTGCTAAAAGCTTTGTCACTTGCCTGTGGTACTAATGGGAGGTGTGGAATATTCAAGAAACGGGGCCTGGCCAGAGGCAGTGAGCCATTGGGAGCCATGCCTTTGAAGGGGAAATTGGGATTCCAACCCTTCTATCTATCCCTATCCTTCCTGGCTACCACAGGGTGAGCAGGCCTCTTCCGCCATGTGTGCTCGCCATGATACACTGTGCCAACATAGGCCTAAAGCAATGCAGCCAAGGAACCACAGGCAGAAACCTTTGAAACTGTGACCCAAAACAAACCTTTCCTCCTTTAAGTTTTTTGTCTTAGGTATTTTTATCACAGTGATGGAAAACTAACACACTTAACATGTTTTCAGGATCCACTCATGTTGTAAGGTATATCAGTGCTTCCTTCCTTTAATTGTCAAATAATATTCTATTATATGAATATATTACATTTTATTTACCTAGCCATCAGTTGATGGTTTGTTTCTACATTAGGATTTTATAAATTATTCTGCTGTTAATGTTTTTACAACACTTTCATGGATATATGTTATTTATTTTGAGTACTCCAGGATATCTTAGTTTAGAAAATCAGAGACAAAGAGGAAATCCTGAGAGAGCAGGGGAAACAATTTACAGACAGCAGAAATATTAAAAATACAGCCAAGTTTTCATGAGAAACTATTGGGAGCCAGAGAGATTGAAATATGTAAAGTACATAAAGAGAAAAACACACTCTCAGAATCCTATATCCCAAGAAATGATCCTTCTAACATGGAAAAATAAACACTTCAACACAGATGATGACAAAGAGCAGCACTGAGAGAAATACTGTATTTCTGTAGAAATTAGGAAATGATGTGTTAGAAACCCAGATCAACATAAAAAAAAGAATACCAAAGAAAGCATAAATTAAAATGAACAAAGTGACTCACTTTCTGGGGTCAGAGCAATGAATGACAGCAACATCATAGATGGGAGCAATGAATGTGGAATGCTATGCTGTGAGGAACCTGTACTGTATCATATCATCTGAAAGCCACACAACTGTTAAAAGTATATATTACAAATTCTAAGGCAAACATCAATTATTGTGGAATTATAATTGATACCAAAAGAGTAGAGATATAATAGGTTAAATAAAATGCTTAGCTTAAACCAAGGAAGCAAAATAAGAGTGGAGGAATATACAATTTATAACAAGAACAACAAAGAGAGGAAAAATTACAAATGTGGTAGATATTAATTCAGTCATATCAAAGATTTATACTTGAATGGTCTAAAATATCAATTAAAAGGGAGATTTTTCAAAGGGATACAAAATCCCTAACTCAGATTCTACAACAAACATATTTTTGCTAGACACTGATGGCTCATGCCAATAATCCTAGTTACTTGGGAGGCTGAGATCAGAAGGATTGTGGTTCCAAGCCAGCCAAGGCAAAAAGTTTACAAGACCAACCTCTTCTCAATGGAAAAATAGTGGGGCATGGTGGCATGTGTCTGTTTTCCCATTGATAACAGCTGAAAGCTTGGTAAGAAGATCATGGTCCCGGCCTGTCTGGACAAAAATTGAGACTGGATCTCCAAAACAGCCAGTGTGAGAAGGACTGGATGCATGACTCAAAACAGTAGAGTGAATGTCTATCAAGCAAAATGCCCTGAGTTCAAACTCCAGTACTACCAAAACAAAACAAAACCCCATACATATTTTAAATGAAGACTTTAATAGGTTTAAAGAAAAATACATTGTTAACACTAATCAAAGATAGTTGGAGGAAACATATTAATTATATGCAAAGAAGACTTCAGAACAAGGAGAAATATAAGACTTAAAATGGAGAAGTCTGTCCACAATCTCAGCTAAAATGGAAGATAGGTGGGTGGACTGTGGTTAGAGCAAGCCTAGGCTAAAGTTAGTGAGTCCCCATCTCAAAATCAAGCTAGGTGTGGTGGTATACATCTATAATTCCAGTTAGGTGAGAAGTGAAAGTAGGAAGATCACAGTCAAAGGTTGGCCCCAAACAATCAGCACAAGACCTTACCTGAAAAACAAATTATAGCAAAAAGAGATGGAAGTTGGTTCAAGTGGTAGGCTGCTTTCCTAGCAAGCACACAGCCCTGACTTCAATCTCCAATACTGTCGAATAAAAAAAAAAAGCATATAAAATGATGATTAAGGGAGGGATTAAATAACAATAAGTGGTAGAATCTCTTAAAATATAGCAACTCTAAACAGCTTAACAACAAAATATTTTAAAATGTGTACAAGTACTGACAGAACTGAAAAGAGAAACAGAAGTATCCTTTATTATAACTATAGTTTCAACAGCAGTCTTTTAAAAATAAATAGTTCAAGGAGGTTCAGAAAGGATATCACTGAACATGACCATAATCCAAGTCAATATATTAGACTTTTCCAGAAGACTCCATGTGGAAATACATGCCCTTCCCAAGCTCATATGGAAAATTCACAGGACAAAGATCACATTCTAGGCTAGAAAGCAAAGTTGAACAACTTAAGAGCACAGTAATCATGTGCAGCATGTTTCTAGACAATAAGGATTTTAAACCAAACTCAGTAATTGAAACTTGCTGGAAAAATCCCCAAATATTTGAAGATTAAGCAAGACCCTTCTACACACATGTAAGTCAAAAAAAAAAAGTAAGAAGACAAATTTTAAAATACTTTGTAAAACTAGAAATCAGTGTATAATTTATCAAATTTGTGGAATGCAAACTGTTCAGATAGAAATTAGTACCACTAAATACATAAATTAACAACAAAGATTAAAATCAATGTTATACACTTCTACAATAGGAAGTCAGAAAAAGTAGAGCAATCTAAACCTAAACTAAGAATAAAACAATTAAAAAATATAGATGAAACCAATGAAATGAAAAACAAGAGGAAAAATCAATGAAACTAAATGCTTGTTCTTCAAAAACATTAATGAAATTGATTGACTTCTAGGAGACTAAACAAGAAATAAAGGGAGAAGATTCAAATTGCCAATGTCAGAAATGAAAAGAGGGCTATTACTAGGAATCCCATGGACACAATGAGGTCCACAAAGAGATACTCTGAACAACTCTGCCTGTAATTTGATAACACACAATGCAGGTCAATTGCAACATGACACTGGAGAAACAGAAGTTCTGAAATGGCCTGTCTATTAAAAAAATGAACCAATAAATAACAAGATTGAATTTAAAAAGCACTAAACTGTGAAAGTTTCCCTGGGGAGTTCTATCATGTATTAAATGAGGAAAATCCATGAATCCTACACAATTTTTCCTAGAAAACAGAAGCAGAGGTAATACTTTAAAACTCATTCTATGGCTCATTAACTACATATCCAAAAACATTTGAGACAGTATTACAGAAAATAATTAAGAAAAATATTCCATGAACATAGCCACAATGATCCTCAACAAAATACTAACAAGTATTTTGCAAACAGTGTTGAACATTACACCAAATGGGCTCTCTTGCAGTTAAGCGAAGATGGCTCAACACTTGCAATTCAATATGTGTAATCCACTACATTAGCAAGCAAAAGAAGAAAAATCATATGGTAATAACAATTTGTGAAGAAAAGGCATTTTAAAGAATCCAACACACATACATGTAAAAAGTTCTCTCCATAGTGGTAGTAAAGGGGACCTCCCAACTGGATAAAGGACAGGTACAAAAACACTTATCTATCATGGTACTTAATGGTGACATGCTGGACAATGCCCCAGTATTTAGAGGATGAGGACAAGGCCATTCAAATTGTGTTGAAAGTCTTTTCTACTACATTGACAACAAAATAAGCACATACAAGTTATACAGATTGGAGAGAAAGAAACAAAACTATCTTCATTAACATATTACATGATAATTGTGTACAAATTCACAAAAATTTATTAAAGCAAAACAAAATAAACCAAAATTCTTGCAAGACAGACATTTAACACACAAAAGTTATTTTTTGCCTTACTTACTAAAACAAATAATTGGAATTTGAAGTGAGAATAACAATACCTTTCACAATAATACTGAAGGACAGTATTAAGTTCTTCTAATATGTAGATCTAAATCTAACAAAATATCTACTGGGTTATATGTGGAAAACTACAAGCCTCTGGTGACAGAGCAGAGACAATCTAAATTAATAGATTCTCATGCTCCTCCATCAGAAGACTAATTTTTAATGTCAATTTTCTCCCACCAATCAATTTAATGAAATCTCCAAAAGTTTATTTTGCGATGTTTAAAAGTGATTCTAGAGTTTATAAGAAAAGGCAAAGACTTAGAATAGCCAAGAGAATGCTGAGAGAGGAGAAACAACTCAGAGGGCTCCAATTTCCTGGCTTCAAGACTTACAATAAAGCTGGAATAATCAAGGCAGCACAGTACTGGCAAAAGACCAGAAAGAGACTCACATAAACATGGTCAGCTGCTTACCAGGGGAGCCAGGGCAGGTCAATGGAAAGTAAAGACTTTTTGACAAATGTCCTGAAACCATGGAAGACATGTGCAAAAAAAAAAAAAGTAAGCCTTTCACCTTTACAAAAATTAACTTAAAATGAAAATGAATCAGAGAACTACATTTAAAGCACAGTACTCACTTCCATAATAAAAGTATCAACTGCCAAAATATAAAAAATAAAAAAAAATCCATAATTACAAGAAGAAAAAATTTGATGAGGGAAGATTTATTCAAATTCTGGTCTACAAAATGTTCTTTGGAAAGACAAAATCACAGACAAAGATAAAATATTTTAAAACATATTTCTGATAAAGGAGTAATATGCAATATATACTCAATAATAAGAAAATAAGCAATCCAATCAAAATCGGGTAAAATGTTTGAGAAAACACTTCATCAAATAAAATAAAATGTAAATTGGTAAAACAAATACATTAAAGATGCTCAACATCATTTGTCATAAAGGATTTATAAATTGAAAAGCAATGACATATCACTATATGCCTATTAACATGGTATAAATTTAAAAAACTGACACTATCAAATGCTGGCAAGGACCAGGCTGCAAGCATCTCCCTCATTGCTTAAGGACATACAGAATGGTACAGCCACTTTGCAACAATTTGACAGTTTCTTACAAAGTTAAAAAGAACCTCACTGTACACTTGAGCAAATTGTCCTCACAGGATATATCCAAATGATTTCAAAATGTATAACCCCTTAAAAACCTGTATGCAAATATTTGCAGCAACTTCACACACAATCACCACATACAGGAGGCAAGAATGCTGAAAAGCCTAATTTCTCCATAATTCCAACTATATGGCATTTTAGTAAAAGGAAATGCTATTGACAGTGAAATGGTCCATGGTTTCCAGAAGACCATGGGGAAGGATAGATAAAGCACAGAGAGAAACTCTTTGATATTGTAGTGATGGACCAGTTGTCCAAACTCACTGAATTTAAAGCCAGAGTGAGTCTTAATGCATATAAATCTCTTAAAAATAAAAATATTTATAAGGTTGAGAGATAGCATTATGAAATACAGAATGTGACCATAGACTAAGTGCATTACAAATCTGAGAAGCAACCTTGCTTCAGGGAAGGGTAGCAACAGCACTGGGAATGAGTGATGTCTGAAAGAAAAAGGCCAAAGAATCTGCATATAAATTTTCTACTCTATTGATAAAATTCTTGATTTATCTTGATAATTGTTTCCCACTGAGGAATGGTTAAGCAGTTCCAGTATTGGGGCACATATATGCTCTGGATTTGAACAATTAAATAAGTGAATGACAGCAGTTGCAGAGGTTATTGCCATCTGTTAGAGTGGCAAATTATAGATCAGTAAGGCTGTAGTGGTCCATGTGATGATGAGTTGAGCAGTATAAATCAGGTTTAACTCAATACAGATGTACAAATAGGTATGTGCATAAAAACAAACTTGTGTAATGTTCATATGAATTTACACAAATGAGTGAAATATTACAATAACCAATAATGCAACACTGGCAAAAGTGTATACAAATAGCTTAACAGAGCAGAATTAAGAATCTACAAGTAAACCTTTTATTTAGGGCAATTCATTTTCAGCAAAACCTCAAGGCAATTTGATGGAAAATAGTACTTCAACCAATGGTGTTGTGGCAATTGACTATCCACCCTACTGTATGTCACACCATTTAAAAATTAACTCAAAATTGATCATAGATAAAAATAGAAGTGTTGAAACTATGAAAATATAGATAAACCATTGCAGTAAATCTTCATTGCTTATATGAAGGAAAGATTTTATTTTAAAGAATATACTACAAGTACAAATGAAAAAAATTAAAATATCAATAAGGTGGCCTTCATAACAATGAAAACTCTGGCACTTCAAATGACAACATTAAGAAATTGAAGAGAGGATCCTAGATGGTGACTGGGACACAGCCACAGAACCACTTGAGCTCCGTGAACCAGGGATTATGCTGAGATGCTGGAGATACCCTTGGCTGAGGAAAAGCACCATGGAGAGCTGAAATATCAGCACTCTGAACCCCTAGCTTGTGGAAGGCTTCACCACACCATGATTTACTAAAAGAACAGTCAGTGCTGCGTGCCAAGCCCTGTCCCATAGGCCTGTGGAGCCACTGCTCCACAAGCCATCCAGCCCCACTCCTCAGCCCTGCCAGGGCTGGGCTCCACAGGCCCATGGATCTCCCCCAAACTCCCACCCCTCAGGCACACATGATCTCAGCTGGGCTGCACCCCTCAGGCCTGCACAGGCACGCACCATCTCCACTCTGCCAGGCCTGTACCTCTAAGGCCTGCCAAGCCAGAGATCCACAGGTATTCATGATCTGTGCCAGGACTGTACCCCACAGGCCTGCACAGGCCCACACAATCTCTGCTGGGCCACGCCCCTCAGGCCTGCCAGGCCAGCAATCCATGGGCATGGAGGATCTCTGCCTGGACCGCACCCCTAAGGCCTGCCAGAATAGCATCCACAGACATGCACAATCTCCACTCTGCCAGGCCATCCCCCACAAGCATGCCCCGCCCACACTCCAAAGGCCTGCTAGATTGCCTCAATGACAGGTCTCCGCCCACAGGTCTGTGGGATCCCACCCACCTGCCACCCACCACAGGAAGGCTCCAATCTGCTGAGGAGACACACACAGGTCTACATTCTAAAGCAGTAATAGCAGAACAACTAAGACTGAAATTCCACTGTTCTTGAAGGGTCATTTTTAAAATGTTTTTATTCTTTTAATTTTTTAAATTTATTTTTAAAATTTAAATTTTTAATTTTTAAATTTTTTTTTGCCTTCCTTTAAAGGTTTAGCTCTCTGGTTTGCTCTTTGCTAGTCCACCATCTCTATCGCTATTTTCCTTTGTACTCTCTTTTTTATTTCTTTTTTTCCTTCTAGTTCTCTTTATTTCTCTATATTGTCCTTCTTCCTTGGTTTTATTAGTTTCACTAATGTAACTCAGCTAACACTAAATTACACATATTCCAGGAACAAAAATGGTACCAAGTGGAAATATGGGAAGACAAAAAAGGTATGGAAACCATTCTCCCCCAAAAAATAAATTAGTACAGGGTTCAGAGGGAAATGAAGAAAACAGATACCCAGATCCAGACTCCAATAAAACAAAGAAAAACTATGCCAAAGAACCTAAGGAAGCCCACAAGGACATTCTGAAAGAAGAAATCCTGCAAGTAATTACTGAAAATTTCATGGAGATGTTACTAGACATGGTCAACTAAAACATACAAGAGGCACTCAAGAAATTCCAAAAGGACAAAAATAAAGAATATGAGAAAACACAAAAACAAAAAATGAAATCATAGGAACCCTAAATAAAAAGCAAAATGAAACAGAAAATACCATAAATAAAGAGATAAATGAATTAAGGATGAAAATTTACAACATTAAAGAAGAAGTGTGACCCATGACATGTAAAACTTCAAAAAAAAATAATGAAAAAGAAATATAAAACAAAATGGGAGGCCATTCCAGCAGAATAGAACAAACAAGACAGAATCTCAGAACCTGGAGATGAAATAGTAATTAAAGGAAAAAAACTGAAGAACTATTAGTCTAACAACTCAAGATCTATGAAAGGAATATGCAAGAACTCATTGACTCCATTAAAAGAACAAACCTGAGAATCATGGGAATTGAAGATGGAGAAGAGGTGCAAGCAAAAGGAAGGTGTAATATATTCAACAAAATAACTACAGAAAATTTCCCAAATCTAGAGAACACTATGCCCATCTAGGTACAGGAAAAATCCAGGACACCAAACAGACTCAACCAAAATAGAACTACCCCATAGCATATTAAAACAACAAGCACAGAGAATAGAGAAAGAATATTGAAGGGTGTAAGAGAGAAAAAACAAATAACATGCAAAGGTAAACCCATCAAAATCACAGCAGACTTCTCAACAGAAACATTAATATCAAGAAGAGCGTAATGTGAGATCGTCCAAGCACTGAATGAAAATAGCTTCAATCCTAGGATATTTTACCCAGAAAAACTATCATTCAAAATAGATGGAACAATAAAAGTCTTCCAGGATAAGCAGAAACTAAAACAATATATGACCACCAAGACACCACTACAAAAGATTCTCCAATGAAATCTGCACGCAGAAAGTGAAAGCAAACAAAACCATGGAAGGGCAGGCAATACCAAACCACAGGAGAAGAAAAGGCAAGAAAGTAGAGAGTAACATTGATTCAGCTACACATAATCAAACCCTTAAACAACAAAGACAACTAAATGACAGGGATCACTGCATATCTATCAAAACTAACACTAAATATTAATGGACTTAATTACCCATCAAAAGACACTGATTAGCAAACTGGATTAAAAAGGAAGATCCAACAATCTGCTGCCTACAGGAGACCTCCGCATCAACAGATATAAGCACTGGCTGAGAGTGAAAGGCTGGAAGAAGATCTACCAAGCCAATGGCCCCCATAAACAGGAAGGGGTACCAATACATTAGAATTCAAACTTACATTGATCAAATGAGATAAAGGACATTCTATACTAACAAAAGGGGAAATACACCAAAAGGAAATAACAATTATCAATCTATATGCACCCAATGTCAGTGAACCAAATTTCATCAAACATACTCTGAAGGACCTAAAAACATATATAAACTCCAATACAGTAATAGTGGGAGACCTTAATACCCCTCTATCAACCAATAGATAGGTCATCCAAACAAAAAATCAACAAAGAAATTCTAGAACTAAATCACACTGTAGACCAAATGGACCTTGCTGACATCTACAGAATATTTCACCTAACTGCTACACAATATACATTCTTCTCAGCAGCTCATGGAACTTTCTCCAAAATTGATCACATCTTAGGGCATGAAGCAAGCCTCAGCAAATATAAGAAAATAGAAATAATCCCATGCATTTTATCTGAGCACAAGGCACTAAAACTAGAAATCAACAACAAAACAGCAGTAAAAAACATGCAAACAATTGTAAGCTGAATAACACATTGCTCAGTGATCAATGGGTCATTGATGAAATAAAAGAGGAAATGAACAATTTCTGGAAGTTAATGAAAATGAAAACATGACCTACCAGAACCTGTAGGACATGGCAAAGGCATGAGTGCATATATTAAAAGATCAAAAAGATCTCAAATAAATGATCTAATACCACAGCTCAAACTCCTACAAAAACAAGAACATGCAAACCCCAAAACAAAGAGATGGAGAGAAATAATTAAAATAAGGGCTGAAATCAGTGAAATAGAAAAACAAAAAACAATATAAAGAATTGATGAAACAAAAAGCTGGTTCTTTGAAAAAAATAAAGAAGATTGACAGACCCCTGGCAAACCTGACTAAAATGAGTAAAGAAAAAACTCAAATCAGTAAAATCAGAATGCAAAAGGGGAGATAATAACAAACACCACGGAAATTCAGGAAATCATCAAAGAGCCTATATTCTAATAAATTTGAAAACTTTGAAGAATGGACAGATTTCAAGATACTTATGACCATCCAAAACTGAAACAAGAGGATATTAATCACCTAAATAGATCTATAACACAAAATGAAATGGAAGCAGCAATAAACAGGCTCCCCAAAAAAGAAAAGTCCAGGACATGATGGATTCTCTGTTGAATTCTATCAGACCTGTAAAGAAGAACTAATACCAACCCTCCTTAAACTGTTCCATGAAATAGAAAGGGAAGGAACACTGCCTAACATGTTTTATGAAGCCAACATTACTCTCATGCCAAAAACAACAAAGATACCTCCAAAAAGGAAAATTACAGGTCAATTTCCTTAATGAGTATTGATGCAAAAATCCTCAATAAAATAATGGCAAACTGAATCCAACAACACATCAAAAAGATCATACACCATGACCAAGTCAGCTTCATCCCAGGGATGCAGGGGTGGTTCAACATATGCAAATCTATAAAAGAAATACAGTGCATGAAAAGAAGCAAAGACAAAAACCACTTGATCATCTCAATAGATGCAGAAAAAGCCTTCGACAAGATCCAACACCACTTCATGATAAAAGCTCTAAGAAAATGAGGAATAGAAGGAATGTACCTCAACATTGTAAAGGCTATATATGACAAACTTATAGCCAACATCATAATTAATGGTGAAAAACTGAAACCATTTCACCTAAAATCAGGAACAAGAAAAGGGTACCCACTATCCCCACTCCTATTCAACATGGTACTGGAATTCCTAGCCAGAGCAAATAAGCAAGAAGAAGAAATAAAAGGAATACAAATAAGTAAAAAAACTGTCAAAATATCCCTATTTAGAAACGATACGATCCTATACCTTAAAGATCCAAAAAACCCCACCCAAAAACTCTTAGACACCATAAACAGCTATAACAAGGTGGCAGGATACAAAATCAACTCATAAAAATCATTAGCTTTTCTACACACCAACAATGAACAAACTCATAAGGAATAAATGGAAACAATTGCATTTATAATAGCCTCAAAAAAAATCAAATACCTAGGAGTAAACTTAACAAAAGATGTGAATGACTTCCAAAAAGAGATCAAGGAAGACTAAAGAAGGTGAAAAGATCTCCCATGCTCATGGATTGGTAGAATCAACATAGTAAAAATGGCTATACTACTAAAAGCAATCTACATGTTTAATGCAATTTCCATCAAAATCCCAATGACATTCATCACAGAGATTGAAAAATCTACCCTAATGTTCATTTGGAAACACAAGAGACTGTGAATAGCCATGGCGATACTCAGGAAAAAGAGTAATGCTGGAGGTATCACAATACCTGACTTCAAACTATACTACAAAGCAATAGCCATAAAAACAGCATGGTACTGATACAAAAACAGACATGAAGACCAGTGGAACAGAATAGAGGACCTGGATATAAATCCACACAACTATACCCACCTCATTTTTGACCAAGGTGCTAAAAATGTATGATGGCGAAAATACAGCCTCTTCAACAAATGTTGCTTGGAAAAGTAGTTAGCTACCTGCAAGAAACTGAAACTAGATACATTTCTATCACCCTGTACTAGTATCAACTCAAAATGGATCAAGGACCTTAATATCAGACCTGAAACTCTGAAATTAAAGGAGGAAGGAGCAGGAAACACTCTGGAACTAATAGGTGTAGGGAAGGACTTCCTCAATAGAACACCAATAGCTCAGCAGTTAAGAGAAAGAATGGACAAATGGGACTTCATAAAATTAAGAAGCTTCTGCACAACAAAAGAAATGGTCTCTAAACTAAAGAGACCACCCATAGAGTGGGAGACAATATTTGCCAGCTATATATCAGACAAAGGACCGATAACCAGAATATACAGGGAACTTAAGAAACTAAACTCTCCTAGCATCAACGAACCAATTAAGAAATGGGCAACTGAACTAAACAGAACTTTCTCAAAAGAAGAAATTCAAATGGCCAAAAAAACTCATGAAAAAATGCTCACCATGTCTAGCCATAAAGGAAATGTAAATCAAAACCACACTAAGAGTCCACCTCACCCCTGTTAGAATAGCCATCATCAAAAACACCACTAACAATTGTTGGCGAGAATGTGGGGAAAAAGGAACCCTCTTATACTGCTTGTGGGAATGCAAGCTGGTGGAACCACTGTGGAAAAAATTTGGAGGTGTCTTAAAAATCTAAACATAGATCTGCCATATGATCCAGCAATCCACTCCTGAGGATACACTCAAAGGAATGTGACACTGTTACTCCAGAGGCACCTGCACACCCATGTTTATTGCAGCACTATTCACAATACCCAAGTTATGGAAACAACCAAGATGCTCCACTACTGACAAATGGATCAAGAAAATATGGTATTTATACACAGTGGAATTTTACTCAGCCATGAAGAAAAATGAAATCTTATCATTCATAAGTAAATGGATGGAACTGGAGAACATCATCCTGAGTGAGGTTATCCAGGCTCAGAAGACCAAAAATCGTATGTTCTCCCTCACATTCGGTCTTTAGATGTAGGGCAAATACAGCAATGTTGTAGGACTTGGGTTACATGACAAGGGGAGAACATATATGGGAGGTACGGGGTTAAATAGATAACCCAAAACATGAAAGCATTTGATGTCCCCACTCCATAGGAATTAATACAGAAACCTTAAAGAGACAGAGGTGAATACGAGAAGGGGATCAGGAACCAGTGTAAAGATCAGTTAGAGATGAATCAACCACATATGTACATGAAAGCAATGCTAGGAATCTCTCTGTATAGCTGTCCTTATCTCAGCTAGCAAAAATGCTATGTCTTTCTTATTATTGCTTATTTCTACTTTTCAATGGAACTGGAGAAAAGCGTAAAGCAGATTCTGCCTAGAAGTGAGGGGGGAGAGGGGAAGGGGTGGCAGCAGGGGGAGAAATGACCCAAACAATGTATGCACATGTGAATAAATGAATAATAAGAAAAAAAAGAAATTGAAGAGGCAAGCCACAACTGGGAAAATATATTTGCAAATCACATGTCTGTCTTGTAGCCAGAATACACAAACTCTTAAAAGCAATTAAAAAATCAATTAATAAAGGAGATACTTAATAAAAATAGTAATACCTAATAAAAACATGAAGAGATGTTCAATGTTTTCATTATTAAGGAAACACAATGTAAGATAAAAATGTGATGTCACTTCATAGGAAGCATTTACATCTGGACATGATTTTTGTCCATTTTCTTTTACCTGGCAGTTCATTTATATTTAAAAGCATATACATCAAATCTAAACACCTGTCTGTATCATTTCTTCAACAATGGCTATTCCTTTTATTTCACATATTTTATTCTTAATTTATTGGTCTACTACAAGAAATGCTGAATGGTATATTGCTAATATTCTTTTTCTTTCATGTTGCCTGTTTTTTTGCTATTTTATTCCATTTTGAGAAAATTCTCAACTTGTTTTGTAATTTTCTAGATTCACTATTTTGTCCATATTGCTATAAAAGTTTTAATATCCCAGAGCTCTTTTTTCTCTGCATGCTCCTTTGATACATCAAATAATTTCTTCCATCTATCAGAAAATATATCATTAAGTCCTTTTTTCTGAACCTTGTTTTGTCTGTTTCATCCAGTTTACTTTTCTGTGTGTTTCAGCCTCTTCCTTTGATGTAGATGATTTTCTTCAAATGTGGATGATCCTTTGATATCAGTCAGTACTTAAGAATGAGGTATCAAAAAGTGGATTGACAGATTTTGGACAGGATGCAGAAGTTTATCCACTCCTGAGCTCCATAGTGGTGGTATTAGTGAGAACCAGCTTGCACTGGGAAATCCCAAATGTATTATTTGTGGACTGCTTCTCTTAGATCTATTTCACTCAAGAAGAATCTTCTAACTTCTTCTCTTAGCTGTAAAATAAAATGAAATAAAAAAAACTTGGCTGCCAGTGTTCAGCGTTCAAAGGAGATCTGAAACAGGGCAGAATGTCCAGAAAGTACATATCACTCATGCCCTCTGCTGAGCCTTAAAGATTCTTGATGAATTCTAATCAATAACCTGTCCTCCACTATCCCTTGCCAATTCTTCCTTCTAAAGAGTCTGCTACCTCAAATCCTGGCTGACATCTGTCCTGTAAATGACTGCTGGATGCTGGATTTGCCTATAGCTTTCTCAGGGCTTTAAGGCAATTTGCATTCACCTATTAACTTTCTATTCCAAGTACTGACCAGGCCCAGCCCTGTTTAGCTTCCAAGATCAGAAAAGACCAGATCTATCAGGGTGGTATGGCCAAAGACTCACCTATTAATTTCCTAGCTTCAAAATAACCTCATCAAAATCCTATCTACTGTGTTGTCCTCTTTTTTCCTCTCTTACCTTTACCATTTTGATTTTTAAAGTAATTTATTATCATATTAATGAGTTTTAGGAGGGAAGAGATGTAAAAACATCCCATTTAATCCTAGGTCTCTGCATTGAGTTGCGTAAAACTGAACATTTACAACTTGAGACAGTCTTAAAATTATCTTTTGATAGCTGATCCTGAAAAGGCCCTGTATACTTGTTGCTATGTCATTATGATATCTTTTACTCAGAGGTTATTTGCATGTATTTCACTGCATAGACATCACTGGTACTACTGAGGAGAGTTCTGACCATTTCTATAGCACACTTCCCCAGCAGGTGTTTTGGAATCCCAGGCATCCTTAAAAATAAGGACATAGTACAACTATTATATGCTAATAAAATCATTAAAAATAAGGAAATAGGGTGTATAGCAGATATCTTTCTGCATCCCATTCCCCATATGGGTGAATACAGATACAAGAATCTCAAATGTATCTAGAGGATTTTTTTTTCCATCCCCAATATTTCCACTCTAGAACATCATGTCTTTTGCCCAGATGATGCTCACTCGTACCCTACACCATCCTGAGATGTCTCAGAATGATTCGGAACATACAACTATGAAAACCTCTTAGCAAGGCTTTAGTAGAGCCCAAGGTTAGATGTGAATTCTAGAAGATTCTGCAATACACGGGGTCCGTGGTAAAATCTTCAAAATCTGGAGGATTTAAACAATTTTCTTTTCATTAGTGAAAACCAGTCTTGAGAGTGAAAGATAAATGCCTCATCCTGACCTGATTTATATTTTACTCTCCCTAAGACTACATGATATCAACCTTCATAAAAAGTACCTACACTCCAGTGTGTCTACATACATTCATACATTCATATTCCTGGTAACTAGTGATGCTGAATGTTGACTACACCTTCTTGCCTGGTGTCCATGTTGAAATTCTCTTACCTATGGTTGACTCTGGCTAGCATCACTGCCTCCTCTGGACATTGTGACTTCATCTGTTGGGAACCAGTTCTTTCATTGTCCTCCACAGTGGTAATGACAGTGTTCTGAAAGGTGTTTCCTCACAGGTAGCAAGGAATCTTATTACATCCTGATGATTTAAATGTGTTTTCCCTAATCATTTGTTCTTCAGGTTTGCTTTTGTTTTTCCTAAGGAGCTCTGTCCAGGGACTCAAACATGAATTCACAGAGTTTATGGGTGCTTAAAAGAGAAAAAAATACTAATACAAGTAACTATGACAGTTCTTTTTTGATTTCTCTATTTCATTATTTTCACGTATACCTTTTATTGGAAGTACCATCGTTTTGATATACAGTCTTCTTTCTTAAAGTTTTATTTTGCTGTGCCAAAGTTGTTACAACTGATGAAGCCACATTGACACGTTCTTGTTAAGATCAGGCGTCATTAGGTCTATGAGAGTTCACTAATTGTGTTATACACTTTTAAGGGTTTTACCAAATTTGTATGTTTTCTTTTAAGTAAACAAAATGAGCATTTTAGCTAGAACAGACATTGTGCATGATCTATTTTATACTCTGAATTTTTCAGATAAGTAAAGTAAGGGTCTGGGAGATTTAGGCCTTATATCAATACAACAAAGCAGGAAAGTATGTGTGGCAGCAATTTTAACTTAGTCTTCAACTTGGCTCATAGGCTTTCTTCTCCTTGCTTTTCAATTTGATCAGTTGATAATTTTTAAAATAAAATGTCAACTGTGGAAATTATGTAATGTGTAAAACACAGCTCTGCTCCTCACTCTCAGTTCTAGAGCAGGAGAGTGACTAAGAGCTTTTGCTGGAGTTGAGAAGGGTAATAATCAACTGGACATGTCTACCCTACCAGTCTTTATCCTCTCAGTACGGTGTAGTATAGATGTGCCTTATGCTATGTGTCCTGTAGTCTTCTGCATGGAAACTGACTGGGCACCCTGGCTCAGAAAAGGAGGACTACACATAGGATTTTATGAGAATCAGTATTGAAGAGAAGAAGGTCAGCATGGCAGTAAATTGTCATGTGGTCTTCTTGACTCATAAGCTAATTAGGGGATAGACATGTTGCTCCAGAGGAAAGGAACTCCTGAGGGCATTGATGTAAGGCTAACTAGATGAATAAGAAAAGTGCTGGGCATTTCTTCTCACAATCAGAAATGACATGGACAATATTGCTGACCTTTTTGTCTTTGTACTTAATATTTCCCAATCCACTGGGAAATATTAAAAGTTAAGTGATTTCATAAGACTTCTTTTCATAGTGAGAGTTAATTCAAAGAAGAAGTGTCCACAGTGATTCTGAAGCATTCATTCTCGAGAAGGTATTAATGAAATAGAACTGAAAATCATTTTCTAAATTGTGAACAATTACATTGTTAGCATTTGGTAATACATGATGTGGAACTCAATGACATTCCAATGCCAGAGTCTACATTGATTTGCATGCTCAAATCGCATGGCAAATATCATCTGTAGTAATGCGTAAAAACCTCTAAACTGTTCCATATACAAATGAATGCCTTATTGGCAGATGACTGGTATATATTGTAATGCTGTTTTTGATTGACCCAAACTTAAGAAAAGTTCTTTTTATTCAAGTAGGAAATTTTAAATTAAGTAAAACATACATCATGACAGTATTTTACATTACAAATCAGCATTTTACATTACTTTTATCGCCGTTTGTTCTTATTTCATGGTAGGAATGTGCCACTTTCAATTATAGAATTTAAACTACTCATTCTGTTCTTGAAAGAATTATGAAGTTTTTTTTCAGAATTTCATCTAAAAACACAAATTTACAATTAGCATGTTAATTCTTTGCATTTCAAGTTATTTCATATTTTCTAATAATGTTTTGATGAACAAGAAATAGATGAGTCTCTTTTTTGGGACCCATAAATCTTAAATTGAAGCCAGAAATGTTTCTGTAGATGGAAACTTCTGCAATCATCTACCCATCCAATAATCTTCCTTTGCCTAATAGTGATTCTACTATGTTAAATTCATAGATTCTCTTGCTAGAACAGGATGTTTTTTGATTCAAGAAATGCTTTCCTTTCATGAGGAATAGTATTTCCTATTATAATGGGAAATAAGAATTGTTATATTCTGAAAATCATTGTAAATCAATATTGTTCTCTTATTGCCCTTACAAAAAATTTCTCTAATTTTTTATTTTTTTAGTTATTAAATTCTATGAAAGAATGCCCACTCATCTGTAAGGTTAGCACCATATAAAGTTATTTTTATAATATTATTACACAAAACACTCTGTTTTAGTAGATTTCACATAATGCCAGTCAGACAATTTCTGATATGTGATCAGTTTTCTTGTTAAGTAAAAGAAAACTGTGGGAGCTAGATATAAAGGTGACAATCAGTTTAAGGTGTCTAAAATTCTAGGATTTTCTGGGAAGGAAAAGATCATCAATTTTCATGTTGGTAGAGGTGAGAGACCCAGCTCCTCTTGCAAAAAGCCTAGGGACTTTGGCATCTTGGAGGCAAATCATATAGGCTATAAAACCTGCCACATAGAAATAAAAAGATGTCCTGAGAGGATGCCCCAAGAACTCTTGCTTTTCAGGGTCTGTGTCTGTCTTATCATGGGCTCCCACTTCAATTTCAACAGAAGGGGCTTGGGATGCTGTGTCTACATCATAAGCTCTGTCTTCATGTGGTGTCCTTCCAGCATGGGTCTAAGGATACACTGTCCAACACAGACACTGCAGTGCCCACTAAAGGTTAAAGTGGAGTTAAGGACCAGCATGTGAAGTCACTGTCTTTGATGGCATAAAATATAGTAAAAATCTATTCTTAATGGTCTGATATGTGCTAGGAGATTCAAATATGTTACACTTATTCAATTCTCTTCACCAATATTAGCAGATTACTTTTACAGATTAGTGATAGAGGTACAGTAAAAGTAAATTCATTTAGCTGCAATTATAATGATAGTAAGCAGTGGAGCCACCACTTATACACAACTGCTTCTAGGAGGTAAAGCCCTACACCATACCATACAAAGTACCACAGAGGAAAATTCGTGTCCTCATCAATGGTGTTGTATGCGAAGCCCAGAACTGACATATTTCAGCCCAGATTGGTGTCATGAAAAACATAGAGATGCACATGCTTCACTGATCTAATTTTAGAGATTTGGCTGAATAATTCCATCAACAAATCTGCTAAGTAGTCTTAAGGGACACAATGGGATGCCCTTCTGTGCAGATCAAAGGTTGGAAGAGGCAGATATACTACTGAAGCTTTCCCAAGAGTGAATCTGATTGCAGACTGAATGCAGAATTTCTAACAATGTGAATAACAGAGTAAGTGAATAAAAGAAAAGTTTTAAGAACAAGCATGGTTGTTATGCCAGCCCAATTTGTTTCTGTATTTGGAACTTCATGAGGAATGTTATATATCAGCATGCTATTTTAAAAATTTTGACATACTTTGAGCTTTTGTGCTTCTTTCAGCCTATGTAAATTCATTCTTAAACATTTAATTAACACTTCATTCCCTCTGAGGTGTTAAATCCATTTACTTAGGTATTAGGCAGTGAAGACAAAAACACCTAATTGCTCTTGTAAAGTAAAAGATTAGAATTAAATAGGAATATTAGTACCTAGATTTCAAATCTGGGAGGATTAAGCTTCTCCAAAAATAACTTTATTATGAAGGACTATAGGTCATTTGCAATACAATCTTAAATTTTGTTCCTATGAATGGGAATGAGCACTGTCTGAAGTGGCACTATTACTGTGTTCTAATCTTTCCTGCCACACTAATCTGTTTAATCAAAGCTTTATCACAGTTTGTCTAAGCTGCCTGCCTCTGAAGAGCAAATTGCAGACACGATTCCATCTAACAGCATGTGGTTTTAAAAGAGAATGCACTTTGTTTTTACTCCCTACATAATGAGTTTGAAGTTAAAAGGATCTTTGCTTACATGGCTATATTTAAAACACTGGAATCTACAGAACAGAAGCTCTGTGCCATGTTGTTCTCCGTTTATTCAAAAATCTCTTCTAAAATTTGAACATATTTATCAGACATTTGAGACTTCGAATACATATGCCTTGCATCATTTTCAGCACAGAGTGGCAAGAGGGTTGTCAAATGAGCTTTTGAGAGGAAAAAGTCAAGTGGTAAATATGAACAAACTTTGGTCAATTTCACCAAGTGCTCATCATCAAGAACCTGTGAAACTAAAGCTTTGCAGACACTTGAGGTTCCATCTGTGAGGTCTGAAACATGTAAGTATATCAGAATAATTTAACAGAAGAGCAATATATCCACAAACTGAACAATTAGAGTTTAGATAAGCAAAAGGCATATAGTATTTTATTTTGTTTGATCCTCCAGTGCTAATATTTACACATAATCATACTTAAAAGACTCCTTCCTGTAGGAGCAGATCCCAAAATTCAGGGAGGAATATGTGAATGATGCATAGTCAACCATGGCAGACAGTTCCCAAAGTGCATATCACTGTCTCATTTCTTTCTGTGGGTGGGTTTTTTTGTTCTGTTTTGTTTTGTTTGTCATCTCTCTATCCCCCCAAGAATTTATTTAACCTTTCTATCAAAGTAAAGATTAGAAGCCACCTACAATGGCTTAAAATGCTCGCTAAAAATCCAAATTTCTGGGCTCACCTAAATTTGCCAAACTAGAATATTTAAATCTAGGGCCTCAGAATCTTCACATTTAGAACCATTCAAGAAAATATCACAGTAAAATTCTATGACCACTCTGCATAGCACTAAACACTAATTCTGCCTTGATATTGTCAGTCTTTCTCTCTCTCTCTCTCTCTCTCTCTGACTCTCTTTCTTTCTCTGCCTCTCTCTCCCTTCCTCCCTCCTTTCCACACCAGAATGCATATACACATACAAGCACACACACATCTTTATGTATTCTTCCATTTGTTCCTCTTACTACTATATCCATCTTTACAGAAATCAATGCCTTGTTTATAAGCCTTTAAACATTTGCCAAAAATTTAGAAATATATTTTACCTAAAGATATATTGGGTAGAAATTAGCTGATAGGGATTAATAGAAAAACTGGGAAAATATGGCAAATGACCATCTTTAAATATTTCTTCAAATTGTAATTCACAGTACTTATCTATCCATTTCTAAGAGGAAAAAATCAATTAGGAGATCCTTTCAAAGTCTGATTGCACAGTGGATGGGTGTTATATCTTCATAATTAGCAAAATGACAGTTTTAGCTAATGCATTTGATCCTTATTTGCACATGGGGAATTTTCAGACACTAGGAAAAAGTAAACTCACCACTTCTTCATGTCTGCATTTTCTCACATTAATTCCATTTATCTGCAATGGAAAGAAAAGCATAGTTTTATGTAGTAAATTGTAAACTGTCTTTATGTTTTTGATGTACACATGGATAGTAATGAAAAGGTGCATACCTGTAGAATTGCATCCCCAATGAAGAGAAGTCCTGAAAGTTCCACTGTGAATTAAAAAGAACAATTGATTACACATTGACTATTTCCTTCAAATGAATGAGTTTCTATTTAATTAAAACTGATAAATGAAATAAATGTTTCATAAGGTTACCATCTTAAAAGATCCACAGGAAATTCAGAACACTGATTCAACCCATTTTAATCTACCATTTCAGGTCTCAGAATTGCTAAAAGTTGGGCACCTTTCTAGATGGGTGACCAAGTTTTCTTATGAACTTATAATTATGATGTCTCTATGAAAATATCTAAGATGTAGACATTTGATTTATCAGCGTTGTGGAAGAGGCTCCAGGTTAATTTTAAACATTTTGTTTTATTAATTTTAGCAAAGATTTAAGAATGTAGCATTTCCTTTATATCCACATTGTGGTTCCTCGATGAAGCTTCATAGGAAGAGTAATTGAGAACTGAATGAAAAAGAATCTGGAATTATCCTTACAGATGTTGCTTATCCTTTGTTTTGTTTCTGTGTTTGCTGTAACAATTGAAAAGCTATGCAAGATTTAATTCATACAAGGTCACATGGTTTGCTAACGTTTGCCTTTGTTCCTTTCTGTGAAAGAAGCCCTTCCTTCAATGAAGGGATAGCAGTTGGACTCAGGTATCCTTTCAGCCATGTATGCCAGATCCTGGGGAATCTGCAGCTAGTCAGTAACATCCCACTTGTGCAAGCTCTCTCAGTGATTTACAAAGGAATAGCTACTATGCAATTCTCTAAACACCTTACCTCTTTGCTCCTTAGAGATTTTTGAAATGACAACTGGAATGTTATGCTCTGCTCCTCCCTAGAAAGAGAAAATTATATATCATATTTTAATCCCCATCCCAAATGGAGCTTTTAGCCAAGAAACTGTACAGGCTAAGAATAAGAAGGCAGAATTCAAATAAACTTGGGTCCTTTCATCACTAAGTAGGTAAGTAGTGTTCCCATGAACTTCTCTACATGTTTAGACTTTTGCTGAAACATCTAATAATAACAATTTCTGTTATATTTGTTATAAATACAAATTTTATATTTGTTATAAAAACAAATTTCTGTTTCTCAAAAAAATATTGGTTATATCTTTACATAAATATTCTCTGCAGTGTCCTAACTATAGGAATGCTATCCATTATAGTAATTCTTACTTAGAATTCCAAACACCAGATCATTATACACTTAGATTCACTGCCTAAGTTATTCTATGTTGGCCCCCCAGTACAGAGACCTTTCTGAATGCTAAATGACCAGAGAGACCATTACCTGCACAAATGGATAAACAAAATTAGGACATGCATATGCATGATGGGAACAAATTATCTGCATTTCCCAATTAGTATTAGATGCGTGTTTGTGTGATAGCACATGCTAAACAATTTGCATGGTAAAATATAGCCAAGAATAATGCAGTTGCACTTTGTGACTGAACCAAATGTGATGGGTTGGGGGTAGGGGAGACAAATAAGTAATGCAAATTTAAGCAAAACACAATAAAATAAATCCTCAAAATAACTACATAAAAACCCTGTTTCATCATTACAGAGTTGAGAAAACTGAAAGCAGTAGATGAAAAATCAAATGAGCATATTAAGGAAGAAGCTGTCATGTAGAAAAGAAGTGTAGCACTTTTAACAAGGCTCCTTGAAAAACTGATATAAATGGCATTGGCCATGTTCTGTCTTTAGAATATTTATCCTTCCTAAGCTTCTACCAGCCCAACAAAAACTTACTTTATAATAGTCATTTTCCCCACAAAGACCCATTTTTTAGTACTAAGTATAGTTAAATACAAAGTAGACAATCATTTGAGAAAGTAGTAGTATTCAACTTTCCTTCCCAAGTTGGATTATAAAGGAGAAACATGGTAAGATAATAAATACTGAATTCTTATTTGGGTTGAAATTCAAAGCTACTACTCAACACTTTTTTTCTCATTAATTCCCATCTACCCATTTTTCTTCCTCCAAACCCCTCACTAAATGCAAATTAAGCCACTGACATAGGCTTTAGTAGACCTAATTCTGATTCTGCCTTTTAGTGTGTTTGTCTCTAAAGCACTGATGTTGTGTAAGGTGAACCTGTTTCTCATTGGATCAGAGGGAGAGGGATTTGTGACTGACAGTGACAGAAATTAAGTGCTTATATAGCACATAGCAAACACTGAACAAAGAGGTGCTAAAGTCTGAAGGTGGGATACTAACTATGGTCCAGTCTTTAGATTTATTAGTAGGATCACAGGGCATTAAAGTGAAGTCAGAACTAATCCATTCTAAGACCCTTGATATGCATTAGTTAAGACACCATTTCCAATCCCCCATTCGCATTTGTTCTTTTCCTTTAATACTTACTTGCTTCCAATTTACTGTAATTCTTACTCATTTCCTGCATTTATTACTTCTTTTTTTATCTCCTTTCCCCATCCCTAACTACAATATTAACTTTGCAAGGGCATTAAGTTTTTTAGTAGCTTTTTTATTCATTGGTACAATCCCAGTGCATGGAATAATGGTTTCTTTTAGATCATTGAAATAAAAAAATTTTTAAAAGTTTTTTCTAGGCCTAGTCTATGATTGCTGATAATTTCTAAAGATATCTGGAAATTGGAAAGCATGTTTATAATACATCTACATTTTTTAGAAGCAAAAGCTTGATAAATCAAATGAGTCTTCTACTTGATAAAGGTACTATAAAAAGATGAAATGAGAGGTTCAGATTCTCTGGGGTCAGGACTGCATTGTTTATGACAGACTTGTCTGTGAGATTTCCTTTCACCTACTTTTGCACTTTACACTTTTCTCTACCTCCATACTAAATCCAAAGATTTCCTTAATGTTTAGATTGATGTGTGTGTGTGTGTGTGTGTGTGTGAAGGGGTGTTTTGGCAGGGTTTCTCTGTATAACCCATACTGGCCTGGAACTTACTTGAGAACCTTCTGTTTCAATCTTCTGAGTGCTGGGATTACATGTGTGCCTCCAAGCTTAACACCAGTCAGTGACTTTCTAAGGGTAACTCCATAATTCCATTGTTCCCAATACTCATATTAATGACAGTCTTTAAATGACAAGATGTAAGTAACACCTTTTTTGCCAACATTTTTCTTTTATATGTAAAATTTTTCTTGATATTTAAATGGATATAGACTAAACATAGTTTGGAGAGCTTTTTGTTTTTGTTTTTTATTTTTTGCTTTCAAATCAGGCACTGGAACTCTGAATTTTTAAACTAATTTCAGAAAATAGCTTTATTGATTAGATAGCAAAGTCTGAAACAAAATTCAGAAGATAAAAGTGGAACTTAAATGATTGGAACCTTCATTTATTAGATGAAATGTGAGGGCAGCCAAGCTCTTTTAAAGGTAATTAGATTTACTTCAGGACCTAAATGCAGTAATTTAAGGTTTCCCAGGCAAGGCAACAATGGGGCTTACTGTCTTTAAAATAGGTAATAAGCGTCCCATTAAACTTGGAATAAAAGTTAAAATCTTTAATGGCCCCTTGGTGCAGGGTGGGCCTTGAGTCCATTATGAACACTACTGGACATCAGTATTCACCATTCTCTTTTCCTAGAATGGGTTTTCTTTCACTCTTAAACTGATAAGCACCTGCTTGTATTTGAGATTCAGCTAAAAATGCCCCTCCTTTGATGCTCCAGATGTGAAGTGATTTATTTTGTTGCACTGGATTCTGTTCATGATTTACATTTAATTACTTAAGAACTTGATCCAAGCATTATCTCCAGTAGAGTACAAATGGCCTAAGGTCAGGTCGTCATCCTTTCCCCAACACATCCCTGGTGCAGAGTGTGACTTGTGACCAGTTTAGAGAATGTCTGAATTAATTCGGGATGGTTACTCCAGACTGTGGTGGGATCCAACACTTAGGGAAGTGATGCAGTGTTCCAAAGTGCAGCCCAGATGTCAAAGCTTCATCATTCAGTATTTTTACAAAACATAATTGATGTTACAACATGCTCTGTAGGAACAAGGCTATGAGTTCCATATAAGGTGTTTGAAAAAGGATATACATAACAATTTTGTCATTGTAACTGTGAGATATTACAAATCAAACCAGATCTAGCATGTTTTTGGAAAGTCTTGCCAAATATTTCAATTCAATATTTTCATTATTCCAATCAATTAATCATATCCTGTGCTCTGGAAACCAAAGATATGTGTAGACTATTAGGATGAACAAAAAGAAGCCACCTTAGGATTAACTCCCCAACCTTGCAGGCAGTTTACTGACACCCCACCACCTACTGGAAGGACCACATCTAACCTTGCCAGGGAGTCAGAAGGTGAGCAACTTATCTACCTAATTACCACTTATCTCTTCTAGTTTCCCTGAGCAACTTATCTACCTAGTTTCCACTTATCTTCTCTCGCTTCCTGTAGCCATGGTTGACTCCACTCTGGAAAAATTTTCCCACCCAGCAGGTTTCTCCCTCCGGGCCAGTCCCCTATTATCTACTAGAAGTCTGTAAGTGGCAGTGGGCTCCAGTTCTCTTGCTGGGGTCCCCCTCCACAGGGCGCCTGCCTAAACAATAAACCCTGTGCTGGTGTTTGAGCTGTTGCACTGCCTCTTTCATGGCTCTTTCATTTCTAACATGTGATGCTGAAACCTGGGACAAGCATGTAGTTTCAACTCTCAGCTCTCCACTGTCACAACCTGGAAAGCAGAGGACAGCAACAGTTCTTCCCTGGTTCACTCTCGGACCCTGTGTGTAAACTGGCATCTTCCCCCACCCCCACTGTCTCTCTCCTTTTTCACAACTCTCCCACACTTTCCTTTCGTTTTTGGCACCACCAGAGACCATTTTCCATCACTGGATTTCCACCCAACAATGGATTTCAAATTTTGGTGAGTTTTCCCCTTCATCCAGGTTTCTCCCTAGTCCTACTGTGGATCATGGAAGCCCCAGCTGGGTTAGAGACTCCCTCCACCCACCATTGGATGGATTCACCTGCTATTTTTCTGGGGACACTTGAAAAATATCCAGGTGCATGCACTTGTATATTGGCAGTTGGCAGTGACCTTCTCATACACCTGTCTGACTAGGTAGGGACACTGTGGGGATTGTTCACCTCCTCTCAATCTCACTCTAATACCCACAGGAATTGTGTCAGTTTCAGACCTTAGGGCCCACTGGAATTGTCTTGATTTTGGACACTCAATTTCCAACCCACAAAAAGGGTTGAAAGTCATCCAAGTCCCCAAAGGACAGTCCATTAGCATGTATCCTCTAAAATCTTCATACTCTGGGGCTCACAAAAACCATTAAACTCAAATGGTTATTTCTTTTTTTTTTTTTATAAGTTAGGCAGTGATAACCATTGCCCTGAACAGGGCCCTTTTGATTTCCAGATTTAGCATGATCTCAAAAATTTTCAGCAGATGGTCAGAGGTTCCTTACCTCCAAGCTTTCACTTCTCTCTGCTCAAAATTTCTGTCAGTCTTGTAATTCCTTCCAGATCCTCCTTCTAAATAAAAAATCCTCCAAAAACTGTGTCGTCTTTACCCTCCAAAGCTGTATCACCATTAAAAACTTCCTTTCTGACTTCAACCCAGCTCTATGTCATCCTTTCCTTTTTTTTCTCATCTCACAAGGTATGAAAAGTGTTTAACTTTGAAACTCTTCTTTCTAAGTCTGTCTCACCCATGATGGGGGGTAAGAAAGCTCTCCTCCTCCACAACTGGTTCCAATCTCCTCTCCTAGACTGGCCAACCAGGTGAGGACAACAGAGGCAGAAATAGACAGGGAGAAAGGAAAAGAAAGGTTCTGTTCAAGTCACATTGTCTGTCCTCTATGCATCCTGAGTGACTCACATGGTCCCAGAACTACAACCATAAAATCAATTGAAAATCTAAATGATATGTGGCTAATGGTTGGAGTTACTTTTCTGTCCCAGCCTCCTGGTTTCCCACCTAAAACTAACTCTCTAAGTCTGCCTAAACACTCTACTAACAGTTTTCTCCGTTAAGTCTTGCTTTTGAGTTTTCCAATTGCACACATGTCAAGACTGGGAGGGCGATCAGGTCATATCCAGATCACTGCAGATGGTGACCTTGGGCTGGCCCATTCACTTTCCTGGCCAAAGAACCATGTCTAAAATTCTGCATGCACTTAAAATTAAAATCTCAGTTTTCTAGGTTATGGCATTAAATAAAAGACAAAAGCATAGCCTTCCTGAGTTCTGCTACAGATTCAAAGAGGCATTTGGACTTTTTTTTCAATTAGGCCCCTTACCTAAACTTATGTCTTGAGGGGCTAATTCATTCTACCTTTTCCATGCTTACTAACACCAGTTTCAATGGTGATGTAATCCTTTTTACTGCAACTGCCTGCCCTTTTCCCAGACTGTCACACAAATTCCAATTTAAAAACAAATTTTTAGTATAAAATAAGAAGATTGGCTTGTACATCCCTTCATGCATCTTGTCCAGACAAAGGATACAGAATGCCAGCATCACACCAAGACTAGGTTCCCTAAAATTACTATGAAGATTTGGCTAATAACAAAGCTACCATAGCCCAAGGTAAACTATTATTAGAGTTTATTAAAAACACCTCTAGAAGTAAATCTAAAGCCTTCAATATATAAGAGTATACTTGGAACTAATGTAATTGTTTTGTGCATAATTGTATGAATTTTGTGTACGTCTATTGTATGATTATCTTATTAGAGACAAAAATCTGATGGCTATGGCAGCAGTCTTATTAGATACTGAGATTAACTTAAAAGACTTTCCTAGAATTGATGCATGTTTCAGCTATCAAGCAGCCCAAAATGAGTCCAAAAAGAACAGAATGGGACACACCTCAATCCTCTTCTAAAAATTAAAAAATAACTGATCAATGTATTTGTGGCCACTTAGTTAATTTTTACATGATCTTGAATCTATGCATGCTTAAACTGACATTTATGGTATGCCTAATTTAAAACTTTCTGCATATGCATGTGTTTAAACATCTTTAGGATGCTTGTTATTATGGAGTTAATGTGAAAAAATAAAAGCCTCCTGCTCTCTTCTCTCCCCCACCTCTTGTGCTGTTATTTTTAAGATAAACCAGTTTTTCAAAGTTTTATGTCAATCAGGTCTAACTAGAATATGGGCATTATTTTATGGACATTAACCTTAATCTGTTTCATCTTGTGTAAGTGTAATTTACATTCAATTTTTTATAATTAGATCCATTAACAAATTTTGTCTTTATTAGTTACTTATTGTATAGAAAAACAGTTTAAGATTGCCTTTCTTCATGGGTCTCTAAAGGATATAAAAAGGTATTAGGAATATTTTTGGGAAAAAGCTAAAGGAAATAAGAAAGTGCTAATAAATGAAAAAGGATTTTGTAAACAGGTTTGTCTAATGGAAGAGGGATAAGGACAAATCATCAGAAGGTTCAGAACGTCACATATAAGTTCTGAGTATGTCTTAAAAGTGTATAATAGTTGGAACTCATAAAAGCTTAGGTATGTGATTAAGTTGATTATCATCTAAGAGTTACTTGAAAGATTTTCTAAGGTCATGTGAAACTAGAAACTGATTCTCTATGTTCATAAAATAACAAGGTTATCTTAAAATTATTCTACTCTGAGTAGGGTCTATAAAAAACTGTCATAAGGAAAGATTTTATCAAAATGATTACTCATGTTTTCTGTTGACCTTGTCAAACTTTTAAATACTTAAAAAACTAAACCTTAACTAAATCAGAGTTCATTTTAGCATCTGTTCATGTGAAAGTCTCTTAAATAACTTCTTTTATCTGTGAGAAACAGATAATATTATTTTGGGTAATTCTGGCACAATTAGTACACTATATAGATTTATGACTAAAAGTATGTAGAGCTATATGTCTAGATTTTATCTAAATATTGTACAAACATTTCCAGAGTTAAAAGTATGTCAGCTTAATATAGGTAAAATGACCAGCTAAAGCTCTCTTTTATCCAAAAATATTTCATCCAAACCTTTGGCATATAAAATGGTTAATGAAACTTCTGGCAGTTCTGCTGTTTGTAATCAGTAACATTCAGAACAACCTGCCATTTGGACAATTCTGCTATTTAAAACCTAGCCTATATTTGTCTTAGCCAAATAAGTGGTAATATATATATGAAATGTACTTATGTATCAGGAAATAAGACTATTTGGCATTATAGGCACTAGGCCCTACCTTGTAAGAAATCTAAAGTTTTGACTTTTGTCAGTGCTGTTCACCTATTATCTTACTAGCCAAAACTCTAAATTTTACTCCAAAGAAGAAAAAAAAAAGCTAAACTAATGCATATATCTGACATCTATGTAGTTGTGATAGTAATTGTTGCCAGCTCCTTTGTAATGGATTTATACTCCCCAAATATATAAGCTTTCTAAAATGCAAAGCTTAAAAAACTACCAAGCAGGTATATTGTGTCCATGTGTTCCTAATTGTAACAAGGAGCACTTAGCGGTGCCTCTTTAATGCTGTCAATCAAAATGTTGTCTGCAATGAAAATAACTAGGTAGTCTGACAATTCTTAAACTATTTTTCAGTCTTTTAACCCTGGCTATTCTAAGCCCTGCCATTTGCAGTCTGGGTCCTTCCCTAGAGCATTTGCAATCAACCCCCCAAAAATGATTCTAACATGTACTTATTTTTTCAATCAAGTCAGCCTTCTAAATATTTGCTTTTGTTGGCTTTTTAGAAAACTTTTAACTGTTGTCTGTTGACATTCTGCAGCATTTTTAAGTCATTATGATATCATCTATATCCAGACAGAACTAAAAATGGATGCCAGGTAAGTCCAATTCTTCTAAACCTCTTTTGTTGCATATAATTTGGCCAAATGAGTCTTAATTGGCATTGATTCTCACCTGACCTGCCTGGTCCCTCCCCTCCAACATCAAAAACATCCGGGAAAGCATCCAAGAAAGCTATTCTGGCATCAAGGGGCTTTCATTAGCCAAAATGGTTAATTGACAAAATCTTCAGAGGAGACTCTTCAGTGACAGTTTGGAAACAAGAGGGAAAAAGCTGTCACAATCTAGATGGACTCACTTGTACCAGACTTCACAAAATTTACTAAAGCCAAGAGGCTTTAATGAAGTGATCTTATTCAAGGCTTATAGATATCCAAGCCATTGCAGGCACCTCTGACAGAAGACAAATGCATATTTTAGGCCAAGGCCTTCTATTTAAATGAATAAAAAATACTTTTGCTGGCTCCAAACTTATCTTTTTTAGTAATCCATGCTCATGTAGTTACTTTCCCCTAGGCAGTCTATTTAACTGGGAGTTTTCTGACTTTTACTTACTCTGTATTCTACTTTATAAAGGTATTTCTAGTTTTATATGTAAACAAGTACTTTTGATTTAGCTGTCAGTTATCTGCCCCCTTCACCTGTATTTGTCACTGGCCAAAAGATTCTAGTCCCTGGTTCCCCAGGTACTTGGACTGCTTTTGTTGAGAAGCACTGACTCCCTACTTGGGACCACAGATTAATTTAAAACAGAAAGACATGGCATCTCTCCATTTCATCTATTGTCTTTTGCTCTAAGCCATTCTCTCCTGCAGCCACCTTGGAATCAAGAAAGGACAAGAATGATTGATAACATCTTTATGGCAAGGGACTAAAACTACCCCCAACAACAGACTGCTCAGAATGGAGCAATATCCAGATAACAACTCCAGAACCTCTCTCAAAAACCATAACTGAGATTATGACTAATCCAGTCTCACCTGTGGCTGGGACAATTTAAGTATACATATCTTTGTCCTTTGGTCCCAATTCTTTTTTCTACTTAAACTTATAGTCAATATCTGTGCCTCAAGATCCCTTGGTTTTCCTTCTCATGCTGATAACTATTGGCCCATGTGCATTTAACTACATGTCTCACTTTATCTCCTAAAGGCCTTATTCCCTTATACATGTTGCCACTCAAAAACATGCCATTTTTACAGGAAAAATGCTGCTTTTGTGTCAAGCAGTCCAGGATAGATCATGACACCACTAAGAGACTTTGGGAACATGCTGCCAATATCCAACAAAGAACAATGGACAGTTGGGAAGCCCAGTGGGCTTCCTGGGCTAAGTGGATGCCATGGGTCTTCCTTCTGCTAGGACCCCTTATTTTTTACCATTGTGAATTTGCCTTCTTCAAACACTTTCTTTCTTTGTTTCCCAGATGGTCTAGGCTTTTGTCCAGGATACTATAAACAGATCAACTCAGTTCTATTCCTCCAACAGGTCAGATACAGTCACCTAAAGCAAGAAGACCCTTCTGACACCCCCTCCCCTTAAAAGACCTCAATGCCCCCAAGACTTCAATGCCCCCGTTCAGCGGGAAATGGGTAGAGAAATATCGGCACCCCATTCCTAAAAGGCAGGAATGTTAGGGTGAATGAGAAGAAGCCACCTTAGGATTAGACTCCCCACTCTTGCAGGCAGCTTACTGACATACCACCACCCACTGAAAGGACCACAGCCAGCCTCAAGGAAATGACAAGCCACCACCTTCCCAGGGGATCCAGAGCTGAGCAACTTATCTACCTAATCATCACCTATCTCTTCTAGCTTCCCCTAGCAATAGTTGACTCCACTCCAGAATAATTTTCCCACCCAGCAAGGTTTCCCCTCCAGACCGCTCTCCTATAGCTACTCCAAGTCTGTAAGCAGCTGTGGGCTCCAACTCTCTTGCTGTGGTCCCCCTCTGCAGGGCTCCTTCCTGAACAATAAATCCTGTGCTAGTGTATGATCCATCTCTCTGCCTCTTCCATGTCTCTTTGATTTCTAATGTAGACCTCACAATTATTCTTCCATTTAGAATAGGGAAAATTCTTGTAAGCAGGTACCAACAAGATAGTTAGGGTTAAGAGCTGGTGGGCAGGTGCAAGGATAATCTAGACAGATTCCCTGAAAGACTGTGGGAAGAACCATTATCGCCCTGGAGGTCATCTTAAACAGCCAAAAATCACTTACTTTGCCTTGGACAAAAACTAATAGCATTTTCCATATTCTATGTGATTGCCTCCAGCTGAGTCCCCAGGAGGGAAATCTATTGAGACAAAATATGGATTCTTGTTTGCTTCGAGCTGAGGTGAGAAAGGTGGAGGTGGAGGTCAGAAGCCGATGGCAAAAGGATAAAGTACAAAACCACTATGAGGGTTAAATGATATATAGTAGCTACTCAAAACTAGTTGTGTGGTTTTTTTTCTTTCTTTCTTTTTTGAACTCAGGGCCTGGTGCTTGCTAGACAGGTAGCTACCACTTGAGACATACCTCTGGCCCTCTTTTTGCTTTAGTTATTTTTCAGCTAGGGTTTCTCATTTTTGTCCAGGTCAACATTACCATGATCCTCCTGTCTGCATGGCTTGTAGCTGGCATCCCTGGTAACAGCCACCACACTAGGCTTATTTGTTGATAAGGTCTCCCTAACATTTTCCCTGGAATGATCTTGAACCTCCATCTTCCTGTCCACCTCCTGAGTAGCTGGGATTATAGATGTGAGCTACCACACTCTTTTTTTTTTAAGTCAAAAATTTTTTTTGGAGGGGAGGAGAGGGAGAGGGAAGGTGGCACAAACAATATATACACATGTAAGTAAATGTAAAAATGATAAAAGGAGAAAAAAAAAGGATATGAATTTTCTTCTGGAGGTGAGGCAATTTTCTAAAACTGGATTGGTGGTTGGTTGTATCCATGAATATGTTAAAACTTAATGAAGGGCACCTGTCAATGAGTAGACTTAGAGTATGTGAATCCTATCTCAAAAATTGCTTAATTAAAAAAATTAATGGTCTTTCAGATGAAAATTGTGCAGTGGTTTTGCCTAATTCTTGGGATTAATCTATAATATTGAAATAAAGATTGCTAATCAATTTGTGATCTTCCTATTTTTATGTTAGAAAGGTACATGTCTACCTTATTTCTGGTGGAACATAGTGAACCAGACTCAACTAAAAAGAATTCAAGAATAGAATAGTGCGAATGTAAGTGCATGTGGGTTTTTTATAGACTTACCTATAAATTAAAAAGCTGAAATGAAAATATCTATTGTGAAGGTATAGTTTTTGTTAAAATTTGATACTATTAATACCTAACTCTTGATATTAGGAAAATACTTCTTTGATCCTGGTCATTTTCATCCATTTCTTTTGATTTTAAATAAACCAGAATGTACATAATATTGAGGAAATATGATTTGTACTCCCATTATTTTACATCAACTATCTTTAAGGTAGTTCTTATAAGAAAAATGGGCAAAAAATAATGTTATTGGATTCTACAATGCAAAACCTTGGTGATATCTGCAGCTGCACAGTGGGAGACAATAAAGTTATTTACAGAAATTGTGACTTTCTGGATGGTCCAGAATGGAGGGCTGAGCCCTTGAAAGCCATAGTCTCCCAGAAAGGCCACAGGGGGAGAAAGGAGCTTGGAGCTGGGAGAAAAGCCAGCTAGACTGCCAGGAAACATGTGGTGCAGGATCCCTTCACAAGGAAACTGGTGAGTCTGATCACTTCAAAGGAAGAAAGGTCAGTCTGAAAACAGAGAGAAGAATATGTGATTATGAATGTATATTTTAGAGGTCTTTTTGTCTAGATATAGCTTTTGTGGAAAATGAGAAAAAGTAAACAGAAAGCCTTGATTTTCTATTGAGAGGCAAACAAAAAACAAAACAAAGGGAAAAATTCACAAGTTTGTTCTTTTTGAGAGATGCTTTAAGCAAGAAAAAGTAAATAATGAAAACAACCAGGAGATCATGGTCAAAGATGACCCAATGTTACAGCATGTCTGAAAATGCTTCTGAAAGACAACACAAGGCTAAAAATAGCTCCAACAAAAAAAATTGTTCCCAGCAAAGCTTCCTGGGCAAAGCTCCCAGCAACTTGAAGAGGCTCTGATCAGAAAAGAAGGGAGATACTGCTCTGCCTTTTTGGACTAGTAGCCAAAAGAGCATTTAAAGACAACAGAGAACCAAGTATGAATGTGTGTGTATCACACCTCCAGGCTTCTCTTTTATCTGGTTCAGTTATTCATTTTGAGGCAGACTAGTAAAGGGGAAATAACTCGCTGTGGGACCGCCTTCTCTTAAACAGATCCTACTCCCCAGCATGGCCCTGACACATCTCTAAAGCAATAAATCCCCTCTGAGTTATAAATCCCCTGGCAGTCAAAAATATTTTTACTGCTGGGCTTGCATGGCCTCCACTTTGACCTCTTAGGCAAAGTTCTCTACTTAAGACCTTAAGAATTTTGGTCACATCTCATACAATTATAAACCAGAAAATTAGCATAAGCAATTGAGAGGAATGTCCCAGGTTATATGATGAGGCTATGTTAGTTAAACCTGCCCTCCATCTTAGTCCCTTCCTAAGGACTCCCCAGATTTTTCCCACCTTACAACTTATACATTAGGCTTAAACAAATAAATCAATCCTTCTGTGCCACCTGGCAGAGCCTACTACTTCTTTTCTTGCAGTGCTTTATTCTTACTCTTTCTTTCCTTTTCTTTCAATAAAATTTTGCTACTGTTTTACAATTTGTGTTTCTGTCCAGTTCTCTTTTCAGATGCAAGAAGGGCTTGACATCTTCTGAACTACTGTTTTCTTATACCACTCAGCCCAGTAGCAATTTGAACCTACATGACTTTTTTAATAGAAATGAAAAGAATATGAGACAAGAAAGCAGAGAAAAGAGCATGATCTAGGGATGGACACTCCCTAGAGGAACTAAGAACAAGCAGATCATCTAAACCAGGCAATGGGAACATAGAAGCAAGTGTGGCAGCCCTGCGTGTGGCACGGAACTGGCTAGGATGCCCTGCCTCAACACTTAGAGGTTGCTATTATGGTTTCTGTTTTGATCTTATTTAGAGTAGATATGGTTATATTGGTAATTTTGGTTTTCACCTTCTCAAGGAAAACAATTTTATTATAAAATGATGAGAATTTAGTTATATAAAAGACAAATGAGTTTAAAAACATAAATCAGTAATTCCTACATAAGTCTAAAGTAATTTATGCCCAAACTCTTTCTAGATGACTGTATTCCACATTGAATGGCTAATATAATTACACATAATTAAAAACTGTAGGTTTCACTTTTGAAAAAGTCTCAGATATTCTATGAAATTCCCAGTAATGCAAGTCAAAAGCTTCTTAAGTTTTCAAAAAGAAAAGCAATACAGCAAAAGCAGGAGACAACATATGAAAAAAAATGGCTTTTATCAAAAATCATACTAAAAATTTAAGTCCATGAAATTTCATTTCTGCTAAATGTATTCTTTTCCTTTCATTCAGTGGAATTTCAGAAATTTTTGAGATAAGACCCCTCCTTACTGTGTTCTCCATCACATTCTGAGATAAATTCTTCAATAGAAGATGTCTAAGTCTAGAACAAACTGTGGGGCACACACAGAACTGCCTCAGCCTCTAAGCCACCTGCACATTTGTCTATGAGAAGTTTCAACATTGCCTATGTAAGATGGAGAAAACAAATGGCCATAATGATTGACTTACTTCATTACCAACCTGCATCCCTGAAGCAGACTCTAGCGAGAGAGGTTTCGGGGCGTCAGGTATTTAAAGACAATGGTGGCCACAGGGTCAGTATGTTGCTCATAACCAGCAGTGAAGGTGTTATTAAATAAAATATTAGAAAAAAACACACATAGGCATTTTCTTTGCATTTGCTGCCTATCATAGCACCAAGTACAGCACGGTAGCTGCCCTCAGTGGCTACCAAAGGAGGGAAGGAAGCCCAGCAGCAATTTGCAGCCTATATAGAGGAGGGTAAATTGTTGGAGTATTTTAGTGCACATTGGATTATTTTAATGTTTTGTGATCAAAAAGGGCATTTGGTTAGACTTCAGCCAAGTCTTTTGAAGAGAGATTATTTTAGAAAGTAAAACTGAGATGTTCCATGTTAAGTTAAATTCATCCCAAGAACTGTATGAAGAATCTTAACTTTATTGGTGAGTACTCTTTCAATTCTGTAGCACACCATCTCCCTTCTGTTATCTGGATTTGAGACAGGAAAAGTTTTTAATAAATATTTCTCACTATAAAACCTCCAGTATGTAACTAAAGCAAATAAGGATAAAGTTTATTTACATATTTATGTGCATAATTATATAATTGGCTCAAAATTGCTCCTGAAAGTCACCAATAAATGATTCAATATTAAAACAGTAATTCTGAGCCTTCCCCAGAAAGTTTTTAAATGTTAATTGCATGTATAATTTTTAATTCTCACAGCTAAAGAAAATAGTACTAATAAATAAGCACAATAGTTTATCCAATTCACATGTGACAAAGAAAAGGGAAGTTGTATAATCATATTACTATTTAAAATAAATAAATAGTATTTTGACAAACATAACAAGAATGAAAGATAGTTTTAAAATAGAAAAATTCATAGGAAAATATTGAGGAAGACAAATGAAAAGTCATAAAATGATAAATCATATTATTGCTAAATGAAAATACCTATGTTTGTTTTTCTGGTTACTGTATGTGTATTATAAGAGTTTTAAAATAATTTCCTTTTTGTCAAATGTCCTATTGTATGGCACTTGTCATAGTTCAAATATGACTTTTGTGACTGCCATTTTGAATGATAAATACATACTTATTTAATTCAGAAATTACCATATTATATGTTTAAATTGAAATTATGAAACTGATAGACTGCAAAGATTCATTTAGCAAGTTTCTTGATTCCTTAAAATACATCTAAGCTATGACTGACAGAGTAGCTCAAGTGGTACAGCACTTGCCTAGCAAATGTGCAACCCTGAGTTCAACCCCTGGTACTTCAGGGAAAAAAAAAAAAAGCATTGGATTATTGAGTTTAAACTATAAGTAGATAGCAAAAGAGAAAAAGAGAATTTCTAGCTGGCACAAAATTAATATTGTGTTAATATGGCTCCACAATGAAATGAAGTTGGTAACAGGCAAGAAAAATGTGTAATTGAAATGAAATCAACTTTCACTGTTGGAATTAGTTTTTGGACTCTCTGGTGTCTTTATGTTTCCTTTAAATTATTCATAGTAATATCAATAACCATTGCATCAGAAAATTAAAAATAAAAACAAAACTATCAAAAATAAAAGCAAAACTCTGTGTACTGAATAAAGGAACTCCTGACATAGTTAATACATTTTAGTGTTGTTCTGTAAGTCTCCTTGGTCTTAGTTGGTGACTGGTAAATTAAATATAGAAATATTTCTAAACTAATGTTTCATAGAATAATATTTTCATCACCAATAACACAATGCTATTACACCTTGATCCCCTTTTTTAGATCATTTATCATAAAGTTGATTATAGCTAATATCACAAAATTCAGAGTTCTGCCTTCCAGGAGGATATAACTTGAGGTGGGTTAAAATTTCTTGAACTGTGTACTTGAGACATATGTATGATTTTTGTTCTAATAGTGAGATACAGAAATAAAGCGTTTAAAATGTTATAAGTGAACTTGGCATTGTAAAATGAGATTCAGAGATTTCTTTAATAAAAGTGAAAATTAAAGTAAAAAGAGAGATTTCTTCTTCCTTCTCTGCTGTCAGGTGTTATTAGCATGAAACTTCTTGCCTCATTCACCATAGGTCAGCACTTCCTACACTGGTGGGTTGGAGGAAGATATGCACATGCAGCATCATATTGAATATTTTAGAAGAAATGAGATAAAGAAAGCTAATGAGTTATATTCAATAACAGGTAAGGTAAAGTTCCTAAAAACTTATCTAAACTGTGCAAATTAAAAGCTGTTAGGTGGCCAGAGTAAGGCAGGCTAGAAGTAGGGAAAGATCAGGAGTCATAGGTAGGTTGCCCAGGGATGGCCCAGACCACCCTTACCTGGCTGGGAACCACCCATGCCCCTCCCCACTCATTGATTATTGGGTGAAAATCATCTGGCTCCTCCCTTCCCATAGATTAAGTTTTAAAAGTACCTAAGAGAAGCTTTCTCTCTCTGCCAGCAGACTCCACCTGCACCCCACCATGCTCCCTTCTGAAATTTCTCTCTACCTAACATTTAACAAACTCCCTTTACACCCATGTGTCCTAGGATGGATTCTTCACCATAAAGAATTTGGAAGTCTCGTGATCACTGACTGCACCAGCACCATTAACAAGAGTACCATGAGTACCTACTAATTTACCTCCCACTCTAATTATTAAGGAGTTTGCTACGTAGCTATTTTTGTCTGGCTATAAATCAACAAACATGAAATGCACAAAAGTTAATCCCTTACAGCTTGGCCTTTGTAAGGATAGACTGGAAAGGCAGGCTACCTTTATGCTTAATCCAAATCCTCCTACTGTTTGTCTTCTGATGGTCACCGTTCTTTCCTGAAAGACAGGATTTTTAAGAGTGGTTAGTGTTTCCTAATACTAGACTCACATACCATTTTTTCCCTCTGGGTTTTACTTTTCTCTTAAAAAGGAAAAAAAAGGGATAGATTTTTGACATCATAAAGGCTCCAAATATTGCAATTAATGGATCATTTTATAGTTTTAAATTAAAGGTCAGTAATTTCTTTGTCACAATAAAAGGGGCTATTTTATTATTAAACTATGAAAAATTAAGTTCTTTTCAACAATGTTTTAGAATATATTTTGGAATCTTTAACTTTTAAATTTCATCTCATTTTCACATTGTATATTCTCAATTAAGAAATGGCAAGTTTGCAGTAACATAATGATAACACAATGTTAATGGTGAATATTCCTCGGGCAAGCCTTTTCTCAGCCCCTACTGGTCATGTTTGTGACGTGAATGATTCATGTGATGTCAAAGATTGAAACTGTGAATAATTCAGGTCCAAAATCATTAATGCACTATTTAGAAAAAGAATTAATTACATGCCTATGTAATAATTGCCATGGAATTAACAATTTTCAAAATCAGTTCCTCTTATCCTTTCACAATGGAAACCATAATTCAGTTACTAGCTTATGAGAGTTAAAAAATATTCAAAGACAAAGGTATGAGGACAAAGAGCCACATTTAGACATGTCCTGCAATTTTCAATTAGAAAAATCAATATTAGGTGTTTTTAGGCAATCGTCTTAAATGTTGCATACTCCTGACACGCTGAAGGGCTGGATGCTACATCTGTAACTTGTGCCATTTACATTAGTTTTCTTTCACCTGCCCATAACCAACTGAAGTAGCACCCCTTGCTTCTCACCCTGTATTTTGGCTAAGTATTGGTCATACAGTGCCTGTTTCTCTATACCTAGTGATCTTTATTCTTATAAAAACAGATTGGCAAGCTGCTTTTACAAAACTGCCAGTCAAACCAAAGTTCTTAGATGTTGGGAACTATTTCCTTAATTCTTTTCTTTAAGTATTAAAGACTTGCTTCCCTAAAATAGTTTCAGTACAAATGGGGCAATGAACCCAAATCAGTTGTCTTAAACTAAAAATGTCCCTCAGAGAAAATGCATTTTAATTAAGGAATGCCTTGCCTACATTATCTAGGTATCTTGCATAACAAAGGCCAGTAACTTTTGTTCTGGAGTTCAGGACCTTCCTTGGATAGGAATAGCTAGCCCACAGGGTTATGGAAGCTCATTCTCCACAATCTGCCTTAAACTGCTGACTCAAAGAGGAGCTCAGAGAATCTACAGAAAGTGAATTCCAAAACCTCAGAAGCAGCACTTATTTAAATGTTCTTTAAATGCTCAGCACACCCACATGTGTACACACACTCACACACACACACACACACACACACACAACTTGTACACCATAGTTAGCACCTGTTCGCTAGTTCTAAGAAAGGCAGGAGACTGGCAAAACAAATTACCTGTGTTTAAAAGCTGAATTTTATATTGGTCACTACAGGCAGCAGGAAGCAAGAAAGGGAAATAAATATCGGCCCAGTTGGGCATCTGTTTGCTGATACTCCTAGTTGTTTGTGTTAACACTCCTAGTCTACTTCCTCCCGGCCCCCACACACATCTGATTCTCTCCTCCTATCCCCAGAAAGATTTAAAAGAAGAAACAAAAAGCATTAATGAACTGTTTAAACTGCTCACCTCATAAACCAGATAAACTGATTTGAAAATGTATTGAGTTACACCTGAGTGTTCTAAATGCTGTTGCCAGTAACAAACCACTGTCCTCTGAGAAACCAAGGTATGGTCAATTAGATTGCTTTGTAAAACACAAAATCCACACTGCATACACTCACAGATATAAAGTGCCTTTTGAAATCTAAATATGAAAAAATTTTAGCCAGAGAGTAACAGCTTTAAAACACTTGTCGCACAACTAAATTATCTGTGTCAATGCAATGAGAAAGCTTGTTTTCAACACTCTGTGCTTCATAGAAAACGTAATGATGATTCACACCTGCTCTTCAGACTATTATGTTTAAAATACACACACAGGCCAGGCGCCCATGGCTCATGCCTGTAATCCTAGCTACTCAGGAGGCAGAGATCAAGAGGATCACATTTCAAAGCCAGCCTGGACAAATAGTTTGAAAAACCCTATCTAGTAAAAAATCCTTCATAAAAAAATGGGCTGATGGAGTAGCTCAATAGAGGCCCTGAGTTCAAGCCCCAGTACCTCAGAAAAAGTAAAATAAAATATACACACAGTATGAAGTATATGGGAAGGAAGTGGAAACAACACAGAAGCTAGAAAGATTATCAATTAGAAAGTTGTACTGATTTTGTGTGAAAGAAACAAAGAAATTAAGAAAAAGAGGAATTATCCATTAGCTCCTTTGACAATTAAGGAAGAGTGGATTAACGGGATGCACTTGTACACCTCTTACAGCACTTAAGCACTTTAAATACTTACCCAAAGAGACTGCTCTTTATATTTTTCCACTACAGGTTTCTGAGAACTGAGTATGTATCTTGCTCAAAGTTCTATCCTAAGCATTTTAGCACATGGACTAAGTCAAAATTAAATATTCATGTTAAAGGAAAAAAAAGAGCAAAACATTTTCACAAAAGCCAAACAAAAGCCAGCCTGGCAGTTTCTTACAAAGTTAAACTTGGTCTTAACTTATGATCCAAGAATTCCACTGTGAGGTATTTACCCATCTGATTTTAAATTGTGTTTACACAAAAATTTCCTGCAAATGTTAATAGCAATTGTATTCATTATTGCCAAAATCTACAAATGACCAAGAAAGATATTCTTCAGTAGGTGAATGGGTGAGCAGATTGTGATACAGCTAAACAATGACTTTTTCAGCAATGACAAGAAATGAGCTATGGAGCTGCTAAATGTCAGCAGATGATGTGTAAATGTGTGTTCTTAAGTGGAAAAAATGTATCCCTCTTGTGAGGGACTTTGAAAATGGAGGAAGGATGTACATGTGGTCAGAATAGGAGTACTGAGGGAATCTGTATTTCCCTTTCAGTTTTGCTGTGAACCTAAAACTGCTCTAAAAATAAAGTCTTAAAAAATGATGTAGAAACCTAAAAGGTACCTTGGAAAGTGAAAGAAACCTTTTTGAAAAAACTACATACACTGTTTCCTCCTATGGAGACAATGAAACTTTGAGTGGTCTCTGGGGACTCACTCAGAAGAGGAAAACGATTGAATATATGAAACACAGGATTTTTAGGGAAATGAAATGACTCTGTGACACAGAATAATGGATACAGAACATCATGCATTTGTCAAAACCCATACAACTTTAAAGCACAGAAAGTAAAACTTAATGTATGCAAATTTAAAAAATCAGCATGGCACTGTGCTAGATGATAAAGGTGAATCACAGGAGAGTCTGCGGTAACAGTTCTAACATTGCTGCACATGTATATTGAAATGCAGGGCGCCACTTTTCTCACTGATGGAGTGGGAATTTGTACATGAGCATTGGAAAGAAGCTAGAATGTTCCACAGGGTAATGGAATATAATTTGAGACGTCAGCCAGAATGCTCTTGTTTTGCTTACTATAAATATGACATTTACATACAGAAATATTATAGATGTGTGAATATGCTCAGGTTATGTTTTATCTTTTTTAAAAACAGCTTTATTGACATATAATTCATATGGCATGAAATTTGCCATTTAAAGTGTGCAACACATTGGCTTTTAGACAAATTACAGAGTTGTGAATCCATCACCACAATTAATTTTAGAATTTGAAGTCATTTCTCTAAAAAACAGCCAGATACCCTATAACCCCTATCCCCCATCCCAGTCTTAAGCACCTAGCAATCTAATTTTTGTTTCTATAGATTTGTATGCTGTAGACATTCACATAAATGGAGTCATATCTTATGTGATCCTTTCTGTCTAGCTTTTTAGCATAATGTCTTCAAGGTCATCTGTATTGTATTATGTGTAAATATTTCATTTTGTTCCATTGTCAAATACAACTCTACTTCATAAGTATGATGCAGTATGTGAAGGAATTTCTGTTCAAGTGATAATAGAATAAAATCTGAGAAATAAAGAGAATGAAGACTCAGGCTTTAATGGAGGTTTTTTTCTCAAGAAAAGGGTACTGGAGGTGGAAAGGGGCATACAGCACTGACAGAGGGGGGTTATGGTGCCCAAAATCAGCACAAGGAAGAAGCCCTTCTATGGGATTGCTACAGTAGTCCAGGGTCATAGTTTTCCACTAGTTGCAAGGATGGCATTTTTAAGAAGCTTCTTCCTGATGGTTTAAGGAGCTGTTCTCATGTAAGATATGGATCAGTAGCAAGTTCATTTTTGGAAACTTGTGGCACTACCCTGTACCTGGTGGGTTTTGACCTTGCAATAAGATTAGAAGTAAAAGGTGATAAAGACAGGTGCATTCCAAACATTGTCCTCAAAGAGGAAAGAGACATGTTTTTACCCTTACAGAACAGGAACTTAGGACTCAAGAATATATCTTGTCTTTTGTTCCCATGAGGATCCCTGTCTACCTTATTGTAACACAGTTTATTTATCCATTCCTCCATTGGTGGACATCTGGGTTATCTCTCCCATTTCATTATCCCGAATAATGCTGCTTGGAACATTTATGTGCAAGTTTTCCTATGAACATGCATGCTTATTTCTCTTTGAAATATACAAAGGAGTACAACTGGGAACTGTCAGACTGTTTCCCAAGGCAACAACTCTTTAATCTTTCTGCCAGCAGTATATGAGGATTCAGATTCACATCGTCACTAACTTTTGCTATTTTCTGTCTTTTTCATTACAGCTATATTAGGGGGTGCATTAAGTGGTACTGAGGTTTGAACTCAGGACCTTGCACTTGCTAGGCAGGTGCTCTATCATTTAAGCTATTCTTCCAGCCCTGATTAGAGGCAATTTAATGGTGATAAAATATTTTATTTATGGTTTTCAGATGAATTTCCCCTATGGCATCTTTTCATCTGTTTATTGACTACTTATTCATCATCTTTAGATAAATGTCTATTCTAATTCTTTGGCTGCATTTGATGGCCCATTTCATTATTGGATTGTGAGAGTTCAATACTTATTTTAGATTCATGTGTCATACCAGATCTACAATGTTCTTCCATTTTGTCTTATCATGTTCACTTTTTTGATAGTATCCTTTGAAGAACAATTTTTAAAATTTTAATGAAATGCAGGTTATCTGTTTTTTTCACTGTTACTTGTATTCTTGGTGTCACATTTGCAAAACCCTTGCCTTAATCCAATGCCAGTATATTTTATACCTATGGTTTCTTCTAAGAGTTTCATATGCTTTGCTCTTACATTTATATTATAATTGAATTTGAATTAGTTTCTGTGTGTGGTGTAAGATAGGCATTCAAATTTGTGGTTTTGTATGTGGGTATCCAGATGTCCCAGCTTATATCATAAACAGACAACTATTCCCTGATTGGTCTTGGAACACTGGCTGGAAATCAACTGACTACAAACATGAGTTTGTTTTCAGACTCTCAATTCTATTTTATTGACCTGTATGTCTGTCCTTATGCTACTACCACATGGTCTAGACTACTGTCTATTCACAGCAAGTTTTGACATTGAAAAGTGTGAATCCTTCCAGTTTTTCTTTTTCAAGAAAAAGTCCCTTATAGTTCCATATGAATTTTCCTATCAGCCAGTCTATTCCTGTGAAGAAATTAAACTGGGATTTTAACAGGGATTAACAAACAGTTCTCAGGATCATTGCTGTATTAACAATATTAAGTCTTTTAATCCTTGAAAATGGAATGTCCTCAATGCAGTTTGGACTCCTTAATTTCTTTCACTCATGAGTGAAAATTTTCATTTTGCAGAGTAAATATTTTTCAGTTTTGTTAAATTTTTGCCAAATATTTCATTTTTTGATGTTATTTTAAATAAGTGCTATCATTTAGAATTAAGAGTTCTCAGTCCTAAAGAAATAATAGCATTCTCTTTCTGAGAAGGCTTAGGCATTAAACTCACCTTCCCAGATAATTTCATAAGAACCTAAGAAATTAAAGGTAATACAGTCCAAAAAATGCCCCTCTCTTTTGGGTTCTGTTAGAGATCATATTTATAGCACTCCTAAGGTACCTTTCGTTCCTTAGCAAACTCCTAATAGTCTTTCTTTTCTCACTATAACCATAGTAGAGAGAAAGGAGACCAAAGTTGTTGCAGAAAATACAGTTGTAGCAGATCCTTAGCATCTGACTTAAAGGTGGTTAAACAATGGGAGCTATGTGAAATTTAAGTAGTCTCTGTATAGCTTTTCAGAAAGTTCTATTTAGCTTTCGGAATGGTGTAATTCCACTTTTGTTTTCCTCACCATTAAAAAATTGAGATGCTAATGTCTTTGAAGTTTTATTCTTGCAAATGAGCATGTATAATGTAGGCAGCATTTGCAAATAATAAGCTTTGTTTAAATAGTGATGTTACACAGCCTGATGAAGGTCAGCATTTTAATATGACATCCAGGCATGGGAGCCACTGCCCATTTGCAGCTTCTGCTGTTTTGTCTCTTATTTCATAACACTGTGTAATAATAACTTTCACTATTTCTGTGAACTAATGTACTGGTTCTCTAACTAAAAACTGTGCTGTGGGACTTTTTGTTGATTCAGACAAGTAGGCATTCAAAAAGCTTCATGAAATAAAGATGTTCTATCTTCTAATCATCTAATAACTTGTGTTCAAATATGTCATTTTGAAAAGTTCTTTTAGCATATTACAGAAAGACTGTTTGCATAAGTTTTTGTCTGAAAAATATGTTTGAATAATTAGGCTAAAATGTATTTGAATGTTTATATTGTTATCTAATGTTTCCTTTAATAATGTCTTGAATAATCCAGTTTTCAAAGAAAAGAGAATGATACATTGGCAATTATTTATATTAATAATAATTATTGTTATATTTATATTTCTTCAATGTTCAATATTTTACTTACTGGAATTAATTTCTGATTTTATGCTATCATCAAACAGTACTTGTTATAATCACCCTTTCATAATGTTGATTTATGGGAGAATTATAGTAAAATCATTAAATTCTGTTTTTGCTTCTACTGAGATTATTGTAGGTAAAAGACTAAATAGACTGATAGATAGATGATATAGACAGACAGACAAATAGATAGATAGATAGAGATATCCTTGTCTTTTCAGCTGAGAGGGCTTAAAAGAAATGGTGCTATATAATGCAGATTGTTTAAATACCATCTTATCCCAATTGTGAGGTCCTGGGCACAGGCTGGTCACTTTCCCTTCTTGAACAGCTGATGCAGTCCACATCATCAACCATCTCACTTGTTTGGGCTCTCACAGCCCAGAGCACTCTCCACCTGCTTTACTAGCTCCAGCGTCAGCCTCTATACAATTAGGGAAAATCTCTATACCTCAGAGTGACACTGTAACTATTTAAACAGTCAATCCTAACCAGCCCACTTGCCTCACCAACCCATTCCTTGCCATGGAAACAACAATGAAGGCTCTTAGTCATTTTCCCCTCTAACCCTGGTAGCGAGAACCAATGCTGCTTCCTTGAGTGTGCTGCCTGCGGCAGGCTCCTTTCTTCCCAGGGAACTGTGAGCAACTACAAAGAACTTTCTGATTTTGCTCTCTTGATTTGTGTCTAGTTCACCCTACCTTACCCACAGTAATAAGATGAAAACACACTACAGAGAACAACTACCCTGCCTAGCACCCAAGTGCTTGATTTTTAATGTAATTTTTCAATAAAATGAACCTGACCTCTTTGGAAAATAGTGGATGCTAGGACTAGGGCAGAAAGTATACAAGATGAGTTGGAAATATCTTATACATACTATCAGGAAGTACAGAAGTGCTAAGGAAAAAAATGTGCATTCAAGAGCCACAAACATCAAGAGAAAGAACCATCACTGACCAATTTTGAATGTTAAACATTCAAAAATATAATAAAGTTGAATTGGGTTATAGTTCCAGGCATAAATATCCACAATCCTTGCTGATATGACTAAAGTGCTGAATAAATAAGTAAATGGCAAAAAAAGTATACAAGAAGTCTAAATAATTACATAGATATCTATCTTAGGAAGTAAAGCATAACTTCCCACCCTTTTAGGTGCAGGCTGTGCATAACTTCTTCCCAGAGAATACTGTTTGCAAAGGGACAGAACAATAACTTCATAGTGGAAAAACCTAACAAAGCATCTGAGCTAGGTAATCCAGGTCTGTCGGAGACAAGGCTCCCTTTGTGAGCCATTCTGTCTTGACCTTGCCCTGGAACATTTTGCGGTTGTTTGTTCCAACTTCTCCATCTCCAGCACAAGATGGCGCCGTCCCTGCTTCTCTTCCGGGAGTTTACCTTGCCGCCGGTGCGAACGGGCACCCTACAGCAGAACCAGCCAACCAGCCTGCACCTCCTCATACCCCTCACTCCCTCAGCACATAAATACCCCTGTGTGAACAATAAAATTTTGCAGCTTGATCAGAACTCCTGTCTTGCTGTCTCCTTCGTGTCTCTTGTCCCTTCATTCTTCCCCTTCTAGGTTCGCTACCCACGCTGATGTGTCCTGCAGGACGGGACATCTGGCGCCCAACGTGGCTGTAGCTATTCCTTTGATTGCAGGGAGAACACCGTCCTCCGGGAAGGCTTGGGCCCAAGCAGAGTTCGCGATCGCCTCGGCAAACGCAACCGAGAGACAGATCCAGGAGGAGAGTGAGGACGGCAAACGGTGAGTGACCCACCCTGGGACAAGCAGTGTCGTCACATGATTTGTTTCTTTCAGGCCTCAAGGAGGCCCTCAAGACACGAGGGGCGCGTGTTAAGAAAAAAGACTTGAGGTCATTATTTTGTTACATAGGAGATTTATGTCTTTGGTTTCCTCTCAAAGGAACCATTGATGGTAAAAGATGGCTCCGGGTCGGAGACTGTTTAAAAGACTATTATGAATCTTTTGGCCCCGAAAAGGTCCCTGTGACCGCCTTTTCTTATTGGAACTTGATTAATGACATTCTCAAAAGTGCACCCTTTGATAATGGTACTTTAAAACTTGTTAAAATTGGGCAAAATGCTATGCAGATGGCTTCCCGCCCTCCTACAGGGGTCTCTGACGGTGGAGGACCCACGAATGCTGTCAAACATCTTCAAATAATCGAGCTTTTAAAACCCCAAATCCCTGAACTCACATATCACCCCTTAATGTTGCCTAAATCTCAGATTCCAGATTTAGATCCCAATACATTAGATATTTTGGGAAGTACCTTCTCCTTGCTTAACACTTCCAACCCCACCCTTGCTAAGGATTGCTGGCTTTGCATGACCACAGGAGCAATAATGCCCATGGCAATACCTGTTAACTCCACCGTAAATAATCAGGATACCTGCCAATCTGGACTTCCCTTTAAAGTACAGCCTATGGATGCACCTACAGTATGCCTTCAAGGCAGGATGCAAAAAAATTCTTATGATATTGACATTGGGGTTAGTTCTTTTGGAAATTGCTCATCAGTTCTAAATTATCCCTCACCCACCCCAGCTCTTTGTCCCCCCAACGGTACAGTTTTTTTGTGTGGAGGAAACTCAGCCTTCCCCAGGCTTCCAGCAAATTGGACTGGTAGCTGTGTTGTTGCCTTATTACTCCTAGATATTACTGTTGTCTCAGGAGATGAACCTCTGCCCATTCCTAGCTTAGACACCTTAATTAAAAGACATAAACGGGCAATACAAGCCTTACTGCTCCTTGTCAGCCTTGGAATAACAGCAGCTATAGGCACAGGTACAGCTGGCTTAGGCACGGCTATACACTGTTACCGTCGCCTATCTCAACAACTTATAGATGATGTACAAACTCTATCTGGAACCATTAAGGATTTACAGGACCAAATAGACTCCCTGGCAGAAGTGGTCCTTCAGAACAGGCGAGGCTTAGATCTGCTAACAGCCAACCAGGGAGGTATCTGCTTGGCCTTAGGGGAAAGATGCTGCTTTTATGCCAATAAATCAGGCATAGTACGCACCAAAATTAAACAGCTTCAAGAAGATTTAGAAAAGAGACGAAGGGAGCTATTTGAAAACCCCCTCTGGACTGGGCTTAATGGAATTCTACCCTACCTTTTTCCACTATTAGGCCCCTTGCTAGGTCTACTTTTAATTGTGATCATAGGGCCCTGCATTATAAACAGGCTGATACAATTCATTAAAGAACAAATTAACACCTTAGCCTCTAAGCCTATACAGGTCCATTATCATCGCCTGGATATGGAAGACCGTGCTCCTGAGACCTTCCTTTCAATAGAAACTCGCTAAATGCTCCATCTGGGTTTCCAAATTTTCTCTCTGCCACCCCCTCTTCTTATATAACATTGTTGGTCACTCATCGCCCATTGGGCCCTCCTCCACTGGGCCCCTCTGCTTGGGGGAGGCAGCACCCAGGGAGAGTGATCATAAAGGCTTTTCTAAACGAGGGTGCAGGTAAGACTGCAGGAGGGTGGATCCTAGGATCCCCAGACCCAAGACCTCTGTATGACATGCCCTGGTGCATGGCGGTTGGCATGCTCCTAAAAAATCCGCCTCCTCAAAAAACATGCCGAGGAGATTCTCTTGAGAACTTAGCAAGGACGCTTGCTTACAAAGCAAAAATGATCTCCACCCTGAGGAACTGGGCCTCTGTCATCCCCTCTCAATAAGCCGACATATTCTGGTCATGTTTGTATAAGAATAAGGGGGACAGGTCCACATCCCCAGTCATGCTGATCACCTAGACTGCATGTAGAGTGAATAAATTGGCCATTTACCTCTGTGATCCAGCTTCCCAAAACACATAACTTTAGTTTTATCTTGAGAAAAAAAAATCAGGAAAAATTCAAGAGAGGTGGTTCTAAAAATACCTGAACAGTACTGCGTAAAACTAAGATCACCAAAAACATCCTACACAGTAGTAGAGTAGTAATAAAGTTCTAAGCATACCATACGGTCACCACCTTGCAGTTTCTCTCTCCTTCCTAGGACTTAGTGCAAAATTTCTTTCAAGTTGGTTCTGTTTCCTGGCTGCATGTCTGTCTTTTTCTTAATTGGCTCTTTTCATTTGTTTACTAATAATCGTCCATTGTTCATTCATGTATGGCATTAAAACGACAGAGGAACAGAACAGATTAAAAATCCCTGTCTGTACATGCTCATAGCCTAGTGTGAGAAAGACTAACAACAGCAAATATCTCAAGGAGAATAATGGCAGAGAGCAGTATTTGGTAGCAATAAAATGGGAATAAAAGGTAATCTCTCAAGATAACATTTGAGCACAGTTCTAGTCTTGATGAGGAAATAGTGATCTATGTGTATACCTGGATGAAGAGTGTGCTAGGCATGGAAACTTTCAGTTGCAAAGGTCTTAGGTAAAGTTTGCCTTAGAAGACTCATGAAATAAAAAGCTACTGCAGTTCATGTCTAGTGAGAAATGAAGAAGTGGTAGAAGATGAGACCAGAGAGGAGAGTTGTGAAGCACTGGATTTAGACAGCCAGTTATTAGTTGAGAATCATTCTGTGACACATTGAACAGGACGGCAGGAATTTGAATACAGGCATAATTCTGACATCTGTGTAGAGATTAGACTGCTGCAGAGATGTGAGAGAGGGGCTCTAATTTGAATTGGGGGCACCAGTTTGGTGGATCAAGGCAAGAAGTGACAGTAGCTTGGATGGCTTGGAGCAGGGTATTGGCAGTGGAAATGAAGAGAAATGGCTACATATGGATAGATGTTTAGTAGAAAATTACATGATCTGCAGAAACAATTTTCATAACTTTATGAATTTTATTCCTGTATTTTGCCTTATTGTACTGGATAATAGCTCTAAGATTATGTAGAATAGCAGTAGTGTACACAGATCTCCTTGCTTCTTCCTGAACATAAGAGGAAAGCACTCAATTTTTTCATATTATTAAGTATGTGATTATTTGTGGATGTTCATCTGTGTTCCATAAAAATGTGCAGAATTTTCCATTACTAGCTTTCTGAGAGTTTCTGTCTGTTTTTCATGAATTTATGTCATTGATTAATTTTTAACTATGACAACATCATTACATCCCTGGAATAAAAACCCCTCTTGGTCAAGATGTACAATTATTTTTCTATCTTTCTGAATACTATTTTCTGATATTTCATATGAATTTTTGTCCTATACTCACAAAGGATATGGGCTATAGTGTCCATTTTTGTACTGTCTTCATCTTGTTTTAGTGTCAGAATACTATAGGCTTGAAAATTGAAATGATAAGTATAACTTTTGCTTCAATTTCTGGGAGGGATTCAATAGGATTGGCATTAATACTTCCTTAAATATTTGAATTCTGTAGTGAAGTCACCTGGGCCTGCAGATTTCTTCTTTGGGCATTCTTTCATACAAATTTATTTCCTTAGTAGTTACAGGGGAAATTAATTAATGTATTTCACATTGGGTGAAGTTTATTTGCGAGATTAGTCCATTTCAGCTAAATTTGTTCAACCTGTATGTGTGGAGTTGCTCATAATATCTCCTCATTTTCTTTTTGATGCCTGTGGGGGCTGTAATGAGATCCCCTGTTTGACTTCTAACATTAGCAACTGCACCTTTAAACTTTTTTGTTTTTCTGTCTTGTTAAAGTTTTCTCTATTTTATTCATCTTTTTAAAGAATATAGCTTTTGATTCATTGATTTTTTTCTATTTTCTGTTTTCATTGTACTTATTTTTGTTCTTGCTATTATTTTCTTCCTTCTTTGTGTTTGTTTTGCTGTGCATTTTCTAGGTTTTTTTGCGTGAAACTATTTGTTGGAGGTAATTCTTTTCTAACCTATTCATCTGGTGTTATTTCCTTTTCAATCCTGATTTACCCGTATCCTACAGATAGTGATGGGTGTAATTTTCATTTCACTCTGTGAGAAGCATTTTTTCTAGCTGGAGTTTCAGCACCAGCTCGAACTCTGTAGACAGACCTTACAAACCACATGGGGTTTAAATTCATCATTCATGCAACAACAGCAACAGTACATATTGACTTTCAAAATAATGATGTGATAAAAATCCAAAGTAATCTTTGTAGACTATTATGTAAATTAAAAAGTGCTAAGCAGAAGAAAATGCAAGACACCTCAACATGTGAAATTCTAAAAGTTAAGCTGGTGGTGAAAGTCATGAAGGAAGCTGTATAAGTCAACCTTGTTGCTTAAACCACAAGTTCATATTCTTAATTAAGAATGCTTCAGTTCTCACTCAGATTCTCACTTATTCCTCTAGACCTTTAACATACTGTTATGTGGATCCAAATTCACTGTGTATTCCCACAGGAAAGAAATGGAATTGACAGCATCTTGGGATAGAATGAAGCAGTCTGAACTATAAAACCACCCCACACAAATTCACAAGTACACAAAATTGCCACAGCAGTTGAAGAACGTTTAGTACAGGAGCAAATGTCACATAAAGCACAGGTTATCTTTGAGTTAATTCACAGTGCAAAAGCAGTGTTCATAGCGATGGTTATAAAAGTTTAAAATATATTTGAATGTCATAGATGAGGAGGCCAAAGTTACTACCTGAAATAATTTAACATTAAAAAATTAATATTATGAAAGTAGAAATATCAATCTGTAAAGAAAGTTTAACAACCTCCTGTGGCTCACTATTTGAGCAATCAAGACAGCCAGAATTTTACTCCTATTATCATTAGTCATTATCATTATTATAATTATAACTCCTTTTAAAGCCTAGGTATGTTAACAATGATCAATTTATCCGTGATAAATTTAAATTACAGATTGAATATTATTTGTTCAAAATGCATAAAACTAGATGTATTTCAGATTTCAGAGGTGTTCAACGTTTGGAATCTTTTCATAGGACATTACATAGTTTTAGATCCCTTCTTCCAACCTCTGAAATCCAAAATGCTCTGAGATCAAAAACCTGTTGAATGTTATGTTGGTCCTCAAACAGTTTCAGAATTGGGGATTTTGGAATTAATAATGCCAAACCTGTGACTCCTTTTTCATGCTCTAATAATTTATTTATACTCTGGCTTCGTCTATTCAAAATTCATTCTTAAATTCATTTTTAAAATTAAAAAACCTTGTTTTTTTTAAAGCCTGCTTCCACATGGCAGTAAATATTGGTGGAACATAAGCAGGAAATATCAAACACAGTCAGATGGACTGAATACAGAAATGGTTTATCTTGTACACTGAAAGACGAACTTTTTACTGGGTTGGAGAGGAGAAAAATATACTAAGTTTTTTAAATTCAATTTTTCTATCTGTGGTACCAAAGTTGTTCCATAAGGGAAATCACAAATACATTATAAATAAAAATGAACAGTTTCAACTAAATATTTCACTCCTTGAATTATGTTACTTTGTATAGGAACAATTGCATAAGTCATACTGACCTTGTTTTCACATTATTTTCTGTTTCATTTCACTTTGGACAGTGACCCAATTTTTCATTACTAAAACAATGCAAATTTTAGCCTATTCGTCCCTATTAAATCTAATTTAAAATTAAATATTTAATAAAATGATTTTCTATAGAAAAAATATAAATCTAGAGTCATTTGATCCAAAGAAGCCTAGAATACCACTAAGTTTCTATACACTATTATCATATGTAGAGCCCTTTAATTTCTGAGCAATAATAATGAAACTCTTTGGCATTTTAGAAGTATTTATTTGCTCATGGAAGAAATTTTTGAGGTGAGAAATTTTGTTTTCTTGTTTTATAAAGAAAGATTATCCAGCACAAGTTGCTAATCTAGAATAATCATTTAATGTTTTATGCAAAGCAAATTATAGAGAGGAACAAACTTCCAGATCCATAGTTCACTTGTTATTTTAGCAAATACGTTGTGGAACTAAGAGAAATGTTTAAAAAGCAGAAAGGGAAAATGAGTCACATTTTTGTCCTCTGTAGGCACCACAAAGGCAATGCAATCTCACTTCTTTTTGCCAGTATTTTATTAGCAAATATTAATTGTACAAAGTAATAGGTTTCATTATGGCACTACCATACATGCATGTAATGTACTTTGTAAATATTCAACCCCTCTATTACCTTTTCCTATCATTCAGAGAAGATAGTTAACTTAGAGAGGATCACAAAGGTATCAAAAGGGAAGGCTCAGATTAGAAGACAGTCCTGCCTCATTTCAGAGCTGATAGTTTTCCTTCCAAAGAAAGACAACTCCTCAATAAGCACACACACACACACAAACAGTTAACCTTGGACCTGATACAGTTTTTAGTCAAATATACTTATATCTTTTTAAAAGGAAGCACGCAAAGGAATGATGGATAAAATAAACAAACAAAAATAGTGTCAAATGTATAAGAACAATAAAAAGAAGAAAACTATCACTATTGTCAGGAATGGTGAAAAACTATAAAACCCTAAAACAGAGTAAGCTTCTGAACAAGAGGTGGCCTTGGAAGCCCCCAACTAGGGTCACCATACAAGGGACCCAGGCAAAGTGAGGAAAGGCATTATTGTTACCTGCATATGCAACTCTCATAGTATGTAAGCATGAAAAGTCAGTCCTACTAATCACCTGAAAGTTTCTTGTATCAAACCTGCTCATTTAACTGTGGATGGAAGACTTAAACACCAATTTTACCAAATGTCTGGAAACATAAATTGGTACACAAATGGGTTTGAGATGTGATTGACTTTACTTGTGTGGCTTCAAATTCTCAATAGAAAACACAGTTAAAAGAATATCTGGGTTGCTAGTATCCTCAGGCTCCTAGAAGAAGCAATTATAGATTTTCTCGTGACACATTCAAGAGGAAACTGCCAAAGAATTCCCTGAGAGAGAGCCAAGAGACATGAGCACATAGTGGAAAATCACAGGAGGAAACAACCTAGTGAGTGAAACAGCAAAGAAACAAACAACAAGAAAAAATAAACAGATTCAGACCTATGAGGACTGGCAGATCCTACAACCCAGGCATACCATATAAACAGGGTTGGTTGATGTATTTAAGAGAAAGAAGGGAACATAATTTATGACAGTGATATAAAATATTATGAGGCATGGAACACAACTTGTAGAAGTGAAAAACATAATCAGATCAGAAAATCAATACATAGTTTAAATTCAGTACTCAAACTAACCAAAGAGGGGAAGGAAGCCTGAAAGAATTGCTTATAGTTCTCTGCAGAGAAACAAGCAGGTGCAGACTTCAAGAAAAAATCAGAGAATGGAAAATGTAGGAGGCTGATCTAACATCTTCCTAACAAATATTATGGAAGGGAAGGATAGACAAAATGCAAGGTAATCAGATTTTAAAAATAAATGGCTCAGAGTTCCCTAAAACTGAAGAAATGCTTAAGTCCTCATATTTAAGGCCTATGATTTTCAAGCAAAGGAAAGGAAAGAAAATCTTAAGATAGATGCATCAGTATGGAAGTGTACAGCATCAGGAAGGGTGGGGTAACCAGGGCTTAGACACAGATTCTTATATCTCCAATGATCTCAGAAAGAAGAGAGGGATTCCTTACAAAGACTAAAAGGTCCTTAAATACATACCTGACTTTCCCAAAGTCAAAATTCAACATGAGAGCTGAGGAATGTAATTCTAATAAAATAAATCACATTTTCAAACTTTTTGTAACATGAAGGAAAAGAATCCCAAATAAACTGTGTTAAATTCTGCCTATGTCTGTCTATCCGCCTTTCTATTGACATGTACATTTATTTGTATGTATGTGTCTACTTGTGGATATAACGTAGGGATGGATAGACATTATTTATATGCAATGAGCAGATAAAGACACATAACAGTATTAAAAACTTAAACAAAATCTCATTTTCTTTTGCAGAAAGGAGACAAAAGGTGAGTCAGGATGCCTAAAGGGCTTGTGGTTTCAGGTAACAATGTATTGCTTAGGCTGATTATGGGCACATGGTTGACTGTATCATTCTTTTTCTTTATATTCAAATGACATGCTATAGAAACACATTTATGTAAATATGATACAACTTTTTGTAAGCATGGTATATCTGTAAAATTATGAATATAAGCACTATAACTGGTATATAAGTGCAACTTAAAAATAAGTTGTTGATTTTATCAACCAACTTCAGTTCCCATATTCAGTTCCCAGTCTGTGACAAATCTTTTACTGGTGTGTGATGAAGGAAAGGTAAAGGAGATGTTCTAAGCTTCTTTTGGGTGAAGTCAAAAATCTGTCATCCTTAGTTTAACTTTGGAAGTTTTGAACACTATCTTTGTAGCTTAAAATAACAGAAGTCATTTTCTTAGAGTAAGCAGGTGGCCAAATGCAAGTCAGAAAGAGAACAGCCTACATCTCACACCTATATCCAAGACACTCGAAATGTAGCAAGCACCAAGCACCCTTCTACTGTGGCCCACAGAACAAGGCAACCTGTGCATATGCCCCAGCCTTTTAGGCAAAGTTAAAGGAAGACCCAAAAGTTCTTGCAACAGATTTCTTTCACCATCATCCAACTAACAATCCCTAAATTGCCTCAGGACTTAAGGTGTCCTCTCACTTTTAATAAACAGCACTTTTTTTTATAATAAAAGTCACTTTCTCTGCTTAGTCTCCTTTTCCTATTGCAGGACAAGGTTCTAATTCTAGACATGGTACCCAAAGAACTGAGATCATTACACACCCACAGACCACTGCCAACTGGTAACAATTTTTTCAGTTTTCATTTTGAAAAACCTTAAATTGACAAGTACAATGCAAGAATGGCTAATGTACATCTTTAAAATCTTAAACCAAAATGAACAAGATGTTTCTTTTGCCACATTTGTTTTTTCCTTTTAGATCTCAATGAGGTCATTTTCTGCTGTAGCAGTTCTGAAATGCAGTCATAATTACACTTAATTTCTGAATATTCCAGTGTGTGTCTGCTAAAAACAAAAATACATTCCTTTTCCCCAATACTGTTATGTCACCAATATCATTATCACTCTTGATAGATTTGATTGTTACCATAATATTATCCAATGTATACTCCACACTTAAATGCTTGCAGTTGATTCAAACGTAGCCTGTCTATGTACTCTTTCCAGTCTGGGATTGATTCCATATATAGCCAACCCTCTAGACCTACAGGTTCCACATCCACCAACCAGACAGAAAATGTGTGAACAAAATTAATTGCATTTGTATTGAAAGTGTATGCTATTTTTCTTGTCCTTATTCCTTCAATAATACACCATAAAAAACCATTTGTATGTCATTTACATTGTATTTGGTATTGTAAGCAATGATGATTGAAAGCATACAGAAAGATGCTAATAGGTAACATGCAAATACAGAGGCCCCTCAACTTTAGATGAGGTGATACCTTGAAAAACATATCATTAAGATGAAAATGCCGTAAGTCAAAAATGCACCTAATACACACAATTTATGAATCCCATAGACAAAGAACAAGTGCCCATAGAGTATCAACTTTCACCCTGTGGCTGCTTAGCTAACTGAGAACTGCAGGTCACTGTTGCTACCTAGCATCACAGGGCATTTTTGGGGAGCATATGGCTAGCCTGGGGGAAAGATCCAAATACAAAATTCAAAGTATGGTTTCTACTACATTCAAAATATAAGCATGGTTTCTAGTAAATGCTTATTGAGTGAAGTAGGGTCTGTCTGTACTGTGCCATTTTATGTATGGGACTTGAACATTGGCAGATTTCAATATCCGTGGGGTCCCATTCACCTGCAGACACGGTGAGATGATTCTACTAGTTTGATCTGAGGTCCCTAGTCTCCTTTCCTTTCTTCTAATCCTTCCTCAAGTCTTGAGATGAAGTCTATGTACTATTGTGGCCATACAGTGCTTGGAGAAAGCATAATCCAATGCTTGAATGAGAAGCTGTAATTCTGGTGTTTTTCTTTCTACATCTTTTTAAAAGATGCTCTGTTCTCTTCTCTCTTGTGTCTCCATCTGCATTACCCATTGGCTTCTCTTTGCTCAACTCACATGTCCAGTGATCATATAGTGAAAAAAATTACACAGTGGAAAAAGCTATTTCCTCTATATACATACACCTTGTATTCTTCTTCTTCACTGGATGCTCAGATGTCCACAAACCATATTTCAGCTACTGTGCAATGATCTATTCATCTTAAACAGAATGGACCTGGACCATACTATGATAGCTTAAGAATATTGGCTCCTCTTCAGTTCACCCTTTTAAGACAAATAGCTTTCTCTCTTTCCAAAGGCAAATCTGTGTGTGAGAGAATGCATCCCCTCGCTATAAATCCTATCAAATGCTATTCAAAGGTTGCCATTGTGTGAGAGACCATGTGATAATTAATACCACACCTTTGCCCTCCAGGGTCTCATAGTCTTTTGCAGGAAAGAAACATGTCAATAGGGAAAAGTAATAAATATCATCATAGGCATGGACAGAAAGTATGAACAGGTTCAGTGGAGACTCCAATTACTTCCCAAGTTGTGAAGTCAATGTTGGTTTGCTCCATTCTTTTGAGGTCCAGATATCTATCTTTCTCTGAGGCTTGTCCTGATAAGCTGTTATAAGGAGTTAATTCTCATTCAACTTTTATCTTACTCCTCTCTGAAACCTGATTTCCTCCTCAGATTCTTGCCTTCACTGAAGCACTACAGCTCTCAATCCACTGTGCGCCTCTACTTGCACCCTGACCCATGGACTCTCACAAGCAACTTGTCCCATAGCTCACAATCCTTGATGACTGTGTGCCCTTTCATAGCTTAGTAATATTACACACACTTTCTAATTTGCTTACAATGTTTGTTACCACTCATATCATAATAAATTTACCAAATAATTAAAATATGGTACCTGGATTACATCAATTGTGAGGCAGCAGCCCTGATTTCGACCTCTGTATTCTGTGTTATTACCACGTCTGTACATATTCACATTGTATTATGTTTCTTGCTGTTGTTTTTCAGCCCAGTTTGGCTTTGACCTTGTGGTCCTCCTATTTTAGCCTCCCAAGGACTGGAATTACAGGCATGTACCACCACTATTAGAATGTTTCTTGTTAATAAGAATATTATTTGTTGAGCACTCACCATGTGTCTATTTTATATGCATTAACTTATTTAATCTTCTTAATTCTGATCAGATAGTATAATTCTCATTTATATGATTTACATATAAAGAGATAAGATAAATCTTATTCTCAATTATCTATATGGAAATTTAGATCTTCTAACTAAAAAGGGGACTGACCTAGAATATATGTAGTTTAATTCCAACACCCATGCTTTGCTTTTGTTTATCTTTATGCATATTCACTTAAAATATAGGGTTTAGAGACAAAGAACAACTTACTTACACTTTAGTCCTTAATACTTATAGCTATGACCAGTGGCACAAGACAATTTGTCAGGGATTAGGTACCTTCTTTCCTATGAAAATACATTCTTTTTTGTACAATTTGAATATACATACATGCACACATACATATATAAGTATGCATATGTATATAAATTAGTAGGTATATATATGACAATCCAAAAGACATCTCTTCATATAAATTAAAAGCATTAAAATTAATGAAGAAAAGATGATTTTATTATTTAGTTAGAGATGAACACAAAACTACATAGGCTTTAAAAAATATACTATGATAAAGAATCTATTCGGAATCTTTTGATGTTTCTAGACTGGTCTAAACTGGTAGATAAGCCACATCTCAAACCAAACAAATTCAGCAATCTGGATCATTAAACCTTTGTGATCGAGGAACCATAATCTATTTTGTGTGTTTCTAATCTATGAAAACAATAGTAGGGCTGTTATTTTAAAAGATGGATTAAATTAATGTTATGTAATGACTTGTTCTGTCCATTCAAATATTTGGATTGTATGTTTTTGGAAATGTGTTTTTACTATTTTTATGTATGGTATTCTTGTAATTGTGCATGTGGCCAATGTATATTTGACATCTCTTGAATGTTTCTTTAAAAAAATGGCCTGGCGCAGGTGGCTCATGCCTGTAACCCTAGCTACTCAGGAAGCAGAGATCAGGAGGATTCGCAGTTTGAAGCCAGCCCAGGCAAATAGTTCTGTGAGGCCCTATCTTAAAAAACCCTTCACAAAAATAGGGCTGGTGGAGTGGCTCAAGGCGAAGGCCCTGAATTCAAGCCCCAGTACTGCAAAAAAAAAAAAAAAAAAAAAAAAAGACAATGTATTGTAAAATAATATACTGAAAAAGATGATACTTTGGCCTTAAAAATAAAATACTAGAGTTGTCAAGAAATCTGCTTTATGTGTAAGCAGAAAATCTCATGTTAAAATATTTTCAAGGTAAAATAAAATTTGTGGTATACAAAGGTAGAGTATATCCATAATATGCATTCTATACTTAGTGAAGTATTTTTCTCCAAATTAGCTGTTTTTTAAGTGTACTTCTACAGATGCTAATATTGTTCTTATAAATATGGTACTTCATTTTCTTTTTCATTTGGAAGATTTTTAAACTAAGATGCTCTAAATTTTCTTCCTCTGCTGTATCTGAGGAAGGAGAGCCCAGCAGTGGTCACACTGTTGCTTCTGGGTCCCCATCCATGGCAGCTACTGATGACCAGTGAGCCCAAGGCTGCCAGGGCCACACTACAGTCTACATTGCTGACAGTAGAACCACAGCCTTTTCTTCCAGTATGGCCAGCACTGAAGCTTTGGGAAATTAGGACTATCAGAGGCCCTTCTGGTGATGGCTGTTCTCCAAAATGAAACCTCGGGTGAGGAACAGGAGAGAGGGTTTTCAGCACTGTCTTGTAAGCTTAACAATCTCTGCAATAACAGAAAGGACATTTCAGGTTTCAAGATGAGGCTGGCATATATCCTTCTACTATTAGATCTCAACTTCCTAAGTGTGAATTGCCTACACCTATTTTTTTTTAAATTTTGGAAAGTATATTCTCCAGTTTCCTCATCTTATTTTCAGCACATTCTGAGCCTCTCTTCCCAAATAGGTCCTAAAGGGAGAAGCAAAAACATAAAACATTTCCAATTGTTTTCTTCATAAGCACAGAATCAAATGTAAAAACTGATTTTAAAAAGTATCAAACTGATAGCATCTCCAACCAATTTCAATTACCATTGACCCTAGTTGTCTCTGATATAGATGTGGGAAGATCAATGTATATATTTAAAATCAATCATATTTTATAGACCACAATCTATGGGTCCATAAACAACTGAATGGAAAAAACGAATAGGAAAAATATATAATTTCTATATCACATATATAATTTCTATACAGCATATATAATTTAAATATAATATATATATAAAACAATATATTATTCAGAACAGAAAAGAAGGATATGCTGCCATTTCTGATGGCATAGATGAGCATGGGAAACACTGTAAGTGAAATGAGCTAGATATAGAAAAGGAAATACTGTAAGTTCTCACTTATTTGAGGAATCTAAAAAAGCAGATCTCATAGAAAAAAGGAATAGAATGTTGATTTGCTTGGACTGAGGAAATAATGAAATGGAGTCATGACAATGAAAAAGTATACAGTATATGCAGGTACAAATCGTCAAGTTGTACCCTGAATACAGTCATGTGCCATGTAGCAATGTTTCTGTCAATGACAGACAACACATATTTAGATGATTCCAGATTATAGGCCCTACTGATGCTCATGCAATGACAACATAGGCTAATACCACAACTCTCAAAATAGGCAAAACAGCACATAACTGTATATTCAATCTTAGTTTGTCAATTACATATTTTTAAATGAAAAGAATGCAACCTCTTAAAATTCAGTGCTAACTATAGGCATACAAAAATATTTTTAAGTTTGAAAAAAATATATGATGTATATGTCATGCATGTGTGTGCTCAGACTTTGACTCTGTGATGTTGGGAAAAGAAAGAATGAAGCAGCATCTTATCACATTTGTGAGGGAGTGAACATGCACTTCAAGGCTATACTATGACAGCACGTCGTCTTAGTATTACCTTCAGGAAATTGTGCTTTCACTGGTGGGATTATTAATTGCACATTATCTCCCACAAGAAAAACTTTAGGAAACTGACTTGATTCTTAAATGTAATGATGCTTACGAGAAGTCTGCTGAGGGACTCACTGCCATGGTGCCACCAGTCTGGTAGTGTTCCATGTTTGGAATTTAATCGCCATGATTTTCTTGCTGGCAACACCTTTGAAACTTGTCTTTCTAGTGACATATGTAGTCGTCTTGCATTGATTTTTAGCCCCATTAGCCTCCTAAAAATATTCTTGTCAATATTAAAGAGTAATATAGTCTAAATTTAAACCGTTTTCAGGACACATTGAAAGGATAATATCATCAGGACAGTCTCCAATTTTTCTGACTTAGAAGGGTAAATCATTCCAAGGGTGACAGGAACTGGATGTTTGATTTCTGAGCACCAAGGGGATGACTGCCTTCTTTTATGTTAACTGACATTTTAACATATCCACCTGACAACAGCTGTGTGTCATTCTGATCATCAGTCATTCCACTGTCTGCACCTAAAGATCTTGTATCATCATGCTCTTCCTGCTGTTACTGTTTGCAAATTACCACAGATGGAACGTGTTTTATCTGATATGAACTCAGTGTGAAACTTCAATCGTATCGTCTTTGAATAAATCACAGAATTGTCCTATAAGATAGCTAATGGAAAGCAATGGGGAAAAATTCAGTTTTTTTGCTGGCAGAAGGCCAAGTAAATGCCTGGGATAGCTCTGCCTCAACTCTCCAGCTGTCTCTGGGAAGGAAAAATGTTTATATACTTTTATAAATCACCTATATTTTAAGGATTGAATGCATATGATTAGAATAAATGCATCAGATGTGTTAAGTATGCAAAGTTTCTCCTCTGCGTCCCATCTCTGCATGCCTCCCAAGCTCTGCCTGAGAGATCTTGTAAACTCCCAGATGTGTGGGCAGGGAGAGCTCAACAGGGTTAAGGCTCAGTCTGGTGGACCTTAATGTGAGGTCACCTTTTTTACGAATTCTCTAATGGTGTCCCAGAGTTCAGCTTTCCATCACATACTATGAAGGGTCATCAGACTTCAATATTCTGTAAACCGAGTCCTAGACTAGTTGCACTCCCCGTTTGCTCCCTAACTTCCTAGGGGTCCCTTTACCTTTCGTGAATTTTCAATTCTGACGTTCTGCAACTGAGTTTAGTACTATCTAAAAGGATCCCTCAGCTTGGGTGTCTGGATGCGTCCAGTTTCCTAATCCTTGAAGAGCAGATGCTAACATTTTCCTGATTTGAGTTGTCTAGCTGCTCATTTCTGGGTTGTATTCCTCTGAGAAAGTCTTTTTCTTGGGTACATGTTCCCATTGTTTATCTTCGATGGTCAGTAGGTCAATGCCTCTCCCAGGCCCACTCTCCCAATTCTGATTCTGAAGTAGAGACATTATCAAGCCAATCACTGAGTCTCCAGCCCAGCGGTATTGCATGGCCACTAAAAAGTCTCGTCACCCACGGACTATCTCTCAGGCAGAGCTGGATATGCCAGAAATTCCAGGTAATGTGAAGTTTACAAGCAGTCCTCAGCTAACGGGATGGGGCTGTAAGAAATGTAAGAAAATGGGGTTGTAGTAAACTATGACAGTCTGTACTCAGCAGAATGGAGCTTTATTTTCTCCACTCCTGAATACATTGCCTGATGGCAAGCCTCACATTCTCCTCCAGGCCCTCCCTGCCCCAACTTTCCAAACAGAGCTTCATGTCATCACTCTCAGATGACATACTCGTGCCTTTGCCTGGATTCTCCACCTAACATCTGCCTTGCCTTTAGAACACTCTTCTAACCTTGTCACTAACTTGAGAGACACAATCACACCAAACTTGTAATGCTCAGATATAATTTTGTGCTTTCAAAAGTTGGATGATTATGACTGCCTAATTCCCTACCTTCTCAAAACTCTTATAATTCAGTGTCAAGTGAATCTATCATTGCAGGGAGCACATTGACAATACATTGTTCAACTAAGACAATACAATGTGAGGGTCAAATTCAACAAAGATTTGTTTTCCAATGTGGATCTCTGAGGAGCACTACCAGGGCAAGGCTAAAAAACCAGACATAGAGAATTCTCCCAGAAAATACCTGGCAGTTTGAGAGTGCAGTGTGCTACACTCCCTTTTGTAAGTTCACTTTCCCCAGATGCAGACACATAACCTAGAATTTCTTATAGGAGAAAGTCCCAAGAAGCACTTGCAGATAAGGAATGGTGGGTTGTAGAGTAGAAGAGGGAAAAAACACTCATGGTTATCTCAATTGGTGCAGAAAAGTGTCTGACAAAACTGAACACCCGTTCATGATAATTTTCAACAACACTTCAACTCACAACTAAATAGGAATAGGAGGAAACTACCTTATGGTAGTAAAGCTTATATAGGACAAACCCACAGAAAGCATCATTCTTAAAATTAAAAGATTGAAAGCTTTTTCTCTAAGGTTTAGGAGGAAGACAATGATGTCTGCCTTTACCACTTCTATTAAACATACTAGAAGATACTAGAAGTCCCAGCCAGAATAATTAGGCAAGAAAAAGAAAAAAAGATATCAAAGTTGGAAATAAGAATATAAAATTATCTGTGTTCACAGATGACATCTTAAATGTTGGAAACCCTAAATAGTCCATAAAACTATTAAAATAATAAATATACTCATTTCAATTAAATATGTAAAAATAAGTTAGGTTTCTAATAATGAACAATTAGGAACATAATTTCTTAACAATATCACCAAAAAGAAAAAGAATAATGCACTAAGTGATTAACTAAACTAAGGAATTAAAAAGAATGTATACTAAAACCAACAAAATGTTGTTGAAAGAAGTAAAAGAGATTAGAAGAATTAAAATTGTGAAGGCATATAACTCAAAGTAGTCTACAGATTCCATGGAATACCAATTAAAAATACAATGGCATTTTTTGCAAAAATAGAAAAATCTATAGTTCATATGGAAACTCAAGGGACCCCAATTAGCCAAAACAATTTTGAAAAGAATAACTGTGGATGCCACCTATATCCTGATTATAAAACTTTCTATAAAGCTACAGTTAAAAAGAAAACTACTGTGTTATTGGCATAAATATATAGATCAATGCACTGGAATATGGAGTACAGAATTACAGCCTTGCTATATATGGTAAATGATGTTTGAAGAGACAAAAATGGTGTCAGGTAAACTAGGAATGAATACAAATACAAAAGTATAATGTTGGTCCCTTACTTAACACCATATACAGAAATTAACTCAAAATAGATCAAAGACCTATAAGTAAAAGTTAAAACTATAAACACAGAAGAAAATGTAAGAGGGAAAGATTAATGATATTAGCTTTGACAGTGATTTCTTGGATGGCTATAGCCAAAAAGTATAGAAAATAGAAGGAAATTAGAGAACTGGATTTAATAAAAATTAAAAAATAAATGCATCAAAGGACAGTATCAGCAGAGTAAAGAGGCAACACACAGGTTGGTAGAAAATATTTGAAAATTACATATCCATCTAGTTAGTCCCATCCAAACAATATGAAGATTTCCTGCAACTCAACACCAAAAAGTACACTTAATGTAAAAATGGACAAAGAAGACGAATTGCTGTTTCGCAAAAGAAGACATATAAGTGAGCAAGAGTACATAAAATTGTGCATAACATTACTGATCAATAGGGGAATACAATTGAAAACCACAATCAGATTCAACCTCACATCAATTTGAATAGACATTTTCCAAACCACAAAACAACAGATTCAACACAGAATTGAAAGCCTTGTGTATTTCCTATTGAAATGTAAAATGGTACTGTGGCATGGAATATGATGGTTCTTCAAAAAATTAAGGAAAGAATCACTGTTGCATCCAGTGATTTTGCTTTTGAAAATATATACTAAAGAACTGATAGATGGGAATTCACATGGATTTTCATGTACCAATTCTCATGGCAGCATTTTTCAATAAAAGCCAAAAAGGTTGAAACAACACAAAAGTCCATTTGTGGGCAAATTGATAAACACAATGTGGTATATATGCAGAATAAAATAGTATTCTGCCTTAAGAAGAATGAAATTCTGATACATGCTTCAACAAAGATGACCTTTGAGGACATATGCTAAGTAAAATAAGCAAGATATGAAAGGCCAAATATTATATATTTCACATATATGAGTTGACTCTAGAAAGAGACATAATGTACAATCATGGTGATCAGGAGCTTAGAGGAAAAGAGAATGGAGAGTTATTGATTAGTAAGTGTAGTTTCACTATAGGATGTGCTGGTTATACAACAACTTGTATGCACTCTGACACAGAACACTGAACTGTACATTTTCAAATGACTAAAATAGTAAATTTCGTATTATCTATAGTTTATCAAAATAAAAACTCAGCTGGCCATACAAACATGGCCCCATTTCTGAATGCTATTAGTCCACTTATTCTCATGCTTGTATTTATGAAAAGAAATCACACATTGTTTATTTTTGCAACCTTATAGTGGGTCCTGAAGTCAGAAAGTATAAGTACCTCTACTTTTTTCTCCTTAGTCAAGATGATTTTGGCTGCTATAAGTTCTTCATATTTCCAAATAAAATGTAAAATCAATTTGTACATATGTATAAAAATATGTTAGAATTTTGACGGGTTTGGAATACTTGGGAAGATAGGACAATTGATCAATACTTAATCTTCAATTAATTATTGTGGTATATTTCTCCATTTACTTGTTTATTTTATATATTTTCCTTTATCATGATTGTGCAGTGTTAAGGGTAGACACGATATCTCTTTTGTTAAATTTATTCCCAAATGTATTATACTTTGATATATTAATAATTACATTTTGGTGCATATCAAAACCACATTAAGATTCCACCTCTCCTCTTTCAGAATAGCTACCATCAAGAACACAAACAACAACAAATGTTGGCAAGGATATGGGGAAAAAGGAACCCTCATACACTGGTGGTAGGAATGTAAACTAGTACAATCACTATGGAAAACAATATGGAGGTGTCTCAAAAAACTAAATATAGATCTGCCATATGGCCCAGCAATATCACTCCTAGGGATATACCCAAAGGAATGCAACACAGGTTACTCCAGAGGTATCTGCACACCCATGTTTATTGCAGCACTATTTACAATAGCTAAGCTATGTAAATAGCCAAGATGCCCCAGGAAAGGATTAAGAAAATGTGGTATTTATACATAATGGAATTTTACTCAGCCACAAAGAAGAATGAAATTTTGTCATTTGCAGGTAAAAGAATGAAACTGGAGAACATCACCTTAAGTGAAGTTAGCCAGACTCAGAAGGGCAAAAGCTGCATGTTCTCTCTCATATGTGGAATATAGACCAAATACAAATGCAGCAATATTATAAAACACTGGTTACACTAAGAAGAGGTCACACATGGAAGGGGTAGGGAGAAGGAAAGAAACTAAGAACGTGAATATGAATGATACACTCTCTATACAAGAATGAATACAGAAATCTTAAACTGGATAAGAAACTGACTAAGGTAGAATGGAAATATCACAAGGAAACTCCCTGTGTAGATATCTTTATCACAAACTAGCAAAAATGTCATGTTTTTCTTTTTATCTTTTCGCTTCTGGAAAACTGGAGAACAGGATCGCAGAATAGGTCCCGCCCAGGGGGAAGGGTTGTGGGGAGATGGCAGGGAAATATGGTAGGACAGTGAATAAGGTGCAAAAAATGTGTATGTATACCTGTAAATGCAAAAATGGTTCCTGTTGAAACTATTCCATGAATCAGGAGGAAGGGTGATAAAGGGGAGTGGTGGAAGGGGCAAATTCAAGTATGATATAGTTGATATATTATAATGTAAAAAAACTAATTTTTTTCTATCAAAGTATATGTCACCCTCTTAGATTACTTAAATACCTCAGGTCACCATCGTAGGTGACTTGTGTTGTTTAAAGGGTTCTTGTTTCCTCTTCCACATTCTTGTACCGCCCTATTGCCCACAAAAATTGTACACCAAATTGTGTGCCCTAACCTATCCCCCATGCCTCTTAACCAATTAAGAATGATTGTGAACCTTTGACCTGGACAAATCCCAGGTGAGGGGAGGTACAACTGCATCAGGGATATAAGGAGAAGCTACTGTCAGCCATTTTTTGCTTGCATGTCTATTCAGCTGATGTGAGTACATGTTGGCACCCTTTTGATCAAAATAAATTGTCTTGTCAAGATCTTCTCTGTCTTTCGTTGGTCTGTTTTCAGCACCAGAGGGTCTTTAGTTCCAACTTCTTTGGGGCTTCTTCCGGGATTTTACATTCCTTCCTGGAAGGGGGTCCCAGCCCTTCCCAGGGGAGATGCATCCTGTTGCCTGTTTGTGGGGGCCCCAAAGTTTGGCTGAGGGCAACAACTTTCTAGATCTGTGAATGAACTAGGACTCCAGAATTTGAAAACACAGGTAAAAGAGCTCTGAAGACAGGGACTGTGGCAACCACGTAAGTTCTGTGCACAAACCAAGACAAGAAATGTTATGGGGGTGACCAAGTAATGTCTTGGTGCTCAGGATATTGGAGGCTGTGTGATGTGTAAATGAGATGTGCCAGATGACAGGAAGGGAAAGTGGAGTCTTGATCCACAGTTCCGAAGGTACCTCATACTGTTTAAGGTGGAATTAGATTCTTGAATCTAATCCAGGTCAGGAGTTTACACTGACCTGACAGCTACCAAGAGGTGCCTCAAGCTCCCATGAGGGATGCACCTGGAGATGGACAAAATGAAAGAATGCAAGAAACCTATAAGGCAAAAGGGAGGTTGAGCTCTTGATAGACACCGCATAGTTGGCTAGAAGGGGGAAATGGGAAATAAAGGCAGGGAGGCCAACAAAAAAAGTCCAGGATAAATACCCTTTGAGAGTCCCCAGGAAAGATGTTAAAATATTGGGATGATAGTTTCCATACTAAAGGGAAAAAGAAACAAAGAATGGTCAAATACTGTTCTTTTATCTGGACCTAAGAACCAATCTTAAAGCCTTTGGTTTTTTTGCCAAAATTTGGGTCTGATGAGGACTCAACATGCCAACTATTAATTCAACATGTAAACAACAAGAGCCCAGTCACTCAAGAGGAGATGGAATATGCCCTGTGTTGGACATAGAGTCCCATAGTCCTTTTTCCACTTGAAAGCAAAAACAAAAGCAAAAAATCCAAAACTCTTTCTAACTGGAATTTACTCTCCTCCCTTCCTCCCCTTACAACCCTGCTGTTCCTCCAGCTCAGGTGTGAGGACCAGCCCCAGGGTCACCCTCACCCACCCAGTCTCCCATTTCCCCACCTCCCTCTTCCAGTCCTTCCATCTCTGCCTCCCTTCAGCTTCCTGCCCCTTCCCTCCCTACCTGAAACCCCTTCCTACCAGGACTTCAAAGGGAGTTAAAACAATGTTGTCAAGACATTGAGAATCTACCTTTTCCTCAGTCTCAAGAAGAAAAATCCCACTCCCTCTTTCCTCTCAGGGAGGTTCCCCTCGGAGGAGGTGAAATTGGGTTTGTAAATGCTCCTCTTACCAGTTCTGAGTTCCAAAATTTTAAAAAGGAGTTGTAACTCCTTCCTGTGGATCACTTTGGGGACTCAGAACAGGTTGATCAATTTCTGGGACCACAGATATATATACTTGGGCTGAGTTAATGTCTATTTTGGGAATTCTCTTCTCAGGGGAAGAAAGAGCCATAATCCATAGAGCAGCAATGGCTATCTGAGAGCGTGAACATCCTCTGGGACAGAATGTCCTGGCAGCTGATGTTAAGTCTCCTAATCAAGATCCCTGATGAGATAACAACACTCCAGGGCAGTGAGAAAGTATGAAAGACTTGAGAGATTTAAAAATAAGTAGATAATCAGGAGATGATTAACACAACCATTAGCTTTATAAATTTCCTGGGAAGCTGGGGACTTCATATTTCAAAGAATAAGTTATAATTTGCTGAGACCAAAGTAAAATATCTGGGATATTTGATCAGTAAAGACCAATGAAGGACTGGTCCAGAAAGAACAGAAGGAATTACTGGTCTCCCACTCCCAGGAACAAAAAAACAAGAATTAAGAAAGTTCCTTTGTTTGGTGGGGTACTGCCGGTTGTGGATAGACTGATATGCCCTTAAAACTAAATCTTTGTATCTCAAATTGACCAAAGAGGAACCAGACCCCCTACTTTGGGCCCCCCCAAGGAGATAAAACAAGTAGATGAGCTAAATATGTGCCCTTATCACAGCCCCCTATCTTTGCCCTCTCTTGAACAGCCTTTTCACCAATTTGTAAATGTAAACAAGGGAGTTGTTCTTGGGGTGTTAACTCAAAAACATGGGGATCAATGTCAACCTGTGGCCTTATGTAAATTCCTAGATCCTGTCACCTGAGATTGGCCTGAGTACATTCAGACAATAGTGCTTTAGCCATTCTAATGGAAGAAAGTAGAAAAATCACCTTTGGGGGAAGTCTAGTTATTAGCATTCGCCAACAAGTTAGAACAACCTTAAGCCAACAGGTTGGTAGATGGCTGACAGATTCCAGGATCCTAAAGTATGAGGCTATCTTCCTAGAAAAAGATGACCTGACTTTGACTACTGACAAGGCCCTAAATCCAGCTACTTTCTTGGAATGGGAAGCAGGAGGGAGGAGCCCTGAACGTAAATGTTTAGATATTATTGAATAACAAATAAAAGTAAGGCCAGACCCCAGGAAAAATCTTTCCAGACTGGGCTCCATTTATTTGTGGGTGATCCTCTTAGGTAATTGAGGAAAAAAGACATAATGTGTAGGCCTTGACTAAAATAGAATCAGGCGACTCCTTAAGAATTGGTCAGCACAAACTTGTGAATTGTTTGCTTTAAATCAGACTCTTAAAAATCAATTCACTAAATTAGTCTTAGAGACCAGATTGCCTTGGATTAAATGCCTTCTGATAGCTCTACTCAGGATAAGACCAGCCTTCAGAAGGACATTGGTCTCTTCTCTTATGAAATGCTTTATGGGCTTCCTTTCCTAAGCTCTGGTACTTATGTACCTACCTTTGAAACCAAAGACTATTTCCTCAAAAATTATATACTTGGACTGTCCTACCTTACTTTCTCTTAGGAAAAAAGGGTTGTTAGCACAGGCTCCTCCACTTGATTTTCCAGTTCACCCGTACCAGACTGACAATTATGTGCTGATCAAAACCTGGAAAGAAAATAACCTTGAGCCAGCTTGGGGAAGGACAGTTCCTGGTCCTGCTGACCATAGAAACAGCTGTCCAGACTGCATAGAGGGGGTGGACTCATCACACACAGGTAAAAAAAAAAAGGCACCTTCACCTGACCAGAAGAAACAATGGACCATGCTCACACATCCAGGAGACACCAGAGTAACCTTAAAAAGACTGTAGTGAAATTATTCTTTCTCTTTCATCTGGGAAATGGTATGTTTATTATTAATGTAATTCATGTTACTTTTCCCTTAACTATTGAATTCGATGCATGCCAGATTCTTCCTTGTGGAGACCTGTGTCCCAACTCCAGCTCCAAGGATACCCAGAGACCCATAGGGAAGCCTGGTATCTGTCTAGAATAGATGGATGTGGGGTGAAACACTGGGTATAAAGGATACACTTCTCCCTTTTATGACAATCATAAGGGCTGGACCAGACCCTGAGGCACTGGTAAAGCTCTGTTTTCCACCATCTAAAACAATCAACAGTCTTTTTAGCAGACTACAGTCAAAATGATAGCTGTTTCAGAAACACCCCTCTCCTTGCAAAGATAAGCAGTGTAACCCATTTTGATTGGTCATAGAAAGCTCTTGGAGTATGACAAAAGAACTATCCATAATTTGTAAATATGGGTTGGAGGCAGATGTCTCAGGAACAGGCCATTTAGGTGCCTTTGAGCTCTGTCTAGTTCTCAAACCCTCTCAGTGGACACCCATTTCTACCTCCACTCCAATGTTATCTTCATGTTTATACAACAATCAAACTCAGGTAGTAGAAGTCAAGGACCTAAGACAAATTGTGGCTATTGAAATCGGGTATGGGGATACAAATGCTTGGATGGAAAGGATAAAATATTCTGTCCAGACATTAAATAAGAGTGATTGTTACTACTGGGAAGCCAGAGTCTCAGGTGGTCCTGTTTCCATTAGGATGATCCTCAGATCCAGATGGAATGTATTGCATGTTGGCTCTGTTTCAGGATGTCCAGACATAATCATTACTGTTCCCAGAGGTCAGAGGTCCTGCAGGTCAGCTTCTGAGGACTGTTAAACCACACACTCCAGATGTCAATTATACCTCATGTCCTACCAGGCAGGGGACACGATTGACAAATGCAGAAAACCTGAGGGGATATAGTGAAAGCTGGTCCTTCAAGAGTCTCACAAACCAGTGAGACACAAACCAGTCCACATCAGTGGGCAGAGCTGATGTGTGCTGGTACTGTGGAGGACCTTTACTTGAGACTCTCCCAAGTAACTGGAAAGTCACCTGTGCTTTGGGGCAGTTGGCAATCCCTTTCATCATAGCATTTAGAACCCCAGCCCGTGCCACAACACATAGGAAAAGGAGAGACATAGGCATAGACGTTGCAGCCAACCACAGAGGGTCCTTGGATCCCCATGTTTATATTGATGCCATTGGGGTTCCTAAAGGGGTGCTAAATGAATTCAAGGCCAGAAATAAAATTACAGCGGGATTTGAATCTGTACTCTTTTGGTGGCCCACCATAAATAAAAATGTCAGGGATGCTATCAAAGGTTTAGCAGAGCAATTGGAACGAACTAATCAGATGGCTTGGGAGAACAGGCTAGCATTAGACATCATGTTGGCCCAAATGGGAAGGGTTTGAATAATTATTGGAGTTCTATATTGCACATATATACCAGATAATACAGCTCTGGATGAAACTATTAGTAAGGCCCTATAGGGATTAACTACCCTATCCAATGAGCAAGCTGAAAATTCAGGTATAAATGATTCCTTCACTGACTTAATAGAAAATTGGTTTGGGAGATGGAAAGGCTAGATGGTCTCAATCTTAACCTTTTTGGTTGTAGTGGCCAGAGTTTTAATTTTAGTAGGATGTTACATAATTCCTGTGTCCAAGGACTAATACAGCAGTTGAGACAGTCCTCACTAAACAATCACCCCCCACCCTACACAAATAAATTGATCCTACTAGAAACACAGAAACATGAGAGCCAACAACTCCTAAATGAGTTTGAAGAAAGGAATTTATATTAAAAGATGGGGTAAATTGTAAGAAAAACAATCTTTTATATCAAAGTATATGTGACTCTTTTAGATTACTTAAAATTCCTCAGGTCGCCATCTTAGGTGACTTGAATTGTGTATAGGGTTCCTGTTCCGTCTTCTGGCTTCTTGTACAGTCCCATTGCCCACAAAAATTGCCTGACAAATTACATGCCCTAACCCATCCCCTAAGCCTCTTAGCCAATCAAGAAAGATTGTGAACCTTTGACCTGGACAAATCCCAGGTGAGGGGCAGGTACAACTGCATCAAGGATATAAGGAAGAGCCACTTCAGCCATTTTGTCCTCTTGTGTCCACTCAGCTGAATTGAGTACATTCTTGTACCTTTTAATCAAAAGAAATTGCCTGTAAGATTTTTTCTGTCTCTGCTGGGTTTGTTTTCGACAGTGGAGGGTCTTTAATTCCAACAATATGAACTTTTGTAAGTGCCACAATGTACCCCCATCCAGCACAACAATAAAGGAAAAAAAAGAATTGCATTTTGGTTACACTTTTCAATTGCTTATTGCTAGTTATAGGAACATAACTAACTTGGGATATTATCCTCATTTCCAGAAACCATGCTAAATTTGTGTGTCCCATCTTTTGTAGATTTCTTAGGCTATTACATCATGAAATGCACAAATAAATCAGTTTTACCTCTTCCTTTATATTTGTTATGCTATCTGTATCCATTTCTTGACTTGTTTTATCTTCTGTGAAGATCCCTAACTTTTCTCAACCTTAGAAAGGTTAGCTATAAAGTTAGTGAAACTGTTCATTATACACTCATTATCAAATAAGCAATATTTATATTTTGATGAAATTGCTTCTTATAGTTAGGTATTCACTTTTGTTAAATGATTTTTTTTTTTGCTGTTACGGACATTATCATGAGAAGTTTCTCCTAAATTCTATTTGAGTGCTTCCCAGGATTCTGAGCATATCTCTGTACTTTTACTATTGCTACAAAATTGAAAATCAACCATTATTTCATTTTTGAAATACTGAATTTTACCAAGTATATTTTACTGATTTAGACCTATGTGATGATATATTTATTCCAGAGAGTTATGTAAATCATACCTCTCTGAAAAGAAAAGAAGAAAGAAATCAACCACTATGCTGTTATTAACCAAGAGGAAGAAAGGACAGCCCCTGGGAACAGTTTAATCAGCCTTGACATCCAAGCCCATGATTCAGGATGATTTAAATGGTCTGTGACAAAAGAATAGTTAACAGTCTGCAAAATGTCCATTATCTTTCATTAGCAAAGGCCTATTGATTTAGGACCTGTGTGCTTCCCATAGGGTGTTAGTAAGATGTGATATGAAAGCTCAGGTTCAGCATTATTCACTATCAACAATGCACTCCAAGGGAAGTCTGTTAGGAAAGTACAAATTAAATCTTCATACTAAATAGTTGCATCTGTCTGGGGAAGCCAGGGAGCTTGTTGGATACTCGTTATAATTTTCTTCTAAGGTCACATGCATTAACTCTGTTACAATGGTGTCTTTGAGGATATTACACATGAATAAGAACTCTAGAACTTATCTTGTTTTATGATACATATTTTTATCAGATAAAATTCAGTCATACCTACGGATGTCAGGATGTCATCCACAGCTGTGCTTTGGTGCTAGGAAGCACACCAATCAGTTTGGAGCATAATTTATGCCTTTCTCTCTGAGGCTAGATTAGTGCAGCACAGTATGTCAGAGCACTGGAGTAAAGAATTGCTAACCCCAGCAGCATAATTCTATCATGGAGGTACAGACAGCCCTTCCCACTCATCCCAGGGGAAGCATTCACACTTAGTTCATCAACCAGTACCTACAGCACGTGGCTTTACTAACTATGAGATGGGCTCGTCAGTAGGATCACCTCCAATAGTACAAGGTGATGCAAGATAAGACCGGAGCTGTGGATACCACCTTTACTATTCTCATGAGTCCTGTGTGAAAAGCTAGGGTACACTCTCTCATAATCACAAAATGCAAATGTTACTCCCTATCATATGACACAGAGGAGTCTGTATACCCCAAGTTAGAGATGTGCTCCAAAGGTGCACTATGACCCAGCAAAGTCCTCCTCAGACAGGGACACTGCTTACTTAGCAGTATGAACAAAACTGACATGCAGGACCATTGACCAGGCTCAGAAAGTAAAAGAAAATATATTCTGAGTTTTCTGTGAATAAGAATTTTTATTAACAAAGCATAAAAACAAAAAAGCATCAACAGAAGGAAGAGCTACTTACACCAGAATAGAAAGGCTCACCAGACACGCATATCACATCCTGCTCCTGGAGAATCAGAAGATCTCTGGCAAGGTGTAGCCGGACTTTGAATGGCTCCTGATTACCATCCTGCAGCAAGCAAACTCCTGTCTTTGTCTTAAGACACAAAAAACCAAAGAGAGAAAAAACATGTTTAGTGTACAAATTAGAATTTTAGGGCCTATTTAAAGCAAAACATGGTGAGTAACATTTTAAACCTGAGGAACGTGTACTCTGGTAAGTCAGAAATGGTGCAGCAGAAAAGGGCAACCTCTTGAAGCAAAGTAGACATTCAGATAATGGAGACTATGTCAGAAATCCACATTGAGATTTGTGAGTAAGGTTGTTTCACATTTGCAAAACAATGGAAGTTTGGTTTAACACTTCTAATCTAAATCCAAAAATGTAATCTCTTTATAGTATACAACTTACATTCTGAAGAATTCAGAGCTTGAAATTTTATGATTCATTTTTAAGTATTTCTAGAGCCAGGTAATATCACTATCATCAATTTTGGAACACTTTCCTCACTCCAAAAAGAAAATAAAAAACTCCATGCCCATCTGCTGCTCCAGCAAACTTCAGTCCATTTTTGTCCCTAACATAGAATTTTAAAGCTAAAAACATACCTACTTAACATTTACTCTTAATTACACTTTTTAATATCCCTAGTTGTCAACATATGTACACACGTGAGCATGCATGCACACATACACACACACTCTGTACTTAGGAGGAATGAAGATAGGAGGCAAGTGAACTATCTCCATTACCAAGTAAGTTACTCAAGAAGATAACCTAAAATAAGGTTCATTTTTGTTTGTTTGTTTTTGTTTGTTTCTGAGTCAATGTGTTGGGATCACACATTTTTGGGAATTGTGAAAGCAGACTTAAGATTTCTAACTTGTACTTTGTGGCTTTTCTCCAGCACCTTAGTAATCTCTAGAGAAGTCCATGAATCCTTATCATTCTGGGAGCACTTTGATATTACAACGTCCACCTGAATAAGTATTTTCTCCCTAATAAGTGCTTTTCTTTCTTTCTTTCTTTCTTTCTTTCTCTCTCTCTTTCTCTCTTTCTTTTCTTCTTTTTTTCTGGCAGTACTGGGGTATGCACTCAGGGCTTTGTGCCTTACCCTTTGAGCAACACACCCAGCACTTTCTACTTTTTAAATTATTTTCTGCATAGGTTCTTACCATTTTGCCTGGGCCTGGCCTTGTACCATAATCCTCCTACTGCCACCTCCCAAGTAGCTTAGATATCAGGCATGCACCACCACATGTGGCTGTACATTTGTCACAGGTACTAGAGAAAATTTCTTTGGGATAGAATATACTCCCTGGGTCTTACTCTGAACGAAAAAGTGAATGAGAACAATGACTAAAAGTAACATTTTCCTTTGATAGTTAACTGAATGGGGGAATACATAGGGATACATTTTTATCCTCAGTGTTTTGGGAGTACAATAACCCAGGCAATTGATATCAGACTTACTCTTAGAATAAAATTTTCCATGGGGATTAGAAGGAATTTATTTCTTTAGAATAATTTTTCATAATGTTAATGGGAATATATTTCAAGAGTAGAGCTTCCAACTAATCAGCCTATGAATAGATTTCTCACATGTGCTGATGTGCACCATTTTATCCTTTATCACACACAGTTGTGTCTTAGTCTACAGTTACTTTTTAAGACTTGTGTCATTTTTAGGAAAAACAGAAACTGCTTTAAGTGCATTTTTCCTCATCACTGGCCACAGCACCCAGCAGGTGCACACTAAATCATACTGATTAATCTATTCTAGAATGTAATTCAAGTGGATATGTCCAGAGTACAAAAGCACTTTAAAGTAGCATATGATACTTTCCTTAATATAAAATGTAAATTTTTTGCATTTTTCCCACAATAATGTCTTCATGCTTACTATGTGATCTTGGCTGGGGCCCAATGATGGATGTGGGGAACTGTATGGTGGTGAAATAATACATCAAAGCCACATGATCATAATTGAGCACATTTGGTGATTTTCAATGTACAGTACATTCTGGGCCAACTTTTCCCCTATGTGTAAGAAATAGCTGGTAATAACAAACATTGCTGTTTCAACTTAAGAATAAAGAGGGACTTTTTCCTTGAGAGTTCAGAAATACATTATTATTATACATCAAAGAGAACATCTGAGGAACTCTGAGTCCACCGTGAGGGTTTATCATCTTGTTTCTAATGAGGCCAAAGTGGACACTGACTCTGTAGTATATAAAATGTTCCCTCATTATTACATAGTGGTCTGGAAACTGAACACAGACTTTAAACTCACTTCTGGGTCCTGAGAGGACAAGAGTTACAAAAAATTCAAGAACAACATAGAATTTTGTTAGAAAGAAACATACACATATATCAATAAATAGCTGCTGCTGGGCATGGTGGTATATGCTTTCAATTCCAGATACTTGGGAGGTAGAGGCAGGAAGATTAGAAATTCATGGTCAAGCTGGGCAAAAGTAGGATAGCAAGATCCTGTCTCAAAAACAAAAAGCCAGGGCCATAGCTAAAGTGGTAGAGCATCTGCTTCATCAGCATAAGGTGTTAGGTTCAATCATCTCCCCCTGCCAGTATACATACACACACACATACATAAATAAGTGAATGCTTGAAGAAAACAGAAAACAGAGAGCTGAGGACAAATTGACATTTTTCAGAGTTGATAGACATTACATATATTTTACCACAAAAATTAAGACAGATTAAATAAAAATGTATGGAAAATCCCATACATTTATTACTTTTAAAATATTGTGTTATATTAACAGAGACTCAGAGATGAAGTAGACAAGAATCCCTGACTTCAGAGTATTTCTACCTATTAAAAAAAGTATCTATCTATCTATCTATCTATATCTATATCTATCTATCTATATATACATTTATATGAAATATGATACATAGATACAATATGATAGAAAATAGATGCAAAATCTATCTGATGGGGGACCACTGTGGAGAGAGGAATTGGATATTTTTTTAAGGGATGTTTAAGGAGGATTTACAGATAAAAAAGATATGGATTTTCTTGAAAAATCAATTGAAGAAGCAGTTTTTGAGGAAACAAATGGATTTTCATCAAGCAGGAGATAGGAAATGAATGAAGATGATTCAGCATGAAGATGCATAGCTCACAGGATGTAAGAAGTCAGAAGGACGAGAAGGCATCCTCCATGCTGAGGCTGTGTGGTCCAGCAGAAGTCATGGAAGAAGTTGTTTCATGATCAGATGAGGCCCTTGGATGATGTGGCAGGAGTTTGAAGGTGATGGAGGTGCTCTAGCATAGTGCCAGCAATGTGGTAATTTGTTCAAATTTGTTTCCTAAATTTGTTTATTCCCATGGAGTAGAAGAGAACAAGGAAATGGGAAAATTAAGATACAGTTATTGTTGTCAGAATGTGGACTTTGAGCAGGGAGTGTTGGAAACTGGAAAACAGCTCCATTCAAGTCCCTCTAGGAGATTTCTGACGATTGAAGAACCCAATTGCATGGCATTGTCCTGAGAAGGTGTACCATGGCTCACAGGGATCCTGGCCAATGAAATGTGGGCACATGCTTCACTAATCTGTTCTTTAATGACCACTTACACAGGGCCCATTGTGTGCTAAGAAATACTAGTTCATTTCATTATCTAATAGCACAATATATTCACTTTCACAAATAGGACAGGAGCAATGGAGCTGAGATGAAGCATTAGGGCAGGACAAAAGCCAGGTTTTATGGGTTTTGTGCTCTTTATGCTTGCTTTGGTTTCTCTCTTGCAGAGATTTTTAGGGAGAACTATACCAATCATCATGTATAACAATGGCACGGCCACTAGCATCTTAGTAGCCTTCAAGAATCTCTTCATGCAGTGGAAATGATTCTGAAAAGGACATCATCTGGACCTAGCTGTCCATCATACAAGAAAGCATCAGCAACCACCAGAGGCAGGGTAGAAATGGAAAGGACCTCTCTGCAATTGATAGACACCTTTTCCCTAAAGGCAAGTTACTGGGAACACAGGACACTGTCTGATGAGGGGTGGGGGGACGGGACTACAATGACATCTGCTCTCCCTTCCCCCAAGATTGCTTCAGGGCACACTAATGAAAACAAGGTCTGAGATCAGCTGTTAGGCAAACTGAAATACCTATGTCTGCAAAATCATCACAGAACCAAAGACTGAATTGTTTAAAAATTGAAAATCATCTAAAACATTATTGATTTATCCTCTGATTTTAGGATAAACTTAACACATTCATTATTGTTCTTCTTCCTTATAGAAATAAAACAATAATTACTTGACTCCAAACTTTGTTGGTCATGCATATATTACACACAAGTCAAAAAGTACATGTGATACACACACACACACACACACACACACACACATATACACGTATTTAATGTATAAATGTATTATAAATTTGAAAATTATAAAGCACAAATGTTAAAATTATAAGGAAATGATTAATAAAATGAGATTAAATGAAATATTATTTTTCTATACCTGATGAATAGGAATATAGCACCTATAAAACACCTAAATTTAACAAATTCCACATTGAAGACAATTTGCATAGGGAATTATTAAATGGTGACATTTCTTAGTTAATAAAAAGGTAATACTTTTAAAACTACTCATTGACTAACTTTTACAAATAAATGAAATATGTCTGTGAATTTTCAAGAATTTATTCCTTGCTATAGATACAAATCTCACATTTAAACTTTTTAAGGATTTATACTTGTCTCAACTTAGTACCTAATTTGAAACATTAAAAAATAAGCTATCATCTATTTTTTATTTAAAAATAAGATCTTTAAACTTATGCTCCAGTCTTAAAAATTTTGATTTTATAAAACTTTAAAATCTATGTTCTTTTAATTTTGAAATGAAGATTACCAGAAATAAGAAATCCAAGGAGACTATAATTTGAACAGTAAACATTGTAGCAGGTTTTTTTTAATTTGGTTGATAAATACACTTGAATTTGTTTTGTAAACCTGTAGTAATATGCAATTTATTGTACTGAACGATATTGCAGCAGTAATATATGAAATGTTATTTCAGGCAAGGTGTTTTGAATTCTATTTTATCATTTATCTTCCCCTTCTTGGTTTACTTTTAATCATAGTCTTTTCTTTAGCTAAATTCTAGCCATTTTTCAAATCATAGTATAAGTCCCCTCTTTGGTTTGAATTTTTTGAAGCCTTCTGAATTCACTGTATCCAAAGACAAATTCTTAATTTTTTGAGCTGAGAGATTTCATTAAGTAAATAATCAGCATGAAAATGGAAAATGGATCAGTATTGTATTTTGGCATCACATTTAATTACTTCAATGATATTTACATTTAGATCATATTATTTGACTTCCTTTTATATATTGTTATCTCAAGAAAATTTTAATAACAAATTAGCACTCTTCAATACTGAGGATTAGTAATCTACAGAACCCAGTGTAGTAGTTTGTACACAGCAGGATTTCTTTGAACACATTTGTTTTGGGGGGGTGGGGGTGGCTCAAAAAATGATACCCCAAAGACTGTTGTTTTGCATGTTAATGGACCTTAGAAGATGCCTGGAATGCAAGGTTCCTCTGGTCTTCCCTTATTTTTCTACTTCCCAGGCAGTGAGAGGAATTTTGCAAAGTTCTTGTATCTTATACCTTACTGGATTCACCACAAGAAGAAAGTTGTTTTCAGTTTTCTCCCTGAAATTTCCTTCACCAAAGAAGACTAAACTCATTGCAGAAGAAAGACTAACATCAAACATCCCTTCTAGAGCTTGGAAAACCTTGGTCACAAGTCATTGTCGATTCTTCAGGGCCCATTCATTACCCTGAAAATAATTTACTAGCTTTTTGAAATTTCCTTACACCCACACTTTCCTCTCTCTGATGAGGAGAATAGTTAAGCTTCAAGTATCTGACTCTTCCTTTGAGTCCCATACTTAGTGTATAGATCCCATTTTTCTGAACATTAACAAATTTTGTATGCATTGTTCTAGTAATCTGTCTATTGACAATTTATTTCACAGATTAAAATTGTTAAACATCAAATGGGAAAACTTGAACTCCTCTACAATTGGAAAAGAGTCATAGATTATATTTCATTATATGAATTGCACATGTGTACAAGTTAGAAAATTACTAGATATAGTTGTATATTGCTTAACAATGGGGATTATTCTGAAAAATGCATTGTTAGGTGATTTTGATGTACTACAAATGTTGCACTCTACTTACACAAGCTAAGGTGACTATGACATTCCTAGATGATATAATCTGTTATTGACTGTGTGTTATGCAGAGCAAGACTGTATGTATTTTCTCTCTTTTTTTCTTTTTATTGTATTGGGGTTTAAATTCAGGGTCTCTGCTTGCTAAGCAAGTATGATGCCACTTGAGCCACATCTCCAGCCCTTTTTCACTTTACATATTTTACAGATAGGATAACTCAATTTTTCCAGAGCTGGCCTTAGACTGTGAAACTCCTACCTATACTTCCTGCATAGCTGGGATCACAGGTGTGCACCACCATGCCTGGGCCAGGACTGCATATGTTAAAAGAAATATGTACTTTCATAATCAACACAGAGTTGTTAATAATACTTTCAGGAATATAGATGTGAAAATAAAATATGAGGAAAAGTTAAACTAAGGAAAATATTGGAGAAGATCCAAGATAGTGACTAGGGAGTAGAAGCAGACAGAGTGAGCTCTGTAAATCAAAAATATTGTTGAGACACTGGGGCCACACTTGGAGGAAATAAAGCAACAAGGAGAATGCAAACTTCAAAAACCTGAACCTTTCCCTAGTCTGTGGGAAGCTTCTCCATGCCATGTTACACTGAAAAAACATGAGGGCCCCTGCACCACCAAACGCTGGCCCAGAACCTTCTTGGAAGACATTCAGCAGACCAACAGGTGAGCACCAAGCATCACATGGTATTCCCCCAGCCACCCCTGGGATAAACCAGCATAGCCCCTTGAACAGACTAACCCTCCCACCCCCCCCAACCCCCACAAAAAAACTGAGCAACAAGCACGGAACTGAAAACTAACACACAACAGAGGGGGTGGGATGCTGTAAGCACAATGAGGAAGGAGGGAGGAGCAAGAAGCTGATCTCCATGCAAGCCTTCAGTAAACAAAGGCTGGAAAGGCAGAAAGGCTGACAGCTGGCCTGTGATAAGCTTCTGCCTGAAATAGGGCAGATAGTGATCTATAAAGCTCTTCTCCTGAGCCAGTGAGCAACATCCAAAGTTAAAGAACACTGCAAAATTGAAAAATAATCAGCAAAGCATCACAACACACTGACAGCAGATCACTGACCTTGCCCCAGAGATCTTGAGGCAAAGAAACAGGCCCCCAGAAAACCAACAAAGCAAAAACCCAACTCCAAAACAGGATGACTGGTGGGCTCCAGAGCTGATCTCCAGAACCTGAGGACAACATGCAAACTTAAACTACCACAACTCACAGAGGGAGGAACTGTCCAGCAGCTGCCACTGAAAGGCAGAAAAAAAACTGGTAAGACTCCCAAACCACCTGGCAGACTGACAGAGCCTCTGCTTAAATACCAGCACCAGGCTGCATGCTGAAGGAGTAACACAGGAACTAGTATAGTAAGACTAAAATTCTCTTGTTCTGGAACTTGGAGTATTTTTTGTGTGTTTGTTTATTTTACTTCTTGTTTGTTTGTTTGTTCAGCTCTTCCCATTGATTTGTTTGGGGTTTTTGTTGTTGTTGTTGTTCTGTTTTGTTTGATTTGTTAGTTTTACTATTGTGCATTAATCTATACTAAATTACACCCAGACCAGGGACAGAAATACCAAACATACACTAAACTAAAAATCCAATGCACCCACAAAACAAATTAAACCAAGGGAAAGAAAACAGCTGACTGAAACCACCAATAGCCTATCAAGACCATAGTTACACAGAACCAACTGCAGTGATGGGAAGACAAGAAAGGGATGGAAATGATTCTCCCCAAAAAATAATTTAATGCAGGATTCAGGGTGAAATGAAGAAAATGCATACCCAGTTCCAGACTCCAAAAAAACTAAGATAAATGACACCAAGGACCAAAATGATGTCCACAAGAACAGTCTCAAAGAAGAAATTCTGCAAGTAATCACTGAGAATTTCATGGAGATGTTAGGAGACATGGTCAACTAAAACATAAAAGAGGCACTCATGAAATTCAAGACACCAAAAATAAAGGATATAATGAGACACAAAAACAAATAAATGAACTCATAGGAGCCCTAAACACAAAGTGAAAGAGAGAAACTATAAATAGGGAGATAAATGAATTTAAGATGGAAATTGACAACATTAAAGATGAAGTGACCCATGACATGGAAAACCTCAGAAAAAAGAACAAAACAGAAACACAAAACACAATGGAAGGCCACTCCAGCAGACTAGAACAAGCAGAAGCCAGAATCTCAGAACTTGAACATAAAATGGAAATTCATGGAAAATCTGAAGAGTTATTAATCAAACAGCTCAAGACCTGTGAAAGGAATATGCAAGAACTAGCCAACTCCATCAAAAGAACAAACCTGAGAATCATGGGCATTGAAGAAGGAGAAGAGGTGTAAGCAAAAGGAATTTGGAATATATTCAACAAAATAATAACAGAAAATTTCCCAAATCTAGAGAAAACTATGCCCATCCAGGTACAGGAAGCCTCCAAGATACTAAAAAGACTTGACCAAAATAGAACTACCTTACCACATATTATCATTAAAACAACAAGCACAGAATATAGAGAAAGAATATTGAAGGCCTTAAGACAGAAAAAACAAATAACATACAAAGGTAAACCCATCAAAATCACAATGGAAACATTAAAAGCAAGAAAAGCATGGAGTGAGGTATTCCGGGCACTGAATGAAAATAACTTCAACCCTAGGATATGCTACACAGCAAAACTATCATTCAAAATAGATGAAGCAATAAAAGACTTCCATGATAAGCAGAACCTAAAACAATATCTGACCACCAAGCCACCACTACAAAAGATTCTTCAAGGAATTCAGCACACAAAAAATGAAAGCAAAAAAAAAAAAAAAGAAAAACACCATGAGAGGATAGGCAGTACCAAACCACAGAAGAAAAAAAGACAAGGACTCAGAGAATAACATTGATTCAGCTGCACACAATCAAACCGTAAAACAACAAAAACAACTAAATGACTGGAATCGCCACAAACCTATCAATATTAACACTGAATGTTAATGGACTTATCTCACTAATCAGAAGACACCATTTGGCAAACTGGATTAAAAAGGAAGATCCAACAATCTGTTGTTTACAGGAGACCCATCTCACCAACAGAAATAAGCACTGGCTTAGGGTGAAAGGTTGGAAGAAGATTTACCAAGCCAATGGCCCCCCAAAACAGGCAGGAGTAGCAATACTTATCTTGGACAAAGTAGACTTCAAACTTACATTGATCAAATGAGAAAAAGAAGGACATTCCATACCAATAAAAGATGAAATACACTAAAAGGAAATAATTATCAACCTATATGCACCCAATGTCAGTCCACCCAATTTCATCAAACATACTCTGAAGGACATAAAAGCATATACAGACTCCAACACACTGGTAGTGGGAGACTTTTATACCTCCCTATCACCAATAGATAGGTCATCCAAACAAACAAACAAAAAAAACTACAGAAATTCTAGAACTAAATCATACCATAGATCAAATGGACCTAGCTGATGTCTACAGAATATTTCATCCCACTTCTGCACAATATACATTCTTCTCAGCAGCCCTTAGAACCTTATCCAAAATTGATCATATGTTAGGGCACAAAGCAAGCCTCAGCAAATATAAAAAAATAGAAATAATCCCATACATTCTATCTGATCACAATGCACTAAAACTAGAACTGAACAACAAAAACAACAGTAGAAAACATGCAAACAATTAGAAGCTAAATAACACATTGCTCAATGATCAATGGGTCATTGATGAAATAAAAGAGAAAGTTGAAAGATTCTTGAAAGTTAATGAACATGAAAACATGACCTACCAGAACCTATGGAACACAACAAAGGTAGTCCTAAGTGGAAAGTTTATAGCCATAAGTGCATATATTAAAAGGAGAAAGACATCAAATCAATGACCTAATGCTAAATCTCAAACTCCTAGAAAAACAACAACAAGCAAATCCCAAAAGAAGGAGAAGAAGAGAAATAATGAAAATAAGATTTTAAATTAATGAAATAGAAAAGAAATACAAAGAATCATAGAAACAAAAGCTGGTTCTTTGAAAAAATAAACAAGATTGACTGACCCCTGGAAAACCTGACTAAAGTGAGGACAGAAAAAACCCAAACTGGAAAAATTAGAAATGCAAAAGAGGAGATAACAGCAAACACCACAGTAATCCAGGAAATCATCAGAGACTACTTTGAGAACCTATATTCCCATAAATTTGAAAATCTTGAAGAAATGGACATATTTCTAGATACTTATAGCCATCAAAAATTGAACCAAGAGGAAATTAATCACCTGAATAGATCTATAACACAAAATGAAATTGAAGCAGCAATAGAGTCTCCCAAAAAGAAAATTCTAGGACCTGATGGATTTTTTGCTGAATTCTATCAAACCTGTAAAGAAGAACTAATACTAACTCTCCTTAAACTTTTCCATGAAATAGAAAGGGAAGGAACACTGCCTAACTCATTTAATGAAGCCAGTATTACACTCATCCCAAAACCAGACAAAGACACCTCCAAAAAGGAGAACTATAGGCCAATCTCCTTAATGAACATTGTGACAAAAATCCTCAATAAAATAATGGCAAACCAAATCCAAAAACACATCAGAAAGATCATTCACCATGACCAAGTTGGCTTCATCCCAGGGATGTAGGGGTACTTAAATATATGAAAATCTATAAATGTAATATAGCACATTAATATAAGCAAAGACAAAAACCACTTAATCACCTCAATAGATGCAGAAAAAGCCTTCAGTAAGCTCCAACATGACTTCATAATAAAAACCCTCAGAAAACTGGGAATAGAAGGAATGTACCTCAACATTGTAAAGGCTATATATAACAAACCTACAGCCAACACATACTTAATGGAGAAAAACTGAAACCATTTCCACTAAAATCAGGAATGAGATAAGGGTGCCCACTATCCCTACTCCTATTCAACATAGTGCTGGATTTCCTAGCCAGATCAATTAAGATCTTTCTTAATTCCTTTTATTTCTTCTTCTTGAAAGAAGAAATAAAAGGAAAACAAATAGGTAAAGAAACTATCAAAATATACCTCTTTACAGACTACATGATCCTACCTCTCAAAGACCCAAAAAACTACCAAAAAACTCCTAGATAATATAAACAGCTACAGCAAGGTGGCAGGATACAAAATCAACTCACAAAAATCATTGTCTTTTCTATATACCAACAACAAACAAATTGAGAAAGATGATATGAAAACAATTCCATTTACAATAACCTCAAAAAATTTCAAATAGCTACAAGTAAACTTAACAAAAGATGTGAATGACCTCTATAAAGAGAACTACAAACCCCTGAAGAAAGAGATCCAGGAAGACTACAGAAGGTGGAAAGTTCTCCCATGCTCATGGATTGGTAGAATCAACTTAGTAAAAATGGCTATACTACCAAAAGCAATCTACATGTTTAATGCAATTCCCATCAAAATTCTAATGACATTCATCATAGACATTGAAAAATCTACCCTAAAGTTCATTTGGAAACACAAGAGACCATGAATAGCCAAGGATATACTCAGCAAAAAGAGCAATGCTGGAAGTATCACAATACCCAACTTCAAACTATATTACAAAGCAATAGCAATAGAAACACATGGTACTGGCACAAAAACAGACATGAAGACCAGTGGAACAGAATAGAGGTCCTGGATATCAATCCAAACAGGTATGCCCACCTTATTTTTGACAAAGTCATTAAAAACATATGATGGAGAAAAGACAGCCTCTTCAACAAATGTTGTTGGAAAAAGTGGTTATCCACCTGCAAAATCTGAAACTAGATCCCTGTTTATCACCTTGTACTAATATCAACTCAAAATGGATCAAGGACCTTAATATCAGACACGAAATGCTGAAGTTAGTACTGGAAAAAGCAGGGAATACTCTGGAAGTAATAGGAATAGGCAAGGACTTCCTCAATAGAACCCCAGCAGCTCAGCAACTAAGAGAAAGGATGGACAAATGGGACTTCATAAAATTAAAAAGCTTCTGCACATGAAAAAAAATGGTCTCTAGAATGAACAGACCACCCACAGAGTGGGAGAAAATGTTTGCCAGCTATACATCAGACAAGGGACTATAACCAGAATATACAGGGAACTTAAGAAACTAAACTCTCTAATATCAATGAACCAATTAAGAAATGGGCAACTAAACTAAACAGAACTTTCTCAAAAGAACAAATTCAAATGGCCAAAAAAACCATGAGAAAATGCTCACCATGTCCAGCCATAAAGGAAATGCAAATCAAAACCACACTAAGATTTCACCTCACCTTGGTTAGAATAGCCATCATCAAAAACACCACCAACAACAGGTGTTGGCAAGGATATGGGGAAAAAGGAACCATTATACACTGCTTATGGGAATGCAAGCTAATGCAACCATTCTGGAAAACAATATGGAAGCTTCTTAAAAATCAAACATAGGTCTGCCATATGATCCTGTAATCCCACTCCTGGGGATATACCCAAAGAAATGTGTCTCAGGTTACTCCAGATCACCTGCACACCCATGTTTATTGCAGTGCTATTCACAATAGCCAAGGTATGGAAAAAGTAAAGATGCTCCACCACTGATGAATGGATTAAAAAATGTGGTATTTATACACAATGGCGTTTTATTCAGCCATAAAGAAGAATGAAATCTTATTATTCTCAAGTAAATGGATGGAACTGGAGAACATCATCTTGAGTGATGTTAACCAGGCCAGAAGACCAAAAATCGTATGTTCTCCCTCATATGTGAACTTTAGATCTAGGGCAAATGCAGCAATGTTGTTGGACTTTGGACACATGCTAAGGAGAGAGCACATAGGGGTGGAAGGGGGACAGGTAGGAAACCAAAAACATGAAAGTGTTTGATGTCCCCAATGCAAACACTAACACAGTAACCTTAAAATGACTGAGGTCAATATGGGAAGGTGACCTGGATGTAGTGAAGAGGTCAGATATAGATGAATCAATTTGGGTTGTAATACACTTGTGCATGGAAGCAATGCTAGAAATCTCTTTGTATAGCTATGCTTATCTCAACTAACAAAAATGCTACATCTTTCTCATTATTGCTTATGTCTACTCTTCAACAAAATTGGAGAAAGGGGCAGAGCAGGTTCTGCTTGGAAGTGAGGGGGATGGGGGAAGAAGGAGGGGGCAGGGGGCAGAGGGGAGAAATGGCCCAAACAATGTATGCACATATGAATAAATGAAAAAAAAGAAAAGAAAATACTGACTTATGTGAACACATAGATTTATTTAGATGATACTGTAAAAAAACAGGAATAATAATACTTATTCCTGGCTATATGTATACTTTGTCTTGTAAGTTGTATATTTTATATATATCCCTATTTTGTTTTCTCTAATCTCTACCTTCATTTTTCCATCTTGCTAGACTTCTAAATTTCAATTCATTATAGGAATTGCAATATTTTTATTTCAAGAGCAGCTATTGTTTGAGAAATCTTAAACAATTACCAATTATATTTTTCAATGATCTATATGAGAAACGTAAGTTTCTTTTAAATTAAAACAATTTGGTTGGATTTCTTCTATTTCCTTACAAGAAGAGACTTCCTATCATCTTCATGATAATCTTCTAACTTGATCTGATGAGTATTGACATCAGGTTTTCACCTTTATTCTTTTTTCGTAGTCAAGAGAAAACAAGTTTTATTTCTGATATGCTTTTCAGCAATGTGTTACCTTAGAAATAGCTTAGAACTTATCAAAGTCCCAAGCTATACATTGTAGTTTTACTTTGTGGATTAATTAAATTGGACTTGGCATTCATAAAATCTTTCAATTTCCTCAATGGCAAAGAGACAGTCATACTAAATTATTTTTATGGTTTCTGTCTGCTTAAAATTGTGAGACTGTAAATTTCATGCAAACTCTATTACTGTGGTACTTCCTCAGAAATATTTGAACATATTTAGAGCATCTTACAGTTCTGTGTTCCTGCTGGTTCATCCATGCATGAAAGACACACAGATACTGTACTGAGAAGTGTGGTTCAGTTCTAGCTCCTGCTGGGGACAGTCTAAAATGGTACTGATTTTCAAAGGGCTCATTGCAAGAGAAAATGACTGGTTACCAGGGAAGCAAGAGTAAGATGATCACAATCATAAAGTAACTCTTTTAAACCTTGAATAGACTACCCCAAATTAACACATATAATGATTTTGTTTAAAAAGAGGTCCAAGAAATCATTTGTTAGCTTATGAAGTCCAACATAAACCACTTGTGTAATAGTATTTGGCCAGTATCCATCTCTACTGTGAGTCCCATATAGGTACCACATGGTACCTATTCAGTTTCAATGAGTGCTTTGTTATTTGTGTTGAAGGAAACAGACACCTGTTTCATCCAAAATTAAATGCCGTTAAGACTAGATATGACACAATTAAAATTTAAACTTGGAATAGCCTACAAAGTTTCTAAAACATGAGAAGTGGGAAAATGTATGTATCAATAGATGTTGTTTTAAAGTGTGAGGTACACACTCTGACCTTATAGTATTCAACGTAGCACATGAAAGAAGTTTGTAAACAAATAACTATAATGTAATTTAAAAAGTGCTAGCACAGATATGTATAAAGTACCATGCTAAAATTTTTGATAAAAGACAAGTTTAAGGTACAGAAACAATCTACTACTTTTCTAAAATATCTTATACTTGGATTCCAAACTTTGTACCAACTGTGACAATTATTGTAAATAGATATTTGCCTTTAGAGGAAAATAAGGAATCTTTCCACAAATTCATGCAAAAAATTAAATAACATGACATTTCACTAAAAGGATGATTTTAACAAATGTTAAGAAGTGAAGTTTTTGACTTCTTTGATTTTAATGCTACCATATGTAATTTAGGTATAATTATGTTTATTGTGTTACTTAAATAAAATAAAAATATTCTATACTTTTAAAGGAAATAGAAAATGTTTTTGATTTATGAGTGTTTGTATTTTCCTGCAGATTTAAAAAACAATGCTTTGAATGACTCACTTAGTGCAACAAATAGTCATTTTTTTCCTAAGATAGAATAGATATAGTCCCTGGAGCTCCAAGTTCATGAGCTACTGAACTGCAGAGTTGAATGGTCTTTAATATCCTTGAAAGAGTAATGCATGACTTTAAGTCTTATTGAAATGTGATGACAGTGCAGCTGAGCCTCTCAATTGCCATAAACTAACTCTTAAATAATAGTGAAATACTTAGATAACATTAGAATCCTAAAACCATAAGATTTGAGTGCCAAAAGAAGCATTTGATGTCTTCTAACTTATAATCATGTATGTGAAAATAATTCCTTCCAACACTTCAGTCCTTTGACATCACAAAATGCATAGCTGATGGAGAGGAGCAATTCAATTATGTTAGACTGCACCAGTCTTCTTAAAAAAAGACTTTCCATCTGAGGCTTCCCCAGGCATACATTAGTTTTCTAGCTTTACAGAAAGAAAATGTAGAAGTGAAGTGAACCAATCACTCATCCGCTTCCAAAGACAATGTTCCACCTATAGAAAGTGGGGTCAGTGTTTCTGGTTTATAATTTGTTATGGGAAATGCAGAAAGCCATTCCACCTACCTCCTCACAGGTAGTTCTGAAATCCATGTGCTATGGCACTGCAAAGGATGTGGGGTCTGAAAAGACAGAGAAACGGTAAGCTATTAAGCACAGCATGAAGTGTAGCAGAAAAGAATAACAATGATGTGTAAGAAATTGTGAAGCACTTCCTGTGTCAAAACTGTGCTGACACATTTGCAGGGGGCAAGAATGCCAGGGTATACTGACAAAAGGGAAAGGAAAAGACAAGGAAGTCCTCTTCTATCCCCAGCTTTGTGAAGAGTGAATGTGCTCAGGTGTTCAGTGGATGGAGAGCACCAGGACCCTTGTAATCTATGACTTTATTAGCCTCGTCTCTGGGGTATTGGCTTGTTCCCACTATTCATTTTGTAACCAGAATTTAGAAACTTTAAAAGGAGTAATTAAAAGTTGATTTTCATCTGGTTATTTCTTGAAAAAAAGGTTGACTAATCTTTCTTTTTTTAATTAAAAAGCTACATGCATGAATAATTCTCTGTGAAACTTAAAATTTTATTCACAAACAGTATGACATATGAAGCAAGCTGTTTAACAGAGGAGAAAATACTGAGATAAATCAATACATGAAATATCCAATAAGGATTTTCATTTAGGAGTCATCATACCCAAATGATGAGTATAGATTTTAAATACATTTAAATTTTTTTAAAGGGAGAGTTTTGTTTTCATTTTATGGTAGGCTTGACAAAACTAAGTTGTCACAAAAATTAATGCCCTCATACTATAAACAAAACAAGGCAGCACCAAAAGAAAATGGCTAGGTAAATGAGACTTATCAGTGAAGAGTGTGGTTAATTTGAAAACAGAAAACTCTATGCTCCTCAGAATCATTCTCAGTCTTTGGAACAGGAAACTATTTTTCCTTCCTCTGTCACTAGTTCATGATTCGAGTTGAAGAATATTTGATCGGGTAAGTGTGGTAGAGTGGAAGTGACACACATGCTGTCACCAACTTACAGATTATTACTGTTGACTTTTCAGTAGCAACTGAATATGCCATATGATATTTTAAACATTTTCCCTGGATAAGTCTTGTGGTTTGTGAGCCTGATTTTATTTTACTGATATGCATAAGCTAGCTGATTTTAGTATAGTTAGACAATAACAAATCCTTAGCAAGTAAAAGGGCATTCTGGCATTAGAAATTTATTATTTGATCATATAAATTACTTTATATGTAGATATGTAGTACCCATGGGAATTTTATCAGTAGTTTAACAATTCTTGAAGATTGCTTTTGAAGAACCTGTCATATTGGCTTATCTCCAACTTTGACAAGGAGTTATTCCTTTACTATGAACTAAGAAAACTTCAGTATTTATTGACCATATGAAAATGGGTAATGTCAAAAATCAATTTCTTACTGCTAGCAATTGGCCATAGAAATAGATGTTAGTGTGTTAACCACTTATCTCATCTCATGATCATATTTAATTTCATATGCTGAACTTAACATTACTGTATACATTTTAATATATCATTATTTCTTAATGGTAGGACACATCAGAGCATCTCCTGTATGTCTTTACTATTTTTAACATCTCCCTTTTTCTTCATTTTTAAAAATTCTAACCTTCCATCCTCTTTCACCAAAACAGTAGAGAATAATATCAGTAGTATAGCAGAAAAAGGATTATTGTGGGACTCAAAACATACAAATTACTAAGTATCACAATAAATATTATAGTTGCAATGTAACCATTTTTAGCAGCTATAAATTTAAAATGACTAAAATATGTTGAATCATTTTTTAAAAGCATTCTGTGTCTTTTTCTTTTTGAATAAACTTTTTATGACAGAACAGCTTTAGATTTGCAGAAAAAAATTATTGTGAAGATACACAGAGAGGTCCACATCAAATTTTCTCTGGTATTAGCATATACATTGTAATTAATGAAATATTATTGATACATTGTTACTAGATAAATGATAGTTTATTCATATTCCCTTAGTTTTTTTTTTCCCAATGTCCTTATTCAGTTCTCCAATCCCTGTCCAGGTCTCATGTTATATTTAATCATCTCGTCTCCATCGGCTGTGACCCTTTCTCAGACTTTCCTTATTTCTGAACTTAGCAAAACTGGCCAGAAATTTGTGTTTTTCTAATAGCATTATTCTGATTTTCTTTCATAATGAGGCTGAAATTATTGGCTGTTGAGAACACAGAGATAAAGTGCCGTTTTCATCCATCCAATCAAAGATATAGGCTATCAATGCAATATTATCAATACTGGCTAACCTAATCACCTGCCAGAGAGGTATTTGTCAGATGCCTCTATTGTAGTGTCTCTATTTTCCCCTTCTCCACGCTGCACTCGCTGGAAGGACATCACCATGCACAGCTCACACCCGAGGAGTGGGTGATGTACTTCTCATCCGTGACAGTGGAGTACTCCTTGAAACCTTTGGATTTCGTTCCCTAACAGTTATATCTGGTCTTGCTTAGTTATTAACGTTTGCATTTCCTTTAGGCCTTCTCAGTTGATAAAGCAAGGAAATTCATGTTTGAATGCCAACTCATGACAGTGTGCATTTAGCTAACAATATTTCTATACATACCATCTAATATTAAGCTTAACAGGATTTCTTAGTGACATTCCAACTCTAATACATAACTATATGTGACATTCTAATCTTCCCCTTTTTTTCTGTAAGTTCCTATCCTGACAATGTGGAACTTAGCTCCCAATCTAAGTACACTACTCATGTACTTAGCTGTGCAATCCCTATATACCTGGATAGCATTATTAATCCATGACCTTATGGGAAATGACTGTCCAATGCAGTACAGTTTATTTTACCTTTAATCTTACAGACACACTCATTAGCAAAATTACTTATGTCAGACTGGGGAAGTAACACAGTGGTAGACCTCTTGCCTAGCATGCATGAGGCCCTGGCTTTGATTCCTAAATCCACAAAAAGAAAAAAGGAAAAACAAGCAAAATTTCTGCCAATTCCAGGGATAAATGAGCATAATGACCACGTGGTAGTTTCTTTCAGTTTCATAGGTCCCATCTGCTTTTTGGCATTTTTATCATTGCACTTTTACTGTTACTCCCCAGGAAGCTGCTGCCCTCGTGGCTTGGCCTTGCCTCAGAATGCCATATGAGTAACAAGACTTCCCTTGATGTCCCCAAGAACACAGGAAAGGCACAGTCACACTCATATCCCTACTTCAAAGAGAGCTGCCATAGTCAAGCTGCAGAAAACAAATGCATGTTTTGTTGTGGATTGCTCTTCTTGCTGCTTGGCCACGCTGTAATTTCCAGTTATTCAATTAAGCATGAGTCTAGGTGGTGCTTTGAAGGTATTTTGAGATGTGATTAACATCTTCAGTTATCTTAGACTAAGTAAAGGAGATTACTCTCAGTAACATACATAGGACTTAACAAATTAGTTCCAAAGCGTTAAGATTAAACACTGAATTTTCCCTGAAGAAGAGATTCTGTCTCAATATTACAGCATCAACTTCGGCTAGAGAATTTTTAGGCTGCTGGGCTGATGAATTATTTCAGAATTGTTAGCCCTGACAATAATGTTAACCACATACAAACAAGTTCAATTTCTCTGGAGAATCCTAGAGAAATACAAATTTCAGAATGAAGAATAGTTCGAAAGAAACAGAATCCTAAGGATGAGTTTTCTGAAGTAGTTCTGGGGCTTCCAGAATTGATTCCCTGGTATGATTATATTTATGTACTTATTTATTTATTTTTAATTTTTATTTTATTCATATGTGCATGCAATGTTTGGGTCATTTCTCCCCCCTTCCCCCCACCCCCTCCCTTACCCCCCTTTATCCGTCGCTACCCGGCAGAAACTATTTTGTCCTTATCTCTAATTTTGTTGAAGAGAGAGTATAAGCAATAATAGGAAGGACCAAAGGTTTTTGCTAGTTGAGATAAGGATAGCTATACAGGGAGTTGACTCACATTAATTTCCTGTGTGTGTGTGTTACCTTCTAAGTTAATTCGTCTCAAACTAACCTTTTCTCTAGTTTCTGGTCCCTTTCTCTTATTGGCCTCAGTTGCTTTAAAGTATCTGCTTTAGTTTCTCTGTGTGGAGGGCAAAAAATGCTATCTAATTTTTTAGGTGTTTTACCTATCCTCATACCTCCCTTGTGTGCTCTCACTTTATCATGTGATCAAAGTTGAATCCCCTTGTTTTGTTTGCCTTTGATCTAATGTCCACATATGAGGGAGAACATACGATTTTTGGTCTTTTGGGCCAGGCTAACCTCACTCAGAATGACGTTCGCCAATTCCATCCATTTACCACTGAATGATAATATTTCATTCTTCTTCATGGCTGCATAAAATTCCATTGTGTACAAATACACATTTTCTTAATCCATTTGTCAGTGGTGGGGCATCTTGGCTGTTTCCGTAACTTAGCTATTGTGAATAGTGCTGCAATAAACATGGGTGTGCAGGTGCCTCTGGAGTAACCTGTGTCACAGTCTTTTGGGTATATCCCCAAGAGTGGTATTGCTGGATCAAATGGTAGATCAATGTTTAGATTTTTAAGTAGCCTTAAAATTTTTTTCCAGAGTGGTTGTACTAGTTTACATTCCCACCAGCAGTGTAAGAGGGTTCCTTTTTCCCCACATCCTTGCCAACACCTGTTGTTAGTGGTGTTGCTAATGATGACTATTCTAACAGGGGTGAGGTGGAACCTTAGTGTGGTTTTAATTTGCATTTCCCTTATTGCTAGAGATGGTGAGCATTTTTTTCATGTGTTTTTTGGCCATTTGAATTTCTTCTTTTGAGAAAGTTCTGTTTAGTTCACGTGCCCATTTCTTTATTGGTTCATTAGTTTTGGGAGAATTTAGTTTTTTAAGTTCCCTGTATATTCTGGTTATCAGTCCTTTGTCTGATGTGTAGCTGGCAAATATTTTCTCCTACTCTGTGGGTGTTCCCTTCAGTTTGGAGACCATTTCTTTTGTTGAGCAGAAGCTTTTTAGTTTTATGAAGTCCCATTTATATATCTATGCTATCTTTTAGTTGCTGTGCTGCTGGGGTTTCATTGAGAAAGTTCTTACCTATACCTACTAACTCCAGAGAATTTCCTACCCTTTCCTGTATCAACTTTAGAGTTTGTGGTCTGATATTAAGATCCTTGATGCATTTTGAGTTAATATTGGTATAGGGTGATATACACGGATTTAGTTTCAGTTTTTTGCAGACTGCTAACCAGTTTTCCCAGCAGTTTTTGTTGAAGAGACTGTCTTTTCTCAATCGTGTATTTTTAGCACCTTTGTCAAAGATAAGTTGGTTATAGTTGTGTGGCTTCATATCTGGGTCCTCTGTTCTCTTCCACTGGTCTTCATGTCTGTTTTTGTGCCAGTACCATGCTGTTTTTATTGTTATTGCTTTGTAATATAGTTTGAAGTCAGGTATTGTGATACCTCCAGCATTGTTCTTTTGACTGAGTATTGCCTTGGCTATTTGTGGCCTCTTGTGTTTCCATATAAATTTAATGGTAGATTTTTCAATCTCTTTAGTGAATGTCATTGGAATTTTGATGGGAATTGCATTAAACATGTAGATTACTTTTGGGAGCACAGACATTTTTACTATGTTGATTCTACCAGTCCATAAGCATGGGTGATCTCTCCACTTTCTATAGTCTTCCTCAATCTCTTTCTTCAGAAGTTTATAGCTTTCCTTGTAGAGGTGTTCACATCTTTTGCTAGGTTTACACTTAGGTGTTTGATTTTTTTTTTTTTGAGGATATTGTAAATGGAATTGTTTTCATATATTCTTTTTCAGTTTGTTCATTATTAGTGATTAGAAATGCTAATGATTTTTCTATGTTGATTTTGTATCTTGCTACCTTGCTGTAGCTATTGATGATGTCTAAGAGCTTTTGAGTAGAGTTTTTTGGGTCTTTAAGGTATAGGATCATATCTTCTGCATATAGGGATATTTTGACAGTTTCTTTACCTATTTGCATTCTTTTTATTCCTTCTTCTTGCCTAATTGATCTGGCTAGGAATTCCAGTACTATGTTGAATAGGAGTGAAGATAGTGGGCATCCTTGTCTGGTTCCTGATTTTAGAGGGAATGGTGTCAGTTTTTCTCCGTTAAGTATAATGCTGGCTGTAGGTTTGTCATATATAGCTTTTATAATGTTGAGGTACTTTCCTTCTATTCCTAGTTTTCTTAGAGCTTTGATCATGAAATGGTGTTGGATCTTATCAAAGGCTTTTTCTGCCTCTATTGAGGTGATCAAGTGGTTTTTGTCTTTGCTTCTGTTAATGTGGTTTATTATGTTTATTGATTTTCATATGTTGAACCACCTCTGATTACCTGGGATGAAGCCTACTTGGTTGTGGTGAATGATATTTTTGATGTGTTGTTGAATTTGGTTTGCAATTATTTTATTGAGGATTTTTGCATCAATGTTCATTAAGGAGATTGGCCTATAGTTCTCCTTTTTGGAGGTGTCTTTGCCTGTTTTGGGATAAGTGTAATACTGGCTTCATAAAACGTGTTAAGCAGTTTTCCTTCCCTTTCTATTTCGTGGAATGGTTTAAGGAGGGTTGGTATCAGTTCTTCTTTAAAGGTCTGGTAGAATTCAGTAGAGAATCCATCAGGTCCTGGACTTTTTTTTGGGGGGGAGAGTCTTGATTTCTGCTTCAATTGCATTTTTTGTTATAGATCTATTCAGGTAATTAATATCCTTTTGTTCAGTTTTGGATGATCATATATATCTAGAAATCTGTCCATTTCTTTAAGATTTTCATTCTAATTTATTTGAATATAGGTTCTTGAAGTAGTCTCTGATGATTTCCTGGACTTCCATTGTGTTTGTTGTTATCTCCCCTTTTGCATTCCTGGTTTTACTGATTTGGGTTTTTTCTCTCCTCATTTTAGTCAGGTTTGCCAGGGGTCTGTTGATCTTGTTTATTTTTTCAAAGAACCAATTTTTTCTTTCATTAATTCTTTGTATGATTTTTTTGGTTTCTATTTCATTGATTTCAGATCTTATTTTTATTATTTCTTTCCTTCTACTTGTTTTGGGATTTTCTTTCAGTGTCTGGAAGATCTCACTCCAAGCTCTTCTTGCTTTTAATGTTTCTGTTGAGAAGTCTGCTGTGATTTTGATGGGTTAACCTTTGTATGTTATTTGTTTTTTCTCTCTTACAGCCTTCAATATTCTTTCTCAGGTCTCTGTACTTGTTGTTTTAATGATAGTATGCTGTGGGGTAGTTCTATTTTGGGCTGATCTGTTTGGTGTTCTGGAGGCCTCTTGCATCTGTATGGGAATAGATTTCTCTAGATTTGGGAAATTTTCTGTAATTATTTTGTTGAATATATTATGCATTCCCTTTGCTTATATCTCTTCTCCTTCTTCAATGCCCATGATTCTCAGGTTTTATCTTTTGATAGAGTCTGTGAGTTCTTGCATTGTTTTTTCATAATTCTTAAGTTGTTTAACTAATAGTTCTTTGGTTTTTTCTTTAATTACCATTTCATCTTTGAGTTCTGAGATTCCGTCTTCTGTTTGTTCTATTCTGCTGGATTGGCCTTCCATTTTGTTTTGCAATTCTGTTTCATTCTTTTTTCTGAGGTTTTCCATATCCTGAGTTACATCCTCTTTAATGGTGTCTATTTTTGACCTGAGTTCATTTATGTCTTTATTAATTGTGTTCTTTGTTTCACTTTGGTGTTTATACAGTACTTCTATGGTTTCTTTTATTTCTTCTTTTGCTTTTTCAAATTCTCTATTTTTGTTTTCTTGGAATTTCTTGAGTGTCTCTTGTACATTTTGGTTGACCATATCCAGTATCATCTCTATAAAATTCTCATTGATTACCTGTAGAATTTCTTCCTTTAGACTATTCTTGTGGGCTTCATTGGGTTCTTTGGCATAGTTCATCTTCATTTTGTTGGAGTCTGGGTCTGAGTATCTGTTTTATTCATTTCCCTCTGGTTCCTGTACTAATTATTTTGCTGTGGGGAAACTGGCTTCCCTGTTTTTTCTGTCTTCCCATCATTGTCCTTGGTGTTGTTATTGTCCCTGTACTGTGTGCAATTAAGTATTTTCTAGCTTGTAATATTAACAATGGTGATATTTAGGATGAAAGGGTGATAGGAGAGGGAAAGCAAAGAAGTTAAAGAAAAAGGGAAAAAGCAAATAAACAAGTAAAACAAAACAAAACAAACAAACAAAAGTTTCAAAGATATAAACAGGGAGAGATAGTTTACTAATGAACAGTAACCTAAACAGGCATTACAGACACAGAGAGAGGATTGAAAAAAAAATCTCCAAATTCAAATGCAATAAAGTTTTGTTCTTAATAATTATGGTGTTAGGTCCCTCAGCCTCCAATCCTGGAGATGGTGCCTCAGAAGTAGTTCTGTTGTTGTCTCATCAAAGGGCAAAAAAAACCAAAAAAACCAAAACTTAACAAAACAAAAAACACCATGAAGTGTTCCAAATTCAAATGCAATACAGTTTCAGTAAGTTTTTCTGCAAGCAGGTGTAGTTCGGTTGTTGTTTCCTCAAAGGAAGAGAGAAAAAAAAAAAAAGAGTCTGGAGACAGTTCTGTGAATGGCTATCTGTGGCTGTGGCTTGCCTACCCACTGCTGTCAGCCTGCTGTTGCTGGAGGCGTTATTTATGCAGATCTCACAAGTGAGCTTAACACTCACCTGACTCTGCTTACATGGGAAGTGGGCCTTCCCCCCTCTTCTATGGAGTTTTCCTACCACCACCACTTTTACAAGCTTTCCCACTCCTGGTTGCTGGGCATATGCCACCACTCCTGCCTTCTCCGGCTGGCTTGTTTATTTACAGTTCTGTGAGGGATTCTCCTCCCACCCTCTTCGGTGCTCAGGGCACCCTGCCCTCTTTGCTACATGTCTTTTTTGTTATTGCTTATTATTCAGTTTCTCTTTTTACCCTGGATGGGGTCAGTCTGTGCAGGGAGCTATGCTGATCTGGCCCAGGGCTGTCTGTGGGAGTACCGCAGGCCGCTTAGTTCACCTGTGATCTGCATCTTCCCAAGCCATCTGGGCACTGCTGTCTGGCGGCGGTGTGGGAGTCCTCCTGATTTCTTTGTTTAATGTGAAGTGGGGATGCTATGCGTGGGCTGGAGGTGTGGAGGAGTCAAAGTTTTGTCTCTTCTCAGTGTTTTTTCCTGCAAGGTGTATCTCCAGTGTCTCTCCAAGATTTTACTTTAGGAGTCACACTTTCTGCTTCCTCCCTCTAGCAACCATCTGGGTATTATTATATTTAAAGGCAATTTAAATATTTCCAGATTAATGAGAGCATTGGTAGTCCATGGCATGAAGAGGCATTGGAGTATCATCATTTGATGATACTCTTGGTCAAATGCCTATATAAGGCAAGTTTCTTAGTTACCATGTATTTGATAACATAGAATATTTTTGTTACAAGTATAAGAAGATTGGCTGTTTACATTCCGTAATACAAGCTAACAAAAGCACAGAGGAACAAGAATGAACTAAGGGCTTTAAATCCTCTGCTTAAACTCTGCATAAATGATGTGAACATTTCTATGCCTGCCCTGAAACAAATCCTTATCTCCTGTAGCCACCAGAATGAGGCTTCAGATCCTTTTAGTGACTGAATTACATCACAAATTACATTCCCCATTTCACAGGATGTCTTCTGTTAGAAAAAAGACATTGATTGGGAACAAACAGGGTACTAAATAATTGAAATGGAGACATACTTGTAGATTTCAATAAAGATGAGATAAGTGAACCTGTAAATTCTTCTTAGTCTTCCCTGTCAGTAGAGTTATGGCTGCCACTGAAAAACAGTGCTGGGTGTCCTCAGAATCCAACCTTTTCACCCCTCCTTGCTTTTATTCCTGAAAGTAGACTCAAGTTCCAATAGGTTCCAAAGGGGAGACACAAAGTGTGACCTGTAAGTAAGTGCGTATTTTTTTCAATTTATACAGACAGTATTCCAAAGAGTATGTGAGGGAATGGATAACACTGAAATATAAATTTGGATCAGGTCAAATTTATTTTTATTGGATTTTAGTGATGGAGTATTACAAAGGGATCTGACATTCCCCTCATTATTTGACTGAAACATGGACCAAAAATGTTTTAGAGTAAATGACAGTGAAATGCCAGGATTGCCCTTAATAGTGCAGATGAAGGTATGCAATGACTTAGGAGTATTAGAATGCTAGAGAGAATTTAGCATCTATGAACTATTTACTCATCTTGGAAAGGTGCGGAGAACTCATATTCTGAAAAGATTGTACAGGGACCCCAACCCTGTTGAGGATCTCTAGGGTCACTGTCCTCCATAGGGTAGAACCACTGCTTCTGAACTGGAATCCTTAAGTACAATGTTAGCATTGGATCCTGGAGAGATAGGGTCCAAATGGTAGCATTTAATCTCCAAAGATGCAGAAAGCATGGTTATGATACTGGAAATAAAGGATATATCCAGATCTTTAGTAACTAGTGGTCACTGGATCTGAATTGACCATAATTCTAGAAGACACAAAATATTGCTGTGACCAACCAGGTAGAGAAGGGGCTTGTAGAAGACAGCTGACCAATTGAACTTTAGCTGAAGTTCAACTCTCAGTGAATCTAGTGTGTCTCTGAATTTATCCTGTGATTTTTCCTCTTAGTTCTGAGGTGCATAATTAAGATAGATATGGTCAGCAACTAGCAGAATTCCCACACTGATTCTCTGACATTTGCAGTGAGGGCTATTATGGTGGGAAAGGTCAAATGGAAGCTACCAGAGCTGCCTTTATCTAGGAAAATAGTGATCATAAACAATATTGCAGTCCTGGAGGGACTGAAGATATTATTACTAACATTAAAGTCTTGGGTGTTTCCCACCATGTTTCCATTTGGCTCATCTATGCAGCTTACACAGAAGGCAGATGGATCTTGCAGAATGACAGGAGACTACTGTAAGAGTAATCAGGTGGTGATTCTGATGGTTACTGTACTAGATGTAGTTTTACTGCTTGAACAAATTAACACACCCCCTGGTACCTATATGCAGTTATTGATCTGGCCATGACATTTTCTTCATTGCAATTTGAAAGGGCCATATATGGTGATGCACTACTTTAGATTGCATTCTTGCCTGTATGTAGTGAATACTTTCTAAGTTATCCCATAGAAACTCCAGGAAAAGCACTTTATTTTGCAGCTGGTCATTGGCAACATAATTTGACCAATACCTTTACTGAAAAATTGAAATTAAAAGTTGTTCCCACAAGACAAGCTTTTTTTAAAGCTTTTTTTCTCCTTAGAGACACACTGTTCTCCATACATTTTTTCTATTCACATCCAAAATTGTCATGGATTTGTCCATGTCATTCTTGTAGGTTTTGTTAGAAAACTTCATCACTTAAAATAAAAAGATAGACATAGTAACATATAGGTAGCTTTAGTGAATAATATAACATTAACTTTAATACTTATGAACCAGAATGTTGTATATATATATGTGGCCTCCCTCATCCTCGATCCAGTTAGAATCCATGTGGCCAGCTCAGGGATAAGCTGCACAGCATGGAAAAGCTCTGGCATCTAGAAACCTGTTCTATGACTATTATGTAAGTGACCCTGAAGACAATGGTGACAGCCTGGTTCTTACTCAAGAAAAGTGAACTCAGAGTTAAATAATTCCTGATTGTTCAAAGCATTGCATTTATATGACCTGGATCATCTGATTTGACCTCTGTCCACACACCTTGCCTCAGAGTTAAATCGAACACTCAAGTCTATAGAAACTACTGTCAACAATTATGCTGAGAATAGAACCAATTGCTGTTGATTAAACTTCATGCTTATAACCAAAATGTGGAAAGCAATATTAGACAAACACATCCAAATTCATGCATGCTAAATATAAAACATACAAGTATTTCCCCTCAAATGCTTCATTTACTAGGCAGCTGATAAAATAAAGATAATACAGTTCTATAATTACACACATGCAGTGTACAGAATCAGTAGTCATATAAGATATAGTAGAAAATATTGGTTTATAGCTAAATGGATATGAAAATGAGCATGTAAAAGGAAAGAAAGAAGGAACTGGTAGAAAATGTTTTGGACTAAAATGTTTCCGATATTCTCCAGAATGCTTTTCTTGGTGAGTTTTAAGAATCTCTAAAATACTTCTGCTTGCTTTGACAGTTCAGTTTACTGAAAGGAAAAGTGTTATCTATTTATAGACTTTGCCTTAGGCAAAATTGTGAAATATGCGAAAATTATCTTCTATCTCCGTGTGTATTCCAGACCCAATCCCAGCATGTACCCTCTCCACATGGATTCAGATCCTCAGGTTGGGCCTTGACTATTTACAAAGAGATTGACTTGTCTTACCCTTAAAATTGATTAAAGCACTAGGATTAAAAAACACAGTTATACCTATTTACGTTTCACTTTTTTGCATTTTTTTTCTCATTTAGAAAATGCAACTTGCAGGTAACTATTTACATATTCTTACTCTTTCTGTATCTGTTAGGATACAGATTAGTTTCTTTTTTTTTATTGTCAACATAACAGTGGTTTAAATAAGATAGCAGTTTTTTCTCTGCCCTGTAAGAGGACATGCTTAAATGTCAAAAGATGGTTTCAAAGTGTCTGAAGCCCATTCTTCCTCTTCCTTATTTCTCTGTCATCCCTAGTACATGTGGTCTCAGAGATCAGTGCTATACTAATGTCCAAATGTCTGCCAGGACATAAAATGGAGTCAGACACAATTTCCTTCCCACTCCTTTCCTCTTATTGCAAGATTACATATAGCTACATTTAGACTGGGAAATACAGTGCTCAAGATGGCAGTCCTGTGACTTGCTAAAATGCATATTTCAAGGAACAGGGGGTGACCACCATTCTTGGACACAATGATGTCCTTTTCCCAAAATTCTTGCCACATGGAGCTTTTACCTTTGTTCCTTTATAAAGAGGGACAATTCTTTAAGTTATTTTGCTTTTTATGATAAAATGATTTTTAACTAAGAAATAGATTTTTGACAATATTGAAGAAATATTTATTCTTAATTTTAAGTTTTGATAATATACTTTTTAAAAGAAGTATTTTTGACCATTGATGTTTCATTTAAAGGAAAAGAAGAAATTCTGGAAATTCCTGAATGAATTACAAACAAGCACTTGCACATGTATCAAACCAGAAATAAAATAAATATGCCAAAGGAAAAATATGCCTAAGAGCCCTCAAAAATCTGTTGAAGAATGTATTATTTTTTAAAAAATTATCTCCTCCTACAAATGCATACAATGGATAAAATACGGGAAATCATGTGTAATGTTGTTAAGTTTCCCACATTCAGAAACAAGCCAACAAAAGATACATTAGTCACTATACATATTCATGTTGGTACATATTCAATTTTTTCCTTCTTTTCCCCCACAAAGATTTTTTTTGAGTGAGAGAGCAGAGTTTTATTAAGCAGAGAGAAAAATATATGAAAAGCCCCCACACAGGAGGGGTTTCAGAAAGGCTAAGCACCTCTCAACATCCCCACTTAAAGTTTTATGGGCTTCTCAGTTCCTAGATTTTACCATATCAAAATTTTAGCCAAGCTACTTTTACATCAAATTTCCAGCTCATTTTGCCTTTTCAATCTTCCTAAATATACACTTTCCAAATTCTCAAGATATGGCTTCTTTACAGGTGCATGTTTCACTTAGATGAGTTGGGAAGCTGACTGTGTGAGGTCCTTCTCTTGGTGAGATTCTATGTTCATGGTTGCTGGCTAGGATGGGAAAGCCAGGCCAAACTGGTTTCAGCCACTGGTTATTCCCTTGTCTGGCACAGCAGCTGGATCATATCTGCAGGAAGGATTGGGTCATCCAGGTTTGTACAGGTATAAGGACTTCACACAAAGATGGTATCTGTCTGAGATAATGAGATAGATGTTCAAGGTGCAATGCCACTTCCATTTTAAAGTTAATATTTTTTTGTTGCTTTGAAATCCTTTTTTCCACACAGGTGTATCTGGGTACTGTACTCTGACTCTCCATTCTCTTCTTCAGCAGTTCTGAGAGTTTTGACTCTGAGGCATGAAGTTAAATACAATTGTAAATGTAGTACAGGCAAAGAGGTCAGGACATTTGATTAATGTGGAAGATGAAGAGAGATACAAGGTAAGGTAATATTCTCTTCAAGCCCTAGGGAAAACACTGTTTTCATTACATAGTTTTGAAATAGATTAAAATGAAGCTCTAGGATGGAGGCAGCATGCAAAAACAAGTATCCAATGTGATGAAACACAGCATGCTGTCCTATATTGGCCTGGTTATTTACTTGCTGAATCATGCATTTCAACAATCCAAATTTCCATATCCTTTTCTATCCAAAATTGTCACTGACCTTTTTCTCAAGAAGTTCAAATGAGATCCAATATGTGTAAGTATTTTAAAAGATTATGAGTTGCTATAAATATGGATGTAAGAAATATTATGACCACTACCAGGAAACTCAGAAGAATGCTTTAGAAGCATATTTTACCCATTCTGGATGTACAAACCCTCAATTCTCAACAGTGAGAATCAGGCTCAATTTTTAGCAATTGTCAATTGGGTTATAAATGTGAAATGGGGATGTATATGACCTACATAGTTAACAGTTGTTACAGACCAGAATATTCCTCCACAGAATATGAAGGATGGCAGTGGTGGAGCTGAAAACAATTAGATAGAAGCACATGTAGGAAGCTCTCTGCTCTCATTTTAGTTGCCTAAAATCAGGACAGATTTACAAAGACAACAGATATTCTGCCTTTTCCTTCTACCAGGGAAAACAAAGGCTAACTATTACAGGCAACTGTAGATTCTCATCTGCCTGAAGATTAATCTCTTTATCATTTTTACATTTACTCAAATGTATATACATTATTTGGGCCACCTCCCCCCATCTCTACCCCCTTAAAGAATCTACATGAAGGGCTTTCAGTAACTAGCCTTTATCTATAACTCAGTTTCCTTCCCAAGTCTTCACCCATAAAGACTCAAAGTCCTTTCCCTTTCCCTTGTCCCTTGTCTAAAGCTATAGTTTTCTTGTTGAAAATGCTGTATAAACTGGAACTCAAAACCACCTCTTTGATAACTGTTATTTCCTTCAATAGCTTCCATGTATATAAGAAATATGCTTGTTAAATTTTTTCCTTTGGTTAATCTAACCTTTGTACAGGTGCCCATTCCAACTAAGAACCTATGGTAATTACTATTTTTCATAGACACAGTCATGTAAAACTCCCATTGTTTACTACATACTAAGAGGATATTGAAGATATGCCTTATTTTGGACAATTTAAGTGGGGCTAATATGACTCTTGTCCATGTAACATTCCCAAACTCATCTCCAGGTCCTCTGGCATTGTTCCACTGCCACGATACACAGAAACCACTTGAGTCTGGGTTGCCTCCAACCAGCCATGTGCATGAAGGGATCTGTTCACATTAGGATAGAGATTCAAGGCTTTGAGCCCATAGAAGTTTGTGGTGCAATATCACATTGTATCAGGAGCATGGCTTTCAGAAATGAATTTGTTTTAGAGTACATTGTTTCACCTCACATTTTCAAGCATGCTGTAATAAGGGAGCTCCAGTAACAAACCTACAGCCAAGTCTGTCCTGAAGTCACTTGTTGGTTGCTTGTGTTAAATTTTGACTCTGGCAGGATACTTTTCAATTAATTCATCACAGCTTCCTCCCATGCAAGATAAGTACACCTTCCCTTGTTTTTGACCTCCCAGTATCTGAGGCAGCTAAGCTTTTGACCTTTGCTTTTCACCAGGAAAACATTTTCATTTATGTGGAAATAAGTTTCAAACCCCAAACAGTTTTTCATCTCCTAAGCAAAAGATCAAATCACCCAGGGAATTTTATTTATCTGGCATGAAGTGTTGTTCTTTATCTAAATGCTATGTGTAAGTCCAATGTAAAAATACATAAATACTGGGCAGGTCAAGTTTATATGGGCATGAGAGAAGGCTCAGGTTGCTTTGTTTTGTTTTCTTTCCCACTGCAAACTAAGCCATGCTTCTTGAAGCCTGTAGCTCTGCAGAGTCAAGTTTAAAGACTCTCTCACCCCTATAATCCAGGTATCTGGACTGAGAATGTGCCAGACATAGAAATGCTAGAAAATCAAGACTCTTTGAGGATACCAATGCAATGAAACTATACATATTAAAATGAAGCATGTGGCTGAGTATGGTGATTCACACCTATAATTCCAACTACTCAGGAGGCTAAAGGAGGAGGATTGAGAGTTTGAGTCAAGCCTGGGTAAAGGTAACAAGGCCTTATTTCAATGTAAACAAAAGGCAAAAGGTTGGGGGTATAGCTTATTTCAATGTAAACAAAAGGCAAAAGGTTGGGGGTATAGAACATTAGCATACATGGGACCCCAGGTTTAATCACTAGTACCACAAAAAAAAAAGAATGAATGAATGAATGAAGGAAAAGAAATGGAAAAAAGAAAAAAAATGTACAATGCAAGGTAAACTACATAAAAGATAATTCATTGGTCTTCAGAAAATGGTAACCATACACTGAGGCCCATAAATGATATTGACTATATTTGAACATGTGGTTGCTATTTTGTCAGAATTAACTCATTATGATACTTTTTCCATGTTTCCCAAAACAACAAGCTTCACATTTTTACTAATTTACATATTAAGGAAACAAAATTTGATAACACTACTCTGAAATTCCTACTAAGGTTTTTAATAAGAATGATACTTTTACAACCATAGTTTTAATACCTAGTCCCTGGACTTAACACTTGTGATAATATTTGATAAATATATGATTTATCTTGTCTCTTTTATTCAATGAAATAAATACAGTTGAGAATTTCAAAGAGAAATACAGAAGGGAAATGTAATAATATGATGGATGTTAACTGGAAAAATGTTCTGTGGTTTTAAAGAAAGACAGAACTTAAAAACAGAGAGGTCTCATTCATAAAGTTGCCTAGGGAGAGATGCACCTTCAAACTTACTTTGGAAAGAACTTGCCATGGGATCCTCTTAACATGCAATTCATTTTTGGTAGATCCTGTAAAGAGGTCAGGCTTCCAGGTGATGGCCAAGTCATATTGTTTCTTTCACTACATTTATTAGTAAAATTACAGGATATCTATTTGCTCCAAGGAAATTTAATGTATTAGTAGTATACAGAAAGCTCTTGAACATATAAAAGTGATTTTTAAAAAAATTTGATAGAATAGTATTGACAGCATCCTTTCCTCAGGATGATGTTTCATCATCAAAACACTCTTTTTCTAACAGGCCATACATTTTAACACTAATATGTAAATATCATGGTTCACAATGTGAAGAAAGAAAGAAAAATCATCTTGCTGTGGCTCCATCTAAGAGCACTAATATAGCCTCATGACATAATTACTTCCCCATAACCTGACCTCTAGATTCCAACACTTTGGAGAAATTTAGTGAAAACATTAAGATGCAGTCCGTACAATTGTATAAATTACATTGTATAACCCAGGATCGGAATCTGGAAGATGAGTGAGATTATTTTTGTTAATGGCCCCGGAAGTAGGGTACCCATGGGGTAAGTGTGCCAGTGGAAACCTGCTTATCAAACAACCTTAATACAGCACAGGTGACTCACAGTGATTGTCACCATGACCAGATATGAACTTAAGGATATCTCACTTTGGTGAAAAACTAATACTTAGTAGTGATCAAATCAGTCTCTTCAAATATATTTCCAAGTGTATACTTAAACATAATAAATGTGTCTCAGGTGAACTCTTAATTGAATTTCCCGCTTCCTGTCTTCAAGTCATCACAATAATCCTAAACATGAGGCATCATTCCTCAAGTGGATGAAACAGAGACACACATTGTACATTTAAACTTACTCAATGAATTCTCTCTGCTATATATATCCTTTGAGTTGCACAGTAAACTCATGAAATTTTATACGTTATTAGACCCAAGAATTAACTTAGACTTCCCTTGTCAATTTTAAATGTAATATGTAGAGTTCTTTGAGAAAATCTGATCATTAGACAAAAAGTGAAATTTACTCATTAATATAAGGAACTGCCAGAAGTGGGAAGATCCAAAATGGTGACTGGGTCACAAACACAGACAGAGTGAGCTCCATGAATCAGTGACCTTGGTGAGACACTGGAGCCATACTTGGTAGAGGTAAAGCACCAGGGAGAGTTGAAACTTTGGCACTCTGAACCCCTAGCCTGTGGAAGTCTTCTCCATGCCATGACACACTGAGAGAACAGGTGGGTTGCCACCTCCATGCAGCCACCAGCCACCAGCTCCAAATGTGCTTGGGAGACCTTTGGCAGACCAAACAGGTGAGCACCAAGCATCATGGGGTATCCCTTAGCCACCCCTGGGATAAACCAGCACAACCTCCCTGGACAGAATGATTCCCCCCCCAAAAAAAATTGAATAAAAAAATGAAATTGAAAACTAGAGTCCAGCGGAGGGGGCAGGGGTTGCTGCAAGCACACCAGAGAAGCAGGGAGGGCAAAGAGCCGAACTCGCTCCTGAACCATCAGCAAACAAAGGCAGGAAGGCCAACAGTGTGGGGGGGAGTGTGACAGTCCCTGGGCATCCATAGTCATACATCTCTACAATGTTGTGGAACAACCAGAGAACCATCACAGCACACTGACAACGGAAGCCAGCTGACAGATCACTGACCTTGCTCTTGCCCCAGGGAAAGGGGATGAGGCAACGACACAAGACCCTAGTAAACAAGGACAGAGACAAGCCAACTCCAAAACAGGCCAACTAGTAGATTGCAGAGCTGCCACACCTCAATGTGGGAGAAGCTGACCAAACAGCAGCTGCTGAAAAAAAAAAATACCCACAGAACAACCACCTGGCAAGACTAAGACAGAGCATCTGTTTAAATACCAACACTGGATACTGGAGGAGTAACACTAGAACTTAAACTAAGACTGAAATTCAATTGATCCTGAACCTGGAGTTTTTGTTTATATGTTTGTTTGTTTCTTGTCTGTTTACTCATTTCTCCCCATTGATTTCTAAGGGTTTTAGTATTTGTTTGTTTGTTTTTTGTTGTTGATTATTTTTTGTTTTATCAGTGTGAATTAGTTAATACAAAATAACACCCAAACCAGGGACAGAAACTAAAAACCCAATACAGCCACAAAAGAAAATTTAACGAAGGGAAAAAAAAGAGGCGACTGAAACCACCAACTAGCCTATCAAGAACAGTTACACAATACAAACAGGAATGATGGGAAGAAGAAAAAGGGATGGAAACAATTTTCCCCCAAAAAATAATTAAGTACAGGATTCAGAGGGAAATGGATACCCAGTTCAGGACTTCAAAAAAACATACATAAATGAGGCCAAGGAGCAAAACAATGTCCACAGAACACCTTAAAAAAGATATCTTGGAAGTATCACTGAGAATTTCATGGAGATGATAGTAGACATGGTTAACCAAAATATACAAGAGGCACTCAAGAAATTTCAAGACACCAAAAATAAAGAATATGAGAAGACACAGGAACAAACAAATGAAATCATAGGAGCCCCAAATAAACACCAATGTGAAACAGAGAGCACTATAAATCAGGGATATAAATGAATTAAAGATGAAAATTGACAATATTAAAGAGTAAGTGACCCATGACATGGAAAACCTCAGAAAAAGGAACAAAACAGAAACACAAAACACAATGGAAGGCCACTCTAGCAGACTAGAATAAGCAGAAGACAGAATCTCAGAACTTGAACATAAAATGGAAATTCATGGAAAAACTGAAGGGTTATTAATCAAACAGCTCAAGACCTGTGAAAGGAATATGCAAGAACTCACCAACTCCATCAAAAGACCAACCCTGAGAGTCATGGGCATTGAAGGAGAAGAGGTATAAGCAAAAGGAACTAGGAATATATTCAACAAAATAATAACAGAAAATTTCCCAAATCTAGAGAAAACTATGCGCATCCAGGTACAGGAAGCCTCCAGGACACCAAACAGACTTGACCAAAATAGAAATACCTCACAACATATTATTATTAAAACAACAAGCACAGAGAGTAGAGAAAGAATATTGAAGTCCATAGAGAGAAAAACAAATAACATACAAAGGTAAACTCATCAAAAATCACATCAGATTTCTCAATGGAAAAGTGAGAAGAGCATGGAGTGAGGTATTTTGGGCAATGAATGCAAATAACTTCAACACTAGGATACTCTATACAGAAAACTAACATTCAAAATAGATGAAGCAATAAAAGACTTCCATGATAAGCAGAACCTAAAACAATATATGACCACCAAGACACCACTACAAAAGATTCTTCAAGGAATACAGCACACAGAAAATGAAAGCAAAAAAAACCCATGAGAGGACAGGCAGTACCAAACCACAGGAGAAGAGAAGACAAGAAAGTAGAGAGTAACATTGATTCAGCTACACACAATCAAATCTTTAAAAAACAAAAACAACTAAATGACAGGAATCACCACATATATATCAATACTACACTGAATGTTAATGAACTTAATTCCCCTTATCAAAAGATACCCTTTGGCAAACTGGATTAAAAAGGAAGACCCAACAATCTATTGCTTATAGGAGACCCATCTCATTGACAGAAACAAGCACTGGCTTAGGGTGAAAGTTTGGAGGAAGATTTACCAAGCCAACAGGCCATGAAAACAAGCAGGAGTAGCAATACTTACCTCAGACAAAGTAGACTTCAAACCTACATTGATCAACAAGATAAAGAAGGACACTCCATACTAATAAAAGGGGAAGTACACCGAAAGGCAATAACAATTATCAACCCATATGTACCCAGTGTCAATGCAACCAATTTTGTCAAACATACTCTGAAGGACATAAAAGCATATATAGACTCCAACACACTGGTAGTGGGAGACTTTATTACCCCCCTATCACCAACAGATAGGTCATCCAAACAAAAAAAATCAATAAAAAATTTCTAGAACTAAATCACACCATAGATCAAATGGACCTAGCTGATGTCTACAGAATATTTCATCCCACTTCTGCACAATATACATTCTTCTTAGTAGCTCTTGGAACCTTATCCAAAATTGATCATATCTTAGGGCAAAAAGCAAGCAACAGCAAATATAAGAAAACAGAAATAATCCCATGCATTCTATCTGATCACAATGCATTAATACTAGAACTTAACAACAAAAACAACAGTAGTAAAAGTTCCTGGAAGTTAATGAAAATGAAAACACAACCTCATGGAATGTACAGGACACAGCAAAGGCAATCCTAAGAGGAAAGTTTATAGCCATGAGTTCATCCATTAAAAGGACAGAAAGATATCAAATCAATGACCTAATGCTACATCTCAAACTCCTAGAAAAAAAAAAAAAAACAAGCAAATCCCAAAATAAGCAGAAGGAGAGAAATAATGAAAATAAGAACCAAAATCAGTGAAATAGAAACAAACAAACAAACAAAAAATATAAAGAATCGATGAAACAAAAAGCTGGTTCTTTGAACAAATAAATAAGATCAACACACCCTCTGGCAAACCTGACTAAAATGAGGAGAGAAAAAACCCAAATCAGTAAAATCAGAAATGTAACAAGGGAGATAACAACACCATGAAATCCAGGAAATCATCAGAGACTGCTTTGAGAACCTATATTTTAATAAGTTTGAAAATTTTGAAGAAATGGACAGATTTCTAGATACTTATGACCATCCAAAATTGAACCAAGAGAATATTAATCACCTGAATAGATTTATAACACAAAATGAAATTGAATCAGCAATAAAGAGTCATCTAAAAAAGAAAAGTCCAGGACCTGATGGATTCTCTGCTAAATTCTATTAGACCATTAAAGAAGAAATAATACCAACTCTCTTTAAACTGTTCCATGAAATAGAAAGGAAAGGAACACTGCCCAACTCATTTTATGAAGCCAGTATTACACTTATTCCAAAACTAGAAAAGACACCTCAAAAAAGGAGAATTATAGGCCAACCTCCTTAATGAACACTGATGCAAAAATCCTCAATAAAATAGTGGCAAACCGAATCCAATAACAAAACAGAAAGATCATTCACCATGACCAAGTAGGCTTCTTCCAAGGGATGCAGAGGTAGTTAAACATACATAAATCTATAAATGTAATACAGCATATTAATAGAAGCAAAGACAAAAACCACATGATCTTCTCAACAGAGAATGCCACCTACATGATCCAACACGACTTCATGATAAAAGCTCTAAGAAAACTAGAAATGGAAGGAAAGTACCTCAGCATTGTAAAGGCTATATATGACAAACCTACAGCCAGCATTATACTTAACAGAGAAAAACTGAAACCATTCCCTCTTAAATCAGGAACCAGACAAGGATGTCCACTATCCCCACTCCTATTCAACATAGTACTGGAATTTCTAGCCAGAGCAATTAGGCAAGAAGAAGAAATAAAAGGAATACAAATATGTAAAGAAATTGTCAAAATATCCCTATTTGCAGACGATATGATCCTCTATACCTTAAAGACCCATAAAACTCTACTCAAAAACTTCTAGACACCATAAACAGCTACAGCAAAGTAGCAAGATACAAAATCAACTAGCAAAAATCATTATTTTTTCTATATACCAACAACAAACAAATAGAGAAAGAATATATGGAAAAAATTCCATTTACAATAGCCTCAGAAAAAATTAAATACCCAGGAGTAAACTTAACAAAGGATGTGAATGATGTCTACAGTAAGAACTACAAGCCAATGAAGAAAGAAACCTAGGAAGACTGAAGAAGGTGGAGAGATCTCCCATGCTCATGGAGTGGTAGAATCAACATAGTAAAATGGCTATACTACCAAAAGCAATCTACATGTTTAATGCAATTCCCATTAAGATCCCAATGACATTCATCACAGATATTGAAAAATCTACCCTAATGTTTATTTGGAAACAGAAGAGACCACAAAGAGCCACGGCAATACTCAGCAAGAAAAGCAATGCTGGAGGTATCACAATACCCAACTTCAAACTACATATAAAGCAATAGCATAAAAATAGCATGGTACTGGCACAAAAGCAGACATGAACCAGAGGAACAGAATAGAGGACCGGGATATGAATCCACACAGGTACGCCCATCTTATTTTTGACAAAGGCGCCAAAAATATACAATGGAGAAAAGATAGCATCTTCAACAAATGTTGCAGGAAAAAGTGGTTATCCACTTGCAAAAACCTGAAACTACATCCATGTTTGTCACCTTGTACTAATATCAACTCAAAATGGATCAAGGACTTTAATATCAAACCCAAAACTCTGAAATTAGTACAGCAAAGATCAGGAAAACCTCTTTAAGTAATAAGTAGGACTTCCTCAATAGAACCCCAGCAGCTCAGCAACTAAGAGAAAGGATGGACAAATGGAATTTCATAAAATTAAAAAGAAATGGTCTCTAAACTGAAGAGACCACCCACAGAGTGGGAGAAAATATTTGCCAGCTATACATCAGACAAAGGACTGATAACCAGAATATAAAGGGAGCTTAAAAAACTGAACCCTCCCCAAATCAATGACCTAATAACGGGCAACTGAACTAAACAGAACTTTCTCAAAAGAAGAAATTCAAAGGGCCCAAAAACACATGAAAAAATGCTCACCATCTCTAGCAATAAAGGAAATGCAAATCAAAACCACATTAAGATTCCACCTCACCCCTGTTAGAATAGCTATCATCAAAAACACCACCACCAACATGTGTTGGTGAGGATGTGGGAAAAAAGGAACCCTTGTACACTGCTGGTTGAAATGCAAGCTAGTGCAACCCTCTGGAAAAAAAATATGGAGGCTTCTTAAAAATTTAAACATAGATCTGCCATATGATCCAGTAATCCCACTCTTGGGGATATACCCAAAAAATGTGACATAGGTTACTCCAGAGGCCCCTGCACACCCATGTTTATTGCAGTGCTATTTATACTGTTTACATGGAAACAGCCATGATGCCCCACTACTGATGAATGGATTAAGATATTGTGGTATTTATACACAATGGAATTTTACTCAGCCATGAAGAAGAATGAAGTCTTATTATTCGCAAGTAAATGGATGGAACTGGGAGTATCATCCTGAGCAAAGTTAACCAGACTCAGAAGACCAAAAATAGCATGGTCTTCCTCATATGTGGACTTTAGATCTAGGGCAAATACAGGAATGTTGTAGGACTTGGGTCACCTGCTAAGGGGAGAGCACATACGGGAGGTACGGGGATAGGTATGAAACCCAAAACATGAAAGTGTTTGATGTCCCCACTGCAGAGGAACTAATACAGAAACCTTAAAGCGACAGAGGTCAATATGGGAAGGGGATCAGGAGCTAGTGAAAAGATCAGTTAGAGATGAATCAACTTGGGTTGTAACACATTGGTACATGGAAGCAATGCTAGGAAAATATTTGTATAGCTATCCTTATCTCAACTAGCAAAAACACTTTATGTTTCTTATTAATGCTTATGTCTTCTCTTCAACAAAAATAGAGATAAGGACAGAACAGGTTCTGCCAGGTAGCGGACAGGGGTGGGGGAGGGGAAATGACATAAACAATGTATGCATATGTGAAGAAGTGAATAAAAATTTAAAAAATAGGAACTGCCAAATTTGTGCTTACAAATTAGTAATCATATTTTGTGAAAAGATGCATAAAATAAAATGTTAAAGAAATAAAAGCATGTCACTGCAAAAAATTAATGAAACATAAATGACAGCAGTAAGATAAGGGGAAATTAACTTTAAGACATTTGAAAAATAATGTTAATAGTAAGTCTTGCTCTATTAATAATAACCTTAGCATAGATAGATGGATTAGTTCACCAATCAAAAGGACTGAATGGATTAAAAAACAAGGCACCTATATGCCATCTACAAGTAAGTCATTTTAGATGTAAGAACATGTATGAGATGAAAAATGAAAGAAAAACATGGAAAGAGGTATTCCATACAGATGGCAGCCAAAAAGAGAGCGGAGGTGGCTATATTTGCATCATACAAAGCAATTTTAAATTAAGCACTCTCATAAGAGGCAAAGAAGAAAATGTCATGATAGCCTAAAGGATCAATTCATGAAAAAAGTATAATAATCATAAACAATACTCTAACATCAGAGTGCCCAAATATGTGATGTATACATTGAAGGGATTGAAGATAGAGATAGTAATACAATATTAGTATGATATTAACATATCCTGCTTTTAATAGTGGTAGACCAATGAAACATAGCACAGAATTCTTGAACAATATTACAGACCAATATGACTGAAAAGACATATGCAGAACTCTTTATCCCACACAGCAGAACTGTCTATAAACTAGACCTGTATCTTCTCTTCATCTGTGAATGGATATTGACAAAATTCCCATATGAAAACTGGTATGACTAGGATGGATGAGGGATTGTAGCATCAGTGGAGTCCATTGACATTTGGCTCATTAATTCATGTATCTTAATTGTGTCTTGATAATCACTTATTCATTTAATAATGGAGCACTGCTCTATACACTCTACCTTATATTTTGATGGATGAGAGAACGCCAGTTCCCCACAGGCAGTTTAGGTCACTTGATAACTTGGCAACAGCCTCAACTAAAATTCACTAGCAGGCAAGGAGCTATTTTTCAAAAGGAGATTAGTAATCCACAGTAAATGGTTGGGTTTTGCTCCAAACTCCTGGTGTCCTATGTTGTGATTCATCTATAGAAGCCTAACAAAGGCAGGCCCAGTGTTCCTAATTTGTTCACCTTCAGCCAGTTTTTGGTTTATGTTTTAGTTAGCCAATTGAACAAACTGTTAAAATCTTCCTAAATCCCCCAAAATAATCTTGGCTCAGTGAGCCTAGATCAGTAACTATAGTGAGAGCCAACTCAATGCTCCTTCCACTATTATCTCATTCCCTTAGTATTCTTTCCCACTCATATTATTAGAAAACCCAAGTATTTCTTTTAGAGTGTAGCACATCGCCTCATGGGTCACACTTTGATCTTCACCTTTTGGGACCAGTTGAGATATGAGTCTAATTTAGGTATACAAGCAAAAAAGTGTGGTGGAATGGGATTTTGAAGAGTGACAGCCTTGCTTTGTTTAGGAGGCACCTCAGGGAAGGCCATCAATGCAGGGTTAATACCTCCAGACAGTGATGGAGGGACCACTACCACTGCAGGTATGAAGGATGCTACTAATATGGACAGAGAGCACTCTCCACTGGCAAGGAAGATTCATCAGAATTTAGTACATTAACATCCCAAGGTGCATTAAAGCCTTTCCACAGGGTCTTACCCACTCCAACATTCAGGATCTCATTTCCTACCAATCAATGTCCTCATGCTAACAGACAGACACCAGAAAAGGCTGGGGACTCACTTTGCATTGTAATTTAGTATTTCATTTCTATTACCCTAAGTCCTGTGACCAAATATCTGGTACTACATACCTCAATCAATTTGATACATAAAATCAAATAATCACATGTGATTACAAGATAGCATCCTCCATTATGGTTTCATGACTGAGTGCATTAGTAGGCTTGGCAAACTGTGATGGATAGCAATTGCAAAATCATTGCATGTTAATACTGGCAATTACTAAAATATTTTATATTCTTTGTATTTTCAGTTAAGCCATCAAAAGTTGTAATATTCTGAAAGACCATGCAAACAAACACCATTTCTCTCACTTGTATAAACAAAATAATGACAATGAATTTTTGGTAGAAGGTTGAGATACAATTTATATATCTTTCTACTTGCTACAATTCAACATTTTAAGGTAGGGGTAAAGAATTAATCTGCTGCTTATGAAGGACTTTATTATGAGAATTTAATGACTGATATTACTGGGCACTTCCTCTTGGGACCCTCCCAACTTTCAAAGCTCAATTCTCCCACGTTATACTTTTCTATCTCCCACTTTGCTCACACACAAAAAGAGGAATCACATTCTGTGCCAATTCTAACATTGTTAACTAGAAAACATTATGCACTTTGGAAAATCTGAACTCTCAACTTTGGAGCTTTGTAAAAATATCTTAGTAGAGTTTTTTGGGTCTTTAAGGTATAAGATCATGTCGTCTGCAAATAGGGATATTTTGACAATTTCTTTACTTATTTATATTCTTTTATTCATTCTTCTTGCCTAATTGCTCTGGCTAGGAATTCCAGTACTGTGTTGAATAGGAGTGGGGATAGTGGGCATCCTTGTCTGGTTCCTGATTTTAGAGGGAATGGTTTCAGTTTTTCTCTGTTAAGTATAATGCTGGCTGTAGGTTTGTCATATATAGCTTTTATAATGTTGAGGTACTTTCCTTCTATTCCTAGTTTTCTTAGAGCTTTGATCATGAAATGGTGTTGGATCTTATCAAAGGCTTTTTCTGCCTCTATTGAGATGACCAAGTGGTTTTTGTCTTTGCTTCTGTTAATGTGGTTTATTATGTTTATTGATTTTCGTATGTTGAACCACCCCTGCATTCCTGGGATGAAGCCTACTTGGTCGTGGTGAATAATCTTTTTGATGTGTTGTTGAATTTGGTTTGCCATTGTTTTGTTGAGGACTTTTGCGTCAATGTTCATTAAGGAGATTGGCCTATAGTTCTCCTTTTTGGAGGTGTCTTTGCCTGGTTTTGGGATAAGTGTAATACTGGCTTCATAAAATGTGTTTGGCAGTTTTCCTTCCCTTTCTATTTCATGGAACAGTTTAAGGAGGGTTGGTATCAGTTCTTCTTTAAAGGTCTGATAGAATTCAGCAGAGAGACCATCAGGTCATGGACTTTTCTTTTTGGGGAGACTCTTGATTGCTGCTTCAATTTCATTTTGTGTTATAGGTCTATTCAGGTGATTAATTTCCTCTTGGTTCAGTTTTGGATGATCATATGTATCTAGAAATCTGTCCATTTCTTTAAGATTTTCAAATTTATTTGAATATAGGTTCTCAAAGTAGTCTCTGATGATTTCCTGGACTTCCATGGTGTTTGTTGTTATCTGCCCTTTTGCATTCTTGATTTTACTAATTTGGGTTTTTACTCTCCTCATTTTAGTCAGGTTTGCCAGGGGTCTATCGATCTTGTTTATTTTTTCAAAGAACCAACTTTTTGTTTCATTAATTTTTTGTATTTTTTTTTTTAGTTTCTATTTTGTAATTTCAGCTCTTATTTTTATTATTTCTCTCCTTCTATTTGTTTTGGGATTTGCTTGTTCTTGTTTTTCTAGGAGTTTGAGATGCATCATTAGGTCATTGATTTGGGATCTTTCAGTCTTTTTAATGTATGCACTCATGGTTATAAAAACACTCTACTCAGAAGCTTCTAGACATCATCAACAGCTATAGCAAGGTAGCAGGATATAAATTCAACATAGAAAAATCATTAGCATTTCTAATCACTAACAATGAGCAAACTGAAAAATAATGTGTGAAAACAATTCCACTTACAATAGCCTCAAAAAAAAAAATCAAATACCTAGGTGTAAACCTAACAAAAGATGTGAGTGACCTCTACAAGGAAAACTATAAACTTCTGAAGAAAGAGATTTGAAGAAGACTATAGAAAGTGGAGAGATCTCCCATGCTCATGGATTGGTAGAATCAACATAGTAAAAATGTCTATACTCCCAAACGTAATGTACATGTTTAATGCAATTCCCATCAAAATTCCAATGACATTCATTAAAGAGATTGAAAAATCTACCGTGAAATTTATATGGAAACACAAGAGGCCACGAATAGCCAAGGCAATACTCAGTCAAAAGAACAATGCTGGAGGCATCACAATACCTGACTTCAAACTATATTACAAAGCAATACTGATAAAAACAGCATGGTACTGGCACAAAAACCAGTGGAACAGAATAGAGGACCCAGATATGAAGTCACACAACTATAACCAACTTGTCTTTGATAAAGGAGCTAAAAATACACGATGGAGAAAAGACAGTCTCTTCAACAAAAACTGCTGGGAAAACTGGTTAGCAGTCTGCAAAAAACTGAAACTAGATCCATGTATATCACCCTATACCAATATTAACTCAAAATGGATCAAAGATCTTAATATCAGACCACACACTCTAAAGTTGATACAGGAAAGAGTAGGAAGTTCTCTGGAGTTAGTAGGTATAGGTAAGAACTTTCTCAATGAAACCCCAGAAGCACAGCAACTAAGAGACAGCATAGATAAATAGGACCTCATAAAACTAAAAAGCTTCTCTTCATCAAAAGAAGTGGTCTCTAAACTGAAGAGAACACCCACAGAGTGGAAAAAAATATTTGCCAGCTACACATCAGACAAAGGACTGATAACCAGAATATATAGGGAACTTAAAAAACTAAATTCTCCCAAAACTAATGAACCAATAAAGAAATGGGCAAGTGAACTAAACAGAACTTTCTCAAAAGAAGAAATTCAAGTGGCCAAAAAACACATGAAAAAATGCTCACCATCTCCAGCAATAAAGGAAATGCAAATTAAAACCACACTAAGATTCTACCTCACCCCTGTTAGAATAGTCATCATTAGCAACACCACCAACAACAGGTTTTGGTGAGGATGCAGGGGAAAAGGAACCCTCTTACACTGTTGGTGGGGATGTAAACTAGTACAACCACTCTGGGAAAAAATTTGGAGGCTACTTTAAAAGCTAAACATTGATCTACCATTTGATCCAGCAATACCACTCTTGGGACCCAAAAGACTGTGACACAAGTTACTCCAGAGGCATCTGCACACCCATGTTTATTGTGGCACTATTCACAATAGCCAAGTTATGGAAACAGCCAAGATGCCCCACCACTGATGAATGGATTAAGAAAATGTGGTATCTATACACAATGAAATTTTATGAAGCCATGAAGAAGAAAGAAATTTTGTCATTCGCTGGTAAATGGATGGAATTGGAGAACATCATTCTGAGTGAGGTTAGCTTGGCCCAAAAGACCAAAAATCATATGTTCTCCCTCATATGTGGACATTAGATCAAGAGGAAACACAATAAGGGGATTGGACTTTGAGCACATGATAAAAGTGAGAGCACACAAGGGAGGGGTGAGGATAGGTAAGACACCTAAAAAATTAGCTAGCATTTGTTACCCTTAACGCAGAGAAGCTAAAGCAGATACCTTAAAAGCAACTGAGGCCAGTAGGAAAAGGGGACCAGGAACTAGAGAAAAGGTTAGATCAAAAAGAATTAACCTAGAAGGTAACACATATGCACAGGAAATTAATGTGAGTCAACTCCCTGTATAGCTATCCTTATCTCAACCAGCAAAAACCCTTGTTCCTTCCGATTATTGCTTATACTCTCTCTACAACAAAATTAGAAATAAGGGCAAAATAGTTTCTGCTGGGTATTGAGGGGATGGATTGAGAGGGAGGGGGCAGAGTGGGTGGTAAGGGAGGGGGTGGAGGCAGGGGGGAGAAATGACCCAAGCCTTGTATGCACATATGATAATAAAACAATTTAAAAAAATATTTTTAAGAGGGTTGGGGATATGGCTCATTTAGTAGAACACATGCCCTGCAAGTGTTTGATCTTGAATTCAAACCAAAGTACTGCCAAAAAGTAAAAAATATTTTTAAGAAGTGAACTATGACTCTTGAATACCTAGCTAATGCACTTGGTAAAGAAAACCATACACTATCATATAGAGAAATGTATTCCCAGTATGATTTATTTCTCAGAATCTTTTGTGCCCACTTCCAGAACGTTCTAAGTATCCATATTATTGTTACTGATAATTTTTCCCAGTTATTTTGATGGAGTTAGTCCAACAATGTAGACAAAGCAGTTATTTGTTTAAATCTGTGTCTTACTCTATTCTCTTTGTATCCTAAGGCTTGTATTATTTATCAAGAGTAAATATGCAGAGGAATCTGTTACATGGTGCTTCTAAATAGTGAAGAGCCCTACCAGCCACTTTCAGACCTTCCACTGATTATGAAAAGCTTAGGATTATGAAATTTTCACAAGAACTCAGTTTCTGGTTCTTGTGGTGAGTAATACCATAGTTAGAAAAATACTGTTTTAAATGTAACTACACAGTGCAGCAGAAGCTACTGGTAAGGATACAGTCCTGGCCCACTCTGCGATCTGGGTAACAATTTATAACATCTGTTGATATTGGTGTGGTCACCACTAAGTGCAAGGTTGAGGCATGGCTCACACACTCAGAGGTCCTACAAGCATGGCCTGGCACTGTTTCCTTTATCCTACCTCTAGCATGAGGCTTTATAATGGTAGAAATACACTAGAGATTGGTCTGTTCTATTGACCAGACTAAAGTTGTCATTCTCTAATTGTTCATTGTGAAGTCTTTTCCTTTTTTGTAGCATATAATACATTGTGATATTTACATATGTGCTTACAATATATCTTAATTAGATTCATCACCTCCATCTTTCTCTATCATCAATTCTACCCCTCATTGGAATAATTTTAACAAGTTTCATTGTACTATTTTCATACATGAATACAAAATACATCCTCCATATTAGCCCTCCTTCACCCTTTTCTCATGCCCTCCCCCTCCTGCTGGTACTTTCCCCTGGAAAGGACCAGTTTTGCCTTCCTGTCCTTCGTTTTTAAAAACGTGCACATTGATGTTTCAAGGGGATTTTGTCTTATCATTTCAGAAATGTATACAGTGTGCTTTAATCAGATTAACCCCCTCTGTTACTTACTCTTTCTCCATGGTTCCGCTCCTATTATTCAACAATTTACAGTGCATTATGCTGGCTTCATGCACAGATACAATGTTTGACATTCTCTTTCCCTCTTCCAACTCCTGAAGTCCCCTCAAACAGACCTGCTAATACAAGCTAGTGCAATCATAGTCTCTCTCTCTCTCTCTCTCTCTCTCTCTCTCCCTCTCAAGCTAGTGCAATCATAGTCTCTCTCTCTCTCTCTCCCTCTCTCACACACACATGTATATAAGATCAAATACATGTATGCATTTTTTTTATGTGTGCATTTATTTTGTAGATGTAGCTTCCATACACGAGGGAGAATATGCAACCTTTGACCTTCTAAGTCTGGCTTACTTAACATGATGTTCTCCAGTTCCATCCATTTAACTACAAACAACATAATTTCATTCTTCAATATGGGTGAGTGATACTCTATTGTGTAAATATATCATGTTTTCTTAATTATATATCAGTTGTGGGGCATCTTGTCTATTTCCAAAGCTTGGCTATTGTGAACAGTGCTGCAGTAAACATGGGTGTGCAAGTGGCTGTATTGTATCCTGACTTACATTCCTCTGGGTACATGCCCGGGAGTGATCTCTCTGAATAGTGTGGTAATTCTATTTATAGTTTGTTGAGGAATACATACCGTTTTTCATAACAGTTGCACTAATTTACATTTTCACCAACAATTTATAAGAGTTTCTTTTTCCCTTGCATCCCCACCAGCATTTTTGGGTTTATTGACAATAGCCATTCTGGCTGGGTGAGATGAAATCTCAATGTCATTTCTAGTTGCATTTCTTTTATGGCCAAGGACATTGATCATTTCTTGAAATATTTGTTTGCCATTTGTACTTCTTCTTTTGAAAATATTCTATTCAGCACATTTGCCCATTTATTCAGTGGGTTGTAGATTCTTTGTGAGGTTAGCTTTTTGAGCTCCCTGTAGATTCTGGTTATCAATCCCTTGCAGATGTGTGGCTGGCAAAGATTTTCTCCCATTCTGTAGGTTGTCTTTTCAGTCTAGTGACCATTTCTTTTGCTGTGAAGAGCATTTTAGTTTGATACAGTCCCATTTGTCAGTCCTTTCTCTTAATTGCTGAGCTATTAGACCTGTAGTCATAATGTTGTTACCTATGCTTATGTATCCAATGTATTCCCTATTTTTTCCTGGAATAATTTCACCTTTGCAGATCTTACATTGCAATTACAATTCATTTTGAATTAATACTAGTACAACTTAAAATACTGGGATATAGTTTGAATCTTTTACAAGTGGATATCCAATTTTCCCAGCACCATTTGTTGAATGGACTATCTTTTCTTGATGCATATTCTGGGCTCCTTTGACAAAAATCAAGTGGCAGTAGTCTCATGGGTTTGTTTCAGGGTCTTCTTTTCTATGTCATTGGTCTTCATGTCTGTTTTTGTGCCAGTGCCATGCTATTTTTCTTACTATGGCTCTGCAGAATAGTTTGAAGTCAGGTATTGTGATAATTCCAGTGTTGTTCTTTTGGCTCAGTATTGCTTTGGCTATTCAAGGTTTTTTGTGATTTCAAATAAGTGTTAGGATTGACCTTTCTATCTCAGCAAAACATTTCATTGGATTTTGATAGGTGTTGAACATATTTATTGCTTTTTGTAGTACAGCCATTTTCATAAGATTGATTCTTCTGTTCCATGAGCATGAGATTTCCTTCCATCTTCTGACATCTTCATTGACTTCCTTCTTTAGTGATTTATAATTCTTTTTCTTTTCTTAAACATTTTTATTAGTGTATTAACTTATACAGGTGGTTTCATTGTAACATTTCCATATATACATGTATTATATTCTAATTTGGTTAATCCCCTTCATTTTTCTCCTGCCTACCATCTTCCCCTTTTTAAAGTGACTTCAACAGCTTTAAATGTTCCATATTCATACTTGTATAGAAAGTACATCAACCATACTCACCCTCCTTTAGCCTGCTCAGTTACCGTCCCCCTTCCACTCCTTCCCTCCCTCCCATAGAATGACCTGTTTAACATTCCTTTCCTTCTCAGTTAGTGTTTGTTCTTGGTTCAGTGGGGATTTTGCCTTAGTATTTTACCTATAGGTGTATTGTGCTTAGTGATTTATAAGTTTCACCTCTTGTTATTCCTAGGGTATTTCACTTTTTTTGAAGCTACTGTGAATGGTATTGTCTTCTGTTTTTCTTTCATAGATTGTTCATTATTTGTGTATAGAAATGCTACTGAATTTTTTTGTATGGATTTTGTATCTTGCCTCTTGGCTGAAGATGTTTATATGAGATCTAGATTTTTTGGCAGAGTTTTTATGGTCTTTCTGTTATAAGATAATATCATCTGTAAATAGAGATAAGTTGACTTCTTTCTTCCTTATGTGAGTCCCTTTTATTTCTTTTTCCTGTCTTACTGCTCCTGGTAGGAATTCCAGTGTTATGTTGAATAAGAGTAAGGACAGAGAATGATGTTGCCTCATTGAATGATAAGATATTTGCTAACCAAATAGTCATGCAGACTAATTTAATTATTTGAAATATACACAGCTACTTGTTTTGGAAAAGAAGAAATACTCAAAAAATACATTCATGCCAGGTACCTAGAATCAAATATGGATTTTAATGTATTGCAGAACTGCAAAAGGAAGGGTTTTTTTTTCCAGTGTATAATAATCTAGCAATTCCTTTTTTAAGTTTTTACTACTGTTGTGTTGGGCGTACATTGTGACATTTACAAAAGTGCTTACAATATATTGTAGCTGAATTTACCCCCTCAATTATTTTCCCCTCATTCCTGGAATAGTTTTGACGTGTCACATTTTCCCATTTTCATACATGAGTACATAATATTTCCACTACAATCAGCCTCTTTCACCCTTTCACAAAAGGAAAGCTTCAAAGTGATTTATACTAGCAATTAGAGACTAATAAGCTTTCAACATATTTTATGCCATTAAAAATGAATAAGCAAGAACCAATTGTGCTTTATCACTCATAATTTGTGGTTGTAAGAGTTCTTAATCAAGTCATAATTAAAAAGATGCCATAAAACAATCAGACTGTTGAAATAAATAATAATAAATTATTTAAGGAAATAGCAAAGCAACTGATTCAATCTGCTGCATCCATTCTTCTAATTTCATAGTCCATGATTAAAATAAAAGCAGTTGTTGGTTTATTTCTGTAAGATTATTTTAAAATCTCTCAATTTATAAATTGTGCTCACTTATGCTGTAGTTTTATCAAATGCTCTTGGATATACGGTAGGTTGATACTACAGGAGATATCCTATTGTTTGACTAACAAATCTCAAAGGGAACAACCATAAGCATATTCTCAGGTATGTATATCCAAATTCAAATAGATATGTGTGTAATATACAGAGCTAAAAAGCATAAAAATAACAAATATAGCCAGGTATGGAGGCTTAAGCCTGTAATGCTATCTAATCAGGATACAGATATGGGGAGGATCATGGTTCAAGAGATCTCAGTTCAACCAATGAGATAAAAAAAAGCTCAGGAGATCTCATTTCAACAAATGGGTAGGAGCAATGGGTGCCACCTGTCATCCCAGCTACACAGGGAAGCATAAATAGGAAGATCCAGACATAAAAGTGAGACCTTGGCTCAAAAATACCAAAGCAAAAAGAGCTGGGTGCATGACACAAGGGGTAAAGTGCCTGCTGGGTAAGTACAAGGCCCTGAGTTCAAATTGGAGTCAAACCAAAAATGAATTAATAAATAATTCATCTAACATTTCTGTCTGCACTTGGTTTTATTTTGACTTAGAGGTTTGTTTCAATAATCACCTCACCATGCCCAAAGTAATAACATCATTAAAAATTTAAGTACATTTATGAGAAAAATCAGTGGACAAAACTTTTAGAAATCTATTTTTAGAGATCTTTTTTATCTCCAGTTTTTCCATTTGGCCTCATCTTGATCAACACATAAATGCAATTGTACAAATCAAAATTAATTGACCTTCCTTCTGAAATCCTAATTGTCATGCAGATTTGTAGTTTATATAAAGCACTCAGCACAAGGCTTAGCTTTAGAAAATTATGAGAATGGTTAGTGGCAACAATTGTAATAGTTGCAGTAAAAAGAAAATATTAACATATTTTTATTATTATTTTATCATTTATTGACATGGTTTTGTAAAAAGCTTCGAATGAATTTTTTACTACTTTAAAATCTATCCATTATTTTAAACTCAATTTTTTCCAAAGTACATTTGCTATTATTTATTTTTAAATTTATACCAAGTCAACAAACTAATTTAAAAAAAAGAACATAAAAATGGTTTGCTGTCCTAAAAACTCTAGGTTTGAAGGAATTGAATATATTTCTATATATCTTCATCAAAATTCAAGACCTGTAGGAAACCAAATGCACATCTATGTCCTGAATTTGAATAAATTACTTATATCATAACCCTTTTCACAGCCAAGATAATAATGAGATGTACCACAATGAAGGCAATGATACTGTGCCTTGGAGAAAATGTATTAATCAGCATGCTGTAGATGTTATAGAATAGCATAGAAACATATATTTGCCTAAACTTGATCTGGTCCACTTTTCTAGTTATTCTCAAATCATATACAAACCATCATCATGAAAAAAATGAAAAGCCTACAATAAGTGATATTATGATATTAGGAATATGTATTTGGTCTTAGTCCTAGGTTACTGGGCTGAGTACCCAAAGTACTTTTCATTTGTAAAGTAATAAAATTTAAGAATGAAAGAGATGGAGGAAGTATTCTTTTTACTACTTTAAGCCTCCTTTCTTTTTTTTTTTTTGGACTACTATGATTTTACTTCATGTGTAACACCATTTTTAGTTAAATTTTTCTACTCATTATTCATAATATGTTATATATTACAACTGTACCACTGAAAATACAAGAAACTACAAAAATAAGGGTTTGACTGACATAAGACTATTTCCACTACATTTAAGGCTCCTTTCAACCAGTTTAAAGCGATACAGTGACTTTTTGGAAGCCTCTGAGCTTGAGGACTGGTTGTTAGGGAAATGGACTTCATGATTAGAAGGTTGGAACTTTTAATCCCACCTTTCGAAGCTCAGGGGAGTGGAGAGGGATAGGATTGACATAATTCCAATGATTTAATCAATAGTGCCTCTGCAACGGAAAGTCCACAAATTGCCTGCACAAAGGGGTTCCTTGAGTTCCCTGGTTGGTGACCTTGTGGAGATCCTGGTCAAGCTTTGCCCATAGCTTTGCCCTGAGCACCTATTCCAAGTCATATCCTTCTAGCAAAATTCCTGAGTTCTATGAGATGTTCTGGCAAACTATTGAATGCAATGAGGGGAATGTGGGAACTTCTGATTCATAGCCAAGTGGACAGAAGCATAAGTGATGGCATTGACTTACAAATAGTGTATTAGGAGGGAAGAGGCAGTTTCTTTTTTTGGGGGGGGGGAAATTGAATCCTTAATTTGTAGGATTTAAAACTAACCCCAGTAGATAGTATTGGATTGAATTGAATTGTAAGATACTCCTTTGATAGCTACAGACAATGCTTGGTGTAGGAAAAACATAGACACATGTAATGTTAGAGTTATTAATTGAAATTAATAATGAAGAGGAAACAGTGACTTTTCTTTCAAAGATATTTTTATTGAAACAGATACTATCAAGTATGTGGTAATTCATTTCAGTTTTTAATCAGTTTTCTATTACAGCATAGCAGAACCAGTGTTGTAACACATGAATTTTAGGGAGCTGGCTATGGTTGGGTATGGTATGACTCCTAATGAGAAAATTTCCAGATCCTGCTTTACAAAGGACTTGCATCTGGAAGTTAATGACTTTATTCAGACTTACAAAGTCCTCTTAAATGCCTGCTCCTCTTTAACTTTTTAATGCAATGTAACTTGGAAGTAATCTTACAGAAGAAAACAATGTGTCCTGATTCAATCCACTAAAACTACATGTGTCTTGCTTAATATTTCTGAAAAATAAAATTCTGATAAGACTTCTTACCAGAGTTCTCTACCTCACATGAAGTATCTAAAATTCTGTATACCTACAGACACACACATAAACCCATAGAATGACTTTCTCTAACCACAAGCTTCACAGATAAAGTCCATTTTTAAAAATCACATCAAACTGTAAGCTCTTATACCCACCCCACTTACTGCCACTAATGCTCACCCTATTCCTTGCCACCAATGCCTGACCTATTGCCTGCTACCTTAGTCACTATGTACACACTGAACTCAGCCTTCATTAGCCAGATGGATCACCTATGCAGAGAGGTTGTAAATTCAGGCAGAATAGGGACTTTACCTATTTAGTTCCAACTCCTGAAATAGGGCATTTAAGTATCTTTGCCTTATGATTTTGGAGAAAGACCATTCTTTGTATTGTACTGGACATTAAGCATACTTGCCCTTTGCTCTGGAGGGAGATGCTATCCTTTTCTTCTTAAGGGTATTTGTTATGCAAACATCTTGGAAAAGAAACCTCAAACACGGGGCAGTAAGCACATTTGGGGTAAATAAGAAAGAAAGAAGGTATTATTTAAATACATCAGAAGATAAAATTGGTGACAAGCCACCAATACTTTCTGGACTATCACATAAGTACCACAATGGCAAGACCTTTCCTCAAGACAGAAAAATAGAAAACAAAAGTAAAATGAAGAAAACCCAACCTAACAGATAGTGATAAAAAATCTGAATTATCTAAGAAAAGCCATTAAAAAAACTGGATTATCAAATTATTGAGTAGATAGATGGTGACTAGCCCATATGACTTATCTCTACGGTAGACATTTTTGGAAGTGGGAGTGTGCTGTCTGTCTAGTATATGAATATCATTGCCAAATTGGTTGCCCAATTTGCTTGTTTTGGAGGAAACACTGAAGGATTCGTAGCAATGACAATCCATTTGGTCTTGTGTGAGTATATATATAATATTTCTGTATGTATAATTATATTAGTTAAAACTTATTGACTATCAGTCTTTGAAAATCAAAATTAAGTCAACTGCTTATTTATCTTCATCCTTTTAAAAAGTCTCACATCCTTGGAAAATTATCTTCTTTTTAAAGTAACATGAAGGTATGAGAGTTAATTGGGTATCAATGTAGTCACAAAAATCTCTAGTAGTTCACCTGGAAGGAAGAAAGTTATCATAGTAGTCAAAAAGGAAAAAGCAAAAGAATGAAAAATGAAAGATTTAAATTTAGGTCAGGAATTGAAATAGGCACATAGAAAAGAGATACAGCAGTAGAAAATATTCTGAAATAGTATATTTTACTCTTTAATCTTGAGGAATTTTATTTTAGAATTTACTTCCATATGTTGAAAAATGTTTATGAAAAAATTAAAAGGGAGGAAGTAGAAAGGCCATTCAAGTTTCTTTCACATGTTTAATTTAACTTTCATCAATTGTCATTGGCAAGATAGTAGCATATTTTAGACAGATTCAAAACTCACTTTGAGATGGGAAAACATTACTGCCATCATTGATGCAGGACTAGCTCAAAGCAAACTTTTTTGAAAAGGGTTATCATATCCGAAACAACAAGGAAAACAGGGTTGAAAAACCTGGATATAAGCCAGGCTCATTTGGTGTTATAAAATACAACACAAGTCAGTTTGTGCTCACTTAAATGGTAGTATTTAAAATGTGCAATGTACAATCCAGTCCCAGTCCAGAAGTCAGAGCCATGTGTCCTGGAGACTACAGCGAGGGATAGAGTAGAATCTGACCAGAAGAGTCTGGACAGAAAGTGCTAGAAATTCTGTCCAGTGGGGGCAATTTCCTGGATGAAGGTAGCAAACTGAGGAACACTAAATGTGGAGAATCAAAGGCATGCTTATTTTGGGAAATGTTGATGTTCCCGCACCTAAAGAAATAGCAGGCTGACAACTTTGTTTCTGACAGCAAAGGAAAGGAAAAACAGAAGAACATTCTGAAAATGGAAGGCAGAGAAATTCACATTCACCAGCATGTAAGTGCAGTTTGGTGATGTGTCTGTAGATTTCCTCATGACCATTTTTTGAGGTCATAGTATAACAGTATGCACTGCTCTTAAATACCGAGAGACAGAGGAATCTGAGTGTCAACTCATATACAACAATAAGAAATAAAAATTTCAGGCCAAACTATTTTATTGCCACACTTGATGGTTTGAATGTGAATAGTTAATCAAGACTTAAAAATCATTATCTTATTTGCATAGAAGGTGGTAATTTCCCTTAGTACAAGATAATAATTTATTGACTAAATCTGAAATCTGTGAAAAATAACACCATTAATCACCATGCTGCTAAAATATTTTTCATACTTTCATCAAAGTCATTTGATAATTTATATTTAGGTAAATTATCCAAATAATTGTTACACAGAAATGTCTTGAAAGAATTAAGTTGTTATCAAAGTTGAAAACAGTTGAAAACTGTTATTGCTAAGTAATTGCAAATTTCATCAGAAATCTTGAAAGGTAAACTGTGGTCTTGAGCTAATTGCCTCCAAAGTCATCTGTCTGCTTTATTTGCTTCTTTCTCTCAGTGCAAACATGGAAATGTTTCCTTCTGCTGTCCTTCAGGGTTTCCTGAGGACACCTGCAACTAAATGATGAGAACTTGGCTTTTATCTTCCACTTGTTAATGAAACTTAAAAGAATTGCTGTAACAAATGAAACACATATAAGAGTGTGAGCATTCTTCTAAACAAACTGGAATGACCTGGAAATGTAATTTGAATGGAAAAATGATTTGATGTTTCTTTGACTTTCACTCCTTTTTCTAAAGTTCAAGGTGCTTTCTGAAAATAGTTCACCAGCTCCTTGGAGATTTGCTTCAGCTGGTCACCATAGCATTCCCAGCACCCAACTTGGAGCCTGACACGCAGTGGGACATAACAAATATTTCAAAGAGATCTCACTTGTGTCAGGATGGGTAGAAAGGCATTTGCAGATAAGCTGGGATTTGGATTTTAAAAGAGTGAAAAGACAACACTGAAAATATATCATAAACAGAAAATAAGCACAACTTGTAATTACATGCATACCCAATGTAGATACAATTAAGTGTCAGCCATAGGGTCATGGAAAGGAAATGGTGGCCTTGCTCTTTTATCAATTATTCACACTTGGTTTTCAAGTTCATTGTATGATTGTTTTTCCTTCATAAGCCATATATTGTATTTAAAGTAACCTAAAATAAAACTACATTAGATCCCTTAAAAGCACACAACTAAGCAGTTATCAATGTACTAGAAAATATACTAGGTGACAAGAGGCAAAAATCATTCTGGGAATGAAGGTAGATGTGAACGTCCTGACAGGATAACGAACAGATAACAACATTATACCCATGTCGGTATCAAGGGTAATCAATTTCCTTTCAAGTCCTCTCTCATTGCTCAGAAAATGATGTTAATATATTTTAAAAACATTCAGCTTGATCATGAAAGGAGTAGTGATAATTCCCAAATGGTTTTAGAATGTAATTTTGAACTTATTTGGTACATGACTGTGCCTGATGCTCTGAGAATTCATTACTTCAGTGTAATAAGCCATTCTCTAAAGCATATCTTAAAAGGAATATGTGCACTTATCAGTTGTTCCAATTCAGTTTAACTTGGCATTGCTGATTAATTTGTGTAAGTCAGGACAGCACCCATAAGGGACCACAGAAGTGTGAGGGAGAGGTTGTTGTCCTCTGAGTTCTGGGTAAGAGAACAGTACAAGTTTCTTGAGCCCTGGAGGTCGGAGGTAGGAGCAACTCTGAAGATGCAGAGTATGGCTGACATGGGAGAAGGGTGTCAGAAGGAAGACCCACAGAGAAGGTAAGACCCATTCCTGAGGGCAGAGCATTACTCAGGCCAACTTAGAAGAAAACTGTCCAGGGAGAAGAGAAAGGGATGTGCTCTTCCTCAGGGTGACCAGCTAGAGCACAGCACAGAGCTCATCTATGGATGCCTCATTGTGCCTGGAAAAGGAGAATCTGGGATGAGCCCACAGGGACCTGCCAGTCATGCTGAGATGGCTGGATTGGGGAACCAGCAGTGAGTCAGCATCATACAAATGCTGTCTTCATGAATTCCCAGGAGCTGTGACTATAATATAAAGATACGGACACAAACTCAAGAGGGCATGGTTTATGTGCTTGACTTTGGGCACTGAAAACTCAAATGCAAATCCAGTGGTATTAAGAGGTAAGTGAGGGATAAAGCCCTCCATCTTGAGCAGGGTAAGTGCCCTTATAAAAGGGCTTAGCAGAGAAAATCCATTCCATTTTGTACTTCCACCTTCCACACCACAAAAAAGACCTCACCAGACTTCAGATGCCAGTACCTTGATCTTAGACCTCCCAGTCTCCAGAATTATGAGAAATAATTTTCTGATCTTTATAAGTTACCCAGTCTCAGGTATTTTGCTATAGCAACACAGACTAAGACAAAGAGTTCAGAACATTTGTGCAAAAACAATACATTCATTTTCATGATGGCATCAGACATTTCCTTTGGAGTTTAAATCCCCAGTTCTGTCTTCATTAGCAGTCTGATATCACTAAGATTTCTATGTCTCTATTAAAAATCCTAAAGAGAAATTCAATGCCTATTTTTGTGTTTCCATGTTGTTGTGTGCTGCTATTCCACACCTTTACTGGGAAGCTGAACCAAGCAGTTTAGATTAAAATGACCTGAGGCAACTCCCAGCAAGATGCAAATTAAGCAAGTACTGGACTGCTATCCTTTACAGAACTCACACTATAATTATAAGAGCAATAAATTCTCAAAGACAGCTCATGAATGATGAATCTGCAGGGCAAGGGGCATTCCAAAAATGCTGGCAGACAGAAAAAATGGAAGCAGAAGACTTTGGACAGCAGAAAAGAAAAGAGCCCAAGATAAACTATGGCAGGATTGCATGGAAAGATGTGAGTTGACTCCTCTACAGCTGAAAGAGTTTCTGAGGCAAGCTCAGAACCAACCATTACATTTACAGCTTGGAATCATTTTGCCCTAAAAGTGATGACCAACTCCAGTCAAATTACCAGAAATTTTCAAACAAATAGAATAAACATGCTCTTGAGATAAATGATGTTAAAAATGAAGCTACTGTCATCCTACATCTTATAGCACAGGAATCCCACAAATTTACTTCAAATGCCACAGCTGATTTCTATGTGAAAGTGAATTGGTATCAAATTTCACAGTAGCAGTAATTGATACTAACAGATAAGAGAGCAACATTCTCAAGTTCTTTGGCAAAATGTTTCTCCATGATTCTATAGTGAAGGTAGAATGAGAACATTTTTTGGAGCCCAAAAAAGACTCACAAATTTTACATTTCATGTATCTTTTCTATAGTAAAGCAAGTGAGTATATAAAAACTCTATCATGCAAAAGATACCATTTAATCCAAAACTATGGCTGTAAGTCTCAGATTTCAGCAGAAATAAAAGGACAGCACGAAAAGATGATTTAAATTAACTCAATTTTCTTCCTTCAGTAGATGACATCAATCTTGATTCAGCATGAATTAGAGATATAAGCATATTACTTTGATTAGAGTTGGCAATCTATTAATAAGAAAATAAATAACTATGGGAAGATACTGGCTTTTCAGTTCCCAAATCTTTTATTACATAGCTGCTTGACTTAAAGTTTTCTGTTTCTTCATTTGTCATATATTTGAACTGGGGTCCTGTGAGTCAGCATGGTTTAAAGGAAAATAAATGTTATTCTTACCATTTCATCCAATCTTGTCATAGGAGTTGTTAAAAGATACTTGATTCTCATAACTAAGAAGCTTTCAGGAAACTTAGTAACATCAAATCGTGTCCTCTATAGTCAACCATAATTCTGCATGATTATTTCACCGTTAAGTTTATTCATTTCTGTCAGCAAAAAAATGGGGATTTTAGTCCCACAAGAACCTGGAGCCCAGAGTGACCCTGAGCTGCAGGCCCACTAGAACTGTTCCTGGACTCTGGATGCACAGAAACATGAAGCAATAACACAGTTGTCATGAGCCGTTGAGGTAGTGTTAATCTGTTACACAAAAATAGAACACAAATAATAGAAGAAGAGTTAGGAACATCAGTCAGCTCTCCAGTTGCAAGATATGCCCACAGGTGACTAGGACGAAGTGAAACTACATGCATTTATAGGTAATTCTTTTGTTAACCATAACAGGCAAGGTTCAATACAATAGAGCATATGGAAATTCTGATCCCAGACTAAAAACATAAATGGCCTAAAACCTAGTATAAAGATTAAATGGAAGCAATGTTACTAATGTTTTGTCCAGTATTTCTGACAAGGTGTAATGTTATTACAAAGATTTTTGATGGAATGTAATGTAAAGGTAGTTTGGCCATACTTTAGTTTGCAGAGAGCCAACAGCACCTTTTAATAAAGGCTATGTCTGTGACTGTTTGCTACAGACATAAAGAACTCTCTGCAATCTTTCAACCTTTGTGTATGTGTGTGTGTGTGTGTGTGTGTGTGTGTGTGTGTGTGTGTGTGTGTGTACAGGGGAAGGGCAAGGCTTTCTTCAGTAATAGCTAATAAAAGTTAACTGGGGCTTATATCAGTAGTAATGCAGAGAGAACAAGAAAGCTGAGCTTGCTGGATGTACATAAGAAGGGGCACAGTCCTCTGAAATGCAGAGCTTTTGTGAAAATCCAGTGAATAGTTCCTGGTTGGCCCTTCTAGGATAGGCATGCTCCCTGCTGAGGGCTCCTGTGTCTTATTCACCTGGGCCAAGTACACACTACCAATTAGTCCTTCCAAAGCATCTTCGTTTATTTGAGATCAGTAAAAATACTGAGCACTAGAGGGATGAGACTCATGGATAAAGAGGAAGTCCTTTACTCTTGCCTTCCCAGAAAGGGCCTAAACCTCATTTCTTCATCCATTCACATTTGTATTTAAAGTAGCAGTCCTGTTACCATACTGGGTATAGCTTTTGTGGTTGAACTTGGCGTTGTATGAATGAACAATGGTTTCTGTCCTCAGTGTGTTATTAGACAACAATGTAAAAGAGCATAGGCACATACAAACACACAGAGTCACACACAGGGCTGGCTGTGCACTTAGATGAAGTGCACACTAACTTCTCATTACAATGTAGTTCCACTTGAATTACTTATCAGTGTAATACTCTTAGTTTCCATGAGCTCGGTGAGTTTTGCTCTCAAGACTGAAAAGTTCCTGTCCATTTGTGCTGGTACTTTCAGTGAGAAGGGTGACAGCAACTTAGTTGCTTTACTGAAGATAAAGCACCAGGTAAACACTGTGAGAACAGGCAAGAGAATTTCAACTCATCTGAAAATCTGTTTAATAGTTGTCTTAATTTGTGTAGTGTCTGTTAACCCAAATAGAGAAGGAAAAGCAATCAGAAGGATTTGTGGTGTTTTCTTCCAGGGAGGGCCCTTCCTTCTCTGTGGGAGTCCTGAGAGTACAAAGAATGCATAGAAATTCCCTTCCTCTGTATTCAATTAAAACAGGGACACATTAGTCCAACTCTGTTTTAAAATTACTTTCTGATGGTAAATTAATTATCTAATTTTATTTACTCTTAGCATTGGGTTAGTTTACCTTCTGGGTCTTAGTTTTATAATATCTAAGATCATGTGGTTAAGAACAAGTTCCTTTAAAGTTTATTCTAGAACAAAATTCTCCGAATCCATGATTCAATCTTACTTGTGAAGGAAAGCAAGAGAAAGCCTTTTTTAATGTTGAACTACTTTCAACATTAAAAGAGAGAGAATGCACCAATAAGGAAAGCTGTTGAAGCTTTCTTTAAAGTCCTTCTTATTGGAAACAAATCAGGCAAAAGCATACTCCACAGAAAAGTTTACAAAAGTTTTCAACATCTCTCTAACTCCTCATTGGAATAACCAAACACAAGGAGGCACACAAAATAATACAGGTCAATAAAGGTCTTTACAAGAGGTAATTTTGCAAAAGTATGAATAATATCTCAGGAAGAAATAATACCTTAAAGTGGTTTCAACATAGAGTGAAAAAGAAAAAAACCTTAGACATTGTGGAGTACAGTCAGCCTTCCAGATCCAGGGGTTCTGGGTGTATGGATTCCACCAACTGCAGATCCAATATATTAAAAACAAAAAAACCCAAAAGACACAAATGAAAACAAAAAAGAACACAAAACTTCAACTGTATTGAGCACATGTAGACTTTCTTGTCTTGTCAATATTCCCTATACAATACAATATAACAACTATTTATATCACATTTACATTAATTAGGTATATTAAGTAGTCTAAAGATGATTTACAGAATAGAGAAGGACACGCATAGGTTATATGCAAACCCTATGCCATTTTTTGTAAGGGACTAGAAAGTCCACAGATCTTGGTATTTGTGGGGGTTATAGAATCAATCTGCTTTGGCCAAGTGCTATACTGTGTGTAAATACTACTCAGAAGTGAACCTGTTGTTGACCCATCATGTGCAAACAGAAAATCCTGCAGACTTTACCACACATTCACCATTCCACTGCACACTAGCAAATTTTATTTTAAAGGCATTCTCTTATATTAGCCAACCAAATTACAATCATTAAGAGCTGCTTATCTGCAAGCATGTCCTTCCTCCATGCCTCCTTCTGCAAGTACCATGACATGTCTACCTTGGAAGTCTCAGTATTTACTTTTAACTCCTACATATAATTTTTTCCCATTTTAGCAGGGATTCAGTGGCATTTCCCCATCACCAAAGATCATTGAGGAACTGCATGCCAACTTTAGGAAAGATACAACTTTAGCTACCAATTTTTGGAACTCTCCTTAAAAGGCCTATCACTTCACAGCTTATATTCCATTTTTTTTTTTCAGGTCAGATCTATTCGGGTATTGAATAAGGAAACTTCCAGCTGCCCTCATACTTCATGTCTCCTTAAATTAGATGATAATTTTGTTTTAATATTATTGAAATTGTTTTTTCATTTTTTTTCTACTATTTCTCCTTTTGTTAGTTACTCCAGGATCTACATTTCATTGTCCTATTATAGGCATAGTTATCATTTTTATCAAGTCAGCTCATTGAATGATTTGAAAAAGACTCACCATTAAATTAACAAGATAAGAGGTAATGTGTACAGTAGTCCTTAGTTATCCAAGACAGATGTGTTCCAAGACTCTCAGTGGATGCCTGAAACATTATATATAGTATGTTTTTTCCTATAAATACACACCTATGAGGATATTTGATTTATAAATTATTCACAGTAAGAGATTAACAATAAAATGGAATGGTTACAACAATATATTGTAACACACTGGTTTTTAGATGATTGTCATTGGAAACTTTGACATTCTTTCACAAGAAGAAAAACCAGCAGCAGCCAGAGTTACCATCTCCCCAGGCTGCTGACACCAGTCACCCTAGCCTAGCCTTTGTTTTGATTGATGTCTTATTGCTGAGTTTGCTAGCTTGGGAAACATACGCATTAATCAATATTGTGATAGTCTTAAGATCCAGCATTTCGTTCTCTTAAGGCTTGAAGATAACCTGAAAAAATAAATGTACACCTCATATATAGAGAGATGTCACTATTTATTTAAAAATACAATAGAATTATTAGGTGATTTTCTTCATGTGATAACCTCACTCTGCTAAATTGATATGGTAACCATGTAAGAATCACAAATATAATTTAGCTAATGATTAAAGAAATAATTTAGGAAACCTTATCTAGTTTGCTGTTAGCTTGTAATTTATATTTCTTCACTTTAAAATAGTTTCTGCCTGGTAGCGAGGGGATAGTGTGGGAGAGGGAGAGGTTGGGGTAGGCAAGGGAAGGGGCAGGGGGGAGGGGGGAGAAATGACCTAAACATTGTATGCACATATGAATAAAAGAAAAAAAAATAAAAAACCAATGCATCATTAGTAATCATGTTAAATATATTTGGCTTGACTGTGTTTTATTTATATTTTGTGATCCTTTTAAATTTTGTTTTATAATTAACATAAATGACTTGTTAATTGCTTTCAACCACCCTAATAATATACATGACATTCTAAAACTTGTTCTTACAGAAATATCTCACTTTAATATTCTAACCTCAAAAGAGAGTTTCACAAGCTCAGGTAAGGGCTTTGACATAGAAACCTAGAGCAGCAATGCTCTAAACATATTCTAAATAGGAGTTGTACTTGGTTCATAAATGAATTTCTAGTTACTGTCCTGTAATGTCTTAAACCAATGGTGGTGGAAATACTTATCTATCTTTCCTATTTTCCACTTTAGATTTGAAAGATCTTCACTCACTGGGAGTTAAGTTTTTTCAAGTTTGGCAGAATGTGATTCTTACTCACATAAACTCATTAGAAATGACTCTATGAAAAAGTAAGGCTAGAAATAATGACAGATTTTCTTTTGTCTTTTGTGGGTTTTGTTATTGTTCTTTATTTGTTTTCGGGTTTTGATTTCAGATTGCCTTCCTGAAAATAAAATCATAGGTAATTTTTCTTAAAAACTGACTGACTCAATAATCCAGTTATTACACCTGTGGATTTTTCAGAGAGCTCCAGTCACTATATTCACTGCTTTAGCTACGGAAATGAATTAGACTAGATGATAACTTTTACTTTTTCCAACTCCAAAGAAGTAGGGATTGTAAATGTCCTGAATCACAGAGCACTTGACCTATGTTTGTATTTATGTACAAAATTTGTGTATATGTAGGCAAAACAAGATAAAGTTTAAATAAACACTACCATGGGTGATATTTCTTTATTCCTCCAAAGCTCCTTTTCACTAACATGGAGACTAGTTCTATAATTATAACCATGTACTTGCTAGGCTTCTATTGTAATCTTTATACATATGGCTTTAATTTTGCTTAGGAAGTGTGGGTGACAGATTTAAGATGACCGAGAATATGACAAGATTGAGCCATTGGCAGGTTAAAACAACAGATGTGTTTTAAATACTTAGAGCCCAAACACTTTTTTTCTAAATATAATTCTTCTTTGCAAAATGTATCAAAACACTTCCTATCTATTGATTTATGAATAAATAAGTATTTCTGGAATACAAAAAATATAATTATCCCCATGTTAGCTATGACAATTTCTTGTTTTAAAAATATAGCACAGAGGTAAGCAAGCCAATTATCGTGCCCATAAAGTATATTGATTTCTCCCGCTGAATTTTCACATATCTATATGTATTCAACAAGCTCAAAAGCACATATTTCCATAATTGTCTTTAGATGTTTATTGAGTCTTCCAGAAGATGGCAGTCTGTAATGTTAAAAGGGTACATGGTATTATTCTGGAAGCTTTTAAACTGCTTCATTCAAATGTAAAATGAGCAGAAGGAAAAAAATCTGCTTTGTAGCTGCCTATTTATTCTTTGAAGCAGAAACAAGTTATATATTTATTGTTGTTCTGCAAGTCATGACAAAATTGCTGCTGTACAAATAGTGATTATGCCTTTTTATGGCTATCCAGTCTATACAGTGGCTGGGATGAAGTGACGTAGAAAAGGACAATATTTAGAATACTAAATTTAATCTGAGATTATGGAAATAGGAAATCATGCAATAATTCTTTTTTGAAAAATGGTCAGCTATTTGACAATTTCCTAGTACAGATGAAAATTTTAAAAATATAATTTTATTGGCATTTAGTCTGTTAATCTCCAAGGACAACTACTTTGTCCTTCACATCAGTTCACATTATTATTCAGATTCTTCACATCAGTTACCTTGACCAGATAAAGACAGACCATCATCACCACCCAACTAGTGCCCTCCTCATGCTTCCACTTAAGCCTATCAGTACTAGTTGTTCTATAGTACATTCAATGTCATCTCATCTGGGAAACAAAATTAAATAATTATGTTGCTTTATCACAATGTTTTCTTCTACAGTTGTGTAATTTCTTCCAGTTCTTCTGTCAAATTTATTCCTAGGGGCTCGGAATGTAGCTCAATGGCAGAGTGTTTCAATCCCCATCACCACACACGCAAAAATATTAAAAATATTCTTAGCTTCATGTCTTATTTCTCATCTCAGACTTCACATATTATTCACTAAGTTTAGCAAACAGTATGACCCTCTCATAAATATTTGTTGAATAAGCTTATATAAGTGTTTGTGGAATAAATTATATGTTGGATCAACCCAATATTACTAACAGAAATGGCTATGGCAAATACTGAACATGAAATCTGGTTATACAGACAGGGTCGAAAAAGTGTCGTTTATGGAACAATCAGAAATAAATTAGAAATTGTTCTTTCACTTCTTATCCATTCCATGTTTAGCCTCCATTTTTAACCTTCTTTTACAACTACTGAGCTGTACCAACCCAAATACTGGAGAAAGTCTTTGTAGCAATCTGTTTTTAGTTAAAGGCAACAGAATAGAGAGGATGGCATGATTTATTAGAAGTCATATGGTGCAAGTTTATCGATAACAAAATCCATTTCAAGAATTCAAATGCACAAATAAAACTTATAACTATAGATTCACAATTACATCTGAAGCATCAATTGTGTCCTTTTCAGACTTTGAGACTGCATATCCTACTCAAAAGTGATAGAATAGCACAATGATGGTAAGTGCTGCTCAAATGCATGCTGTAATCTTGCAGGTATACTCTACTAACACTTTTTTAAGCAACAGAATATTTTGTTAGTGTTCTCCTTGTGTCCTTGATAATAATAGTGAAGCAATTGTCATCTTTAAGGTGTGTTTTAGTTTCTTTCAAAAGAAAACAAAACAGTTTGGATCAAAATATTCAGTCTGAAATATTGGTAAATTTATGAATTCTCTTATTTCTTTTTTTAGCATACATTATTTGCACAGCTGGGTTTCTTGTGACATTTACATATGTGTTTATAATGTATCTTAATTAGACTTACCACTCCATCATTCTCTCTCATCATCCCTTCTACCCATCCTTAGGACAATCTCAACAGATTCCATTGTTCTATTTCCATACACAATACAAAGTATACTGACTTTTTTAAACTTACAGAAATGTTGGTCAACAGCACAAAGTGATCTAATAATATCTTCACCTTATACAGATGGCAATATTTTTAATCCCTTGCATTAGTGTGGTACCATTGTTTTGTAATTGATGAAGCAATGTCGATAGATTAACTGTAAGACTTAGTTTGCATTAATGTTTGTTTTTGTAGTACATGTGCATGTCAGTAGGTTTTAATAAATGCACTATGTCATGTATCTGCTATTAGAACACCTGTAGAAGTTTCATTGTCCTGAAAATCCCCTAAGCTCCTTTACTTATCCCTCCCTCCCACTGTACCCTGGCAATCACTGTTCTTAATACTGTCTCTACATTTCCAAAATGTTATATAATTACAACCATACAGCATTCTGCCTTGGATTCTGTTGCTTAGAAATGTGAATTTAAGGTCACTCCTTGCCCTCCTATGGCTTGATAGCACTTCTATTTACATTTTATTGCTAAATAATACTGAATTTTATTGATGCATCAGTTTTCTTATCCATTCATCTACTGGAGAAATCTTGGTTGCTGAAAGTTTGGGGCAATGATGAATAATGCTGTTGTAATCACTCATATTTAAGCATTAGTGTGGGCATAAGTTTTCAAGTCTTTGGGGTAAATATTAAGGACAGTGACAGGATAATCCGGTGGCAATAGACTGCTTAGTTTTGTTAGGAATAGCTAAACTGTGTTCCACCCAGGTTGTATTGTTCCACATTCTGAACAGCAGTGTAAGAGTTCTTCATGCCACTTATCCTTATAAATATTTGGTATCCTCATATCTTAGATTTCTGCTACTCTAATAAGTGTATAGCAATTTTCCAAAGTTTCAGTTTGCAACTCTCTAGTGATAATATGGTGCTGAGCACATTCATGTGTTTATTTGCCATCTATGTATCATGTCTGATGGTTTGTTCAGATTTTTTGCTCATTTTTAAGCTTAGATTGTTCATTTTCTTATTTTTGAGTTGTTTTAAGCAATCATTGTATATTTTAGACAAGTCCTTAAGACATTAGCTATGTCTTTTACAATTATTTTTTCCCCAGTCTATGGCATATTTTCTCATTCTCTTGATACTGAGTGTCACAGAGCCAAGGTGCTTGACTTTAATAAAGTCCAAGTGATCAATATTTTTGTTTCATGAATCATGCTTTTGGAGTTGTATCTAAAGACTCATTGCACAACTCATTATTCTTTTAGGAATTTAATAGTTCTGTGTTTACAATTTAGATTTGTGATTCATTTTAAATTACTTTTTGTGAGAGTCGTAAGGAATATATCTACATTCATTTTTTTTTCATGTAGAGGTCCAGTTGTTATAGCATCAGCTGATTATTCTTTCCCTGTATCCTTTGCACTTTTGCCAAGACCAATTGTCTATATCTGTGCAGTTCTATTTCTGATGTCTTGTTTCTGTTACATTGATCATGTATCCATTCTTTTGCTAACACTACAATGCCTTGATCAATGGAGGTTTATAGTAAGACTTGAACCAGGAAGTGTCAGTCTTCTACTTTGTTTTTCATCACTATTTTATTGACTATTCTGGTGCTTTACTTTCCATTCAGTTTACAATATTCACAAAATTCTTTGCTGAAATCTTACTGAGATTGTGTTGAACCTGCAGATCAATTTGGTAAGAACTAACATTTTAACCATGTTGAATATTCTCATACAAACATTAAATGTCTCCCTTTAGCTATATTTTCCTTAATTTCTTTCCTCACAACTTTTTATTTTTCTTACTATAGATCCTGCACTTGTTTTTGTACATTTACATCTAAGTATTCTTTCTAATTCTCATGGCTTTTAACTATCTGTGTCCTTATGTTTAAAGTGGTTTTCTTGTACACAGCATGTAGTTGAACTTATTCACTTTTATCTGTTCTGACAACCTGCCTTTTAATTGTTATATTTAGATCATTCTCATTTGAAGTCATTGTTGATGAAGTTGGATTTATAACTACCACATCCATATTTGTCCACATTTTTGTTGCATACATTTCTTTCTTTCTGTATTATCTTCTTTTTGTTTTCTCAGGTTTTACCTAAGTTTTATTATTCCATTTTTTCCTCCCTCCTGGCATATCAGCTTTGTTTATTTTAAAATTTATTTTAGGGATTTCCTTAGTATTTGTACAATATACACTTATGACTAATGTAAGTGTACCTTCAAGTAACACTATAGCAGCTCTTGATAATGCAGGTACTATTTCCTTTTCCTATCACTTATAATGTTGTCATTCATTTGGATAATCCATAAGCTATACTTCTCAAATATATCATTGCTATTATTCCTTTTCACAAAGAGCTATTAGATAAATATGAGAAAAGGAAATGATCTTATTTTACATTTAATTATTACTTATTTGATACCAGTTCTCTACCTGATAAAGATACAAGCTATTGATTTATACCATTTTCCTTCCCTCTGACAAACTTTTCTTAACACTTTCTGCAAGCGGGTCTGCTGCAAACATATCCCTTAGTTTCTATTGACCATGAAAGTCCATACCTTCTTCACTTTTGTTCTTGTATGCTATTAACTTTTCCCATCATTTTTTAACACATTATAGCTAATTTAGAATACTTGCCATACCTGATTCTGATTATCTCACTTGCTTTGTCCCTCCACACTGCTATTGGACTTTTAGACATGGCTTTGAGTTTTGTTGAATTATGAATACATAATGTCCTGGAACAGACACAGACAATTCATTAGTGTGAGACTTCATGTTTGCCTGTGTAAGGGTTCAGTTGTCTTCACTGTAGGTGAATTACAGGTGTAGCTTCAAGTTCCTCCCTTGTTCTTATTTTTCTTTCCATGTGTTTGGGTTTCCAAATAGCCAGCTTATGTCCTTGAGTTGTGACCTTCACACAAGCACTTCAGTGTCTCTTTTCTCCCTTAGGTAAGACAGGAAATCTTGAGGGATTGGGATGTGTGTAGTTTTTTTTTTTTTTCCCCTTTGGTGTTGGTTAGATTCTAATAAACTACTTTTTTGAAGAGAAACATTTGCAAAATAAAACAGAATGCTCTGGTTGTATTTCAAAATGTTTGCCTTTCTCCTTCCATTGTAGTAAGTGGTTAAATTTTTTTTTCTTTGGTTATTATCTTGCTAACTTGGTGGTTTTCTTTGAGATAAAACTTCTGAAAGAACAGTGACCTCCTCCAGTCTTGCCCTCTATGAGGTTTAAGTGCCAGACTAGTGGTCAATTAAAGCGTAAACACCCCTGTCATTCGTTGGTTCTGACAGTGTTTCTATTCCTTTCTATTCCCGGTGTTCAGCTGTCTCTCCCATTTTGGGGTGATGATTTTCTCTGAGACCACAGTTTTCTAATAGATCTGAGAAGAGTTGTTGAATTTATAGCTTTCACTTCGTCTTGCTGTAAGGAGGATGATAACTGCCAAGTTCTTCCCCTATTACAGCAGAGACAACAGTCTGAATCCTCAATTTTCTAATCTGATGAAATTCAGGGAAGTAAAATGCCACCAATAGCTTTTCCATAGTGAAGTTGTAAAGATTAAAAGAAGTTAAACATCAATATATGCCAATAAAAATGGTATTTTCTTTAATAATTGTTATGTTAAGAAACTCAATAGGACAAATGTGTGGGTTCAAAGACATCTCTGTTGTTTCTTAAGTCATGAGCTCATGGAAATTTTTCATTGTTCAGTGCCTTGGTTTCCTCTTCATAAAGCACTCATTCCTGGCAAATAGGTCAAAATAAGCATGAACTAACTACCATCAGTGAGAAACATAAATTCAACAAACTACCCAATTTTCATCAACACATTCATTAATGTCATATGAACAAATATGGTGTGGGTTTATAATAATATGCATAGAGTTTTTGGTAAGGTTGGATGCTCACAGACATAATTTTTATTCTGAGAAAACTTCCACATTCTGAGGACACAGATAATAAGCATGGTTCTTTTGATTGCTGTGAAAAGGTGAGAAAGAAAATGACTACCTCTAGATTAGACAGTCAAGCTTCCAGCAATGCCACAGAGGGTTGGCACTGCCAAATGAATGATACCTCTTGATACATACCTCGAGGTATAGGTATGTTGAAATAGAATATTCTGGGATGAAGAAATGCCAGGCAATGAGCAGAAGCACTGGGACTGGGATAATAAATTGAGGGGAAATCTCTAAGTACATCCCAGAGTACACTGGGTATTGTGACTTGAATATGCTTTAATTTCATTCCCTCAAATGTTCACATTAAAGGCTTGGTCCCCAGGTTCCATTAGGAGGTGGTGGAACATTCAAGAGGTGGGGTCCCTGGGGTTTGAGGTAGTTCATTTTTTATACCTTGGCAGTTCTTGTGCTACTCTTGGGAATTCATATGAGAAGATGTTTCTAAAAGGAAAAACTTGGTCCCTCTCATCCTGTTTGCTTGGGTTCAAGATGTAATTTCTTGCTCCCACACTCATTCCTCCCATTGTTGTCTCTACAGTGAGGTGATTCAGCCAAAGAGTAGTCCTTATCACAGAGCTGGTACTGTGACATTTGGACTGTCAACCTCCAAAACTGTGAGTTAAATACACCTCTTCTTCATAAGTGGCCTAGGTCAGGTACTTCATTGTATTAAAAAACAAACTGACTAATACAGTGATAAATATGTTTAAAAATCTTTTTAACTTGGAAAGGTTTATAGAAGGAAACCTCTGTGCTCTAAAAAGCTTTTTCATTTTTTAGTTTAACATTCAGAAAGTTTATATTTGCATTTTGTTGAAAGCATGGTCTGAGTTATAGCCAATGGAATATGTATAAAATTAATGTTCCCAGTTCTATACCCAGTACACAAAATTCCTCATGACATTCTCCATTCATCCCTCCCATTTTGAAGCAAAGTATGAGCACACATCAAAGATGGTGTCTTGATAAGACAAACAGTAAGATAATGAGATTGTTACTTATTGTCTTAACATCACTTAATTTGACTAATACAGACATCTTTTCTCAGAAATGATAAGATTGCATAAGGATAAAATGTAGAAAAAGTGGAACTAGCATAACAGTCTGGCAGTGACTATAACTTAGCTGATAGTGGAAGCTAGGAACTCAGTGACTGATCATGCAGGAGGTAAGGCCTGAAGGAGATTATCCTGGATCATCCATGTGGCTTAGTCTCATACTGGGAGCCCTTAAAAACAGGAATTTTATCCATTTGGAGTTAGACAGATGATAAAAACAGGAGTTTGGACAGTTTCCAAGTCTAAGAAGGATTGGATAAAACTTTACTGGTTTTGAGAAGTAGGAGCTATGAGCACAAAACCAAAAGAAGATATCTCAAAGCCAAGGCAGACAACCTGGCCAGTAGCTGGAAAAAAAAAAAAGGGACCTCAGTCCTTAAGTGGTAGAAATCCATATTCTGCCAACAATTTGATTGAACTTGAAGCAGATATTTCTACAGACCATCTAAAAGAACACAGCCTTATTGACATGTGAATTTGGTCTTCTGAGATGCAAAACCAAGAACTCCATTGAGCCACGTGATAGACCTAAACTTCTGATCAACAGAAATGTGAAATTTGATTAAGTTGGTGCTTTTAAACCACCAATTACATGATGGACTATAATAGGATATTAACACAAAGAAAAATCACATGGAATTAGAATAAAATAAAGAGGGAAGAACAACAGCACTCAAAATGGAGCCCCCAAAACTGACATGTGACCGTGCCTAGTACAAATGGAAACTACCATCACTTGAACATTCATTGTGTTATAGACACAGTCATAACATTCACCCATTTAATAGATGTTTCTTGGCTATCTAATATTTTTTAGGTGCTACGCTATGCACCAGGATATCATACAGAGCAAAATAGCTTCTTTTATGTAAATTACAATGGAGCTAAAGACTTAGGTATTAACAATTCTCATAGGAACCGAATTTACAAATTAGAATAACTGCAAAGAGGACAGACTTATTGAGGGAACATCGCTTGTAAGAAGTGGAGGTCAAAAAGACATTTTGAATAAGTAACAGGTAAGATCCTCTAAAAGGTATTTTTCAAATTGTCATCTTGTTGAATGCATATAAACTTACAAGGAAAGCCCACTTTCCTTTAGTCTTTCATAAAGAACCTGGATTAAAAGAGTTCATATAGTTTGCTCAGGGACTATATAGCAACTGGCATTTCTGGATTTTAGCTGTTTTTCTCCTTTCTTACATACTGTCTCTGGCTAATCTGCAGTTGCTATGGAACTCAGGTAAGATGAGGAATGAAAATCAACAATTTGTGTGAGAAATGAGGGCAATTGTTTCTTATTTCAAGCAGACATGCAAATTCAAAGCAAATCCCAAGAAAAGGATGAAGTACTGGGCAATGGCCAAGAAAAAATCATCAGAGAGGCAGCTGAAAGCAACTTCTTTTTGCTATGGCTTGTATTAGTTTTTTATCACAGCCCTAACAAATCGCCACATACTAGTGCCTTAGAACATCTCTGCTGTATTAGTTCCCAGCTTGGAAATCTAGCATGGGATAGGTAGGTTCTAGGCTCGGAGCCTCAGAGGCTAAAATCAAGGGAGTCAATTCTCAAGCCAAAAACATGCCTGGAAGCTCTCTGCCTCTGCAACCTTAAAACATGTGATAGCCACCCTTGATTCTCTCTAGAAGAATCTGCTTTCAACTCATTCAGTAGTTAGCAGAATCCACGTGATAGTGAGTAGGATATCTAGGTCCTTGTTTCTTTGCTGGCCCTCAGGCAGGAGCGTTCAACTTTATAAGGTACCTTCACAGCATGGCAGAAATATCATACTGCAAGACCCCCAGCAGAGCTCCCTCACATGACTGTTCCCCACAAATTCAAATCTTTCTCACTTTTTCTCTCACCAGCTCCAGAAAATGTTCTGCTTTGATAGGCCTCTGGTGATTTGATCAAATCCATCTGAAAAATCCTTTTTTTTCACATAATATATCCTAGGATCATATCTTATCCTATGCCCAAATTACTTCCACTCCCAAGGAGGAAAAAGGTCATTAGACTTACTTTTCTAATTGTGACTGTTACATTATTAATTATAGTTTTTATTTTAATCATAAGAAAGAATGTAGCATAAGATGAAATAGACTTTGTGGAGAGAATGAGGATATAAGCAATCTAGAATCAGTGTCATGTGATTGAACCCAGCTTCTAAAATATAAGCTGACATTTCTTACTATAGAAACCCTGGCTTTCAGACTAATAATTATTAAATACATTATTCTTTTTGACAAAGGATATAAATTATATATACCATCCAAAAAGGTTATATATATTCATGGGATACTTTAATGAAGATGAGAGCTTAATTGGTATCTACGTGCTTTAAGAATTACCCTTCTTTCTTACTTAAGTCATTCTTCAATGTAATTTTTTGTTTGTTTCTGTAGAATGTGAGTCCTTGGCTGTTTTATTGTGATCTATCAAGGGAATGTTAAGAAATGTTGGTCTCATAAAAGATCGTTTTTCTAAATGTGTCTGATAATGTCATTCTCACGATAGGAATTCAACCAAAAGAGATTTTGCAGCTACAGTCTCAACAGAAAACATGCTTTTTCCCTTTCTATGAAAAATGTGTTCTGATTGGCAGACAATGGGGTTTCTGATAATGATAGGAGATAGACAAGTATGTTCATCACAAAAAAATTGTAAGAGCTGGCTTTGATAAGTAAGGATAAGGTGAAGTATTGTAGGGATGCCAGCAGATATTCAGCCAGGAATTTAAAGTATCAAATTATGACTAATAAATGAGGTAATCAGATAGACAAAAGTTTGGGGAACATATAGAAACACACAAATAAAGAAAAATGTGATGAAAATATTTACAAAGCAAACACATTAAATAGCAGTCAATATGTATCAGGTGCCACTAAGTAGTCTTAAGAAATAGTAATTCCTCTAATCTCCATGGCAACCAGGTGAGGTAGCACTTTTAGCATCCCCACTTTATAATTTATGAGGCATTGGCACCCAGAGGGTAAGCCTGAGCTGTGAGGTGGTGGGGCTAGGAATGGAGTCCAGCAGTGTGAGCTCAGAGCTTGTCCCTTACCTAATGTTTTCAAATGTGCCTAGAAGTACACAGCCATCATTTAAGTGTAGCAGAACTACCTGCACTAAATAATTAAACGCCAAATCCTAGGGAAAATTAGATCAGTTATTGTGCAATTCTGTAGTAGGAAAAAGGTTTGAAGACTTTCTAGAGCATTAAAAATATTTAATTTTCACAAAGCTTGCAGTGATATTTTTTACTGAGTGGTGGAGCACCTGCCTAACAGGCCTTTGGATTCCATTCCCAGCATTGAAAGGGGGAAAAAGTTACTTCCTTTTTTTTGCTGTTGTTCAAATTGCTTGTGGTTTTTAGTGTGTGAGCTTACATTCTCTTACCAAAATTTTAGCTTTTTTTAGATACAATATACTTACAGATGAAGCCACATTAAACCACTGCTGGTTGATTTTAAGTACAAGGCTTCACATTAATACATGTTTAGCATCTCAGAACAGGGGAGAAAGAACCTGCTCAAATGATTATGCTGCTTCTGAAAGCAGAGTAATTGTACTTCAGAAGCAAGCAGCTGCTCCAGCTGTGCAGTTCTGTAGGGGAACTCTTTTCTGGGGACATTGCAATCATTTAGCACTCAGAGCCTCAGATGCCCTGACGTGGAAAAACTAGTGCTCATCTGTCCTAATGACTGTGTGAATAGATGGCAAAGCTTTCATCTTAATTTTAGACACAAATGACATCCTCAGTGGCCAGATCTTAATAATAGATGATGAGAGATCTTGATGTTATAGCAGATTCTTCAAGGAAATGCAGATAGTTAAATATTATACATGTGCTTTTATGTATTTTTTAACATTTAATTACCCAAATAATCTTGATTCATGTCTTAGTTAGTTTTATTGTATTTTTAGTTATAAAGAAAGGCTATACATTTTTTTTCTTCTAAACCAAGGCTTAATTTGTTGTTTTCTTCTAAAGACTCCATTCTGTCTAGTAAGGGAAGTTGGTAGAAAAACATTAGAGAAACAAGGACTTTGTTGTCTTGAACTCTTTGGAACTGGATTTCCTCTTCTGACGAATAATTATAACAACATCTGCAGGGGTTAGGGAAGGATCGGAAGGCACACATATCCACTAGAATGGATAAGATGATTAAGAGAATCTCTCAGATTACATAAAATTATGTGTTTGCCTGCCTCCTCAGCTCAGGGGTTAAGAGCACATTCTTGGAAGGCGGAGAAGCCTCGGGCTAAGTAACTGATCTGCAACTCCCTAACAGTGTGGGCTCAGAATTCCAGGTCTCCCTTTGAGTTCATTTGGTGACGACACTTGTTTTTATTTGCAATTTACATCTCCCCCATCCCTTACCTTAGGAATGACTTAATTCTGTCAGGGATGTTTTCCGGTCTGCTCGTTCTGCTGTTTTCTGTTTGGGATTATGGTGCCTCCATCTATCTACACAGATCTCACAATAAGTTTGAAGGAAAATTTGAGAAATCCACTTCCCTTTTATCACTCGTATAGAAACCACTATTAAATTCTGTCACTTATACCCTTGAAATATTTCCTAAACCAGTCTCCTTTTCTTCAGCAGGTACATCAGAGGCACAGGCCTCTGTGTTCGCTCACTTTGTACTACCCCTTCCTTCCTTCCTTCTTTCCTTACCTCCCCCTCTCCTTCCTTCCTTCTTCCTTCCTGCTTTCCTGATCTCCCTCCCTCCCTCTTCCCTTCCTTCCTTCTTCATGTTTTTCTTTCTTTTTTCTTTGTGTGTGTGTGTGTGTGTGTGTGTGTGTGTGTGTGTGTGCTGCCAGCAATGGAGGAACAGAAGGTTTGTGCTCTAAGCAGGGTTCTACCACTGAGAAACACCCTTAACAAGGCCCACTCACCTTCAATCCATTCTCAATAGCACTAGCATTATCTGCGGACCTACACAATGCTGTGTGTTCAAATGCCACCAGCGGCTCCCAGTAAACCTAAACTACAATGGGAAAATCCTGCTTCCCACAGACTCAGAATCTCTGGATTCCCAGCGTTGATATCTCTCCCCTTCACTCCTGCCAGCACCACTGGCCTTCCATTTCTAAAACCACCACACCCCTTCCTCACCAGAAGCTATTACTACAGCTCAGAACACTAGGCAAGGAGGTTCTTGGCCTCAATGCAAGTCTACTTTCTCAAAATTTCCCCTTCTACCTCTCTTAGTCAAAATCAGACCCCCTCCAGGCACCTTCCACTTTGCCTTAGAGGTCCCAACCCCTCCACAAAGTTTGCTATTGTAACCATATATTAACCCAGCGTGACACCCACAGTTCTTTTTAACATGATGAGTGAATGTATGGATGTGAAAACAGTGCTTAATGTGTGAGGCTCTCAGTCTTCTTGTCTCTAAAATGGGGCAGATGGCATCTAAATCATGGAATAATAAATAAATTAAATAATATATTTAACTTAGGATCTAGCATAAAGTATCCATTACATTTATAGTTCTGGCATAGGAATTCTCAAAAAACCTATTCAGTTGCAGAAAATATTAGTTAAAAAAAGTTGAAATATTATGTGAATCTGTTAAATTTAAATTCCTTTTCATTAAGTGCTGAGAAATCATCCAAAAACTACAGAAATATATTTACATCAATATACTTAAAATCAATGTGGATATATGTAATAAATCATGTAGTAATGTAAATATAAGTAATTAGAATAAATATATGTACATATTTATGATTTCCTATGTAATTGGTGAAATTAGATGAGTGGGTCATCATAACATGATATATCTCATAATTCTACATGTTTAAAAATTGTTTCTTAAAATAAACATTTAAAGGTCAGTCATGGTAGCCCATGTCTGTCATTCTAGCTACTTGGGAGGTAGATAGGAAGATTGCAGTTCAAGGGCAATCTGAGCAAAATAAGTTAGGAAGGCCTTATCTAACAGAATAAACCAAGGGCTGAGCACAGTGGTCTACTCCTGCCATCCAAACCACACCGGATGCTGAGGAAAAGGGACTGTAATACAGGTTAGCCTGGGCTAAAACCATAAAGACTCTATCTGAAAAGTAACTAAAGTACAAAGGGTAAAGGGTGGTGTGGCTCAAGTGGCAGAGTTCTTAGTAAGCATAAGGCCCTGAACTCAAAATCCCAGTGCTGCCAAAAAGAAGAGATGCACTTCAAACTTACCCTTTAATATTTTGGTAAATTGAGTGTAAATGATAAGGATTTAATTTAGCATTGGAAAGTATGTTCATTATTTGATGTATTTGTTTTGGCTTTAAAACTATACACATAGCATTATGAATTTTTAATTGTATATATCACCTCAAAGTAAAATTTAGTTCCCACATTCAGATAACTATATGATTACAATAGACTTTGAGTGGATTCTTACCTTAACCTGACACTGAATGCTAATATAGGTATATTACATGTGTATATGTACATACTATCTCTCTCTATACCTCTATACATGCGTATATATGTCTGTCTACCTACCAATCTATCTGTCTATCTTGGTACTTGTGTTATTGCAAACTTTGAGAATTATTTTAAATGCTGTATTTTTTTTTTATAGTTTCCAACCATGACATTTTAAATACCTTTCTTTAAAAGCAAAACAAAACAAGATAAAAATAACAAGTCCTTTCTGGATACCAAAGAACATTACAAAATTTCCCTTTTCATTATTTCTGTTTCTGTCTTCTTGCTGTATTCTCTCCACAGGGAGTTCTGTCCTATCATACTGTGACCCTGGACAGTCTTTTGCCGGGAAATGCAAAAACAGAAATATGAAATTGTTAAGGTCCTCATGAGATTTAGGCATTAACTACAGATACTCAAATATGTACTCAATAAGATATGATATTCATGGAACAGGTAGACAAAGGAGATGGATTGGATTATTTTCTTAATTTATGGGAGTATAACAGATCATTGATTTTATCCATGAAATTAGACATATTCTAATTTGTAGATATGTACTAATATTTCTACTTCATATGCTGAAGTAAATATTCTTAGTATTATTGATAGAAATGTGAGACATTGATATGAATGATTAAAAGCTAATTAGTTCTGACCTATAGCAAAAAGAAAAACCAATGAATAAGATATATTCCAAATTATTTATATTTGGTTTTATAACATTAGAATTAAAAAAATTCACTATTAGGCCTATTCTTTATACTTCTGAGAATGTACATATCTATTTTATTTACATTTACTTATAGAAATCTATATAGGAATATTTTAATAGTTGTGTATAACTATATGTAAATTTAGTTTCATATGAAAAGTTATACATTGGACATTTTATTAAATGACTAAGATACCATATGAAATGTTTTTCTTTCATTTTTTCTGCATAACTGCAATGTGTTTAAAAGTATATTGCAGTCATTGTTTAAAATATTCACATTTTGTTATAGAATAAGTTCATGATAAGTGATATCATACTGAGGTAAGTTTTCTATAAGTAAATGTGATTATGGTAAATTGTATTAATAATATAGGGTCACTTCATGATATTGGACACTGGTAGGTAACAGACAACATAAGGCTTCTCTACATTTGAAAGTAATTCCCTGTTTGTATCTTTCTATTCTTCACCTTCACATGTGTTATAAAATGTTTTCTACAAACATTTCAAGCAAAATATGAAAACTACCAAGTAATATATATGACCAGATACTGAAAGTGTTCAACAATAAGAAAGAGGAATGTTTTGTGAATGCTGTCAGGATGCATAAATGTCTTGATGCAGAAGGTAAGGAATGGACTTATCAATGGCTTTGGAAGTTTGCAGGTGATTGTCAAAGCCTAAGATATAAGAACTATATTCATACACAACACTCAGGATTATGACAAAGGTGAAAGAAAATCTGAGCAGTGGGCACAGCATAAACATTAAGCTAATAAAAATTCTTCAAGACGAAAAATGACAATTTTATCAGAACATTTCAATTATGGAGATTTGATCCCCATTTTATTTCAAAGTAACTATGTTTCAATTTCTTATAGAATAAAAAAAATCACTGAATGTGTTTGCAAATCTGCCTGTATTTCTATTATAACCCACCAATAATGTCCTGAAAATCATGTACACATGTGTGTGTGCACACACACACACACACACACCCCCCACACAGAGGTGCACACACACATACACACATGCACTTCTTTCTTCATGTATTCCTGTTTGTCTAAATGATTATTTCAAAGAAATTATGATGTACTACTTGTAATGATGAACATCATCACACTCATTCTGTAAAATAATTTGGAAATACATATCCTATGATCCAGCAAATGCCTTTATAGTATATGACAATTTATAGACTAAGCTATATGACTTAGAGAAAGTCCCATATTTTTAACAAAATAACACATATAAGAATATCTACAGTATATGAACAATAAATAATTTTTTTTCATACCAATCTATTCCTGTAATGGATCACTAGGTAATAATTAAAATTTAGATTATCAATATAAAGAAATTCTAGAACCATAAAATCAAATAAAAGCAAAAATGAAGTTATTTCATGAAAGTGCATGATACTATTAACATATTGTAGAAAGCTTATCAAAGCAATATAACATTGTTAGTGCATGTAGTTATGCAGCATAGAGGCACAAGATGTTGACAAGACCACACTGAAAATTATTCAAAAAGAAATGCACACATACTTTAGCCAAAAAATGACTACCACATTATACTTGATGAATAAGGCTCTAAATAAAACCATTAATTAATTTTTTATTGTTGTTGGTTGCTGGAGTTTGTACTCAAGTCCTTGTACTTGCTAAGCAGGAGCTGTACTGCTTGAGTCACACCTCCAGCTCCCAAACCATTAATTACAAATATTTAAATTTTTATACATACAAGAAAATTTGAGTTTACTTGTGTCACAAGTGATATGATTTCTAATGGTGTTGACAAATTATTCTGAATTATTCTTTTCAGGGACAAAAATAGGAACCTCCTAAATAAAACAATTTAAGCTATTCTGGTCAGCTTGATTTCTCTATGTAAAGAAAAATATATGTTTTTAAGAGACTTTTCTATCTCTTTCTGAGCTCTTGCATAAATTGGGCTAAAAATAAAGAGAATTCTCCACACCCAACTATATCTGTAGGAGCAATCTGTTCAATCCCATGGATTACCTATAATTCAAGATTTATGCAAAACTTTTGCTCTTTGGAATTCAACATAATTGAAAACATTTTCTTAGGAAGGAACTGTGGATGAAAACAGATGCAATAATATGGTAGATATTATTCAAATTTATCAATAACTACTTTATAATGAATACTCTAAATATACCAATTAAACCACAAAGACTATCAGATTGAATAAAAAATACAAGACCTGACTATATGCTGTCTATAAGAAACTCAATTAAGAGAATTTATTTTGCTAGAGTCTAACCTAATTGAAAGAATTGGAGAATTTGGAAAATTCAATCAACCTGGGTGAAAAAACATACCAAATTTCAGCCTTCATGGTCATCATGTCCCACCTAAAGGGGGAAAACTTGAGAAGCACTGGTGAGGTTCATAGTCCATGGAGGCAGTTCGCTGAAGGACTGAGATGTATTCATAAGACTATGGTATGCTTTTTGCCCCAACACTTTACCACCATATTAAGGACAAGCCAATTTACTGCTGTCCTTTTCATCAGAATATCATGGCATCCTTCAAGAAAAAAATTACTAAATATTAAGAGGTAAAGACATCAGAAATAGAGTCAGATATGACAGGGATGCAATTATCAGGCAAAAAATTTTAGAATAGCTATGAATATGCTAAAAGCTCTTAACATGCCAGAACAGATGGACAATATGAGGTGGAAATTTTGAAAATAAAAAATATCATGGATTAAGAAGACAGTGACAGAAATGGAAAAATATCTTTGATAGATTAATTAGTAGACTGGACACAGGTGAAGAAAGAATAACTGAACCTGAAGATAATTCTTTAAAAAAGTCAAAATGGGAAGAGAGAGAGGGAGAGAGAGAGGGAGAGAGAGAGATGATTGAATGAAAAGGTGGAACAAATATCCAAGAATTGTGGACAAATAGTACAAAAGATATAACATATGGAAACTGGTAGTACCAGAAAAAAAAAAAAAAAGAGAGAGAGAGAAAGGATTAGAGGAAATATTTGACTCAATAATGACTGAGAAATTTCTCAAACTTATGTCTCACACTCAATCTCAGATCCAGAGAGCTCAGGGAACACCAAGCAAGGTAAGTGCCCAAATCTACCAAACTTTGCTTAGGTTTGACATGGATGTGGTTTTGTTTGCTTGTTCATTGTGGTGAATGTGATAGTAAAGTTTATAGGAAAGTAATATACTTTCAATAGACTGAAAGTGGCTCATCTCTAGAGACAGAATGAGGATGAGAAGGCATGGGTAAGTTAAACAACATGTGTATCATATTCAGACTGCAGACAATAAAGGATAAAGAAAAAAATTTAAAATTCAGAGCGGGGGGAAAACATCTTACATTTAGAGGACCGAAGATACAAAAAAATATCCAACACCTTGTCAGAATTCATGCAAGGAAACAGAGAAAACAAAATATTAGTGTTAGAAGAAAATTGTATTTTACAAAGTTTTCCATTGAGAGTGAAAGATTAATAAACACTATGTCAATCTAGCAGAAATTGAGGGTATTTGTTGCTAATTGCCAACAATTGCAGGAGGTATTAATAAAAGTTCTGAAGAGAGAAGGAAAGTGATAATAGTCAGAACTTAGATCTATATAAGGAAAGGAACAGCCTCAAAGAAAGAACCAATTAGTGTAAAATAAAAGTTTTACTTTTTTCTAGTAATTGATGTAACAAACAATTGTTCAAAAAAATAATAGCAAGAATGTATTTGACAACTATAGATTATGTACAAGTGAAATGAATGACAACAGGGATCTGAATGATGAGAAGAAAAAATTAAAAGTACTTGGTTAGTACAAGGAACTTGCAAAATCTGTGAAGAGGAATAGAATAGTTTGAGTGAATTTAGATTATTTTCAAGTTTGTATTTCAGTTTTAAGGCAGCTATTAAAAGAAGTGAAAAAAAGTAACCAACTGCTGAGCATAAAGAGAAAATGAAAACATAAAATATACAATTAAAGCCAGAGAAAAGCAGAACAATAACAGAAGACAAAAACGATGAAACAAAAAGCAGAAACAATAAATACAAATAATAACAAATGGTGTATATAGTAATCCAAATGTATAAATAATCAACAACATGTCAATTTTACTTGTTTAATTTCACCAACTGGCTTGCATTCACCAACTAAAAAACAGAGATTGTCTGAATGTATCAAAATATATGAACTTGTTGTATGTCATCTATAGGAAATTACTACAAATATAAAGAGGTGGAAACTTAAAGCTAAAGGAAAGCAGAAAGACATATCAAAAGAGAAGTATAGGAAAAATATTAGTTTCAGATACAGCAGAGTTCAGAGCAAATAAAATTATTAAAAATAAAGATAGGTTAGCCTGATCATAAAGAGGTCAATCCTCTTAGAATACATAATAAAATTTAATGTCAATGCATCTAACAACTAAGAAATAAAATAAAAGATGTAATGCAAACTGATATGCATTCAAGCAGATATGTTTGAATTCACTCCTGTAGTTGTAAATTCAATACCTCTTCACTAGAAACGGCCAGATTTGGTGGGAAGAACTGAACTCAATATTATCATTAATATTTGTAAATTTGTAGAATGTGGCAGTTTGTAGGACTTTTATAGAAAGTGAAAACTGATATCATAGAATAATTTACCCTATAATAGCAAAATACAAATTCTTCTCAAGCTCATATAAGACATTCATCAAGGTAGATCACACACTAAGCCATAAAAGCATCTTAACAAATATAAAAGAATCAAAATGAAATAATGCACATTCTTAGGTTATAATAGAATTAATGGAACTAAGTAGAATTCAATAATAAAAAGAGAGTAAGATAGTTGGATAATCTCAAATCATTTGAAGATTAAACAACTCTCTTCTAAATAACACATGATTCAAAAAAGAAATCTCAAGGGATGTTGAAAATATTTCAAAGTAAGTGAAAATAAAAATGCAACTCATCAAGGTGAGTGGGAGCTATAGAAAGCAGTGCTTAGAGGAAACTTATACAGGAATGACATATTTAGAGGAAAAAGAGCTAAAAATAATTTAATTGTCTACCTAAGAAAATGAAAAATAAGTGCAAATTAAATCCAAAGTATGCAGAATAAAAGAAATAAGAATTGTTGGCAATAAAATATATAAACAGGAAACTGATACTAAAAATCAACAAAACCAAAGTCAATCCTGTGAAAAGATCAATAAAATCAATAAACCTCAAGCTAGGCTAAGAAAGAAATTAATGAGGTAACATCACTACAGAGCAATAGATACTAAAGAAATACTATAAAAAATTCTATGCCCCGAAATTTGACACTATTGATGAAATTGACTGATTTAATGAAAGACATAAAAAGAAATAATCTGAATAGTCTTGTTTCTAGGAAATACATCAAAGGTATAAAGAATTATCTATCTAAACTTTAAGCAATAAGCCTATATAGCTCAATGGTGAATTATTCCAAGCATTTCAGGAAGAAATTGCACCAAGTGTTCTACACTTTTCTACAAGACAGAAATATAGACAATGTTTTCTAATTCATTATTTGAGGTAAGTATTAGAAAAAGTCTAAAAACAGTCAAAGACATTATAAAGAAGGAAAAATGAAGGCCAGTATCTTTTTTTTTCCTTTATTCATATGTGCATACATTATTGGGGACATTTCTCCCCCCTCCCCCTAACCTCTCTCTCTCCTCCCCACCCCCCTCACTTCCAGGCAGAACCTGTTCTGCCCTTTTCTCCAATTTTGTTGAAGAGTAGACATAAGCAATAATAAGAAAGACAAAGAGTTTTTGCTAGTTGAGATAAGGATAGCCAAATATAGGTGCAAAAAATTTCAAAATATTGTTAACAAACAAAATTCAAGTGTATAAAAATAATTATATGCTATCACATGTGGAATTCTTCACAGGGAGTAAATTGTTTCAATATTTGAAAATCAACTATCGTAATCTGTCGTAATGGCAGATGGCAGGCTAATAAAGATAAATCATGTGATTATATTATGCATTCAGAAAAAAACAGGTGACAAACCCAACACTGCTTCATGACAAAAACTCTCAGAAAGCTAGGAATATTGGAAAACTTCCTGAAACTTACAAAGGACTTCTACAGAAAGCTTACAACCAACATCATCATAATGGTGACAAATGATAAACTGTTTCACTAAGATAAGTATAAGACAAGTAAGTGTCTTCTCACAAGTCTTTATTCACATCATTCAGGAAGTGCTGGTTAATGTGATAAGCCATACAAAGGAAAAAAGTTATGTAGATTTGCAGGTGACTTGATCATTTAAGTAGAAAAGCCAAAATAACTCTTAGAACTAACAGATGTTATACCAAGATCAAAGGATACATACGTGAATCACTTTCCTAAATGCCAGTAATGAAAAAGGGGAATTTGAAATTTTAAACACAATACGATTAATAGTAGCAGTCTCAAAATTAAATACATTAGCTTAAATCTTAAAAACTTGTACAAATATATATTAGGAAAACTGTAAAATATTGATGAAAGAAATTTAAATGGAACAAAAAAAGCAGAGTATTTCCATGTTCATGGATAGAAAGAGCAACATTTGTAAGATTTCAGTTCTTTGCAACTTGACTTATGAATTTAATATATAACAATCAAAACTGCAGCAAGTTACTTTGCAGACATCAAGGCACTGATACTAATGTTCTGATGGAGAGTCAAAAGACCTCTAAGAGTCAACACATATTGAAGAAAAGCAAAGTGGAAGGACTGGTGTTGCTTGACTTCCTCAGGTGTTAAAAGCTACCGTTATTAGGACACTGAGGATAGAAGAGAGAAACATACAGACAGAGACAGACAAATGGATGGGCAGAGGCAGAGAGGCAGAAATAGAGAAATAGATTGAGATAAAGAACCCAGAAATAGTCCCCCAAAAGAGTTAACGTATATTCAACAAAGGAGCAAAAATATTCAATGAAGAGAAGATAGTCTTCTCAACAAATCTTTCTGGAAAAATTAGATAGCCATATGCAAAAAAAAAAAAAATCTAAACGAAGAGCTTACATACTTCACAAAATTGACTGAAAGTGGAACATAGCTCTAAATGTAAACTCAAACCTTCCAAAAATAGCAAAGTAGAAAATCTAGGTGACTTTGAAGAATTTTTAGATATATCACCAAGACATGAGTCATGAAAGAAATTGGTAAGAAGGATTTCATTAAACACAGGGTTATAATACAGAAGTACATGGAAATGTCACAGGACATGCCGTTGGATGGCTATCTTAAACAAACAAAACTGTCATTCTTTTTACAAAAAAAGAGACTAGAAAGGTAAAACAGGCTCCGTCTGGGGATTGGTACCAGTGGGAGGGAGGAGGATATAAAGCAAGTGTATAGGCATGTGCAAGTGAATATGGTGGAAATATTACGTACTCATGTATGAAAATGGAAAAATAAGACCTGTTGAAACTGTTCCAGGAATAGTGGAAGGGGATATAGGAGAATGATGGAGGGGGTGAATTCAACTATGATATATTGTAAGAATGTTTGTAAATGTCACAATATATGCCTAGTACAATAAAATACATACATACATACATACATTAATTAAACACCTTGGCTCTGTGATAGTCACTAATGTAGTGAGAAGACAAGTTACAGATTGGGCGGGTGTTTTCAAAGGCATACTGGATAAAGCAATATTATTCAAATAACACAAAGAACTCAATATCATTATTAGGAAGGAATTGCAAATCAAAACAACAGTGAGGTGCCACCACTTAGCTATTGGGATGGGAACATTCAGGAGATTGACCATTACTGCTGGCAAAGATGTATAGCAGCAGGATCTCATTCATCACTGGAATGCATCATGATGCAGCCACTTTGGGAAATGGTTTGGCTGTTCTTAAGAAGCTAAGCATACTCTTACCATATGATCCTGCATTTTGTGTAAATTCCTAGGTGTTTACACAAATGAGTGAAAACTTATGTCCACACAAAAACCTGCATATGAATATTTATAGCAGCTTTATTCTTAAGTGCCCAAACTGAGAAAAAACAATATGTCTTTAAACAGGAGTATGAATAAAGAAACTGAAGTGAATTCATTCAGCAATACATAGAAATAAGCTATTGAGGCACTTAAGGGGAAATCTCAAATGCATATTACCATAGGAACAAAGGCATATTCTAACTAAGTGATATTCTGGGAAGTAAAACTCTCCGGACTATGACAATATCTCTGGTGCCACTGGTTTAGCAAGAGGGGCAGAAGAGTGATGAGGTGGTACGCATAGCATTTTGCAGGACTGCAACTGTTTTGTGTGGTACTGTAAAAGTTGGTACCATGTCATTACACTTTTCTCAAATAATAGAGCTATAGTGAATGAAACTGAATGTGAACTTTGGAGTTCACATTACTACTTAATGGTAGTTTAACAATTCTTACAAACTCTCTGCACTAACGCAGGTATTAGCAAAGGGGAAAACTTGTACTGGGAGGGAAAGGGAGGCATTTGAAACCCAGTGCCTTTTTCCCAAACCTGAAGTGGCTCCAAAAAGTTAAGTTTGCAAATTAAAAAATTATGTCTTTTCAAAATGAAAACATCTACTGACAGGGCAGTGACATTTGAGCCAAGACCTTAATAAGGAGAAGAGATGAGTCACGCAAATACCACAGGAGGTGCACTCACAGGCAAAAGGAACAACTAGCACAATCGTCCAGAGGTCCCAGTAAGCCTGGCCAGCTGAGAAACCGAAAGAGAAGGCCAAAGTGGCTGAGACAAAATGAAGAAGACGTTCAAATTGTTATCCCCACTTCCAGTAGGTTAGCATGTCCCCCTTACTCCCTCAGTCCTATCATGCTAGGTCTCACAGAGAATACTGCACAATTTTTCAATCCACAAAAGAAAACGGGTAATGGCCTTCCTTCTTTCATTTTGCATTCAGAGCTCTACTTGATGTTTTAAAGAAGCCATAATCAGCAAAAAAGATGCTCAATGTCTCTAGTCATCCAAAAAGCACAACAGTGAGATGTCACTTTGCACCCACAAGGATGATTATAATAGATAAAAGCAGACAATAACAAATGTTGTGAATTCAGGGCCTTGCACTTGCTAGGCAGGTGCTCTACCACTTGAGCTATGCCCCAGTCCTTTTTGCTTTCATAATTTTTTGAAGACTGTCGCTATTATGCCTGGGTCAGCCTAGACTGCAATCCTCCTATTTCTACCTCTCATGTAACTGTGATGATAGGCACTGCCACCACACCCAGTTTTATTGGTTGAGACCAGTTCTCTCAACTGGTTGAGAGGTTGGCCTCAAACCACAATCCTCCCAATCTCTGCCACTCAAGTAATTAATTACAGGAATGAGTCACCACAACTGGCCCTATTCTTGCTTGGTTTTTTAAATCACTACATGAATGAACTAAGAGATTACATGTACTTTTTAATCTTCATTATGCCAACAAGGAATAAATAAAAGTCTGTCAACTTGCAAAAAAAAAAAAAAAGAAAACATCTACTGACAATGTAAACAATTTTATATTCATTTGTTTAACTTATGATCTATGATTTAATTCACCATTCATGAGTATCTGTAAGACTGATTCTTTTCTTTGATGAAATAGAAATGGGATAAATGAACGCATTTAAGCCTCTGTGGTTACCTTGACTTTTTTATGTGAGAAAATGACAGCTTGTTCAAACTCACTTTCTATGTCCATATTTCCAAACTATTAGATGAGTCTCCTGGTTATATATCATGAAGATTTCCAGGCTCAAGTCTGAAGAAACAATCTGCTTCCAGCCCCAGGAGTTACCTACAATTCAGGATTTATGCCAAAGTTTTGATTTTGAGGAATTTAATATAATTGAAAATATTTCCTTAAGGTTTATTAAAAGCATAAAAATATGCACTTGGAATTATCATAAATATCAAATTCAGGACAAAGGAAGGAAAAATGGCATTTTAGGGAGTGACTTCAGGACATTTCTTTAGCATGGTAAGAAATGGATCCTGATACTATTTCCTGTGCTACTTCTCATTTGTAAAATACTATATAATAACAAGTAAAGAAAGCTACAAATTTATGAAATTTGTAAACTTAGTTAACACAAAAAAGCACTTTTCAAAAAAATTAATTAATACACCAAGACATAGAATAGGATAGCATATCCACGAAACAACTTCAGAAATCATGCAAATTTTAAATGTTAGGTACGACAAAAAAGAGAATGACTTTAAAAGTCAAATAAAGACAGAATACCAACTTAAAATAGCAAAATATGGGGCTAATCAACTCAGGGAACTCAATATACATTTGCTAAATATAATACTTGCATGAATAGAAATGTTAAAATTGAACAAAACAGGGAAAGATAAATTTTAAAGGCTCTACATACATAATGGTCAATTTGCAGAACAGAATTGGTTATGAAAAATTATAAAAGCTTCACAGAGAAAAATGACAACAAATGTAAGTGTTGTTCACTGAGGGACAGAAAAACAGAAATTAATATAGAGGGTTTTTTAGTGAAACCTAATGTGGAGCGGTATATAGTTGATTCATTCTCCATAAACTAAATTTTTCCCTGAGAACTGTTGTGAAGGCCACAAACCTGAAATTTCTCTGTGAAATTTGCAGGGTTGGAGATATAGAAATCACAAATCAGGTGATTTATATGTTGGAGGTGTAACTCCAGGAGACTACACAGATGTGCTGGCATGCAGTTAAATAAGATTTTAGTAGTAAAAACAACTACACATATTTGAAATTTAAATTACACATTTCCTCCCAAATCAAGGGTTAATGGATACATCAAAACAGACAAATAAAAACAAGCAAAAGGATCTAAGGCAACATAAATAAAGTTAAGAAAATGAGGGAAAACATAAAATAGCAATATAAATTCAAAGTAGAAGAGCTTAAGAAGAAAGTTAAAAACTCAACAAAAGATCATGAATGCAAATTTAAAAAATCTTAAGACTAAATAAATACACTGAATAATATCTTTAGAAAAGAGAGGTAACATTTAAAAATCGAACAGGTAGTAAATGTGATGTAAGAGAAAGAAATAGGTTAAAAAAAAAAAAAGCCAAGGAACCCCTACTGTACAGAGCAGCAATCCAGATGGAGTATAATAAAAGAAACACAAGTTTTTAAGACTAAGTTTAAAAAGTATGAAATGTCATGCCAAACAACAAACCATGTAGCTAGAAATACTGACTCAATTTTACTTACAATGAGCCCTCTTCAAGTAAAATTGGTATTCTTAAATAAAGAAGTTAAAGAAAAAAATGTTATTTAGAATACAAAAAGAAAATATTTGATCATTTAGAGAAATGATAGTGATAATAACAACTAATTTCTAAATGGTGTTATTTTTTGCCCAAGGCTGATCTATTTAACACGGTCACAGTTAAGACAAGGTGATCCCAGGATTTTATATCCATACTACTGACTATGGACTGTAGACAGCAGGAGATTTCAACATGCAATAAATCAGAGAAGTTATCCTGAGCAGTTTAATTGGAAATAACTTCAGATAACTGGCATAACTAGAGATACATTAGAGTAAGAATGAATGGTAATCATTAATTTGAGTTAGTAATAGTTATAAAGGAGAGATTGCTGTGATGGTTATATCTCTGGCATGGAGATACATTGCAACTATCAAAAAAGTAGTAGAATTAGTGTGCATAATAATCAAAAGGTAGAAAAACCTAAAGACTTACCAATGGGCCAATCAGATGTGGTATATTGACACAATGAAGAATACTTATTCATAAAAAAGTATGCACTGACACATACTACAATGTGGCTGAATCTCAAACCATTATGTTAATGCCAATTTATAGAACCTAGGCAGAAGTCACATATTGCCTGATTCATTTATGTGAAACATCCAGAATAGGTAAATGCATAGAGAAAAAGAGCATTGAGCAAAGGAGGGAAGAGGGACTAAAGATTGACAGCATGATGGGTACAAGTTTTCTTTTGGAGTGATAAAAATATTTTACCCAGGTGTCCTACAACTGATGAATGGGCAGGAAATTGTGGTACATATACCCAACAGAATATTGCTTGGCCATAAGGAATAATGACATATGGTTTGAAGGCAAATGGATGCAATTGGAAAGCATTATGTTAAGTGAAGTTAGCCAGGATCGGAAACACAAAAGCCGCATGTAGATCCAAGGATAAACATATACACAAAAACAAGCATGATTATATACAAACTAAGATGCACAACATGTTTGTAACAGTGGAGCTACTCTTCTGAACTCGGGGAAAGGGGAAAAAAAAGAGAATGATAGAGCATCAATAATGTCACATAACATTAAGATGTGAAGATAGAGGATATAAGGATGTGTATTGAAAGCTGTTGAAAAATTGGGGGTGGAAGGCAAAGCGGTAATGGAGAGTAATGGGAGGGGTTGAACAGACCAAAGTGAAATATACACACCATGGGCATACGTTGAGACACACCTTTGAACATCAACTTAAATAATAATAATGAAAACCAGGACTGTAAAACAGGTACAGGGTGTGTGTGGGGGGTACTAGTGGGAGGGAGGAGGGTGAAAGGAGATTAAGGTGATGGTATGTGGTAGATGGACTTCATATACATATATGAAACAGAACTAAGAAACCGCTTGCAATTGCTTTAAGTAGGGTGGGGAGGGGGTTGAAGGGAAGAAACAATGGGGGCAACATAACTAATGTACAATGTAAATCTAATCAAAATTATCATAACTAATGTACAATATAATTCTAAACAAAATTATCACTCTGAATTCCCCCTGTATAATGAATGCATCCTAATAAAAACATTTTTTAAAGAATTTAGCTGGAGATGAGGTTTCAACATTGTGAATGTGTTTATTGAATTGTGTACCTTTAAATGGTTAATTTATTTCGTATGAATTTTGTCTCAAGAGAACTAGAGAATATAGAAAAGTATGATAAGCTAAAGAATGACGTTCATCTCACTATTAATCCTAAGAGTAAAAGACCATTATTTTGAACACAGGATAAAAGGAAATAAAAGATTACAATATGGTTTCTCTATTGTTCACAAGGAATTAATAAGAAAATCCAACCCATACCAAACCAAACCAAAAATACAGGTCATAGAAGGAGAATGTGCCATATTATCACATAAAGACAACATTAAAAGCAAAACAGAATCATCCTAAATATTAAAATACATGCCAAAAAGAACTTCACACATAAAATAAATCACAAAGCAAAAGGTCACAAGATGAAATAAAATCCACACCTCTGTGAGAAGGGAGAGAATAGCAAGGAGTAGAGTGGTAAAGCTATACCCTTGATTAGACCTTTCTTTGTGCATCTCAGCTTGAATTCATATAAATATTTATCATATAATTACAAGACAAAATAATCCAAAATTTTGAATTACTAGACTGAAAATGAAGTGGAAAAACAAAAGGAGTCTAAGTGTCATAGAAGACAAAATTGTGGAATGATAGCTCAGAAAACCCACGTGATTTACAATAACAATAATTTAATCATCTGTGGTGAGACACACCTTCACACCATGAGATTAAAAGCAATGCAAAAGTCTCATAGCCAGCCCGGGTTACTGGGCTATATAGTGTGACCCTGCACAGAGACAGAGAGAGAAAGAGAGGAGAGAGAGAGAGAGAGTAGCCCATCTTTTATAAAGAAGTGGTAATTGGGGACACCAATTTATAACCTTGGAGAACAAATTTTTACTGGGTGAGTCATCATCTCAAACTCATTCTAGTTTACAAAAGAACTATACCTTAATATATAAATTCCAGCATGAATCAATAATATTACATAACATTAAATCCATTGTCAAGACGTTTTATTTAAGACACCTATATTTTATCACCCATTCCCCTGTGACTGGAATACTATCTAACACCTGAGATGTGTTTGAGTGGATACTTGGATATATGTGTTCATGTAGAGACACATATCTGTGCATGTATGTGAATCTGTGTGCACCTGTGTCTGTGAATGTGTATGCCTTTACAATACTCATATAATATAGTTATTATTATTTCTTTATTACACACCATTCTCTTAATGCTACAGGATCAAGTGTTTTTTTAAAATAACATTATAATTTGTTCTTTCTTTCTTTATTTATTTTTTGCCATTCTGGGGGGTTTGAACTCAGGGCCTCATATTTGCTATGCAAGTGCTCCTCTACTTGAGCCACACCACTAGCTGTTTTGTGCTTTAGGTGTTTTTAAGATAGGATTTTGAGCTTTTTGTTTGGACTGGATTAGTACCAAGATTCTTCTACCTATGCCTCCCTTATAGCTCAAATTATAAGCGTGAACCACCATTTCCAGCTTGTTTATGAGAAAGGATCTTGCTAACATATTTTCTCTGGCTGTCCAGGAACCATGGTCCTCCTTTCTCTCCTTCCGAAGTACCTGGGATTACAGGCAGGAGTCACTGTGCTCAGCATAACTTATGTTCTTTATTGCACAGAAGTCTTCAGAGTACACTTTTGTGCGTTTTAGCATGTGTGTGCATTTGTGCAAAAACATGCAGAAGGGGAGGTAGGGTGATTCCTGGCCTCTGGAGCCTCCTTACTCCCCATCCAGTGGTGTCTTCCACGCGGAAGCCACTCTTCCTGTTCTATTAGCAGTGACTAGGATTAGCTATTTTTAACATTAGCATAATGAAATACGTGATTCAGTCTCATTGCCTTAACTGAACATGATGTGTGTGAGATATGTCTATGCTGTTGTCAGCACTGCTAATAAGTTTATTTGGGTTACTGTGTGATATTGCAGTGCACACATACAGCACAATTTAATCATTGACAAGCATTCAACTTATTTCTTGTTCTTAGCTTTGAGAATAAAACTAGTATGACAATTTTTCTACAAATTTTAATGGACATATGTATGTATTTCTAGGAGGACTATCGAATCAGTTTGTTATTCAGTAAAGAGTCAAAATGTAATATTAAGCAAAGAAATAGTGGCAGAAAGGATTTTTTAATATATAAATATTCTTTGTTCTATTTTTAAGAATAATAGAATTAAAATGGGAAAGACATATAATAGCATTTTTTTAAAGTCATACAAAACAAGACAATATTCTTTTTCACATAACTGCACTCTTGTGCTACACAGACAGGCACAGAACATGTATTTCAGCATTTTGGAGCTTAAACTTATGGCTCTGTAAGTCTAAATTACTACAGACAACACAACTGAAGTACTGACAGCAAAGACTTGCAGTTTCTTTAATCTACTTAAGTATATTTTCAAAGCAACATTGGTAACAAAGCTCTTGGCCCCTCATTTCAATCCTTTCAAGATAAATAGTTCAGTGTTACCCTGGAAGTCACACAGTGCCATGTACTATGCTTAATTGAGAGATTAGTTCTATGCTGCAAAATAATGGAGGAAAGTGAATCAGGCATTGCCTTCCTTTCTGTAGGGAAAATGAGTAAAAAAACTTAACAGATGGAGTTCTAGTGAGATAAATGAGATCTAGGCCAAAAAGAGTATATCAACATGTTCTCAAGTTAAAGAAAGAAAACCGATGCTCTTCATACAGATGAACATTGCATCCAATGGCTTCCATGAGTCATAATCATACAACTACCCCCACACATTCCTTGATGTATACTTATAGATTGTCAAGCACATGCTTTCAACAGCTCTAAGAACAAACTAAACACAAGTGAAAAGGATATTCTCTGCCCTTAGTCCAGGGAGGTAGACAGACAAGTTTATGACAATGACAACTCACGCATAAGGGAGATTATCTAAATAGTCAAAAGATACCATGAGGACACAGGTAAAAGAAAATGAAGTCAGACATTGTGGTGCACACCTGTGATCCCACCACTGGAGAAGCTGAGCAGGAGGATCATGAGTTCAAGATCAAGCTGGGCTACATAGTGAGAATCTGTCTCAAAAAAAAAAACAACAGATAAAGTAAAAGAAAGGAAAGAAGAAGATAGAAGAGGAGAGAAGGAAAGGAGGGGAGCAGAGGGGAGGAGAGCAGAGGAGAGGAGAGGAGAAGGTATGCCAGCTCTTTTCTGGATAACACATGAAGTGCTGAGCTTTTCCTGTGGTGGGAAGCTCCTCTTGCTCATTGCACTGCTTCCATTCAAAGTTTGTGTGGACACTGTCTTTTACATTGCTGTTTTACCATTTCACTCTTTTTCCAGGCTACTCTCTGAGTTGTCCCCAGGATTATCTTTAAAGTAAGGCAGGTGTGTTACTCTCTCGCATGGCATGGAGAGTCCCCAGCTGCACATGGCCTGTGTGTACAAAGCTCTATATAAGTTAGCCTCTACATGGAGAATTATCTTTTACTTTATTGTCAGATCAGACAACTTTGGGAGGTGAAAAAGGACACTATTAATGATCACCCCAGAAATATTCCATAGTGAGCACTGTCCTGGTCAAAAGATACCACATGCTCATCAGGTAAATCTATCACACACTGAAGTCACCACCAGCCACTTTCCTTTCTCTGCTTCTGTTTAAGTGACACCATTACCCACTAATTTGTAAATATTGATTAGACATAGACCTGTGTAATCATTGCTTCTTTAACAATGGATATCTTCATCTCATTTCTACATAGCAATTTTATTTATCTTTCAAAATGCATCTTTAGTAATATCTCAAAGGGATGAGGGTGAGTTAAACCCTCATACCTGAAGGCTGAAGGAAAAGAATCATTTTAAATGTTGGTTTCCAGAAAATCAACTATGTTGTGGAATGAATTGAGAAATTGTGGAAAACATTTGACTCCTGTTGTTTTTAACTTGAACAATGTCTTTTCACATTTGATTTCTACTTTTTTGGATTTCCAGGTAACATTTATTCAATGAAAACTCAAAAGGTACAAATATGCGTATCAACAGCAGGCTTTCAGCTCACACTTGCAAATTGTGGTGTTTAACTGCAGCTTAGGTGCTCCTGGTGGGAACAAAGCTGAGAAGAGCTTTGGTTATTTGCATCCTTAGCATTTTATTGACCCCCCCAGTAGTTTTCAATGAAAGATAGTTAAGAAGGCATGCCGATTTTCACTGTGAGTTTCCAAGAGGAAAAAGAAAGCATTCTTGGAATGACAACATATCACAGTTTCAACTATTCAAATTTTTGTCTAACACAATAGGCTTTCTGCTTGCTTTCTGCATTTCTGAAGCAATCTGCACTTTGTAATTTTCTGTTCAACATTTTGTAACTTTCTTTTGCATCATTTCACTACCTACCATATTAGTTTATTGTGATTTTTATGATATCTTTATCTCCCCTTAAGCAATTGTCAATACTATTGCAGAATACAACCAATTCAGTTATTTACAATTTGTTTTAGTATACACTAACTTGTGGGGAAATTTAATAGATATATATACAGCTTGATTGATAGCAAGGTTTTTATGAAATAAAGATAAAAATACTTATTTATTTCCACATGTGATTTATCTCCAACTAGATCCAAGAACATTACTGCTCTTCTTCTTTTTTACTGGCCACACTGAGAAGTGACATTGAGTTTAACTGAACACAATCTGCATAGTACATATAACAGACTGAAGTATAGTGGATATACCTGAGACCCCCGTACCTCTACTGTATCATTTTGTATTTCAGGAGTTATAAATAATATATTCAAAAGAATATTAAGGTAAAATCAAACTTGAGTCTTTAAGTTAGTTTTTTAATAATAAGGTAAGCCATTCAAAACCATAAGGGTTAATTTTTTATTAATGATATACACTGCACAGTGAGTTCAAATTTGTAAGTTTAGTAAAACACTATACTTAGAACCTCTACCCTGAGGGGTATACAAAAGGTAATGCATCTTGCTTCCCACCTAATAACAATCTAAATGACAGAAATGTTTGCCTGTACTTGTACTTGCTTTTTCAATCCAAGGTAAATTAAAAGTGCTCAAGAGAAGTTGAAGTCAAATGCAGAGTTGCAGAGCATCACATATAATTGGAGATATTACTGATGCACAGAAGACACATGGGAATTTTCAGGTTTTCAGGGTTCCGGGGTCCACTCTGAGAATGAAAGCACAGGTGGACTCCAGCAGCAGAGGTCAGAAAGATTTTATTTGTAGAGAAGAGAAAAGAAAGTCTGCATTGGGGAATGAAGGGGTCCCAGAAACCAGTGGTGCCTTGGGTCAGGTTGGAAATTGAGTTTTTATAGCCCTTTTTTGTATTGCACTAGGACAGAGATGTCTCTCAGGTCTCCTGGGAAGAAGTGTCTCCTTGGCCAGTTATCACCTTTTGGGACCTCCTGCAGTCCATCATTTATTACTACAATCATTGTAGAAGAAATGACATTTGAAACCATTGATGATCATCATTTCTATCTTGACATGAGATGAGGGAAGAAGCTATATATAAATCATTCCAGGCTGTGAAATAGCATAAATAAAAGCATGACTTTAGAAATTATAAAGCAATTTCAGGAAATACCAAGATGTTGGATGGAAGTCTTTCATAGGTGTTGGATCCCCACATATTCCTCCCAATATATTTTCTTCAAAAGGATGCCTGGCTTGTCACTTGATATGATCATGCCTAATAAGGCTGTCAACCTTATCTCCTTCCAAGAGTCATTCTGACTCTTCTCTTTATATAATCCTCTAACACCAAAGGTGTTCAAGTTTCACGAACTTCAATTCCAGTTGTCCTTGCTTGAATATCCTTTTCACAGCAATTATGCCACCTTAACTTTAGTGACTGCATGACAAATATGATAGAAGACTCCTGGAAGACTCCCTGATATGGGAGTTAGAGCCAAGAGACTGGAGTCTGTGTGATGGGGTACCACAGGAGAACACGTTGCCCCTCAGTCAGAGCAAACCTTCTGAAAACACTCAGCACTAGGGAGCATCTTGGAAAACTCCTGCTTCAGTGGTTACAATAGCACAAGTCTGACCACTGCCTAGCTGCAACCTAAAAGGCTGAGATTGACATCCACAGAGATCAAACATTCTATAACTATCTGCACTCCAGAGAAACCTTAGTAACATCTACAGGAAAACAAATATTATCCAGGAGAAAGTATGGTAAATTCATAATTTTACCATAAAAATGAAGAGGGATGCAAAAAAAAAAAAAAAAACAAAAAACAAAAAACAAAATACCCAGGACAGCACAACTCATAATAGAAGTAAGCAATCAACCAAAACTGACTCAGAACTGAGTTAGATTTAGAATCAACCTGCTAGTATGTCTCAGAAAAAAAATTTCAAGTAGATTCCATATATTGGAAGTGCTAAGTAGGCATAGAAGACAAAAGAAAATCCCCATGTCAACACCTATGTGGAAAGTGCAATATCTGAGGTAAACACAAATACACAATGTGATTGATGACAATTAAACTTCACAAAGAAACAAGATAAGGAAACTGAAGGCACAGTAATGGAAATGACACCAAATGAAATGGACAAAAAATTCTTCCAAAAATGAACAGATCATTACAATTGGCCAAATATACACATAAATAAAATGCTGAGAGTAAATGGGGGAATAGGAAAATATTTTAGGAAAATCGAGTACAAAATTTTCAGTTTAGTGAAATCTATAAACCCACACATCCAGAAATCTCTATTGAACCCAAACACAAGAACATTGGAAAAACTATAGTGAAGCATGTCCTAATTAGGTAGGTCAAAAACAGGGCTAAAGAGGAAAAGATTAGATGACAGAGATTAAATGGGACAAGACTTTCAGTGTCAGGGATAAAGACAAAACTGCAATTGAAGGACACCATGCTAACTGAAGCAAGCCAGGGTCAGAAATATAAACGCCATGTTGTCTTCATACAGGGAAGATAGACTCAAAAGATAAACATGCACAAAAGCAAACATGGCCGTATACAAACTCATATGTAGAACATGTTTATAATGGTGGACCTACTCTGTGGCACTTGGAGAAGGAGGGAAAGGAAAAGAGAATGACAGAGCATCAACAGTATCATAAAACATAGCATCTGTGAAGGTAGAGGATATAAGGATATGTCTTGAAAGCTACTGAAAAATGTGTGCAGGGTGGGAGGCAAAAGAGTAAGGGAGAGTAATGGAAGGGAGGCCCGAACTTCTGAGATTCCATATGCCAGATCTGGCCACCCACCCTTAAACACCAAATAAAGAGGCATGGTGATGGCCAAGAATGGAGGTTTATTGCATGGCTCTGGACATACTGTGGGAAGAGACAGAGTAAACACTAACCTCATCTTCAGCCATCTTCTGGTACAGACATGAGCTATGTTTAAGTGTTACCCACACATGACTGGGTCAGTTCTCTTTCTATGTCTTTTTCTAATGGATTCTACAAGGACAACATTTTTAAAAGTAAATAAGAATTTGAAAACTATTCTTTGTTTGATTATTCTTTAAAATATTCTGTAGAAAATACATGGAAGTACACTTTGCATAGTTTTTGCCTTCCCCTAGAGTAATGTGCTCCATTAAGTAAGTTACCAGGGTAACCAAGTTCTAGTCCTTGAACCTGACTTCTCTCCTGCAATCACTTGACATTTGTGCATTATCTGTACTCCTGGGATCACCATGGAGTCTTAATTATCCGCATTAATGTAGAGAACTGGATGACTAAGCACAATGAATAAGAACTTACAATATATTTATTTTCCCATATGTGTTACTATATTTTGCATGGATACTTTCATAGAAAAGTTGTTCAAAAATTTTTAATAAAGTGAGGCCTGAAATTTCCAGAAGCATATACAATGCAAATATATTTTACTTCCTTTGGACATATACGCAATCAGCAGTGTTTTCCAAAATGGCTATGCTAATTTACATTCACATCAACAGTTTATAAAAGTTCCTTTTTCTCCACACCCTTGCCAACACTCATCTTTAATTTTTTATAGCATGTAATTATAACAGTTATAGATTGGTAATCTTGTGGTTTTAATTTCCATTCCTCAAGTGATTAGTGAGGTTGAACATTTTTTCAGATGTGTGATAGCTATTTTCAAGTCTTCTAGGAAAAAGCTATTCAGGTCATTTGCTCATTGTTTGATAGGGTTATCTGTTTTCTTGTTGGGGAGTTGAGTTCTTTATATATTTCACTTATTAGATCTTTATCAAATGTCTGATTTGCAAATATCTTTCTCTAAATCTGCGAGCTGTCTTTTGTTTCTGCTCATTGCTCCCATTGCTATCCAGAAGCTTTGTATTTTGATGCAATCCAATTTGTGTTCTTCTAGTTTATTGCTTGTACTTGGAGTTCTGTTCAAGAAATCACTACCAGGCTGTGTCATGGAGCTCTTCCCCTGTTTCCTTCCAGTGGCTTTAAAACCTGTGACAGCTCTTACATTTAAGTTTTTAATCCATTTTCAATTCATTCTTATATAAGAGACAAGATAATCTCCCAATATTATTCTTCTGTAGTTGTCTAACCAGTTTTCCCATCACCATTTATTGAAAAATCCATCCTTTCAATATCGTATGCTCTACTTCTATAAGGAGTAACATGGGATTTTGACAAGGAGTGCACTGAATCTGCAGTATGGACATTTTAACAATGTCAATTCTTCCCACTGATGAATGTAGAATATCTTGTGAGATCATGGGATTGTTAAAATTTAAACACTACAAATTTAAAATCTGGTGGATATTAATAATTTTGGAGATAAATACATTTTATTATATTTATTTTTAAAGCTCTTACATTTTGTATAAACTTAGTGAAAACTAAGCAGAAGAAATTGCACATTGCCTGTAATTTTTTTTTTTTTAAAGACCAGGAGGTACTGTTAGGAACTGAGAAGAGCTATAGATGAAAAATATTTTGCCATTTCAAAGTTTAGTGATAGTATCTGATGGTATAGGATACTACTTATATTGTAATGCTTAAAAATATGCATAATCACAGTATTTCTTAACTCAAACTCTTGGCTAGCAAGTGGAAGTTTCTTTTTATTTCCACATCTTTTTCCTGCAAGATTCTAGCTACAGTTGTTTTCAATTTTATTTTGGTACTCACCATGCTTTTAAACACTGTTTTGCACATAAAATGGTTGTATTTTATCTATAATTTTTAAACATTTATAATAAAATTTCATATTTTTTAGGTTTCTAAGTTTCCATGTTTAGAAAATGCCAGAAAGAATTTAATCAAGGTGACTGGAGAAATAATGTTAGGCCACCTACTTGTATTATTTTGAAACAATCACTAAATATCCACTTTTCTGGAAATAGAACTAGGGCTCATTTAGTTCTTTACAATATCTCCCTACTAATTGGGAATTAATACAGAATTAAATTTCAGTGTTTTCAAGATAAGAACACTGGGACAAGCTTAAGACCCACAGTGCATTAATAACTGGTCCATTGCCATGCAATAAGACTACTGTCTACTCTGAAGGGAGAGGAAGACCCTCCTAAAAGATGTTCCAAGAGCACTGTGACTATGAAGAACCTATTCTTCCAGTTCTCTACATTAATGTGGATAATTAAGACTCCCTGGTGATCCCAGGAGTACAGATAATGCACAAATGTCAAGTGATTGCAGGAGAGAAGTCAGGTTCAAGGACTAGAACTTGGTTACCCTGGTAACTTACTTAATGGAGCACATTACTCTAGGGGAAGGCAAAAACTATGCAAAGTGTACTTCCATGTATTTTCTACAGAATATTTTAAAGAATAATCAAACAAAGAATAGTTTTCAAATTCTTATTTACTTTTAAAAATGTTGTCCTTGTAGAATCCATTAGAAAAAGACATAGAAAGAGAACTGACCCAGTCATGTGTGGGTAACACTTCAAGATTGGGAACAGTGTTTTTAGAACTTCAAGGCACCTGGGCCCAAATCATTTATATTTCCAGTCACATTATGAATATAAAAAGACACATTTAAGAAACATGACATTTAAGTATAAAATGTTATTTGTAACCCTAGGCACACAACCTACTTAATGTAACCACATCAAGGCCCTCTGTTAATAAAAGGTTAATTTTGCTTTCAGTCAAAAACCACATGTAAACACACAATCTGTGGAAATGTGATTATAAAAGCAGTTTGGCTCTGCATTTAAAATGTGAAGTTGGAGGTTAATCAGCACACATATTGCCGTGGACACTGAAGCATAACCTTTGCTAAAGTGGCTCGCCTGGGGTCCTACAGTCCAATAATGAATGCTGACAGCAGTATCCAATTACTGAGGCAGGCTGCAGCACAGCCCCCCAAAGTGTGTAAGAGGAATGGGGTGCTGAAGAACATGAAGGGAACACACACCTTAGCTTTCCACTTGCAAAATCAGAAGAATGCATTTTTAAAAACAAAACCTAGATGTAGTAATGTTGAGTCCATGGAAAGGTTCATTTATGAAAGAATCGTGCCTTATTTTAGGAAATAATGAACCAGAAGTTGGGACACAATTTCAGCTCTGGGTCTTAAATAACTGCGATCTAGGAGAAAAATGAAAGTTTCTCTACAACAAAATTAGAGATAAGGGCAAAATAGTTTCTGCTGGGTATTGAGGGGGGGAGCGGGAGGGGGTGGAGTGGGTGGTAAGGGAGGGGGTGGGGCAGGGGGGAGAAATAAAGCAAGCCTTGTATGCACATATGAATAATAAAAGAAAAATGAAAAAAAAAAAAAAAAAAGAATTAACCTAGAAGGTAACACCCAAAAAAAAAGAAAGTTTCCTCTTTTGTCTAAAGGCAAGTGGTGACAATTGAGAGTTGAAATAGATTATCTCTAACTCCCTATTTAACTATGGCATTCCATGATGCAAGTATGTACATACACAAGCAGACAAGCATGCTCTTTTTATATATGGAATACACATTTTATATTAGTATGTACACCTTGTTTTCCTGTCATAAGCCTAATTATTTAGACAATATTGCAAGTGTTATGCATCTAAATAACTTCACACAGTCCTTTTGGAGAGTAATCATTAAACACATCTCTATGAAGACTCTTGAAATTCTACTCTTGGAACTACTTTCAGAATGCATTTCTGCAATTCTCCTCAACAAGGTAAAATCATTATTCTCTGAAATTAAAATTTTACAATACTCAAAGGAATTTATAAATTACTTTGTTTAATAAAACTAGAAAATAGACTGGGTAGCAAGTTTGAGGAAAAACAAAACAGATACTTTGAGTAATTGCAGCATCACTGGAAAAACTCTCCAAAGTGATCAATTTGAAGGACAACCTTCATTGTGAACTACAAGTTCAGATTAATCCCATAGATAGATGTGTATGTCAATGCATATGCATGTACACAAACTGAGGAGTCATTAATACTCACTGAATAAAAGGGGCAGTTCAATTATTGACACACACATTGACACTGACAGTCCACTTTTGACATCAATATGACAACTTTTTTAAAAAATCCAGATAATTGTTTCAGTTCAATTTTGGGTGCTGGAATCGAACCAGGGTCTCAGGCATGCTAGGCAAACACTGTACCACCAAGCTACATCCCAGACCTCAATTCAATTAATTATCAGTATTTTTGGACACTGACCAGTGAATGTGGTTTGTGGACAGCTCAAGGTGTTGAATTAAGAGGCATTTTGCTATGATTTCAAATATTGAAACTCTTTCCCATAAGCACTTAAAATTTTGAAAAAGAAATGGTTAACAGCAATTAGATATTCATTTGCTTTACATGTCTTCTTCCTCTTTCAGGAGCCAATGTCAGTCTTTGAAATAGGTGTATGTGTATACTTACACTAAAATTAGAATGTATACTCAATTCAGCCCTAAATGATATCTGCCATTTGAGTAGCATTTGGGGATTTTATTACCTGAGAAGACACAACTAATATGTTCAACAGAATGAATGCATCCTGCATGTCAAAAGTAGCCATTATCTCCTGGAGGATGAACACAACAACAGTGAGGTCTGGTGCCAAATTGTTTTGTGGACAAAAGAAATGGAAACCATCCAAATTTCTCTTCTTTCAATAATCAATACATTTTTACTAGACAATTTTCCTCAAAATGAAAAGAGATGTGATCCATTTAATACTTAAAAGTCTTTGTTTTTAAAAAAGAAAGAATAATTGTTCTGCTAACTTCTTATTCTGAAATACTATCAGTTTTGATTTTGAAAATAATGTAGAGATTTCAAAAGAAATTGAAGACTACAGAACTTTCAAATATATAACAACAACCAGAAGGATGTGGTTTTATTCATCTCTGAAACTTTTCATGCTTGATTAAAGTCAGTAAAGGGCCATTAATGTCATAAGACAGTTTTAGAAAAATATTTTTATTACCTCTTACTACTAGCTCTTTCTAGATGATGATAAATGCCAAGAATTATTGAAGGTGCATTTGCCTCTCTCATGAAAGCTGTTCAAAGTCTTTGATGTGTAAATCAAAACTCTTGGTGCTAGTTAAAATGGGCAAAACTCTGATTTATGAAGAGAAGCATCATTTAGAAAGAAAACACTATTTGTGTAATTATCTCACTCTGAAAAACATTTCCCAGGAAAATGAGGGCAGGAAGTTAGCAAGAACAAAACAACCTAATAGCATTTATAACTTTAAAAACCAAGTGTTAGAATATATCAAGTATCAATGGACCTTTAGGAAATGACAGCAACGTTTATTATGTTAAGCATTCATTTAATAATTCATAATTAAATAGGTATAGTGAGTCATTGAAGAAAAAAACATTTATGTCAACCACAGTGAACTCTGTTCAGTTTAAGATACAGGTTTAGAATATTACAAATCTTAAAAGAAACCAGAAAGAAGTTGCAGCTGGTGCCAATGCAGGTTTTATTATCTTAAATCCACCCATAAAATGAACAGAATATTTAACTGTAGAATTTAAACATTCATTCAACTCAATTAATGTTAAATTAATAACTAAATAAGAATTAATAAATTAAATATTAACTTGCATTAGATCATATATTTAGAAAAATAGGTAACACCTGTACCAATGAGAACACAAAAGGAAGTAAGGTAGCCACATTCACCCCCAAATTTCTTTGATGTGGAGAAATGTATATAAACTATTACAAATCTCTATGGAGGAAGTAGAAAGAAACAGAGAAGTCCTGATGATGATGTAAGAATGAAGAAAAGAAAAAGTAAGAGCTAGTAGGAATGAATAGTGGCCAATCAGCAGTAATTCAGAGTGTTTTTGAATTGTCAAATGAACAGATGACTGGCAGTCTTCTCTGATAAGGTCTGCAGGGGCTGGGACCCTCTGAGGCCTGCAAGAGCCCTTCCCACAATCCAGTCAACCCTTCTCTCAGGGTGCAGCCCCGAGCATAATAGAGACCTTTGGGAACACAGAACTCAGCAGAGGGTTGAGGAAAGTAAGGGCAAGCCACAGCAGGAGTGGGGAAAACCAGAACTCAGACATAGGGCATTTCCTCTTTGAACAGTATACTAAAATAGAAGGGCCTCTGGGGCCACAAGACAGAATAGCCAACCTCAAGCACTCTCCTTCTGAAAATCTGGCAAAAATGGAATATTATACAATGAGTGCAGAAAGAAATTGTAATTGAATAACATAAAGTCCTATTACAAAAAAAAGTTAGGGAGCAAAATGATGTTCTTACAGACAGAGGTAGCACAAGATATTCCATGAGTAGATAAAACCTATGACCTAATAATTCAAAATTAGGTAAAATAAATTAAGAAAATGACAGAAGATTAAATAAAGACATAAATCAGAATTAGAAAGCAAAAATTGTGATAAAACAGGTGAAAGAATTTTAAATGAAACACATTTTTGTCAAAAATAACTAAGAAAAAACTCAAAAGGAAATACGATCAAAAATTTAAGACAAAACAGAAGAAAGAAGGGAGCCTTTTAAAAATAAAAATGAAATGAAGAAAATACAAATTAAGACTATAAAACAATGCTACAATATACACTTAAGAATAGCTAAATATCAACCACAAATTATACACAATCACAATTATTTTTGTTGAGGAGTAATTAAATATCTTATATATACTGATGGATACAACCAGTTTAGAAAACTATAAATGAGAAAAAGTAGACAAATTTATACCTTGAGAGCCTTCCATTCTATTCCTAGGTATATGAACAAGGGAACATATACAGATATTCACTAAGTAACAGGTACTTTAATAGTCATGATAGAAATATTCATATAGCCAAGAATATCTAAGAGCCAAAATTTCAATTTAGCAGTACAATAACTAATTAAATCATGATATCTTCATTCAATAGAATACCACATTTGAATGAAAACTAATGAATAAAAATATAGAGCAATGTGGGTAATCTCACAAACATGATGCTGATTAAATAATGCCATATAAAATGCTATCATTGTTGACATCCTCTACAGAAAATTTAAATAGCTGGGATTTTAAAAGTGGTTGCATCTCAGAAGCATTAATGACTGGGTTCTGACCTCTTTTTCTTTTTTATTCCCATATATTAACTGTACAAAGGGTTTCATGTAACATTTCCATACATGCATGCAATGTAAATTGATCATATTTATCCCTCTACTACTCTTTCTTTTCCTCCCTCCTCTTGGTTCACAAAGTTTAAGGTGGGTTACATTTATAACATTTTTATACATTCTAAGCTCTATTTCTTTATATAGATATTGTTTACTTGAGTATGTTCAACTCATTTAATTGTAAACCTTAGTGTGTGCAACTTATGTGTACATGGTATGCTTCAACCAAAGATGCAATAAATAAAACAAGCAAGAAGATAATGGACAGAAAGTGACAAACTCAAAGGAAGGCAAAATGGTCTTACATATATAATGAAACTCCACATGGGAGATAAGTGAAGCAGTAGAGTGGAACTAATACACACAGCACAAATGCACATAGATACACATTGCACAAACAATGTATCAAGAGCACTTGAAATTACATATAATACATAACACACATCAAACATGAGAAAATCAAATCCAAGTGACCAACACCAAGAAATATTCTTGTAAAAATATAGACTTTAATGAGGGAAAGTTTAAAAAACATACACAGCAGGCATGGTGACCAAAACCTGCAGTCCCAGCTACTTTACTCAGGAGGCACAAATCAGGAAGATCAAAATTTGAGATGAGCCCAGGTAAAAAGTTAGCAAGATCCCCATCTCAACAAACAAGCTGGGTGTCGTTGAATGAATCTGCAATCTCATCTATGTGGGACCCCTAGCTGGCTCAGTTGTAACACCTGAGATGGCAGACCAAGGTTGCTCAAACAAAAGGCATGAGACCCTATCTGAAAAATAACCTTAAGCAAAACAAAGGGCTGAAGGCATGGTTCCTTATTTTTACTTTTTTTTTTTTTTTTTTCTGACCAAGAGATTCTTTGTTGCCGGGTGGGAGAGGGAGAGAGCAGAGAGAGCCAAGAGAGAGAGGGAGAGAGGGGCAGGGGCTTAAATACCCCTCAGTGGGACTCAGCATGATCTGATTGGTTAGGATCTTATGGTTCATGCTGATTGGAAGTTGGGGCAGAAGGAGGGTTCAGCTAGACTTGAGGCAGGACCCTGACCCTGGAAAACAGAAGCTTAAGGGTACAGTAAGAACTGAAACGTATCAGCACCATTATTGCCAACATTCCTCCCTTTTTTGTTAAGGAAGGGGGGTGTTGTGTTCGCTCTGGCTTCTTTGAGCTGGCAAGGGGCGGCATAGGGGAAGGGAGGGTTAGTTGGCAAATGGCGTTGGGGTAGTGAGTCTCATAATGGCGTACACCCAGGCTCCAAAGGTGAAAATTTTCTCCTCCCTGAAGTTGATGAAGGTCCCTTGTAGCTATAGGTCATAAAGAGTCTCAAGCCAATCCTCAGACCTCCGCATGGTGGGTATCAGCCAACTATCCTGGCGTTTTTGAGAGGTTGGTATCCCTGGAGGTATAAATGGTTAAATTTTTGATCAGCAATAGCAGACATGTAGTGTGATACAAGGGAGGAAGCTTAAGAATAGGAGAACAAGAACACAGGCATCAGGATGGGCATTGGCCAGGAGAACCACTGTGAAATGTTCTTCCCTAGACAATTTCAAGAGTCCTCCAATTCCCTTCTCCACTTTCTAATTGTTTTTTGAGAGGTGTCACCATTGGGGAACCCATTAAGCTTGACAGCAGTGGGTGTTATGAGAATGACCAGATGAGGGCTGGTCCATCGAAGTCCCAATGGAGAGGGCAGAAGATCCTTTTGGAGAACAAGATGCCCTGGTTTAACAGAAATTGTTATAGGGTGGGGCAGGATCTGGTTTGCATGCTCTCTGAGAAGTTCCCTGAGAAGGCAGGTAGTCAGTCAGAGGAGTAGAGCCTGTTGGAGTCAAGTTTTCTAAGAGAAGTGTGTGGCCATACATTATCTAAGACCCAAATAGGAATATTAGGAGGAGCATAAAAAGGTGTCTGTTCAGGGACTACATACCTAGGAATCTAAATTCTGCAAAATCCTATAACTGCCAGGAAAGCTGTAAGCTGTCTTATGGTATGGGGGTTGGGAAATGGAAGATTGGGTTGATGCATTTATGACTCAGGGAGTGAGTCTGTCCCTTTAAGGCCACACCTAGGTAGATGACCTGTGGGAGGCAGGGGCTGTCAGGATTTAAATGTAACACTCTTAGATAAAAGAGAGCTTTAGCTCATTATTTTATATAAATTGACACTTTTAACCTTTTAAATGTTTGTATATATTTAGATAAAGTATAATATAGCACTGTTACAAGGTGGTCATTTAAGACACATAAGCAAATATGTAAATGAACTCTGACTTAGTAGTACTTAAAAGCTTGACAAGATCAGCAGAAAACACGAATAATTTCTTTGATAAAATCTTTCTCTGTAACTGTTTTTTGTAGATGTTATTCAGAGCAGAACAATATTAAGATAACCTTGTTATTTCATAGACATAGAGGATTTGATTTTAGTTTGACATGACCCTAAAAATCTTTTAGGAAACTCTTAGATTATATTCAACTTTATCACACACTGAAGTTTCTTATTATGCACTTTTCAAACTTACTCAGACTTTCATACAACATACTAAACCCTTTGAAGGTTTGTCCTTATCCCTCCTATTGGAAACAATCTTTAGGATAAACCCTTTTTTACAAAATCCTTTCTTATCCAAAAACATTTATTTTTCCTTTAACTTTTCAAAAAATACATTTATTACCTATCTATATCCTTTCCAGTTGTTTACTTTGTAACTTGTATTTTAAAATTAACTTTTATAAGAATTTTAGATTTATTATAGGGGCTGGAGCAACTAATTAGTAGCCCTTGTTGTTTTAAGGAATTTATGATGGGCATAAGGCCTCATGTCCCTCAGGCTTGAGGGGATATTGTTTTAGGTGTGGAAACTGTGAGGGATTTTTGAGTTTTATTTGAATATGGAGGGCTGTCCTGGCTCACCCTACACTCATCTCATCAGTCCACACTGTGCAATCTCTTTGTTCCTGAAGGAGGGGGCAGCAGGGATAGCTGCCTGAAGGGAGGAGAATGTGGGTTTTTAATTGAGATAGTATATCCTGTCCCAGCAGGGACACTGGAGTTTCAGGTACTATGAGGAAAGAGTGACAGAAGAGCAGGTCTCCCCAAGAGCAGGCCAGAGGCCAGGTAAACTAGTGCTCTAGGGGCTAGCCAGATTTGCCCTGAATGATAACTTTTGTCATTGGACTGGGGACCAGGAGAAAAAGGTAAAACAGAGAAACAGGCTCCACTGTCTAGGAGGAAAATGACCTTTTGTTTTTCTGCTATTATGGCTCCTCAACATTGATGCCAAGAAGTGGAGTGTGGCCAGGAGGCTTGGACTCATCAATCCATAGGAAGGTGGCACCTCGTCTTCCATCTGCTGACGGGGGCACTTAGACCTCCAGTGGTTACCCTTGCAGAGGGCAGGGTCCCGGTTGGGGGTGGGGCTGTCTTCTGGGCTGTCTCCCTTAAGCATTCTCTGCAGAAGTGCCCCTCCTGTCCACCACGGTAGCAAGTTCAGGATACAGGCCCCAGTCAGATGGGGCCCTCTCTGAGAGCAGCAATGAGGCCATGGTGTCTCTTATCTTTTTCTCTCCTGTTAGTAAGGTCCTGGACATACAGACATAGCTGTAAATACAGACATGGCTGCTGTATTACTTGCTTCAATGACTTTTCCCTTCAGCCACAGTCTTGAGTTTTTTAACAAATATCTGGGACTGACTTTTAAATTTATCTTGGAGGAGAACCTCTCTCACCTGTGACTCTGAGTCCACCGAGGTGGTATGCTTTCTGATAGGTTGTTGCTGTAAAGTAAAGTTGTTATTTTACATTGACACCTGACACTCTGGAGAGCAGGTCTCTGAACTGTTCTGGGCCTCAGTTTCCTCACTTGAAGAATGAGGGAACTGGTCTAAGTTAAATTACATTTTTCTACTATGAGATGGCTGAAGTGACATTAATGCCACTTATCTTCTTTCCTTTTTTTTTTTTCTTTAGTAATGCTGAGGAATTGAACCCAGGGCTTTGCACATGCTGGGCAGACATTCTCCCATTGAGCTACTTCCACAGCCCCAAATATTATTATTATTATTTCTTACTTTGGCTGTACTGGGCTTAAACTCAGGACGTTATGCTTGTAAAGCAGCACTCTACTGCTTGAGCCTTATAATCATTTCCAACCTGAGTGGCCTGGGCCCAAACCCATTGCTTTTCTAATGACAGAAATTTGTATAGGGGACCTCAGTTTACATTTTTTTTTTTTTTACTTTTATAGAAAAGTTCTATTGTAATTTAAGGAGCCTTGTGAAAGCCATTTTTCTTGGTCACCCAAGGCATACTGAGGCCGACCTCAGTACAAAGCTTCCAACATCTACCAGCCAGAAGACTGGAAGATGCAGGTCCCATTTAGAAAGAAAAAAACGTTAAGATCCTGTCTTTTAGCTAACAGCAGGCAGCCTCTTTAATAAAGGCTACCTTTTTAATGAAGAAATCATTTGTAAAGTTAGAGAAGGGCATTCAGAGGGCATTTCAGGCCAATAACAGTACCATATGGGACTAGTGTTAATATTTGGAGGGAAAAATTTATGCTTAGGCCAAAGGTATAGAAAATTCTAAATGAGAAATTTAGAGACCACAGTAATGTCTATTTTGTTATTTCTGGAACTATAACCTTGAGCTAACAATTGACTTACAAGGGCTGGGTCTGATGTCCTGAGGTGTGAGGTGGGGCTAGGAGCAGGACTTGTGCAAGGCCACTCCCTCCACACACACCTGGGACAAATGACCCTGACTGCCTAGGCCTGATCCTGCAGCCTGTCGCCCCTTTCCCCCTTCCTGTGTACTCTGTGCACGTTTATTCTAAGGGAAGTGGTGGCGGGCCACAGTCATCGCCATGTGTGGCTGGTGGCCCGGAATTTGCTGGGTCCTCTCTATGGATTTCCTAAGCTATGGCAGGCATTTTTACTGTGTCCAGAAGCTGGCATCCTGTGCACAGGTGCACCTGTTTGCTTTCCCTCCTCCCCTGTGGAGGTGGAGTTAGAGTGTAAGTGTGGCAGCTGCAGGTTTTTGCAAGCGCTTTTGTAAAGCAGCTGACTTAAAGTTACGTTAGACTGAGAGGCCTGGCAAACTAGTTGGAATAGCTTAAGTCATAAGGTACTATGCTACAGGTTTTTCATGGGAGGCAGGGTCCCAGTAAGTCCAGGGAGGGGAAGGCAGACAGAGACAGAGGACATGTGGTGAGACAATGGAGGAGGCAGAAAGGTGAGCTGACATCTTAGGTAAGGGAGGGAAAGGCAGAGCCTGGAGGCATGACACAAGCTTAAGGGATTAGCCATCACCTGTGTCTCCAGGTTGCTCCCATTGATTGGTACTGGCAGGCTTTCAGCAAAACGAAACCTCCACTCTCCAGTCACTGAATAAAGCATGAGCTCTCCCAGAGCTGGAATCGCCTCGAGGTCAGAATTGGCAAGGAGTGGCTTGCTTAACTCCATGACAGGGAAAGTTTTTCAGGAAGATAGGAGGAGATAGGTATGGTCTGTTTATGTGGGGAAGGAGGAGGTTTGGAGAGGAATTGGCTGATTTAGAAACTGGTTTACAGACTGATAGAATCTGTGCAGGGGAACAGAAAGTACAGAGGGAGGATTTGAAGTCAGAGAGCCAGATTTAGATGGAAGTATGAAAAGACTTGGACATAATGGAATCTCTCCCCATCATCCCGATCTCTCACAGTAGTTATATATCCCATAAAAAGTTGGGATTTAAAGACCCGAAAAGGGGCCAGTGATTTTGGTTGTCTAAAGGATAAGTGGGCCAGGTTTGAGTGCAAAAGCGGATTAAATTTTTGGTTTTATATCTGGGATCAAACCCAAGGTGTCTAAATTATTGAGGAGGCATCTCAGTGGGGAGTCAGATGGCAGAGAAGACATAGAGGCACCCATTGTGAGGGACCTGGTCCCGGAATGGTAGAGGAGGATATTATGTACTGTGAAGCGTCCTTGCACAGCACAAATATCTGAGAAAAACTCAAAGTGCACGTGACCCAGCTGTCGCTGAGTTCAGGTGGTTTGCAGGCCAGAAAGGCCCGTGGAGGCTATGGGTCACCCAGCGCCCGGCTTTCCTTGGAGGGTGGCCTGCGAGGGCCGAGGACGACAAGAATAGACCCAAGCCCATGGCAGATAGGGAGATCTTTCCCCACCGTCTGAGTCCCAGGGATGATCAGAAAGGGGAAATGTTGAAACCCCAGAGACACCGAAGGGAGAGACCGCAATGGGAGCCCAATAGGGGTATGTGGACTCACCAAAGAATGTCCAGTGTTGGATGCAAGCAGGGCGATCGGGAGGATGAGTCCTGGCCAGTCATGTCCTCAGGGTGTTCATGGGGCAAGTCAGAATTGGGGTCCCACCAAGATTAGTGGGGAGCCCCGCCCCGAGTCATGGCACAAATGTAAGGAAATATAGACCCCAAAATGACCACGTGGAGAGGAGTGATCTGGCCAAGAGATTCTTTATTGCCAGGTGGGAGAGGGAGAGAGCAGAGAGAGCCAAGAGCTTATTTTTACTTTCAAAAAACAAAAAAGAAAAGGATATTTTGACAGTTCCTTTGCCTATTTATATTCCCTTATTTGCAGATGATATGATCCTATACCTTAAAGACCCAAAAAACTCTACCCAAAAACTCTTAGACACCATAAACTGCTATAGCAAGGTGGCAGGATACAAAATCAACTTATAATAATCATTAACTCTTCTATACACCAACAACAAACAACCTGAGAAGGAATATACGGAAATAATTCCATTTACAATAGCCTCAAAAAAAATCAAATACCAAGGAGCAAACTTAACAAAGGATGTGAATGACCTCTACAAGGAGAATTACAAACTCCTGAAGAAAGAGATAGAGGAAGACTATAGAAGATGGAATGATCTCCCGTGCTCATGGATTGGTAGAATCAACATAGTAAAAATGGCTATACTACCAAAAGCAATCAACATGTTTAATGCAATTCCCATCAAAATCCCAATGACTTTCATCACAGAGATTGAAAAATCTACTCTAAAGTTCATTTGGAAACACAAGAGCCAATGAATAGGCAAAGCAATGCACAGCAAAAAGAGCAATGCTGGAGGTATCACAATATCTGACTTCAAACTATATTACAAAGCAATAGCAATAAAAACAGCTTGGTACTGGCACAAAAGCAGACATGAAGACCAGAGGAAGAGAACAGAGGACCTTGATATGAATCCACACAACTATACCCACCTCATTTTTGACAAAGGTGCCAAAAATATACGATGGAGAAAAGACAGCCTCTTCAACAAATGTTACTGGGAAAAGTCATTATCCATTTGCAAGAAACTGAAACTAGATCCATGTCTATCACCCTATACTAGTATCAACTCAAAATGTATCAAGGACCTTAATATCAGACCTGGAACTCTGAAGTTAGTACAGGAAGGAGCAGGAAACACTCTGGAACTAATAGGTATAGGCAAGGACTTCCTCAATAGAACCCCGGCAGTTCAGCAACTAAGAGAAAGGATGGACAAATGGGATTTCATACAATTAAAAAGCTTCTGCACAAGAAAAAAAATGGTCTCTAAACTGAAGAGACCACCCACAGAGTGGGAGAAAATATTTGCCAGCTATACATCAGACAAAGGACGGATAATCAGAATATACAGGGAACATAAGAAACTAAACTCTTCTAAAATCAATGAACTAATTAAGAAATGGGCAACTGAACTAAACAGAATTTTCTCAAAAGAAGAAATTCAAAAAAACACATGAAAAAATGCTCACCATTTCTAGCTATAAAAGAAATGCAAATCAAAACCACACTAAGATTCCACCTCACCCCTGTTAGCCATCATCAAAAACACAACCAACAACAAGTGTTGGTGAGGATGTGAGGAAAAAGGAACCCTCCTACAATGCTTGTGGGAATGCAAGCTGGTGCAACCACTCTGGAAAAAAATTTGAAGGCGTCTTAAAAATCTAAACATAGACCTTCCATATAATCCAGCAATCCTACTCCTGGGGATATACCCAAAAGACTGTGACACAGATTACTCCAGAGGCACCTGCACACCCATGTTTATTGCAGCACTATTCACAATAGCCAAGTTATGGAAACTGCCAAGTTGCCCCACTACTGATGAATGGATCAAGAAAATGTGGTATTCATACACAATGGAATTTTACTCAGCCATGAAGAAGAATGAAATTTTATCATCTGCAAGTAAATGGATAGAATTGGAGAACATCATTCTGAGCTGGTTAGCCAGGCTCAGAAGACCAAAAATCATATGTTCTCCCTCATATGTGGACTTTAGATCTAGGGCAAATGTAGCCTTGTGGTTGGACTTGGATCACATGACAAGGGGAGAGCATACACGGGAGATAAGAGAGTAGGTAGAAAACCCAAAACATGAAAGTGGTTGATGTCCCCATTCCAGAGTAACTAACACAGAAACCTTAAAGCGACAGAGATTAACATGAGAAGGGGATCAGGAACCAGTGTAAAGATCAGTTAGAGATGAATCAACTTTGATTATAACACATGTGTACATGAAAGCAATGCTAGGAATCTTTCTGTATAGCTGTCCTTAAATCAACTTTCAAAAACGCTTTTCCTTCCTTATTATGTTTATGTCTTCTCTTCAACACAATTAGAGATAAGGGCAGAACAGGTTCTGCCTGGAAGCAAAAGGGGGAGGGTGGAGGGAGGGCAAGGACGCAAATGGGAGAAATGACACAAACAATGTACACACATGTGAATAAATGAATAAGAAAAAGTTTTAAAAAAAACCCTTATGAATAAGTTCTTCAGTTTTACTATTATAATATATAACCAAAAATTAAATATGCTAATATTTCCTAATATTTCCCTTTATTTACAAACTGCAGTATAAAAGAATTTTTTCTGCAAGGAAAAAAAAAGAAAGATAAGGAAAGAAAAAAAGAAAAACCCATTTATTACACAAGGAAATATTGAGCAGGTCAGTCACAAGAGACAGAAAATAAGACTGCCTTTAGATTTGTTTCAATTGCTGTACTTTGTACCAAAAGAAAATGGAGTGAGCTTATTTATGGTACTCATGGAAAGAAAATGTGAGCTAAGAAATTTCATTTACATACAAAGCTCACAGGCACTGCTATGAGCATGTCAGAGCTCAGTAAAATGTTGGTGAGTTGGAGAACAAGCTTCAGACAATCAGAGCAGAGCAAGAAGATCCAGGAGAAAGTGCTCAGAACAAATCATATCTGCCAGCAGTTCACAACTGAACGTGGCTAGAGGGACAGAGGAGGGAAGAAGGACCTGTATCCACAGGCAACAGACATGCAGCTTAACAATGAAGAATGGTTGGCAGCAGGGTAACATAAACATTTTACGATTTTAATTGTATTTTTGCCCCGGCCTGAATCATGTCAAGTACTGAGTTTATGACCCTGCTCTTTTTCTATTTGCATTTATCAGGAATTTTTTTTATTCCTATATTTTTATTTTCATGTTTTTGCCTATCAATGTTGCCTACCAAGTTGATATCAATGCAGAGAAAAAAACCTGATGCAATATACAACATTGTAGCTAATCCTAAATTGTATCTCATTCAAAAGAAGCTGTAATGTCATGGTGGAGATGTCACTTGAAAAGCTAAGTGAGCTTTTCAAAGCAAAGAGCCAACATATCTGTTTCGGTTTAATTATGGTGTGACTCAGAATTCTCTACTGCCTGTAGCTGAATTAGAGGAAGGCAGCTTGGGCATTTTAAATGTTTCTTTTTAAAAGAAAAAAATAGGAGGAAAACACCAAATGGAGTTTTTACTTTTGAAATTATAACTCTCGATTCTGGAATGACTCCATGTGCTATGTGCAGTTCACAGAAGAGTGAGTTCCAGTGCAGACAGTCAGTAGACAAGTCACACAAACAGTAGTCAAGTCACATGGACAGTCAATAGACAAGACACCTAAGCAGTCAATGTACTAGTCACACAGGCAGAGAGTAGACAAGCCACACAGACAAGTTACATGGATAGTTAACAGACTAGTCACACAGAGTCAGAGACTATACAAGTCACACAGGACAAAACAACAGGCATTAAATATATTCCAGTGCATTTAATAAAAATGAACAAAAAGACATTTTAGAAGACCAAACACATTTTAAATTTACTAATTTCAAAATGTGACGAGAATACATTTCTCATTTCTAGGAAATTTATGAAGTTCTGTGAAATCAGGTATTTCCAATAGCTTAAGTTGTTTCTTATTTCTATGAATCTCAATAGTAAAACAATAGCAGACCTAACACTAAATTTCACATAATTTCTAAATACTTGTCATATAAATGTACTTACTATTCATGAATGTCATCAAATATGTTTATTGTTTTTATTTACTTCATATGTAATATTTAAAGACATCCTAATAAACAGGAAATGTGTAGCCTAGTAATTTTGTTTATAGACTGGGAATATGGCAAAGTTGCAATTTAAGAGACCCATGCTCAGAAATAATTTTGTAGTTCATATTAAGAAGCTGGAAACTATCTGATAAAGTCTATTTGGATTAATGGAGGATATAACTAAATAAAGCATTAGAGAGTTCACTATGATGAAAATAGTAAGCCCTCATGAAGACCACAAAAATACTAAGATATTTAGACTTTCAAATGGTTGTCTTCCCTCTTTTTTTTTTTTTAATGGATTCTCCCTGTGTTGCTCTGGCTGGTCTTGAACTCCTGAACTCAGCTTTTCCTAAGTAGCTGAGATTATAGGTGTGTGCTACTGTGACCATTTTATATACTGTTTAATGTAAATACTATCACTACTTTATTTTCTTATGAACCCTAAAACTAATGTCTCTGTTGTTTTTCTTTCTCTTCTTGGTCATTTCTTTTTAAGTGACTCCTCTAGTAATTCTGAGGGGTTAGTCAGCCATGAAACTGAAGGCAGGTTTCAAGTCTCAGCTGTGTTTCTCCTTTGTATCTTTTATCCTGGTTCCCAAGGATTACATGTGGATCAGCTGTGCTCAGTGGTGGGCCACTGATTCATGAGAGGTGCGCTTTATCGACTATGAAGAAGTTTTTTGCCACTGCACCTGCCTGTGGCTGGGATGCATCCATAATGTAGGTGGCTTACAGGTCTGCTCCAGCTCCTATCCTGTACATGCAGGCATCCTGCCCATCGAGGATGTTCATTCCCTGATCTGTCTCACAACTCTCTGCCTCTCTAAGATGAACAGACTTTGAGACACCAGGGTTGGCAGGAGCTGATATTCAGGTTGCCTTACTGCCAGGAGATCCCTGTAAAGTTCCTAGCTGGTCTATTGATTGCCCCAATCAATACTGCGACCTCAGACTTTCAGGCTGACCTTCCCTGATTGTCAGTAGCATCACTGCAGTTTTTGATGATGTCTTTAGTGAGAGGATTTTTTAATACTTGACTCAGGATCAAGACCAGTCCCTCCTGGGGAGTCTGCCAGTTCTCAGGACCTGCCTAGCCCAGGAAGGGCTTCCTGTCTGGGGCTGGTTGAGGAGCTGAGAGCCATCCAGGACAGTGTTCTCACTGAGGTCCAGGAAGTGTTCTTGAAGAAGGCCTCTCATTTGTTGTCCATTCCTGGTTAATTTCCCGTGTCCTGAAATAATGGCATTTCATCTTTTTTGTCCAGTTTTATTATTGATCTTCTGGGAAATATTCATTGAGCTCCTCAGTTAGCAATTCCAGAATAATAAATACATTTTAATTAGTAAACACTTAATATTAAATAATTAATGTGATATAAATTAATATTAATATAAATACTTCTGGTGAATAGGTAATATTGTATTTATGTCCTACCTTAGGCTATCAGTGCTTTAAATAGCTCATTAAAATGTGTTTAAACTCATTTTATTGTGAATTCTTAAAAACATATTTATGCTTCCATTTTGAAAGTCTAAATATCTTAGTACTTCTGTGGCCTTCATAATGAGGATTTACTGTTTCCATCATAGGTACAACCTCTCTTAACCCAAACAGCCTTTATCAGCTACTAACTTTCCAATTTCTTAATTTTAAGTACAAAATTATTTCTGAGGGTAGGTCTTTTGAAATTATAACTTACTATGTTCCCAGTGCATAAAGCAAAATTTCTAGACTATACTTTCCTTGTTTATTAGAATTTGTTTAATATTGCATATAAAGATAATAAATATAATTTATGAGGTATTCACAGATAGTAAATACAAATACATGACAAATGTTTAAAAATCCTATGAAATTTAATGCTAGGCTTACATTATTTTTCCTAATCTGTGCATTTAGCTCTTACACTTGTGCACTCTGAGCCATGATCTATGCTATGCATTTATTCATGTTAGCTCACTGGGCCTTCACAACAACCTAGTTAGTTATTGTGCCCATTGTACAGAGGAAAAATTGTAGGAGTCCAAGAGAAATTCTAATAGTTCAAGAAATCTGCTGAAGGTCATACATGTAATAAATGACAGAGCTCCAGTTCAAATCAAAGGTTGACTCTAATAACCCAGTCCTATCTTAGTGTTCTTTAATGTTACATGACTGTTTTGAGATGAAAAGAACTATTTTTTGACTTTGTTCCAGAAAAGGGAGAGAAACATGGTTCTCCCAGCCTGACTCTATGCTTAAACATTTAAATGAGAACATAATAACCTGAAGAGAGAGGATATGTCTTCAAGACAGAACCCTGACAGAGGTGCTGAACTGAGAGGGAAAATAGCGAGGGGCCTCCGCAATTGCAACCCACACAGGGTGAAGAGACTGAGTTGAAGCATGGTAGTACTTCCTAAGGTGAAGATGACAGGGTAGACAGACTGTCACTGCAACCTCTTAGATGCCTGGAATGACTTTTCATGAGCTGAGTATGATTCCAAAGCCAAATAATGGAAAGAATTAACTGGGGCAAAAAAACGGGAGGCAGGGTCATGGGTTTGCAGCAGAGGCAGATGCACGGGCCGTGTACCAGGAAGACATGAGAGACGTAAGGACGTGTCTGAGGGTCCAGCTAGGGCTACGCAGATGAAGAGTACAGAAGAGTTAGACTTAGTAGAGGCCCCAGGAAGGAGGAGCTAAGATGGAAATGCGTGAAGCAGAATAGAAACAGATACTAATTTAAGGACGAGCTGATGACAGTCACACAAATACAGGGGTGAGCTGTATAAAACCACATAGGGAGGATGGAGACCATGTGCTGCAGCCACCCAATCCCATCTGAAGAAGCCACCTTCTGTGCAAGGACAACAGACCTTGCTGCCGTGAGAAGTGGAGAGCAAGTGTGGTGACTTGTTCCTTTAAGAATTCTGTTTTCAGTTTTTGTAAGAAGCTCCATAGGGACTATTTTCCACAGGGGCCACCCATTTATACCACTAATAGTATACAAAGGTTCCTGTTTCTCTACACATTACCAACACTTGTTAGTGTTTGCTTTTCTGTTTTGTGTTAGTGAATAGCCATTCTACCAGCAGTGAGATGGTCTGCTTATTGTGATTTTGATTTGCATGTCTCTGATGACTGAGATTAAGCTCTTTTTGTATACCTTTTCTCCATTTAAAATCATATATGATTCACATATTTCTAGTTCACACTATCCTATCCCTGCACTAGTCTGTGATGTCTCTATGTCTCTTTACCAAAAGCCTATCTGAAAACCTAACAAGATTCCAAAGAGATTGTTAAAACACTATCTCATGGTACCTGCTTGACAAATGATTGTTATCTTCTTTCTGTTCTTTTCACTGAATAAGGCAATACCAACAATTATAATGAGGAGAAGAAATTGAAGAAGAAGGAAAGGAAGAGAGGAGGCATAGAAGTGGAAGCAAGGGAGAAGATGAGAAGGACAGACATGGAAACTCTACCAGTAATGCAAATAAAAGGAAAAATTGCACATGGGCAAATAGAACTCCTTGTTTAAAACGTATACACAATGGAATTTTTATGCAGCCATGAAGAAGAACGAAATGTTATCATTCACTGGTAAATGGATGGAATTGGAGAACATCATTCTGAGTGAGGTTAGCCTGGCTCAAAAAACCAAAAATCGTATGTTCTCCCTCATATGTGGACATTAGATCAAGGGCAAACACAACAATGGGATTGGACTATGAGCACATGATAAAAGCGAGAGCACACAAGGGAGGGGTGAGGATAGGTAAGACACCTAAAAAACTAGCTAGCATTTGTTGCCCTTAATGCAGAGAAACTAAAGCAGATACCTTAAAGCAACTGAGGCCAATAGGAAAAGGGGACCAGGTACTAGAGAAAAGGTTAGATCAAAAAGAATTAACCTAGAAGGTAACACCCACGCACAGGAAATCAATGTGAGTCAATGCCCTGTATAGCTATCTTTATCTCAACCAGCAAAACCCCTTGTTCCTTCCTATTATTGCTTATACTCTCTCTACAACAAAATTAGAGATAAGGGCAAAATAGTTTCTGCTGGGTATTGAGGGGGGGAGTGGGAGGGGGTGGAGTGGGTGGTAAGGGAGGGGGTGGGGGCAGGGGGGAGAAATAAACCAAGCCTTGTATGCACATATGAATAATAAAAGAAAAATGAAAAAAAAAATGTTGGTTTTATGTCTCACAGAGGAACAAATATAGCAAGAAATAGGGACCAAGATGAAAAGAAAAAGTTGCTAATCCCACTTGAAAAAAATGCACTTAATATCCTAAGAACATTTGAGCTTTATATTTACACATAAAGAATTTAGAAAACTTCTGCTAGTACTGTGTTATGATAATTTAACTCTATGCCTGAGGTGTTAAAACTGACAAAATATGCACCGGTATTGGAAAAGACAATTTAATTTTGATAGTACTTAATATTAACAATTATTTTTGGAGTTGTGTTATTTGATTTGTTTCCATAAAACTTTAACAAGTTCAAAGTACATGTTATTTCACTTTTAAACAAATATAGTTAAAAGAAGCTGGAATTCATTACTTTCTAAAATATATAAAATTCTATTAACTGTTTTCTTTGACAGTGTTGTTATAAAGTCACTTTTTAAAGAAAGTAAAAATACTAACCAAAGAATAAAGTCTTTATAGTGAAATAAAACTTCCCTAGAATTCTCAGAGCTTGCACAGGAAGTCCCAGCCTTCTGAGACAGAAGCCTACATAGCATAAAAATGGATATATTTGCCTTTGCATCCTTTCAGTATATTGTACTCTTCACATACTAGGAGAATGAGATATACAGCCATTTGTCCAGGTCACTTCTCTTAGCCAAGAGGATAACAAAACTGCTCTTATCTCCTACAGATGGACAAATGGTCACAGGCTAGACTAGGTCTCAGATTATGCCCAAAACTATCAGGAAGACTGGGTATTTACATCTCTATCTTCCTAGATATTTACTTCTTTTGGTTGGAAACATTCAGCTACATGGGGCTATCTGGCTTCTGAAATACATGATTTATATTCCAAAAGTTTGAAAAGGAGATTACAAGGAGACTCTGTGAAGAAGGGAGGGGAATAGTGGACCAACTACCCTTCATAATCGGAGACAACTCCTTTTTCTTGTTCAGTGTTCAGCAACTGCACTGTCCTCATGTTGGGAAATTTCCCTTCAGCTCTCACGAAAAGGTTGACGGCATGGGGTGGGGGTGACATACTTTGAATATAGTAAACCCTACTTATTGGTGTTTCCAAAGAGACACCATTGAGGAAAATCTGAATGCTCAGGAAGCAGCAGAGCTCAGTACTGTGCTGAGGAGGCTTGTTTCATTTTCCCATAGTGTGTCCTAACTTCCACTAAAGACATGCAGCCTTTCATCAAATCCCAAATCTTCACTGCAGTTAAGTGCATTCACTTTACCTTGGGTACTATTTGCTTTTGGAAGGCAGATTTTCACAAAATGCAGGGTAAGGAAACACTAAGACCACATAATGATTTCAACACAACTGATGCAAACACAGGACTGACTGAGAGCTTCTCTGCTTTCATTCAGCTGTATAATGTGTGTGCAAATTTAACATTTTTGTTTCTGAAGTTTCTTTTGTATTCATTTTTTTGACTGCATGTTGTCAAAGCCATGTGTAATAAGACCACAAAAACAGGTGAGCTTATCGTACTATTTTATCCATGATTTTTGCTTTCTGTGATTCTGTTGATCACAGTCAACAGCAGCCCATAATCATTAAATGGAAAATTCCAGATATAAGTATTTCATAAATTTTAAATATGTTTATTGCACTATAATATCATAGCTGTTCCATTTTCTTATTATTTGCTATTTATCTTACTTTATTTAATTGAAAAATTAAATTTTATCATAGATATAAGAAAAAATGTGTAGTATTCAAAGAGCTCAGTACCATCCACTGAGGTCCTATAACCTGTGGATGAGGGACAACAACACTTCATGAATGTAGTGAAGATAAATTTCATAAAGATGAATATTTTAAAAATCAGCAGGCTTCAATCCATGTTTTCCCAGACCAACTCTTGACATCTACCTCACAACTTTATTTTTTATTGGCCATATAAACTTATAGTGATATAAACTTTTGGTTTTAGTCTAGAAAATGTTTTTTACTAAGGAGGGATAAGTGGTCCAGATGGGGAAAAACTGGGGCAGAAGAACACTTGGGAAAACCTTGTGATATAAGGATAAAAATAGCCAATTTATTAGGAGCATATTTAGTGAGAGAGAGGCCTGGACAGCCAGAAGCCTGGTACATATTGGGATTCAGTTCTCATGATGAATTTTTAACCTTTTGATAAGGATAGTGACATAAAAGAACTCTGTCCTCTTGCTTCTTCCATTGCTTTGCTTTAGACAATGAGTGGAATATGTTGCTTGTTTTCTCATTGTCCAAAAGAGTGTCTTCCTATAACAGACACAATCACTTATTTAATTGGCTATTATTATTATTTAAAAGGCAAGCTATTCAACTTGCTGCCTTTCATGCACCTTAATCTTGCTACCCAGATACCCTCATGGTCAGTAATGACACATGGTCAAAAGGTTCCCCTTCTAGAAGTCTGTGCAATTGATTTTTTTGTATCGATGAAGCTAAAGACTATAAATATGCACCAGTGCCACCACAGATTCCAAGCTATGTCCAGGGCTGACAGTTCAGGAATGGATAAGAGGTGGACTCTGTCCTTATAGGATCCAACTGGTGAACAATAAACCTCCAAATGGATTTTTGAGATGCATGGAACCCATATTTAGGAAGTACTCCATGTACCCACTACTTCATGAGTGGGGTTGCCTGTTGGGGGTTGGTTTTTATTTTTTTCTCTTCAATTGTAACCTGTAACCTACTCTTTCCACTACTAGTGTTTTCTCCTTTAGTTAGGATGAAGACAACAGTGCTGTGTTTGTTGAGTTGTGTAAAACAATTTGAATACTAAGTATCTCCACATCTTAAATTCTTAAACTCTTTAGCATACTTTCCCAGTCTAGAGTCATGCTGATGAGGAAGGAGTATGCTCAAGTGTTACAATAGGGTCAAAAGGCTATAGGTGCAATTTCTACCTGGAGTTTCTTATTAGTAAATAAGAGTCAAAGCCTCTGAAATGGAATTAAACTCTACAGGGGAACATTTCAACCTAATATATCCTTGACTTTAGAGTTTTGCTTTCTTCATACAACTTATGGGGAATTTTGCAGTTTCTAATTTTCCTTTAAATCGCCATTTGAACAACTAAATAAGAATAATTAGCCTTCTGAAACAGTATATGTCAGAACCAGTACTCATAGGAAGGCATGTTTTTCTCTTATTACCTATCACAGAAAAGAAGAATATATGAATTGATAATGCAGGTGACTCTGATCAATATATCTGTGGTGGCAGCTGGAAAACAACTTTTCAGTTAAAACAATCATTGCTCAGTGACTCAGTTTGGTCTTGATCAGAATTTCCATTTCAAAGAAATCACCTGTTTTTTTAAAAAAGAAAAATAAACTCCTGAATTTAAACTGAAAAAACTATAACCCAAAGCTGGGATGACAGCTACATATCACCACACACATCTGGTACTGATTGACATGGGATTTCGTGAACATTTTTTTGCCCAGGGCTGGCCTTGAACTGTGATCTCTGCCCCTTAATGAGCTAGTATTACAGGTGTCAGCCACTGTTCCTAGTTCTTATCTTTTTCTTCTGTGGATTTATTACACTATTTTTCTTTTATCATTTTATGCATTTTGTTTAAAACAGAGTAGACATGTGTACCTATTCACATGACCTAATCCTATCTTTCACATTTTCTACTAACAAACAGTTCTTAAATTAAGAGTAATAGAGGTATTAATATTATGAAAATGATTATATACATGTATAGAGATATCATAATGAAACCCCACAAACTGTACAATTAATATGTACAAAATTATCAAAAATGTGGGGAATACTTACTATTGTTTAGGTCATAATTTTTCTCAGTAGCATGCTCTGTTAAGTAATGTAATAATGTAAACTATTTTTCTCTAGGAATAACAAAGTTGTATGACTCCACATATGGAATGATTGATGATAAATATTTTTTTCTGGCCAGAATTTCTGCAAATGTAGGATTTATGTAATCTGAATGATGCGGGCTCAATTTTATTCCTCTAAAATTTATATCTTGAAATCCTAACCTCCTGTACCACAGAATATGACTGTACTTGTATGCCTTTAAAGAGGTAATTAAGTTAAAATAAATCCAAACGTGTAGGCACTGATCCAGCATGGCAGGTGTCTGTATGAAGAGAAGATTGGGAGATTGACATGTATGGGGAGGGGCGGGGGGGCCCTGGGAAGACATAGGCCAATAAGTCCATCCACAAACCTGGGAAGAGAAACTACTTTTCCAACATCTCCAAGTTGGACATCTCACCTCCAAAATCAAGAGAAAATGTATATTTGGTGTTTAAACCATTCGATCTCTCGCTTTGCTGCAATAGCCCTAGCAACCCAACAAGAACATGGCTGTCCTAGCTCTGCCATCTGTTCTGAAAGCTGCACAATAGATGGGCACACCAGATGCTCCAAGGAGCCACTCTATGTGGGCACAATGACTCACTCAGCAGAGCCCTGGGTTAGGGCTCCAGCTCTTTCTTTGACTTCATGGTCAGAAATCTCTGGACTTTATTGTATTTTGGCCTCTTGCTCTTCCTTCTCCAGCTCCTAGCTGGGCTCTGTTCAGTGCTGGTGAGATTGACTCTTCCTCAGGAGCTTACTTTTCCTGCTCTGCACTTGCAGAGACAGCTCATTCACACCTTTGGCTTTAACTGCCATCTGTACGCTGTGGGTGACTAGAAGTCAAAACATATGTCTCTGTTCTCCTAAATATCAGACTCATGAGCACTCTTACATCTACTGGTGGTCTCTGTCTCCACAGACATTAACACCTCCCCCAGGATTGGAAACTGGAAAACTGACCCCTATATTATAATTTTATTTTGGATGACTTCACTTGTCTCTTTCCCCAGTCAGCATCAGGGCATGTGGCACAGTCATGTGTTAACTGCACACCTGGCAAAGTTCCAAATCACCAACCAGCCATTAGCGGTTCTTCTCTTTTCCCCCTCTGAACTGCTCTTCACGCTTCAACCAGAAGGATTAAAAATAATTGAATAGGTTAGCAATTTTAAACTGAAAACCATCTAGTCTTTCCCTGGTAGCCTTAACATTGCTGGTCAGCCCTGCTGTAATTCGGCACCTGCTTCCTCCTTTCTGTCCATGTGATGTCATGGTATGTCACAACTCTAGTCCTTCCATGTTTCCCCTACACTGGTCTGCACTTGCTTCAAATGTATGGATAGATGGTGTCCACCATCACAACTGTTCTATGCTACCCTGGCCTAAATGCTCCCTTGTACATCCTTAAATTGACAACCATTCACCCTGGTCCTTTCCCTGACCCTCTCTTCTTTATATGTCAATATGATTCTTTGCCCTTGAGTTTTTGTATGTTTAGATTGGCTTTTTTTCTGCATTTTTTTTGTCTGGAACAGGATCTCCTAGGTAGCTACATAATGTAGCCCAGGCTGACCTTGAACTTTCTGTGTAGCCCAGCAAGGTTGCCTTGAACTCAGAGATCATCCTCTTTTGCCTCTTAAATGCTGGGATTACAGGCCTGAATCACCACATGCAGTCAGTTCCTCCATTTTAAATGCTGTCTCTATTTACCCAGAGCTATTGTATTTATATCTCTAAGATCAGTACCTCTGCTGAGCTGCCAACTCAAACCTCTGTCTACTTCATTACACCTATATGAAACAAGCATTTCAAATGAGCAATTAAGCACACACACACACACACACACACACACCCCTCCATTCTGCTTTCTACCATAAAATTTTTTCCCATTTCATAAGTCTTTTACATTGGCCGGACAGGAATACTAGGGATAATCTTGATTTCTCTGTTTCTCTCTTCTCAGATCCCATCCACTGGCATCCTCACTTCCTCACCTGTCACACATATTTCAGCTGTGCCTTCTTCTTGGGCTTACACCTGACACTTGGTCAGGACACACAATTCTTAGCTGGATCAATCTGCGAATCCCCTGATTTGATTCCATTCCTATCTCCTTAACTGCTTATTTTCTACTCAGCAAACAGAGCGTATTTTTAAAAAACAGTTATTTCATTGTGTTACTTCTTGTCAAAAACCTGCATTGCCTATTCAAATCACAAATAATAAAATCCCAAATCCTAGGCACATCCTAGAAAGTCATCCACTACCTGTCCCTGCATTGTTTCCAGTGTTACTCCCTCGCCCTCTGTCTCTCGCTCATCATATTTCTGGTCATCCAACAAACCACACAGGTTTCTATTACATTACAAACACAGAGCTGTTCCTTTCTTTTCCTCCTGGAAAAGTTCACACTGCAGTGGTGACATGTTCCCTATTTTCAGCTCTCTGCTTAAATAATGTTCTTCAGAGACATCTTCTCTGACCACTATTTTAAAAATAGCCCCTTGGACTGGTGTAGTGGCTCAAGTGATACAGTGCCTGCCTTGCAATCTGGAAGCCCTGAGTTCAAATCCCAGTACCACTAAATAAATAAATACATAGATAGCCCCTTCACACTCTGTTCCTTACTTTGTTTTGTTTTCTTCACATTATTTTCTTTACCTGTTCTATGTTTTTGTGTTCTACATTGTATATCTGCCTCTCTCTAAGGCATAAGTCACAAAAACACAGACTTGATCCACAAGGCCAGGAAACTGACTGTAAAAGTTCAATCGTGATGACTTGAAAGAATACACACATGCAGAAAAGAGAGTGAGTGAATCATGAATGAGTACTAGTGTTATTAATACTGTAATTGACTTTATTTGGTCCTCAAGGAGAATGAGTAAGAATAAGCAACTGTGTAAACAAGTAGGAGCACTACAGGATGGCTATCTTTAGGAACCCTGGTTACTAGAATCTGCATGACCTCTACACATCTTTGGAAATTGTAGCACCTAAATTGTTAGATATTTGTCAAAGACTACTCTATCCTAAGGTCAAAGATAAGTCTCTACAATGGCCTATGTTATATACAAAATTTGGATTTCCTGAAATACACCATATAGAACATTAGGTCATTTCTTTCATTGATTTATTTTCTATATCACATAGAACAAAGGATTACAATATTTATACAACAATCTTCTAGCTAGGCTTGTAGTAGTCTAATTATCATGAACTTAAAACTGAAATTTACTATTTTGTCCCTCTCAAAAAAAAAAAAAAACTTTGCAAAGCAAAATTTTAAACCTCTCTAAAATCCAATTCTACTTATGTAACCACACTTTATAATTATATGTTGTATTTTTCATAGTAAGGAAATTTAATCTCAGGACAAGACCCTGCTACTTCAATTAAAAATTGATAAATTTATTATGATTAATTTGAACAAAAGAGTCAGTGTAAATTAATGTGAGAAACATATATACCATAACACTTTTATGGTAATTAAGTTACCATAAAGATAAATTACAAGTGGCTGAGGAGGTGGCACACACCTGCAGTCCTAGCTACTATGGAGGCTAAGGTAGGAGGATCGATTCAGCATTCCAGAAGTTTGAGAGTAGGCTTTGCAACATAACGAGACCCTATCTCAAAAATGTAAAATATAAGGAGATTATATACTACAAAATAAAGACAGTATCAAGTACATAAATGCCTCAAATAACAAAAAAATTGTCACACTTCAATGTCAATTAATTGTATACCTAGAAATCATTCTGCTTATCTTACCCATTGTTTTCCAGATGAATGACCTTAAAAAACACATTTCACAACTTTACACACAAAAAAACTGATCTCTTGTCTTCAATATCTCTGAGTACCCAAAGAGTTGAGTTATAATGAAATTAGCATTTAATCAATTGGTCAGCTAATGTGGGCAAAGCAGAGCAGTGGGTGTGTCAACAAACAAAAAATGACAAGCCAAAGACCATCTGCACTCTGAAAGCCATAACTATAGAAGTCTTTCCCATTATGGTGAATATCGTAAGTTATGGGGAAGTTACATGGTTTATTCTCTAAAATAGTGTTTATACACTATATAAAACATTGAAAATTTTTTTTCTGTTACTCCAAAGTTAGATTTCTTTTTTATCTTTTTCAAAAAATGAAATATATGAGGGGAATCTTTGAATTTAGAAAATATGATAAATCTAGATATGTACAATCTTAATCCTTTTGGAAAACTGAAATTATTACCTTTAAAAAAATCTTGTTTATTTAGAGCTAATATTTACTTCATTCATTAACAACATTATATATTGACCTAATGTATGATTGACACTCTTCTAGATAGTAGAAATGAAATTATGCATAAATGAGTACAACCTGTTATTTTTCTACAGAAATTTACAGTTCTTAAAGATCTATACCATGATCAGCATATAAGGAGGGGAATCACAGAAGAAAGTGGGGAGTGATGGAGAGTGAGAAGGGTAGGATGACAATAGCATGAAACTGGAAAACACAAATAGAAAGACAAATGGACAACAGAGCGTCCAGAGGAACACAGCAGATAGTGGGAACTATATGGTCACAGGAAAATTGTGTGAAGTAATTTGTATTTGGTACAGAATGTTGTCACCAATGCTAGCACCAGGAGATTATATGGGGGTTTGAACAAACTGATAGAAAGCCTGGACACTGAGCTACAATGCTTGGAGGATGGTTCCATGCTTTGGTAGATAACAACCTATTCAGGTATTTGTACTGAAATGATCAAACAGACAATGTGGAAGATGAATCACAAGGCAGTCATTCTAGAAGCAAGAGTCAAATTGGGTGTCAAAGGAAGACCTCCTAAACTATGATTTGGCTGAAAAGAGGTAAAAGCCACAGAGTTGTCATTGCTAAAGGATTTGGGTGTCCTTTGGGATGTGCATCTGGAAGTGTTTAATTGGTCTGGAGTTTGGCAGCTAGTACTCAAGCTGACATGTTTGGGGTAGTAAGTGAAAAGGTAGATGCTAGAAACTTGCACATAGCAAGTTTCTACAGAGGGAAAGAGAACCAGGAAAGGGTTGGATCTAGGGAAAAACCAGTACATCTTTAAAAGTCAGAGGAAGAAAGTTATGTAAATGTCACCAGAAGAATTCTCAAGTAGGTCACAGCTTAGTAAAGAGAGAATGAAGCAATTGGTGTAGAAAAGAGAAGATAATTTTTAGACAGAAAAGGAACTTAATGATGTTTAATGCTGGAGTACAGTGGGTAAAACTAGGTTTCAGTCAGACCTCAATCAGGGCTGTTACAGCTGAGTAACAATGCAGAAGCTGGAATATACTGCATGAAATATAGATTACTTTCTCCATACTAAATCATCTAGTTAAAGTAGCACTATGAAATGTCTTTACCTATTGTGAAATTAACAAAAAATTGTAAAACAAGCTTTCCTGAACCTATACCCATAATTATAATATAGTGTAAATAATATTTAAACTAATAAGACAGAAAAAATTAATAATTTGAGGGCTAAGCCTGATGGCCTTGCCCAGTTTGGGTCTTCCTCTTTCTCCACAATTCTGAAGTCATATAAATACATAGTGACAGCTTAGGAAATTTCTCCTTTTACTACAAATCTCTGGAAAAAAAACTAGTGCCTATCATTACATTTTCCTATGTTGATTAGGTAAAAAGGAGTGACTGGTGGAGAGAAATGGGTGAATCAGTGATAAGGAATGATACAAATGACTGCAGAACCAAAGCACTTATAATTCACACTAACTACAAGCAAGGAAAAGAATCCCAAACCCAAGCATTTTGTCACATGGAAATACACACAGTCTCCACATAAGTTGGAAACAGCACTAGTAGAAAAAAATTTCAAAAATACAGTATCACTTCTTTTCCCACCTAAAAAGACCAGGCCATGCCAGTAAATGCCTATTTTTCCAACACTAGGGAGACTGAGGCAGGAAGACTGCAAGCTGGAGGCCAGTTTTAAACCACGTGGTGAGATCCTGTCTCAAAAACAAACAAGCTAAATAAATAAATAATTGCAGTATCACAGGGAGAGTAGATTTTCCACCCCTGGTCTCTATATAACACTGCTGCCCATTCCAGTCATTTGTTGAAGGTACATATAAATGGACAAAGCAGGAAAGAAAACAGAGTGATTGCATAGGGGAAAAAAAGACATGTATATAGTGGGAAAAGACCCAAGAAATCTTTCATACTGTATTAGAGCAAATGAAACAAATGGTTTAAACTTGATTTAAGGACAACGTGGTGATCTATGAAAACACAATATTAAGGTAGAAAATATAAAGATATAACATAAACATGTAATTGATGAGACAAATGTACTTGGAAGAAAACATATCTTCCAATATTCCACATATTACTGTGGGAAATTTGTCATCCTACTTATCCTTTTCATTATCAGGTTAATAATCACTGTAATTAAATAAAAAGAATGCAAAAGTACCATAATAAAGAAGAATGAAATAAAAAGAAGAGATTTTCAATCTATAGGACTATATTGATGTTCAGTCACATGTCAGAACAAATAAATTCCATTAAAAGTAAATAACATAATAAGTTGTACTGAAAATCCATACATAATATCAAGGAAAGAACTGAAAAAATATAAGTGAATGGGAATGAAAAGCATAAAGCAATCAGTTCCAGGAAGTCAAACAAGTGTTTTTAGCACAGGGATCATTATGGCTAAAGCAGAGTCCCAAACAGAAAGAGATGATTTCACACACATAACAGAGATTTGTATATATTTATGGCATGTAATTTCCAAGGAAATCTTGATAAAGATTCTCAGTGAGAAAAAATAGTAACACTATTTAGTATTAAGAACAAAGGTCATAGTACACAAGAAAGCTGATATCAAATTGTGCATAATAAAAAATAATGCCCAAAGACAACAGAGAATGAGTCACAGAATTTTGAAGAAAAACACATGGGGATCCAGCAAATAATAAATCAAATTCAACATTTCATTTAAGTCATCACAAACCATAACACACATAACCAAGTAGGATTTATTATAGACGTGATAGGTGCTTCAACATTGAAAAACAATTAGCATAATTAGTTGTATCAATACGTAAAAGATTTTTAAATATGATCATAACAGATTCATAAAAACCATTGGACAAATAGAGCTGCCATTCACTATAAAAATTCCTTTCTAAGTAAGAATAAAGGAGAATTTCCTTAACAAGATAAAAGAAGTCTGCAAAAAATCCTATGGCTATGGAGAAAAACTAGATATTTTTCCCTAAGATCAAGAACAAGTTCAGATATCTTCTCTCATTGGCCCTTTTCAACACAGCAGAATAAGTCCTAGGTATATAACAAGTCAGGGAGAATAATAAAAATTGATACATATTGGGAAAGGAGAAGTAAAAGTACCTGTTTATGGATAGGACATATGGTTTTGCAGAAATTCCAATTAATGCAACAAAAATTTATTATGATAAAATGTGATTGCAGCAAATTCACTAAATATAAAGTTAATATGAAAATTATAATTACTTTATAATACACCAGTAAGCAGGAATTGGTTTCAACATTAAAAACCCAGCATCATTTACATCATCACACACACACACAAAAAAAACAAACATAAAACAAAAAAAGGAGAAATACTTGAGTGGGACTATAACAAAATAAGCACTTAGTCTGCATATTGAAATCTATGAAAATCTGAAGAAATACAGTTTTAAAACACTGAGTGCTACGATGTTCACAGAAAGGAAGACTCAATATTTTTAAGATGTCAGCTCTTCCCAATAAGATTGTTTGATTCATGGAATCCCCAAGTATCAGAGGCAATTTCAGGGATGTTGCAAAATGTTCTTCAAGAATATGTGGGAACATAATGCCCCAAATATTCAAACACAACTGAAAAAAAAACAACAAAATTGAAGAATTCAAACAACCAGACTTTAAGAATTACATGAGGTATAGTAATCAAGACAGAGTGGTAAATGGAACATGGATTGATGGAACAGAACAGATAGCCCTGAATTCATCTTACAAAAGTCAATGGATTTTTTGACAAAGGAATAAACAAAATTCAATTCATACAAGTAGCACTGTCAACAAGTGATACTAAAACGTTTGGGCAACAAATGCCAAAATAAATATACATATGACTACACAATTCACAAAAATGAACTGTAGAACTGGGAAGAAAATGCAAAGCTGTAAAAAGGTTAAAAGAAAACTTAGATTATTCTGTTAGTCTTGGATTTGGGCCTGAGCTTTTAGATACAATATCAAGAGCAAGATCTACGATAATTTGAGCACTATTATAACTTATGAATTCAAATGTCTGATCTGTAAACTACATTGTTAAAAGAATAATATGACAAGCCATACACTGGGAAAAGAATTTATAGAACACATAACTGATGAGGGAATTGTGTCCAAAATATATACCTCTCTTAATTTCAACAATGAGAAAACTAGTAACCCAATTAAAATTTGGGCAACAGAGCTGAGCAAACTCCTCACCAATAAAGATTTACAGGTGTCAAATATTTACATGCAATGGTATGCACTCACCATATTTGTTATTAGTTAGTCAAAAATTGAAACAATTAGATACAACTACATACATGTTAGAATGAATGGACAAAACGTAAAAAAGACAATTTGACAATTTTCTCTTTTCTACAAAAAAGATTTTATATAATCTTTCACATGGTTCAAAAATAAACAAATGTTGATAGTCTCCATATTCATAATTTTCCAAACTGGAACCTTTCTTTTGATAGACGGTTAGATAAACAAAAGTGAGATGTCCAAGCAATGGAATATCATAAAACAATGTAAAATTATCTGTCAAGCTGTTAAAGAATGCAAGGCACTTAAGTGAAGGAAGGTATTCTGTAAAGGCTACCTAATATATGAGTGATTACAGGGAGTACTGGATATGCAAACTAGAGAGAGAATCAAAGGATATGAAATTTTCAGGGACTGGCTGAGAGGGTCCGGGAATGAGCAGGTGAAGCATAGGTACATTTTAGGATAGTCAAACTATTCTGAATGACCTTGTGATGATGGATGCATGTCATTAGGCATCCCTGAAAACACACAGGGGTGAACCTGATCTCTACACTGACCAATGTCATATTATCCAAAGCCTCATCCTAGATCAGATCTTTCAGGTATGGCCAGGTCCTACCCTAAGACCATCAGTTGTAGCAAGACACTTTATTAGCATAAATCTTCAGGTGTGGTCATAGCGTCCACTGTGAATAAGCTAGGCATTTCTGTTAGAAGGGCTCAGAGGTAACTTCTAAGGAGCCCTGACAAAGTCAGACCTCTCTGAGTGAAAGCAAACCTTAATGAATGAAAAATTTTAGCTATCATTTAAGAAACAGAAGAAAATAGGGTAAAATAAAGAATCTGACATTAACTTCACATAGAAGGTGATAGGGAGAAGGCATTGACTCAAGTAAGCATAGAAATGATTGTTGCCTCCAACCTTAAAGTTCAAGAGACAAAAGTATCTGCACATGAGCACCATGGTCTAGTAATCATTGTTATTCTAAGGGGTGAGCTTGGTGATTCTGAACGTGTTATACATATACACTAAAATTGAACAATTCAGGATATGATGGAAAATGGTGGGTATCAGATCTCACTTTTGGAGTGGGAAATTACATAGGCTAGGAAATTAAGCTATAAGTACACACAGAATATTGTTAGAAATGTCAGTTAGATCTCATGTGAGCTCAATACACATGCAGATGGTAATGCATGAATTATTGTGTATATACACAGAGTATTATGTACATATATATATTTTTTTAACTCTGTAGACTGACAGGGGGAACATGAAATGACACCTAGCAACAAATAATCAGAAAGCATAACATTGTTTTCTAAAACTATTCTCCAATAAAATAAGCCAGGGTTCTTTGGAAAAATGTATGATTCTGAGTAAGAGAAAAAATGTACAAGATGAAAGGGTAGCATCTAGAAAGTAAGAAAGTATTCATAAAACAATAATAACAACAACAGCAAAAAAATTCCCAAAGCACACATTTTTAGACAGATGTCAAATGGACATAGATCTGCCTGAAAGAGATTCCAGAAGCCAAAGCCTGAGCAATTTGAATGACAAAATTGTGGTGAATCATGTTGATAGCATACAGATTTGATAATACTTGATGAAAATGGTGCTCTACCTCTGGGTAAAATTTCCTTCCAGAAACTTAAAATACCAACCTAGTGATGAAAAAAATAATAAAAAATAAATGCAGACAAATTCTGATAGATCAATATCTACAATTCTGTCTGGTACTTTTCTGTAACACTACTGCAGACAAGTGGAGTGTAATATATTTGGTGAATACCTGCCATGTGGCACCCTGGAAGTGACCTTGGAATAGGAAAAAGTCATTAGGATAAAACTCAGAAAATATGAACAACTTTGGACTCTACTTAATAACACAGCAATATTGGTTCATTAACTTTTATAATGCATAATACTTATATGTCTGCTAATAATAAAACACTGTGTGTATACACATATGGGAATACTCTGTACTCTATTTTAAAGGACTTTAAATCTAAAACTGTTCTTAAATATCAGTAGTATTAAAAACAAAAGAATATGTAGTCCCAGATTGTCATACTTGCATCAAGTAACCATGACTTTTCTAACCCAGAATGAACTTGGGAAATATGGTAGCACCATGTGCCTTCTTGAAGACATGCCTTGGGAATTTATTGTGTTCAATAAGAGTTCAGTCAAAATGAATTTCCCAGGAGTGAGAAATCATGTTAAAAGTATAGTAAATGTGGTAGCACTTAAATACATATACAAGGAGAACAAACACTACAGGACTTTGGGACTGATATACCACAAAATGTACAAAAGTGAATAGTCAAAACAAAGTAATTGCCTCCCTTATGAACATAAAGTTGAGGACATACCATCTCAAAATAAAACTACATGAAACCAGGATATGCTACCCCAAATAGGCCCCTTTGGCATTGGCATTAAATTGAGCTAATTATTTGGAGAAACAGCAGACACCAAGAAATTATGCACAGAAGCCACCCTTTTACAAGAGTAATTTACATCTACTAAAGAAATCTACATTTGTAAAGGTCTCTGCCTCTGCACCATGCAGAGAAAGGTGATTCTGAATCAATAGAGTCTTACCAATGGAGAAAGTATGGACTGTCATGGGCCTAAGGAACCCTCTTTTTATTTGTCATGCTTTTCCTGGCCACCTCTTAACAAGTGATCTCTCCTCATACTCCTTTTTCTTTGTTTATATAAAGGATTGTATTTATGTCTGAAGTCAAAGTCATTTCTTTGAGATGTATTATTGAAATAAGTTAATGTCTCTTAATTTTGTGGGATAGGCATTTTAATGAACTTGATTTTTCTCTAGGTAATCTGTTTTTGATTATAAGGCTCTGTTCCAACTAAGAACTGAGAAAGGGTAGAGGAGATGTAACTTTTCCATCATCTACATGCTATACTTTTGATAAAAGAAACTATTTTGAAATGTTCCTACTTAAATTATAGTATTTGGAGAATGAAGAGGAAGAGAGAAAGGTTAATCAATTGATAAACTCTAGGTTGAGTACAAGACTGTTTTGCATTCTTGAATGTATGTGAAAACCTTGACTCAAATCTCACCGCAACCTCCAGATACCATCTGCTTTCAATCCCAACCAACCAGAAGGAACAATTACTTCTCTTTATGGACTGCTTTCCCACCCCAAGGCTTTCCTTGACTCCTCAAATCCTATCCAATTTGTCTGCAGCCAAACTCGGTTCAATGTGAACAACTTAGGTTTTCCTGTCTCAAATTTTCAGCATAAAAATATTTTTCTTTGCTCTGGCCAAGTAGACAATATTCCAACTGCTGTGTAGCTCTGTGGCTGCAGTTATAGGAACTTGTCTCTGATGTGGTCCTTTCTTTCTGGCTAGCATTGACATTGGCTAATAAACTCCTATCTCAGAGATCCCTTGATTGTAAGAGTTTTAGTTTAATGATTTCAAAATAAATATAAATATGTGTAGGACAAGCATGTTTGATATGAGAGTTACAATGACAAATTAACCCTTGTTGATAAAACTTTGGTGTATTTATTTAGCCTGTTATACAATGATTATGTAAATGTCATGTTAAAACATATTACACTGATATTCAAAAACACTAATTCAAAATTTTATAATACTTTACTCAGACCAATATATATATATATTTATATATAGGTTCCTGGCATTCCTGAGGCAGGCAGAAGGTCCCAAGGAAGGTCCCAAGGCTAGCACCGAAACCAGACCCCCCTGATTTATGACCGCTTGCCAAATCCCCCCTGCTTGTTTCTCCCAATTGTTTCTCTGCTTGCAAAACCTCAGGAACTTCCAGTTACTCAACTAGCCAGGCATGCTGACCTGTTCCATCTGGTGATCACAGATAATTGGAGACCAGAGACTCTCTCCGTCCCCCATGGCTTGGACCTTCCTATAAAGCCCACAACCTATTTTCAGCCAAGCCACTTCACTCTGAACCCAAAAGATTGACAGCCCTGTGTGCTGGTTCCAATAAATCTTTCTTTTCCACACATGGTGTGGTCTTTATTTGGCAGTACCTTACATGTGGTGCTGAAACCCGGGAGAGGTTAACAGGATGCTCTGGCCCAGGGCTGATCCCTTGGCCTTGGTGTCCTGTACTCTCCCAAACCCAGACTGCTGACTTGACCCCATGTGACTCCAGACTGTGGATATAGGACCTTACTGCCTTGCCGGCTCTCCCATCCATCATTAGCTTTTCTCTTCCACTGCTCTCCACCTGACCTACTCCTCTCCTCAGACTTGGTAAGTGTCACCCTCCTTGGGGCTGCCTGCTCTGTCTTGTTTGGTAGTTGTGGCACCATGCCAGGTATACCTCCTACTCCCTCTGGGGTGCCCCTCCGCTTAGCATGGGGATGCCTGGCTAACCAGTTGGGCATTCCCTGTGAATAGCAACCCAGGCTGGGGACACCTGCCATTGGAACCTGTTTGGGTGACACTTCCTCCTCCCTCTCTTTCACTCTCTCTCTCTCTCACTCTCTCTCTGTCTCTCTCACTCTCCCTCTGTTTTCCTTTCATCTGCCCAGGGTGAGAGCTCAACAGTCCTTCTAGCTTACTTTGACCAAATGGCAACTGGATGATTCTGCTCTCCTTGCCTGAGTCACTTAAGGGAGGCTAGATCTTGACCTAGATCTATATTGGCCTGAAGAGTAAACTCACCAAGGCACCTACCATTCTCTCTCTCTCTCTCTCTCTCTCTCTCTGCTTCTTTCTCTCTCATTCTCTTTCTCTCTCTCACTTTCCTTCTACATTATGGGAACCTCCCATTCTGCATTAGACACATCCACTGGGATGCCTTCTCCGCACCTGCCCCCTTGGTCTCCAAGACGATATAAAGCCTAAGTGACTGATCTATTACTGCAACACTGTTTGGTCTCAATACAATGGCCTGAAAACAGTATTTTTGATCTTTACACACACTTCCAGATCTTGACAATTTCTGCCATCACAACAGCAAGTGATCTGAAATTCCATTTGTCCAAACTTTCCTTTCTCTCCACTATCAATCCTCCCTGCTCCAATCTTGTAATGCTGTTCAAATCCTCCTTGCCTCAAAGTTTGTGTCTCTTCCTCCCACTAAACCCCCTTCAGAAGACTGTTCTCTTACTTGTGACCTCACGGGCTCTGTCTGCCCACTTTCCAACTCCTCCCACCAGTCCTCTACATCAATCTCTTCTCCCAACCCATCCTCCCTTGACTCAGACCCCTCTTCTTCCACCCCTGCTGGCTCTCCTGAACATCCACCACCCTATTCCCCTTCTACAGTAGTCACTATTGACCCTGAGCCATCAGCTCCTCAGGAGCCATCACTGCCAGCCTTGCCCTCAGGCCCTGCTACACCCTCATCCTTCTCTTCCCCACCTCTGTCCCACACCTACTCCCATTCCTCTTCCCAGGCATGTCCAGCCCATCTATACCCACTCCAGGAGGTTGCAGGAGCTGACAGCATTATCAGAGTTCATGTGCTCTGTTTCATGACTGATCTCTCTCAAATTGAAAAGAGACTTGGCTCTTTCTCTAGTGACTCAGGCTCCTATATTAAAGAATTTAAATACCTAACTCAAGCAGATGATATGACTTGGCATGAGACCCATCTTCCAAGGATGGAATAATTATTCTCAACTCTCATTTTATTTCCCAATCCTTCCCTGATATTCAAAGAAAACAAACAGGTAGAGGGTGGCCCTCAAATTCCCCAGGGAGATCTGGTGAAAATGGCATTTAAGGTTTTTATAATTGAGATGAGGCTTGAGATCAGTGAAAGGCACAGCTCTTGACGGCTGCCCTGAGGCCACCTCCTCCAACTTTGAGACGGGCTGGACAACAATGCACGCCTCCAGGGGCTGCTTCAAGTGCAACCAGACAAGACATTGGGCAAAAAACTGCTCTTCACCTTGCCTGCCACCAGGACCCTGTCCACAATGTGGCCAGAGTGGACAATGGAGGACGACTGTCCATCTTTGTCTCTGCAAGGTAAGTCAGTCTCCCACTCCCACTCTCAACAGAGTGAAGGTGTCACGGACCTCTTGAGCCTGGGGGCAGAAGACTGACACAGTCCTGGGACCTCAGCACCCTTCAAGATCACCTTGGAGGAGCCCAGGGCAACTGTCCAAGTAGCAGGTGGGCCTCACACACCTACCAGAGTTCTTGGGTAAGCTTTATCCTATACAGATCTTCGTGGTGGGGGTAGAAGGTCCCCTCCACCAGCCAAAAAGGAAAGACAGTTTTATTTAAAATTAAAATTCTTATAAAAGTTAATTTTAAAATAAAAGCTACAAGGGATTCCAAGATGGCGGCTAGAGGTAGGAAGCAGAAAGCAAGCCTCCTATAGTGAAATCTTGGAGAGACGCTGGAGACACACTTTGCAGGCATAATCACTGAGAAAAGGCATAACTTTGACCCCTCCACATCTCCAGGCGGCGCAGAGAATCTCCACTTCACGTTAAATGGAGAAACGAGGAGGGCCCCCGGGGCCGCCAGTGGCCGGCGCCCATACAGCGTGGGAAGACGCGGACCAGGTGAGCTTCACGGTACCGCGGTAGCCCCACAGACAAGCCTGGGCCAGAGCAGCATAGCCCCCTGGACAGACTGACCTCCACCCAGGAAAAAAAGAGAAACTGAGTAATAAGCAATAAGAACAGTTAAGACACGCTGGAAAGAGGGTGGGGCACCCTGAGCGCTGAAGATTTGGGGAAAGGAATCCTTCCCAGGACTGTAAATAAACAAGCCGGGCCAATGAGAGAGGCTCTGGCAGGAGCGGGGCATGCGCCCAGCAACCAGGAGCGGGGACGCTTGTGAGAGGAGGGAAGACCCACTTCCCACGTGAACTGTAAACAAACATGGCGGCCGGCAGGAGCAGCAGCACCGCCCAGTAAGTAAGAGCAGGAAAGCTGCTGAAAGTGGCAGTGGGAGGAAAACTTCAGAGGAGAGGGGGGAAGACCCACCTCCCACATGAACTGTAAATAAACACGCAGGCCTGACAACGTGGGGGCAGTGTCACCTTTCCCACTGTTTGGAAAGGGGAAAGCCTGTGGCAGAGACTCCCGCACAGGAAAACTCTGACCAAACAAAGCCTCTGGGACCAGGTGAGTGCTAGCTCACCCCAGAGATCTACATAAATAACATCGCCAGCTACAGGCTGCGAGCAGCAGGCAGGCAAGCCACAGTTGCAAATACCACTCTCACAACTGTGAGATGAGAGAAGAACCGAATTACACCTGCAAGTCAAAAAACTTACTGAAACTATATTGCATTTGAACTTGGGACACTTGGTGGGGCTTTTTGTGTGTGTGTGTGTGTGTGTGTGTGTGTGTGTGTGTGTGTGTGTGTATGTGTGTGTGTGTGTGAGTGTGTAGTTTTGTTCTACTTTATGCATCCCCTTTGATGAGACAACTACAAAACAACATCTGATACACCAACTCCAGGACTGGAGATTGAGACAGACACCCAAATTATTAAGACTGAAACTGCATTGCATATAAACTTGAAGGTTTTTTTTTTTTTAATTTTCTATTTTCCATTTTATTTTAATTCATTTTTATATATGGATATTTCTTTCATTTACTTATTTTTTATTTTTTTATCTTTGATTTTTAATCCTCTCTCTGTCTCTCTATTGTCTGTTCAGCTTACTGTCGATTAGTACACTAACACTCCCTGTTTATACCTTTGAAACTCTCTTGTCTGATACCTTGTTCTGCTTTCTCCCTCTTGTCTGTATATTTGTTCTCCCCTTTTCTTTAACTTCTTGCTTTCCATCTCAGCTCACCCTTCCATTCTAATTATTACCATTGTTATTATTACAAGCTAGAAAATACTTAATTGCACACAGTACAGGGACAGTAACAACACCAAGGACAATGATGGGAAGACAGAAAAAACAGGGAAACCAGTTTCCCCACAGCAAAAAATTAGTACAGGAACCACAGGGGAATGAAGAGAACAGAAACTCAGATCCAGACTCCAACAAAATGAAGATAAACTATGCCAAAGGACCCAATGAAGCCCACAAGAATAATTTAAAAGAAGACATACTACAGGTACTCAATGAGAATTTTATAGAGATGATACTGGATAGGGTCAACCAAAATGTACAGGAGACACTCAAAAAATTCCAAGACAACAAAAATAGAGAATTTGAAAAAGCAAAAGAAGCAATAAAGGAAACCATAGAAGCACTGTATAAAAACCAAAGTGAAAGAGAGAACACGATGAATAAATGGATAAATGAACTCAGGACAAAAATAGACAACAATAAAGAAGAAAACTGCCAGGATATGGAAAACCTCAGAAAAAAGAATGAAATAGAACTGCAAAACAAAACAGAAGGCCAATCCAGCAGAATAGAACAAACAGAAGACAGAATCTCAGAACTTGAAGATGAAATGGTAATTAAAGGAAAAACTGAAGAACTATTAATTAAACAACTCAAGACCTGTGAAAAGAAAATGCAAGAACTCACAGACTGCATCAAAAGACCAAACTTGAGAATCATGGGCATCAAAGAAGTAGAAGAGGTGCAAGCGAAGGGAATGTGTAATATATTCAACAAAATAATAAAGGAAAATTTCCCAAATCTAGAGAAAGATATTCCCATACAAATGCAAGAGGCCTCCAGGACACCAAACAGACCAGATCAAAATAGAACTACTCCAAGACATATCATCATTAAAACAACAAATTAAGAAACTAAGGAAAGAATATTGAAGGCTGTAAGAGAGAAAAAACAAATAACATACAAAGGTAAACCCATCAAAATCACAGCAGACTTCTCAACAGAAACATTAAAAGCAAGAAGAGCGTGGGGTGAGATCTTCTGAGCACTGAATGGAAATAACTTCAACCCCAGGATACTCTACCCAGCAAAGCTATCATTCAAAATAGATGGAGCAATAAAAGTCTTCCATGATAAGCAGAAACTAAAACAATATGTGAACACAAAGCCACCATTACAAAAGATTCTGCAAGGGATTCTGCGCACAGAAAGTGACACCCAACTTAACCATGAAAAGGCAGGCAGCACCAAACCACAGGATAAGAAAAAGCAAGACAGTAGAGAGTAACATCAAGTTAGGTACACACAATCAAACCTTCAAACAACTAAGACAACTAAATGGCAGGAATCACCACATACCTATCAGTAGTAACGCTTAATGTTAATGGACTTAATTCACCCATCAAAAGACACGTTTGACAAAATGGATTAAAAAAGAAGACCCAACAATTTGTTGCTTACAGGAGACTCATCTCATCGACAGAAATAAGCATATGCTTAGGATGAAAGGCTGGAAGAAGATTTACCAAGCCAATGGCCCCCGAAAACAGGCAGGAGTAGCAATACTTATCTCTGACAAAGTAGACTTCAAACCTACATTGATCAAACGAGATAAAGAAGGACATTCCATACTAATAAAAGGGGAAATAGACCAAAAGGAAATAATAATCATCAATCTGTACGCATCCAATGTCAACGCACCCAATTTCATCAAACATACCCTGAAAGACCTAAAAGCATATATAAATGCCAAGACAGTGGTTGTGGGAGAATTTAACACCCCATTATCATCAATAGATAGGTCATCCAAACAAAAACTCAATAAAGAAATCCAAGATCTAAAATATGCAATAGATCAAATGGACCTAGTAGATGTCTACAGAACATTTCATCCAACCTCTACACAATATACATTCTTCTCAGCAGCCCATGGAACCTTCTCCAAAATAGATCATATCCTAGGGCACAAAGCAAGCCTCAGCAAATATAAGAAAATAGAAATTATACTGTGCATACTATCTGACTACAATGCAGTAAAAGTAGAATTCAACAACAAAAGGAAAGACAAAAAACATGCAAACAGCTGGAAACTAAATAACTCATTACTTAATGAAGAATGGATCATCAATACAATAAAAGAGGAAATTAAAAAGTTCCTGGAAGTCAATGAAAATGAAAACACAACCTCCTGGAACCTACGGGACACAGCTAAGGCAGTCTTGAGAGGAAAGTTTATAGCCATGAGTGCACATATCAAAAAGATTGAAAGATCCCAAATCAATGATCTATTGATACATCTCAAACTCCTAGAAAAACAAGAACAAGCAAATCCCAAAACAAATAGAAGGAGAGAAATAATAAAAATAAGAGCTGAAATCAATGAAATAGAAACCAAAAAAACCATACAAAGAATGAATGAAACAAAAAGTTGGTTCTTTGAAAAAATAAATAAGATTGATAGACCCCTGGCAAATCTGACTAAAATGAGGAGAGAAAAAACCCAAATTAGTAGAATTAAGAATGCAAAAGGGGAGATAACAACAAACACAATGGAAGTCCAGGAAATCATCAGAGACTACTTTGAGAACCTATATTCAAATAAATTTGAAAATCTAAAAGAAATGGACAGATTTCTAGATACATATGATCATCCAAAACTGAACCAAGAGGAAATTAATCACCTGAATAGACCTATAACACAAAATGAAATTGAAGCAGCAATCAAGAGTCTCCCCAAAAAGAAAAATCCAGGACCTGATGGATTCTCTCCTGAATTCTATCAGACCTTCAAAGAAGAACTGATACCAACCCTCCTTAAACTGTTCCATGAAATAGAAAGGGAAGGAAAACTGCCAAACACATTTTATGAAGCCAGTATTACACTTATCCCAAAACTAGGCAAAGACACCTCCAAAAAGGAGAACTATAGGCCAATCTCCTTAATGAACATTGATGCAAAAATCCTCAACAAAATAATGGCAAACTGAATTCAGCAACACATCAAAAAGATTATTCACCACGACCAGGTAGGCTTCATCCCAGGGATGAAGGCGTGGTTCAACATATGAAAATCAATAAACGTAATAAACCACATTAACAGAAGCAAAGACAAAAACCACTTGATCCTCTCAATAGATGCAGAAAAAGCCTTTGATAAGATCCAACATCATTTCATGATAAAAGCTCTAAGAAAACTAGGAATGGAAAGAAAGTTCCTCAACATTATAAAAGCTATATATGACAAACCTACAGCCAGCATTATACTTAATGGAGAAAAACTAAAACCATTCCCTCTAAAATCAGGAACCAGACAAGGATGCCCACTATCTCTACTCCTATTCAACATAGTACTGGAATTCCTAGCCAGAGCAATTAGGCAAGAAGAAGGAATAAAAGGAATACAAATAGGTAAAGAAACTGTCAAAATATCCCTATTTGCAGATGACATGATCCTATACCTTAAAGACCCAAAAAACTCTACTCAGAAGCTTCAAGACATCATCAATAGCTATAGCAAGGTAGCAGGATATAAAATCAACATAGAAAAATCATTAGTATTTCTATACACTAACAATGAGCAAACTGAAAAAGAATGTATGAAAACAATTCCATTTACAATAGCCTCAAAAAAAATCAAATACCTAGGTGTAAACCTAACAAAAGATGTGAGTGACCTCTACAAGGAAAACTATACACTTCTGAAGAAAGAGATTGAGGAAGACTATAGAAAGTGGAGAGATCTCCCATGCTCATGGATTGGTAGAATCAACATAGTAAAAATGTTGATACTCCCAAAAGTAATCTACATGTTTAATGCAATTCCCATCAAAATTCCAATGACATTCACTAAAGAGATTGAAAAATCTACTGTTAAATTTATATTGGAAACACAAGAGGCCACGAATAGCCAAGGCAATACTCAGTCAAAAGAACAATGCAGGAGGTATCACAATACCTGACTTCAAACTATATTACAAAGCAATAACAATAAAAACAGCATGGTACTGGCACAAAAATAGACATGAAGACCAGTGGAACAGAATAGAGGATCCAGATATGAAGCCACACAACTATAAGCAACTTATCTTTGACAAAGGAGCTAAAAATATACGATGGAGAAATAGCAGCCTCTTCAACAAAAACTACTGGGAAAACTGGTTAGCAGTCTGCAAAAAACTGAAACTAGATCCATGTATATCACCCTATACCAAGATTAACTCAAAATGGATCAAGGATCTTAATATCAGATCACAAACTCTTAAGTTGATACAAGAAAGAGTAGGAAATACTCTGGAGTTAGTAGGTATAGGTAAGAACTTTCTCAATGAAACCCCAGCAGCACAGCAACTAAGAGATAGCATAGATAAATGGGACCTCATAAAGCTAAAAAGCTTCTGTTCATCAAAAGAAATGGTCTCTAAACTGAAGAGAACACCCACAGAGTGGGAGAAAATATTTGCCAACTATACATCAGACAAAGGACTGATAACCAGAATATACAGGGAACTCAAAAAACTAAATTCTCCCAAAACTAATGAACCAATAAAGAAATGGGCAAGTGAACTAAACAGAATTTTCTCAAAAGAAGAAATTCAAGTGGCCAGAAAACACATGAAAAAATGCTCACCATCTCTAGCAATAAAGGAAATGCAAATTAAAACCACGCTAAGATTCCACCTCACCCCTGTTAGAATAGCCATCATCAGCAACACCACCAACAACAGGTGTTGGCGAGAATGCGGGGAAAAAGGAACCCTCTTACACTGTTGGTGGGAATGTAAACTAGTACAACCACTCTGGAAAAAAATTTGGAGGCTACTTAAAAAGCTGGACATCGATCTACCATTTGATCCAGCAATACCACTCTTGGGGATATACCCAAAAGACTGTGACACAGGTTACTCCAGAGGCACCTGCACATCCATGTTTATTGCGGCACTATTCACAATAGCCAAGTTATGGAAACAGCCAAGATGCCCCAGAACTGACAAATGGATTAAGAAAATGTGGTATCTATACACAATGGAATTCTATGCAGCCATGAAGAAGAACGAAATGTTATCATTCACTGGTAAATGGATGGAATTGGAGAACATCATTCTGAGTGAGGTTAGCTTGGCCCAAAAGACCAAAAATTGTATGTTCTCCCTCATATGTGGACATTAGATCAAGGGCAAACACAACAAGGGGATTGGACTATGAGCACATGATAAAAGCGAGAGCACACAAGGAAGGGGTGAGGATAGGTAAGACACCTAAAAAACTCGCTAGCATTTGTTGCTCTTAATGCAGAGAAACTAAAGCAGATACCTTAAAGCAACTGAGTCCAATAGGAAAAGGGGACCAGGAACTAGAGAAAAGGTTAGATCAAAAAGAATTAACCTAGAAGGTAACACACACACACACACAGGAAATCAATGTGAGTCAATGCCCTGTATAGCTATCCTTATCTCAACCAGCAAAAACCCTTGTTCCTTCCTATTATTACTTATACTCTCTCTACAACAAAATTCGAAATAAGGGCAAAATAGTTTCTGCTGGGTATTGAGGGGGTTGGGGGGAGAGGGAGGGGGCAGAGTGGGTGGTAAGGGAGGGGGTGGGGGCAGGGGGGAGAAATGAACCAAGCCTTGTATGCACATATGAATAATAAAAGAAAAATGAAAATAAAATAAAAGCTGCAAAGTAAACCACTGGAAAGGATATAGATAGGTAAACTTCAATGTGTGACAAAGTTAAAGTTGACCATAATCTAAGAGTTGCCAAAAAGATTTTTTATGGTCATGTCAAACTAAAATCAAATTCTCTAAGTCTATAAAATAACAAGGTTATCTTAATATTGTTCTGCTCTGAGTAACATCTACAAAAAAACTGATAATTTTATCAAAGAAATTATTTGTGTTTTCCGCTGATCTTGTCAAGCTTTAAATACTACTAAATCAGAGTTCATTTATGTATCTGCTCAAGTGTCTTAAATGACCTTCTTGTAACAGTGTAGTGTCTATACTTTATCTAGATATTGCACATTTATAAAGTTATATAAAATAATGAGCTAAAGCTCTCTTTTATCCAAAAGTGTTACATTTAACCTGCATTCTGACAGTCAGACCCTGTTTGCCTTTGAAGAGTCCACAAACCCTTCACAGCTACTAACCTGGACAGTTTTGCCACAAAAGTTTAAAGACAGCCTTCATCTTTTTGAACAGGCCCTAACCAGAGACTTATTAGGTTGGCATTACCCAGAGGCCATCCTTCTTCAACATGTTGATGACATACTTCAGAACAGAGCCACAGAACCCCTCATCTGCAGGGTGACTGAGTCTCTTCTAAAACTTTCTGGTCTCCAGAGATACAAAGTCTCTAAGGAGAAGGCTCAATTATGTCTCCCTCAGGTCACCTACCTAGGTGTGTTCTTAAAGAGACAGACTTGCTCCCTGAGTCATGAGTGAATCAATCCAATCCTCCATTTCCCACTCCCCCATACCACGCAAAGCAGCTTAAAGCTTTCTTGGGAGTTATAGGATTTTGCAGAATCTGGATCCCTAGATATGCAGCCTTTAGCATCCACCATTTTATGCTCCTTATAATATTCCTATTTGGGTCTTAAATAATGTACAGCCACCCATTTCTCTTAGAAAACTTGCCTCCAGCAGACCCCACTCCTCTAGCTGACTATCTACCTTATCTTAACATCCTCCAGGAACTTTTCAGAGAGCATGCAGACCAGATTCTGTCAAATCCTTCAGAGCCCTATAACAATTTCTATTAAACCAAGGGATCTTGTTTTCCTAAAGGATCTCCGACCCTCTCTATTGGGACCTCAGTGGACCAGCCCTCATTTGGTCATCCTCACAATGCCCACCACTGTCAACCTCATAGGGATCCCCCAGTGGCAGTACATTTCAAGCATAAATATTGCCCCAAAACTTCAGGCTTTTCCACTACGGCATAGGATGAGTACTCTTGTGTACTGCTCGGGCCCATGTGGCTACACCTCTCCCACAAATTCTCTCCCTCTTCCACTCCTGCATAAGCTCTTAGTCCTCATCTGGCTCTCAATCTACTTTCCCTTCACAGCCCAGAAATCCTCCTCCTGTGACCCATCAATGCACATTGTGTGGGCAGAAATTATTGTTACTAAGACTTCACTGTTCCACACTTACTATTCCTGTGTAGGCTCTGTCATCACATAATGTACTCACAATCACACCATCTATCAGGTGTGCTCCCATTATAATCAATTTACCTGTTTCAACCCCACTTATTGCCCTGTGGAGCAATGGTTAGAACTCAGGAGTGGCCACCTTGCTGGGAACATTGTTACTCACACCCAGGTGTTCAATCCTAAAAAACCAGTGTCATTATTGTTTGATGCATGTGTGGCCATAGACAAGCTATGTGGAGGTACAGGCTGTGGCTGTGAAGGCCTGGGTTGGGAAAGGACCTCTACATCAAATGAAAAATATATGTGCCTGGGAAACAACTCTTGGCCATATAATAATGAGGGTTATCATTTTTGCCCTTATTGGAATTGTGTTTCATGGGCCACATGACACGGGACTACACACTTAGCCATCCTTCAAAAAGGCACTACTACCCCTAACTGCACTCAAGGCACCTGTAACCCTGTCAGTTTCACTGTACTTAAGCCATCTGATTGGACACAGGGACAGATAATTAGCATAAGGACAGATGGCCAAGGCTTTGACCCCAGGACTCTGTTACACCTTAGGTTAAAAACTGTCACCCATGAGAGTTCCTCATACCAGGTCTTCCACTCCTTTTATGAGGAAATGCCAGATAAATTCCCCATTTCTGTTATAACTAAAAACTTTTCCTCACACTGGCCAAACCTAGAGCCCAGACACTAAATGTCACTTCGTGCTATGAGTGCGGAGGAGCCGACATGGGAGACCCCTGGCCCTGGGAGGCAAGAGAGTTAGACCATGAGTGCTGTTCAATGAAAGTGCCTTCCCATGACACAGGACAGGTGTCTGGCTCCTTAAAACTTCCATTATTGGGAATTACTGTACCTCCTGCCATGGAAAACCATTCTCCACCCTAATGAGGGATCTAACTTGTCTAGGACAGAAGTTTTATAATAACACAGCCCAAGAGACTCAGTGGTGGGGTACTCCAAACCATACGGAACCCCAGCCTCACCCACTGGCCAACTTTTCTAATCTCAAAACAGCATGGGACAATCTTACTGCAGATATAAACTGGCAGGCTCCCAGGGGCTATATTGGATCTGTGGAAGGCAAGCCTATACAGTGTTGTCTAGAAATTGGTTTGGGGTCTTGTGTGCTGAGCTCCATCAGACCATCCTTCTTCTTGCTTCCCCTCGAACAAGGTGAAAATCTGGGAGTCCCTATATATGAATAAAGACTAAATAGAAAAAAATTGGGGAAACTTACAAATAGGCACTTGGAAGGATGACAAATGGCCTCCTGAGCAAGTCATCCAGTACTATGGTCCTGCCACCTGGGCAGAGGATGGGTCTTGGGGCTACTGCACCCCTATGTATATGCTACACTGCATCATCAGGCTGAAGGATGTCATTGAAATTATTACTAATGAGACTGCAAGAGCCCTCAATTTGCTTGCAGAACAAGGCCCTAAGATGCACAATACTATCTATCAAAACCTCTTGGCTTTAGACGATTTGCTAGCCTCTGAGGGAGGATTTTGTGGAATATTTAACCTGAGCAACTGCTGCCTGCAGATTGATGAAGGAAAAGCCATAGAGGAAATCACTGAGGGAATGACAAGGCTTGCCCATGTCCCCGTCCAGACTTGGAAAGAATGGGATCCTAATGACTTGTTTGGAGGACAGTTTTCTGCCATAGGTGAATTAAAACACTGGTGGGGCAGTGGGTCTAATTCTGCAAGCATGCATAATACTTTCCTGCTTCCTTCCCTTGGTTATACGATCTACTAGTCCATTATAGAGGCTACTATAGAAAGAAAAACAGCTGCACATGTAATGATGCTATGGAAATACAAACCCTTAAACCAGGAAAATGCTCTTTAACTCTAGATGCCTCCAGGAGCATTCAGGGAACTCAGCAGACAGACTTCCCACCAGATGCTATTACAATCTTTTCCCAAAAATTGGCCTTGTCTGCGGATGAAGACTGGGAAAAACCGTCAGCCTCTGCTCCTGGGGACTTCACAAATTTCCAAATTCCAGCCAAACCCCCTAAATGATGCCCCCATTCAGCATGAAGCAGCTAGATCAGGTCCCTGTCATTCTTGGGGCAGGCAGAAGGTCCTGAGGCTAACACTGAAACAAGACCCCTCTGATTTATTACCCCTTGCCAAACGCCCCCTGCTTGTTTCTCCCCTGATTGTTTCTCTGCTTGCAAAACCTCAGGAACTTCCAGTTACTCAACTAGCCAGGCATGTCAACCTGTTCCTTCTGGTGGTCACAGATAATCAGAGACCAGAGACTCTCTTCCTCCCCCATGACTTGGCCCCTCCTATAAAGCCCACTACTCATTCCAGCCAAGCTGCTTCACTCTGAACACGAAAGAGTGACAGCCCTGTGGTCTGGTTCCAATAAATCTTTCTTTTCCACACATGGTGGGGTCTTTATTTGGCAGTACCTTATGTGTATATATATATATATATATATATACATATATATATATATATATATATACATATATATACATATATATGTATATATATATATACATGTATATGTATATATATATATATATACATATATATGTGTGTATCTATATATGTATATGTATATATTTTGCACTTGGCACCAAGAAGCAGGAATAACATAACAAAACATGAGCATCTTTAGAGTTTACTCAATGCTGTCTTACACCTGTTTTATTGATTTCTTTTGATACTTTTACTTGACTTTACTACTTTTATCAAATACCCATGCTTTTAAATTAAAATCAACTCATGTTTTCAATTCCATTGTTAGTTATTCAAGCACAGGACCAATTTTCTTTTTTTTCTATGCAGTCATTAAAGTTTCAACAAATACATGCTGATTGACTGCATAAAGAATAGATCTGAGAAAACATTTAAAAGCATTCTCTCATACTCTGAACTCTACTCTCATTAAATTAAGAGGAGGAGTGTGTTGGCCTCTATATTTTTAACTTTGTGACAATGACAAGAATGATCCTTGAAATGATCCTTGAAAGGATTTCTATAATGTAACAAATATTTCTGGAATTTGCAAAGCAGAAAATGGCAGTTAAAAACTTTCAACTACTCTCCCAGAGATAAAAGATTTTTTAAAAAATCAGTTTAAGACCATAAACGTTTACCTTATCAGAAACATTTTGACTAAGAGAGGTGCCTGCTTTATGTTTCCCTATGTATGCAATCTTACTTGATTTAATTTATAGGTTAAAAGAATTTCTACATTTTTCACAACTTGTTTTTTTCCCTCATTTTTTCTCAAGGTTCTTTTACTTCATGTATGAGATTTTTGATTTAAGATACATCAATAGTCCCCCAGAACACTTATATAATTGAAAGAACACTAAGAAGAAACAGCATATTTGACAAATAGGAAACCCATAACAGCCTGAGCATTTAAGTATGAATCAATATGCAAAGTTTTGTATATCTAAAGTAGTCCTTGTTTATGATTCACAATAAATTCAATCACAGGGAGTTTTGAAGAGATTTCCATTTCAATTAGGCAAGCTCATTATCATACTTTTAGTGAGACATATGTACACTACAGGGTCAAAGCCAACAGGAAGAGTAATGTGCAAAACCAGTAGAAAAATTTAAAATTTCAAGGAGTCAAGAGCAGGAAATAACTAAGCAACTCTTTGTTTTTGGATGTATTACACTTTGAGTGTAATAATGAGACAAAAATCACATTTTTCCTATAGATTATGAATAAAGAATGCTTCGTGGCTTTAATTTTTATTAATTAATGTAAATCTCAATTAGGTGTCTTCCATAATCAACTTATTTAAAATAACTTAACAAAATTGATAAATGAAATTAGTAAAAAGTTAATTTATATAGATCCCAACTATGTATCTTCTATGAATATCATTAAGATTTGAAACAGAATATTTTATCAGAAATGATTTGAATTTTCTTGTTCATTAGCGTTTAAATTGGAAATATAGCTTAGGAAAGGCTTTAAGAATTTTCAAAGACTTGAACAAAAAAAAAACATCTGTTTATATCAAAAAAGAACTGTATTAGTTTATATCTAATCATCTAATTATTTACCTAAGAAAATGTTTCTATGATGTAATGGACCCACAATCATATATTAAATATAAAATACTATTAGAGTTTACCTGGATTTACTCACCAGAGCAACATAATCAATTTCTAGCCTAGATATCTCAAGAAAGACTTTCTTCTATTTTCATATATTTTCTAATTTGTAATAACTTTTACAAATTAGTTATTATAATTAGTTATTAGTTATTAGTAGTGGTTATATGCAAAACCTTTTTTTATTGGCACTGGGGTTTGAACTCAGGGCTTCACACTTGCTAAGCAGTGTTCTATGACTTGAGCCAACCCTCAGCCCTTTTGTCTTTAGATATTTTTCAGATAGAATCTCTCATTTTTACCTGGGTGGGCCTCAGACAATGATCTTCCTACCTGTGTCTCCTGTGTAGCTGAGTGACAGATATATACCACAACATCCAGCCTGTTGTTTGGGATGGCTTCTTACTAACTTTTTGCCTAGGCTGGCCTTGAACTGTGATTTTTCCCAATCTCTGCCTCCCATTTAGTTAAAATTATAGACATGAGCCACTGTATCTGGCTAAAAAATATTATTGTTGATGTTGAGTAACACTTCATATAGACAGACAGCTAAATATGCAAGTGCATGATATGCTGTATACTCTACAACACAAAACAAATAAAAACTCACTATAGAATTAAGAGTTATGGATTAAAAGTACCAGTTATTCTTTGTACTTTTAATTTATGAAAAATGAACAGAATAACAAATGCAGCTGTCTTTCAGACTATTTAATTACTTACCTATTTGGCAAGTTATATAAGGAAATGCTAACTGAGTTCTAAGTCATGGAAGACTAAGTGCATTAAATGAATTTTTTGTTAGGTTAACATGTCTCTCACACATGTACACACACACATATAGTAAAATCTATTGCAAACACTGCTGGTGATTTGAGAATAAGGCACAACATACTTTGAAACATACTTTTTCAAGGTTGTCAGTGTCAAGAACTTATAGACTTGTAGTTATGCAATGACTCATGGCTGTCCCATTAACCATTAATTAGAAAAGAAGCAGAGACTTGTCTGTTACCTGTGTTTATATACCGTGGCAAGTCCTAGCTGTCTCTTTGATTCCATCTCTTTAATGAATTCTGCTTTTAGATGTCAGTACTAGGTAGATATTACAGGTAAAGAATAAGGGAGAGAGGGAGGGAGGGAAGGAAGAGAAGAAGGGAGCAAGAAAGGAAGGAGGGAGGGAAGGAAGAAAGGAAGGAAGAAAGGAAGGAAGGGACAAATAGAGACAAAATTTACCAGAATGAGAAAGCAAGACACATAGACCTTGTTCACCAAATAAACTTGATAACACCATATTCTTTGGGGGCACTTCTGATTTCAAAACTGGCATTCAAAGAGCTTTGAGATGTACATGCCATCGTATCCAAGGGAGCACCTCAACAAAGTTAAAACTCAATGCCTTTTCTTTGATTCAACTGAGAATTTTGGTCACAGGACAAACTGTTATCCCAAGCCTGGAAAGATAGGCAAACAAGGAATCTGGCCAAGCTTGGGTCACTGAAATAGCTGTTGCTGCAGTCCATGACTTGTAGGATTACTTCCTAGTAATCCTAGTAATCCTAGTAATACCTGGTGCAGTGTCCTCTAGACTTCATGTCTCACCTGAAGAAGAAAAACAAGGATAAGAAACTGCTTCTGAAAGTCAAAGCCTCCACACTTAGGCCTACTAAAACAAGTTCTTAGAGTTGGAGGTGTGACTCAAACAGTAGAGCCTCTGCTTAACAAGTGCAAAGTTCTGAGTTCAAACACCAGTACCACCAAAAAGAAAAGTTATTAAGCAACTCAGTTTTTGTGTGATTGGTGGAGTAGTTAGTGCACCTACGTAACAAGTGAGAGGCCTTGAGTTCAAATCCCAGAGCAGCCAAAAAAAAAGTCTTAGAGAAAACAAGAAATAAAAGGGAGAAAGCATACACATCTGTGTGCACACACATAAAAATTAGAGAAAACAGAAGCCTCTAAGATCTATAGCCATGGTAAATAATAAGCAATTTAACCCCTAGCCAGATTAACAGAAACTCTCACATTACAAGTTTAATATCTCAGTTTCCATGTCTCTATGAATAATGTTTGATTATTAACAAAATATTATGTGGAATATGAAAACACAAGTAAAAGCAAAGTCAGAAGAGAAAAAAAATTAATCAGAAGAGACAAAGCAAACATGAGAACTAAAAAATATGAGCTTTGCCGGGCATGGTGGTATACATCTATAATCCCAGAGGCTGAGGTAGGAGGATTACAAGTTCCAGGCTAGCCTGAGCTACATACTGATACCTTGTTTTAAAGAAAAGGAAAAGAGAGAGAGAGAGAGAGAAGAGTCACTTAAGAAATATGACACAGATTTGAAATGTAAAATAAACGTGATTGGTATGTCAAGTGCTCTAATGGAAAATCATGTAACATGAAAGAACAAGTGAGTAATGCAAGAAGAGAGATGAAAAAGGAAAAATCACTGTAAGGGCAAAATGGAATGTCTTTGATGGGCTTAGTAAATCAAACATTTCTAGGGAAAACATCAGCAAGTTTGCAGTACAACAGGCAAGAAAACCAAAGACAAAGAGATTATCTTATATTGAAAGAAGACAGAGGGGACAAAGATACCTCACCTAAGTAGGAGCAAGGATGAAAATTACACTGGACTTCATACACCATCAAAGAAAAGAGTTATGGAGTAAAACTTTTAGAGTTGGAAAGAAATACCACACAGATGAAACTGACCTTCAAAAATGAATGAGGAATAATGATTTTCTAAGATAAACACTATTAAGGAAATTTGTCTCCCATAGACTTTCCTTTTAAGAAATATTAAAGAAATCCTTCAGAGAGAAGGAAAATAATTTAGGCAAAATTTAAATCTATATAAACAAAAGAAGAACATTAAAAGGTAATAGCAATGTAAAATACTTTCTTTTTAATACTAATTCATGATTGAGTGATCATGGTATGTGTGTAAGAAAAATGAATGACAATGATGTCATAACAAGGGACTGGGGACTGTGAATACTGTTAGCAAGATTATAAGGTACTGCACTATTTCCAATGTGTTGTAGTGTTACTTGAACATGTACAAAGATTACTTGTAAATGCTATTGCCCAAGGATAACCACTAAAAATACCTTAAAGATGTGAGTTAATGTGTTAGGAGAGGAGAAGCAATAGAAGGTAATAAATTATTTACTTAACAGTAGAGAAGGCAGTGATAAAAAGACTTTTAAAAAGCAAAGAATTTGTTTAAACAAATAGCAAATCATTACAAAATTGCTGGTGTCAATCCAACTATACGTAATCATTTTAAATATCAGTGAAATAAATAACAATGATAGCACAAATAATCTCGGGGTAGATTTAAAAAAAAAAAACAAAATATGTGTTGTCTACAAAAGGCCCACTTTAAAAATAAAGCAGAAAGATTAAAATAAGAGGATGGAAAAAATATACTGTGCTGATCTTAATAAGAACAAAGCTAGAGTAACTGATTTCAGACCCAGTGGACTCCAGAACTAGGAATATCATCTGTGATAAAGACAGGAATTGCCTAATAATGAAGGGATCATTTCTGCAAAAGACAAAGCAATCTTTACTACTTATGCACATAACAACAGAGCATTTTAAAATAGGTAAGGCAAAAACTGGTAGAAGTTTGAGGAGAAATAGAAGAATCTATCAAACAGTTGAAGACATCAACACCTCTCTGTCAGAAAGAGACCCCCCAGAAGAAAACAGTAAAGAGATGTACTTAAAAGTACTATTGATCAACTAGGTCTAATTGACATGTATAAAGTACTTTATTCATCAGAAAAAAATTCATTAAAAAGAATTCATTCATTCTTTTTAAGCTCATATGAAACATTTACCACAATAGAAAACTTTCTGGACCATGTAACAAAATTTAAGGTATTTAAAAGAATATAAATCATACAGTGTGTGCTCTCAGACCATAATGAAATTAATTTAGTAATCAAAAGCATAAAGATAGATTATAAATCCTAAGATAATTAAAACAATATAAGATACTTATAAATACCACATGAGCCAAAAAATAAACCTCAGGAAAAATTTTAAAATATTTTCAACTAAGCTCAATGTAAAATATAATTTACCAAAATTTATTGGATGAAACAAATCAGAAGGAATGTTGTCACATAGAATGACATGTTAGAACAAAATAAAGATCTGAAATAAATAATCTAAACCATAGGAAACTAGAGGAAAAGCAAATATAAGCATAAAACAAGAAGTAAAAGAATAATACAAATCTGACAAAAGTCAGTGGTATTATAAAAGGGAAAGCAATAATAAAGAAAATCAGTAAAGCAAGGAGTTGAAGCTTTGAAAAGTAATAAAATTATAAAATGTGTAGCTGCAAGAAAGTAATAAAACAGACTAACAAAATAATAAAAAGAAAGTTAAGACAAAAATACTAATATCAGAAAAAAAAAGGGTCATCGCTACTGATCCAGTGGTGTTAGGATAGCAAGAAATATTACGAAAAAGTCTATGCCCACAAATTTGATGATTTAGTAAAAAAGGACCAATTCCTAAACACAAAAATTAACAATATTCATTCAAGGAAAACAGATATACTGAATAAGATACTATTTATTTAAGAAAATGAATCAATTATTAATAACCTTAAGAAATGAATGGCGTGAAGACTAGCTGGTTTTCATGGCAAAGTCTGCCAAATATTTCAGCAAAAAAACTTAATTCTTTACAATTGCTTCCAAAATACAGAAAATGAAATCATTTTAGAGGATTTGCATTACCTTAATATCAAAACTGGATAAAGAATAAAGGAAAGAAAGCTATAGATTAATGTCTTTTATGAATATAGATGTAAAAATATTAGTAAATCAAATCCAGCAATGAACCAAAAGAATTTTACAGTACAACCAAGTGGGAGTAATCTCAAATATCTAATCTATCACATCAGTATGCTAAAGATAAAAGCAATATTGTCTATAAATATATTTTTTGCTCAGAAAATAAGCACCCTTGATAACTCTTTCAGAAAATTAGAAATAGAGAGGAATTTCCTCAACTTGCTACAGAACATATCAAAAATACCTATAGCTAACATACTTAATGATGTCCATCTTTTCCTAAAATGAACAAAAGATAACAATATCCTCTTACCACTGCTCATCACAGTTTTATTGGAATTCCAATCTTTTAAGATCAGAAAATGAAACTACAGATACGCAGATCAGCTAGGAATGTAAAAACTCTTTATTTTTCTCTTTCACTGATGATACGTTTGTCTAAATAGAAAATCCCAAGGAAATGACAAAAATCCAGTAAGAAATTATACATTTGTAAAATAAAACATTGATAAAGAATTCAACTACATTGCTATACACCAGTGACAAGCAATCAGAATTTGAAATTAAAAAACAGTACTAACCAAAAGATGAAATGATTAGAGAAAAATATAAAAAATCCACAGTCTACACATAGAAAATCATGAAAATATAATAAAAAGAATCATAGTTCTAAGTAAATGAAGGAAATGTCCATGGATTGAAATTCTCAAAGTTGTTAAGATGATGATTCTATGTAGCTTGCTCTACACATCCAGTGACATCCAAATAAAAACAGTCACTAAAGGTGTAGATAACAGCATGTGGATTCTAAAATTTCCATGAAAATGCAAAAGACCCAGAAGAGCCAAAACAATATTGAAGAACAAAGTGGAGAACTGACACTACCTAATGTCATGTCGTACTATAAAGCTTTGTTATTAAAGAACAAACACACAGATTAGTGGAACAAAATAGAGGACCAAGAAATAAGTAATGAAAGTCAAAGTCCAATGAGATATAATTACATACCTAGTACAATGGTGAAAAGTCAAAAGCTGACCATATAAAATGTTGGATGCGTATAGAGTAACAGGAACTTGTATTCGTTGCTGGTGGGAATGTGTAATTTTACAGACACTTTTGAAGAGAGTTTGGCAGTAGAAAATTACTAAGCTAAAAATAGTTTTAACATGGGATACTGCCTTCATGATCAAAAGTATTGCCCAATTAATTTGAAAACATACCTGCTACAAATGTTTACTGCAGGTGTATGCATAACTCCCACAAAATGGGAATATAATATCTTTCAAACAAAAGTGTATATCCATACAGGGGCCTATTATTCTGTGATAAAAAAAAAAAAGAGTCATCTAGTTATCAAAAGACATGAAAGCACGTTAATTACACATTACTATATGAAAGAAACTAGTCTGAAAGGCCATGTACTCTATATTTCTATATATTTACCGTCTGGAAAAGCAAAACTACAGAGAAGACAGGAAGATCAATCATTTCCAGAGGTTTTGTAGGGAGAGGAATGAATAGATAAAACACCATAAATTTTTAGGAAACTGAAAAGTTATTTTGTATTGTAGTGCAATGGTAGATACACAAAAGTATGCATTTGTTAAAACACGTAGATTGCTGCAATGCAATGTCTGGTTATTAAAACAGCTTCCATAGTGTAGTGGTTTTCATGCTCCACATGCACAGAGTGAGGCTTAATGTAAATTGTGCTTTAATTTATAATGCACTGGTTTATATATTGAAACAAATGTATCCCACTAATGCAAGCTGTTAATATTATGGGAAACTGTGTGCAGTGACAGGAAGTGTAGAGGATCCTTCTGTCCTAAGTATTTAATTTTTATATAAAGCCAAAGTGAATTGAAAATAGCCTATTAATTAGGAAAATAATGTTCATTTGGGAGGATGTCAGAAGAACTAAGGAGAGTCTAAGTGAACAAAGATCTTTTTTATCCTTTTTCTCCTTATGGGTAATGGCTGTGTAGCCCCTCGTGGACTACCTGTATATGTTCATGACAATTGTTTGGTCTTTTTTTTTTTTAATATGAGCTGCTTTTATGTTATTTTTAAAAATTTGAGAGGTCTATTGCTTACTTACTGTACATGTACTGTAATAGTTACTGTCCAAGTTTCAAAAAGGAGAAAGTGCAGCTTTTGTCTTTGTGATATTTGTAGTCTTAATAGAATGGGGCCACACTTGCTTTTCACTACCTATGATGAGGCATCTCATTTTGGCTTATTCTTTACTGGTACAACCCATTTAGTTTTATTTTGCTGCAAACACCATAGTCTAGTCAGCATTTATTATTAATCTCTTCTCACTGAGTATTAACCCCTGATTGCACTATTCTTCCTTATTGTCTGACCAGACATAAGCCTCTAGAGCAATAACTAAACATAGATTGTGTGTGGTCTATGTTGACTTAACATGGGAATAAATGAAACTTCCCTGCATAACTATGTGTGGTGTGGAAGATAAGGAGAGGGAAAACAGTAGTGAGATGCCTTAGAATGTGACTCCGTAGGCACACACTTACTAAAAAAGCATTACTATAAGACATATCTTTCTTTGGGCAGTAGATACATTGTTGAAAAATTGTGTTTATTTGCAAAGACACTTCTGATACATTATGAATTATGAATTCTTTAGATCATACTTTTAAGCATAAAATAGTTCACCACTAATTTTGTAAATTCAAATTTCCTGTAACTGGATTATCAGTTATCAGCATTTACCAAACAGTTCCATGCAATGATTGTTCAGTGATTTTAATCTAATAGTTGTGTCTTCAGTCAGTTGTCCTGACAAAATACCTAAGCAAAACAACCTAAAAGAGGAACAATTTTCTTTGATTCACCATGTTGGTTCTGTCATGGTGGGCAAGCAGAGCAGCTCACACCATAGAAGACAGAACAGAGACAGACAGAGAGACAGACACAAGAGAGAGGGGGAGAGAGAAAAAGAAAGGGAGAGAGAGAGAGAAAAAGAGAGAGAGAGAGAGAGAGAGAGAGAATGAGAACATGTGAACATTGCTTTGGCTGGCTTTGGCACACCCAGATGTGTGCTTCACTACTCTCCTAGGCGCTTCTCAAGCCAATCAAGTTGACAATCAAGAGCTGTTACCTCTCTCTCTCTATGTGTATATATATATATATATATATATACATATCTTAAAGCTTTGCTCAAGCAAGCTAAAGACTCCTACTTCAGCAAAATCAAAAAGATGTTTCATAAAGAAAGAGCCTTTATGTACTTTGTATTCACCAAGAAAGGGAAGAAAATTACAGACTTTTAAAACCTATTAATTCTCTTTAAAATTCTATCCCACTCCTATTGGATAGGAGTTGAGAGAGCTAGTAGATTTTCCCTGATGAACCTATGAAAAAATGAGCAACCTGACCTAGCATGCTACCCATGTGACTTCCCTCCAGTGTTCTCCAGAGAACAGCAGATCCATCATTCCTGATCCCCAGGGCTAGCTCTGTGGTTCATCACAACTTGCCTCTCTCCTCAACTTCATAATGAATCCATCAAGAAACTTGTTCAGGAAAACAGGCAAGGAAAGAAACTTAGGTGGATGCAGGAGGAACAACTAGGGAGGGACAAAGGTTGACCACCCAGGACAAAGAATTTGGATGGGAGGACATCCGGGGCAAGGCCAGCCATCAACTCCAACTGCCCCCAACTGCGCTGGGTCTGCTCCACCTCAAGAGAGATAAACAGCCCCAGCCAGTGTGGGAAGCTCAGGTGACCATGTCCTAAAGGCAGCAAGATTGCAGGGGCCAAAGCACACATCTGGCCCTGTGTGCACGAAGTTGGCAGTGGTGACCCAAGGTCCTGTGTCTACAGGACACCCTCTGGGGCAACAGGGTGAGGGCTAAGGGTCCAGTGAGCACCAAGGAAGGTTATAATGGGATCAGACCACAAAAAGCCTGGACATGTAGATCTTGGCACAGCCCACTTGTGCCACTGCCAGGAAGAAGGCACCCATAGCTGGAGAGTGACTAACAGGCCTGCCAGATTCCTGCAGCTGCTGATTGGCATTACAAACCCAGAGGCCCTTACCTCTGGTCTGCTGGACAAGGTAGGGGATTTGCAGTTGAGCACATCCCAAAAGAAGGATCCAACTCAGATAAATACAGGTTCCAGGGGACAACTGTGTTCCCTACCCCCCAGCAAGTGAGACCTGCCACCCTTCAGCCAAACCCAGTGCCATGAACACAGGTCCCATTACCCTGGCCTAGTAACCTCTTTTGCTTCCTCAGTTTTGCACTTTCTATGCTTTTTTTTTTTATTAACCTGATGGGACTTTTAAAGAAATGTGTCATCACTACTCTTAAAATACCTAGTCACTTCTTCCCTCCACTTCCCATCCTCCTTGGGATCCCAAGAGTCATCACACTGCTTAAACCTTGACTCCTAGACTAGTCTTCACTTGCTGAAGTCAATTCCTCCAGAAGAGGCCAGAAGGAACTTTTGAAAATACTTTTCTCCCAATTTGTTAATCTACAGCTCAATCCAACCTTGGGGTTGTGTTATACTTTTTGTCCCGTTGGCAAAATTTCTGACAGAACAATGTAAAAGGAAGAAAGATTTATTTTGACTCCTGATTTCAGGCTCAGTCCATAATCCTTGGCTTTGTTGATTCCTGGCTGTGGTAAGGTCAAACTTCGTGGCATCAAGAGCATGTGGCCAAGTCTATTCATTTCATGACAGACAGGAAGCTGAGAGACAGACAGTGTCCTGGACAGCATCCAGCCCCCAAGGACTGCTCCATTGACTTACTTTCTCAAGGAGTCCCTCCCTCTCCTAAAGTTCCCAGAATCACCCAAAATAGCATCAACAGCTAGAAAGCCCAAGCCTTCACACATGAGCCGTTAAAGGGACATTTCATATCCAAACCATGACAAGAACCATCCCATTCTAATGTAATCTGAAGTCCAAGAAGAAGAGACCTACATCCCTGAGAAAATTCCCAAGTCCTTGTTACTGTCCTTTCAGCAGCTCAGCATCAAAACTCAGCCTGGCTACAATCCCAGCTACTAAGGAAGTGGAGATCAGGAGTTTGTGGCCAGCCTAAGTAAACAGTTAGTGAGACCCTCATCTTAATTAATAAGAGAGGTAGTTGTGTGGCTCAAATCTGTGATCTTAGTTAAGGGGAAGCATATATAAGAAGACCCTGGTCTGAAGCCTGGCCAGGCATAAATGCAAGATCCTAAGTGAAAAATGACTAAAGCAAAATGGGCTGTCACTTTGGTTCAAGTGGTAGAGTGTGAGGCTTTGAGTTCAAATCCCAGTATCACCACAACAAAACAAAAGAAAAGCTCCAACTTTCTCTCTCATTCTTCTCACTTTCTTGCTTCACTCTAACCATGCTGGGATCCTTTCTGTGGCTCGAACACAGCAGTCAAGAACTCATTTTTATGACCTTAGAGTGACTGATTCTAGAATTCAAGATATTCTTCATCAACACTGTCAACTTTCTCATAAGTTTCTTGAAATTTTTGTTTAAATGTCACCCTGGTAGACCTATACTGAGCATTCTATCTGGAATCAAAAATTGCATCTGCCACATTGAGTACCTCCAGTTCTTCCAATCCATGTGATATACTACATTTCACCATTTTACTGTGGTATGCTTTGCTTTTTGCCTTTCCTGAGAACAAACCCAAGTATGCAGAATTCTTTCTCTATTTTGGTTGTTAATATGATCCAGTTTTTGCTGGGCATCAGGGGCTCACATCTGTAATCCTAGCTATTCAAGAGGCAGAGATCAGGAAGATTGAGGTTTGAAGCCAACCACGACAAATAGTTCATGAGACCTTATCTTGAAAATACCTAACACAAAAGAAAGGTCTGTTGGACTGCCTCAGGTGGTAGAACTTCTACCTAGTAAGCATGGGGCCCTGAATTCAAGCCCCAGCCCCCCCCAAAAAAAGAAGTTTTAGTACAATATTTGGTACAGATCTAAGTGTCATGTAACTGTGCAAAACAAAGGCATTTGAGTTCGTTTGCTGAAGGTCTATCAGAGTTTGTGCTCTGAAACCACTTTGTGCTATAATGGATTAAGTATGTGTATGAGGGTCTCAGTGTGAAATGATATAAAATACTATTGTATTTTGAAGGCTGCTTTCATTTCCCTCAAAACCCTACTAAAATAATCACCTATCAATTATTCTTTTTAAATATCCTAAAACTTTCAATTTTAGCATCCTAACCATTTTCCATATTGATTCAAACTCTAATTCGAAAAAGAATTGAGATAATTATTCCTTACCTTTCATTATGAAAAATTTGAATAACCCTAGCATTTAAAAATATATAGACTTAGGAGTTATGTGGTATAAATGACACAGTACACACAACCACTTTTCCCTCTGAGGTTCAAAGTTCCTGTCATGGTGTCTGGTGCTGGTGCTTGGAGCCCACAGGTTGCGCTGCTAGGAGGGAAAGACTGACTAAAAAGCAGAGGAGAGCAAGAACAAACAGAAACTCCCCAGAGCTGGAACCCACAGAAAGAATTGAAACTGTAATCAGCTCTCCTTGGATATGAAGTTGAGGAAGTCTTGCAGAGTCAGGGCTTTATTAAACTGCATCTCCACACCTGTTCCAGGAATCAAAGCAGCTGAAGGAGAATCCATGTAAGATGGGCAGTGGCAAGCGTAGGAGTGAATGCATATGTAAGCTATACCCTCGCTTCTCTTTCTGCCCTTCGGATTTCCCATGAGAACATCCCTTGTGGCCCACTGCTATCAGAGACATGAAGGGAAAAATGTGGAGAAATACAGGAGAGCCTAGCCAACTGAGCTTTGGGGAAAGTCTCAATAGTTAGCAATTATCACAGACTTAGTTACTATACACTATTCCTTAGGCTGGGTGACTCATAATGAGTACAAACCTATTTTTCACAGTTCTGTTTCTGATGAGGGCTGCTTTTTGGTTCATGGGTGGTACCTCTGGCTGCATCTTCACCTGCTGGAGAAAGCAAAAGAGCACCCTCTGCCTCTTCTATGAGTGGGAATAATCTTATTCACAGGCTTCTGTCATTTCATTACTAAACACTCCACCTCCTAATACCTTTGTCTTGAAGGTTAGGATTTGAACAGAACATAAACATTCAAACCATTGCACTAAGTATGCATATCATAAACTTTAAACACAAGAAACTCCAGCAAGGAATCTTAATCATAGAATTTTTAGGGATCAACATGTTTAGGTAGTAAACTGTCTTAGAAACTCATTGGCCAAACCCCAAGACACTCAAGGGATCAACCATCCTGGCGAAAGAATACTGGATTATACCTTACTATATTCTAGCATGCTAATTTAGTTTTTAGAAAGCAACTGTTTTAAGAAATCTATGTAAATATAAAATATACACTTGTAAATATAATCAGCAGTAAAAACAGCTAAACAATGTTGGCTTATTAAGATGCCTCTGCCTATTCATTATAAGAAAGTCTCATAAAACTTCAGATTTTATGCAAATGCCAAAAGAAAATATTCTTTGGTGGTTTTAAAATGAAAGTGGGAAGAAAACCACTGTGAATTTGAATATAAACATAAGAACTTCCTGTGCTCTGGATAACCATGAAAAATATGAAACATTAAAATGGAAAGTAATACTGCTTGTAGTTCTTCAGTAAATGTCACTATCATTATTCTTACTGTTTGTTAGCATAGTAATGGATCTTCAGAAGGGTTAGGGATAAAATTCCAAAAGCTGACATTTTTAATGATACTTTCCATTTCCTACATGCTTCTATAATTTTTTTCCATTAATCATATTTTCCAGGGAGGTTGCTATTTCCTTTAATCACCAACTCCAACGCACTGGTGGCCAATTTGAATTTGGAGCATAGTATCCCACATTCTCCCTCAGAAAAAAATACCCAGGTTCATCTATTTCTGTGACTGTGACTGAGTATTTCTAAGTAGCAACAACAGAGGCAGTGAGAGCATATTTAGACTAACTTTCCTCACATTCCAATGACACCCAAAGGCACTGCAAACAGCTGAACAGTGACTGGCTCATAACTCATATTGCATAGATATGACTTTGAGATTCTTGTGAACTCTCTCCTTACCAGACATGGGGGCTTAACAGTTCTTTGTTTTAGTTCATCTTCTCTGCAACACGCAGGATCAACACCTGCTAAGCTGGCAGATTTTTCTCTCATGAATGTATTTATGCATTCATTGTTCATTACAGCACATATCTTTTACATACCAAAACCTGCACAGTACTGAGGAGAAAGCTCTGCACAAAATGTGGTTCCTTCCCTTACTGAGCTTGCACGGTGGAGGAGCTCTTGAAACAATCTCTTTGTCCCAATCCTTTCAAAGACCAAACTGACCTCTGATCCACTGACCTAAAATATGCACAGCCTCCATGCAGGAAACCTCTCTTGTACTCCAATCATAATAGGTATGTGGTGTTTAATTCACAAACATTTTTTCAAGATCCAGCAAGAAAAGAGTTATTCAATAATTTTTGTTAGACATCTGCTCGTTTGGATTTCTCTTTTCATATTTGTTTTTCTTTTTTTTTTAAATCTAGGATTGGACTAAAGCACATTTTCAGTGAATGGGGCCATTTATCTCTGAATGGCCCCATGACAGTCTCTGTCTCTCTCTTTGTCTCTCTGTCTCTCTCTCTCTGTCTCTTTCTCTATCTCTATCCACCCTGACCTATAGTACAGGAGGTCAAACCCAGGACATTACATGGCTTGGCAAACACTCTACCACTGAACTAAAACATCAGCCCTTCAAAACCTAAAATGTTGTCCAGACTTTTTTATGGTAACACTATCACATATAAGCTTATGCTATGGAAGAAATGGGTTGCTGGTATTTTGCTGTCTTATGTTTTCTGCTGTGATACCCTTATTCATGCTGTTTCTGTCACTTTGAAATTACAAATATACTTTTGTCCTTAAAGATTACACAACAGGCTTATGTTCCACGAACTTTTCCAAAAAACATTGTGATCTCTCCCTCAAATGCATATAGTACATGTATATATGTCTTTTATATAACTTAACACTGCCTGTTCTACAGTCATTTGCATGTGTCTCATTTTCTTACAAATTTACAAAATCTGCGAAGGCAAAAACAATGATTTTTTTCTTATTTTCTTTTTTACGGTTTAAAATTATGCTTTGCCAGATGAAACTATTATACATGGTCAAGAGCTAAAAGTTTTCACATGTACATTATACATTTTTCACAGTGTATGATTACACACATAAATATGAGAACCATACCTTAATATCAACTTGAGAATATTCAAATATAACTTTTCCTATATACACGTTTTAAAATTCCCTAGATGGTAAGAACTGGAAAAACTAGAACCATATCATGACCACAATTTTGTCATTCTTACAACCTAACAATTTTGTTCAAATTCCCTAAGTTATGCTAGTAATTTGTGTATTTGTGTGTGTTTAGTACTATACATTATTATTTCATGTATTGGTTCATAGCCACATTCTAGATATAAAAGAGGCATCAAGCAAGGATGCATCTTGGAGCATCCTTGGTATTAACATAACCAAACCCATCTCCTTCTACCCAACCACCCACAAACCCTTGCTGTCCACTGATAAGCATTAGTGCTCTCAATTTCTATAATTTTGTCATTTCAAGCATGTCATATAAAGGTTACATTTTGAGATACACTGTTTCCAATCAACATAATTCTCTTGAAATTTGTCTATTTCACTATGAGTTTCAGTCATCATTTCTATTGCTGACAAGAACTTCACAATCTGGGGGAATCGTGGTTTCCTTAAGCCTTTATTCACTGAAGGACAACTAAATTGTTTCTAGATTGGAGAAACTACAAATAGAGAACAGCTACGCACAATTGTGTGAAGGTTTTTGTGTGATCTATCTTTGCTTTTCTCTGGAGATAAATTTCCAAGAGAATAATTTTTATGTCACATAATTTATATATTTAGCTTTATAGTTTTGCAGAATAACTATATCTTTTTACATAACCATTAGCAATGTATGAGTAAAATTGCTTTTCTGCATTTCCACCAGCATTTGATATTGTCACTATTTTTTATTCTACTCATTCTGAGAGGTATGTACTGACATGCCACTGTAGTTTTGATTTACATTTCCCTAATGGCTATTGGCATAGAATATCTTTACATGTGCCGATTGGCATCTCTATAGACTCTTTAATGAAATGTCTCTTCATATTGTTTACAAATGTTATACTTACAGTGTTTAACTGTTAAAGTTAAGAGTTCTTTGTATGTTCTAGATGTCATATTGTTCCTTTGCAAATATTTACTTCCAGCCTATATTGTGTCTTTTCATACCTTTAACAAATATTTTGCATGATGAAGACTTTTAATTTAGGGGATGACCAACTTATGAATTTTACTTTTTAGGGCTCATGCTTTTGATGTTAGGACTAAGAATTCTGAGTCTAATACAAGATCCCCAAATCTCAATCATTGATTTATATTTGAAGTCTAAATCTGTGATTCATTTTGAATTAATTTTTGTATAAGATGTAAGGGTTAGCTCAACACTTGCTCTTGCCTATGGGTATTTAATTACTCAGGTATCATTTAGTTAAAAGATCATCGCACCTTCTAAAAATTGCTTTTGAAGGTTTTTTTTTTTTAAAGTTGGGTGAGTATAGGTATATGTCTATTTTCCTGTATTTTCTGATTGTATTGTATTCCACTGATTTGTGTACCTCTTCTTCTTCCAATACCTAACTGCGTTGATTACTGTATTCTTACTCTAGTCTTCGGTAAAGTGATTCTTCCCACTTGACTTATTTTTCATGGTTGTTTTGGCTGTTTTAGGGACAGAGCCTTTCTATATAGATTATTTAATATTGTTTATATCTAATTATGTTAAATTTGGAGAACCATTTGGAGGAGAATTGGCATCTTCACTATTTTGAGTCTTCTATGACTCCTGTATCTTTGAATCCATGAACATATACTTTTGTTCTTACGATATTCTTTTATTTCATTTTAGCAACATTATTTTTTATTTCTAGCACACAAAACCCATATAGACTTCATTTTCATTTTTACCAAAATATTTCATTTTCTTTGGATAGATTTTGAATAGTATTGTTTTAAATTTTTGTTTAATTGTGTTTATTGTCAGTATGTGCAAATTCAAATCATTTTTACATGGTGATTCTCTACCATGTACTCCTGCTGAATTCAAATATTGTATCAAGGAGTTTCCTGTAAATTCATTAGGAATTTCTATTTAGTCAATCATGACATTGACAAATCAGGATCATTTTATTTCTAACTACTCAGTGTGCATGACTGCCTACCACTGCTACATTGAATAAGAGAAGTGAGAGTGGACATCTTTTAATGGGTTTAAAATTTCCAAATGTGTATCATACTGGGAGACATATCCCTTCAAATGTTTCACTCATTTCCAATCTTTGTAAATTTTCACTTTCTAGTTGAGACATAAGAATTTTTATATATTCTTGATACAAGTCCCTATGGACATGATTTGAAAATATTTCTCTCATTCTGTGTATTTTCTTTCACTTTCTTACTGGTACCATATACAACACCAAAATTATTAATTTTGTTAATCTATATCTGTCTTGCAATAACCACATGTGTTTTTGTTTTCATATCATAAGAAACCGTTGTCTAAGTATATTACAGGAAGGTTTACTTTTATAGTCTCTCCTAAGAATTTCCTAGGTTTTTCCTCAGGATGTAGTTCCTCCTTTCTGCTATTTTAGTTTTCCTTTCTGCTGTTTTAGTTACCCACATTTAACTGCGGTCTAAAAATGCTAAATGGAAAATTTCAGAAATAAGCAATTTTTTTTATTTTCCATTGCACTCTTTTCTGAGCAGCACAGTGAAAACTTATTGATCAGTGGTGCTTTGGGGTTTAATGTGTCCTGAATGATTTTCTGTAGGTTAGAGATGTCCATAGCTGATAGATGGGTATTTACGTCTCTGTGACAGATGGTTTATACAAGTCTCCTTGCAGATTTTTCTCCTTTTTCTCATCTATTTTGATAAGCATATCATACTTGGAGACACACCTCTTCAAATGTTTCACCCATTTTGAAATTTGGTTATTTGTCATTTTCTAGTTGATACATAAGAATTTTTATATATTCTTGATACAAGTCCCTTATGGGACATGATTTGAAAATATTTCTCTCATTCTTTTTTTATTTCTTTCACTTTCTTAAGAAAGTGTTACAAATTCTTAAGACTTGTTACATGTTCTTAGTGAATTCAGTATTTTTATTATGTAATGCTTTCTGTATCACTAGTAGTTTTCCTGGTCCCAAAGCCTATTTTGTTTGTAATTACTTGTGTGCCCTGGCTTTCCTTATATTATTGTTAACATTGTATGTCTTTCCTCACTCTTCATTTTTAATTACTTATGTTTACAATGGGTTTCTTATCATCAGCATAGGGTTAGACTTTTCTTTTAATTAGTAATTTAGACTATTGGTATTTATAGTGATTATTGATATATTGCATTAATATTTTGTATATTTTATTCCATTCATTGTTCTCATTCCCTGTTTGTATTTCGTCTTCACACTTTTGTCTTTGTAGCTTTAACTGAATATTTTATGTGATTCCATTTTTTCTACTTTCTTAGTACATCATTTGTGTTTCTTTTTTCTGTTTACTTATCAGTTGCCCTAGAGTTTGTCATATACATTTACATTAATTCCAAGTCTACTTTGAAATTGCACTATACTGCTTTATGGGAACTCACAAGGAAGTATTTCCAATTTCTCCCTCTCTTCCTTCTATCATTATAGTACTTCACTTTATTTATTCATAAATTGTATCCAGTCCATACATTATTATTATTATTTATACAAAGTTCTAGTTTAGTGAATTTCCTTGTTATTAAAAATATCAGCCCACCTTTCTCCTGTTTGTATAGTTTCTGATGACAAGTCCAATTAAGTATTGCACCTTGTTTCTTATAGGTTAGGCTGCTTTCTTTCCTTCTTCTCAGTTATTTTAAGGTTTTACATTATAGTGTGAATTTCTGCAATTTGAGTAGGGAATATTTATGTATAGGTGTTTTTTTATTCATTTATTGTGTTTGATGTTCTCTGAGTTTTCTGTATTTGTACTTTGTTGTCTCACATTAATGTTCCTTTCTATTTCTTCTCTTTTCAGAGTTCCCATATAAGTGTGAAATTATACCACAGTTCTTGTATGTTTTGCTTTTTTTGAAAAGAAAATTTTTTCCTTATGAATTTCAATTTGGAAAGTTTTTATTAACATACTTTCAAGTTCACTGATTTTTGTTGCTCAACTCTATCATTCCACTAATAGTCCATTAAAGGTCTTCTTTATTTTTTCTTTTCTTACTGTTCCTTAGAATCTGCATTGCTATTCTTATGGTTCACATCTGTTACTTAATGTCAGGTTCTCTCCATTAACTAAACATTTTGGTCATAGTTATTTTAAATTTCTCTTCTGGTATGTCTACAATGTTTGCCATAGTTCTTTCTATTTTTCTCTTAATAGAAATTTTATTTTTTGTTAGTATATATTATTAATTATACAAAGTAAGGGATTTCATTGTAGCATTTACATACATGCATATAATTTCAGCATCTTCACATCTCTGTTACCACCATATTTTTGAAGTTTTTAAAGTGGGATTCATTATTATATTTTCATACCTGAATACAATGTACTTCAATTATATTCAACCTGCATCATCCTCTTTTCCTCCTCCCACTGGTTTTCCATACCCATTTTTTTTTCTTTTAAGTCTAGATACACTTATAAGAGAAAAAGCAGCCACATTTGTCTTTCTGAGTCTGGGTTATTTTGCTTAGTATGATCGTCTCCATATCCATCCATTTTCTTGCATATGACATAACTTCATTATTCTTTATAGTTGAATCATACTCCATTGTGTATATTACTACATTTTATTTATCTATGAATCCATTTTTGGACACCTAGGTTGATTCTATAACCTGGCTAAATAGTACTGAAGTAAATATGAATGTGCAGGAATCTCTATTGTTTGCTGACTTTGATTCCTTCAAGTATAAGCCCAGTAGTGGTAATAGAAAGATCATATAGTAGTTTCAGTTTTAGTGTGTGAGAGGAACCTCCATACTGATTTACATAGTGGCTGCACTAATTTACATTCTCACCATTGTATAAGGGTTCCTTCCATGCTCCCCACCTCTCCCCCACACTTCAACATTCTTACCAGGATTTGTTAGTGTTTGATGTTAGTCATTCTGAATGAGGTGAGTCTGTCATTTCAATTTGCATTTCCTTTAGGGCTCAGAGTGTTCAACATTTCTTCATGTATTATTAGCCATTTGTCCTTCATTTGAGAACTTCAGCTCATTTGTCCATTTATTAATTGGATTACTTTGATTTCATGTTTAATTTTTTGAGCTTTTTATATATCCTAGATATTAATCCCTTGTCAGATGAATAACCGGCAAGATTTTTCTCATGTTCTTTAGGCTGTCTTCATTCTAGTAATTGTTTCTTTTGCTGTGAAAAGCTCTTTGATTTGTCACTTCTTTCTCTAGGCTCTTAAGAGTCCTAGTCAGAAAGACATTTCAATATGCCTTTATGTTAAAGCATTTTCCTGATTTTTCTGTAGTAGTTTCAAAGTTTCATGTGTTGGATCAAGGTCTTTTATTCACTTTGAAATGATTTTCACACAGAGTAAGAGAGAGAGAGAGAGAGAGAAAGAGAGAGATCAAGTTTCAATCTTCTACATGTAGATATCCAGTTTTCCCAACATCATTTGTTGAAGAGACTCTCTTCTCTTTTTCTTATTTTGGCTGTACTGGGGCTTGAACTCAGGGCCTTACACTTCCTAGGCAGGCACTCTCCCACTTGAGCCATTCCTTTAATCCTGTTTTTGTGTTGGGTTTTTTCAAGATATGGTCTTGCAAACTATTTGCCCAGGCTAGCTTTGAACTTGATCCTCTTGATCTCAGCCTCCTGAGTAGCTAGGATTACAGGCATGAGCCACCAGTGTCCATGCTGAGACTGTCTTTTCTGAACATATGTTTTAGACATCTTTTTCAAAAATAATATAACTGTAGCTAGACGGGTTTATTTCTGAGTTCTCTTTTCATTGGTTTATATGTCTGTTTTTGTGTTGTACCTGTTTCTGTGCCAGGGCATGGCAGAAATCGTGGGTTTGTAGTATAATTTGAAATTAGGTATTGTGATACTTCCACATTGCTCAGTTGTTACTGCTCCTGTTCTGTGCATGTTTTTCAGATAGATTCTCCCTAGATAGAACAGACTGGCCTTCAGCTCTGTGTAACACAGACTGGCTTTGAACTCTCAATCTGCCTGCTTCTGACTCCCAAGTGCTGGGATTACTGGATTGCACCACACCTGACCAGGATTATTAATTTGCTCAGAATTTTTTTGGGCTATTTGGGGTTTCCTGTGCTTCCTATGAACTATAAGATTTTTTTCTATAGAGAATGCCATTTTAATTTTGATTGGGATTGAATTGAATCCACAGATTGCTTTTGCTAAAATAGCCATTTTCACAATATTAATTTTTTTGATCCATAAACATGGGAGGTCTTTCTGTCTTCAAGTGTCTTCTTCAATTTCTTTCTTCAGTGTTTTAAGTTTCCATTGCAGAGGTCGTTTACCTCCTTAGTTAGCTTTATTCCTAGATATTTTTTTGAGGCTATTGTGAATGGGATTATTTTTGTTATTTCTTTCTCAGCATATTCTTTATTGGTATATAGAACAACTACTGATTTTTGTATGTTAATTCTATATCCTGCTACTTTGCTTAAAGCATTTATTACATCTAAGAGTTTTCTGGTGTAGTCTTTGGATTCTAAGTATAGGAGCACAGCTTCTACAAATACGGATAATCTGAATTCTTCTGCTAGTATTTGAATCCATTTTATTGTTTTGTCACACCTTATTGTTCCAGGTAAGCCTTTAAGTACTATATTCAGTAAGGGTGGAGAGATGGACAATTTTATCCTATTTATGATTTTAGAGGAAATGAATTATTTTTCCCATTTAATACAATGTTGGCTATCAGTTTATCATATACAGGCTTTATTGTGTTAGGCACTAGTCTTCTTTCCCTTGTTCCTTCAGTAATTTTTACCATGAAGGGATGTCAAGTTTTGTCAAAGGCTTTTCTGTATCAATTGAGATGACCTTGTGATTTTTTTGTCCTTCATTCTATTTTTGTGCTGTGTTACACTTACTGATATGTATACATACAGCCTTCCTTGCATCTCTGGAATGAAACCAAAATTAGCATGATGCATGATCTTTTTATTGTGTTGTTGAATTTGGTTTGCAAGTATGTTTATCAAAGATTCTTGCATCTGTGTTCAAAATTGGTCTATAGCTTTATTTTTTAAGTTGTATACTTTCTAGTTTTGGTATCATGGTAACACTCGCTTTGTAAAGTGAGTTCTGTAGTATTCCTTCCCTTTCTAGTTTATGGAATAGTTTTGGTATTCTTACAGGCCTGTTACAGTTCAGCTAATTTGGGATTTGACTTATTTTTGTGTTTCTCCTACCTTGAGGTGCAGTGTTAGATTATTTGAGATCTCTCTGATTTTTTAACGTAGGCTGTCATAAACTTCTCCTTCAGAATTGCCTTTGCTGCATCTAACAGGTTTTGGCTGCATTTTCATTTTCATTTGATTCTAGGAACTTTTAAATTTCTTCTGATATCTTCGGTGACCTACTAATCATTCAAAAGTATGTTGTTCAATCTCCATGGGTTTGTATGGTTTCTGTAACTAAACTTACTATCAAGACCTATTTTTTCTGTTATTATTTGATAAGATATAAGAAATTATTTTAATTGTTTTGTATTTTTTAAATCTTACGACACGAGCTCTTTTGGAGAAAGTCTCAAGTGCTGTTGAGAAAAATGTATATTCTTAAGCTGTTGGATAGGGTACTCTGTGGATAGATGATGGTCAACTGCACTTGACTTTCTTGAATTTTAGTGCTGAAGTTTATTTGTTGACTTTCTGTCTGGATGATATAAATATTGATTGGGTAGGGTATTAAATTCACACACTATTATATTATGTGCTCTATCTGTCCCTTTAAGAACAGTAGTGTTTGTGCTATGAAATTGGGTCCACCAATGTTTGGTGCATTTAATTTTACAATTATTATCTCTTTTTGGTTGATTGTTCATGTTATTAATCTTTTGTAACCACCTTTATCTCTTGTGACTCATTTTGGCTTCATTTCTACTTTTTCAGATGTGAATATTGCTACTCCTTCTTGATAAATAATTTTTCATCCTTTCACTTTCATTCTGTATGTGCCAATGAAATGTGTGTCTCTTGCAGACCACAAATAGCTGGTCTTCTTTTTTAATCCAGTCTGTGTGGAGAGTTAAGAGCATTTACATTTAGATTTAGGGTTATTATTGAGAGATGTTTGCTGATACCGGTTGTTGCCGTTGTTCTTATTGTTACTGTTTTTGTTCAGGTTGATTTGAGTGCTGTTTTTTTTTTTTTTTTTTCCCTTAGGAATTTGCCAGCTTTCTGAGTTTAGCATGTTTTATGCATTTGTTCCTCTCATGTTTACGCCTCTTGTGAAATTTATTCTTTCTTAAGCTCTCGTGTTTGTGACTTTCTTTCTTCATGTATCTGTGTGGGACTTCTTTAAGGATCTTTTGCAATGTTGGACTGGTGGTCATAAATTGATTTAGTTTGTGCTTATGGGAAGTAGTCCTGGGTCAATTTTAAAGGTTAACTTTGCTGGATATATTAATTTTGTTTGGTGGTTACTTTCAAAACTTGAAATATATTATTCCATGTTTTCCTGGCTTTTAGAATTTCTGCTCCTACAGCTGATATGTTTTGTTGATTTTTACATTTGTAAGTAATCTGGTGCCTTGAAGCTTTTGATATTCTTTTTCCTCCCTTATTATTTATTTATTTGTTTTTAATATTTTGGTACTGGGGGGTGCATAGTGACATTTACAGAAGTTCTTGCAATAGATCATAATTGAAATCACCCCCTCTATCATTCTTATTTTGATATTCTTACTCTGTTGTATAGTTTTGGAATTTAACTATAATGTTATGAGGAGAAGTTCTTTTCTGGTCATATTGATCAGGGGTTCTAAATATCTCATCTACTTGGAGGTCCATATCTTTCCTTAGACTTGCAAAATTTTTTGCTATAATTTGAAGGAACAGGTTTTCTATGTATTGAGTACATATCTCAACTCCTTCTACACTGGGTTTTTAGGTCTGTTCTCTTAATCACATCCCAGATTTCTTAAAAGTTCTGGTCATGTTTTTTAATTTTTTCCTTTATTACTATTTGAATGTCATGTTTCTTCTTTTTCTTTGAGCTGTCATTGTTTTCTGCTTGATATAATCTATCAAAGATGCTTTCTACTTTGTTTTTTACTTTTAGTTTTTCATAATCTCAATTTCCTCACTGACTCACTCAGGTCTTGAATTGATTTCCTTACTTTATTCAACTGTTTGAATCCTCTTTGTGATAAATGATCATTTTAAAACTAGTCTTTGATTTCATTGGCATTTCTACCATTTCTGTATCATTGCAATGATTATTGAGTTATGGGCTTTGGAAATGATCATATTATATTACTTTTTATTTTATTATCTTTCTATGTTATGATTTTCCTGTCTGTTGAAGTAAATATTGGTAGCTTTATTCAGAGGATTTCCTCTTGAGCAGGCTTCTCTTGAAGAAGAAGCATCAATCTGCATAACTACTCAGAGAGGAGAAAAGAAACTACTGTAACAGCAACAACACTATTTGAGGTGGTTCTGTATATGGAGTGAAAGCTGAAAGAATCAAAGGTCTGGTGTCAAAGTACATACAAATACTGTAGAAACTTTCCTTCATTCCCTACATAGAACCATGGCTTTCTTCAGTGAGCTATGCAGGCTGTATATACTGTGTATCTTCCCTCTAGCTCTAGACTTCCTAGCTTGTGTACCCAGGGTGGGCAAATGTCCAAGACTAGGGTGCCCCTGAGTGTGTAGGAAAGTGGGGGAAGCAAACACAGACCTGAGATTTACACTAGAGGTGGACTACCAATGTAACCTGGCACTTTGCCTACAGGTCTCTGAGGCATCACCTCTCTGAGACTGAAGAGGCTGGGAAAATATTATGATTCACTGGACGTGGGTCCAGAGCTCTCATCCCCATCCGTTAGCAAGCTGCACTCTGCAGGGAGCAGCTCCATAATCCTCTGGTCACTGGTTCTGATTTGGCACTCTCAGTCTCTGTAGTAGAAAAGCCACCACCTCTGTGCACTTTTCACAACCCATGCTCCACTGCCCACATCACTCTCTAGATTTCAATGAAGTTGGATATTTTCCTTCCTTTAGTTTGCCTTGGCTCTAGTAAAATCTTTACACTTGGTAGTGAAATAGTTAGTTTCTAGAGCAGTCCTGCTAATAACAAACTGTGCTCAATGTATTTCAAGGGGCTATGTTGTCCATTTCCTTGCCACAAGAATAAAAAGAAGCTTTCCAGTCTTCACTGTGAGAACCTGGTAAGGCTCTTGACAAAACAAATTGTGGGTCTCCTTGGAGTTTGTAACACTTATATTGTCTCCACTGAGCATGCAGGAAGTTATCAATTGCTGTTTAAGTTTTATGACCCTAAGCTGTGTCCTATGGAGGTTTATGTACCTTTGTTTCTATTCTGGTAAATTGTGCTTCTCTATGTCTGTCTTTTTTTTTAGTACTGGAGTTTGAACTCAGACCCTTAACCTTAAGCCAATCCATGAGTCTTTTTTTTTGGAGATAGGGTCTCTCAAAGTATTTTCCCTGGCTGGTTTCAAACCTTGATCCTCCTGATCTCTGCCTCCTGAGTAGCTAGCATTACAAGCAGGAGCCACCTGTGCCTGGCTTATGTCTGCCTTCTTGCATTTCCTATTTCCTTAGTTCTCTGATGAATCTAAAAAGAATTGTTTGTTTTTACTTTATTTTTTTTCTTGTGATGTAGACTGGAGCCATGACTTCTAAGAACACACTGGAAACAAGAGCCTGTAGTAGTTCAATGAAAGTTGTTTGGCTAACAAAAAATTTTTAATAGTTTTTATTTATTTGTCAATGCTTATGTTCCCATTAAATTTTGAAAGCTAGTTTTTCTTGATAAAATATCCTCCATTAAAAGTTTTTTAGAATTTTGCATAGGTCCTAACAATGGTTTCTGTCCTCCACTGTATATGATGAAAAGTCAGGGGCTAATCTTTGGCAGTGCCGGGGTTTGAACTTGGGGCCTTTCACTTGCTAGACAGGTGCTCTACCACTTCAGCCATGCCTCAAGCACTTTTTGCTCTGGTTATTTTTGAGATGAGGTCTTACTTTTTGCCTGGTTCAGAACGCACTGTGACCCTCCTATTTATGCTTCCAACAGTAACTGGGATGACAGGCCAGAAAAACTATGCCCAGCTATTGGTTGAGATGGGGGTCTCTTGAACTTCCTCCTTATATCTGCCTCCCAAGGAACTGGGATTATAGGTGCTTAAGCCATCAGTGCCTGCTTGGTGTTTGGCTCCTAATCTTATTGTGATCCCCTTATATTTGGATGTTGAGTTTTGTTGTGCTATACATTTTTATTATGATGTCCCTGAGTGTAAGTCTCCTTTCACTTTTTTCTATTTGGAGTTTGTCAAGTGTTTTGGATGTGTAGATTAACATTTTTAAGCAGCTTTAAAACAATTTCACCCATTGTTTCTTTAAATAATATTTTTTTCTCTATTTCTCTATCTTCTCATTCTGGTAATGCCATTCTCATTGAGTGACTTGCTCTCAAACCAAGAGGATCCTTCTTTGCTATATTCTTTGCTAGTCTATGTCTCAAAAATGTTTTACCAAACCATTTCATCTTTCTTAATTGCTCATTGATGAAGTCTACATTTTCTACAACAGAATTAGAAAATATTTCCAAACAAAGTCAATCCCCTTTGAGAAAACTATGAGGTCTCTTTATTCTTATGGCCTGCTTCTCACATTTGGTAAAAATTCTGGATCATTGCACCAGGGATGGAAAAAAGATAATGTCCTGATTGTTCCAGAAGGATAATCTAGTCTGTGAGCAGGTAATTTCAAGGTTTTTTTGGCTTGCTTTTTCTGACATAGAAACTATGCTCTACAAGCAAGATGAGTTGGATGCTGGTGGAAACATGTCTGCTGGAATTAAGCTGATTCCTAACTGAATACAAAAAAAGCCCTGTGTTCTTTTCCTTTCCCATTTAGAGTAGGTCTTCCAGCATCTGGAGCTGAGAGTGGGAATGGGATCAGGTGTGCATAAATACCAGGGATTTTTGTGATTCTAACTGAGATTTAGTAGTTTTTCTTGAATTAAAATTCTCCACTTGGTGTACTCTCTTGGAACTATCTTCAGAAAGTACAACACATCCATGCTTAATTCTCTTCATTTAAATAGTTAAGTATGGAGAGCATCTCCCCTTTGAGCTCTTCAAATGCCATTCTGAAAGTGAGAACACCACTATTTTTGTAAGTTACACTAATTTATTCTTAGTTTATATTCTTCCAAAACCTTTATTGAACACATTAGGTTTGAAAATTTTTTTTCGAGCAGTGTTCTTGTAATTTATTTTCTCTGAGTTTTGTGGAAGGGGTTATGCCAATCCAAAATATGTCATTTTGGTATGAGATTATTACATGAGGAAAACATTGTAGAAACTGTAGTTGCAGAAAGGGTTATCCGATCTGCATTTTCATACATGAAGCAGGCCATAGAGATGCATTTGGGAGCAGCAACTTCCCTACACCAAAGTGAGAAAATTATCCTTGTCACTGGAAAGTGGTAACTGCTGCATCAATGGACATGGAGAAATGAACTTCCAAGGGTGACCCCTATACTCTGTTAGCTCTGTACACCCCCATTTCCCCCTGTTGACTCCCGGTGACTACCACAGAATTTCCTGCCCTTTGTCTGACCCTTACCCAGGTAATATTCTTTGTCATTGTTTCACAAATTTTTATTCTTTGGTCATAAAGTATAAAAGCATTTTGGCTACTTCTTTGGATCTTTATTCAATGTGAGAGTCCTTATGTACATCTACAATTAATAAGATTTGGGCAAATTTTTCTTGTTAATCTGTTTTGTGCTAATTTGCTTCTTAGACACAAGTACCATGTAAAGAGACCATTTAGAGGTGAATTCTTCCTCCCCTACACTACTTTCTTGTATTTTGACTACCACCATTACCAGTTTAGAAAACATAAAAAAACATGTTTTATTTAAATATATATGTTTGAGACATATTAGTTAAAAGATAAATGAATGTTAGTGCTATGATTTTAAAAACCTTAGACTTAAAATATCTTAACTACTTTAAATCCAATATTTAGAAATTTTAAGCTTAAATTTAATTTTTAATTTTGTTTTAAAAACTCAGTATTCTATTGTAGATTATGTAGCTCATGGCTTAATTCAATATAAAGATCAGTCTTTCACTTTTCAGTCTTCTTTATTCTCTATTTTTAAGTAGAATAATATGTAATTTCCATCTATGTTGCAGATACTATTGTGTAACTTGTGTATGTCATAAACCCAGTATTTTTTTTTTTTTTTTGGCAGTATTAGGGTATGAACTCAGGGCTATGTGCTTATAGGCTCCACAACTTGATCCACACCCCCAGGACTCTTATTTTACTTTATTTTTTTTTTGCTGTATGTATTTTGTGAATAGGGCCTTGCATTTATACCTGGGCCAGTCAGGACCATAATTCTTCCCACATAGCTGGAATGACAAGTGTGCACCACTAGCCCTGCTTTTTGTAATGGTTGGAATGTCATGAACTTTTTGCCTGTGCTAACCTCAAACCATAATCCTCCTGGTCTAGTATTATAGTAGCTAGAGTTACAGGCTTGAGCCTATCCCATAGGATAGATGGGAGCATACAAAGGAAAGACACACAGACCATATTTAAATACTAAATCAGTTCTGTGAATCAAGACCTCTGTAGGATATTCAAGGAGGAGAAAATGTTCATGATTTGAATAGCAAGGGAAATAGAGAGCAGTAGGGAAGCATGCTTGGTCCTCAGACCATACAGCAGTACCTGGGGAGGACGGGTAAGGGGAAAGAGTGATTATGTTTGGAGCAACGTTGTGAAAAGCCTCTAAGTCAAGGTAGTGTTTCCCTTATTGTATTTGATAATTGGAAGATATGATGCCAAGTGAAATGATGTTATGGATTGAGTTGGGTCTTTTCAAAATTCCTATCTTTAAGTCTTAACTCCATCACTACAGAATGTAACACTTTGAGTAGCATAGAGCCATTGCAGATATAATTATTTCAATTGAAATAATTCAGGAGTAATACAGGACTATGATAGGCCACTCATCAAATATGACTGATGTCCTTATAAGCAAGAGAAATTTAAACACAAACTTGCAGACCGGGAGAATTCATGTGATGATGGCTCATCATCGGGAAAGCCAAAGATGTCTAGCAAGCCAACGGAAATCTCAGGAAGACCTAGAACAGGCTCTGCTTCACAACCTCAGAGGGAACCGATGCTGTCAACCTTGATTTTTAACTCTTGTCTTCAATTGTAAGACTTGAATTTCTGTTGAGTATGCCACCCTAATTATGTCACTTTTTTTATGCTACTACAAAAGATGACTCTGAAGGTGGGAAATGCAACCATATCCTTTAGATTTTAGTTTAAAGCCTTAGAAACATGACATAACTTTTGTAATGAATTAGAAAGAAATGAACTAGAGATAAGGAAACCAGCTCACTGATAAGAATAATATTGTGGCCAAACATACCACCAAATCCTCAAGTTCTTTCTGAAAGTCTGACTTTATAATTGAAATGACCTCAATGAGAAAGGAAACTTTGAGTTTGTAAAGACTAATTTTGGATGCAGAGACAGCTCTCTGCTTTATGATGAGCTCAGATCCAAAAAGGTCAATTAAAAAGGACAGAAGGTGCATTGAATAAGCTACGGCAAATAAAATAATTCTAATAAATAATATGGGAAAGGCTACAATTCAGATTGAAGAGGGTTTAATGAAAATTACTAGAGGGTGAGAGAAATTAAATTTAAAGGAAAACAATGGGAATGAAAGAGATCACAAACCTCAGCAGCAGAAGTGTTACAGAATAGAAATGCGTGGCTTGGCCTTTGCTTCTACAGCTTCCACGCTCCAAAATCCCTTCTACCTTGTCATCATTGAGAGGAATTCTAAGACTCAAATAGGAGACAAAAAGCCAAGAAAGCGCTTAGGGCTAGGTGTGGTGGTACACATCTATAATTCCCTATCATTACTTTCCTTACCCCTGTACCTCCTACCCCCTCATTTTTCAACAGCTTTCAATACACATCCTTATGTCTTCTACCTTCACATCTTATGTTTCATGTTATTATTGATGCTCTGTCATTCTCTTTTCCTTTCCCTCTTTCCCCTTTTAATATCTGGATAAGATAAGACAGATTATTTATCCAAACTGTGCCATATTTTATTTGCAAAATGAGATTAGAATTTGTGAAACAATTAACACATATCTGGTGTATAATAAGTTCCTAATAAATATAAGGTATTGCTAATGTCACAACTGGAAATATCACCACCTCCATTTTATTAATATTTACATTTTCTTTTTATTTGTTCCATTAACCCTGATAGACTGGTCTCATGTTTCATGGACAAAGGGAAAATATGTACAGAGAAAACCCAGATAAAGAGAAGAAGGCACAAGAGACAGGAAGAAGATGGACATCTCCAAGCCAGGGAAATGTGGCAGTAAATCTTTCCTTGGAAAGACCAAACCTTGCTGACTTCTGACCCCAGACTTCTCTGCTACAGAACAGAGAGGGAGCAAACATCTGCTCTTTAAGAGAGTTGTTATTCATTGTTACTTCAGCCTGATCAATGGAAGACAGAATATGAATAATGAGGATGCTATATTTCTCAGTCTTAAATGATCTTATCCAGTATTAATAGTGCCATATTTAATGAATCCAATGTCAGGTCTATATTATATTTATGCATGAGTAAGTTTAATGTATTTTAATGAACATTTAATGATTTTCACTCTTGCTTTAATTACATGATTATTGAGGCCTTCAATAGACCATTATATTTGTCTTGACTTTTGAGATTGTAGCTTTTATCATTACCCCAAATTAAGGACAAGTGGCACAGCTAAGTATAGTTTGCATACAATTTGAAAAAGTCCATATACATGCATTGTACTGTATATGATAAGAACTACAAGCGCAGGTTAGAGCTAGGCATGGTGGCATATGCCTCTAATCACAGCTACATGGAAGGTGGAGGTCAGGAGGATCACAGATCAAGGCCAACCTGAGGTAAAAGTTAGTGAGACTGAATATTAACCAATAAGACAGGCATAGTGGTGTATTTCTGTAATACCAGCTATGCAGGAGGACATAGGTAGGAGGATTGTAATACAAGGCTAGCTTTGGGTAAATGATACCCTACATAAAAAAATAACTAAAACAAATAGGGCAATGCTCTAGCAGTGCTTGCCTAGCAAGTACAAGGTCCTAAGTTCAACCCATAATGTCACACAACAGAACAGGGTATACAATGTTACTCCTTTTGGCAGATGAGGACATTAAGTGACAGGGATATCTGGAGAGCCCAAGGTGACAGTGAGAAATTTATATCTTGTGTCCAGTATTCATACCATCTTAAAGCAATCAAGCTTAGAAGAACAGCAGTGGACTTGGGCTATAGAGAGCTTGCCTAGCATGTGGAAGGTCCTGGGTTTGATCCCTAGCATGGAACTGGGGGAGGCAGCAGAGACCAAAGAGTTTATGGTCTGCCTCTCAGTCCCAAATCGTAAGAGTGTAAACTCCAAGTCTGTGTTCTCTTGCGAATGTAGAAAACCAAGCTGGATTATCAAGTCACTCATTTATACTGACACCATAGATCATTTAGGAGAACAACCCATAGCCTGGGGAAGGGGGGGGCATGTTTATTGCTCTATATGTAAGCACCAAGACTGCCTATGTACTTTGAGAATTGTAAATGCTCTGATCCAAACCAGAAGACATAATAAAACCATTGTTAAGAGAATGATAATGGAAAAGAAATGAAAAAAACATCATTTCCTTATATTTACCGAACCAATATTTTATACTGTAGAATAAAATTTGTCCAAGGAAAACAAGTCCTAGCTTTATAAAATGTCTGTCTACCTCTTTCTCTCTGTGAGTGCCCTGGGGAATAATGGCCTCCTGTCCACTCTGTGGTTGTCAAGCATATTTGAGGCTGCATGTTTCCTTACCCATACAATTGAACTCTCCCACATGAGAGCTGAATTAGTATGCATTCACATTTGTGGATTCTGTAGACACAGGCTGGTGTTCATGAGAGTGTTTGCTATGCTAACAGAGCTCCCCAGGTACAGAGTGGCCTAAATTCACATTGAAGTTGAAAATTCCTGTCACACTGCTGAAAGAAATAGACAATTCAGTATGGTCACTCTAAAATTTTAAAACAATATATGCTAGGGGAAGCATATTCACAGACATTCAGAACTACATAGACCTGGTTTTAAATTCCATGACTGTCACATTTTAATAGAGGAATGTCACATAACACTAGTGAGAATAACAGGGGGATAAAATGTAGAACTATTTCTCAGGACTGTTTTGACATTTTGAGTAGATCCCTGACACAGTGGAAGACAGAGGTGGGAATGAGAATCTTCCCACTTGCCAAAAGGCTCCCCATTCCCCCAAACACCATTTCACTGACTCCAGTGAAGGCTAATTTCTCACTCTTCTGAGACCTTTCAAGGCTATCTCAAAGTGGGGAAAGGAGGAGTCACAAAATGTACACATTCTGATGTCTCTATCACAGATTCAGTCTGGCATTTTTCCATGAAAGGAGAACAGGAAACCTACCACAGTTTCAGTCCTCAATCTAATCTTATAGAAGTTGTGCGTAGAGAAAAATGAAAAGAAGTGAGGGTCAGGCAATGAGCCTGACCCAGACAGAAATGTCTTAAAACGCTCATCTTTGCTCCTAGATTGCACAGGAAGTGTCATGCTGAGACTGGTGCATTCTCTGACCCTGAAAATGGTAAATGACATAATAGGAAGAGCACAAAAGCATTTGAGGCATCAGATGGATGTTTGCATTTTTTTTTCATTTATTCATATGTGCATACAATGTTTGGGTCATTTCTCCCCTTATCCCCACTCCCTACCTCCCACCCCACGTGCCCAGCAACCATGAGCAGGAAAGCTTGTGAGAGTGGCAGAGGGAGGAAAACTCCACAGGAGAGGAGGGAAGACCCACTTCCCACGTGAACTGTAAACAAACATGGCGGCTGGCAGGAGCAACAGCACCGCCCAGTAATCAGGAGCAGGAAAGTTTGTGAAAGTGGCAGTGTGAGGAAAACTTCACAGGAGAGGGGGGGAAGACCCACCTCCCACATGAACTGTAAATAAACATGCAGGCCTGACAACGCGGGTGCCGTGTCACTTTTCCCAGTGCTTGGAAAGGGGAAAGCCTGTGGCAGAGGCTCCTGCACAGGAGAACTCTGAACAAACAAAGCCTGCAGAACCAGGTGAGTGCTAAGCTTACCCCAGAGATCTGCATAAATAATGCCTCCAGCAACAGCAGGATGACAGTGGCGGGCAGGCAAGCCACAGCTGCAGGTACCATTCTCAGAACTGTCTCCAGACTCTTTTTTTTCTTTTTCTCCCTACCTTTGATGAGAGAACAACCGAATTACACCTGCAAGTGGAAAAACTTACTGAAACTGTATTGCATTTGAACTTGGGACACTAGGTGGGTTTGTATGTGTGTGTGTGTGTGTGTGTGTGTGTAGTTTTGTTCTACTTTATGCACCCCCTTTGATGAGACAACTACAGAACAACATCTGAGGCACCATCTCCAGGATTGCAGACTGAGACGGACACCCAAATTATTAAGACGGAAACTTCATTGCATTTGAACTTGGAGGGTCATTTATTTTGTTTTTTTTTTAATTTTCTATTTTCCATTTTATTTTAATTCATTTTTAATAAATAGATATTTCTTTTATTTACTTATTTTTTATTTTTATTCCTATCTTAATTTTTTTTTAATTTTTGATTTTCAATCCTATCTCTGTCCCTCTAATATCTGTTCAGCTTACTGTCAATTAGTATACTAATGCTCCCTGTTTATACCTTTGAAACTTTCCTGTCTGAAACCTTGTTCTGCTTTCTCCCTCTTGTCTGTATATTTGTTTTCCCCTTTTCTTTAACTTCTTGCTTTCCATCTCAGGTCACCCTTCCATTCTAAATATTACCATTGTTATTATTACAAGCTAGAAAATACTTAATTGCACACAGTACAAGGACAGTAACAACACCAAAGACAATGTCGGAAAGACAGAAAAAACAGGAAAACCAGTTTCCCCACAGCAAAAAATAAGTACAGGACCACAGGGGAATGAAGAAAACAGATACTCAGATCCAGACTCCAACAAAATGAAGATAAACTATGCCAAAGGACCCAAAGAAGCCCACAAGAATAATTTAAAAGAAGACATACTACAGGTACTCAATGAAAATTTTATAGAGATGATACTGGATAGGGTCAACCAAAATGTACAGGAGACACTCAAGAAATTCCAAGACAACAAAAATAGAGATTTTGAAAAAGCAAAAGAAGAAATAAAGGAAACCATAGAAGCACTGTATAAACACCAAAGTGAAAGAGAGAACACGATGAATAAATGGATAAACGAACTCAGGACAAAAATAGACAACATTAAAGAGGAAAACAGCCAGGATATGGAAAACCTCAGGAAAAAGAAAGAAACAGAACTGCAAAACAAAACCGAAAGCCAATCCAGCAGAATAGAACAAACAGAAGACAGAATCTCAGAACTTGAAGATGAAATGGTAATCAAAGGAAAAACCAAAGAACTATTAATTAAACAACTCAAGACCGTGAAAAGAAAATGCAAGAACTCACTGACTGCATCAAAAGACCAAACTTGAGAATCATGGGCATCGAAGAAGGAGAAGAGGTGCCAGCGAAGGGAATGCATAATATATTCAACAAAATAATAATGAAAAATTTCCCAAATCTGGAGAAAGATATTCCCATACAGATGCAAGAGGCCTCCAGGACACCAAACAGACCAGATCAAAATAGAACTACTCCACGACATATCATCATTAAAACAACAAGTTCAGAAACTAGGGAAAGAATGTTGAAGGCTGTAAGAGAGAAAAAGCAAGTAACATACAAAGGTAAACCCATCAAAATCACAGCAGACTTCTCAACAGAAACATTAAAAGCAAGAAGAGCGTGGGGTGAGATCTTCTGGGCACTGAATGAAAATAACTTCAACCCCAGGATACTCTATCCAACAAAACTATCATTCAAAATAGATGGAGCAGTAAAAGTCTTCCATGATAAGCAGAAACTAAAACAATATGTGACCACAAAGCCACCAGTATAAAAGATTCTGCAAGGGATTCTGTGCACAGAAAGTGAAACCCAACTTAACCATGAAAAGACAGGCAGCACCAAACCACAGGAAAAGAAACAGCAAGACAGTAAAGAGTAACCTCAACTTAGGTACACACAATCAAACCCTCAAACAACTAAGACACCTAAATGACAGGAATCACCACATACCTATCAGTACTAATGCTTAATGTTAACAGACTTAATTCACCAATCAAAAGGCACTGCTTGACAAAATGGATTAAAAAGGAAGATCCAACAATTTGTTGCTTACAGGAGACCCATCTCACTGACAGAAATAAGCATAGGCTTAGGATGAAAGGCTGGAAGAAGATTTACCAAGCCAATGGCCCCCAAAAACAGGCAGGAGTAGCAATACTTATCTCTGACAAAGTAGACTTCAAACCTACATTGAGAAATGAGATAAAGAAGGACATTCCATACTAATAAAAGGGGAAATAGACCAAAAGGAAATAATAATTGTAAATCTGTATGCACGCAATGTCAATGCACCCAATTTCATCAAACATACCCTGAAAGACCTAAAAGCATATATAAATGCCAAGACAGTGGTTGTGGGAGAATTTAACACCCCATTATCATCAATAGATAGGTCATCCAAACAAAAACTCAATAAAGAAATCCAAGATCTAAAATATGCAATAGATCAAATGGACCTAGTAGATGTCTACAGAACATTTCATCCAACCTCTACACAATATACATTCTTCTCAGCAGCCCATGGAACCTTCTCCAAAATAGATCATATCCTAGGGCACAAAGCAAGTCTCAGCAAATATAAGAAAATAGAAATTATACCATGCATACTATCTGATCACAATGCAGTAAAAGTAAAACTCAACAACAAAAGTAAAGACATAAAACATGCAAACAGCTGGAAACTAAATAACTCATTACTTAATGAAGAATGGATCATCAATGAAATAAAAGAGGAAATTAAAAAGTTACTGGAAATCAATGAAAATGAAAACACAACCTACCAGAACCTATGGGACACAGCTAAGGCAGTCTTGAGAGGAAAGTTTATAGCCATGAATGCATATATTAAAAACACTGAAAGATCCCAAATCAAAGACCTCATGATACATCTCAAACTCCTAGAAAAACAAGAACAAGCAAATCCCAAAACTAATAAGAGAGAAATAATAAAAATATGTTGAAAACAATGAAATAGAAACCAAAAAAACCATACAAAGAACTAATGAAACAGAAAGTTGGTTGTTTGAAAAAACAAACAAGATCGATAGACCCCTGGCAAACCTGACTAAAATGAGGAGAGAAAAAACCCAAATTAGTAGAATCAGGAATGCAAAAGGGGAGATAACAACAAACACAATGGAAGTCCAGGAAATCATCAGAGACTACTTTGAGAACCTATGTTCAAATAAATTTGAAAATTTTTAAGAAATGGACAGATTTCTAGATACATATGATCATCCAAAACTGAACCAAGAGGAAACTGATCACCTGAATAGACCTATAACACAAAAGGAAATTGAAGCAGCAATCAAGAGTCTCCCCAAAAAGAAAAGTCCAGGACCTGATGGATTCTCTGCTGAATTCTATCAGACCTTTAAAGAAGAACTGATACCAACCCTCCTTAAACTGTTCCATGAAATAGAAAGGGAAGGAAAACTGCCAAACACATTTTATGAAGCCAGTATTACACTTATCCCAAAACCAGGCAAAGACACCTCCAAAAAGAAGAACTATAGGCCAATCTCCTTAATGAACATTGATGCAAAAATCCTCAAGAAAATAATGGCAAACCGAATTCAACAACACATCAAAAAGATTATTCACCACGACCAAGTAGGCTTCATCCCAGGGATGCAGGGGTGGTTCAACATACGAAAATCAATAAATGTAAAAAACCACATTAACAGAAGCAAAGACAAAAAACACTTGATCATCTCAATAGATGCAGAAAAAGCCTTTGATAAGATCCAACATCATTTCATGATAAAAGCTCTAAGAAAACTAGGAATGGAAGGAAAGTACCTCAACATTATAAAAGCTATATATGACAAACCTACAGCCAGCATTATACTTAATGGTGAAAAACTGAAACCATTCCCTCTAAAATCAGGAACCAGACAAGGATGCCCACTATCTCCATTCCTATTCAACATAGTACTGGAATTCCTAGCCAGAACAATTAGGCAAGAAGAAGGAATAAAAGGAATACAAATAGGTAAAGAAACTGTCAAAATATCCCTATTTGCAGATGACATGATCCTATACCTTAAAGACCCAAAAAACTCTACTCAGAAGCTTCAAGACATCATCAATAGCTATAGCAAGGTAGCAGGATATAAAATCAACATAGAAAAATCATTAGCATTTCTATACACTAACAATGAGCAAGCTGAAAAAGAATGTATGAAAACAATTTCATTTACAATAACCTCAAAAAAAAATCAAATACCTAGGTATAAACCTAACAAAAGATGTGAAAGACCTCTACAAGGAAAACTACACACTTCTGAAGAAAGAGATTGAGGAAGACTATAGAAAGTGGAGAAATCTCCCATGCTCATGGATTAGTAGAATCAACATAGTAAAAATGTTGATACTCCCAAAAGTGATATACATGTTTAATGCAATTCCCATCAAAATTCCAATGACATTCATTAAAGAGATTGAAAAATCTACTGTTAAATTTATATGAAAACACAAGAGGCCACGAATAGCCAAGGCAATACTCAGTCAAAAGAACAATGCAGGAGGTATCACAATACCTGACTTCAAACTATATTACAAAGCAATAACAATAAAAACAGCATGGTACTGGCACAAAAACAGACATGAAGACCAGTGGAACAGAAGAGAGGACCCAGATATGAAACCACACAACTATAACCAACTTGTCTTTGACAAAGGAGCTAAAATAAACGATGGAGAAATAGCAGCCTCTTCAACAAAAACTACTGGGAAAACTGGTTAGCAGTCTGCAAAAAACTGAAACTAGATCCATGTATATCACCCTATACCAAGATTAACTCAAAATGGATCAAGGATCTTAATATCAGATCACAAACTCTAAAGTTGATACAGGAAAGAGTAGGAAATACTCTGGAGTTAGTAGGTATAGGTAAGAACTTTCTCAACGAAACCCCAGCAGCACAGCAACTAAGAGATAGCATAGATAAATGGGACCTCATAAAGCTAAAAAGGTTCTGTTCAACAAAAGAAATGGTCTCTAAACTGAAGAGAACACCCACAGAGTGGGAGAAAATATTTGCCAACTATACATCAGACAAAGGACTGATAACCAGAATATATAGGGAACTTAAAAAACTAAATTCTCTCAAAACTAATGAACCAATAAAGAAATGGGCAAGTGAACTAAACAGAACTTTCTGAAAAGAAGAAATTCAAATGGCCAAAAAACACATGAAAAAATGCTCACCATCTCTAGCAATAAAGGAAATGCAAATTAAAACCATACTAAGATTCTACCTCACCCCTGTTAGAATAGCCATCATCAGCAACACCACCAACAGGTGTTGGCGAGGATGCGGGGAAAAAGAAACCCTCATACACTGTTGGTGGGAATGTAAACTAGTACAAGCACTCTGGAAAAAAATGTGGAAGCTACTTAAAAAGCTAGACATTGACCTACCATTTGATCCAGCAATACCACTCTTGGGGATATACCCAAAAGACTGTGACACAGGTTACTCCAGAGGCACCTGCACACCTGTGTTTATTGCGGCACTATTCACAATAGCCAAGTTATGGAAACAGCCAAGATGCCCCACCACTGACGAATGGATTAAGAAAATGTGGTGTTTATGCACAATGGTATTTTATGCAGCCATGAAGAAGAATGAAATGTTATCATTTGCAGGTAAATGGATGGAGTTGGCGAACGTCATTCTGAGTGAGGTTAGCCTGGCCCAAAAGACCAAAAATCGTATGTTCTCCCTCATATGTGGACATTAGATCAAGGGCAAACATAACAATGGGATTGGACTTTGAGCACATGATAAAAGCTTTAGCACACAAGGGAGGGGTGAGGATAGGGAAGACACCTAAAAAATTAGGTAGCATTTGTTGCCCTTAACGCAGAGAAACTAAAGCAGATACCTTAAAAGCAACTGAGGTCAATAGGAAAAGGGGACCAGGAACTAGAGAAAAGATTAGATCAAAAAGAATTAACCTAGAAGGTAACATCCACGCACAGGAAATCAATGTGAGTCAATGCCCTGTATAGCTATCCCTATCTCAACCAGCAAAAACCCTTGTTCCTTTCTATTATTGCTTATACTCTCTCTACAACAAAATTAGAAATAAGGGCAAAATAGTTTCTGCTGGGTATTGAGGGGGTGGATTGAGAGGGAGGTAGTAGAGTGGGGGGTAAGGGAGCGGGTGGGGGCAGGGGGGAGAAATGATCCAAGCCTTGTATGCACATATGAATAATAAAAGAAAAAAAAATCATGTTCTCCAGTTCGCATTTTAAATCAACTTGGGATGTAACACATTTGTACATGGAAGCAATGCTAGGAATCTCTGTATAGCTATCCTTATCTCAACTAGCAAAAATGCCTTGTCTTTCTTATTATTGCTTATGTTTTCTCTTCAACAAAACTAGAGTTAAAGGCAGAACAGGTTCTGCCTGGAAGCAATTGGGGGTGGGGGGAAGAGGGAAGGAGAAATGGCCCAAACAATGTATGCACATGTGAATAAATGAATAAAAAATGCTTTCATATCCTGAGGGTCTATTTCTAGGATCAGTATAGCAGAGGGGGAAAAGAAAAGATTGATGTGAGAGGATTTTAAAATAAAATTGAACAGGTAACATTAATAAAATAGGAAAAAGTGATTCCATTTATAAAGCAATGAAAACTGTAATCACTCATGAAAACAAAACATGCATGAAACCCTAACTCAGCAAAACAGTTTAAATTGTTACGGGGCATCTAGGTTATTACCATAGCTTGGCTATTGTGAATAAAGTTGCAGTAAACATGGTTGTGCAGGTGCCTTTATTGTAACCTGACTTTCATTCTTTCAGGTATGTACCTAGAAGTGGACTTTTTGGATCATATGGCAGTTCTATTTTTAGTTTTTTGAGGAGCCTCCATACTGTTTTCCATGTTGGTTGTACTAATTTACATTTCTCCAAACACTGTATGAGGGTTCCTATTTCCTTTTGTCCTCACCAACATTTGTTGTTCTTGACAATCTATGTATACATGTATTATATATCAAATTGCTGCATCCCCTCCATTTTTCATCTTTCTACCTAATTCCCCCTATTATGGTAATAATAACCATTCTAACAGGGATGAGGGTAGAACCTTAACATGGTTTTGATTTGGAAACAGCTATGATGCCCCACAACTGATATTGATATTCAGTGGTATTTATTCTGTCATAAAGAAGAATGAAATTTTGTCATTTGCAGGGAAATGGATGGAACTGAAGAATATTATCATAAGTGAAGTTAACCAGGTTCAGAAAACCAAAGGTCATATGTTTTCTCTCATATGTGGAAGATAAGGCCAATACAAATATGAGCATACTATAAATACAAAATATGTACCCAAAAGTGGGAGTTGTAGAGAAGGCCAACAGAGGGAAAAATAAGGAAAGAAAGATAGTGAATAATATTGAAATACATTACCTCTGTATAGGTATAAGACATAATGAAACACACTGAAAACTGTTAAACAACACAAGATTAGAGAAAAATGGCAAGGAAATGCAGTGGAGGGGGAGTTACATTGACTTAAACACAATGTATGTATAGGCATAAAACCAAGGTAAAAATCCCTCTGAACAATGAACAGGCACCTAAACAATGAAGGACAAGAATGAAAAACAGGCCATGCTAAGGGGAGGATACTTATGGAGGGGGGAGGATAAAAGAAGGAAGTAAAGAAGGTGAATATAGTTGATGTATTTTCTCTATAAGAATGAATATAGAATATTTAAACCTGTTGAAATCGCCATAGTTGGGGGAATTAGGTAGAAAGGAGAAAAATGGAGGAGATGAACCAATTTGGGATATAATACATGTATACATGGAAACGTCTCAATGAAATACCCTAGATAGCTATCTTAAACAAACAAAATCGTCTTTAAAAAAATGGACAGGAAGGTAAAGTATTTTGTCTGAGGGTTGGTACCCGTGGGAGGAGGGAGGATATAAGAAAAGGGTGAAGGAGGATGAATGTGGTGGAATATTATATACTCACGTATGAAAATGCAAAAATGAAACCTGTTTAAACTATTTAAAATAAGAATGGGGGAGTATAAAGGAGAATGATGGAAGAAGTGAATTTGACTGAGATATATTGTAAGTACTTTTATAAGTGTTACAAGGTACCCCAAGTACAATAATAATATGATGATAAAATTTTAGAAAATTGCTATGGAACCTGAAATGTCAGGTAATAATATTATGTAATTTTTAGACAAATTGTTGAAACACTAGAAGTGAGAAATTTTTACATAGCTTTTTAAAATATATTAAGATTCTATATTAAGATAACAGTCCAGGACACATTTATTTGCTATATTGGCTATCAATTTATTTTTAAATATTTTATAGACGTTTGTTTCTTTTTTGCTGAACAGGGACTGTCTCCTTTATATCTTATCATTTCTTGACTCTCAGAACAGAATTTTAATTATTTTGAATGTTGAGTCAAGTAGCTGTTTTAAATCCCCAGCAGAGAGTAGATGAGCTGATGAATTAGATCTCTTATGGATGTTAGTATGCTCTTCATGAATCAAAGTCAATTCCATTATTTCTGTACAGTGTTGTTGTAGAAGTAAATGTAATTCCTTTTTTTCCCATAAACACATAAGTAAATTAAAGGTGCCATTTCCATTGACACAAAAGATGTTAGGGAAAGATATCAAGTAGATAATGTCTACTCACTCCCATAGCTCTCAAATTCGAGTATCTGTGTATGTCAGGGGGAGTTACACTGATACAAAAGAAATTAGGGTACATCTACTGAGAGCACTGGCTACACTAAAGATTTAAAGAAGATATTTTCTTCATGATTAATCAAACACTCACACTAATAGAGTAGAATATATGAAAATATTACACATTAAAATGTCAAGATTTATATATAAAACATGTCTTCAATAGTGAAACTATTCAGTGGAACTTGGGGGAGAAGGGAGAAGAAAAAAGAATGATAAAGTGCAACAATATGGAAACACATTGCATCTATGTAGGAAGATGACATAGGGAAATGTATTGAAAGATGTTGAATGACAGAGGTAGAGGATAAGGGAGAGTAATAAAAGGGGATAACCTGACTAAAGGATGGTATATTTGAAGCTGAGATATCGTTGGGAAACCACTCTGAACAATGTATATGGTCTTCAAAATGAAGGACAGGATTGTAAAACAGGTGTTGTGAGAGAGCAAGTAATTATGGGAGAGGGATAGTGAAAGGAGGGGATAAAGGAGGATGATATGGTCAATGAACTTCATATATTTATATGAAATAGAGCAATGAAACCTATTGCAATCGTTTTAGGTGTGGGGGGAAGGGTATGAGAGAGATGGAGGTTATGAACTTAACTGAGGTACATTGTAAGCATATAAGGAAATGTCACAATGAATATTTCCTGTACAGCTAATATATGCTAATGAAATGTGTAAAAATTCTTTAAACATTTTTAAAAATGGGTTTCCAGTCAGTATGGAAATCAATATGGAAGTTCCTCACAAAACTAAAACAAGAACTACCTTATTATACTGCTAAACCACTCTTGAGCATGTATCTGAAAGAATATAAATCAACACATAAGAGTGTACAAACATGGGTGTACAAACCTGTACATCCCTGTCTATAGCAGCCACACTATGGCATCGGCTCATGTGTGCAACAACTGAGGAATGGATAAAGAAAATGTGGCATATAGATTATTATTCAACCATAAAGAAGGATGAACTTATGTCATTTGCAGGAAAATGGATGGAACTGCAATCAAGTTAAATGAGATGGTGACAAGCGTGTAAATATTCTAGAAGTATTTTATGTATGTATGATAACAGCACAGTGGTCAGTGAATTTTGATTTTATTTGGGGATTACAAGACACACGTTTTAATGTGTGTATGTTTCCTCTGGGCAACACAGGTATAGTAATACACATTACAGTTAATATAAAAGAATAAAATATCACAGCAAAGCTCACAAAAAACTGCTAAAAAAAGGAGGGGGAAGGAAAGAGGGTAATTAATGAAGACTAATATAGATGAGGTGAATTTTATCAAAGTTCATTATATGCAGATTGCAAATTTTACCACAAAACTACTTTGAATAATTAATTTATGCTAAAAAAAAAACTGAAAATGCATTTACGGCAGAGGTGTATCTGGATGCTCCCTGACTGTCAGAGGTGTATCCCTTCACTTTCTTCTGACCTTCATGTTGCTTCTGTGGAAAATTTTCAAAATACTACTCCATATTTCTCTCTTTGCAAACCCTTAGCTGCTTTATCTTCTCTCCCTCTTTCTCTCTCTCTCTCTCTCTCTCTCTCTCTCTCTGCTTTAGCTTCTGACTAATTTTTCAGGTCCATTTCCCTTTGTTTCTAAGTTTTGTTAAAATAAGGTGTGAACTGGTTCGCCTATCATCCTTCATTTAACTGTAACAATCCATTTAAGACAGAAGAATTTAGCTTAGAAAACTGATCTGTGGGTCTGCATAATGAAGGTGATGACACAGGATGTGATGTTTTTTGGAGATGTTAAACAACAGATGAATGCTGGTGTTATTGGATGCTATTTTTGGCTCCAAATGTTTGAATTGGTAAACACCACACAAAGGACATAATTTATTTCCTCTTTTATTTTATCTTAAAACAGAATTTTTAGCAACCAGAGAATGGGATGCTTCTTTTCTATGTTCTCTCTCTCTCTCTCTCTCTCTCTCTCTCTCTCTCTCTCTCTCTCTCTCACACACACACACACACACACACACACACACACACACACAGCTTGAACATGTCCTCTCCAAAATACATTTGTTATGATTGGGTGGTATTCAGAGGTGGGGCCTTTGAGAGTTAATTTTGCAGAGGGTGCCTCCTGGATAGGATAAGGCTCTTATAGACAAGCCTTCCTGCAGTGTTTAGCTGCTGCCCCTCCACCTTTGTCATGTGACAACACCAAGTTCTTCCCATTCAGAAGATGTAGCCCTTATCAGACAACTGAATCCTCTTGTGCTTTGATTTTGGATTTCTCAGTCTCATCTAAATTTTTCAAAACTGGGGGAAAATCAATTTCTATTCTTTATAAATTGCCTCATCTCAGATATTTTGTTATATGAGCACAAACAAAAACAATGTACAAAAAGGAAAAACAAGAAATGCATATCACATCAAACTTATTGGTACCCTTATTTTTCGGAAGATAGGTATTATGATTCTGACATTGCTGTCTGTGTTGTGAAATATGGTAAATGAGAATCTCCATGTTAGGATTCAGGACTTTTCTGTCTGGAAGAAAGGAGCTATGAGTGGAAAGTCAAAGGAGTTAAGTAATGACTCCACAGTTTTATCAGATCTAAAAATATGATCTCATTACATGTCTTATCTTGAAAAGAATGTATCTTTCAATTAAAGGAGCCAAAAATAATAAAGATGAGTAAACACAGTGCCCAAGGTTTCATCTCTAAATATCATTCTGTGAAAGGAATAGGCAATTTCAAGGCCAGTAACATAAAATCCTTAAAAATGTTGTTATAATTGGAGACAAAATGCCATTAACATGCTATTAGGATATGTTACATGGACTCAGGAAACAATTTGAAGAAGCTCTTATTGAGATTAACATCAGAAGGATATTTACAGTGATGGATTGAACAGGTTTAAAACTATGAATTCAAAACAGACATTAAAAAATTCCCTCTTGCCTCCTTTAAGTATGCTTTGAAAATAATCGCTAATTTGAAAACTTGGTAAGTTAAGGAAAAGAATTGAATATTCAACCTGTCTTTTCCGTATGGACTGTTTCTTGGGTTTCCTAAATAGTTCATAAGAAGTTTCCATAAATCTGTATTCTAGGTGATAAATGAAGCCCATTTTCAAATGCTAATGAAATAACATACCTAGCAAATGACCCACCATGATTGCTGACTTCATAAATGAGAAAATTAGAATACAGCTTCTGATGATGTATGTGACATCACCAATGAAATTATTTTTGCAAAAAATAGTAGACCTCCATCTTATCCACCCCAGAGTTCTCATCACAGTTTTTCAGGAAATATAGAGGTTTTAAAAATCTTTAGAATTAAAAATGAATGTGAACATACAGCTTTTGTCCACCACAAAATATAAATCCATAGAAGAATAATATATCTGAATCTTACACTTGAAGACAAGAAGGTTTAGGAAAAACTTAGAGAACTTAGTCACAAATTAGAAGGAAATATTATGGAATATCTCTCTATATTCAGTCCTGTCTAATTTCTGTTCCAAAAATCATTTCTTTGTAATTTCTTTTAATTCTGCATTTGATATACCTGAGAAATACAGCATTTTATAATATATGACAATGGCTATCTTTGTTCAAATATGAAAAGAAAATTTGTGTGATTAAAAACTCCATCCAGTTATGATTTTACTTCCTCAAAGAGGCATATCCTCTTTGTCACCTGCAATGACATTCAAACATTCCTCACATGGAATGATAGGCCCCATAACTCCACTCTTTTAGGAATAACTGATTTTTAGTATCCTCCCAGCTTTATTGTTTTAAGTAAATTCACCAGGGATGGATGATTTATCTGTTGTTATTGCTTTCTGGGTAAGATACTATCTACTGTAAATTACAATCTTACAAGAGGCTTCTTTTTCCTTTATGGCTCATGTCTTTATAAGAAACAGCTCACACTTTCAACTTGGAAGAAAATGAGAAAACAAAAGTAAATTTATTTTAAATACTATTGTACTGTTGCCCTCGCATATATTTAGGAAAAGAAAAATCCACGTAGTATACTGGTAGTAATAAAGAATAAACCTGTCAGTTGATCTTCAAATCTCCTACCTCCTTGGAGCTCTATCTCCATCCATTAGCCAATTATTTTCCCCCACAACAGGTCAGGTCTATCAGCAGTAAGAAGTATAAGTGACTTTCATATTTATTGTTTCCCTTCAACAAAAAGTTTCTATTGTTTTCCATCCACAGAACACCATACATCAATCTCAGCACACCTTGGTTCTTTTCTTTTTAACTTTTCACTGAATTTTCAAGTGCACTTGCATCTTACACTACTTTTGTCTTTTTCATGTCCTGTGATTATTTTTGATGATACCATAAATTTTCCACACTTACTGATACAGCTGTATGTGTTATTTTCTTCTTTTTCTTATTCTTACATAAAGAAGCAGATATGATCAATCAGAAAGAGATCTGAAGTAGCATTTTAAAAATTGGAGCCATTGCTTTTACTTACTATATGATCTAAGTAGTCTCAGTTTTTCTATTGTTTAGAAATGTTTAATATTACCAATACTTAAGATATTGTTTTAGAAATTTAAATTATTTTATCCTTAAAATTTTGAATTTTTATAGACCAAGAGGGAGTTTTAAAGATAGTACAGAGAAGCTTGTACCCTACAGCCATCTGGGTACAACTTGGTTACAATTGGTTACAGTTTATGTTGCTATAGGAAATTTACAGAGTAAAATGTCAATGCAGAACATTAGCAGTGTTGTAATGTGTATAATACAATGTCATTGTATTACTTGCTTTAGTCCCTGGTAGCTAACACTTAACTGAAGACATAGAGATGTCCTAAATAGCTATTCTACTAAAACATCTCTCTTCTGGTGCTACCCACATTTAGCTACACATACTTTCTTAACTCTTGGAATCTGTTAATGTGTTTCCAACTTTTATTAGTCTTGACATTTCAAGAGTGTTATGTAGGTTGAATCCCACAGTATGGGGCATTTTGAAGCTAGCTCTTTCTCACCAGCATAATACTCTCCAGACCCATTCATCCTACTGTGTATATTAACAGTTCATTCCTTTTAATTGGTGAGCAGTATACCATGGTATAAATTATGAACAGCTGTTTAACTATTCACCTATTCAGGGACATTTGGGTGTTTCCAGTTCTTATCTATTTCGAGTAAATTGGTTTGTATTATTGTGTATTGTTACAGAATTACATAACTGTGCTTCACAAGGACATACATTTTTGTATCTCTGGAGTAAATGCCCAGAATTGCAATTAGCAGGACATATGATCAGTTTCTGTTCTTTTCCACAGTGGTTGTAACATTTTGTATTCATACCAGAAATATATGAGAGATCCGATTTGTCTTCCTCCTTGAAAGCATTTGCACTTGTCAATAATTTTTTATTCTACCTGTCCTGATACCATTGTGGGGACTATTTTCATTTTTCCAAAGGTCAGAGGTATTGAATATGCCTTCACATGCTTATTTGCCATTCATATAATATCCTCTTCACTGAAACATCTTCATATTTCTTCCATTTTCTTATTTGTATTTTTTTACTGTTGAGTTTCAAGATTCATTATAATTTCTGGTTATAAAACCATTATCAGATTTATGCTTTGTAGTTATTTAATCAGGCAGTAGCTTGACTTTTCATTTTCTTAACAAGGAATTTCATAGAACAATTGTTTTAATTTTGATGAAATTCTACATGTTGATTTTTTTTCTTGAATCAATCATGCTTTTAGTGTCATGTTGAACAAGTCTTCTCTAAGTCCTACGTTCTAATATTTTCTTCTAAAAGTTTTAATAAATTTGCAGCTTTCATTTGGATCCATCATTTATTTCAAGTTATTGAATGTTTTTGATAAGCAATGAGATTTAGATCAATGTTTTCTTTTACTTATGGATACCTAATTGCTCCAGAACCATTTCTTGAAAAGACAATACTTCTTCAACTCAATGGTTTTTGCTCACGTGTCAAATATCACTTATATCAGTTAGTATTATTTACATGTATTTGTTTCTGGGGTTTGTTTTCTGGTCTGTCAACCTATGTGTCTGTACCTTTGCTTTTGGTTATTATCATTCTATAGTAAGTCTTGAAGTCAGATATCATGACTTACTTCACTCTTCTTTTGCAAAATTGTATCAGTACTGGAGTTCTTTGACTCATCCATAAAAATTTCAAAAAATCATTTCCAGATTTACAAACTCTCTTACTTTAATGTCACCAAGATTTTTCCTTACAGTATGCATTAATTCAAAAATTGAAAACTTCAATGTTTTGAGTGTTATAATCCATGAATACAGTAAGTTTCTCAATTTAGCTCTTTCTTATTTTTTTAACCAGATTTTTTTGGGCTTTCTGCTTTAAAGTCCTTATTTTATTTTCAATGCCAGAATTTATCATATACAATGCAGATGTCATCAGATTTTAAATTTCAGGTACCATATGATTTTTTTGCTAGTTTGTACAAATACAAAACATTTTTTAAATGTGATCCTTTACTCTTAGGAAATTTCTAAACTCACTTATCATTTCTAGTAGGGTTTTTGATGATGTTTTTGAGATTTTCTATATAAACACCTACAAATATGGACAGAATTATTTCTTCCTTCAGTTTGGATGCATTTCCCCTATCATATTCCACTGCAAAGAATTCCAGGGTTATGTTCACTGAGGAGAATAAACATCCTTGCTTTGTTCCCAAACTTAAAAGAATTGGTTTGAGCATCTACCACTGATATATTGGCTATGGTATGTTGCATATTACCAAGTTTAGAGTATTTATTATGAATACGGGTTGAAATTTGTGAGTCTTTCACAAGTGATTTTTCCTTTTAACCTGTTAACTTGGACTTTATTAGTTGCTTTAAACTGTTATATCAACTCATATGCGCAAAATAAGCCACCTTAGTCACACTGTATATGTTAAAAATGTCAATTGATTCTACTTCCTCCTAACATTTAAAAACAGTTTTGAATCTAAAGAGGGGTATTGTTCTGTAGTTCCTTCATTCTGTTTTCCTTTTTTTCATTCATTTATTTATTCTTGATTTTTTCTTTGCAGATTTTGGACGAGAGTCATTCTAGCTTCATTAAAAATTATTAGAAGTGTTTTCTCATTTTCTGATTTCCAACAGAAATTAGGTTGAATTGGTGTTCAGTTTTTTTTTTTTAATATTTAGTAGAATTTGAAGGTGAAATGATTTAGTCCTTTAACTTTCTCTTTGGGGAATTTTCATGTTACAATGTCTATTTTCTTCATAGTATAAAGGTAATCAAATTAAGTCATTGATCCAAGAAAAGATGACAATGTTGTACTTTTTAAAGAATTTCTTTAAAATATGCTCTATATTATCTAACTTGTTAATTTATGTGTAGACATAACCATATATTGTTCCCTTATACATGTTTTTCCAGAGTATGTGAAGATATTCTCACTTTCTTTTCAGAGTCATCAGTTTCATTCATTTTTTCCAAGAAACTGAATTTTATTTCATTAACTTTTCTCTATTATTTTCATGTTTTCAATTTCATTGATTTCTTATTTAATTTTTAAGTAATTCTCTTCTGTTGATTTAGGTTAAAACTGATTTCTCTGGATTCTGAAGTTGCAAGGTTAGATCACTGTTTCAATTCCTCTCCTTTCTAAAAAACACAGTTAACGCTTTTACCACATCCCTCATATTGTTAAGATACATTTTCATTTTATTTAAGTCAAAACCATTTAAAAATCTTATGGCTTCTTTGACCATGGTTTATTTCAAAGTGAGTTGCTTAATCTGCAAATATTTTAGGATGTTTCAGCTATTTTTGTATTTTTTTTTTCTAGTCTTGTTGTGGGAGTCTCAAGCTTAGATATGGGACACTGAGGCAGTTTAGCAGGAAGCAATTCTTTATTGTGCCAGCACAGAACCAGCGGACTCGTGTCCAAAGGCTGAGCCCCGAGAACAAAGGGATCTCACCTTATATACCCTTGCAAGCAGGTGACAGAACCAAAAAGCAAAGCTCAACCTACATATGGCTGCATGTGACTTCATTGGCTATTTCATTTCCCCAGTGCTATGTGACCTTCTTCATGTTTCATTTCTTTAAGTTTTATCTCTCTGCTTTGCCATCCCTTCTCCCTGTCTCATTATCAGAACACAGCCTGTTTCTCTTCTGGTCCTCCACCCTGAAACATCAATCTAAGAATATATTATTTTTTAGTCTGAGAATGTACTTTGTTTAATTTCTGTTATTTTCAGTGGGTTAATGTGTGTGTGTTCTTGCCCATAATGTGATTTCTCTTGGTGAATGTTCTATGTGAGCTCATGAAGAAGATATATTCTCTTATCATTGCATGTGTGCTTATCCATTAGAACTAGTTGATAAAAATACTTGTTGGAATATTTCCCATGTTTAACAATGTTCACTTTGTTTCATTTGTTTATATTTCTTTATATTCCCCACTTTATCTGCCTTAACTGATATAAATCAAGCATTTTCTATAATTTCATTTTATGTCCTATGTATTTGTTTTCGATCACTATGACAAAAGATGTGAGATAATCAGTGTATAACTGTGGCTCACAGTTTCAGAAGTTTCATCTTACTGTCAGTTGCCCTGTTTCTTTAAGGCCATGGCAAGGCAGTACATCACAGTGTGCTGTGCATTGTGGAGGAAGCCCTTACCCTAATGGTGGCCAGGAGGTGAGAGAGACAGGAGGGGCAGGCACATGTCTTAATGTCTCCTTCATGGGCAAGACCCCAATGACTTTACTTCCTCTCACTAGTGCTACCTCTAAAAGTTCATTTCCTTCCCAATTGCTTCAGAGGCTAAGGACCAAACCTTTAACACACAGGTTTTGGGGATTAAAGAACCTATAGCATTCTATTTAAGTCTACATGGCATACTTTAAAAAAAAAAAAAGAGCACAGTTTGAAATGTATAACTTTACCTAATCTAAGTCCATGTTCAAATAACCACACAGAGTTACACTTGAAGTGTCAGTACCTTGTATTCCCAGCTCCTCTATTCCATTCCTTGTGGCACTGATGTCTTTCACTTAACTTTTCCATATAGCATAATCACCTTATGAATTATTATGATTATTATAATGTGATATATGTTGTTTTTAATCAATTAAGAATAAGGATAAAAATGAGAGGCATCAGTTGTAGCTTTACTTATTTCTTCTTTTGAATCTGCCTTTCTTTATGTAGATCTGAGTTTCTAAGTTGTATTATTTGCCTTCTCCTTGAAGAACTTTTATCTTTTCCTGCAGCACCTTGTGAAATTTCCTCCATTTTCATTTGTCTGAAAAAGTATTTCAGACAAACTGAAACATTGAAAAACTGAAAAACTGAAGTATCCTTCAGTTCTGAAAGATAGTTTTATTGAATACAGAATTCTTACATGGTGGAAATTTTCCCTTTTGACATTTGAAACACTTCTCTCTACTCTCTTCATTGTGGCCTGATGTTTGATGGAAAGACTCCTGTTCTTCTTATCCCCAGTCCTGTATAGGTCAGGTACTTTTTCTGCTGGCTTATTTCAAGATTTCTCTTGGCTGTTGGTTTTCTAGTTTAAATATCATATTCCCAGCTATAGATAATTTGAGGATTCATCATGCCAGATATTTTCTGTTCATCTTGGATTTGTGGTTTAGTGTCTGTGATTAGTTTTGGAATGTTCTTAGCTATCATGACACCAAATGTTCTTCTCCCTTTTCCTTCCTTCCCCTCTTTCTCAATCTTTCCCTCCCTTCCTTCTTTTCTTCTTGCTCAAATATTCCAAGTATAGGTATATGACATCTTTGGAAATTGTAGCATATTTCTTGGAAGTTTTCTTTCATCTTTTTCCCTTCTTCATTTTAGTTTTACCACATTTTTTCTTGGTTTTGTCAAGTCTATTGATTAAAACAGAAAAGGCATTCCTCATTTCTATTACAGTGTGTTAATTTCTAACATTTTGTCTAAATTCATTCTTCGTGTTTGTCTCTGCTTTAATCTCCTGGCTATCCTTTTATGTTTTCTATTTTTCCTATTAGAGAGCTTAGCATATTAAGCATAGATTTAATTCTAAAATCTACTCTGCTTGGTCTTTTCCAACTGTTTTGCTTCTAATGCATCCACTCTATGTCACTTTCCCCTCTTTAAATATTTAAATCAATTTAAGTAGAATTAATATCTTTAGCATAGTACAATTTCTACCAATATTATATCCTTTCAGCTTATTTAACTTTTTATAGTGTATTTCATACATTTTATTATTTTATATGGAGGTCTTTTAGATCTTGTTCTTTTTAAAAAATATTTTATTATTAATTTATTCATATGTGCTTAAATTGTTTTGGTCATTTCTCCCCCCTTCCCCATTCTCCCACCCTCTTCCCCCTCCCCCCTTGCTTCCAGGCAGAACCTGTTCTGCCCTTATTTCTAATTGTGTTGAAGAGAAGACACAAGCATAATAAGGAAGACAAAGCATTTGTGATAGCTGAGTTAAGGATGGCTACACAGAAAGATTCCTAGCATTGCTTTCATGTACAAATGTGCTACAATCCAAGCTGATTCATCTCTAACTGATCTTTACACTGGTTCCTGATTCCCTTCTCATGTTAACCTCTGTCGCTTTAAGGTTTCTGTATTAGTTCCTCTGGAGTGGGGACATCAAATACTTTCATGTTTTAGGTTTTCTACCTATTCCTATATCTTCCATATGTGCTCTCCCCTTGTCATGTTGTTTTTTTAATGAACATCACATTTAATAACTGTTCAAGCATTTTTAATTTAATATTTTATTTGGATGTTGGTGTTGTTGCTGTAGAAATGTCACTATCTAGAGTGAATTGAATTTTATCTGGAAAATTTTTTTGTCTTTTTATTAATTCTTACAATTTTGGATTGTTTAGTATTTTCTATGCAGACAAATACTTCATATAGAAAGAGTGACAATAGTTACTCTTCACTTTCATTCCTTTTAAAAAATTATTAATTTGTGTGGCTAGACTATCAGGGCTATATGGAAAAGAAGCACTGGAATTGCACATTTTTCCCTATTTCTGAATTTATAGAAATTTTCATTATTCCTCTATGTATCTCTTTTGAAAATGTGCTTTAACTGCATGAGAAAGTTCCTTTCATATATAGGGTATATATTTGAAAATTGTATAAACAATTTGATAGACTTTCTTATTTACTTGTTTACAACAGTACCTGTATTTCAGCAAATTTAATTCTTCTTCATTTAGTGAGAGAGTTGTTTTCTCCTTAAGTTCCTTAAAAGAGTGGATTTCATGCATAGATTTTCTAATGTTCAGCATTCTTTCCTTCCCTATAATAGTCCAGTGCGATGTTCATTATTTTACATATTACTGGATTCTTCTCTCTTTTTTTTACTTCTCTCTTTTTTTGTGTCCTGGAATTTTCATGGAAGACTGAAATTTTCTGATTTTTTGGAATTTGAACTCACGGCCTTGCACGTACTAAGCAAATGCTTCTACCACTTGAACCACACCCCCAGCCATTTTTACTTTTAATATTTTTTTATATAGGATCTTGTCCTTTTCCTCCATGGTCAGTCATGGTTAGTGATCCTTCTACCTTCACCTCTGAGTTGACCATATTGCAGGCATGTGCCACCACCTTCAACTTATTTTTCAACAGGGTTATGTCTGTTGCTGTTGTTTTCTTTTTTTTATTATTATATTACTGTTGTACTGGGGGTACATTGTGGCATTAATAAAAGTTTCTACATTATATCATAGTTGAATTCACCTGCCTGTGTCATTCTCCTTTATTCCCCCATCCTCTTATTCTTGGAATAGTTTCAACATTTTGAGACAGGGTAGTAACATTTTTTCCTGGTTTGGCCTTGAAATATGGTCCTTGTGTTTCTACCTCCCAAAGTAGCTGGGGTTACAGCCACTCATCTTGACACCTGGCTTTCTGGTTGAGATTAGGTCTCCCTAACTTTTTGCTTAACCTGGCCTCACACTATGATCCTACTGTCTCTGCCTCCCAAGTAGCCAGAATTATAGGCATGTACCCCATGCCTGGACTGAAATTATCTGTCTTGAGTGATTGACAGAACTTATATGTTAAACTATACTTTCTGTGTGGAAATGTCTAATATTTCTATACTTTAAAATATGCTATTCAATGTTTTTAATGCATTCACAAGATTTACATTTTCCTCAGTCTCTAATTCCACAACATTTTTGTAACCCCCAAAAGAGATCCACATCCTTTAGCAATCATTCCTCATCCTCAACTCCCAATAGCTCTTTCAATTTTTGTTTTAGTTTGTGTATTTTATTTTGAGTAATAGTGTCTAGGAATTTTTCAATTTTATGTAATTTTTAAATTTATTAGTAGTATGCTTTTTTAGAGTCTGTCTGATACTACATCTTCTTCAGCCCTTACAGTTCTATTTCTTTTTTTAATTTTAAAATATTCTTGGTTGTGCTAGATGTACATTGTGGCTTTTACGCTTCTTTTTCTATGGAACACTTATATGTACTGATTTTCATGCACATTTCCCTGCCTTTTCCTATGGGTGATTTATCTGTTTGTAGGTGGGACATTACATTTAAAATGAATGTTCCAGACATAATTTGAAGTGTATATTACATTATCTGCTTCAGGAGAGGATTCACATATACTGCTGTCAGCACCTGTGCCACCAGAATGCTGATTCTGATGTTGGAGACTAAGCTGCATTCCCCAGGGGACCTGCCTCAGGCATATCCATTCTGACTCTTAGCATGTGACTTTCCAGGGTTCCAGTGCCTGGTAAGCTTAAGAGACAAATTACTGCCCCCATCAAAGTGCCACAAGGCTATCAGATTCCTCCCAAATTAGGAAAAACAGAGGAAAATGGGCCAAGCACAAAGCCTGCCTTGCTGAACTGCAATACCCCACCTGGCACCTCTTGTGTTGTTAGCTCTTCTGGGTGCATTGGGGTTTCTGTGTGTATAACTGGTCAGTCTTTTCTGTATGGAGTACAGGTGTACTCACACATGCACCAGTGTGCATGGGGATTGTAACTTTGCCTTCAGTATCACCTATACATTTTGTTAGTGTTTTGCTTTTATGATTCTTCCTTTTTTAACTTTTTAGCATTGTTAAGCTTCTATTACACATGTGCCTCTCATTGTCTTCAATTTTTCCATCTATGACAATGTTTTCTTAAAATTCAAATTAATATCCAGTCTCCCATTTTTCTACAAAAGGTAGTAAAAGGTATACATTTATCTGTGTCCTAAAAATATGCATATTTATTATTTTGTATATTACTGTATTGTATAAATTTGTGTTCATTTCCATTATAAGTTCTAATTTGAACTTTGAGTTGCTTAGAATATTTGTTTTCATTGCCAAATATATAGGGATTTTCATGTTTTCTTTTGTTAGTGACTACTAATTTTCCAGTAGTGAGAAAATATAATTTAAGTAATACAAGTTCTTATTTTGTGAACTTGATTTCAAAGGAAGAAGTTTTCTTCCAACGGCCCAGTACAGTGTCTTATGCACAGATGCTGCTCCACTCACCATGTAGCCATACACTGATATGCCCATCATAAGAGGAAAATAAATTGGAACATGTAACGAATCCACCCAACCTCTGAACATCACTGTTTAGCAACATAGTGCTCTCTGGAGGGTCAGTTGCTCAGATCGTGGCCCTGAACCTGACTGGGAGATGCAAATCACTGCTGCTGTCTGCATCATGAGAGGATATTATACACCTTCCCAGTCTGAGGAAGGACCACAATTCAGTGTGGCTTCTATTTGAAACTAAGGGGAGCCTTAAATAAACCCTCTGGCATCACTTGCTTATAGTTACTGAGTTTTAGTTGACTTTAACAATCACTAACATTGGCGGTCACCCAGCTGAGATATATTATTAGTCTCCCACTGGCTTTGCTGTAGAAACACCTTTAACTTGAGAGTTATGATGATAATGGTTGCCTAGATTCCTTTTGAAGGACTTGAAGTCCATTTTTGTGGAAACCCTCAATTCATCATTTGGGTATGAACAGTGTTGAATGGGTGATCTTTCAATGTCAGGAAGACTGAAAACTCCACACCAGATCATACTAGAACTGCCATTTTATGAACGTGCATCCCACAAAGAGCCATGAAGATTGATCACAAGTGTGCTAACCAATGATTACTTCACCTCCAATCACTTTTCCCCATGCCTTAAATCATCCTGCTTTTTTATCCCATATATATGCCTAAACCATATTTCAAGAATGTTGAGTGACTGACATATTGTGCAGTGGACAAGTGGATCTGGTCCTGTAACGTTCTGAGTGCATATGGTTTTCATGCCATCATAAGTTCAAAAAGTCCTATGTTAAACTATTATTAAGTTAGGGACCATGTATACAGTCAACATGGTTTCCTATCAAGTAACTTCATCTTCATGTAATTTGTTAGTATGGAAATTTACTTATTATACAGTAAAAATTGTGTTGGTTCATCAACAACCCAGAGGAACCAGAATGGTCCAGAGCCAAGAGGAACCAGAATGATGGTAGAGTTAGAATGTTCATTTGCTAATGGAAGTCTTCAGTTCACTGCGCTCCTGGCAGGACAAGCATGCAGCATTCATCTTAAGAAAAGTAAGAACAACACAGGGCCCCATTCCAGCGAGGCTCACCCCACCATCTGCTGTTGTGGGGGCTCATACTGCAATTCCCAGACTCCCTTGGACACCTGATGGCAGCAAACTGGCTCATCTCCCTCTCAGCTGCCAGGCTCAGCACCCACCAAAAAAGCTTACAAAACAAATTGGCCATCATTTCCTGTCTGCTGTTTCCACACATTTTAGTAACCAATGTGGTAGCATCTGTTCCCACTGACACATCTGCCTGGGCAACAAATGGTCCCCTCAGGGCCCAATTAATCTTCTCTGGTCTTCTTGTTTCAAAGTGACATAGCTTTGTACTGTCCTCCTCAACTCTTTTACTCATAATCCTTGCTATGTGTATGTATTTTTTTCAGCATAAAATATCTTCTGTTTTAGGACAGAAATATCTGTATGCCCTTTATTTTCATCTTGTAACTCATGTAGGGAAAACGTCCATATGCCGACTATCATTTCGAAGACGAGTTCATTAAAATCTTCCCAAAGATTTGTACATATGTCAGTTTCTCCTTGTAGTTCTTTAACCTTTGGTTTTCAAAATTGTGTTATTATGTTTAGGTAAGATTAGAGTTGTCGGGCTAGAGAAATAGCTAGTGGTACAGTGGTTTGATTCCCAGCACCACAAAAAATAATATGAATAAATAATAGAATTATTATTTCCTTCTGATGAATTGAATTCAATTATTGACCTCTGGGAAGTCTTTTTGTTTTAAGGTTATTTTGTCTTATATAATAAAAATCCACTACTTTTATATCATTCACCTTCCTCCCTTCTGATTGCCACATCTGTAGGAAATGTTGGCGATTTTATTGGCTGTTGCTTGTTGCTTGTGCTCATGATGCTCGTATCTTCCTGTTTTATATGGTTTTGATGAGTGTGATATCCACACTGAAGAAATTTTATCTGTAGGATTTTTGTGACTTTGATTTAGGGTGCATTTATATTTCTCTCAGGTACCTGGGAAAACTCATCAATGGAAACTTCTTAAAGTAAACTTCAGACTTCAGTCTTTTAGGGACTGTGGATATATGATAGATTCTAGTCAAAAAGATACATTATAACAAGAACGTCCCTGGAAATTGCTCCTTAGTTTTCCCTTCCCTTACACATAAGGCCGAAGTATGAACGTTTCCCTTTGCTTGTTTTATGGATACTATTTTCTTTTCTTTGTCTGTACTTTTCTTGAGAATATCACCCTTTTGAGTGTGTTTTTGTGAGATTCTCATAATGATTTAGGACCTAGGATTTTTCTTTGTTTTCCTTTGAGAGGACCATTAAAATGGAGAGCCATTGGTCATGGGGGACAAGAAGGCTCTTGAGGCAGACCTCAGGTTTGCTGTTTTAGTATCCTTTTGAGTCCTTGTTTCAGCCTCTTAAGACTTTGGTCACATTCTTACTGACTCATCTCTGCAAAAGAGGATATTTGTATCCATTATTTAATGTGCTATATAATAGTGATTCATAAAATTGGTCTGCCATCTTGCTGCAATGTGAGGTCAGATTTGGGCTGCTCTTTACATTACTCTATGTATCCTTGTATTTTTAAAGTTTATCAGACTTAAGTGCTATTATCATGAGAAAGTATTATCTTATTTATTTTATTTCATTTATTTTGGCAGTACTGGAGATTGAACCTAGGGCCTGTTCTGGCTCTCTACCACTTGAGTCATGCTCCTAGTCCTTTGGCTTTTGTTTGCTTTTTGATAGGTTCTCCCACTTTTGTATGTGCCAGATAAATATCATAGTCCACATTTCTCTTTCTTCTGAGTACCTGACACTGTAAGTGTGCAACACTAGAGTCAGACCTGAGAAAGTGGTTTTTTGATCATTATAACATTTGTTTAATCAAAACTTTAGCTGCAATATACTATACTGAAATGAAAATTAGACATAATGTGATCACTATTGTCAAGAACTTTATAAATTCTTATACTTCTAAAAAGAATAGCTCTTTTAATTCCTCCATGAATTTATAATACAAGTACTTACATGTGTTAAATAAATTTGAATGTGACAACTATATGATGAATATTCTAATGGACTGGAATGCATTTGAATGTGACTGAATTCTTTTCTTTGTTAGTTTTTAATTTTTTCCTCTTAAAAACTAGAATGGATTAAGGGTGGTTAGAAGCAAAACATAAAACAGTGCTACACATTCTTTCCAAACTTTAACTCTATAATTTTCTACAACTGTCCTTATATTCTTTCTATGGCATAGGAAATCCTGATAAGTATAATTGCCAATGTTGGTCAACAGAAAACAATGTTTATATTTTATGAAAGAGCATGATGGCACATACCTATAATCAAGGCTACTTAGGAATTAGAGGTAAGAGCATCCAAAGCAAGGACAGCCTGAGCAAAATTGTGAGACCCATATTGAAAAACAAACAAAGGAAGAAAGCTGTGGGTATGGCTCCAGTGAGACAGCACTTGCTTATCAAGGGCAAGGTCCTCAGTTCAACCCCCAGAACTGCCAAAAAACAAAATGACAATAAAAAAGAGCATTTATATTAGGAGTGTGAATTTTAACTGAAATTATGAAACAAAAAAAAGAGAGAAGCAATATACCAACTTCCAGGAGGAGAATTAGCTCCTGGTAGAGCAGTATTTCAGTGATTTGAGCACACATGAGACTCTTATTTTAGGGTCTGAGGTGATTGGGAGTTTCCATTAGTTTTGATATCACTCGTAGAGCAGAGGTTAAGAATAACAATATTAACAAAAAGAATCAAAGCCCCAAAACCTATGTGATCTACCCTCTATCTATTTTCACAGCTCAGCATATGTTCGGTCCTAAAACTTACCCTCTCTCCCCATATCCATTGCTTCTTCTTTGGTCTCATTGACAGTCATAGCTCAGAGCTGGAGATGAGAACAGAATTAACACAACTTCTCCATTGCTCTCTTAGTCACTGAAAAATTGGGAAATTTTCTTTGTCTGGAATTTCTACACCTGTCATGATGAGTAGTATATTTTTATTAAATTTGAAAACAATGCTTTATACAGTGCAAAAAAAAATTCAGTGTAATAGATGATTAGCATCATAAGTCTATTCTAGATTCTGTAATGAACTCATAAAATAGAGCTAGCCTTGTTTCTGCTCAACTTTTTTTATTAAATCTGTTAATGGACTATATTCATTATATGGACTTAAGATAAGAACGTCATTACATAGCCACTGAATATTATGAAGGTACTGAATAACAGTACAAATGAGGAACTGGATTTTATTGCAGAGGTCAGGAAATAGCATTTGTAAAATTGATTCTGACATATAATAGGTATAAAAGGCCTTATCCCTTTGGGCGATATGCTCAGTGATCGACGATAAGTATTTCTTCATTAATTCTACTCCAATCACAGGCTAATGTGATTTCATTAGATATTCTGTACATATGACTTTATATCAGAAATAGGAAAAAAGTTATAGCATATAGCAGTATGCCAACCATAGTTAGATTAGTAATATTTAAATGTGTTAACATTCATATCATGATGGTTTTACCATAATTAGATTAATATCTTTGTAGCAAATTGAATCACAGGCTTAAAATACAACTTCCCTTTGGTACATTTATTCCATTAATGTTCAATACTAACAAACTATATATATATATTTATATGTATGTAATATATATAATATTTATAAAGATAATATATAATATATACACACATATATGCGCATATATGTATTTCTACATTCATCCTTGGGTTTTTTTCCCAAAATTCAATAAATAAGTTTTCTACTTCTGACTTATATTACTAGGGAACCGTCTGGTGTGTTGCTCAATCTCTGACCTTCTAAATTTTATACCAATGTCTCCAAATGATATTCTGGCATGCATTTGAGATAAATGCACCCAGTGTTCTCTAAAATTATCTGCTAGCTTTCATTTTTGACATATATTTTTAGAAACTTTTCTTGGCTTATTAAAAAGAATTTTCAGAAACAGTTTATTTTCTAATGTAGTGTCCCAATATCATGATTCATGCATACACGAATTTCTAAATTTCCAAAGAAAAAGTCTAATTATCACGTCCTACACCTAAGACAAAGTCCTTTTCAACACCTTGCCTAGTAACCAGTACTAAGTCTTGTCTAAGTAATTTAAAATGAGCTTATGAGATAGGCTGGTGGCAACCACTTGTATCCCCAAGTCAATCACCACTTTTAGCAGTATGAATTTATTGATGGTGCTATTTTTCTTTTCACCAGATTTTTATATAAACTTAGTATTTGGTTATTGACAAAATAAGTGGCATCCATTTTTCCTTCAACAATGTATAATCTTTTCTGAAATGAAGTTGAGAAAAAGTAAAACAAAGTTCTGCAAACAAAGAACTGAAATGCACTGAACCAAAAAAACAAATGCTAAGAGAAGTTAAAAATATAAAAAAGATCAATAATAACTAAATAAGTAATTGCAAATTGTTCTTGTCCCTTTACATCTGGGGAAGGTATTTTAAGATGGAATGGAAAGAAAGTAGAGCATTGATCCTAGATTTTACCAAGCAAATCAATCAACCTCTTGAAGGGATCAGTAGGATTGACTGGTGTCTCAACCATTGATCAACCAAAGAATCAGACACATCTAGGCTGTGCTCTTGAATGAGACAGAAATTTCTCAGAGTTTCTATAAAAACAGTCATGTTATTTCAATCAGTATTAATCAATGGATGTTACCAGCATGTTTTCACCATAAATAAGTCTGTGCCATTTGAAACTGGTCAAATTAATTTGCAATTAAACTGGGAGTCTTTATTACTCATGGCAATTTTGTACATTGATACTTATACCCATGGGGCAAATACCATACAAACAACTACCTGGGATCAAATTTGCTTAAACTCATCATAGTCTCTTCTAAAATGTGCTAGAAGGTTAGAATAGCATAGTGAACCTCAGATGATATGTCTCCATTTGGCATATTTTTTAAATGATGACAGATTAGATTCAACCAATTCCTGAGGTTTTAGAACCTTGGATTGTTACTACCTTTTAAGCTATTTTTAAAAAAATAAGCAACAATCTATTCCCTTTGTCAGAAGCCTCATTATTTTTATCATTGTCACAGTCAATATCAATTACAGTAAAAGTGCTGGATATTATAAATGTATGTCAACTCAATCTATGACCAATTATACATGATATATTCAAATAGAAATACAGCCATAATAATACTGGTTAACTTGTATAATACAAAGAACTGTCATTTAAAAATAATTTTTGTTATTATTTTTTTATAACATAATTTTTATTTGTACTAAAATGTTAATGTAAATAAAACATTAAAAATGTTGCTCACAAGGTGTCATATACTGTGACTGGTGAATTTTCTAGGTTTTGGGCTTTTTGTAGTTACAATTCAAATCATACAGAGAAATGGGAAATGTATTTTCTCTATGCCCCTTATCCATCTTCAGTGTGGGGTTCAATGTTATGATGTTTAGTGTGTCCTTCTACAAACAACTTTACTATATTGATACACACATTTATATACACACATATGTATACATCAATATAGATTTTTTTACATAAAATTTAAAAACAGTCTATATTATGTCACTGTACATTGTAATTAAACATTCAAAATATTGACTCATTTATAATATGAAATGATATTTTAAAGCCATGTAAACTTAGGACATTTTACAAAAATCTATTTTTCTACATGGAGTGAAATGTATTATCAAGTATCATATCTAATATTATTTTGTTTTTGAGCAACAAAACAGATGTTTAAATTTTTATTGAAAAAAGAAAAACATACAAATATCTAGAAGATTCATCATTTAAAAAATTCTCACCTAATTGTTCCATTTTTATCTTGTGATATCACTTGTGTTGTGATGAAGAGAAGCCCTGAAAGACAGGATCCCTGAAAGGGAAGTGTCCCCTGGACAATGGTCCTACAAAAACAGGTGCACATGGTAACATCTGGTGATTGCCCCTCACTCAAGGGATGAGTAACCACTCTAACTGTAGACAGTCTCAGAGACAACCCACAAAACTGCTTTCCAATGTCCATAACTGGCAGGTGGACCCTGAGTTCATCCCCTTTGACTTCAAAGCTGCAGAAAGTGCCATGAGTAAGGCACTTTCAAAGTGGTCCATCAAAGTATCCTTGAGGCAAGATGATGGTTGTGCATGAGAGTTAGTTTCCTTTTTATGATGTCTTCTGTTAATTAACTTTCCCCTACTGTAACAAAATCCCTACAACAGACAACTTAGGAAGAGGAAAAGTTTATTTTGGCTTACACATTTGGAGGTTTCAGTCCCTTCTATGGTCGGACCCATGGTGAGGCTAGACATCAGGGCAGGAGTGCATGGCCGAGGAAGTTGCTTACTTCCTGGCAGCCAGAAAGCAAAAAGGGAGAGGATGGTGCCAGGCTCCTACTATCTTCTTTGAGGGCCTTCCCCTAGTGACGTAACCTTCTCCAATGAGATGCAGGCTCATAAAGTTTGTACCACCTCCCAATAGCTCCATGAGCTGGGGATCAAGACATTAAAACATGGACCTTGGGGCCATTTAAGGTCCCACCATAACAATTCCTCAACATTGTCAGGGTGCTAGCATTGAGCCCACCTCACTTGCAATTTGTTTATTATCATCTAATCACCTAGGACTTCTCACTTTTTAATATAAGTATCAAAGACTATGGTAGAAAACGAATCTAGTCAGGACAATTTCACTGCCCAAATAATGCTTAGGAAATTGTGCAGAGCAGAAATCGGGAGACAGTAGAACAGTACACAGAGGTTATTCTCTGGACCCCAATTTTCCTCGTATCAACAAAACACCAAAACTTGCATCCCTCTATTTGTAAACTATGTATCATCCAACCCAAAATGGTTTACTAACTTATTCACTAGTCTATCTGAAAATAAAAATAATACGGAATTTGGGTTTTTCTAATGGTATCATCGAAAATTACATGCATAGTTCATTCTTCCTAATATTAGATTAGAAAATACTTTAGATTATTTCCAGAAATAGTCATGGAAACTTATGCATATATGAAAAATAACATTCATCCCAAGTTAGTATTTTATTGTATAAATACTTCTCTTATTCCCCTTGGGCTTGCTTTTAACATCAAATAATTGCACATAGGGACGTAACTTGGTAAACTAGATCCATTTGAAAGAAGTGCCTGACCAGAATATTTATTGAGAAATTCTTGTTAATATGTTAAGATGTTTCACAATACACACATACCTAATGGCTTTTTTATTTTTAGAAGTATCTATTGAATGAGTTCTATGCCCAAGCAAGCTAGCTTAATGCTATTGAAGATATGCTCATATTTATGCTCTGATAGGCAGGGTGATATATGTGCATATTACAAAGACACAAAAGAATGCATGACAGAGGCCACATGATTATTACAGGTGATATATTATGAGTAGTTTAGAAGCATAATAGAAGTTGCATCCAAATGGAGGTTGTTAGCACAGTCATCATTGAAATGCCACTCACCATTACATAGGCAGGCTTAAACTGCTATGTCCACACATCCTCTGACAGTCAGTTCTGAGAATATTCCAGCCAAAACTTCTATTCAAATGGGTCAGTCTGATCTTACAACACAGCTGCTCAAAGGGAGTGAATGGAGCTCTTGAATTCCTGCCAGTCTAGCTGCCTCATGGACAAACTATGTCTGATGTATTCCATGCAACAGTACTTCAGGAATTAAAATTTTTCTACCACAGAATATATGTATATATATTCTCCAGGAAACAGAAAAATGGGAAAATAATTCAAGTTCTTTATTGGTGTGGGATGGTTATATTATTCCGTGTGTGTGTGTGTGTGTGTGTGTGTGTGACACAGACCATATACTAGAGATGTGAATTAACTGTCTTCTACCACTGTGGCCCATGCAATAGCAAAAAAGAATACTTATTACTTTTCTTATGGGGAAAAATTGCCAGCTTATTTTTTTCTGTGCTCATCTGTTTCTCCTCCTCTACCAATGAATTCCTGGAGAGCATGCATTGTGTATATTTCTCTGAATATCACGCATTACCTAAGAGTTTAGAAAATGCTGACCTATGGAGTTCTTGTGCTCCTGCATCCATATTCCACCTCCACACTATGTCTTCTGTTGCTCTACAAAAAGACACTTCTACAAGCAATTTTCATTACTCAAATTTGATAAACTCCCTATCTCTCATTAGGAAATATAATCCATAAGTCTTTACTTATAGTTAAATGAAGCCCTACCTGCAACTGGATGACTACAGGAAAGAAGCACGTTGCCCAGGCAACAAAGCTGCTTGGTTTGAATGACTTATTGCAATGGAGTTGAAAGAGAAATGTTCAAGAAAGTGATGAGTGCATATTAAGTCTGCTGGTGAAGAAAGAAAGGAAAAACTATTCCTTTGAAGTCAAAGAGGTAAACCTTCTGGGCTGTTTTTAATGCAGTCAGATTATACAGAGAGTGTATTTATAGTCAGGAATTATTAAATTTCTGAAGAAATTCAGGAGTTTATAACAAAGCAAGTTTAACAGCTTGCCATTTTAAAATTTACTTTTATCTAGTTCTGCTTTAGAAAACATAAGAACCTGGAGAAGAAGCTTGTCTATCTCGTTTATGGCTGTATGTTCATATACTATACATTTGGGAGACAGAATTCTGGGAAAATAAATTTTGAAACTGGTTGTCAGACACTATCTCACTTTTATTTTGTTCCATTCAATAATGTTAAATTTACAATTGCTCTTAAAAATTAAACACTTTATCAATATATTGTATCTTCTTTTTAAAAGAATGATAACTGAAATCTTACTGCTTTCATTGATAATTGTTTCATTTCTCTTAGAATGGTCTTAACTGAGAAGTAGCAATACATAGCAGTTTCCAATCAAATTTCCTGGCCTAGATTATCCATTGTGACCCCCAAATGAAAAACTGATCTCAAATACACATTGTTGTCATGAAGATTAAAATGGACAACACACTAAAGAATTAGCACAATACATGACCAAATCAACCATGCAATACTGGCTATTATTGTTAACTGAATATAATGATATGGGGAAAATGAAACATAGTATTTATCAAGCAACAAAAATTGTATCAAAACCATTTCAAATACCATCTAACTGCTTTTGTTTTCATGAGATGCACATAAGGTGCAGAATAAATTGCATCCTGTAAATATGTCCTTATCAAGTCAAACATATTTCTATATCCTCCTAGTTGCACTAAACAGTAAATATATAGATTTATTTCCAAAAACTTACAAACTTTCTCTGAACTTTACCTTGCCATAACAATAAAAACATCTATGTGAACATTTCTCTATATTTTGTTGTGTTATTTTGTTACATATTTCTGCTTTTTTGTAATACTCTCTTTTCCCTCTTATTGTTTTAAACAATAATGATTCTACAATATTAGACTTTAAAGCAGCACTCATAAATTACCAGTCATAAACCACTTCATTGCAGGATCATTTTCCACTGCAGAGCGTAAATAGAAAGATACAAGACTTGGCCAAGAACAATGTTAATTTGTGTGTGTGTGTGTGAACATACCATGGAGCTTAGTTTCTAATCTGGTTCAATTTTTATCCTGTCATCTTTAATAATTAAACAAAATAAAACCAATTCTGTTTGTAAACATTTTGTTATTATTGCAATTCTTTTGAACCACTTAAAGAAATACTTCACAAACCAAAATAGTGTCACAAACCTGATAATAGGAATGGTGGGAGTCCCTCTATTCTTTAATCATGGTCAAACTCAAGGGAACAATGGGAACGGAACTACTATCACATTATTTGTACTTGATTTTATGATTAAATAAAAATTTATTTTCAAATTTATTTTCAGATTTATGCAAATCCTAGGTTACTATTTTATTAAAATGTATTTGTAATTTGCTGGTTCAGACAAATTAGTTCACATCCAGATGATCCAGTGTTGACTTTATTGCAGTGTCTCATTCAGTGAACAATTGTGATATATATTATATATATAGTGCAGACTTAGGTAGAGTGGACACAAGATGAAGAGAAAAATAATTAAAATCCATTAATTTGAAACAAATAAATCTCACTTGTGCATATATGTAAAAGACTGGAAGATAGATAGCTATCCTATCAACCACCCCAACTTGAAGAAATCAGACATTGCAGCTCCCTGCTTTAATGTATTAGTAAACTACTGAATTTAAATTAAATTCCATGCCTGTACAGAAAATGTATCTACTACATTTTTCAGGAAATATCATTATGTATTTTTCATAACCTTTTAAAACTGAAAGGTCATACAGGCAGAGCTGCCCTTTACAGAGCTCATCAATACCAACTAAATTATTAGTTTGAAAAATTATAAATTTGCTACAAAAACTGCACTGACATTGCTTAGAAATTTTTAGTCATACTACATTCTTTTATAAGTTGTTTTTTTAAACTAAAAGTGTTACATTCTCTTTGCTACAATTATAACATGATTTTATTACAAGTATATGGGATACATATATATATGTTTGCAACATATGTGATATATAAAATTATTTTTCTGTAATATTTGATATTTATAAACTTACCAAACAACATGACAAAAATAATAAAATGCTTGAACATTTGTTTGAACTCTAGTTAAACCTCCATCTCTAGTTGCAAGAACCACTAGAAATTTGCAGTTAAAGTGTGTACACTTCATTTTTATACCATTTGGTTTTCTAAGCCCAGAGTAGAATCCTTTAAAAAAGCATGAACGCTGCTATCAAAAAAATATAGTAGGCTTTTGTTTCAGGTCAGAAAGTAGTTCTTTATATCTTTATAATAGAAACTAAAGACACTGGAACCAATGACTTTTTGGAACCATCAGAGAACTCAGGTGTCAGGGCCAACTGCCCACATGCAGACAATAGAGTAGACAGAAAAAGAGGGATAAAAATAAGAAACAAAAGCAATGAGCAGTAAGTAGTTACAAAGTAGATATGAATTCACTGACTTCAATAGTCATTTTATATTCGAATGATCTAAAAGTACCAATTTCAAAACAGAAAGTCCAAAAAACAAAAAAGTAAGACACAACTAAAAAGTTTTTAAAACCCACTTCAAAAAATTGGATAGATTAATAGTAACGAGATGAACAATAAAAAGACCTACCACCCTTGTCAAAAGAAAGCTGTCATAATGATAGTAATTTCAAAAAGGCAGAATTCAAAATAAGGAAAATTATCAGTAACGGTGTCTCCTAATGATAATTTTTAAAGAAAACATAAAAATCTTTACTTGTCTAGCTATGGAACATCAAACACCTGAGATGAAAACTTATGAAACTTAATAAATAGACAAATGCACTGTTGTAGATTCAGTGACCCCTTTCTGCAACTGCAGATTAACAAGGCTGACAACCAATAAGAACAGAGTTGACATGGACAACATTGTCTATCGATGTAACCTACTTGACCTATGCAAAACAGCTTATTCAGTAACACACAATGAATACACATCATTCAAGCTCAATTGGCACATTCACTAAGTCAGACTACTTATGGGTCATAAAACTACCTTAACACATTTAAAAGAATAAAAATCGCTCAGAGAGGCTTCAGATCATATACTATGAGCCCATAGCAGAAATATATAATTTTCCAAATAATGACACAAAATCATACATTTCCTCCCTCTTACCCAGACAAGCACATACTATTAAATAATAAAAAAAACTTAGTAGTTTATAAAATATTTTTATCTAAATGAAAATGAAAGTATAACTTATCAAACTTTTTGGGACGCAGCAAAAATAATTCTTAAAGGAAAAATTATGGCTTTAAAATGCAGTGGTTTGACAAGAATGGAAAAAATAAAATGTTTAAGTTTGCACTTGAGGAAATTACAGAGATTCAAGGAACTTAATCAAGCAGAAGGAAAGAAAGTATAAAACTGGAACCCAAATCGATTGAACAGGAAAATGATAGAGAAAATAACCAAAATCAATACATGCATGGTTCCTTTATAGTTGATAAATTGATGATCCTTTAGCCATACTAACCAAGGAAACAGAAAGAAAAAATTGACAAATGTCAGTAATAAATGAGTTTGTCACCTCTGATTCCATGATATAAAAGGATAAAAGGGGATATTTGGAATAAACAGACACCCACAACAATTGATAATTTAGTTGAAATTTATTAATTCTTGAAAGATCACATATTATGAAACTCCCATAAAGACAGGACCTATTCTGAAGATATACAGATGATAGAAAGATGGATAAAGAGAAGTAGAAGAAGAAAAAGAAATGAGAAGTAAGAGGAGAATGAGGAAAAGAAGAAGGAAAAGAAGGCAGTTGGGAAATTAACACTAAGCGGTATAGTCTTACTAAAAAGCTACAGTAATCAAGAAAGACTTGAACCAATACACAGATCAATATAATAGAATAAAAAGCATAGAAACAGATCCACAAAAATGCATCAACTGCTCTCTAACATAAGAACAAGGATGAGGCCAGAGAGAAAGGACAGTTCTTTTGACAAATGGTATTGATATTGATGCTGTATGATCAAATATAGCAAACTTTCCCCTAAACAACAATGACAATATAACAACAAAAATTCCTGACCCTAGAAAGAGGTTCTTTCACAAAAATCAGCTTAAGGTAGAATATACACTTATATGTAAAATGAAATGATGATATTTCTACAAGAAGATATGGGAGTAAATCTATGTGGCCTTGGATTTGGTTATGAATTTTGACATAGAACACTGCAATTGTATACTTTTATAATTAAAAAAATTGTTAAATTAGACTTAATTAAAATAAAAACTTCTGCACCGCAAGTGACACTATTAAGAAAATGAAAATTGCAGTCTTAGTCTAGGCAAAAATATTTGAAATCTCCTAAGATGACAGAGTACTTGGTTCCAAGATATTAAAAGATTCCTTGAAATGCAACAACTAAGCAATCAACCCAGATTTTAAAAAATGGACAAAGAATATAACTGACACTTTCTCCAAGGAAGCTATACAGATGGCTGATAAGCATATCAAAAGTTGCTCAACATAATTTGTCAGTATTGTAAATTAAAACAACAATGAGATAAAATTACAGCACCTATTAGAATGCATTGTTTTCAAAAACCTGGCACTGCCAATTGCTGGCAAGGATGCAAAGTAATAAGAAAACTTCTTGATTACTAGTATGAATGCACAGGTTCCAGCTGCTTTGGAAGATCATTTGTCAGATTTTTCCAAAGCTAGAGATAGTCTCCCTTCAAGATCTATTTTATCCCACATATTTACCAATTTAATTTGAAAATTCATTTCCACAGATAAGGCAGCACAAAATACTTATATCAATTTATTCATTACTGCCATAAAGGGAAGCAATCAAGATGACTTTCAATAAGTGAAGGGATGAAAGTCTTTGGCTCATCTAGACATTAAAATAGTACTCAGCAATAAAAAGCAATGGACTATCAAGCTGTGAAGAAACACTGAGAAGACATGTTGTAAGGCTAAGTGAAAGAAGTCAGTCTGAAAAGGCTATAACCTGAACACTTCCCAATATGTCACATTCTGGAAAAGCAAAGACCCAGAGATGATAAAATGGTTAATATTACCAGGAAAAGAGAGAAAGATGGAGGAAAAAAGGAGCAGAAGGGGAAATGAAGCATGGGAGACAATTTAGATCGTTAACACTGTGAATTGTCTGACAAATGTGTATCAAAAAAAATCAAAGAACACAGAGTAAAGCAAGTATGCAGGAAAGTGTAGAAGCTTTCATTTATAATCCCAGCACTAGAGAAGCTGGAGCAGAATGATCATGTGTTTCAGGCTTGCCTGGGTGACATAGTGAGGCCATGTGTCAAATACAAAAAAAAATGAAGAGGGTACGGAAACTCAGGAAGGAATTCAGGCTAACAATATTCTAACTGTTACAAATGCATGACACAGCTCAGCTGAGATTGAGGAGGAAAGTTACTCCAGCTAGGAAAAGAGTAAATCCCAAGTGCAAAAAGGAAAAAGAATCTACATGTAAGCACTGTACTCTAGCTAATAAAGGTGTTCCCCTGGATACATTTAACAATCTTTGTATTGTAGTACTTGTACATTGGAAGCAAACTTTTCAATAAATAAATACCTGATGGTGGGAGCTGTTTCCAACTACTTTAGTTAGAATTCACAGATAATCAACTGAAAGAAGCTAAAATGATTTTTGAGGTAACAAATTAGAGTTGAAGTCATTAGTATCAACTATTATTTGGCTTAAGTTAAATACAAACAGGTACATATGTGAATATATATTTATATATATACTTATATATACACATATATAGAAAAATGAGCTAGTGTATGCACATGCACTTATTTACTCTGCCAGCTGAGAAGACCTAAAAGAAATGACCCTTAGACAGCAACAAGGATACCTAATATTCAGATCCTAAACTCTCACTCCTTTATTTAGCAGATGGGAACCACCATTTAGGAAATAAACAACTACAACATGACCATGGAGTACCTTGTAGTACTAGAAAAAAATTGTGATAATAATGTTAATTTTTAAAAACTGAACTTTGTGGGAATTTGTCAAAGAAGTAGGAGAACTATCTGAAAAGATATCCAAGAGCCATAGTGGAATGATTTGAGTACCAAAATAAAGTGATCCTAGGCTAATACTTAGAACAAAAAAAAAAAATAACCTATGAGTTTGCACTAACATAAACAAGAGAGAAATGAGAAATCTCCAAGTAGCAGAAAATTTCCAAATAATTTTTTTGTGTATACTCTACCTTTAATAAGATAGCATAACTATGTAGTCATTAAATGGGCTAAGCATGGCAACTTCATTCTGAAGACTATATATGAAAAGAATTAGAAAGTGCCTTTACTGTTGAGAAATTACTTTTGCTAGGTGATTAAGGTCAATATCAACATAAATCATGTTTGTTACTTACTTTTTATGTTATGTTCTAAAAAGGCCCTTACACTTGTCATCTTCCTTCTAAAAACTCAGTCTTATGAAAAAGCATCATGAAAATCCCATCTGAAGGGCATCATACAAATTACTTAACCTGTATGCCTCAAGACTGTCAAAAATCATCAAAATAAGAGACACCTGGGAAACTATCACAGCACAGAGGATCCTAAGGAGACCATATGACTTCCAATAAAGTGGTGCCCTTGAGGATATCATCAGATAGAAACAGAGAACTTGGTATATACTCTAGAATTCTGAATAAATTATGGAAATTAGTAGTAATATACAAATATTGATTCTCTAATTGTAACAAATGCACTATAGTAATATAAGATGTTAATACAGTAAGCCCATCTTATTTTCAGATATGTTACAGGGGGTTTTGACCAAATGCAATAAAAATAAATAAATAAAATCAATAGAGTCTTAAAGGAGGTGGGGCAAGATGGCAGTTTAGAAGCATCCCCATTTTTACTCTGTGGATGAGAAGAGTCAGGTAACGAGAAAAACTATATTCTGAAGACAGAAAAAATGAAGATATTGAGAATCATAAAAGAGGCAGCAGGACAGCAAAAAAGCACAGAAAACCTGATTCAGCAGGGAAAAGCAGAGAACAGCTCCAAGCTTGTCTCTGGCTTCCCAGGCAAGGAAGGGGAAACCAAAGACACATCACAATATGGGTCTGGAGACAGAATGGCAATTCTAGCTGAAAGATAAACCTCTTGTGAGTCTTAAATTCAGTGCAGAGATCTGTGAGATAGTGACTGCTCTGATGCTATGGAAGCCAAGCCTAGAATCAGTGAAAAAAAGACATTCTGTTCCTTCCCTTATGTAAGAGGGCAATAGAAAGTTGTCATCTTGAGGGAGGGCCTATTTTTGAAACAGAGATTCTCTGGGAGCCTGAAAACAAGGAACACTCCTGACTCACCAAGCCCTAGGAAACCTGGCCAGTGTCTAGGTGGGAAATGACCACGAGAAGGAGACAGTCTGATGTGGTCCCACAGAGAAGTTCAAGCATTGCATGCCAAGGGGAACTCAATGGGCAATAAAGAGCACAGTGGTCAGAGGCCCTACACTTCCCATGCTGGAGGACTCCCATTTATTTCCTGAGACTCAGAAAGAAACAAAGCACAGAGCTTGTGACTGGCCTAGTATTCTACCTCCAGAGCCTGTCTCCTGTCTGTACATGTTGACTATTAGGTGGGTCCAAACCCCCATGCTCAGATTCTCTGAATCACATGATATTCACAGCTGGCTCACCCACACAGGAATGTGAATTGTTGGGCAGGGCCTAAAAGCACTAAGACCATCCTTTTGAACTGCATTCTGGCATGTGTTTGCTGACAGTCAAGACTGAGGGACCAAAGTCCAGACCTTCTAAATAACAAAAATTGCATAGCCTCCTACTTCTCAGAGTGAGGTAAACTATTGTACAGGGTCTGTATGCATTGAGACCAGTAGGCAGAACAGCTATGTTCTTCAGTTCTCCCTCAGCCGGTGCAGAGCTCAGTGCTCTGTTTGTTCCTGCATTTCTCTGATGCATCTGGGTTTTACACTGAGGCTTAGATGCTTTCTGCTCCTGTAGACACAAACAGAAAAGCAGATGGAGGAAATTGGAACCTATCTAGCTCATGACCTTAAATCTTCCTGTAGACAACAGCAACATCAAGTACACAAAAAGGGAAGCTTCAATATGAAAGCAGTCCAAAAGTGGGCAACAGATCCTTCTACAAGAGTTCCAGCTAGTTTACCTCTATGTAAGCAGGTCCAGTGCTTAAGCACATTGACAAGTACATGGCTAATGAGTCATATTCCTAGTGCAGTGTTGACCAGCAGCACTTCAGCCTGGCCAATGCATTGTCCTGCCTGAACGTTAAGACTATTTCAACTAAAAAACTACAGTTGATTAAAACTTCTAACCAACAACTTGGCTTCAGATACATAAATCTCAAAGTAGAAACAAGTACTAGTCAATAGTCCATCAAGAGTCAACAGTTTCACAATAAAGGACTTGAAGGAGTGAGGTGAATAAAATTTCAGACAAAGAACCCAAAAGAACAATAATAAGAATAATCAATGAAATTAAAGAGGACATGTATAAGCACCAAATGAAATCAAAGAGGATACAAATAAGCAACTGAATGAACTCAGAAAGAATTAAAATAAACAGCTGAATTGAATAAGGAGATAATTCAGGATATGAAGAAGGATTAAAAAAAGATACAGAAATCCCAAAAAATCAAATAAAAATCCTATAGATAAAAAGCTCAACAACCCAAATTAAAACCTCTGTTGAAAGCCTTGGTAATAGAATAGAACAAGTTGAAAACAGAGTATCAAGGGTCAAAGATACAGCAGAAGAATTAGATAAATCAGAGAAAGACAGAAGAAAAAATGCTAAGAAAATATGAACAGATCATGCAAGATTTCTGTGACACCATCCAAAAAGCAATTATGAATCATGGGCCCAGAAGAAGGAGAAAAGGTGCAAGCTAAAGGCATATATAGTATATTCAATCAAATGGTAACATAAACTTTCCAGTCTAGAGAAAGAAATGGTCATCTAGACACAGAAGGTTTTCAGAACACCAAACAGAAAAGATTAGAAAATGAAACACCCCTAAACATATTATAGTTGCAAAACTAAATATGAAGAGCTAAGAAAAACTAAAGAAAGCTGCAAGAGAGAAGCAACAAGTCACATCCATCACAATAAAAACAGATTTTCAACAGAAAGTCTATAAGCATGGATGGCATGGAATGATATATTCTCATCCTGAAAGAAAATAACTGTCAACCTACATTAATGTATCTGGAATAGTCATCCTTTATAATTGAAGGAGAAATAAAAAATGTCTGAGGTAAACAAAAACTAAAGGAATTCATGTCAACTAAACCAGCACTACAGAAGATAATTAAAGAAATCCTAGAGAAAGAAGAGGGAGATAAGCAAAACTATAAAAATACAAGAAAGAATCTACTCCACTAGAAAATTTCATGAGCAAATGAAGATTAGGAAAGCAGCAAACATTAGAAAATCAACTAAATGACAGGAAATACTACATATCTCTCAATATTAACCCTGAATATTAATGACCTCAATTTTCCATTCAAAAGACTCAGAATGGAGGTTGGATTAAAAACAGAGACTTGAGATTTTGTTGCCTATAAAAAACAGATCTCAATGATAAAAACAAACATTCACCTAGGATGAAAGGAAGGAAAAAATATTTTCCAAGCAAATGCACCCCTAAAGCAAGCTGAATTAGTTTTACTATCTGATAAAAATCAGACCGAAGACACCTAGAAGCTCACTTAATATTAATAAAGGGAATCATCCATCAAGAAGAGATAACTGTGTTTACAATTCACAGCAAATGTTTTTGCACCCAATTTAAATAAACACTACTAGACTTATCAGCACAGATAGACTCCAACATGATAATAGTGGGAAACTTCAATGCCCCACGGTCACCAATAGATATGTAATCCAGACAAAAGTTATAAAAGAAATTTCAGAATTAAACAACACCATAGATCAAATAGATTTAACAGATATGTACAAAATATTTTATCCATAGACTGCACAAAACACACTCTTCTCAGCAGTCCATGGAACTTCTTCCAAAATCCATCATATTTTAGTTCATAAAGCAAGTCTTAACAAATATAAGGAACTTGAGATAATTCACATGTATTCTAATAGATTATAGAAAGTAGAAATCAACAACAAAAGAAACTTTACAGAAATTATTCAAACACATGGAGACTGACTAATATATTGTTGAGTTACCCAAGTGAGTCATTCATAACAGTGGTGGGGATTGGAATCTAATGAAAATGAGAAAACAATTTATCAAAACCTCAGATACAGCAAAGGTAATGTTAAGAGGGAAATATATATCAGTGAGCACCTACATTTAAAAAAAATCAAACTTACAAGGTTCTCAAATAAAAAGCCTAATTATGCATCCCAAGCACTGGGAAAAATAAGAAAAAGCCAAACCCAAAATTTATGTAGGTGGTACTAAATAAGAAAAATTAGGGTGAAAGTCAATACATGGAGAAAAAATAATACAAAAAGTTAATGAAACCAAAAGTTAGTTCATTGAAAAGTTAAACAAGGTAGGTAAACCCAGATGGTCAGCCAACCTGACCAAAAGAAAGAGGGGAATGACACAAATTAATAATATTAATTTATGATAATTAGGAGCTATCACAATAAATACCAATGAAATCCAGGGGAATAAAAATTCAGGGAATATTACAAAAACTTATATTCTAATAAACTAAAAAATCCAGAATAAATGGATAAACTTTTAGATGCATTTGATTCATTAAAATTGAACCAAAGAATATAAACCAGTTAAACAGATCTATAGGAAGAAATGAGATTAAATCAGTTAGAGTCTCTCAACAAAGAATGTAGCACAGGATGGATTCCCTGCAGAATTATACCAGAATTTAAAGAACTAACACAAAAATTCCTCAAACTATTCCATAAAGTATAAAGGAAAAGAATTTACAAGACTCATTTTATAAAACCAGTACTACCCTGATAGCAAAACCTTATATGGACACACATCAAGAAAGAAAATTATAGACTAATTTCCTCAATGAACATAGATAAAAAATTCTCAATAAAATACTTGCAAACTGAGTTCAGCAACACACTGAAAGAGTCATATATGATGATCAAGTTGCTTTTATTCAGGGATACAGCATAATTTAACATATACAAATCAATAAATGTAATGCAGCACTTAAACAGAATCAAGGACAAAAATCATGTGATCATTTTCAATACATGCAGAAGGTGCCTTTAACAAAATTACATATCCTTTCTTCAAAATAAATTCTGTAGAAACTAGGTAAAGAATGAACAGAGCTCAACATAATAAATGCTGTGTGTGTAATACTTGCAGCCAACATCATACCAAATGGGGAAAAACTGAAACTGTTTCCTCTAAAGTCAGGAATAAGACAAGGGTGTTCATTCTGCACACTCATTCAATACTGTACTAGAATTCCTAGCCAGAGCAATAAGGCAAAATACAAAAGTAAAATGAATTCAGCAGAAAAGAAGAAGTTAAATTATCCCTATTTGCAGATTATATGATTTTATTCTTTAAAGAACCTTAAAGATTCCATAAAACAATTCTTAGATTGATAAACACTTTCATTATTGTAGGAGGACATAAACTTAATATACAAAAATCAATATGTTTTCTATATCCCTACAATGAACTTGGCAAGAAAGAAATCAAGAAAACAATTCCATTTACAATAGCCTCAAAAATATTTAAAGAAACACAATATCTAAGAACAAACTCAACTAAGAAAGTTAAAGAGCTCCACAATGAAAACTATAAAACCTTAAAGAAAGAAATTAAAAGATGAAAAGACTTCCTAAGTTCATGGATTGGCAGAATTTATTTTGTGAAGATGACTAAACTACCTAAAGTAACCTACAGGTTCAATGAAATTCCCATCAAAATCACAATGTCATTTTCCCAGAAATAGTAAAAACAATCATAATATTAATATGGACACACAAAAGACACTAAACAGCGTAAGTAAACCTGAGCAAAATAAAATACAGCTTGAGGTATCACAAGAACTTACTTCAAATTATATTATACAGCGATACTAAGAAAAATAGCATGGTACTGGCAAAAGTATTGACACATGAAGACCCATGGAACAAAATAAAAACACCCTGAAATAACCCTACAAAGCTCCTTTTGACAAAGGAGCCAAAAAACATATATTGGAGAAAAGAGAGCCTCTTCAAACAAATGGTTCTGGAAAAACTGGTTATCTATATGTAGAAGACTGAAGCTAGATCTCTGTCTTCATCCTGCAGAAAGATAATTAGGTAAAGCCTGAATCTTTGAAACTCCTACAGAAAAATATAGGCAAAACATTAGCAGGCCATTTGACTGTAGGAGTCCAATTTTCTAGGAAATGAGAACAAGAATTGACAAATGGGATTGTATTAAATTAAAAAGTTCTGCCAATCAAAGCAAATAATTCTCAGAATCAAGAGACAACCCACAGAATAAGAAAAAATCTTTGCCAGCTGTAATATCTAGAATATATATGGAGCTCAAAAACATTAGAAACCAAAAGAATGAATAATTCAATTAATAAATGGCCAAATGAATTGGAGAGCTAGTTCTCAGGAGAAAATCAAATCACTAATAAATACATGAAGAAATGTTCAACGTCTTTAACTGTAAAGAAAATAAAAATTGGAATCACTGATCAGAATTAGTAATGATGGAAATTTAGAAACAACAAATGCCGTCAAGGATGCAGGGGGATATGAAACCACATAAAAAAAAGTAAAAATAGATTTACCTTATGACCCTGCTTCTCACTCATGGGGATAAATCCAAAGGCATGTAAATTGAAATACAAGAGAGATAAATGCACATATATGCTTATTTCTGCACTATTCACAAAAGCCAAGTTGTGGTATCAGTCTAGGTGCCCAAAAATTGATAAAGAAACCATGATATATCTACATCTATATATATAGATGTAGATATAGATAATTCAGCAATAAAGATTGAAATTATGTCTTTTGCAGAAAAATAGATGGAATTAAAGATCATGTTGAATGAGATAAACAAAGCTCAAAAAGCCACATATCACATTTTTGCTCATATGTGGAATCTAGAACTAAAATGATAATGATAGTACTTGTGGTGGTGGTGGTGGTAATGGTGGTAGTAACAAAAGTGGGACATGAATAGAGAAAGGAAACTGTTAGAGGAGGGGTTGGAAGGAAGGGTTGTGGGCAAATAAAGGGTACTGGAGAATAAAGAGGATCAAAGTACCTCACCATAATGAAACTCAGCAAAAGAGGGGAGGAGAGAGAGGAGTTAACAGAGTATAATAGAGGGGGCAAACTTGTTCAAAGTACACTGTATGCATCCATGAAATTATCACAATTAGCACCCTTTTTACCATTAATGAATCCTGATAAAAATGAATATTAAAAAATAAAAAAAAAATTTAGGTTTCTACATGTGTATTACACAGGTTAGTTGAGGTGGAAAAGCTCTCTGTCAGCTGTGTTATTGTCAATTGTATTTAAATCATTGTGTGATCTGCTGGGTGTTTCCTAACCCTTAATTTTGTGAAGATCTGCCTCCCAATAAGAAAGTGGGGCTCAGAAAGCAAGGTAAGAGGTCATGTGCTTAATTGAAGTGGTAAAATAAAAATGTGAGATTCGCTGAAAGGTGGCCTGTTTTTAGAGGAAGTTGGATGGTGCTATGGGAAAGATGAGACAAACATTTGCCATACAGCACTGAATTCTGAGCATTCTGAGCATTTACATTCTTTCCTTCATGGTTCTGTCTTTGGAACTGTATTCTTGCAGACACCAAAGGCCTACTGTAGTACGGGAAACTGTGAATGGGAAGAGCGTGGGAATTCTTTGTACTACTTCTAAATTTTTCTTTAAATCTACAACTACACTGCATAAAACTCTTTCAATATCACAATGAAAAGGACAAGGTGGACGTCATGTATATTCCCCCCACATGGAACTGGTTTTCTGTTTCATTTTGAACAATGGTGTACTTTTTTTGTGTGCATGAATGAAAATGAACTCAGATAGTTAATATCCATTCCTCAGATATTCCTTTTTTTTTTAAAGCTTTAACTTCTGGTTTTCTTTTAATAGTATTAAGGTTTGAACTCAGGGCCTCATGCTTGCTACGTAGGTACTCTACCATTTAAGCCATGTTCCCAGCGTTAGATATTCCTTGTAGAGTTCTTTGGAGATGCAGTAAAACATATTATGCAATCCTAATACTAGAAAATGTACAAGAAAATAAATGCTCCAACCTAAGCAATTTATTTTTCCCTTTAACCAATAAACAAGAATTTAGAGAAATTATTTTAAATGTTAGTTTTTTACTATAATCCAAGTATTTTCAATTTTCTTGGAAAAAGAGAAATTTCTGCCACTTTATTAAGAGAAAACACTACATAAATCCCTTAGAGTCAGAGTGGATTCTTGTGATAACTTATTTTCTCTCCAGGACAAGGCACTATTACCTTGGATTTTCTGCTGTCATCATTAGGAGTTGCTTTTCTAAGAGCACACTCGAGGTTGGTCCTAATCCATTGTATTTCAACAGTGCTCTCTAACTAAATAATGCAAAGTGATCTTTCATAAACACTAAAAGAGAAAAATCAAAACTCCAACTGAATAGAACAAAGTGTGTTATACCTTCTTTATCCAAGAGAACATATTCCAAACCCAAACATTATTGTATTTCTTTTGATTTAGATCACCTGGGTGAGATAATACTAACCAAATTCAATAAGGAACACCTCTATGGGCATATCATATGTAATTTTCACCAAAAATGAAAATAATTTGTTTGGAATCACATTAAGGGAGTGCTGAAAATGAGACTTCACTCAGGCTTTGTGGCTTTGAAGTATGTTTTGTTAATCATGATACTGTTGAGAATCTACTAAAGGATTTGAACGTCTTCATGGTATGATACAAAAAATCCAAGGTCAGAATGACTTGGACTGTAGTGTAAATAAAGTACCATAGAAAACCAGCTTGTACTTTGATTGTAGCACTAATAGCTGTTTATGCTATCATCTGGAAACTAAAACAAAGTTTTACAAGGAAGCAAGGTATTAATTAAAAGAAAATGTGGCATATAAAAGAAATGGATCCTTTCATGTGATTTGCTGGTGCTGTTAATGTTTCTGGCTATCACTCTTCCTCCATTTCTGTTACCAACATTTCACTGATTTGTGTCATTTTCACAAAGGTAAACTATAGTGCTTGCAAGTGCCCCCACAGATCTGAGGTTCTGAGTTCATCTTGTAGCTCTATGAAGTCTGTGTTCTGTCCAGACACAATCCTCTAGTTCATATTTTACTTGCCTGTGTTGTCTTCTAAGACTCTTGCTCACCCCATTACCAAAGAATAATCAGCAGCAGCTCAGACCAAGGGTATGGCATAAACCCAAAGCCTGAAAAACAACTGCTAGCAGAACAGGCTGCCAAACGCACTTATTTATACCCACCCCCAGGTTCAGAGTTGGAGGATTAAAACTCAGAGATAACTTCCTCCCCACTGGTTCCTTTCCAATACTGCCTTCCCCTGGCTTGGGACTTGCCTGCCGCACAGTTCATGTCCTATGTACTGGGTACTATACTATATGGCACATGTTGCTGTCTGATGTAGGATTCATTCTAGAAAGAAAGCAAATGTGTAGATCGAAATAACTGTATTGGTAAGGCAGCAGAAATCAACGGCACGAGAGATTTAATGCAAGCAAATTTATAAGTGGTAACCAAAATATAATAAATGTCACTAAAATAAATAACAAAAATAGATGGCATAGCAGGTGGTAATTAGAAATGTTTTACTATTCAGGAAAAAGCACATGTGTCTCTATATAACTTTATGTTCAAAGTTTGAAATCAGATGTATCAAAGCCTGCATGTGTAAGATAAAACAATAAAATAGAAGACAATAAAGTAGAGAATCTTTATTGTTCACAGTGAAATTTTGATCCACTATTGTGAGTAATCTGGGAACACAAAATCTAAATAAGTGTGGGCAAACTTAGGGAGCAGGAACACAGATAAATCAGCTAAAGATGTCTTTGCATAAGGGAAAATATATGATGGAAACTTAGCCTCCAATATCAAATGTTGATGGTATTTGGAGGTAGAGCCTTTAGGAGGTAATTAGGATTAAATGAGGCGATGAGGATGGGACGTCAAGATGTCAAAAGTGGTTTCATAAGCAAAGGAAGAAAGACCAGAGAGAGACACTTGCTCCATCTCACCCTCTGCCACGTTACAACGACAAGAATGCAGATGCGCTGCACAGTATAGAAGTAAATGTAATTAATTATTGCAGGGAAGCGGGAAGGCCCTCACGTGGTACTGGTGCCATGCTCTTCAGTTGCTCAGATCTACATCTGCAAGAAATGCACTCCTTATTTATAATGACTCAGTCTCAGGTATTCAGCTACTGAAACAGAAAATGAACTAAGACGATGTACATACTAACACAGACAATCTTATAAAGTGTAGAACTAAATAAAACCAACAGTAATTAAAGCACAGTACCATATTCCATCTAAAAATATTTGCAAATGCATTCAGAATACCTCTTATAAGAATATCGGTGTGTTTTTCAGCTGTCACTATAAAAAATACTTGATATAATCAACTCAAAAAGAGGAAAGACTTACTTTGGCTCCCAATTTTGAAGGCTTCCAGCACATTATTTATTGGCCCCTATGCTTTGGGCCTGTGATGAGGCAGGAATTCATGGCACAAGCATGTGGAATAGCAACGCCACTTATCTCACAGCCAAGGAGCAAGAGTGAGAAGGGAGCCAGGGTCCCACATTTGTTCACAGTTAGGCTCCCAATGGCCTGAGACTTCCCAATAGGCCCCATCTCTTAAAGGTTTCAATACCTCCCTATAACACCATGCTGGGGGGCCAATCCATTATCAAAAGCTTTTGAGGGAGACTTAAAATCAAACTAGAGCAATATATAAATGTATGTATCTGTGTGTACTGCATATGCATAAATACATAATTAAGGGAGGTTTGAGCAGATTCATAGTGATTTTGTTCGTACACCAAGTAATATGATTTCTCTAAATTTTTGCAGCTGAGGACCATAAAGAAAAATAAATATACAAATAAATAACCACCCTTCTGGCTAAAAGAGACTGCCAGTTTTTAATCTTAAAGAAAATAAACCAAGTAGTATAATAGTATATTTTGCTTAGAACAAATTCCTCCCTGCTTCTCTCTCTCTCTCTCCATTATTAATGCTTTAAGCATTTTCTCTTACCTATGTGTCAATTTTGGACCCCCATCCCTTCTTTCCTTCCTCTTTGTGCTCTTCAACATAGGTTGAAATTTAAGAAGAAAGCAGTATAGATTTTGATCCAAATAACAAGTAAGGAATATATTCTTCAACAGGCTAGACACAGGATCAGGGGAGAGAAGATCTAGCTTAATTAACAAAAAAAAGGCAGTTTGAAAAGCAGCCTCTATGTATGCTCTAAATTAACCCCTAATAATCATGACAATTCATTGTTTAACTTTGGGCATTTCAGTTTTTACAAATTACATCATTATACTGACATAAAAATCACATGTCTTCATTAATTCTAAGATAATTCCACAGTTGTAGTTATGAAGAGCAAATCAAGGTCTTCTGTCTACTATGTCACTGCTTTTCCTTATGACACAAACTCTGTGGATATTTGGTATCTCAGGTAAGGTGTCCCAAGGCTTTACACAACACCAATTTACTAGCACACCTGCACCAGCCCCAACTGTGTTGCATGCTAAGGACATTATTGAAACCAGGCACTTCCACATTGAGTTCAGGGCACTCCTAAAATCACCTTCAGTTGTACTACATTCATATATTCAGATAAAGATCTCATCTCAAGTTAAAAGTGGATTTCATTCTTCTTTAAAATTAATGTTTTAATAAAATGTTTTTGTTGGTAAATCTTAAACATTCATGACAAATCATCTGCTCACACTTCCTCTGCATGTGCTGTTGGCTAAAATTACTTTTATTTTCTGATTTACATCTTTTCATTACGTCTTCACTATTATGAATTTTTGAAATTTAATAATGTACTAATTTAAAATCTGCAGGAACCTTGTAGATAACAAGTGTTTATCCAGTGTAACTGTGAAAGGCAACTGTGAGCTATAAGAAGTATCTTTTCAAACACCAATTTAACATGCAATTTTTCTTTTGAGGAATGTGAATTATTTTACTAAATTACATTTCTCTTTCTTAAAATATCTTGAGAAAAATTTGGAAGATAAATACTTTTGCTCAATGTATTACAAATGGAAATTCAGTATGTTTTCATCATTTAGAGAAATGTAGACATTTGTTTTCAGTCAAGGTACGTGCATTGGATCTGTAATGTAAATCATGGATCAAGCCAAAAACCCCTCAAATTCCAAGAGTTCTGGATTCTTACATTACATTTTGTTTACAGGAGAATAGAAACATGGAACTTGAAAAAAAATTCCTTGGTAACAAAGGTTTGTAGAGGCAGAGAAAGGACCCCAACTCCTGACCTCAGTCCAGTACTCTTATTCTCCAGTGTTTCAATCTCATAACTGGCCTGGTGGAGAGACAAATGTATGCAAATGCTTATAAAATTCATTAAACAAACAACCAAAAGTGCATGAAATTTCATTTGAAAACAAGTCCTGCCCATTTATAGGTGTGTGTTCTTTCTCCTAATGATGGTCTAAACTCCTGGAACACTTTTTAATGATCATCTTCTCATTCTTCAAATCCTAACTGTTCTATCATATGTAAGGATCCATAAATTGTATTTATTACATGGCAATCATTAATATACGTTTTTTAAAACATTAATCTCCTAGATTCCAGATTCACATCACAGAAACTTGGAATTCTATGAGATAGCTCAGAAAGAGAATTTCAAGCCCCTCATAAGTCTAACAACGATGAGATTGGGATAATTGTCAATGTAGCCAAAAGGCTGTTTTATGTTTTGGTCAAGAAAGTTCTATAATCATATTTAATGACTGAACAGAGAGAACTCAAATGCCTTCAAAAAGGTTTTAAAATAATGTAATCACTGTGATGCTTATGGAAAATAAATTAATTTTCCAATAACAGAAGAAGAATCTGAACTATAGAGAAAGTCTCTTAAGTAAAACAGAAGCTTTAGTAGTTATTTTTTTCATGTTAGGCATGAAGCGCTATTTTAGAACAATTGACAAACATTGCATTTGTAGTACACTGTACCCGTTTGTAGGTATTTGAGACATAATACAGATATGGACTTGTTAGTGTGAATAGACAGATAGTATGCAATCAAAGAAAAGTTGATTAAACTTCTATTTTTTCTGCCAGAGGTAAATATGTGTCCACATAGGCTTCAATCCTTGAGCAAAGTGTAATCAGAATGTAACAATGGAGTAGGGACAACTTCTGATTTTACGCATGAAATAACAGAGGACCATAGAAATAAGTAAAATACTCAAATTCATAAAGCAGATGAGAATTTGGACCAGAGACCCTGCACTCTAGAAAAGTAGAATCTGATATGACCAACTGATTTGTTCTTTTCACAAAGAAAACAAAGCCCAAAAATACAAACAGGAAAACCCTTTGGGTCTATAGCTCTTTTCTGCAACATACACATTGGGCATCAGAAAGCCGGAGAAGCCTGAGTGTGATGCTCCATGTCCAGGCCTTGGACTGGCTGGCTGGATCGACATGGTTCAGGCCACACTTGGCCTTTTCTGTGGACTTTCTGACTCTATGCAATCCAGTAAACAATAAAGAGTGAAAACAATATGGTGAAATTTGGAAATCTTCCCTTTTATCATCCTGTCATGATAGACTGATGCACTGAGAGTATAAACATTGAAAGGCAATTCATATCCCACTGGTCTCATTTCAAGAATAGGTTCCCCTTCATAATTCTGCATCAAAGGATGTGCTGCTAACACAATTTACAGCTAATTAACCAAAGAGAGCAAGGTAGGTGGTTTGCTAACTACTTCAAATGATGCTCTCATGAGTGATTGGAAGAATACTGATTCCTCTGGCATATTCCAACAACCTATCCCAAGAACCCAATGTTTCAAATTGTTTGTCAAGCATTATTTGCCTTTTGTCCTGGAACGTTACTCTTTATGAACCAAAATGAGAATAAAAACTACATTTAAAATAAAATCTTATTTTTCTTGCTATAGCAAATGACTACATATAATGAATGTAGCTTGAAAGTCAGAGAGATTCTTTTTGTCCCCATAAAATTATACCCTAATAAATAAAGAAATACAAACTAAAAACCCTTAACCTGATATTTTTGAGAAAAAGTCCCATAAGCCTATGAACTTTTTAAAATTAAGTATGGAAAAATAGATGAAAGTAAAAATATTCTTAAATAGCAAAATGTAAAGAGGAGACCAGAGAAAGAGAAAATAGCAAAGTGCTTATCTAGAAAATCCTCTAACCCAGCCTTGCTTTTTGGCGATGAAAGGCAAGCTGTTTGTGGTATAATTGCCTCATTCTATTTCAGCCCAATTTCCTCTTAGTATCGTGTCATTCCAACTCTTCCCTTCATGTGCTCTAGCCACTTTCTTTCATCTATAGAAAAAGTGAACAGGTGGCTGCTCTTTCCCTTGGAGTCAGTTATACCTGCTGCCCCAAATGACCAAGCAGGTCACTTTTGTGCTGTGCATAGAGTCCTGCTGTGTTTATCCGCAGGAAGTTGTAAAATGGCTTACAAAGCTACTGCAAGAGTGTGCAAGAAGCTTTATTGAAACAATTTACCTCTGAAAGTTGATGGCAAATGTTTTAAGCAAAAGAAGTACTTTCTGTCACTATACCTTTCTTAGGTTTCAAATGAAGTAGAACACTCAGCTGATTACAATATGCCAATTAGTTTTAGCTAATTCTTTTTATCCCCAAAGATAAATAATTTAAATTTATTGATGCAATGCCTTTCAAATTGATTTCAAAGAGCCATGTCTTACTAATGCTATCAATACCATCAGTTTCAGCAGACTTAAACTATTAAATAAAAATAAAGTTGAGTGGCTCAAGTGGTAGGATGCCTGCCTAGCAGGAGTAAGGCCCTGAGTTCAAGCCCCAGCACCACCAAAATAACAACGATAATAATAATAATAATAAAAGTTAAATTGTAATCCTGAGAATGGAAAATAAGGAATATATATTTTATTGCCTATTTCTCTAACTGATCTCCTCAATCAAGGGAGTAAATAATTACAAAGCATGGTTAACAGCCAATTTTTATACTTTATGTCATTTTATTCAATGGAATATAAAATTGTTCCAGGAAGAATTAGAAGTAGCAAGCTGGCTTTTCTCCATGAAGATCCAATTACAGCCAATTAGACTGTTAGTATCTTAAAAACAGTGAATTATACAACATACCTTGAATCCCAGCAGTTACTAGGGTATGTAGTAATTATTCAGTAATAATTCAGTAATTAAATGGAACAATGAGTGATGCAAGCTACCAAATAACTGATAAGGGAAATCTCAAATAGAATATGAGGATAACCATAAACCTAAGCAAATGTTTTCCTGTTGCTGAAAAAAATAAGCTGCACTGAAAAGTACGAGTAAATTAACTTAGATTTGAATTTAGAATTAAAAGAACCTTACTTAGATCTGCTGCAGGAATCAATTTATAATCATATCTCTTTTTTATTTTATACATTTTTAGCAAAACACTATTTCAGCAGTTAAAATATCCAATATACATACTTGGTATTTTTTTAATGTTTTTGGAATAGATAAATGTTGTTCTGTGCTGCCTAGATACAAAAAGAATCAGCATGGGCACCCTGGCATGGCCGCACATTGTCTCTGACTTCCTGGAGCATGAATATTGGTAACTTCCTTTCTACACATGGCAGCAACCTCTTACCCCCAGAAATCAGAAACAAAAGCAGTGGCCAACCACAGTGTAGTCAACTTCTAACTTGCTTTGTGATATAAAGAATTAATTGCATCTCTGTCTAGTGGTTCTCCCAGTGTGGTTCCTTCATCAGTAGCTACTAGGAACCTACTAGAACTGAAAGTCCTTGAGCTCCATCCCACAACTGCTGAATCAGAAGCTTTGAGCTTGAACCCTAGAATTGTGAGCTTCAACCAGACCTGCTGATTAAGAATTTGAAGGAAAAGGGTTGGGATTTAGTGTCAAGGAGGTCTGGGGAAAGAGGCATGTGGGTAGAATGGGTATGGGTTGTAAATATACTTGAATCCTATGTGAACGATGACCAACAACTGACTTCAGCAGGTAAATATTTTAATAATGAGGATAGGATGGCCTGTTCTGTTGACGTCGGTGAATATCTTTCCCAAGTCATTGCTGTCATATCCTATGGGCTTGTGACAAAGTGGCTAAAATGGCAGTGATAAAGGCTGGATATGGTTTGAAAAACATGAAGTCCCACTCACTTAGGTGATTAGCCTTCAGACACCACTTACATGGCACCATTTTCTGGGACGATCAGCTGCCTGGTTGACTACATTGTACACCTTCAATTACAGAGGAGGGAGTATTTTCTATTTAATAGAATAGATGCTTATTTACTATAAAATACTGATTTCCTTTCCTTGATTACAGTGCTTTTGTCACAATGACTATCTAGGAACTGATAAAATGTCCTCTCAAACATCATATATCATTGTATATAGCATTGTATCTAACCATGGAGCTGACTTCATAGCAAGAGAAGTATAACAACAAGTCCATGCTCATGAATGTTCTGGAACAATTGCATCCTGGACTGTACAACTTGATATTTTCTATTTTAAAAACTATGTTGGCTACAAAATGGGCCCAACACTATCTACTTAACAAAACTACTGTTAAAATTAAATAAAAGTTTTAAGCATAACATTTTCCAGTTATTTATGAACATTAAAGTCAAAAAAGATTTGGTTTTGTAAGTCTATTTACTAATATTATTTTCTTATTATTTAATAAGCATTCCATTAAGCCACTTATATATAATATCCATTTACTCTTTCTATAAAATTATTTAGCTCATGGGACCTAAGACTCAAAGAGTATAGGAATCTATCAATTGGATAGAACTCAATGGCATGCATAAAGCCCTGGGTTTGATCCCTATCACTGCAATGCAAAAACAAATTGTCAAAAGTGTTTCAACTAGTGAATTGCAGTGCAATTTGACTTGAACAGTAGATCTTTAGAGCCAGGACTTTTAACACGTATATAGTTTGTAAGCATACTATAGAACTTTATTATCTTATAAAAGCACTTGTCAATCTCAAAGAAATCAATGTCACAAATCACCTTAAATAAGAAAAATCTCAAAAATCTTTGCTTTTCTAAAAATGAGCAGTTGAGATTTTTTAAATATTTGAAAAATTGAGAAATTTAGTGGAAATAAATATTTGTAATTTTAAAAGTCAACAAATGCAAATACACACAATAAGGCATTTATATTTGAATGGGGAGCATTTAAAAGTGTTCTGCTCAGAAGATACATGATTTATTACATTTTTACACCTGGAGCTAACATGTGCATTACTAAAACAGTGTGATTGACAGCAAATGAGCAAGGTGTAACAAAGAAAGCATTAAATTGGGAATGAAGAAATGGAAACATATTAGATGCCCACTGAGGACCTTGTTATGAATGGTTGCAGTGCAATTGTGGATGAAAATCCAGCTGAAGCAGTTTGAAAAGTGAAGGAAAAAAATGAGAAAATTTGGAAACATGGAGTACTTACAAGTATGTTAAGAAATTTAAGGACTGTGGAATGGCTAAAATGGTAGAGTGCCTACCAAGCAAGTCCTTAGTTCAAACCCTAGTACCACAACACAAACCAACCATTAAGCAAACAAGTTTGGTATTATAGAAAGTAGAAATTTTAGGCTGAGTCTTGTGTGGTAAGTAGAGTTGAAGTAGTGACTTTATTTTTAATCTGAAGACATAACCGTGTTTGTGTTGTGGTGGAATTTATGATGGAATTAAACAAAGAAGATAAAGACAAATTGGTAATGCTTGAAAAACTGGGTATAATTTCAGGAGTAGATAATCTCTTAAGCTAATGAAAACATGGAATCTAATAAAGAATCCATGAAAATCAAGTCCAAAATCCGAATACAATATATGAGGAGTATAAGGTATCAAGAAAGGATAGGGAATATTGGGCTGATGGAGTGGCTCAACCAGTAAGAGCACCTATCTAACAAGTATGAGGCCCTGAGTTCAAACCCTAGTGCCACCAAAACAATACACAAAACCAAAAGAGAATAGGGAATATGAAGCTAGGTGTATGGTTCATGCCTGTAATCCCAACATTCCACAGACTGAGGAAGAAGGATCACAGGTTTGAGGCCAACCTGGGCTACATAGTAAGTCCCTGTCCTGACATTCCCACACATCATCCCCACAGGAAGAAAAGAGAATAGGAACTATGTAAGGAAGGACACAGTTTCTGAACCAGGTTAAATTAATTAATTAATAATAAGGTTCAAAACAGTCACCACCAACAGTGTTAGCCTGGGCAACATGGTTCAGACAGGCTAGATGAATGACAAAGTTAAATGTGTAGTGTTTCTAGTAGCATAGTAAATTCAAGACTTTCTCCTCAAGATTTCACTGTCTGGTAGGGAAAGCAATTTAAACCTTTAGTGTCTGCCCAATGTGGACTTTCAGGAGAAAGGCTATGTGGGAGGTCCTTCGGTTATTTGGGGTGTGCCTCAGAGGATATTGTGGAGTCCTGGCTCCCTCTTTCTCTATGTTCTTCTTAGCCATGAGGTGAATGGTTTTGTGCTGTTGCACTCCTGCCACAATATGCTGCCTCACAATAAGCCCAGAGCAAAGGTTCTAATCAACCACAGATCTTTAGAAATTAATATAGAGCTGATTAACAGAAAGCAAAAGTAACCTAAAATGGGATTTTTAGGAGTACATAAAAGGCATTATTTAGAAAGGAGGCATCTGAAAATTTTGTCATAAAATGGGGTTCCTTTTGTATTCGTTCAATAAGAATTCTTCCCCTTTCTTTTCGTTTATTTTTATTGGGTAAAATTCATATGGCATAAAATTGACCATTTAAAACATAATTCAGTGATGTTTATTAACTTTAATATTGTAAATACTACCTCTATCTAGTTTTAAGACATTTTCTTATATTTTTGTGGTAAAATCTACTGTTTTAGCAAATTTTCAATGCTTAGACTAATTAATTCTATATAATGGAACTTTGCACCTTTTGACCTATGTCTTCCCCTTCCCTTCTAGCCACCATTCTGCTCTTCATTTCTGTGTATTTCACTTTTACTCAAGTCCACATGCAAATGAGAACATACAATATTTGCCTTGTGTTTCTGTCCTGTTCCACTTAGCCTAATGTGCTCTGGGCTTATCCCTGTCATCTCAAATGTCAGTATGTCCTTTTTTTTTTTAACCAAGACTGGATAATATTCTATTGTCTATATATATCATAATTTTTATCCATCCATCTTTTGTCTATATATACCATTTTATGTCTGTATATACCACAATTATACATATATATATCCATTTTATATATATGTTATATATAATTATACATATATATCCATTATTATATATAATATATTATTATATATATCAATATATTAATAATACAATAATATATAATTATATAACATATATAATTATATATAATATCCATTTTTCGTCTGTATATACCACAATTTTTATCAATCCATTTGATGGATATTGTGTTTCTTGGTTATTATAAATAACACTGTAATAAATGCAGAAGCACAAATATTTCTAGGAGGTAGTAATTTTATTATCTTTAACCATATACCTAGAGGATAAATTGCTTGATCATATATTAATGACCTTTTTAAAATTTTTACAAACTGTTTCTCACATTGACTCTGCTAATTCATATTCTCAGCAGCAGTATGGAGGGCTGTGTTATTTCTAAACTCTTGCTAATACTTGGTATTTCTTGTCCTTTTATTAAAAGGACATCCTCACAGGTATGATAGCTCATTGCTGTTTGATTTGCATTTTCTTGATGAGGAGTGAGTTTCAGCACCTTTTCGCATACCTATTAGTCTTTTTTGTATTCCTTGGAAAACTTTCTATTCAGATCATTTACATATTTTTAAACCAGATTAGTTTTTTTTTATTGAGTTGTTGTGAGAGTTCCATTACATTTTGAGTATTATCACCTTATAAGTTAAGTGGTTTGCCAATCTGTAGGCTTTATTTCCATTTTGTTGATAGAGTCTTTTGCTTTGAAAAGAGTTTAAGTTTGAGATGCCATGTTCACAAATCAGGTGAATTAGTATTGTTAAACACTACTCACAGCAATACGCAAATTCAATTCAATGTCCACCACATGGAATTTTTCACAGAAATAGAAATAAATTCTCAAACTCATATGGAGCCATAAAATACCCAAAGCAGTCTTGAGAAAGAAAGACCAAGTCAAAGGCATCATATTTCCTCATTTCAAGTAATATTAGAAAGCCACGGTACTCAAAACAATATTGTACTGGTACAAAAATAGACAAATAGACCAATGTTACAGGATACAGTGCCAAGATATAAACCCAAGCATGTATGGGCAAATAGTTTTTGACAAGTCACCAAGAAGATATTAAATGGTAGTGGGAGAACTTGATATTCATATTCAACAGAATGAAACTGGACCTTTGTTTTGTAACATATGCCCAAATCAATTACAAATAGATTAATGACCCAAATATGACTCTTGAACCAATATAATTCCTAGAAGAAAGCATAAGAGGATGATGCCTGATGTATGCATGATAGTAAATCCTGGGGTCACAAAGAGAAATTGTAGTTTCTTCCCTTAAACTTTCATGGAAAATAAGTAAGCAATGAAAACACCAGTCAACATCTTTGATTCAATTTCCTGGGGATGACATTGCCGTTAGCACTCTGGCCAGAAGCTACATACACATGCCTTCCCTATAAAAAGCTTATTGGGTATGCAAGGAAGATGGGCAGTGGGTCACAATGGATAAAAAAGTTTCTGGGCTTTGACGATGGTACTGACTTCATGGATAAACTTGGTTGTATTTGAACATTGTGTCATTTTATTCATAATGAAGAGTCAACAAAACTAGAAAAAGGCATTTTACCAGGAAGACAGTGACTCTATAAAATCATAAATATACCTAACCAGACTGAGTATTTCAAGAATAATTCTAGTGGCAAATTGGCCAAGAGAAAGTGCATCCTGTGGTCAGCTTTGGTCAAACATGGAGGAAACTGGGCTTGTAAAGACCAAATACAGTAGAGGGCAGAAGTTTCCACTGTCCCCATTACACAGAAAAGCAGCAATGGTGTAAAATATGCTCATTAAAATACTATGTACTTATAAAAAACTTATTTTGACAGCAAGAAAATGCTCACAGTGTCTGACATCTCCACCAGCTAAGTAAGGAGGACAGTGAGCACAAGACAGTGACCACAAGGCAGTGAGCACAAGCATGAGTAAAATATGGGAAGACAAAAATACATACTTTTAAGAAGATAGAAAAATGTTTAAAATGCATAGAAAGTTATTTCCAATATAACAAAATGTTAACTACCTTTTGCAATTGTCAGAAGAAGGTGCCTTGAGAATGGGAACAGCCACTCTCAATTGAATTTTCTTTGCTCCCCCTAGAGCTGCCTTCCTTCCTTTCTTCACATCTACTGTTGTCCCCTATTACTTGTGGAGAATACATTCCAATGTACCAAATGGATACTTGAACCTATGGACGGTACCATTCCTACATATACTTAAGGTAAATTTGAATTTATAATTTAAGTATAGTAAGAAATGAACAATAAATAATAAAATGGAACAATTATAGCAATGCACTGCAATAAATCAGCATAACTACTCTTGTGATTTCAAGTCACATATAAGTAAAATAAGGGCTACTTGAAGGTAAGTACTGTAATACCTTAACAGTAAATCTGATCACCAAGATAGCTACCAACTGACTAACAGGTAGGTCATGTCTAACGTGTGGAAACTCTGAACAAAACATGTTGTATGTTCCACATGGGACCAAGTAGGATGGTACAAGATCTCATTAAACTGCACAAAATTCTATGGCTTTAAAACTGATGAATTGTTTACTTCTGGAAATTCCCATAATCATATTTTAAACTGGAATTGACTGCAGGTAACTAAAATAATGGAAAATGAAAACAAAGAACTTGAAAACACAGAAAAGGACAACTATACTCTTTAATCAGAATTGACAGTTTATGACACTCTGAGACCATATAGAGCAGGAGTTCCACAAGAGTGAGGTGAAAAAAATAAGGCAATGCCTGGCACCGAAAAATTTTTGTCACAACTAGCACAACAAAATTTTGGAAACTCCATTTCTGTCAATTTCTCCCTGTTTCCTTTAGTTAATTCATTGACATGAGCTTCCAAATGAATGTCTGAGAAACCAAGCAATCACAGAGACCAAGGAAATAATAAAACCCATGTACTCTGGAGGATTGGGGATCTGGGAAATGGGTTCAAAGGTGAGAAAATGCAGAGAGGACACCTACTCCTGTTTCAACAAAAACGTTCTTTTCTTCTCTCTTTTATCTATTAGGCTTCTTAATGAGATTTTATTTGAAGAAAAGGCCAAACTATGAAGAAAGGTCTAGCTATGCAAAATGATTTGAAAACCTGGGTAAAATCCAGTAATTACATACAATAAAAAGAATTCTTTTTTGCTTCATAGGAAAAAAAGCTTTAGAAATTACAGTGCTCAATTTAAGGACAAAGATCAAATTTGACTTAAGGATTAACTCTGAGTGGTAAAAAGAAGAATTTTACCTATTACCCCACCATTACTGTCTGCATTCTACCATGAGAAATACAGCACAGTATAGTTTCCATGCCTAACAGGATACTCAGTACTCAGAATCATCCTCAGGCCTGACTGCTTATAACTCAAGAGCTTCCAGGCTCGGCCATGGCCTTAGGGAACTCATTTGAGGTCTCCGTTAATAGGCTGTTTGCATGGATGTACGCATTTGGTTAACAGATTCTGTGGCTTTCATGCACATGGATTTGTATTCAAGAATTCTTTTCATATTACATTGAAATATGATTTGCTATATCATTATATTCAAAGTAGAATTTCTAAAGTAGAACATTCCTTGAAACCTAACAGACAACAATGAGTTTTCTAATTTTCACTAAAGTCACACTCTAAGATTCTACACTGTTGCCAGAACACAAGAATTCAGAAACACTATTGTGACAATTTGTTAGGAAAATAGATCCAGTGACTTCCCATCCCAGTTTTGGAAGTTAGGTTATTCCTTTTCTAACAAGTAGGATGTGATTCCTTCCCAAAGGGACAGAAGATTAGGGATGACATGGAACTTCCACCTGCTTCCACTGTGTTGACTCACAAACCAAGGAAACAGAATGTGTGTGAAGCATGTCAGGAAACATTCTTCCAAGCCCTCCCTTCTAGCATTGTCTGTTTCACCTTGGCTCACTCCTATGTCTGATTCCAGCTCTCAACTGAAGGAAGTGTCTGACCTCATACCTAATTAGATAGAATTTTAAGAAATGAATTGCTATTTCTCTTTCTTCTGAATGGTACTTGTTAAGTGAATAAAATACCAATATAATTGTTTAAGTGCATCTTGTGGGAAGGTCCATCTAAGTACAAATAAAGAATAAAAGTTGGGATATATTCAAAGTGTTCTTAATCATTCCCATACCAGGAGATTAAAAGCGAAAAAAGCCAGTTTTCCAAAACATTAAAAGAGTCTTCACAAAGATTAATGTAACAGAAAGCAACAGTCTTATAAAAATGTAAAGAAGTGTTTTTTTTCATTAATGGACTATGATACCTGATTGCCAAGTAATTGTCTTACTTGAATTTAGGTATGGTGATATTTTCTTTTGCTGCAGTCACTTCTCTGGCAATCTCAACATCCTGGAGAATAATCTAGAGACAAATGAAAAAGTAAAAAAAAAAACAAATAAAAGAAATCCAATGAGAATCCAAATAGAAGCAATAAAACTCAAGCACTAAAAGTGGTGGCTTCACCCACACAGCAGACATGCAAGTCAAGTACACTTAAATCATACCAAGCCACCATGTTCCTTGTCAATTTCTAGGATTAGCTTAAAACCTTGTGAATCATCAAGAACAGAAATCAGATAATATTTGCCAAGTGGTTAACGCTATAAGATTAAGAACTATAGAACACAGTTTGGGGGAATTTATTTTAAGAGAAATACAAGAGAATATTTGGTAATCTGTCCCAAATTTCCTTTGCCAGCAGTTGGCTTTCATATCCAAACTGCCAATCCTAAGGCCTTTTAATGAGCATCCGAGTTGAAGTTAGTGATAATATTTAAAAGCTTTCATTTTGAGGAATGACCTATTGATTTGATGCCAGGAAGTGATGACTTCTTTATGAGTCTTAGCTATTAACTCAGTTTTGTGGTGGGAGAGGGGTTTGACCCCTTAAGACATAATGCAATTCAAGGACTGAACAGCAGTCATTCTTGAGGAGACAATGACATTTCTGCCTTTGCCACTTATGTTTTAATGATATCATTTATGTTGCTTGTCCAATCCTGAACTTTATTATAGTGTTAAAATACTCTAATGCCTTATAAAATGATGGCTAGTTGAGATATTTGTATTTAATGGAGTGGTGGTTAGTGGAAGTTTCAAGGGTGTGAGGCTCGCTGCCTAAGAGTTATTTTTTACCAGAAATACAGAAGTACCAGAAAATACCAGACTCAGGAGTTAAAATCTGATTCTGTTTCTCATCAGATTCATGCAGAGCCCTATTGCAATACATTTTTTAAAAACTCCCTAGAGAAATCTGAATCATAGCCAAGTTAGGAATCCTAAAGTGAAATAAAAGCTTCTAAATAGAGGTAGGAAGATTTCCTAGATGTCCCCCAATATTCCCACCTCTTGGAGCAGTCCTTATTGTGGCCTAAGCTTGTGACATTGAGGTTCCATTAGGTGACAAAGTTGAAGGGATTTTGATGATGTGATTCCTCAGTTCAATTAATCTTGAGATGACCAATTTGAAGAAGGTCATTCTGTGACCAAACATGATCAGGTGGGAGCTCTTACAAAGGTTCTGAGAATGAGACTAGGGAAGATTCTCCTGTAGACTTGGAAGACATAAGCAGCTGTGTTGGGCAAGGGAAGACCATGGGCTCAAGTCTTTTAAGAGGTGGCTTCTAGGAGCAACCCTTGTTGGCACACAAATACATGGGATATTAATCCTACAAACATGAAAAACTGGGTTCTGCTGGCAAATTAAATAAGCTTGGGAAAAGATCCCAAAGCTCCAGATGAGAACATAGCCTATGACTATAGCCTTGAGAGACCCTAAACAAAGAATCCATTTGTGCCTAGTCCTCTGACCCTAGGGAACTGTGAGGTAACAAAAGAGTGCACTTCAGCCACTAAGGTTATAACCATTTCCTATGTTGCAATCAATACACGAGGCATCTTATTTCTCCCTCTCTCTCCTCATCTTAGCAGCTTCCTCTATGAAAGCATATACCATGCATAGGATTTATGGAGGTCTTTCAATTCAAAATTGAAAAATTCAGAATTGCTTGTTGTGTCAAAATAATATTAATTGAAATGCAATTATCATATCTTTAAATGTAAGGTTATTGTGATGGTTGGATTTTTAGTTATATTTACTTGAAATAATAATTTCAGCCTATTTCCATTTCTTCATTATTTATTTTTCTATACATGTATTCAATAGATTCTACTTCTGAAATAATAAATACACATTAAACCTCTCTGATAAAAACTGTGTCTGTGTTCCACATGAGCAATGTTGAGATGTAAAATAGGAATACTTCCTACAGGAAAACATACTGTCCTCACTGGAGCCAGTTCAAGATATGTCTTTTAATGTATATATCCATACTATCTGTGTGTCATGAAATGTTTTTTCATGAAATAAATTATTTAATGGAAAACTTGAACACAATCACTAGGAAAATAACTTCAAATACAATTGGAAAACATGGAAAAGTTAAAAAAAATGAAAATGAAATTTAATCTAGTTTGGAATAAAACTCATGTTTTAAAAATCTAAGAGAATAACTTTGCCTGGCATATTATTTAATGGGATGAACTTTTATCATAATACTACTTTGGGGTTGAACATGGGCTTTCATCATGGACTTGCAAGACAAAAATCTACATTATTCTATGGGAGAATAAATTTTAATGTTTTCAAAATCCTTTTATCCAATTTTATGAACAGTAAGAGTTTCACAATTCAGATTCATTTTTGAATAGAGTGTTTGCATTGTTTGAAAAATGCTATCAGCTTCAACATTACAAAAGGAAGTAGAAACAAGCTCTTAAACAATCATGTGACCCACTGAAGCTTTCTTCTCCCCCAAACCCACTTCAGCACTCTGTTATAGGTAACAAAAATACTGTTTCCTCCAAAGTAAATGCCAGAGTCTTTTTGTTACAAACTAAAGTGACTTGGAACTGACTTGCAACTTCAAATTAAATTTCTCATCAATAGCTATATACATGCATAGTTCAATGTGTCATCAGCAGTGTCAGGATTTGTAAGCCACAGGGAAGCTATGTAATGGACATTCCCTCCAGCAGAATGAGTGCAGGAATATTATTCATGTGTCTTTGAAAGAATGCATCTTCAAGAATACAAAAAGTTCATTTTATAAGATTTACAGAATAAATAATAAGTTGTTCAATGATACACTGTTGATTTATATTTCAGAATGCAATTGGTAACATTATGGTGGTAAGACAATGAGCTGTTTTGTCAGACTTGGATCAGGATTATTTGCAGATAGGGAAAAATCATGTCTTTCAAAACCACTAAAGAATAAGGTCAGTTGTGATTCTATTGTCTTCCCTGTATCCAGACCCACTGCAATGAAACTTAGCAGCAACTTTCAAGACTACCCAGCTCCATGTCACTTAGGTTTATGCAGGGCTTAATAGATACATGCAGTAGCAGTGAAGGTTTATCAACACCATAGCTGGGGCTCAAAAAGCTTTGTATATTTCCACCATCTCTCAGAACCTTCCCAATGTTAGTATGGACAAGCCTAGGTCAGGCCACTGGATAATGAAAGCTAACATGAGGGAAAGGTCAGTTGTCCCATTTGGGCCCAAGCATGGGGGTGTCCAGTTACGATATCAAAGATGCTTATCTGACCAACATCTCACTGCTGAACCAGGCAAAAGGGAAGACAGGATTTCTCAACTCATTGACGACTCATGAGCAATAAGAACTAATTAACATTTAAAGTCACTGAAATTTGGCATGGGTTTTGTTATGCAGCAAACACTAAGTGATACAACTAAAGAAGTGGAGTAAATTTGCATGCAATGGCATTTTAAGAGACAAATTCTTAATTTCATACTTATCTAAGTCATTCTTAAGTAATGACAGTATATGTACACATATGTGTGTGTATATATATATGTATATATGTGTATATATCCCCTCATTATACTCAGAGAACATTGTAGATGTGTACAGAGGTGTTAGGCTATGAAGCACAAGACGTTTTTCTGTCTCATGCTTGTATGTCATGACAAAATGAACTTGTATTCAATAACTGAAAAAGTTGAAAGTCAATACCCTTCACTATATCACATAAATTCAGATCTTCATAATCTTTAGGAATGAAAGAGAAGTAAAAATCTTCTCAGGGTAAGAAAAAGTGACAAAAAAAACTATGGGAAACTTCAGGAAAATTAGGATGCAATGAGGTTGCAATGCTATTTACTATCAATCTGAAAAAAATATTTAAGTATTTTTCAACGAACAGGGGCATGCCTAAATGATGAAAACTAAAAATGTGGATGAAAGAATTTAGTGGGGCACAAGTGGGAGGACTGTGGTTCAAGGACAGCCTAGGCAAAAAATCATCTCAACAAACGGCTGGATACAGTGCCAGTTCCTGTCATCCCAGCTATGGCAGGGGAAAGACTCCATGTCCTGCCACCCCAGCTACGGCAGGAAAAAAAAAAAAAGACTCCAGGCTCCAGGTCCAGGCTGGCCAGGGCAAAAAGCAAGACCCTATCTCCAAACTATTGAGAGGGAAAAAGGGGTGGATAGGTGACTCGAGTGGTGAAGTACCTGCCTAGCAAGCATGAAGCCCTGAGTTCAAACCCCACTAGCACGCACACACACACACACACACATACACACACACACACATACACATATACATACAACATAAATAAGTGGAGGACATTCTTTTTTCATGAATTGGTAAAATCAACATAGTAAAAATAACAATTCTCTCCAAATGAATCTATCAGTCTAATGAAATGCCTATCAAACTTTTGACAAGATATTTTGCTCTAGCCATAGATAACCTTACCTAAAACTTATTTGGGAAGAAAAGGCCCTAAGATGACCAAAATATTTTTTATAAAGACTAGGAAGGAAAGAATCACTCCATTTTATTATTTACTATATAGCTGCAGAAATCAAGATGGTGTACTAGTGATAGAGAAGTAAAAACATAGGTAAAAGAAATAGAAAAAAGAACCTTGTAGAAATACATGTCAATTTTGGAAAAGGAACTTAGGTAATTCAAGGGAGAAAGGATAGCCTTTTCTAAAGACTTAGCTAAAAATTGGATATCCATGCATTAACATCTAGCAAAATAGTTATTAGAATTGACACCAAAAACATGGTCTACAAAATTGAAACCTGAGAAATTTACTCTCATCAAAATAAAGGACTTTTACTCTGTCAAAGACCTTATTAAAAGAATGAAAAAACAAAATACACAGTGTGAGAATATATCTGTCTGCACAAATCCTAAAATGAAATTGTATCTGTCATATATAAATATTCTCAAAACTCAATATTTTAAGGAAAAAACCTAATAATTCATTTAGAAAATGAGCCATAAGACACAAATAGACATTTTTTGAAGAGGACATTCATATGACAAATAAGACAATGAAAAACTTTTCAGTTTCATTAGCTATTGCAGTACTGTATATTAAAACCACAATGAGATGTTACTGTCTACCTGTGAGAATGGCTGTGAAGGGTGTCAAAGAAATACTGCTGAGTATTTAGAGAAACTGGATGCTCATATATTGCTGAGATTTAAAATGAAACAACCACGCTGTTGTTTCAATAAGTTGGCAGTTTCTTTTAAAACTAAAAACAGACTTTCAGTAAGTTCTTGCAGTTGCACTCCTGGGCTTTTATCCCACAGAAATTAAAACTTATTTTCACTCAGAAATGTGTGCAAGAATGTTGATTGCCACTATACATTTGATAGCAGAAATGGCAAACAACCAAAATATCCTTCAATTGGTGAGTGGTTAAGCAAATTTTGATATACAGATACCATGGAATAATACCCAGATGTAAAAGGAAGCAGCCATGCAGAAACCATGGAGGAACCTCAACAACCATGCTAAGTGTAAAGTTACAATCTCAAGGTCCACACACAGTATAATTTTATTTATGTAACATTCATAAAGAAGCACAATTGCAGAGAACAGATTAGTGATTGTCAGGGGATAGGGATGAAGTGAAGGGATCAGTATAGACAAAATAGATAGAAAAACGGAGTCGTGGTGACAGCATAATTAAATAACTTAGTTATGTTGGAAGCTTCAGAAAGGTACACATGTGACAAAATGATACATACATACACAAACAATTACAAAATAAGGGGTTTCATCATGAAATTTTCATAAATGTATATAAGGTATTTACACTCACCCCCATTGCCCCTTTTTGTTTCCCTTTCCCCTCTTGCTGGTCCCCCTTATTTCCCCATTTTACTTTCATGCCTTTTTTAAATCTAGATTTTTTTTCATATGAGAGTAAATATGTGATAGTTGTCTTCTGACTTTGAATTGTTTTGCTTAATGCATTAATTTCTAGTCCCATCCATTTTCCTGGAGATGACATCATTTTGTTCCTCTTTATGGTGAAATAAAACTCCATTATGCTTATATACCACATTTTCTTTATCTACTCATCTGTTGGAAGGCATCTGGTCTGATTCTACAACCTGGTAATGGTGAATAAATGCTGCATTAAACATGAATATCTCCATGCAGCTACCTCCTTTGTATTCTGAATTTGATTATTTTGGATATATATCCAGGTTAGGTAGAGCAGGATCATATGGAAGCTCTTTTAGTGTTGTGAGGAACTTCCACAGTGGTTGCACTAGTTTACAGTCCCACCAACAGTATATATGAATTCCTTTTTCCCCTGCATCCTCACCAGCATTTGTTATCTCTTTTCTTTATAATAACCGTTCTGACTGGGCTAAGATGGAATAGCAATAACACTTTGATTTGCATTTCACTGATGGCTTAGGATGTTGAAATTTTTTTCATGTAATTATTAGCCATTTGTGCCTCTTCAATTCATTTGCCTATTTATTGATTGGATTATTTGTTCTTTTGATGATCAATACTTTGAGTTCCTTACATATCCTCGACATTAATCCCTTGTCTGATGAATAGTTGCAAATCTTCCCCCCCATTCTGTAATTATCTCTTTGCTCTGGTAATTATTTCTTTTGCTGTACAGAGGCTTTTTAATTTGATTCAATTTCATTTATCAATACTTGCTCTTACTTTCTAAGCTATTCGAGTCCTATTCAGAAAGTCGTTGCCTATGTTTATATCTTGAAGTGTTTTATGCATGTTTTTCTCTAGCAACTTAGTTTCAGTCTTAAAGTCTTTGATCTACTTCTAGTTGAGTTTTTATAGGGTAAGAGAGACAGAGTCTATCTGTAGTCTTCTGGTGTGGATTTCCAGTGTTCCAAAAACTATTTGTTGAAGAGATAGTCTTTTCTCCAGCATATGTTTTAGCACTTTTGTTGAAAAGCTGTATGGGGTTATTTCTGGGCCTTCTAGCCCTTGTGTCTATTTTCTTGCCAAGACTATGGCAGAAACCATGGCTCTGTAGTATGGTTTGAAATCAGGTATTGTGATATTTCTATTATTACACTTATTGTTTGGTTTAGAGTTTTAAAATGTGCCTATGTAACCAAGGACAACCTTGAACTCAAAATCTTCCTGCATCTTCCTTTTAAGTGCTGAGATTACAGAGGTATACCACTATGGCCAGCAGGGATTATTATTTTGCTCAAAACATATTTGGCTTTTTAAGGTCTGTGCTCTTCCATAGGAACTTCAGGACATTTTTCTGTGAAAAATGTCATTGGGAATTTGTTGGGAAGTTGTTGAATCTACAGACCACTTTACATAAAATAACAATTTTTACAATGCTAATACTGCCAATTCATAAACATGGAAGATTTTTTTATCTTCTAAAGTCTTATTCAAATTCTTTCCTCCGTGTTTTATAGTTTTCATTACCGAGGTCTTTCACCTTCTTGGTTAGGTTTATTTGTAGGTTATTATATTTTGAGACTACTGTGAATGTGTTTGTTTTCATGATTTCCTTCTCAGCATGTCCATTACTGGTATGTAGAAAAGCTTTTGTTTTTTTGTAATTTGCTTTTGTAATCTGCTACTTTGCTGAAAGTATTTATCAGATCTAAAATTTTCTGGTGGAGTCTTTGATAGCTTTTATGTATAGAACCATATAATCTGCAAATAGGAATAATATGACTTCTTCCTCTCTTATTTGTATACCTTTTATTCCTTTCTCTAATATTGTTCTGGCTAAGAACACAAGCACCAAATTGAGTATAATTTTAGAGGAAATGCTTTCACATTTCCCCCATTTAATATGATGTTGGCTATAGGTTTGTCATATACAGCTTTTATTATGGTGAGGTATACTCCTTCTAGTCCTAGTTTCTTCAGGGAATTTATTTTAAAGGGATATTAAATTTTGTCAACAGCTTTTTCTGCATCTATTGAGATAATTATATGTTTTCTGTCCTTGCCCTTCTATTTATGTACTGTATTGTGTTTATTGATTTATGTACATATAGAACTGTTTTACACCCCTGAACTAAAATCAACATGAAGATAGTATATGATTTTTTAATGTGTTGTCAAATTTGATTTGCAAATATTTTACTAAGGATTTTTGTGTCAATGTTTATCAGAGAAGTTGTTCTATGCTTTTCTTATTCTGTCTTTATGTGGTTTTGGTATCAGTGAAATACCGGCTTCATAGAATAAGTTTGGTAGCGCTCCCTCTCTTTCTATTTCATGGTATAGTTTGAGCACCTTTAGAGCTAGTTTTTTTGTCAAGGTCTGGTAGAATTCAGCTGTGAATCTGTCCATACTGGGCCGTTTGGGTAGGTTTGTTGTTTTGGTAGGTCATGTGTGTCAATGAATTTCCACATTTCTTCTAGTTTTTCTAATTTAGTGGAATAAAACCTTTTAAAATATGTCCTAATGATCTTCTGAATTTCAGTCATGCTTTATAATATCCTCCCTGTCCTTCTAATTTTGTTAGTTTTGATCATCTCTTTCTTTTGGTTCTCAATCTTAGTTATTTTTTAAAAAAAACAACTCTTTGTTTTGTTGATTCTTTATGTTTTTCTCCTAGTCTCCATTTTATCAATTTCTGCTCTGATCTTTACTATTACTTTCCATCTACTAATTTTGGGTTTGGTTTGTCCTTGTTTTTCTAAGACTTTGAGGCTCATCATTATGTTATTTATTTGAGGTTCCTTTAATTTTTTAATGTAGGCACTCATAGCTACAAACTTCCATCTTAGAATTGATTTTGATGTATTCTAAACATTTCAGTCAATTGTACTTTCATTTTAATTTGATTCTAGGAATTTTTAAATATCTTCTTTAATTTTTTCAATGACACAGTAATCATGCAAAAGTGTATCATTCAGTCTCCATGTGTTTGCATATTTTCTGTAGTCTCTCTTGTTCTTGATTGTTACTTATATTTCATTATGATCTGATAAAATACAAGAAAATACTTCAATTATTTTGTATTTTCAAGATTTTCTTTAAGGCCTAAAATGTAAACTATTTTGGAGAAAGCTCCATGGGCTATGAAAAAGAACAGGTACTCTACAACTGTTGGGTGAAATATTCTGTAGGTATCTGTTAAGTTCATTAGATTTCATGGTAAAGTTTAACTTTGAGGTGTTTTTGCTAGTATTCTGATATAAATATGGAAGGGGAATATTGAAGTAATCTATTAGTATTGTATTTGGATCTATTTGTTCGTTAACCTAAAGTAGTATTTGTTTTATAAAATCAGTTGTTTGGTACGTATATTTACAATTGTCATGTGTTCTTCATGGATTGCCCTTTATTAATATGTAGTGACTATTATCTTCTCCTCTGACTAATTTTGCATTGAAGTCTGCTTTATCTGATATGTTTATAGCTACTTCTGTCTTTTTTCAGATTTCATTTTGTTGGTATGTCATTTTCCATCCTTTCACTTTTAGTCTGTGTGCCTATGTCAGCGATGTGCAGTTTTTGCAGATATCAAACAGTGAGGTCTTTTTTTCAAAAGTGCTGGGGATCAAACCCAAGTCCTTGTGCATGCTCATCAAGCATTCTTACAACTGAGCTACATTCTCAACCTTGGATCATGTTTTTTAATGCTATTTACCTGTCAGTATCTTTAATTACAGAATTAAGACCAAGTATATTATAGTTAAATTGAAAACTATATTCTGATTACTGAAATTTTGTTGGATATTTTTTTCTAGTTGATCCAAGTCCTATTTGTTCTTTTCTATCTTACTTACATTAGTAGTTTGCTGGTTTAATGAGTTGAACATTTTTCATCCTTTCCTAATTTTTGTTTGTTAGTTTTTTCCTCCAATGAAATTTATTCTTTCTTATACTGACTTCCTTCCTCATCTGTGTGTAGGATTACTTTCAATATCTTCTGCAATATTGGCTTAGAGTTCATGATTTACTTTAGGTTGTGCTTACATTAGAAGGTGTTTATTTCCCCATCAATTTTTAAGGATAAATTTTCTGGATATGATAACCGTGGTTGTCAGTTATTTACTCCTAGGGCTTGAAGTATATCATTCCATGCTCTTCTGACTTTCAGGGTTTCTGCTGAGAAGTCTGATGTAATTCTAATATTTTTTCACTTGTTAAGTAAGTTGGTTGTTTTCCCTTTCAGCTTTGACTGTCCTTTCTTTATTCTGTAGTATTGGCCTTTTAACTATAATGTGACACTATGAGGTTCTTTTCTGGTCATGTCCATTTGGGGTTCTAAATATATCTTGTAATTGAATGTCCACATATTCCCTAAATTTGGAAATTTTTCCATGATAACCACATCAAACAGATTTCCTATGCCTTTAGTTTATATCCCAACTCCTCCTATCCCATGGATTCTTAGGATTGGTCTCTTGTTCATGTCCCAGAATTCTAGTTGTCATAATGCTTTCTCTTTTGTTCCTTTATTGCTGTCTGAATATGTCATTAGTCTTTTCTCCAATCTCTGATATTCTTGTTTCTACATAATCTCGTCTATTGATAATAATTTCCACCTCATTTTTCTTTAGTTTATTGAGTTTTTCACTTCCAACATTTCCAAATTTTCTTCAGAGTTTCAAATTAGTGTCTTAATTTTTTAACCATATTGATGACTTTCTCATCCAGGTCAAGTTGATGTCCTTATTTCTTTCATCTGTTTGTTTCAATCTTCTTTGAGGTCATTGATTATTTTAAAAACTAGACTTGGATTATTTGTCCAGCATTTCAGTATCTGGATTCAGTTTTTTAGGAATTGTGGCTTTTAGAGGTGTCATATTGCCTTGTTTTTTCTATATTCTGTGTGTTTCTACATTGTAATTTGCACATCTGTTGGGATAGAAGCATCTTTCAGCTTTTTAAAAAACTTTATGTGTGTCTTTTTATTGGGCAACCTTCTCTTGTGGTCATGATTCCCACTAGTACTCGGAGAGAGAAGGAAGACAGCAATAACAAAATAATTTAAAACAAGCCAGATATTTGTTTGGCAGAATGTCAGTGTTTGTGCATATGGCCTCATCAAGGCTTTACTTCTCTCTTTTTCTGTAGCCCTTGTGGGAGGATCCTCCCCACTCCCTCTTCCATACTGCATTGCTTACAACTCTATGTTAGGGTCCATTGCTTCTTTTATTAATTTACAGTTCAATATTTCTGAATTTCACCTGGTCTTTGTCTACAGTTTCCTTTTGCCCTCCCTGTAGCCACATACCTGATGTTTTGATTCACACTTGTTATGGAGATGAAGGAAGGTACTAGGTTTCTCTGATCTGTTATATTCCTTCTCACAGTTTTAAAAATTGTGATTAAGTTTTCTCTCACAAGTCTAGTCCCATAAAGATTTGCTGAATTTTAGAAAGTTGGGAAATATTTAACATTCTAGAAAATAGGCTAATAAATAACCTTACTTGCATACATTTTATAACATATCTTATAAAAAGATAATTTTTTACATTTTAATAAGGAGGAGAAATAAAGTATAAGAATTAGCCATGTACTTTTAAATTATAAACTTAAAATTTAAATTCCATCATTAAGTATTTATGATAGTTATCTAACAATTTTTGATGTGTTAGATAAAATCATAATTCACATGGAAAATAGTTAATGACTTTCTTAAATTTTTTAAATGAAATAATATTTGGTTGACATATCTATACTGTTACATATGATCATTTGTCAGCAATTTGATTGTGATATTACTGAATGTAATATAAAAGATTTTATATACATGGAATTGAATATATAAGTGACATAAAATTAGTTTAGAGTAAAACTAATTCTTAAAGAATTTCAAAGATACTTTTATTTTTCATAAGTGGAAGATGTTGAATTATAATTTGGCCTCAGATTCAACTAACAATGTCTATTAGTTTTATGAACAAAATATGTGTTGTATGTGGTGATATTTTCAATAAATGCTGATTTTCCAATTCTGAGCTCCCACTAGAATCTGAAAATTAAGACTTTACGTGACTGAAAAAGGAGAATAAAAACAGCATATACGTAAGGGAAATGATTTCCATGTAGATAATATGCAGAACAAGGTGGATAAGTGTTCCTAGCTGCAGATGAAAACCATTTTGTTAGCTTATCATTTCACATTGTAAATAAAGCAATATCAAATCAACTGTACTATATCCAGATTGAAAGTTTTTCCAGGAGATGAGTACAAGTTGAAATTCAATGGTGAACATCAGTGTACAGAATAATGGGGACATTTTGATAAGTCTCCATTTCTTGGTTATTGTTTGAATAAATCACTACCTGCAAATCTGTTTGCTGTATTACCTGCCATTCATAAATTTGCCAAAGCCTGCTTCCTGTCACTTACCAAACTGCCATGTAGAAGTTATTCTTTCAATGCTAACAAAGGCAAATAGCTTGGACTCATCTTTAAGTTAAAATGACTTCAGTTCATTAAATTGAGCAATATAAACCAATTGCCTTCATTTCAGTACCCAATGCCATACTTGTAAAGCTCTTTGAAGCAGAATGTAGCACTGTTCTTTTCTAAATATTATAAACATTGTACATAAAATTCAAGCCATTTTTTTAAAAAATTAGAAAATGTATGTTTTTCTTATGGGAAAAATGGCTTAATTTCTTTGGGTAAGAAAAATCACTATTTTCTTAATATATGACATATATGTGGTAAAATGCAAGCAAATTAAAAAAACTGCACAAAATGAATGACTTATTCTTTGATCATAATATGAGTACTATTCAGAATAATGAACTTTATCTAACCCTGATGTTATATAGCCATTCACTTAATATAGCCAAGAAGCAAAATAAGAAGTACTTGGCAGTATAATTAATAGTTAAGGATTCTAGTTTTGAAAAAGCAAGCAGTACTTAGTAGTATAATTAATGGCTGAGGGTTTTATTTTTTGCAAACAGTTTCTAAGCTAGTGATATAAGAATTGTGTAGTTTGAAGGCTGTTTCTAATTATACAGTGATCACGTTTTACTGCCTCAAAGGAAACTAAATGCAGCAGAGAAATAAAATTGATAATGTACAAATAAATAACATTTATATTATGGAATGTAGTATGCACCAAAGAAAATTGGAAACAAATAGCTCCAAGTGAATAAAATGTACTAATTTGTAGTTTGCTTCAAAGTCTATCTATTTTAGCCAAGCACTAAAGTGTTTGGATCATGGTTCAAGACCAGCTCTGCCAAAAGTTACTGGGACCTCATCTCAACCAATAAAAGGGACAATAGCATGCATCTGTCATCCCAATCTAACCAAGGCTGAGGTTAGGAAGATTATAGTTCCAGTCCAGGTGGGATAAAAAATTTTTCAAGGCACTATCTCAACAGAAAAATGCTGGAGTGGTGGACACAGGCATGTCATCCTAGCAATGGCCAATGAAAGATCACAGTCCAAGCCAATGTGGGCAAAAACTAAGATTGTGTCTCCAAAATAATCAGGACAGAAAGAGCTGGAGGCATGGCTCAAGAGGTAGAGCACCTACCTGGCAAATATGAAGCAGTGAGTTCAAACCCCAGTTCAGCCAAAAATCAAGCAAAATAAGACAAAACATAAACCTATCTATGTTCACATGTCTTTTGATTTCATAGATCTACACTATCATTTCAGTGAGGGTGTCTAATAATGATGGCGTTACCCAGACAAGTACCAGTAAATGAGCTCATTGTGTGCTTATCAACTGAGAATTATATGCTTTTTTGATAAATCCAAAGCCTTTTAAAATTTGATATTAGAGCAGAGCACATTCATGTGCAAAGGTTGTGTAAGTATATAACTTGTCATATCAGCCATGAGAAACACCTGAACAGTAGTAGACTGACGTTTTATTCGCCTTAACCATTTCAATCATATAAGTGCAAAAGCAGCCTTTCTGTTCCTGTTCACTTGTGACCACATTTTAAGCCTAGTCAGCAAGCTTATGGTGATATATAGCACCAAAAATAATCTGCATCTTTCTATCAAGTTTTCCCAGATCAATAGGAATATAAAAATAGAAGAGGAAAAGGGAAACAACAAACACAAGAGATAGATCAAACACATAGACTTAAATCTGTCAGTTCAATAACTGTAGCAGTAAGGCAACTGCAGCCTTCATAAAGATATACTCATTATCTTGACAAGGTAGGATCCAATATGAATGACGTTTTGAATCCTTAAGTTTGTCATTTTGCACTTGGGATTTGAAACCACTACCACGATTATCTGCTAATTTATAAATTCATTAAATATCTCTGAAGAGAAGCTTGCAATAGTTAATTTATCTCTAGGAAGTGGCAGTTTTAGCAGTTTTCTAAATTTCAGAAAAAATAGTATTTGGGAATATAGTAAAAGAGAAACAGAGAATTGTACTGTAATCAATATAATATAGTGTATGATTAGGTATGCATGTTAATATTCAAAGCTAGACAATATGGATCCTAATGTTCGTGGATAATGTTTCACAAAAAGAAGGTCAAATAACAGGTTTAGTTGAGGAAAGATGATTTCTTTCCTGTTTGCAAGCCCTACAAAGAACATAGAGATGAGGGAGGTTGACACCGGACACAGCGGGGAGTGGTACTCTTCTGCAAATGATGTGGAACTAGGGCATTCAACAATCTAGCAAACATTATTAAGCCTGAACGTAGCCAAGTCCTACTTTTGTGATCATCACCTTCTGTTGGTATTCCTAAATGATACAAGGCCATCTCAGCTGTGCCTTGAAGTATTGTATGAGAGAAAATATCTGTGCCTGCGTGTTCATCAGATAATGAAGGGAGCATCCACTAAAGCCAGGGTAGTTGGGTGTCTATTTCCATGGGATCAACAGTGGAGGTGTGGGGGGGGGGCAGAGAGCAGATACAGATTAGGATACTGGATAATTATGAGGGAACGCCCAAGATGACTTCTATCAAATCATAAGAATTTGACTTCACATACCCAGTATAAATGCAGATAAGGTAGAGCATTTTGGGGAAGTTTGGCAGGCTGAAGGAGGGGACAATATTGGGGATAAAGTTTTACTAGCAGCTGGGAGATTCCTAAAATTACCAGTGTACTGCAGGGGTTACTTGTTTATCTAAACTCGTGCTATTTACTGAGCTGCCCTGACAAGAAGCGGGGTGACTGATTCCTTGACTTAATATAATCCCATCAATACTTTATTTCATCCTTCCAGGTGGTGGTCACATAAGCCCTCCATCTTCATCTATCACTGCTATAACTCAACCACACAGAGTCTTCTCTGAATTCTTCCACCCTTGCTCCTCCTCTCTCCCTCTCTTCTTCCCTCTACTTCACTCCTCTCTCTTTTATTCTTTCAAAGGCAGCTCAGACCAGATATAAGAGGTTTTGAAATGCCTGAAGAGGTGATGCACTTTATCAACGCACTATGAGGAATTAATGGGGTTTTGGAACAGACAATTCCCTATCGGTCGGATTTGTGATCTGTCCTTTGACCCATTAAATATTGCTGCTGCCTAGGATCCACTGAGACAGTTTTTCTCTTGATGTTTCCGTATCTTTCCTCTGGGAATTCTCTTACTATGCCAGAACTTCCAAGTCATCTTGCCTCATCCACACAAAAATCAGTCACCAGTTTGTATTTCTAGGACACCGTTTTCTCTCAACTCTAGTTACACAACTCATGTTGCATAACCTGCCTCCAGATGCTTCCAACTGGAAGCCTTTGGAATCAAAATGTGGAACTGGATATTAACTTTCCCATCCAGAACTGATGCGTTTCCACAATACCTTGTCTCTGTCACTGGAACTGTATTACACGTATCCTCCAAGCCGTGAACTGAGCTTCATATTTCATCTCTTTCTCCCCTTATCCCTCCACATGAAATGGGTCGTCAAGTTCTGTTAAAACCTATCCCAAATAACTTCTCAAGCAGATACTAAGTTTTCTACCTCTTGTGGCCACTATTTGGTCATATTCTGTTATTATTCCTTGCTTAGTATTCCATAATGCTGGTAATATTACTCACATGGACTGAGTCTTCCTGTACTCTGCCGCTGAAGTTCTTTTTGAATTATAAACAAATAAACTTTCAAGAGACATATATGTGACTGTTAGCTTCAAGTGGACATATGCACTGTCATCATTTTCAGGACATAGTCAGTAATACTCAGAATAGTATTCAGTGACTCTAATGATCTGCCTATAATCTCCACATTACAATCTCATCTCGATTTTATAGTTCAAAGTGAGTGCCATTACAAGAGAGCTATCACCTTCATTTTTGGTTGTATCTACCAGAATTCTATTTTCCTTGTACTCTCAGTCTCTTATCTTTCTGTCAGTCTTGCACTGACTTTTTCAAAACTTCTCCAGAAATTACTTACTATTTGTTTCCCTCCGAAGATGTGCACTCCTAAAAAATTCTTCTCCCAGAGAACAGTGAGTATCAAATAAGTGAGTACTTGTAAGTGTGATGTCAACTTCAATGTTCATGAGGCACCTTATAAAGCAATTCTTGCTTACAAATATTATTTCTTATGGAGATTTCACATTCACATTGTTATTCAAGAAACCACCAACCACACATTTTCTTTTTAAGGAAAAATCTAAAAATACGCTATCTTATTTACATTTCAGTCACCATGAAATGTAAAGTTTAAACAGCATTGTATTTTGCAATATAAAATGAAAGTAAAAAAGAAAAAAACATACTAGAGCCTCCAAGTGGCTAATGAGGTCTAATCTTGAGTAATCCTGATGACCTTTTAAAAAAACTGGGAGAATGCTCACCATCTCTAGCAATAAAGGAAATGCAAATTAAAACCACACTAAGATTCCACCTCACCCCTGTTAGAACAGCCATCATCAGCAACACCACCAACAACAGGTGTTGGCGAGGATGCGGGGAAAAAGGAACCCTCTTACACTGTTGGTGGGAATGTAGACTAGTACAACCACTCTGGAAAAAAATTTGGAGGCTACTTAAAAAGCTGGACATCGATCTACCATTTGATCCAGCAATACCACTCTTGGGGATATACCCAAAAGACTGTTACTCCAGAGGCACCTGCACATCCATGTTTATTGCGGCACTATTCACAATAGCCAAGTTATGGAAACAGCCAAGATGCCCCACCACTGACGAATGGATTAAGAAAATGTGGTATCTATACACAATGGAATTTTATGCAGCCATGAAGAAGAACGAAATGTTATCATTCGCTGGTAAATGGATGGAATTGGAGAACATCATTCTGAGTGAGGTTAGCCTGGCTCAAAAAACCAAAAATCGTATGTTCTCCCTCATATGTGGACATTAGATCAAGGGCAAACACAACAATGGGATTGGACTATGAGCACATGATAAAAGCGAGAGCACACAAGGGAGGGGTGAGGATAGGTAAGACACCTAAAAAACTAGCTAGCATTTGTTGCCCTTAATGCAGAGAAACTAAAGCAGATACCTTAAAGCAACTGAGGCCAATAGGAAAAGGGGACCAGGTACTAGAGAAAAGGTTAGATCAAAAAGAATTAACCTAGAAGGTAACACCCACGCACAGGAAATCAATGTGAGTCAATGCCCTGTATAGCTATCTTTATCTCAACCAGCAAAACCCCTTGTTCCTTCCTATTATTGCTTATACTCTCTCTACAACAAAATTAGAGATAAGGGCAAAATAGTTTCTGCTGGGTATTGAGGGGGGGAGCAGGAGGGGGTGGAGTGGGTGGTAAGGGAGGGGGTGGGGGCAGGGGGGAGAAATAAACCAAGCCTTGTATGCACATATGAATAATAAAAGAAAAAAAAAAAAAAAAAAGAAATGTAAAAAAAAAAAAAAAAAAAACTGGGAGATTTTCTTCTCAGAAAGAGGTAATTGTTTCATAGCAATAGCATTTTCTCTTTGAAATTCATCTCAGAAGTCAACAAAAGGTTGACATTTCCCATTAGAACAGGTATTGTTTATATCATTTCTTTCACACAAAAATTTTAGGTATTATTGAAAGTCAATTTGCTGAACTAAGTTGGTATCAAAAATTGAATTCAATCCCATAAGGTTCCAGGTGAGTATTATCTAGAAACAGTAATTCCAATCTTGAAGATTAATAAATTTTTCTCCAAAGACTTGGAGCAAACCTCATAGAAAATTAAGTGCAATGCCCAAGATCATGTCATCCTTTTATTAGAAAAACGAGAAAACACATGGTTCAATATGTTGTGCTGCATAGATATCAAACATCCACTTTTATACTTTTTCTTTGCTCTGAATTTAAAATGTTCCCAGATGATTCTTCATTTAAAGGCTACTTAAGTAACTGGGCACATTTTTCAGTAGGAGAGGAAAATGCAAATGTATTTTGAAGACCTTGTTCTAATTTCTTGGTCTACCTGACTACCATTACAGTAAATCAAGATCACTAGGGTCTCTGAACTGTGATTTCCACACATATCATGGGACTAGAAAAGCCAATGTATAGTGTATTTGGAGGGTGGAATGAGTAAGTGTCTGTGAATGTGCCCTAGAAGAGTAAGACTCAGCCACTGAGTAAACTAGTCAAATCTTTAAATGTGCACAGATGGCTTTTAATTCCCTTGAAGCTTCAAAACGATGACAATTATTTTATTCTCTTCGTGACACTTGTCAAATAGTGAAAAATGCCCTGAAGGTAAACATGGTACAACAATAGTCTAATGACACACATTTTCTTACTTCCATCAGCCAAACTCCCATTGAAATACAGTAAAGAGGTTGAGAAACAACAAAGAGCAGGAAATGGCCCAACAGAATTTGGGAATGAAAATCAGATGAATGACAAGTAATTTGCTTAGAAAACCGAAGAATAGTCAGACCTGTCCCAGGCTAGCAGCTGGCAAAGAGCAGAAATGAAATGACTTATATTGTAAAATTCCAGTAATGCTAGGAAATGAAATCTGACTGAAAGTATTGCCATAAGCAGGACTGAATAGAAACAGTCTGGTATATGGGATACTTAAAAAGTTGAGTAACAAACTCACAGAAGATACGTGCAATTAAAGACAACTGACTGAAAGAAGTAATTAGGCACTCAGGAGGCAGCAGCAGGAGGATCATAAGTTCCAGGTTAACCTGAGTTGAAAAGAGAGACAATTTAAAACAAACAACAGAAAATAGTAATAGATAGATAGATAATAGATAAATAAATAGATAATAGATAGATAGATAGATAGATAGATAGATAGATAGACAGATAGATAGATGAAACCTTCTGAAAATCCATATGAAAAAAGTCAAATGATGCAGGAAAATGCATCTTAGAGGAACTGAAGCCTAAATGGGCAGATGTTATATCAACAGGCTCTTATGTTCATTGGTAATCTGCCAAAGAAAGATGCAGTTCATTGTACAAAATTATTCATAACCTTCAAATTGGAAAACTTTAGGCCAGGAGCAGTGTTCACACCTATAATCCCTGCTACTGGGGAGGCAGAGATTGAGAGTATTGTGGTTAAAGGCCAGCCCAGGGAAAACATTAGCAAGACTCCATCTCAACAAATAAGTATGGCATGGTGGCACATGCTGTCATCCCAGATGTGCAGGAGGCCTAGCTCAGAGGATCACCATCTGAGGCCCACCAAGGAATGAGCAGGAGACCCTACCTAACAAAGAACCAGAGCAAAAAGGGGCTTGGGAATGGCTCAAGTGTTAGAGCACCTGTCTAACCAGCTTAAGGCCCTGAATTCCAAACTCAAGGAGTACCAAAAACAACAACAACAAAAAGAAGTAAGAAAAGGAAAACTTCAGCTGAGATATATTTGTGATTAAGGGGCCCAACTGGTTTTTAAACTCTAACAGACATATATATTGGCAAAATTGAAGCATTTCTGTAACAGTACAAACACCATAGAAGTAAAAACAGTATGTTCATGGAATAAAGAAGAGGAAAAGTTGAATTGTGTTGTGTTACTACAATGGAAATTTGGTCACAGAGGTAAAAATGAATGGGCTACAGCTTCTTGAATCAACATGGAGTCTTGGAAAATGTCCACCTTGAAAATTTCAGGGTGGAGCAATTAGCAAATTTTTGTGTTCTTATTTTACATTTTTGAATATTATATTAAATTTGCTAATTTTAATTGGTGGTTTGCTTTGTATTAATGATTTCTAAAGATACATCCATTTAAAAGATGGTACTCTAGAGATGTAATGGGTTAAAATGCAATATTTACATAAAATATATAATATGAAGCATATATAAAATTACATATGTGCACATACATGGGTATGTGTACATATGCATACATTGGTTTTGCACATTGAAGCAGCCTCAGACTTCTGTACTAGATCTAGTTGGTCAGGGGTGAGATCTGGCTATACCTCACGAACTCTTTCAGCATCTACATTATAAATGATTGTGCATCAGTATTCTAGGACTTTTGCAGTCTGCCCTTGTGCCTGAGAAGTGTTGGATTCAGGACTATACTAGCCTCACAAATCAGATGGAGTGGCACTATTTTCTGCAAGACTGTAAGTCTGTAAGTTTTGTGCAATTGCTTCCTTATTTCTAAATAAATTTGACCAACATAGCATTCTGGAGCAGGGGTGTTCTGTTTAAAAGGATAAGGAAAGAAATTTAAAATCTCATTTATTTAAGCAATAGGAGGCTATTCCAATTTTCTTTTTGGGTAACTTATCAGGCTATGTTTTTCAGTAAAGTTTTTCACTTCGTATGATTTTCAAATTACTTCTTGCTGGTGTGTGCATTTTTCTTTTGTTAGACTTCACTCTCTCTAGTATGCATGGAGATCCCTTCTCTATAATTTATAAGTGGTAGAGGTAATTTCACGCTGGTAATTTGTGTTTTATCTACTGTTACTGCTCTGATTAGAGATTTATACATGATATTAATCTTTTTGAAGAATCAACCATTGTCTTTATTATTTCTATCCTTCATCTGTTTTTTACACCACTGATTTCTCATCTTTGTTATTTGTTTTCTTCCGCATATTTCAAATTTTATTAAAGCTCATGTACCCTTAAACCTTTTTGTCTCATAGAAAAATTGAAGAACTGACTCAGCTACATCCCAGTAATTTTCATTAGCTAAAATTATGCCAAATTTTTAATTTTCCATGTGATTTTACTTCTTATTGAACACTGTGGTCATATTACAGAAACTTGTTTGTCTAACCGAAGTGTTGTAGGAATCTCAAACTGAGATATAGGACATTGTGGCAGTTTAGCAGGAAGCAACCTTTTATTGTGCTGACACAGACTCAGCAGACTCCTGTGCAAAGGCTGAGCCCCAAGAATAAGAAGGTCTCACCTTATATACCCTTGCAAGCATGTTACATAAAAAAAAAAGCAAAGCTCAACCCACATACTGCTGCATGTGACTTCATTGGCTATTTTATTTTCCCAGTGCTATGTGACCTTCTTCATGTTTCAATTTTTTAAGTTTTTTTTCTCTGCTATGCCATCCTTCCCTGCTGCCTCATTACCAGAACACAGCCTGTCTGTTTCTCTTCTGGTCCTCTTCCTTGCTACAAAAGGTCACAGATAATTCCTCCTATGTTTTATTCTATAAATGTTGCTGTTTTAGATAATACATAAAGTCTATGATATTCTTTGAGTTAATTTTTGGAGATGGTCATATGTGTGGGTTGAGGTTCATTCTCCTTACTTATATCCACAAGTTCTAATACCATTTGTTAAAAAGATGATCCTTTCCTAATTGAATTGCCTTTGCAACTTTGTGAAAAACCAGGAGGTCACAATGAGTGGGATTTGCACTTTATATTCTATTCCACGGATCTATTTGTGTATGTTTCCACTAGTACTACACTACCTTCATTACCATAGTTTAAGGTCTTGGAAAGGTGCAGTAGGACAACTTTGTTTCATGTGAGATCCAAATCTGATGCCAGTTGATTCATCTTGCTTGAAAGGAAATCTAGTTCTTTCATAAAGTATTTTAAAATTATTTAATTGCCTTTTATTTGGGAATAATTTCAAGTCTAGAGAGAAGTTTCAAAAACAATGTAGAGAATTCCAGTGTAACTTACATTCATTTTCCCTAAGATTAACACAAATGACAGTGTCAAAAGTTAACACTGCTGCATTGCTATGAGTTAAACTTTGAACCATATTCAGACTTCTTTTTTCCACAGTAACGTCCTTTTATTGCTCCTGGACCCCATCCAGGATAACGCACGGAATCTAGTATTCATGCCTCCGTAGTTAATCTGTGGCATTTTTCATGCTGTTCCTGCTTTTCATGACAACAATTTTGACCAATACTGGTCAAGCAATTTGGAGAAGGTCTCTCAATATTTTTTAGGAATAATGTTTCCATGGTTACAATGGACTATTGGATTCTTTTGTGAAAAGTATCACAGAGGTGAACAGTTTTCTGATTTCATTGTCTCAAGAGGTGGATTATTATCAATGTAATTTCTTTCTGGTCATATTTATTTTGATCACTTCATTAAGGTGCTGTTTACAAGGTATTTCTCCTTATACATACAACATTTTTTGAAAGTTAATCTTTAAATTTAGTCAACACACAAGGCAAGAGAAATTTAAACTTCAATTCATAAGGGAAGTGTTTATATATATTATTTGGAATCATCCTGCAGAAAATTTCTCCTCCTAACTGTAAATTTATTTTTGTCAACAATTTTATATAGCTATGAGCTCAAGTATGTTTATTTTATATTTTAAATTATATTTCGTTACATGTATTTTCTTGCTTATATTGTCCCAGCATTTTTTATATCCCCTAAAATCCTGTTTGGTTTTTAATAGGCATAGTTTTGAGTCCACTATTTGTTTTATATAGTTGTATGTATGCATTGAGTCATATATCTATTGCCCAAGTTCTATACAGAAGAGTACTGTCACTGTTCCTTGTTTGTCTTCAGTCACTTTGCCCTTGGATTTTAGATATAACATCAACAGAGTATGCAAGTAAAGAAATAACTTTATAAAACAAACTTGTCTCTGTGAAACACACTGTTAAGAAAATAAGAAGGAGGGACAGGTAGAAGAGGGATAAGTGTGGTCAAACTGAACTTAACGAAGGTACATTGCAAGCATGTATAGAAATGTCACAATGTCATATCTCATAAAAATTAATCTTTAAAATGTGTAAAGAAGTCTTGAAACTCAAGAAGGAAAAATGAGCAAAATCCCATCAAAAGACCTGAACAAACACTTAATCATAGTTGTATGACTGATAAATAAGAATACAGGGAAACCCAAATTTAAATCACATTGAAAATCCACAATATAGCTTTATAATGCCTAAAATTAAAACAAAACTCAGTTTCAAATGTTGTTTATGGGTACAAAATGGTTCAGTCACTCTGAAGCATAGTCTGGCCATTTCTTGCATACATAAAGCTTTATCTTGAGACTCAGAGCTCTCACTCCCAAGCATTTACCTAAGTGAATTGAAAACTTATGTGTACTTCCACAAAAAAGGAATATTTTTATTCATAGTCTTTGCTTTCTGTATGTAAAAGCATCACATATGTGTTGTATTTTTCTAAGTTACTTTCCCACTTTTGTTAATTCCACTAAATCATTTTCCTGTATTTAGCTGTTTCATCAAATTTCTTCCTAACATTTTACATAAAAATAATTTATCACCCATATGTTTTATTAAATAAGCATATTTTAATTTACCCTTTAAATGCATTTGAATTTTAAATTTTATCATTCATAGATACACAATTATTCAAATAATTTAAGTGATTTGACTTCTTTGCAGCTTTTTTAAATACATGAAAGTACACACACAAAGTGGTCTGATAAAAAGCAGATATGTTATTCCATAGCAATCAGTTCTTCTTTCCTTTGTCTAATTTTCACTGTAGGAATAACAATTTTTCAGCTTTTGTTTCCATTCCTTAAAGCACAACATATTAGCACTAGCTTTTCTTAACAGCCCCAAAGCTATGCCTTTGTTTATTTAATTATTAAGGTGGTATAGGCGTTCAGGATTTATGCCTAGATGTTCAACTTTAATAAGTCTATAAAGAGACTCTAAAATTCACATGAATTGTTTGATATATTCTAAAATTAGAATAGAACTATTCTAAGATTATTTTTAATATTAAAAATATAGATTTCTTCCACAATCAAAAGAGCAAACAGAAGTAAAGTCAATAATTCCATCTAACAAGATAGGTGTGTATATTCCATGTTATTTTCCCACTTTTGTTCAATTTTGAGCATTTTGTTTCAAATGCTCCAAAGAGATTGGTCTACAGTTGTTAGATCCTCTTGTTTCTCTTGAAGATTCTCCTTGATACATCCCGAAAAGGCTCCCTTCTAACCTGACAGTGCAGGTTAGAAGCAGGTACTTCTGCAGTCATTGCTTCATTTCTGAAGCCCTCTGTTCTCTTGGCTTTGAGGACACCACATGGACAATGCTTCCCCTGCTTGACATTTCCTTTTCTTGTGGCTCTCCCTCAGCATAATCCACAAAAATCACTTCTATCAGCGGCTTCCAGGTCGACTTCCTATTCCTGAACTCTGTACCAGATCATTAAGGCTGCCTACTTGACAACAGGAATCAGATATTTTTAGCTACCTCAAATCTCTCATAAAAATGGATCTATTGATCTTTTCACTTTATAAAATAATACAATAAACTCAATTCTGTTCCCAGTAGAATATAGGTGGATAGGAAGGTAGATAATAGATAGATAGATGACAGATAGACAGACAGATAGACAGATACATAGATAGATAATTTGAATAGAACCATTATCCAGTCCCAATTGACACCCTCTCTTTCTGCTTCCATTTCCTGAGATCTATTCATTCTATTCTGCCTGGACTCTGCAGTGTTACTGGAAAGCATATAGTTCTTTCCATCAGCATTGCTTACACTGTCCTATAACTCACCACAATTTCCCTTCATTTCTGAAGAAGCTTACTTAGTGAGGTCCCTGTTCCATTTTTTGACCCCTCCAATTTATCCTGCAGTGCTGAAACATAAGCCATGCTATGACATGACCTTCCTAAAAATTCTCCAATGCTACCTTGCTGAATTTGTAATAAAATTCTCACTCTTTACCTAAATCCCTAAAGGACCTGGTGCTCTGCCTAAACCACTAATCATTTTCTCTTTCCTCTCTCTGCTTTACCAAGTGACCACCTTTTTCTAAATGTGATGAGTTTATTCCCACTTCAGACCATTTCACTTACTACTTCCTATTGCTTAAAATGTTCTTTCTTAAAAATTTGTGCATAAAAATACATGCAAACCTGGGTTTTTATCATCACCCATATCTCATTACAAATACTCTATGTTCATACAAATACTCTGTGTTCAGAGTGCCACCCACGGTAACCTACCCTGAGCACATCTGACTTCTTCCTCATCTCTACTGTTTCATTCTACCTTTTCCTTACAGAACTTACCACTAACCTGAACTGTTGTCTTCACTTTTATATTTCCTACCTAAGTGATTTCCCTCATTGCCTTGTCTCTATAAGACACAACAGAAAATACAGCTTAACCAATTAAAATTTTGCAATTTAAAAAATATATCTGGTATAGTATAACTGGAGTTAGTGCTGTTTAAAGTTATGTTTGAAGTAGACATTTCAGTAACCCGAAATTTTTCCAGGATAACATTTCTAACTAGGATGCTGGAAATTAGCAATTGTGACTATATCCATTTGTCAGTGCTTCTGATCAAATATGTACGAATTTGGTCCTGTTCTTTGGAGTTTACTAATCCAAAGAACATAGAGAACAGTTGTAGCTTTCTGTGGTATGTTCTTGTTAGGTGTCTCAACTACCTCATGTTAAAAAATCCCAAGTTTTAATGCTTGTTAAGGTACTTGGGATCATTGTTCGCAGCAGCATGGAATACCTGTATTTCATGCCTGATCTAAAGTATTAGTCTTAAATGTTACTTCCCATAATCAACAAAACAAAAAATAACTTCATTGGAGATTTTACTCAGGGATATGTTGCACTTCTATTCTTTTAAATACACAATAATACACCCTGAAATTAAACTAAATCAATGAAGTTGTGAACCCAAATCATATCACATTGATTTTCACAAAATTTCTTTTACACATTGTTCACTTAGTAAACACATTGTTCACTAAGCAATTTCTATCAGTACTTATATTTAAGCAAATGGTATATATGTACATGTCTAAAAGTCAGAATATCTACTGTAGTTTGATTTAAAAAGTATGCATGAAGATGCCTTTTAACAGATGCTTTTAAAAGATGCTTTTAAAATGTCATCTCTAATGTGGATAAGTCTTCAATGCATAGAACCACTTTCTGCTATACCACTCACTGGTCATCACCCCATTTGGGAACTCCTTTACAAAATCACTGCTTTCATTGCTAAAATGTAATTGCATTTTATTTTTCTGTTTAGTGTTTCAAAATCAAGGAAGGAAAATGAATAATCACAACTTATTCTTCAATAAGTAACAAACATAAAAAGTAGCAAGGCAAAACCTGAAAAATAGGAAATTTTTGCCTTGGACAGAAAGTGGTGTTAAAATAAGAGTATTGGCAGTCAGAAGCATATAAGCATTATACTGGATGAAATGTTCCTGCAAAGGGAGGCAGTGTGGCAATATAAAGTCACTGATTTATGAAATGGGAAGCACTCTGACTTTATTTTTAACTTCTCTTATTTTTCAAAAATTCATTAAATTTGGCAAGATAAATTATCAACTTGAATGCTTGCACTTATCAAACTTTTATAAATAAAAATAAAAGTTCACTAGACAATATTAGTGTATTTAACATTACCTTCCTTAACAAAATCATAGCTTTGCCTAAGTACACACAAATGCAATGCTAAGCACATTCATTTATTGGTAAGCTTTTCTTAAAAAGTTAATAGCTTTTTTTACTTGACCTTCTCATTCATTCTGTCCAAATATTCAAATAACTCACAGGTTTTCATTAAGAAAAAAAGGCATTCTGGTTTCTCTTCAGATCATAAAAATCTTTTGCCTTTTACTAAAGAAAAAAAGGCAAAATTTTTATTATGAATATCCATTGTGAGTCCTTTTGTAATATCTTACTCTGTTCTCATAACTTTCATTGTTCATAAATCTGTTATAATTTTTGTCATTATGTTATAACTCATATTGTGTCCTTAATCATCTTTTGTCTGGGTTTCTATAGAAGAAGAGTTGAACTCATTCTTGTGTTCCCAGACCCTTGCAAAGGCCTGCCCTGTATGGTGTTTAACTAATATCTGTTTTCTGACAAAATAACTTTGAAAATGTTTAAATAATAGAATTATATGTATACCATGACATAGTCATAAAAACCATGAGGTAAACATTCAAGCAGAGACAATTATAATGGCCCAGAAAAAAATGCCATAACACTTAAAACAAAACAAGCAAATTTTAGAATAATCAATAGGCTATGAGGTGATTTTACATTTATTGTTTTAAACATAGACCTAGCATATATATGTGGGATATAATATGGCATTGTAAAAATGAGAAATAATGATTCATATATAGCTTTTATGTCTTTTGTTTTCCATAATATTAAACTATGAAATACATAATTATGCATTGTAAAATATTAGTTGAATCTCTTTAGTCAGACAAATCCCTGGCTCCATGTGATTCCCTGATTCTTTCTTTGTAAATCTATTGAGCATAACTTTAATGCAATATATTGTCATTCATTTGTTTATATGTACATTTCATATTTCATATGAAATATGAATAATATATTTCATTTGTATTATTCTCCGTTAAACTAAGAATTCTCTAAGGTATATTTCATGGAATTTGTTTTTGATGTTGTTATATACTGTAATGATCTCACAATCCATGATATGTTTTTATGTACTCAAAATGTTTAGTTTCAAGTGAATGAACAATACTTTCAATTAGCACAGCTACCTAATATACATCTGATTCTGTATACTCTCTTACTTCCTCCCACTGTGAACATTCAGGTAGGCTTTATCCATTAGCAGATAGCCATTAGGAAAATTCTAATTAAATACAAATATGATACTTTGACACACCTACTAGATTTCCCAAAATTAAAAACAAAAACAAAGATAAAATTAGAGCAAGGTGCTGCAGAATAAGGACTGATGAGGATGAATAACTGAAAGTCATGCTGCTGATGGGGATACACAAGTATATTATAAAGTTAAACTTACCATACAACCCAGTAGTCACACTCCAATAATATTGAAGTAAAATAAATGAAACAAGTTCATAGAAGATCTGCATAAGAATTTTTGTAGATGAACATTTCATAATCACCTCAATCTGGATTGAGTCAGTGGATGAACATAGCTCATGAATCTGTATAGTGTCTCTTTTGGTGAGTCTGGATTGGGTTGAATCACACTCATTCAAATTTATTACACTGCAGGCTGATTGCTGGTGGCTCACAACTGTAATCCTGGCTGCTTAGGATGCTGAGATCAGAAGGATCATGGTTTGAGGCCAGCCAGGGCAAATATTTCACGATATCCCATCCTCAAAATAACCAGAACAAAATGGATTGTAGGCATGGGTCAAGTGGTAGAACACTTGCTTTGCAACACCCGCATAGAACCAAACTCACATGCTCACAATGCACAAATTCAACATACACACACACACACACACACACACACACACACACACACACACACACACACACAAGATGAACAAGGTTAATGAGATCAGAAGTCTGACTGTGGAAGCACGTGATGGGTTATATTTCCTTAGAATCAGAATGCTGCAAACATTGATGCAACTGTGAGGAATGCAATTCTGCATGTGAGAATCTTGGATTCCTCCAACTGTCCTTCACCACCATCACAGCCACAGAGTAAGTGAGATGAGTCTTCATCAAACACTGGAGTCCTGTCTCCCACTCCCTCATGATGCCCAGCATTGCAAAGAATAAAGATTTGCCTAATTGATGCATATTGGTTAAGTAATGATTTCTAATCAACTGTACTGGGACCTTATAGAACACTATAGTATGTTCATGACATCATGAATTGTGTGACATTTTACTCTAGTGCCACTCATCAGCTTTGCATTGTTTTGTTTACACTATAAAACAAAGATTCAAAGCTTTCTTGTGACATCTCAACAACTGTGGACATCAACTGAACTGAGAAAGACTGATCCAAACTAAACTACATTACTGAGCTAAGTGAGTTTACTCATCACTAAGAATCACTGTGCATTTTCTCGCAAACTGTCTCATTTCCTTTCAATTCCATGATTCACTCTTGGCTCTGGGGCTTTGCCATCTTGCCAGGTATCTGGGGAATATGCACAGTGGGCACATGAAGGATAATTAGCTGTTTCTTCAAATAGCACCATTGTGGTATCCTTTAAGATAATTCCAGAATCTTGTAAATGTGCAGGACTCATTCTTCTTTCCCTTGCTAAACTCTCCAAGAGCAGCCTATACCATGATGCAGCTAATGAATCTGTTCAAGTCTTTTAGGTCTTTACAAATGGACTTTTACAGAAATAGAGCCACTTTAGCATCTATTTGGGGATTTTAACTGAGTCACACATCAGCAGACATGACAGGCCCATTCTGTTTTATATGACAATGACACCATCTCATTTATATCACAACTCTTCTGGGATGATTATCCAACATGGATTAAAGCCTGAAACCTTTGAACTTGCCAACTAACTCAGTCTGTATTTAGCACTTACTTTAGTAAGCTATGTATATATTATGCATATAAATGATCAAATAATGTTATAGTAAGGAACAAAAACAAATTATATGTCCAAATAAAATGATCAGTTAAATAAATCGTTAGTACAATTGCTGCCAATTTCATATCTTCCCAAGAAATTGAAATCAGCATGTTGAAGAGACAAAATTGTGTTCTTTGCACAGTATTTACTATAGCCAAGATAATGAAATCAAGCCAGGTGTCCATTGATGGGTACATGAATCACAAAAGATGTGATGCATTGAACAATGGACTACCATTTGGCTTTAAAAACTATGCTATTTGTACCAACATGAATGGAAATGGAGGACATTTTATGTTAAGTGAACCATGTTAAGGCACATAAAGACAAATACTACACATTCACACTCATGTGTGGAAGCTAAAACATTGATATTAAAGATTAGAAAGTAGAACAGTGGTTACCAGAGTCTGGAAAGAATATAGAGAATGTGGGGGTAGAGAAAGCATGATTCAGAGGTGCAGTGTATAGGAGGAATAACTTATAAGGCTCTATAGCATAGTGGATAATATGTTAGGTGACAATTGACAATTTCAAAGTAGTACACAGAATTTCTTTTGAACAAAAAGAAATCATAAATGTTTGAAGTGATAGATATGCAAGTTATGCTGATACAATCACTACACATTTTATAATTCTATTGCAGTATCACACGATAGCCCATAAATATGTGCAGTTATTCTGTATTAATTAGCAATAAAAATACATAAAAATATTTTGCCTCCAGTATAAACTCTTCAAATTCTTGTAACATAGATGTCTCATGCTATATGTCAAAAGTAGGTTACAAAGGAAGATGTTTACTGGAGCCTCAATTTTGTAACCTCAAACCAGGGATGTAAATATCCACAAATTGACGCAAATATACACAATTATGTAGAAGAAGTCTAGAAATGGATACTTCAAAAGGACACAATAGCATTTAGGTGTAGCAGGAGTATAATCAACTCATTTTTCATGGTTTTCCTTCATTTCTAATGTTTTAGAATTCACTTTAATAATATTATTATAAGGATAAAAGTATTATATTCTTTTAAATTTTAAAAAGTCAGAGGAGGGCGAATAAAGGAGAATGTTAGAAGGAATGAATTCAACTATAATATATTGTAAGAACTTTTGTAAATTTCACATGTACCCCCCAAAAAAAATAAAATAAAAAATAAGAAATTAACATGCAAAAATAAATAAATGAATGAATAAATAAAAATTTAAAAGTCAGCAGAACACATTCTCTTTTTTCATTTTCATTAGCATATATTCATTGTACAGGGGGAATTTATTATGCCCATTTATATTGTACAGTGGATTATCCCGATCATCTCCCACTCCCCATCACACTTAACACAACTGCAAAGGTTTTATCATTCTATTTCATGTTTTATGTGAAGCCCATCAACCATTTTCCCTCACCTTCATCACCTCCATTCACCCTCCTCTCTCCCACAAGTATCCCCCCACACACTGTACCTATTTTACCATTTTATCTTTCATTTTTATTTCCAAAGTCAATGTTCCAAGGAGTGTCTCGAGGTGTCCCAGCTGTGAATGTACTTAACTTTGGTCAGTGATACATTCTCTATCAAACATGCTCATTGTTTTAATTGTTCAATCTGCAACATCTGTGGTCATTATCTCATGAATGGCTACACTCAACCCTGACCAGCAAGCGTCAAAGCTGGTGCGTGAGTGCTGAGAGGCACTTTTCCCACTGAGGTCGGTATACTTTCCTTGGTATCATGTTGATTCATTTGGGTTGCTGGTAATCAGGACAGACAACTTCAATGCTTTCTTTTTCAGTCAGAAAAAAATATATATGTGAATTATTTGTGTGCATGTGTGCACGTGCATCTTCTGATGTCCTTATTCCCAACTATAAACTTTATGTAAATAACTATGTGTGATAGTAGCTTGTATATTATTGTATTTTTAACTGTAATGAAAAAATGAAATTTTGTTAGATAAATATTTTGAGCTTTCATTTTAAGTCCACTCCAAATGAGTTAATAAATACTTATTAATGACCTATTAGTCATATTTGCAATTACTTTTCAAATATGAGGATTATTCTAAAGAAGGCAAACCTGTAGAGATAAGAGTGGAGAGTAAAAGCAAACAGGCAGGAGAGAACTTTTTAGGGTCAGATATGTTTTCTAAACCTGGAACATGGCAGTGGCTGCAAAACACTATAATTTACTAAAAATAATAAAGTTGTACACTTGCAATTTTCTTATATGTAAATTATATCACAAGAAAACTTTTGAAACACTTTAAAAGTTAATTAGAACTTTCCACGATTCTCTAGGAAGGGGTAGCTTTTAAAGGTGTTAGGAATTTAACATGATCAAGTTCTTGCTTTATGTAATTCTTTTCATCTATTTTCTCTAGAACAATGGCTCCAACTGTGAAACGTCCATTATTAATGTCAATTATACCTCCTTCATTGATAAATTCCACGATCCATTCTCAATGGAGCTTCATCTTATCTGTCCTATTAGCAGAATTTGACATCTGCTTGCATGGCGTCCATACCAGGAAGTAGAGCCTTTTTGCCATCCTCTTCCCTTGAGAGCTGGGGCTGGTGGTGTCTTGGACTTTCTCTCAATCAGCAGAAAGACCAAAGATAATTGCTGCATTTAACAAGCAGTTTTGATTCCAGCCCCACAAGTCCCTGAAACACCTAACCTGTGCTGGACTCCATAGGCACTGAGATAATAAATGGGGTCTCTGTGAAGCCACTAAGGTATGTTAGTACAATTGGCAGCAATGGAAAACTAAGCTGAAACAAGGAATGACTCCCTCTCTCTTGGAAACCCATTCTATACCCCGCTGCCAGACACGATTTCCTCTTGTTTTTTCTCTTTCCTTACTGGTGGTAATGTTGGTTCTTCTGTTAGTTCTGACTCATCACTCCAATGTAGAGGTTGTAGAAAGCATGAAGAGTTTAACTTCAGAACTGTTTCCATTCTATGGTCATTTTCAAAGTGACTTGTCCAGTCTGTAGGTGGTACCTCTGTCCAAGAAGCAGACCCCTGGAGGACCTCTCCTGAAAGCTGTTCCCCACAGACCCTCATGATTCAATCTCTGTCACTTCCTTTATGTCACAGAAAGCTCTGATATTCACACGGCGGTCCCTCTGTCATTCCATGTAAAGCAGCACATTGCCACTCTGTTGTGCTCACACTGGTTTGATTATTCTCAGTAATGCTTACTGCCTCCTACCATACTATTTACACATTTACTTAATCAGCAGCTGTCCTCCTCCACAGGAAGATGAACTCCTTAACACAGAGTCTTTGGTGTGTTTACTGTCAGGTTCTCACACCTACAGCAGGGCTTGGAACAGAGCATGAACAACATACACAATTGCTGAATGAATGAGGCAGACATGACTGAGTGGTTAGAAGGCTGTGACATTAATCCAGTGAGATGGAGGGACGCAGACCCTGCCATTTGCAGAATGAAGATGAATGAGCAGTTTTAAAATAGAGTTATGTTAGGCTCCCACTTGTTAGGTCTTCATTAATCTTATTCTTCTGGTTGACACAAAATAGTTGCACATATTTATGGGATACAATGTGATGTTCATTTTGCACTTTAAATCTAACTCTAATCTACTCTACCTTCCATACTGCTTAAAAATAATTTCTAGACATAATACATTATAACTGTATATGAGATAATATTTTTATTTCTTAGAGTATCATGAGGGATTTTGTGGCAAACACTTCCCTAACACTGAAGTCATGCTGTGTTAGTCAATTTTCTGTTACAATAACAAAATATCTGACATAATCAAGTTAAAGAGGAGAGGCTTTTTTTGGCTTACAGTTCCCAAGGTTTCAGTCTATTATCCATGGTCCCATTGCTTTGGGACTGTGGTAAGGCAGAAAATCGTGGCTGGGAGCATGTGGTAGAGCAATTTACCTCATGACTGGGAATAAAAAGGAGAGAGAAAAAGGGACTGGTGACTCACAAACCCCTTCCAAGTCATTCGCCCAAAGAATTACAACCTCCCCAACACTTCGAGGTGCCACCACCTGGCAGTTGTGACAAACTGGGGCTAAGGCTTTTTGCATATGAAACTTTGGGATAGATTTCACATTCAAACTATGGTACATTTTAAGAAAGTTTGTTCCGTCTAAATATGTATTTCAGATTGCTCTCCGTAGATTCCTTTCCAAAGGGCATTGTTAAGTGCTTTGCCCTTTGAAAACCTACTCTTATTCAATAGAGAATTAAAATGTGTTTGTTCTAAAGATTTTCCAGACCTTTTCCACATTTGAGTGGTACTTCATTTGTGCCCCAATCTTAGACTAATTTGCACTTCTGACAGAGCCCCAGTAAGTTACTACAAGGCATGTAAATTTGTAGGTCTGTACAACCTAATGTCCTTGAACACAGGATAAGGTATATTGTATCTGTACCCCTTGAAACTGAGACCTAAAATATCATTTGGCAATTATTGCATCAGTGCCCTACAGAGGAAATGGAAATTTAGGTACGGAGTTTTAATAAAAAGGGTTGTGAAAGAGAAAGGAGAATGAGGGAGAAGAGACAAAGAAAATGAGAAAGGATGAAAATTACTTGGAATTAGAGTTTATGGGAGATACAGATTATAAAAAAGGACTTTGAAACACTGCCAAGAAGGAATACTAATTATCTATGATTATGATAGGTAGAGGTACCACATATATATGATAAAGAATGATAAATCACAGAATCAGGAAAGAAGTAAAGATTGGCTATGAGGGTAAAATTTAGAGTCAAATAAATTATTTTTAATCAAAAATTCAAAATGTGAAAGGATCCAAGATGGCAACTAGAGTGCAGAAGCAGATGGCATGAGTGCTATAAATCAAAAATCTTGCTGATACTCTGGAGCCACACTTGGCAGAAAAAAAAACACCAAGAAGAATCAAAACTTTGACACCCAGAACCCGCAGCCCATACAAAGCTTCTCCATACCACAGTACTAAGAAAACAGGAGGGCTCCCATGACGCCAGACACAGACTCTAAACCTGCTTGGGAGACATCCAGCAGAACAACAAATGAGCACCAAGTGTCACTCCATATTCCCACAGCCATTCCTGGGATAAACCAGCTTAGCCACCTGGACAGACTGACCCTCCCACCACAAAAAAATACCCTGAATAATAAGGAACTGAAAAAGAATCCACAGTAGAGGGGGCAGGGTGTTGTAAGAGCACCAGAGAAGGAGAGAAGGGCAAGGAGGTGATCTTCACTCAAACTTTCAGTAAACTGACTGGGAAGGCAGAAGGGCTGACAGTAGGCAGGTGATAAGCTACTGCCTGAAATAGAGCAGGTAGTGGTCCACTAAGCTCATCTCCTGTGCCACTGAGCAACATCCAAACTCAAACAACACTGCATAATTGAAAAACAATCAGAAAACCATCTAACACACTGACAGCAGGGAGCCGGCTGATGGATCTCTGACCTTATCCCGGAGAAAGGGGGTGAGGCAAAGAAACAAGCCCCCAATAAACCAACACAGCAAAAACCCAACTCCATAGCAGGTTGGCTGGTGGGCTACAGAGCTGTTCCCCAGAACCTGAGGACAATATACAAAATCAAACTGCTATACCTCACTGAGGAAGGGGCTGACTAAGCAGCTGCTGCTGAAAGACAGGGAAAAAAAAAACTGGCAAGACTCCCCAACCAACTGGTGAGACTAAGACTGAGCTTCTGCTTAAATACCAACACCAGGACTGGACACTGGAGGACTAACACCAGAACTACCAAGACTGAAATTCTACTGCTCCCGAACCTGGAATTTTTTGTGTGTTTGTTTCTTTGTTTTGTTTCCTGCATGTTTGTGTGTATTTGTCCATCTCTCCCTTTTGATTTCTTTGTTTTTTTTTTTTAATTTTGTTTTATTAGTTTTACTATTGTAAGTTAGCTAAAAATAAATTACACACAGACCAGGAAAAGAAATAGCAGACATACACAACCCAATAGACCCACAAAATAAAATTTAACCAAGGGAAAGAAAACAGGTGACCAAAATGACCAATAACCTATGAAGAACATAGTTGCACAGTACCAAGTGGAGCAATGGGAAGACTAAAAAGGAATGGAAACCATTCTACTCCCAAAAATAATTTAATACAGGATTCAGAGGGAAATGAAGAAAATGGATACCCAGTTCCAGACTTTAACAAAACAAAGACAAACTACATCAAGGAACCCAATGAAGCCCACAAGAATACTCTGAAAAAAGAAATCCTGCAAGTAATCACTGAGAATTTTATGAAGATGTTACTAGACATGCTCAACTAAAACATACAAGAGGCACTCAAGAAATTCCAAGACACCAAAAATAAAGAATATGAGAAGACACAGAAACAAGTAAATGAACTGATAAGAGCCCTAAATAAACACCAAGGGGAAAAAGAGAACACTACAAAAAGAGAGATAAATGAATTAAAGACAAAAATTGACAAAGTTAAAGAGGAAGTGATCCACGATATGGAAAACCTCAGAAAAAAGAATGAAACAAAATAACAAAACACAATGGAAGGCCACTCCAGCGGACTAGAACAAACAGAAGACAGAACCTCAGAACTTTAAGATGAAATGAAAATTAAAGGAAAAACTGAAGAGCTATTAGTCAAACAACTCAAGACCTGTGAAAGGAATATGCAAGAACTTACCAACTCCATCAAAAGACCAAACATGAGAAACATGGGCATTGAAGAAAGAGAAGAGGTGCAAGCAAAAGGAATTTGTAATATATTCAACAAAATAATAACAGAAAACTTCTCAAATGTACAGAAAGCTATGCCCATTCAGGTACAGAGAGCCTCCAGGACACCAAATAGACTTGAACAAAGTATAACTACCCCAAGACATATTATCATTAAAACATCAAGCACAGAGAATAGAGAAAGAATATTGAAGTCTGAAAGAGAGGGGAAAAAATAACGTATAAAAGTAAACCCATCAAGATCACAGCAGATTTCTCAACTAAAACCTTAAAAGCAAGTAGAGTATGGAGTATGGATACTCACACTAATAAAAGGGGAAATACACCAAAGGAAATGACCATTATCAACCAATATGTACCCAACGTCAATGCACCCAGTTTCATCAACCATACTCTGAAGGACCGAAAAACATATATAAACTCCAACACAGTGACGGTAGGAGACTTTAATACCCCCCATCACCAATAGATAGGTCATCCAAACAAAAAGTCAATAAAGAAATTCCAGAACTAAATCACACCATAGATCAAATGGACCTACCTGATGTCTACAGAATATTTCATTCAACTTCCTGACAATATACATTTTTCTTAAAAGCCCATGAAACCTTCTCCACATTGATCATAACTTAAGGCACAAAGCAAGCCTCAGCAAATATAAGAAAATAGAAATAATCCTGTGCATTCTATCTGCATTAAATGCATTAAAACTAGAACCCAACAACAAAAACAACAGTAGAAAACATGCAAATAAATGGAAGTTGAACAGCACATTGCTCAATGATCAATGGGTCATTGATGAAATAAAAGAGGATATTAAAATTTCCTAGAAGTTAATGAAAATGAAAATACAATCTAGTGGAACCTATGGGACACAGCAAAGGCAGTCTTAAAAGGACTGAAAGATCTCAAATAAACAACCTAATGCTACATCTCAAACTCCTAGAAAAACAAAAACAAGAAAAACCCAAAACAAGCAGAAGGAGAGAAATAATAAAAATAAGTGTTAAAATCAGTGAAATAGAAACAAAACAAAACAAAAAAATACAAAGAATCAACAAAACAAAAAGCTGGTTCTTTGAAAAAATAAATAAAATTGACAGACCCCTAGAAACATGACTAAAATGAGGAGAAAAAACCCAAATCAGTAAAATCAGAAATGCAAAAGGGGAGATAAAAACAAATACCATGGAAATCCAAGAAATTGTCAAAGACTACTTTGGGAACCTATATTCTAATAAATTTGAAAATCTTGAAGAAATGGACAGACTACTAGATACTTATCACCATCCAAAATTGAACCAAGAGGAAATTAATCACCTGAATAGATCTATAACACAAAATGAAATTGAAGCAGAAATAAAAAGAAAAGTCCAGGACCTGATGGATTCTCTGCTGAATTCTATCAGACCTTTAAAGAAGAACTAATACCAGCTCTCCTTAAACTTTTCCATGAAATAGAAAGGGAAGGAACACTGTCTAACTCATTTTATGAAGCCAGTATTATTCTCATCCCCAAAGCAGACAAAGACACCTCCAAAAATAGCACTACAGGCCACCTCCTTAATGAACATCAATGCAAAATCCTCTATAAAATAATGGCAAACTGAATCTAACAACACATCAGAAAGACCAATCACCACAACCAAGTTGGCTTCATCCCAGGGATGCAAGGGTGGTTCAACATATGCAAATCTATAAATGTAATGCAGGACATTAATAGAAGCTAAGACAAAAACCATTTGGTCATCTCAATAGATGCAGAAAAAGCCTTTGACAAGATCCAACACCACTTCATGGTAAAAGCTTTAAGAAAACTAAGAATACAAGGAATGGACCTCAACATTGTAAAGGCTACATGTGACAAAACTATAGCTAACATCATACTTAATGGCAAAATCTGAAACCACTTTCCCAAATATCAGGAATGAGACAAGGGTGCCCACTATCCCCACTCCTATTTAACATAGTCCTGGAATTCCTAGCCAGAGCAGTTAGGCAAGAAGAAAAAATAAAAGGAATACAAATAGGTCAAGAAACTGTCAAAATATCCTATTTGCTGACATCATGATCCTATATCTTAAAGATCCAAAAAACTCTAACCAAAAACTCCTAGACATCATAAACAGCTACAGCAAGGTGGCAGGATACCAAATCAACTTACAAAAATATTAGGTTTTCTATACACCAACAATGAACAAATTGAGAAATAATATATGGAAACAATTCCATTTACAATAGCCTAAAAAAAATAAAATTCCTAGGAGCAAAGTTAACAAAAGAAGTGAATGACCTCTACAAGGAGAACTACAAGCCCCTGAAGAAAGAGATCAAGGAAGACTATAGAAGGTGAAAAGATCTCTAGTGCTCATGGATTTTTAGAATCACCATATTAAAAATGGCTATACTACCAAAAGCAATCTACATGTTTAATGTAATCCCCATGAAAATCCCAATGACATTCATCACAGAGATTGGAAAACCTACTCTACAGTTCATTTGGAAACACAAGAGATCACGAATAGCCATGGCAATACTCAGCAAAAAGAGAAATGCTGGAGGTATCACAATACATGACTTCAAACTATATTACAAAGCAAAAGCAACACAAATAGCATGGTACTGGCACAAAAACAGACATGAAGACCAATGGAACAGAATAGAGGACCCAGATATGAATCCACACAGCTATGCCCACCTTATTTTTGACAAAAGCACCAAAAACATATGATGGAGAAAAGACAGTCTCTTCAACAAATGTCGCTGGGAAAAGTGATTATCTGTCTGCAAAAAACTGAAACTAGATCCATGTTTATCACCCTATACTAGTATCAACTCACAATGGATCAAGGACCTTAATATCAGACCCAAAACTCTGAGGTTAGTACAGGAAAGAGCAGGGAATACTGTGGAAGTAATAGGTATAGGCAAGGACTTCCTCAATAGAACCCCAGCAGCTCAGCAACTAAGAGATAGCATAGATAAATGGGACTTCATAACAACAAAAGAAATGGTCTCTAAACTGAAGAGACCACCCATAGTGTGGGAGAAAATATTTGCCAGCTATACATCAGACAAAGGACTGATAACCAGAATATACAGGGAACTTAAAAAAACTAAACGCTCCCAAAATCAATGAACCAATAAAGAAATGGGCAAGTGAACTAGACAGAACTTTCTCAAAAGAAGAAATTCAAATGGCCAAAAAACACATGAAAAAATGTTCACCATCCCTAGCAATAAAGGAAATGCAAATTAAAACCACACTAAGATGTGGGGAAAAAGGAACCCTCTTACACTGTTGGTGGGAATGTAAACTAATACAACCACTCTGGAAAAAAATTTTGGAGTCTACTTAAAAAGCTAAACATTGATCTACCATATGATCCAGCAATACCACTCTTAGGGATATACCCAAAAGAATGTGACACAGGTTACTCCAGAGGCACCTGCACACCCACGTTTATTGCAGTACTATTCACAATAGCCAAGTTATGGAAACAGCCAAGATGCCCCACTACTGATGAATGAATTAAGAAAATGTGGTATTTATACACAATGGAGTTTTACCTAACCATGAAGAAGAATAAAATCTTATCATTCTCAAGTAAATGGATGGAACTGGAGAACATCATTCTGAGCGAGGTTAGCCAGGCACAGAAGACCAAAAATTGTATGTTCTCCCTCATATGCAAACTTTAGATCTAGGGCAAATACAGCTATGTGGTTGGAGTTGAGTCACACGCTAAGGGAAGAGCACACATAGAAGGTATGGGGATAGGTACGAAACCCACAATTTGAAAGTGTTTGAGGTCTCCACTGCAGAGGAGCTAATACAGAAACCTTAAAGCAACAAAGGTCAATATGGAAAGGTGATTGGGAACTAGTGAAAAGGTCAGGTAGAGATGAATCAATTCAGGTTGTAACACACTTGTGCATGGAAACAGTGCTAGGAATCTCTCTGTAGAACTATCCTTATCTCAAACTAGCAAAAATGCTTTGTCTTTCTTATTATTGCTTATGCCTTCTCTTCAACAAAATTGGAGAAATGGGCAGAACAGGCTCTGTCTGGAAGGGATGGGGTGAGTGGGGACAGGGAGAGGGAAGGAGGCAGAGGGGGAGAAATGGCCGAATGTATGCACATATGAGTAAATGAAATTTTAAAAATTCAAAATGATAATTTATTTCAAGAGTTGAAAGATCTGGGGATGGTTTATTGAATTTTATAATTTAAATAACTAGCGACTTTAAGATATTTCTAATTTTAATAGAACATAATTAATCTGTTTTCCAAGTTTTCTTATGTTTTATGTTTTTCTTTTGTTTAAGCAAGGACATTATAAACAAAGGCAGAAAAGCCCTGAATCCTGAAAGACTATGCAAAATTTAACTAAAAATAACAAATATCATTTGCCCAAAACTAGATATGAAAAAAAGAATAGCTCTTGCTTCCTGTTGATCATTTTAATATCTGCAACTTCTTAATAGTGGGTATCAACAGATTTTTGTTGGTAAACACACAAATACAAGTAATAATGGCTTAGATAATGACAAATACTTATAAAAATGAAAATAAACATTAAAGAAAACTGTAGCTCTGTAGTTTCATTCTTTCATGTGCTATTTTGGTTTTTTATTTATCTAGTAATTATTAGCATATGATGGAATGCTATCTAAGAAGTGTCAGGATTTTAGTTTAGAATTAAATTTAAATACTAATGGATGTAGGGTAAAATGAAACCCTACTTCATTTAGAAAGCTTTAAAAACAGCCTTGATTTTAGGTTGAATAGCATGAATAGATCAAGTCACTTTTGATCTTTTCCCTTGTTGACAGGAGCAGGGCTTTAAAAGAGCTGAGCTGTTCTTGTCCTGCAGCATGCACAGAAGCACATCAAGGCCCACGGAAATCTTCATTTCCAGGATGACAACTGGGGAGACATAATTGAACCTATGGAGCTATTTCTCACAGAGATCACAAAAAACAACCAATTCTCTATCAGATCCATGCTCTTTTCTTTTGGTCGTAAATAACACAAAGGAGGACTGAAAATTATTCTTACACCATTGAAAGAATGTCATGAGAGTCAGATCCTTTTTTATAGTAAAGTTTGGGTCAGTCTAGCCTCTCGTCCAAAGTGAATCCTCCATCTGTATTCTGAGTTGCTATTCTTTCAGGACACACCTTTTATTATTCCTTCGAGTATGCTTTCTCTCCTGTCATCTCTAACCTCTCAACTCTTTTTTTCTCCTTCAGTACATATATATAACCCAGTGTATCTCATTTTTTAAAAAGAAAGGATAAGTACTCCATCAGTTATACATTCCCCATTAATTAATACTCTCTCTCTCCTTCTCCCACAGCAAAGGTTCTTGAAGTTGTTTACATTTTCCCCAAATTCCACAAAGTGGTTTTCCCTGTCAACCCAGAGAAAACTCTTACTGAGCCCAATGCATACTCTTCCCTTAACCTAACATCTCTATGACACTTGACATTGTGATCCACTGTCAGTATCTTTTACAAATTTGTATTTGCACTTTGCATAGCTTTATTGCACAGAATTTTGAGTTCCAATTTTGTTTTATATTATTTTTGTAGTGTTAGGAATCAAATCCAGGGCCTTTCACATGGTAGTTTAGGATTCTGCCACGAAGGCCACACCTCCAGCCCTTACTTCTTTAAAGTTATCAACTATTTGTATATTGCATGTGATTATTCAAACATCTGAAATTCTTTGCATATGGCATTGCTTGTATTTAGTTTATTTTTTAACTTCAATAAATTGGTTTCCTGCTGCATTTGTAGTTGTTAAGAGTTATGAAACCATCTTTGGCTGTTCTTAATTTAAGAATCCTGTAATATGTGAGCTGATGGTGATTTTTCCATAACACCAAGTTGTTGGAACTTTCAGCCCTGAACCATTTCTCCATCAGGGTAGTACAGACTCTCAACTGTTGCAGACAGATTGTGGACTCTATTTTCTGCTGTTTGAGAATCTTGGTTTTAAACTAAAGTTTGGTTCAAATTTAGTTAGGTTTTGCCCTTCTGGCCTCCACTTGAACATTAAAGAGCCTGTCTTTCTTCTGCTGTGGTATAAATTCTTGGAATAGAAGTTCTCTTTACCAACCTTTTACCTTCAAGCACAACTCTTGGAGCTCTGACTGATTAGGCATCCTATATACTAAATTAACCATACAAAATATAATCAATTGTAGGGAAGAGATTTTTAATTCAGTTTAATTATTCTTGTGTTCCTACTACTTACTGTAGTGTGTGCTGCATTAAAGGCATTGATAATTATTTATTACATGAATTAATAAGTTTAGTGTCATAAGTTAATATATATATTTCAGAAAATGAAGTTGTCTGTCATCAGTCTTATCTTTGTCAAATAATGTTTTGACTCTTACTACTGGTCATATTAATTCTTAATCATGTTAAATTGCTAAATCATTTCATTTTCTGACTGATACAGCAATGCATGAAAGTTAAATTGGATGGACAGTTACAAGTTACTAAAATGACATATAATTGCAATAAGTATTTGTACATTGTAAGCATATAATGATATAAAAATAAAATTAGGAATTCTTTAAAGAATATGATGAACATATAAGTTGTTTAGAAGAAATTTTATTTAATCTTTTGTTGTTGTTGATTTTGAGATCAGATTTCACTGTGTAACCCAGGCTGGCCTTGAACTCTTGATCCTCCTGCCTCAGTCTCCTGAGTACTGGGAGAGTAGGTGTGTACAACCAACTCTGGTCTTAAACACTTCTGTAATTATAGTTAGAACTAAGTCATATTGAATGAAATACAATTGAGCATTGTAAGGTACTTCCCATATATTATCTCATTTATTCTTTAATCCCCACAAGGCAGGTTCAGTTATTTTCCCTACTTTATAAAAGGAGAAACAAAAAAACCTATGTTTTTAGAAGTCATACCACTATTAAGTCATGATAAGTCAGTAGGATGAAGTACTGAGGGCAATATCTCTTTAATTTATTTATAAAAACAATGCACTTTTTTTGTCTTTTTTTCTTGGTGCTGGGGATTGATCCCAGGGTCTTGTGCATGTTATGCAAGCTCTCTACTGCTGAGCTGCATCCTGGGATATGTACATTTGTTTATATGAACATTTGTGAGGTATTCTTAAAAAATATAAGTACCTATTGCTCGTAAGTCCTTTTACATTTTTGCTATGGATATGAATGCCTTCAGAAGTGTTTTTATTCTTTAAAGTAATATTTCTTTCAAGTTTTTAAAGCCCGTTTCTATAGGCTCATATCTAAAGACAGAACAAGGTATTTTCATGCTTGTCCCTCAATTCTAAGCATCACTGGCTCCCTTGTAGCTAGGTGCCTGTCTGCATCTCCATTACCTTACATAGTCAGTAAGGGAAGATCATAAGTTAAAACATCAGCACTAACCTTAGGTAATCAAGTAGTTCATGCAGAATCTTTTAAAAACCATGTGTGAGCTGATTCCTCATTAGAGAGTAATTAGTGTTCCACTTTAAAAACTTAATATGCAGTACTTTCAAGTTTAAATGATTTAAATTCTATTCCTCCCATTTGTTTGCAGTGTAAGACATTTCTTTAGGCTCTCTCCCCAATCAAATGACCAGTTTAGCATGATAATGATGCACATAAAATTAAGAGCAACCTATTGAATACAGAAGTGACTTGAGAAGGTGTGTTTAGATGCAGCAGTGTGTGGCAATCCAAGGAAACCATAGTCAGAAAAGCAAAGCAATTGAATGTACAGAACATATTTAAGTGGTAATCTAATAAAAATAAATGCAGATGACATTTTCTTTACCGAAAAAAGTATATCCTAATGAGTAGTAGGTTTGAACATTCTGGAATGAAGTGTTATTAAAAACTAATCAAAATAGTATAAACAGTAATAGAAAACTCACCTCATGTCTTGAATGTTTCTATCTGGGCAAACTAAGACTAGCTCAGGAAGCTTCTCTGAGATATCACAGGACAATTAGTAGGCCCTGAGAAAGTCAAGTCTAAAAGTATTCAAGCTCTAAGAGAAAAACTATTTTGATGAAAAAGAGCTATTTAGACCAACTGATAAAACTGCATGGATCACCTAAGTCACACAGAAGTTTTAAAATATTGCTAATTAAGTATATAGGGACAGAAAGACTTCACATCATCTCTAGTATTAAAAATGCATTTTATTATAATATTGATACCACATTGTTACCGTTAGAAGTAATAGTAAAGAAGAGTAAATGAGCATTAGCTTCAACTTAAAGTCACCAGCTACATTAGTCCTTAACAGAGAGTCGGCCTGAACTTTGAAGCTTTGAAGCCAGCTGTTGTCTTCTCCCTAGCTATGAACTTCCTGGATTGGATCTTTTTCTAATACAAGATTGCTTCATATACACTAAAAACTTGTTATTTAGTGTAGCCACCTTCGCCTCTGATTTTAGCTAGACCTTCTAGATAACTTGCTGCATTCCTCCACCAGCACCTGGTGCTTCATCCGTCCCTTTATGCTACACAGTTGGCCTCATGAACCCACCTCTACTGGCTTCAAACTCTTCTTTAGAAATTTCCTCACCTCTCTTATCCTTCATAGAATTGAAGAGTTAGGGTCTTGCTCTGGATTAAGCTTTACATTTGCAGAATGTTGTGTCTGGATGATTTTCTATCCAGACCACAGAAACTTTCTAAATATCACTAGTAGGGATATCATTTTCTTACCATTTGTGTGGTCACTGAAGTAGCAATTTTAATTCCCTTCAAATTGTTTTCCTTTATATTCACAATGTGGCCATCTGTTTGGGATGAGAGGCGTACCATTTGGCCTATCTCAGCTTTTGACATGTCTTCCTTACTACCCCTATTCATTTCTAGCTTTTGACTTAAAAGTGAGAAATGTGTGACTCTTCCTTTCACTTAGAGACCAACCATGGTAAGGTTATTAATTGGCTTCATTTCAACATTGTTGTGTCCCAGAGTAAAAGGAGGCCAAAGATGAGGGAGAAAGACGGGTATACTTGGTTGGTAGAGCAAAACACACACATTTATGATATTTGTTGGACTATTCATGGTATCCCCAAACAATTACAATAATAAAATCAGAGATTGCTGATCACAGATTAGCATAACAGTTATAATACTAATAATACATTTGAAATATTCTGAGAATCACCACAATGTGACATAGAGACACAATTGAGCACAGGCTTCTGGAAAAGCAGTGGCTATAGATTAGTTGAAGTAGTGTTGTCACAAACCTTTATTCAATTTATATATTTAAAAATCAATTTGAAAAAGCAGTATCTATGGGCCAGTGGAGTGACTCAAATGATAGAATGCTTGCCTAGCAAGCGAGAGACCATGAGTTCAAACCACAGTACTACCAAAAGAAAAAAAAAAAAGCAATATCTGAAAAGTACAAAAGAGCAAAGCAAAAAGGAGTGCTTGTATTTCTCTTTAAAGGATGATGACTTCTAATTATTGAGTTACAAACATTGGCTATAATTAATCAAGTGTAACATACATTAGCATTTATTGAATGTTTGCAAATGTGAAATACTGATAGGCATTTTTATATGCATGTACTCATTAAATAAATCCACTTAGAGTTTAAACTGATGTTTTCTCTCTATAAAGGAAATTCACCTGCACTGAGTTTCATACTCTATCCTAGGTCATCTGCTTGCAGTTGGAGGGTGCTTGATTCATAATCAAACACTGGCCTAATAGTAGAGTCACATTTTAGTGTTTTACATATAGTGTCTTATCTCATTCTGATAACTATAAAAATCAGAAAATGATGGTTCAAGGATATTAAATAATTTAAAGAACTCTATTGAACTCTATTGAAAAGGAGAACAGACTAACCTAACTCTGTCCAACACTAAAATCTATGCCTTTAATTTATTTATGAAGGATCAGTTAAAGTGCTACTTCCTCTGTTATACATTTCTTAATTTCACTAACATACTATACTTCTTGCTGGTCATAGACCCCTGTACAAAACACTCCATGCAATGGCATATTCCAGGCTATGTGGTAGCACACATGGTAGACAACTAGCACCCCATTTGATATGAACTTAGCACACTATATAATAGGCACTTAGCACACCACACAATAGGCAGTTGGCACACCATATAATGGGCATGTATCATCCCATAGGATGAACACCCGTCATACCATACTAAGGTATTTAATGTGCCACACAATCAGCATTTTATGTATCATGTTGTGGGCACTTAGTACATCTTACCATAGGTGTGTCCTACAATGGACACTTAGATGCAATACACTATTCAATGATACCTTCCTATCAGACCACACTTGAGCACTATGACAGCAAGTTGCGTCTTGTCTGTCTATTCACAAAGCTTGCCTATTTCTTAGTACAAAGAATGAATTTCAACAATAGAGTACTTATTACAATAGATATCTTAGTAAAGTAAAGTAAAACAACGTTTCAGCACTTTGCACTAAAATGAATGTTCTAATACCACATATTTAAACTTACTAGTCAGGAATTAAATATATATTTGAGTGGTTCCTATGTGACATGCTCATAAATAAAGTTGATCCCTATTTTAAGAAGCAAACAAAAATGATACTGGACCAAGTTAACCTTCTTCTTCAATTTAGGTAATATACTTTCAAAATAACAATCGTTAAGTAATCTTGAAACTGTTTATAAGATAGGAAAGCAAGAGGTGGTCCTACTTATATTTAGAATTTCACCTGTAATTGCTTCAAGTGTAGTTTATATTCTTTACCAAGATTTAATTTCCCATTTAGAGGAAGAAATTGATTACTGAGTTCCTGATGTTAAAAATGTCACTCCATAGTGTACCTACCATCCAAATGAGATGGCTGTAATTTCCTTCTTATCCACATGATCTCTTTTTGGAACTACAAGCCAAACACTAAATATAACTTCAAGAATAAACAGATGGATATTTGGATACTGACTGTAGCAGTCTGAGTGCTTTCAGGTACAGCTATGTCAGTAATTAATAATTACCTAGAGTATTATTGATGAAGTGGCATTCCAGGAAAATAAGATTAGTGTCTTAGGTTCAATACAAGCAATGATGTACCATCAGGAAGAATTTGTAACCCATTTAAAAACTCTGTAACCCAAGCTAATACTTGGACATTTCTCCAGAGTATTTAATCGTGTCTCACTTTCTTCTTCCTCATCCTCCAATTTTAGCAATTAACTTAAATGACTGGGGCCAATTTATTTAGAAATTTGGCAACAATTTTCTTCTTCACTGCCTAGAACAAATGGAAGGAAGGAAAGGCTTTTGGAGAAAATTTGGCATTTGAATAGGACAATTTTCTGCCTTATTCATCAATAATTTGACATTATATCAATAATGTACAAGCAGATGATTAAAAAGTACAATCTCAGTGTCTATTCTATTGCTGTAGTTAGTGTTACAAAGCTTTCAGCATCTTATATTTAGATATCAGTTTTATTAATACATGGTATTAATTTAAATTTTTTTATGTTTTAGATGTACCAAATGGTATTGTACACAGTTATTAAAAAAATATAGTTATATAGCACATCCATGCTTAAGCAGAAATGCTGTTCATAAAGTAAGATGATATTTTAGTTGAATAGAGCTGACATACAAAGAAGCACAGAATTAGGGGACTTAACACAAATTTCTGTTACCACAATTCTGAAGTTTAGAATGCAAAGGTTTCAACAGCTATGTTGGTTTCTCTGAAGCTGCTGTCCTGTCCCCTTGGCTTGTAGAAGGTTATGTTTACCCTGTGTCTTCACACAGTCTTCCCTTTATATGTATCTATGACCTAATCCCCTCTTTTTATAGAACACAAGTCATGCTGGATTCATACCCATCCTAATGGCCTCATTTTAATTTAGTTTCCTCAATAGAGACCCTGTCTCTAAGTACCCAAATTCTGAGGCACTGGGAGTTAAGACTTGAAAAAATTTTTGAGAAATAATTCAGCCCATTAAAACAGGATTTTTTGTTTGTTCATGTTGTTTTAATGGTAAGAAAAGGACTTTGAGAACACTGCATTATATTTATTCATATCCAATTTTGTTATAAACAAAATCACCTCCAGAAATGGAGTGTCTGGATTTGAATCCAGGCTCTGCTACTTGTCCACTATGCAGTCTTGGGTATGTCAATTAAGAAAGAAAAGATGTGGTGTCCAGTGAGCGTTATAAACTACTACTTGTGGGTTATATACTCTTTATCATATAGGACTCTTAGTAAAAGGCTGTGCTTCCTAAATATGCTGATTAAACGTGCAGGGTAGGGATGTTAAACCAAAATTTTCTCTTGGCCCTTTCCAGAGGATTCTGATTCCCTGGGTCTGGGAGGGGGGGTGGTGGGTGTGTAGGAATCAGTGTTCAGAAAGTATCCTGTGGTTCTGAAGAAAAATCCTAAAAAAAATAAAAATACACCCCTCTATACATTGCTCTCAACTTGCTTTCTGGGCCTCATTTCCTATTTCAAGTGTGATGTAACATGTCAGCAAACAGAAACAATTTTTGTGACCACCAATAGGAATCTTCAACTGACTGATTTGCTTGAAAGTGTCTTTTCCTTTGGCTTCTGTGATACTACCACTTCTCAATAGCAAAACCAAAGCACAATAACCAGTACTTCAAACTTATAAAATAGACTAATTATATTCTGAAAGAAAGTGTGTTTTGAAAATTATGAGAATATGTGAATTAATGAGAGATAATAAGTATCCCTTAGCAACTAACATTACATCATATATATTTATGTATATCTGTATATATGCAATATATATAAGGAAACATTACACTTTTGCCTTCTTCATATATATTCTTAAATATCTGCTCTCTTTATATTTCATGGCATAGTGAATCAAATTTTTATAAATGATTTTAGCTGAATTCAATTGTGTCTCCTTGCTATTGTACTAATGGTTTATCTATTCACATAAGACTTGCTCAGCATTCTACATTCTCCTTATATGAACTCTGAAACCAGCAAACACATTCATTTCCTCAAGTTTACTGTCTGATGATTTATATATCTGTCTTTTCATATCCCAGCTCAATTGTATTGGAACACTGAGTAGTACAATGAATCCCATCAGATGATCAATTTTATTTATGTAAACCTCCACAATGCCTAAATAAAGACTGGAAAATCAAAATTTAAGTGGTCATGTGACTTCTTAGAGATGTGTAGTTACAATCCAAATGCACCTAAGATTTCCTACTCTAAAGGCCTAATTTTCACATTCAGTGTTGAGGATCCCATCTTGCCAAATGCTTCCACTTAGCTCTTTAATCTTTAAGGTATGAGTCCCTTGAACCCATCAAGCACATAATAAACACTCAGTATTTGTTCAATAAGTGTACTTGCCATCTCCATGTAATAAACAATGAAATTATACTGTTTTCCATTCATATAATTAAATTTCTTATGAGAACTACTGATATTATATTTTACTGGATTTATTACTGGAATTTCTCTTCACTACTATTCTCTTTCAACTTGTCAAGCATACTTTCAAATGCACCTTTCTGTCCCCACTACCATTGCATGCCCGTCCAGGCCACTGTGCACTGTGCCCCTCAAATGCAACAATGTCCACCCTAGTCCTGAGCTTCAGCCAACTTACTCCTCCACACATTGGTTCTAAATCCAAAGTGTTGTCCTTTGTTCAATAGTCTTCAAACTCGGCAAATCACCTTGCGGATGAAATTTAAACAACTTAGCACTATTTCAAGGACTTTGTATTTCCTTCTTGCACAGTGCCCATGTTGCCTCTTCACTCTCATCTATTCACCCTGATTTTACAGAAGTACTTTAACTCACTCCCTGTCTTTCCCTACCCTTCTTATCTTTACCCCTCTAGGTACACAAACATACTGGAACTTTCTGCTTAGAAAAATCCAGGATTGCCATCCTACTATTTGCTTTGAAAAATCAGTAAAAATAAAGGGAAATGGGATATACATTATCAAGGATATCCTGAACTTTTTACATTATTGTAGGGAAGCACATGTTAAAGAGCTTTAGAGACACTTTTCTACAAACATGAACTTGTGTGTCTGTGTGGCAGGAAAGACTTAGAGGTCCAAAGCAAAGGCAGGAGACCCTGCAACTTGGGCGTATTGAGCACAGATGTGAGAGACCAGCACTGAAGTCTCAGCCTGCTAAGCAGCTTCACTTAAGGTTAGTTCCTATCCCAAGATTTTTACCACCTTAGTACACCATTACTACTAACTTTCCATCCAGAAACCATAAACTTAAGATTTGGACTTAAATAGTTTTTCTGTATTGCATTTGATATTTTTTAATCATTAATTTCAATTTCAAATACTGCATTATTATATGGTTTAAAATTCATTCTATTCTTTTTTGGCACATTCATAATGCACTGTTTTAAATTCTATACCAATTCTAAGTCTGTTACTTGACTTTCCATGTTTTTTTCTAATGTACTCTGCACCCTACAACTAAATAAGTTTATAAAATCATTTCTTTTATTGAATCATGCTAATTTTCTTACCTATCCAAAGCACATAAACATCACATCTGGCAGCCACCCTTAACATTTACTTTTTGTATATAAAATTTTGTACATACTGATAACCACTTAGTTTCTATGCATGGTATATAGAATGAAGACTATCAGAATTTCAGGGGACTTGAGTCCTTCTAGTTAAAGTATTTTATTTTATAGATATGGAAACTAAGACTCAGTTTATAACACACATAAGATCACAAAAACAATAAATGACTTAGTTAAGTGAGAAGCTAAAATGAGTCTTCAAGCATCTAGCATAGTATATTTATGACCAGTGATTAACTGCAGTCATTTCACAACTACATGCTTTGTTCCTTTAACATAGCTGACTCCTTTTCTTTACCAGTTTAGTAAAGAGTAAAAAAAAAAAAAATTGACTGGAAGAGTGTCTGAAGTGGTAGAGCACATTCTTTGCAAGTTGGAAGCCCCGAGTTCAAATTCCAGCACCACCCACCTCCCAAATTACTACAGACTTCTGCACTTCATGAAATTGAAGGGACAAAAATAAAACTGGAACATGGAAATGAAATGGGATTAACTGAAAATGGTCTCATCAGAAGAAGGAAACTCATCATGCTACTGGTGGTGGCAGGAGTGGTATTAGTGGCAACAATAGAGATGATGGAGGAGTGGCAGTAGCAATGGCAGGTACAGTAGAATTAGTAGTGGTTGTCATGGTAGTGGGTGGTGATACTGGGAGCAATGGCATTGGCCTTAGAGGTGGCAGTGATAATGGTAGTGATAATGACCTGAGTGGGATTAGTGGTAGTAGAAGTTATGGTGAGTTGTGGTAGTGGTGAGAGTGATTATCTTGGTAGTGTTGCCAGCGGCCGGGGTGGAAGTGATAATGGTAATAGCAGCAATAGTGGCAGTTAACTATTTCTTGAGAGTTTACTAAGGGTATATTTGATTTCTTTTTTTTTCCTTATAATAACAGGAAAAGTAAGTGTTGATATTGTTACCTTTGACAAAAAAGAAATCTAAGACACCACATGTTGACCATTGTGTCCAAGGTTACATATTTGGTAAATGGCAAGGCAGAGTCAAACTTAGAAGACTGGATCCAGAGCCCCTGCTCTAAGCTGCTGTACTTATCAAGGTGAGGTACTAAATGGCCATGTGCAAGGTTAATGAGGAGGAATCATTAATGTTCCTCTGCATCCCATTCCCGAAGTGCATAATGCATATCTTCTCTAAGCATTGTAATCTTCTGTAAGGGCAAGCACGCTTTGAGGTTATATTAAAGGGTTGTGAACGCATGAAATTCTAGCTGTTATATTTATTGTATATGAAATTTGAACAGGTTAACTCCCTTATGCCTGGAAGGCATCTAGAAGGAGGATAGCAACTGTATTTACATCATCAATATGTGTGAACTCAAAGATTAATGAAAAAATGAGAGCTAACTAGCTCAATAATGCCTATCAATATTTGTTCAGGTTAGCTCCATTCACTATTACAGCATTTGATAGATGAGTCAATTCATGTGAAGGAGGATTCAGTAAGTAACTCAAGTAATAACTACTTGAATCAGGATTTGGGCACTAATTCTTTATCTCCTTAAAATCATGCTCCTAGCATGATCCCAATAACACTTCCTGTTAGATTGCAGTGTGGCTGTCCTTTGGTTTGGTCTGTACCATGCCACTCCACTCACCAGCAGGAATTCTGGGAACCAGCTGCATCCCTGCAGCTCCTCTGAGCACAGCAGGGACTCTGACAATATTTGATCCACCCAGGGAGGCCATTCTCCAGCAAAGTCAACCTGAGCATTTTTAAAAAACTTTTCAAGTTGCATTTGAAAAAGGAACCAGTCTTCTCTGTGTGGTAGCAGTGAGGCAAATATAAAATTGGAAAATCCCACTGGCTATATTTTCTGAACACGTAGAGGAAGCCAGTGAGAGAGAAAAAAAGGCCAACTCAGAGAGAAAATCAGGACTAATGAATGGAAAAATTGTTTCTAGAAAGTTTTTTTTCCCACTCAGTTGTTTCTGAAGCCCAGCTGCATGCCTCCACTCCCAACTGTTTGAGGGTTTAACCTTTCATTGGCTTTTGTGAGCCGTTATATCCTTCAGTATTTTCCTGAGCCAGTTAGAGGTAGAATTCTGTCACTCAAGCAGAACAAGGAGTCTCTATGTAGTTGGATACACAGAAGTTCTAGATTGCATTACTGTCTCCAAGTTTTTTATTTTTGTTTTCTAAATGAGCACAGTTTTAAGATTCATCTGTATATGATTCTTTAGAATAAAGATAAATAAAAGGTGATACTGTTTTGTCATTTGTAAAAATAGCAACTGTAGAATTTAAGACTGGTTTCAATTTTGTGTAGTTTTGATAAGGAAAAATGAAACAAAGTATTTGTTTTCAACTAACAGGCTGTCGATTTTCATTTACTCTGGAAACCTATAAAACAGTGGAAAGATCAAGGAACTTCAGTCAGCTTCCTGCATATTCCTTAGCTGTGTGGTATGAGTAAATACTAAATCCCTCTTTGCTTCTACTTCTTTACATACAGCTTAGAGATAATGTAGTATCTACCTTCTAGGAATATCATAAGGATTGCCTGAGTCTACATGTGGAAAGCATGTAAAAGTGCTGAGAACAGCACTTGACAGTTAATGTACCGTAATTTATGTGATTATCATTGCCTTATTATTTACTTGACATAATAGAGTACAAATTGTGGTGAGTGTGATTTTAAAACTTGCAGAAATGAAGGGAACTTGCTCCCTGGAGCCATATTACCTCCTTAAAACAGGTTTACTTGTTTGGGTCTGAGCTGATTTGTGATGGACTCTCAGTAGATTAAACACCTCAAATCCCTGGACAAAAAGGGAACCCCAGTGAATCAAACCATCAAGCTATAGGTACCCACTGTTATACCTTTATAGCAAAGGATAGTTGGGGATTTTTGTTTTTATTTTGTGGTTCTGGAGCTGGAACCCAGTGCTTCATATGCTAGGCAAGTACTCTACCACTGAGTCACACTCTGGCCTTCAAATGGACAGCTCTTAAATCAAAAATTTACAAAATAGAGAAGCAAGTTGATGTTTTCTGTGGAATGTGACCTAAGAGCATGGCATGTCACAGGTTCTAGGTTGGTCAGTTCTTTTCCTTCTCTAGTGCAGATGTTCACCAACTCTTAACAGGCACTTGGTGCCTCAGTGTCACCAATTACACAGGTAAACAGTGCTTAGCAGATGGTGGAGAGAAACCTAACTTGATTTCAGGGCTGATATTAAAACAGAAAATAAAAATGGATAGGGAAAATGTTCCCAGTACCAGAAACTTCAGTTGTTGGTCAGAGCTTCCTATTATGGGCTAGCAGATCGTGAACTTAGTGACTTATGGTATCAACCCCAGTACTCAACAGAATTTAATGAGAAACAATACTGGGGTGCTACTCCAGTGTTTGGAAAAAAATATTTGATAGTAAATAAATGCTAGGATCCAGACAGAATTATAGGGAAGAGGATTTTGCTCAGAGACATAAGGACTGAGTCATGTTTTACCCTCCTTCTCTATAACTATTTACAAGGTTGCTTGCTTGAAGACATTGGTGTGAGCTAAACCCTTCCATTTTATGTTCTCTGTAATGCAATTAGGGGGAAAAAATACCATTTTCTCATGTACCGAACTTGCCTTAGAGAATATTCTTTTCTCTTTGACTTTTCTATGATGTCCTAGAAATTCTGAAGAATCAGATAGGTTTTGATTATGCAGCACAAACAAACAAATAAGCTTAGCCCGTATGTTTTTATAATGTACTGGAATATGTGGGACTTTAAAGTTAAAACAAAAAGTTCCAATCTGTTTTTATGTTTAGTATTTTTAATACTATCATAAATCCAAATTAAGTGCATATACTGTATAAATCACTACCTAAATAGATATTTAAATATTTGTGAGAATATATGAAGCAATGACAAATAAAACTTCTCCTTCAGAAGAGTGATTAGAAACTTTTAGGTAGAAGGCTAGAAAGTGTTGGTTCCAGTATTATGGGAATTATTTTACCGTATGAATCATGATGATGGAACTATCAAATATGATATTCTTCGCAGTGTTCCAAGACTCAATTCTCCACTAGAAAATGAGCTCTAGCATGAAAAATGTGTAAGGGTTCAGAAGCTCCAGTCTTCTGTACGTGAAAGATAAACTTTGTGACTTAACTTACAAAGCTGAAATGGTCTATCACTCATAGTTTTGCAGATGATTTCACTAATGACATGACCAGGTAGAGGCATATGTGAAATTTTAGAATGAATAGCCTAGAATTGAGGTTATTGAAATAGGATTTCTCCATCAGCATAGAAATAGAACAGCCATCACCAACCTCTGACAAACGCTCAGAGAAAGTGAGTTTATAATAAAACATTTCTGTCCTAATAACCACCTAACATAGCCAATAAGAGAAACGGAGAAGCCAGGATTAAAAGGAGAAAACTCTGCATAAGTATGCATTCAATCCGTGTGCTGTGAACTCTCCATAAGGATGTAAATTCAGAATTCTTATAGGCATTCAAACTGGAATGAAGTGGGTAAAAACTGATGATGAAGTGGGTAAGAATTTCATCCTGTGTGATTATAAAACTTTTTTAACACAAAGTAAATGATTTTTTTTAAACTACAAGGAAACTAAAAGACAAATAATAATGACTGAAAAACAAGAAGTAAGAGTGGAGATGGGAAGTCAGATCCAGTGAGGAGTCAGGAATAAAGAAGAATATTATGCTGAAAGTGATTTGTTTTTAGTAAATGCCTATTTCAGAGAGTCATGGGAGTAGTACATAGAAAATATCATTTTAAAGTGCAGAATGTGAGTTATAATGGTTCAGAGCATGGGGTCTGGAAGCTGGCCATCCTAAATTTGACCAGTTTAACAAGTGGAAGCCTCTGATTCCTACATAGATTATGTTTTCTTTAATGTGAAACAAGAATAAAAATGGTACATATCTTATAAAGGATTAAGTAAAAAGGCACCTGAACACAGTTTAAACAGAGCCATGAACATAATAAAAATGTACTGCTTCCTATTATTTTCTGTGCTGTACACCGGCTGAGTTACATGACCTAGGGCCTGGGGTAGAGTGATTGACATTTGATTTCCTGGAACCAAAATTCCCTGCAATATAGAAAAGAAGCTTTTCAAGAAATGGAGCTGACCAATTGGATGTCAATAGGCAGAAAAGTAAAATAAGCCTTGATCTAATCTTTAGACCTTGTAAAACATTTTCTTTAAATAGATCACAGACTTATGTGTGAAATATAAAAATATAAACGTTCTAGTAAAATAGGAGAAAATACTTGGACCATAGGACAAGGCAGATTTCTCTCTCACACTCTGCACACGCACATATATACTTATCTCTCATCACCTCCTTCTAAGGTGTAGATCATCATTGGAATAACTTTCCGGCAAAGGCCTTCAACAATCTTTATTTTTTGCTCACATTGTAAGAACACATCTTTAGTAAGACTCAATCAAGTTTTCCTACAGTCTTATACCTAACCACCACAATTTTGCAAGAGAATATCAGAATGTAAGCTGACCAATTTCTCTTCAAATGCAAGATCTCAAACATAGACCTGGCACATTTCCAGAAAAACTTATTTTTTGTTTATTTATGCTTACCTGCTTTTATGTGAAAATATTTGACAAAGATTGAACATATGCGAACTGCGACATAATGGCTTGACATATGCATGCATGGTAGAATGATTTTCACAGAGAAACTCATGAGCACCTCCATCACCAAGCCCTCTTGACATGCACTGTGGACCTCACGCCCTGCCTCCGGCTCCTGACAGCCACTGCTCTGACTAAGCTGCGCACATACCACGTGATGAGATTATGCAGTCTTGGTCTTTCTGTGCCTGGATGGTTTCACTTAGCGTAATTCAGGCTCCATGTTGTCATAATGATGGGATTTCCTTACTTTTAAGTAGTTTTAGCATGTTTGCTACTTTTGAAAATGAGACACTTTCTGCTATTTCTTTCTGCTGCCTCCACCTCCATGAAGCTTTGACTACAGGAATCACCACCATGTCCAGCTCATTTCTTGTTCTTAATGTAAAGAAAATCTAATGACTTTAAATATGTACTTCCTAGATATTTTATCAAATTATTAATATAATTGTGTCTTAGATTTTCTGGGTGTATGATAATATAAGTAAAATGAAAAACTGTGTTTCTTACCCAATATGGTATTGCTTATGTTATTCATGGGTATTATTAGTTATCATCTCCAAAGTAATTAATTCAGTACTTCTAATACTGGAAATGAAGTAGACAGGGGCTTTCATGAGGACAAGCAACAAATAGATTCTCAAGACCTAATCAATAATCTATTAATCCATTAAAATAAAAGTCCCTATCTTGTCAGCAGTGAATAGAATGTGTCTGTCCTTTATCCTTTGTCCCCTTCCACTTGCTCTTATGGCAAAAATGAAACCTGCCATGTATCCAGTGGTGACATGATGTCTCTAAAAATGAACTGGCTACTGATCCAACTCTTACAGCAGAAAAAAAGATCTCTTAAAATATAAGTAAAAGACTTTTTAAAAAATGCCATCCTCCTGACCAGTGGAAAATTACTGGACCCTGAATCATTCCAACAATCTGCTAAAAGGGCCTTGTTCTTTCCTCTGACTTGGGACAGCCCTAGTCTCTTAAAGAGTGCTGTCTCTTTCTTCTCTACCCATTTTTCCTTTCAATAAAAGCTTTTGCCTGAAAAGTTTGCTCTCATACCACCTGATTTTTATGTGTATTATCATGGAAACAAAGATCCCTTGCATCTGGTATCAGAGATAACACTCTGCCCTATGTTGTGCTAATTTTATTAATAATTCCTAAGTATCTTAATATTTAGCATCTTGGTTATTGGCTTTTTAAAATTTTATTGTTTTTACATTTACTCACATGTGTATTCATTGTTTTACTGACTTTAACAAAAGTGTATTCACAATGCCTAAGCACTCTTCATTTATTCCTAAAAACAGCCACTTAACATTATCAAATGTAATTTGTGAGTTAGGTTTTTTCCTTTGATGAATTATGTAAAGTAGAACCATCATGAATATTTAGAATGGTCATGTTGCATAATTACTTTGATATATCTTTTGTTTTTTTTACCCAGCCTTTTAAAAAATATATATTGTTGTGCTGAGTAAGGGTACATTGGTGCATTTATAAAAGTTCTTACAATATGTCAAATATATCATATTCGAATTCATGCCCCCCCCACTTTCCTTTATCCCTTCCATCCCCCCATTCCTGGAATAGTTTCAATAAGTATTTAGATTTTCACAGTAGCATTGTTAATTCCAACTAATACATGACTTCATTTTATACTACCACATTTGTTTTCTGGTTTGGGGAATTATATTAATTTTACTCTTTTTTTCTCTATTTTAATATGCTTACAGTTGAATCATTCATGTATGCCTGAAGACAAGCCTGCTTGGTTTACTAAGTATTGTTTGGTACAGTGTTAGATTAAACTTCTCAGCATTACAATTCGAATTACTGCATGTAAATCCCTCCCTAAGTCAAACCTAGTTTTAGTCATCTCTTAATGACATTCTGGAATGAAATAATACACCAACTGTCTTTTCTGTGATCTCAAATTTATTGGATGTTGACCTACTCATGTTCTTGGGAAGCTAACTTTTGTCTTTGATATCTGATCTTTTTCCAGTGTTATTTCATTACTCGAGTATCCTGACTCTTTTGCAATAGAAATTGATAAATTAAAATTTTCTGAAAATAATCCATTTTCCTTTTCAAATTTATTGCTATAGTTAAGACTATATTGTTTTAAACTATAAGACTTCTTACTGTACCTTCTTATGTGACTGCTTTCATTCTAAGCATTGGAAATTTTCATTTTTTCCTGATCCTTTTATTTTTTTAGCTTTCCAGTCTTACCCCTGTTATTTGACCATGATGCTCTATGCAATACATAATTTCCATTTTCTGGGAATTTGCTTGGAACTGTGGCACATATCATCTATGGGCTTTGCCATATATTAATACAGTTTCACCTGTGTTTTCTCTCTGTCTTAAAAATTTTATTGGGGTGAATATATGTGCCTGTTTGGACTGAAAGTAGCAGATTGGGTGGCTTAGAGATAAATTTCTCATAGTTCTGGAGGCTGGAAGTCCAAGATCACAGTGTATCAAACCTGATTTCTGCTGGAAGCACTTATTGACTGAGGCCTTCTGAGAATACTGTGACCTTGCATGGTTTTCTTTTGTAGCTATAAGGAAAAGCAGCAACAGAGTAAGCCCTGTAGTGTCTCCTATAAAGACACTATTTGGATTGGATTGGATCCCCTTATAACTTCTTTTAATCTTAATTGCCTCCTTAGGGACCCCCATCTCCAAATTAGGTCACATTTGGGGGTTAGGACATCAGCATATGAATTTTAGGGAGAGAAAATTCATTCTACAGTCAGGGGATATAGTAATGTTCTCTGTGACTGACCCCAGGAAGAAAATGTAATGGAGAATAAAACAGGAAAAGTAAAATACACCAGGACTCCTATGCATTAATTTACTTTGGTGCTGTAATTGACAGAAGTATGATTCTTCCACGAGTCCAGAGAATCATTCTGAATTTCGTCCAAAAAAATCTTTCTAAAAGCAGAGGTTATCAGGCTACAACTGACAGATAGGTTTGACAGATGAAATACAAGATGCCCAGTTATTTTTGAATTTTATAGAAACATCAAATAACTGTTTATTACATACTTACATGCCTAAAATTTATTGTTGTTTATCAGAAATTCCAATTTAAATGTATCCTAATCCTATATTTCCACAGGCTAAACATAGCAACTCCATCCAGTGGTCAAATTTAGCCAGTGGGCACTTTTTATAAATAGTTTTATTTGAACACAGGTGAATCAATTGTCTGTTGTTCTTTTTGCATGACAGTGGAATTGTTAAGTAACCACAACAAAGGCTGTAAGACCAGCCAGCCTAAAATATTTACTAAATATGTTTTTTAATAAAAAAAATAACTTTGTGGACCCCAATATTAAAGGACAAGGAACTCCATTTCCCACTAGTAGGGCTGAATCTAGATATTGTGTGCCTGCTGGAAGGCTGAGAGAGCTCTTTGTTAAAACAGCTAAACATTGAAAGATAAACAACTTGTCTGAGTTTACACAGACTGTCTACCATGGCAGCAGATGAAATCACAGAGTACCACACCAAAAAAGTACCTGCCCTTTCAAGATGGCAGCTCTAGGAAACAGATGGTGGTCATTGATGACAGTGCTACCCTATATAATGTTCTGCTGAGTAAGATGTCTTGTTCATTTAAACAACTATGCGAGACTTCTCTACTTCTTAAATCTGAGAACCATCCTAACTGATGCATGCATGCATATTTTTTAACAGGGTAGAACAGACTTTGAGAACTTCATTTCTAAATGGAAAATTAGTTTAGGTAGTTTTTCAACAGTTCCATCCCTAATATGTTTTTTCCATGTTTTATTCTCTCCTTTGAGGCACTGGATTCTGACTCCTTGTGTCATGTTTTTGTAAATGTGATTTTCTATGTGGCGTCAGAATCCATGATTTCAGGTACTTGTAAATGGATATTGTGTCTCCTTAGAAAAGACAGTTAAAGTTGAAAGAGGAGGTCTTTCCCCTGAGGCTCCTTTGGTATGTCATACCTGGATACCTCTGAGTTTTCTGGAAAGGAAAGTAGGATACCCAATGTCCAGAACTGAGGAGTGGCTCTGATGTCAGTAGAACTGGCTAGTTTCTCACAGCTGCACCCAGAAAACAGAGGAGGATTCCCTTCCATTTTCCAATGAAATTTCCCTAAGTTCATCATGTCTTTTCCCCTGCCTATCTTCCCCATCTCCCAGCCACACACACGACAGAAGCAATGCAAGATTGTTGTAGATAGTTCATCTCACATCTCCCCAATGTGAGGACTCTAATCTGCTCATGGAGACTCCCAAGGTAGCCATAGGTGCTTGAATATGAGTTTCCCTGAGCAGCATACTGGACACAGAATTAATCAAGAACAATTGTTTGAACAAATCTATGACTAAATTCCCCCTCCTAGAAATACCAAATCACAGGGACTAGAACATAGCAGATTTCAACAAAAGTTCTATAAATGGAACAAAATCACATGAAGTATTTTTAGATTCAAGAATCTCAAAAGAGATAAGCTACAAAGTAATTTTATCATTGTTATTGCTTTTTTACTTGATCTTAGTTTGAATTTTGTCAGGTTTTTCCCAGATAAAACTTTTGTTACAAAAAAAATCTGGTATTGCATACTATATTATCTTGACAGCATCAAAAATCCCTTTTACACATTTTCCCCTTAATATTGTTCTTTATACAACATCAAATTTAATCCCAATCTCTATGTGAATTTACTGTCAAGTACAGCAAATATTTATTATTCTTACTACATCAGCCTTTGACCTGCCCTCTGAAATACTACAATATAACCTGCTTTACGTTTTGTAACATGTCTTTACTCTTCCTGAAGGCAACTTAATTTTACTCAGCATGTCAATTCAAATTAACAGTGCTCTATGTGTTTTTGTTATTCTTTCAGTTTTCATTTCAAGTTTTTAAAATGCTATTTTGCTTAAATACACCTTAAACAGTGCTCTACTTAGGGAGGAAATGCTGTTTGGATACTTGAAGACAGAAAATCTTGCAAGGAAGCATGTGAGCCATGTCAGCGACTGTCTTGCCTTCTCTAGAATCCCAGCAGATGCCATACTAAGCATCTGCTGTCTTAGCAATTAGGATGTGATCGATGGCAGGGACACCAACCCACTATGGGGACTACAACTTAGAGAAATACTCAGGAAAAAGGTAACTAACATGTATATCAGTAAGAATGATGGAAATAAATAATATAAAAAAAAGGAATTATTTATGCATTCCAATGCTAAATATTTTATATATTTTTCTATGTTTCTTACAATATTTAGTGAATTTTTCTTGTTAAAACCATGATTCCTAATTTATGTTACCATAATCTTTAAAATAATCTTTGAGATAACTTATCCCTAAATTTCAGATAAAGTGAGTGCATTAGTTGTAAAGTTGTAAAGATAACATGACTAATAAAAAGCATTTAGAAAAAATTACATTATAAAAACTGATCTTTAAATAACATCTCTGTGTGGGAATCTATGATTCTATCTATGCATCTATCTATCTATCTATCTATCATCTATGTTGTTAATATCTTATCTAGAATACTAACCCATGATATGTTTGGCCAACTTACATTTTGTTTTGATAACTTATGATACCCTTAAGCATTACATTAAAGTTAAAGATGTTTAGAACATGAAAATATTAAAGAAAATTTAAGGAAATTTGTTTTATTGAACATTATTAATATTAATTTCATGGACAAAATGTTAAGTTCTGAAATTATCTGAACTTTATTGAAGGCCACCTTGAAGTCCTGATTATTGTCAGCAGGCCACATGATACCAATGCACTCTGCTCCTGTCAGTCATGAAATTTCTATTTAGGTGCAAAGACTTGACCAGCTGTATTTGTCTCCAAACCTGTTTGGGCCAATATTACTTGTTATTATGATTGTATGGTATAATATGTTATATATGGTTTAATATTTAAAAACATATATAATTTGTGTGAACAGCTACGCTAAAATAGAATTGTGTTTCTATAATATATGAATGTTTTGTAGCTATAATAAATGTGAGTTGTCAAGCACAGATGTTATCAAAATTTGAATAGAAAAAATTTAAAAATTTGAGAAACAAAAAAGATTGTGTATTAAGATTGCTTTTCAAAAATCAAAGTTTTATACTTTTAAACAAACCTGAAAGTGCAAATATTGCTTAGAAAATGTAAATCAAAATGCAGGAAAATAAACAAAAATGATTCAGATCAGCAAACTACTGTTCAGAAAACTAACTTGGCCTTTCCTCAAAAGAATAACAAGTAAAAATGCAAATGTACAATTATAATTTTATTTTAGCTACTATAGTTTTGGAATTTGTCATTTTTAAAGATTCTCCCTTCAACTAATTATCTCAATTTAACCACCCACTTTGGTTCTGGTGTATGTGTGTGCATGGATATGGCTGTGTGTGATTCAGAGAAAGACACTATTTAAAAATGCAAAGAGTGCCTGAGTTTTGTTTAGAAATAAAAAAAGTTACCTAAATTGTCAAAGATCACAAACAGAAAAATCTCCTTGCATCTTGAAAAATATTAACAACAGAATAAGAATAGAGATCTACCCATTCCTAAAGGTAACATGTTACCTGGAATTCTACCACTAGAGGCTTATACCTTTTAGTCAGGAGGTGCATTTATATTTTTTAACTCAGTATAAAATGTCAATAACTCCAAAATACCTTTTCTAAGCTCTCAATGGATTGTGGCATTTACAGTATGTGCACATGGCACATGGTACACCCTCTTGAGAAGAACACTGGTGTGGAATAGCCAGTATTTTATGTAAAGCTCAAGAGAATACATAGTCTTTTGTTAGATCATCAACTCTGTGAGGATGGGCTTTTGTTCCTTAAGAGCAGCAAAACCTAGAACATTGTCTGAGAAATGAATGATTGTGAACATTCATGCTAAGTCCTATTCAAAATCATATAATGATTTATAAATAAAACCGATGTTTAAAGGAATAACTTGTTTACTCTTATAGATCTCATTATAACACTGGCTAGTCTAAATTTAAAACCCATGCTTTCTCACTGTTTTGCAAATTGCAACACCTATGGGAAGAATATTTTGCTGATTAAATGGTATGTAGAAAATTGGTTTGGTAGATGGCCTCTCCTTGACCAGAAGATGAAATCAGTAGTAACATTCTCACTTTAAAAGAAAGATATTGAGACCATGTAAACAATTAAAAACAATGCCAGGAGATGATATGGATCGGCCTATCTTCATCTCAGTTTTGTCTGGGAATACAGTCTGTCTTAATTAATATGAGTTTCCTACTCCCATACAAAAGTAATTGTGATGAATGTAGGGTTTGGGAGAAGGAGGGAGAATAAGGAATTCCAATATACTTTTATACACCAAACTAAGTACAACTTTCAAAATATTCTTACAAAATGTATAAAAGCTTAAGTATACCAGGTATAGTCATTGAAACAAAAGCTACAGTATAAACAAGTTTAGACAACATAAAGCATAATAATTAACAAACATCTGTCTTACAAATATGTTTTGTTTGACTTTTTTAATTATCAAAATTCGGGTATAAATACCCTTAAGTTTTTCCACTCTCATTCAGAATTAACAAAAGTATTTTTAAATTACTATGAAAAGTCTATATAAATATACACTATACTTAAAACTCTCCTTGACTTCGAAATTAGATGAGAAAAGAAATGATATTTCTCATCAACAAGTCAAAATTCACTCGTGAAACTAAAAATCCTACAAAGAAAAAACAATGTGAATTAAGTATACTCTACAGTTTTATCAAGACATTTATCAGAAAGAGATTACTTATCTTCAAATTCTCTCAATTCTAGATCTGTCTATTACTATTAGGTATTAAAAGAAAGTAATTCTTCAACATAAAATATGCCAAATTCTTAATTATATGTGCATGTAATTTTTAGTTGAGTTTTGCCTAGTAATTCAAACAAATTTCAGTCAGAGTTCTGTTTCATGTTTTTCTGAAATAATTACAACGTTTCTATCTTAAGCCACACCAGTATTATTTCTTTCCTTTTGGTAGTAAATGCTTGGGGAATTTGCTCATTCATTTGTATTCTGAATGGTTGCTTTGAGTTTGACAATAGTCCTTGGCATAAAAGTTAATATGACCCTTTCATAACTTTGGTGGACCATCTTGCCAAATTTTCTAATGTGCTATATTAAAACCAAAATGATTGGTAGCAATTCTTTCATTAAAAGTCCTTACTTTAAAATGTATTTTTTCTATTTTAGTTCATAAACATGTTCAAACCCCAGTCCCAATAAAGAAGTTAGTTCATAACATGTTATTATGTCTTGTTACCTTCTTATGCACATTTCCTGATTTTCACAGTGGTTAATATTATAAATAAAAACCCTCTGTTTGCCTGAAACACACAACACTACAGTTCAGGTTTTAGTAAGATGGCAATAGGATATTTTTAACTCATATAAAGTCTTTATTTATTTTAAGGGTAGAATCATTTTGTTCTCCTTATCTACAACAATAAATCCCCCATAGTCTATTTTACCTCTTCTGTTCTACGTTTCTTCCTCTTTTGTAGAAGTGTAGTGATTTCCAGAGTTACACCATGGTAAAAATTTTAATGGGACAAACTTTATCATAACTTTTTAAACTTTGCTCAAATCCTCCACAATTATATTATGGTATATTTTTTGTCCAATTCAAAATAGCTCTCAAGCTCAACATTGTCAAGAAGCATGAAGGTTGAAAATGGACAGTGTCTTAAGTGGAAATTTGAACCCTAGCCTTGGGCTCTGCCAACTTCTAGCCATCTGACCTTGGAGAGGCAACAGAATCTTATACTTCAGTGTAAAGATTTAAAATGGTTAAGTAAATTATAGTAAAATTCCATGTTTGTCACTTACTTCACTGGGACTCTTTTGTTCTTAAAGAATTTTTGTTGTGCGTGGAATTGTGTCTTAGATATAGGTAATAGTAATTGATAATAATTTATAGGGCTACATTAACTTCCATATTCCAAACTAATTTATGAAAATTATACCTTTTTATAAAATCACCACAAATATCTGAGATAGGCTGATGTTCATTTTGGAGGGATCAAGAAAAGCAAAGTTGTGATCCTAATCATTATTCAAAATTTTTCCCTTTTGTTACCTGTATTTAAAGGCACCATACAGAAATAAACAACACACATACACACACACACAACATACCCTGCTGCACTAAGCTACATACTCTTCTGAGCATTAAGGTTTTTGAAAATTGTGTACAACAACAATGACCCACATATCTGAATCTTCTTCTCTTGTGGTTTTTCACATGGAGCTTTTGTGGGTATATAACCTTCACTATACTTCCATCGACAAGAAAGTAGCATTTTCCCTCTTCCTTGATATGACAACAACTTCATTAGTGTCCCCAATGACTTCAAGACTAAGCCCACTGAGAAGGCTTCAGTCCCTACACTACCAAATTTCTGTGCAGTATGTAAACATACTTGTTCTTGTTCTTAACCCTTTGTTTTCCACTGAGATGATCTGACAGTTCAGTTCCATGATCTTTTTCCTAATTCACTAATCTTTCATTTTTCATTTTCTATATGCATTTTTCTCTCTGTCCCTTCTTGAAATGTTGATGTTACCTCCATGTTTTTTACTTTCTTCTTTTCACTATCTTCTGCAATCTTAAATCTACCCACGACCTCAGTAAACATCTACACAAGACTCATTTCAATATCTTTAAGCCATATAGAACTACAATTCCCTCTAAAGTAAATAAATACATTAAAATCCAATGTATATAAAATGCACGCAGAAGCTTTTTTTTCCTTGGTCCTCTCTAAGGAAATGCATTCATTATCCTCTCAAGTCTCCCAAGCTAGAATCTTGAGATTTATTTAAGACCCTTTTTTCTCCATTTCTTTCCTTTAAATTCTCAAAAACTTGCATTGATCTTTGTACCTCATTTTGTCTTTTTTATGTAAGTGCAAATGAACTATTTAGAGTCTTAAATATAAGGTCTGTTTATTGGAAAATCCTTTTTATTCATCTGCTCATAGTTTTCCTGCAATTTAAAAAATGAGTCTTTTAGCCTTTTGACCTTTCTACCAGTGGCTGTTAATCATATCTTGTAATGGCATAGCATGTTTGATGACTTGCCACCATGTGGCCTCAGATAAAAGCCCAAACTCCCCCACAAATCATGGGCTACCCCAGGTGTAATCACAGCCTCTTCATCAGAGTTGACCACCTCTGCACTTTTCCTTTCAACTGTGCTAAACACCTTACAGGTCCTTTAACATGAGAGCCTCTTCAGAGTTTTATAATCAAATCTGACAGATGTCTTCTTCCTTATTTCCAACTTAATCTGTTTCACTTCCTCAGAACAAACAAACTTTCCTGGGCTTTTCATTGAAGTTCTTTCTGGCTTCACCTAACTCTAAGCTAAAAATCTTTTTTTTTTTTTTTTTTTGGCAGTACTTGGACTCCATCTCGGGGCTTCCTGCTTACTAGGCAGGTGCTGTACTACTTGAGCTACACCCTTAGCCCTAAGGGGAATAATCTGAAAGATTTTCTAAAAGAATATAAATTCTAGTCATGTGACGAAAACTCCATGGCCCACTCAAGTATGAGCTCATGTGACTTGGCTAGTTACTGGTGACACTCCCAGACACTTAGTACCTTGATACTAAATACAATTTGTGTGATGCATATGATTTAACATTAGATAATGTTGATGGCTGTGGGAATGTGAATATTCCAAAAGCACAGAATTGTACACGTCTATGAGTGAATTCCATGGACTATCCATTATACTTCAGTGAAATCATTATTGAAAAATGTGTGGTCTCAGGCCTTATCCTAACCCCACTGAGTTTTAACAAGATTTTCAGGTTGTTTGTACACTTATTAAAATTTGGGAATTACTGTAAAGGATTATAGAGGTTTATAAACCTCTTATTAAAAACTGTCCACTTACACATGGCTCTAAAACTCAGGTGTATTTGCTCCTCAACTATGATCTATGCTTAGCATGGAATATCTGTTTAGAGACAACCATTAACATTCTTTGTTATTCAGAATTGTGCTTCAGCAGAATACATCTGTGCATTTTCACCAGCCAACAGATGAATCTGAACAATGTACATGAATTGAATTGAATTGAATTACTGTTTTTCCTAATACAGTAAGATTTGATTTGGAGTGTTAATTGTGTTTCTTATCTTTGAATTTCTATAGTCTATAGCAGTAACATTGTACTCCATACAAATTGCCAAATACTATTGAAATTATTTGTCTGTGCAACAAGATTGTGTTGTTTCTGGATCTCTAAAAGGCAAATGCCAAGATAGAGTTCTACATGCAAGAATTTTATTTAGGAAAAAGCTGTGAGAGAACATGGAGAGGAGATGAGACCAAGAGCTAGATGACCTTTTGTCCATGTTGCAGGGCTATTTCCAGAAGAAGAAAAAGAGAGAGAAGAGAGAGAAAGTAGGGTAGAAGTACCCTACACAGCCATTTAAGCTGAGGGAAACTTATTAAAGATAATAGGGAGTCCTCAAGCCAAAGTTGTCATTGAGTGGAATCTCATGTATTCCAGAAATGAGTCTGCTTATTACCACTGCAGCCAGCATTGGTCAGAGCGTGGAGTAGTCCATGGGTAACATGGCTTGGGGGCAAATACAGCAACAGAATTCAGAGCACAGCAGATGGGTCCCTGCATTAATCATGCTTAAGTGGGAAGTCTAAAAGGCATTTTCATGGTTGCTTCAGAGGTAGTATAAACTTACCAGATCTTAAGTATTAGGTTGCTTATAACCTACTCACTTATTTCAATAGGTCTCTTGTTTAGGTCCTGTGTTTCTCTTCATTTGACACTGATTCATCACTATTCATGAAGTACCTGCTCAGTCGACCAGCCATGGAAAGAAGACTGAGCTAGTGAGCAGGGTCTGTGCCACTCAAAATAAAGGACATAAACAACAGCCTCATACAACACATTAATTTTAATTTTTTTGAGTACCACCACAAGAAATAAATGCTTAGTGATATTTACCTTAGGAAAACAAGACAGAAGGATTATTGGGTTTGGGGTTCCTTTGGTTGCTTGTTTGTTTTATTTTTTTGTGATGCTGGGGAACAAACCAGGGCCTCCCATGTGTGGTGTTTTGGATTTATTTTTTAGACCAGAAGTTCTTAGTGACATATCATGTTTTGTCATTGTTATTTGGTTGGTAGTAAACATCGTATCGCTACTTTTTAAATTAAAATTTCAGTGAGATTCCTAAGAAGCTTCAAATAACAGTAAAACAGCTCTAATTCACAGATTTGTGTTTTCTGTTATTCTGCTAATGAATATACCTATAGCTACTTATAGCTTGACTTTCATTCAACATTATTCAGGGATACCATAACCAGAATACTTTCAAGAAAGGTAGAAAATTATCTCGAGTAAGCATACTTAAAAGACCATTACTGTGATAAACACACACATGTGCAGACACCCATAACACAAATACTGGAAAATTATTTGGCCTTTAAGAGAAAGGAGATCCTTCCATTCATGACTATATGCATGAACTGGAGGACATTATGCTAAGTAGAGTAAGCCAGACAGAGACAAAGACTCCATGATCTCATGAAATCTGTGAAAGTCCAGTTCTCAGAGACAGAGTTAAAGAAAGGTCATGATCATTACTAGAGATGGATACTGGGCATGTGAAGAGTTGTTGCTCAAAGCAAATAAACTTGCAGTTATTTAGGGTATATAACCCTACGTATCTAGTGCACAGCATGATGACTATTGTTAAGAATACTGTATTATAGCTTACATATTGAAAATTTGCTAAAAGAGTAAATGTCAAGTACTATGGCAATTTGTTTGAGTTGGTATATTGCATTTTGTATTTATATATCAAAACATCATTCTGTTTACCTCAAATACATACAGTAATAAAGATGAAAAATCCTCTCTAGCTCCAAATTAAGAAAAAAAATGAAATATATTTTTTATCAATTCTTTTGATTATTTGTAGCACAGTTCTGTTTTATTCATGAGAAACTTATAATTTATTTTGAAAACAAGAATGATCCAATAGCATTCATTTGTGCATTTCCCCCCTCTTTATTAGCTTTGAGTACTTAAAAAAGTAAATTAATCCTTTTTACAAAAGTTCTCAAAGTCAAAATTTGAAGGAAGTCCCCCATGTATGGACTCACCTTCAGAAAAGCTGTCATGCTATGTTTTCATCCTCTCCCCTACATTCAGTGACCTCCATCCGTATACTTTTGGCATCTTTGTACTTGAGGTTTTATTTATTTATTTTTTACCGAGATTTTTTGTAAAAAAAATTGTTTATTTATTTTTTTGTTCATTTATTCACATGTGCATACATTGTTTGGGTCAATTCTTCCCCCTGTCCCCCACCCTATCTTCCCCTCCCCCCAGTTTCAGGCAGGTCCCGTTCTACCCTCATCACTGATTTTGTTGAAGAAAAGACATATGTATAATAAGAATGACAAAGCATTTTTGCTAGTTGAGTTCAGGGTATTCCATTGTGTACAATGTACTTGAGGTTTTAAACAGTGCAATGTGCACAATGATACATGGCTGTTCTGAGTAACTGTTGCTTGCTGCTACAGTTCCCATCTTCTCTTTTTTTGTCAGCAGCTGTTGAATTTTCTTGGAATTTACACTACTTTATGACTCCCATTCATTGTTATCAAGGGGGAAGGGAGCACTAAGCTCCAAAGTTGGTGCACAGGACAAAATTACTTCATTGTCTTCACCTGTCCACTTAAAGGTGTACTTTGGCTCAGAGTGTTAATTTTACAATGAATATCAATACTTACTTCATTTCTTACTCTGAAAGTAACAGCACAGGTTCTACCTCCTTAAGTCATTAGCATGAATAAGGAAGGAGGATGAGCAGGAGGTAGGGGTGCAGCTCAGTGGTAGAGTATACTAGCCTAGCATGCTCAAAGCCCTGGGTTCCATTCCTAGCACTGAAAAAAATAAAAACAGAAAACTCACTGTCTTTTTTTTTTCTCTTCTTTTAAAAAAATTTTTTTTGAGGATATATAGTACACAGTCATCTGATTACTATAAGGACTGGATCCAGTGATGCCTTTTGAGGTCCCTATGTAAGCCTAGATCCAGCTCCATTCTTACATTCTCAGTTACAAGTTATAACCCAATCAGTTCCTCTTCGGTTTAAGCCAATGATTTTAGCATTAGTAAATGTCTTTTCACTTACTTTTTATTTTAAAATGTATATTTTTATGCAGGAGATCGGTGGCTCATGCCTATAATCCTAGCTACTTGGGAGACAAGAGATCAGGAGGATTGCAGTTCAAAGCCAGCCTACTCATAATACCCAATACAATAAAAGGTCTGGCAGAGTCACTCAAGTGGAGGAGCATCTGCCTAGCAAGCATGAGATCCTGAGTTCAAGTCCCAGTATGACCAAAATAAATAAATAAATAAACAAACAAATGAAATAAAATACATGTGTTAGTTGACACATAGTAATTGTACATGTTTATTTGAAAGAAAGCAGCATGTCAATACATGCATACAGTGTGTAAGGACCAGATCAAGGTACTTGCCATACTTGTCAATTTGGGCAATTATCATTTCTTTGTATTGGAAACATCCAGAACCCTCTCTAGCTATTTGAAGCATTCAAATAATTGTTGTTGACCATAGTTAGCTCACTGTACTGTAGAATATTAAAAGTCATCTATCCTATCCCATTAACCGTGCTTTCTCTATCCTCCCTCCCTTATACTCTTTTTAGGCCTGTAACCACCATTTTACTCTCTACTTCTATGAGATTAATTTTTTGTGTGTGTTTAAGCCAATTTAGAACTGAATTTTGTGACTTGTAACTGAATACAGCCTGCATAATATACACAATTAATGAAACTAGAAACTTAGCTCATAGAAACTTTACCAAATACAAGGAGAAATAGAAATACACTATTGGAGAAACACAATTAGAGGTGCTCTGGCATTTTGGGGTAAGCTACACAGGGGAGCAGGCAGAGAAATATACAGAGGCAAACTGTAATACATCCCAAAGAAGTGGAATTTGTGTTGACTTTTAAAGTACAAGTAAAAATTTCAACTGGGCAGAAAACTGAATAAGGACATTCTAGGTAGTGGGAAGACAAGCTAAATTTAGAGCAAAAATGACACTGTGTCCCTACTTCCTTATTTCACAGATTGGAAGAAACTGAAGTCCTGAGTGATAGCCTAAACATATTTTGACGAGTTTGCTGATTTTAAACTTATTATCAATTACTATTCACCAGTCATGCAGAGGAAGCAAAGAAATGCAAAATTGAGGCAATATTTAGCTAATTGATTTGGTACTAAAATACTGTGGTTAATTTTTAATTTATTACTTAAAGGAGAAAATCTCATTGCCCTGGGAATAACACTATGGAATTTCTTTCTCTGAGAATATCTCCTAAATTTTAAAAAGTATAATAGGACTTTTCATGGTTGCCTGTCGAATAATTTAGATTTTGCAAAGGGGAAGATTATTGTGTGTAATTTGATCAAACATAATTGCAAACCAAGAATATACTCATACACTATTCCATCACATGAAAGCACTTAAAATATTTTAGAAGCAAAAAAGAAATGAAGGAAAAGATGAGCAAGAGAAGGTGAAATTTTTAATACTGTTTTGATATCATGTCAAGATGCTTGAGATTACTGAAGCAAAAATTTGTACATGATAATAAAAAAGGAAAACAAAAACAGAAAAACCCCACTTGAATTATAATTTCTGCCCATCTGTAACAGAGCTGGAAGATATCGCAGCAGCAGGCTTGTTACAATCAAAGACAAATTTAGCCTTTTAGTGGAAGCTCTAATCCCTAGGTGGTCACAACTGAGAGAAACATTAAATCCACGAAAGAACCTGAAGATGAGTCAGGCACTTTTGAGTCTTTCTGAGAAGTCTTGTTCACAAGAGTTCAATCACAGAGGGCAGTTAAAAAAAATAGACATGACAATCTTTTATTTCATAAAAACTAACTGGCACATAATGGTGTAGTACTACAAGGTACTCTTAATCCTGACATGACCTGGAAGGACTTCATGTGAGGAAAAAACAGAACAATGACTGCCTTAGAACTGTGAACAACCATGATCACACTTGAGATCTAAATGTATTCTCAACACACTGCTCATTTCCACATTTAGAAGGCCGTGGTTCACTGCAAGAGTTACCTGAAAGGCACTGTCCCTGCTTTCTCAAGCTGTATCCTGGTTTCTCATACTTCAAACACCACATATCAAGAATGTAGAATTTTAATTTGTTTTTGTGGTAATATTCTATGGATTGGATCCAGGATGTACTAGGCAAGTGCTCTACCACTTCAGCCACACCCAGACCATTTATTATTTTTTATTTTATTTTATTTTATTTATTAGCTCTAGCTTATTTTTCCAGGGCTGCCCTCAAATTCAAGATTGTGATTCTCATGCCTCACCTTCCTTGATTAGATGAGATTACAAATGTTTACCACTATACCTGACCCATAAACTCTTTTTTAAAAAAGTGTATTTTTGTTTATTTATTTCCACTATTGGTTACTAAGCCCATATTTCCTTCTACTTCTGCAAACAACATAGAGCCTCATCTCAAGTCATGCACACATGCAGTTCATTCCCAAGATTTCTGTTCACTTACACCCTGGACCTGGTCCCTACAATGACTCCAACACTTTAAACATGACCCATGACATTGTCTTTCCTGCCAGTCCTCCCTCTGGCATTTCCTATCTCTACAAATCACACCGATATTTATCTATTCAACCAGAAAATTGGCTGTCATTCTGTAAATTTTCTTTTCCTAATTCTATACAACAACACATTGATCACCACAGCTTATTGGTCATTTTCCTATTCATCTCTTCTACCTACAGCTTTGACTTCAGCTCATTTCCTATTGCATTAATTCAGAGCACAATCCTTCTTAATGAAGTATGCACTCACAGCTTCCCAAAGTCCTACCTGCCTCAATTTCTCTGTCATACTCATGACCACCTTTATGCTGACATCAGAGTGAAGGATAGACACTTAAAACTCAATCATGCCAAGCTCTTGCATGGAAAGCTCCTATTAATTCTTTAAGACTCATCTCAAACACCAGGGCAACTGTCCATGGTCCTCCATCCAGGAAGTTCTGCCTTCTCATGCATGCCATGTTTGTCTCAACCCTCAATGAACATATGAAGAATTGTACTGACATGGTCAACTGGCACCCAAAATGATCCTTCCTATCTCAGAGAATCCCAATCTTATTAAGAAATCCACCCAACATAAGATTGAAAAAGGTAAGTACTCATTATCTTATGCCAGAAGTCTTTAAAAAAATATAATCACCACAGCCTCGGCATCAGAGATTCTGGTTTTATTGGCCCAGCATGGGCCTGGCTGGGCATGAGTGATATATATATATATATATATCACTATATATATATAGTGATATATATATCACTATATATATATGCTTTTCTAAATGCCTGAAGTACAGCCATGGGTGGCAGCAATTGTGTGAGTCAATGGGCATACTGAATTCCTCAGCATTTTTATTATTCTAAGGAGAGTGAACCACAGAATGGACTCATGAAAGAGAATAAAGTGTGTTTCCAGGCTTGGGAGCAGGTTTTTGTCATTACCTGGTGAATGTGAGCAGGAGACATGTGATACAGACTACAGTACTGGCTGTGACCATGAGGAAATCAGACTGAGAACAAACTGATCACCCCGAGGAACAGAGAATAATGAAAAATACTGAAGGTTGAATGCTGTTATTGAAACTCTGATTATATTGTACATAGAGCCTTGTCTCTTGACTTTCAATACCTCTGCTCCCAACTTTCCTGAAGAATACAGCCTACAGCAACGACAAGTACCTTCTGGTTCTCAATGCATACTGCAGAAGGAAGAAAAGGTATACACAAAACTCTGGGTTTAATCCCCAGATTGAAAAAATAATGATAATAATAATAAGGGGAAGAAGTGGATGAGAAGGAGAATAAGGAGGAGAGGAAGAGGAAGGAAGAAGAAGAAGGAGAAGGAGAAGAAGAAAGAGGAGAAGGAGGAAGAAGGGGGAGGAGAGAAGAAGAGGGAGGAGAGGAGGGAGGAGGAGGGAAGAAGAAGAGGGAGGAGGAAGAGAAAAGAAAGAAGAAGGAGGAGGAGGAGGAGGAGGAGGAGGAGGAGGAGGAGGAGAAGAAGAAGAAGAAGAAGAAGAAGAAGAAGAAGAAGAAGAAGAAGAAGAAGAAGAAGAAGAAAAAGAAGAAGAAAAAGAAGAAGAAAAGAAAGAGCCCTTTGTATTGTCTTGATGTACGTTTTCTCTATGGCATGTTCTTAATATTATAAAATTCTTATGTATAATAATGGGATAGAAAAATTACAAAGGAGGTTTTATCTATGTTCTTCCATAATTACTTTCTACCACTGACAGCTGGGATTTCCTAAAGAAGATGCTGCTTAATAGCTCCCTGCTCTGGCATTATCTCACTTGGGAGTACAATTTCACTGAAACATTGCAAATGTGTTCATAATTAATTATAGCTAAAAACATGTAATATGTTATAATTACAAACATGTTCACAGTTACTAATTTTAGGTATTGCAGTTTAATAATTTAATTTATGTAGAGATATAACTGAATTACAGACCTACAAATGATTTGTGTAAGGTGGTATACATTTTGATCATCTAGAATTTGGGGAAAATATACTTTATTTGAAGCTTTTGTACTGCTACTGCTGGGAATATCTTTAATAGTGGCTATCATTATTTATATTCAATTTAGAAGGGATATATTAATAAAATAACTTGTGTTATAAGAATGAGATACTTGTAGTGTAAAGAATTTCTAGATAAAATTTATATATCAAATTAAGGATGGCTTTAAGGTATTAGATTATAATGTATTTTTTCTAATAATTGCAGAATAAGAAAAGCATATGATATTATTTACATAACTGAAAATTCATAACTGAATATTTATCAGATATTGCATAATTACTAGCTGGGTATTCAGAATGGTGAATTCAGAGGAGAATGGAACATACATCCTTCATCTTAGTTCATAATATTTTTTCAAGAAACAGAAATGTATCTTGACACAGGTCTATGTCTATATTAGTACAACTAAATATTAAAAGGGCAATTAAATTAATGCTTTAATTGGTTGCTTGAATAATATGATAGTGTCCATAAATCATGCAATATTTCTGATGAGCAGAATCTGTTACTGAAAGAACATGTTGGTTTATATAAAATTCATAATCACTTGAAGTCAGCACAGGTATCTAGCTGCCTTATTCCCTCTTTATTATAAGTCCTTTTTCTCATTTGGAAGTTTTCGTGTTTCTTGTGGCCATCACAGGATAATTTTTGGCTACAAAATGGATATACTGCACAATGGATTTTGTAAAAATGTCTAAATGGCTTTAGCTTTTCACAAAAGCATTTCTAGTGAAATGTTGTTCTGACTCAGGGCAGAAGGAGTTTGACAAATCTTCCCCTTGAAAATCAATGACAGATCTGAGGCAGGCACTGGGGACTCACATCTGTCATTTTAGTTACTTGGAATGCTAAGATGGGGATGATCACAATTTGAGGCTAGCTCAGCCAAAAAAGTTTGTGAGATCCAATCTCAACCAACAGCTGGGTGCACCTGTCATCCCGGCTAAGGCAAGAGGAACAAAATAGGAGGACTGAGGCTCAGACTAACCTGGGCAAAATATCTGTCTCCAAAATAACCAGAGCAGAAATGGCTAAGAGTGTAGCTTAAGTAGTAGAGTGCATGCCTAGCAAGCATGAAACGAAACCCTGAGTTCAAACCCAAGCACCACTAAAACAAAACAAAAACAGACAGAACTGGATAAATGATCAAAACCACAAATTCAACTACTTTAGAGTTCTAGCATTTTCCCAGAGCCATACAACAAGAAAATATTTCTTTGTGATGAATTCTGAGTTTTGAGCTTTGGCTAAGAACAGTGAAAAGTCGTATGTAATATCTGTGACTGTTTCGTTCATGACTGTTGCAACACACTTTAGCTCTGCTGGTGTCATGGTTTAGCCCCAATGGTGGAAGCCATGCAAATCAGCAGCTTCACCACCATTGCAGGAAAAGACTCACCGGATTTGGAGCATTGACAGTAAATTGGCAATCATGGTAGCAATGGAAAAGAGAGTACAGAAGCTGCTAGCCTAGGCTGGAGGTCCCATGGAGGCAAACAGTGGACTACAGATGCAGCATGAATTTAACAAGGAGCTAGAGAAGTCAAGAGATCCATGGGGTTCCAGGATACTTGGTAAGCTGTCCACACATCCTTATTGACAGAGGCAACATGCATACACAACAGGAACTGGGGGCTGGGACTCCCAAAGGAAGCCAGAGCCATGTGCAGAAGAGGCATGAAAGACTCCATTAGGAATAAAAGCCAGGGAGGCCATAAAATGAGCTCACATTTAAGTTCTCATCAGGCTAAATATAGATTTTTGAGCAGAAAGAAGACATCTTTCTGGCTTGAAGTCTTTAAGATATTCTCTTACCATTGTTAATATGAATCCTAAACTATTCAAACACAGAAGTTATCAGCAGGAAGTCACACTTTAAAATACAAGCCAAAAATCGGAGTGGGGGGGAGGACAGAGTTAACCAGGGAGGACAGACTTCGTAAGCTTTTTCTAGGCCAGTAAGAAAACAAACAAACAAGCAAAACAATAACTCACAGACAGAATCTATGATTCGTTAATAGAAACATTCAACTGTTATCCAAAAGTGAAAAGAAATTCTGATCAGTATCAGGGACCAAAAAAATTCTGTATATATTATTGTCTGTCAAAAGATTTTTTGTTCAGCAAAGATACAAAGGCAGCTCTTATAGTTTAAAAAAAATAAAAGGACTTATGTCTAAAGAACTAAAAGAAATATAATTACATTAACTTAGTTAATAAAGAATCTCAATAAATACAGACTTAAAAAAGACAGTGAAAATTCTGGTGTTGAAAAGTCTAAGGGCTAAATCAAATTTTCTATAGAAGTTTGAGATGGAAGTATAAAGAATCATTAGACTTGAAGATAAAATAATTTCTAATCTCAAGGGAAAGGAAAATATTAAATTAAAAACAGAGCCTCAGAAACCTATGAGAAACTTTGAAGCATAGCAACATACATAAAATGGAGCATCAGGAGAACAATGAGGAAAGGAGGGAAGAAAAGTGCATGAAAAATTAAGAATCAAAAACATTTCAAGTATTATGTATGGAAAAGCTCAATCTATAGATTAAACAGCGCAGTAGGTACCAAATAAAATAAAGACAAAGAAATAACACCCACACATAATAGTATAATTACTGCAACCAAAGGAAAAGAGAAAACTTCATAGCAGCAATAGAAAAATGACAAATCATATATAACATGATTAATGTTTGACTTTCTCAGAAATCAGAAGACAGAACATACTGTCTCTATTATTGTATTCAAGTTGATAGTAGAAAAGAATTGTCAATCAAGAACTTTGTGCTGGCGATATGGCTCAAGTGATAGAGTGCTTGCAGTATAAGGCCTTGAGTTCAAACCTAAGAACTGCCAAATAAAACAAATAAATAAAAGAGTTTTGAAGCCAACAAAACTAATCATCAAAAATGAAGGGAAAGAAGAAGAAAGTGGAGGAGGAGGAGAAGTAGAAGAGGAATAAAAGGAGAATGAGGGAAACAAAGAGAAAAAGGAAAGAATCTGTTACTGGCTAATCTGACTTATAAATAATACTAAAGGAAATTTTTGAGTTAATTACCAGATACTAATTCATAGAATTTTATAGCAGCATACATAATAAATATCTGGGAATATATAAGAAACTCTACAATATAATAACTCATTTCTTCTAATAATGTATTTAAAAGATATAAGATGATATAAATCAATCATTTTGATACCATAGTTTGGATTTATATTATAGAGCTATAATGCATATCACAATATTAGTATAAAAGAGGTAGAAAAAGGAGATATATTAGCTAGTCTACTAGAATAAAGCTTCTAGGATTCTGCAGTAGGCTGTGACAATGTAACACACACAGTGCAATCTCCAGAACTTCAATGAGGATGCTATACCACTGAGAACAACTTGCCCTGTTACCTGTTTTGTAGATATGTTTTTAATGAGAGTAGCAAATATTCAGTCATAGGTGTACTATGACTTTTTTTCACATTACAGTGGCAGAGTTGATCAGTTGCCACAGAAACAAATGGCCCACTAATTTTTAAATCTTTAATATCTGATCTTCTACAGAAAATGTTTGCCAACCCCTACCATAGACCAATACTAAAGCAAATAATTGAAAATAACATAGGAAATATCTAACAAAGGAATGAAAATGACACATTAAAAGTGCTTATTTCACACAAAGGAGGCAGTAATGGAGAAACAGAGGAACTGCAAAGACAGGAGATTGTTGGAAAATGAAGATAAAGCGATAGACTTAAATAAGACATTGAGTAGCATTAAATACCAACTATGGACCAACCATGCTATTCATAAGGTAGATATTGTCAATCTTGATAGAAAAGTAAGAGGCAATTGTATGTCATCAATGTGAGATAAATCTTGGATCCACACACGTAAGAGGATTGAAAATAAAATGATGACAAGAGATATATACCATGCAAAGAGTAACAGTCAGAGATCAAGACTAGCTTTATCAATATCAAATAAAATAGTCTTTAAGTCAAGAAGTATTGCAAGAGAAAATTAGGACATTTCATAATGATAAAGTTTTCAGTACATCACAAAAAATTAAAAATTATGTGGAATCCATAATAAAACAACTTAGTAAACAGGGTTAGTAAGGTCACAGTTCAAAAACACTACCATACATATATAATGTTTGTAGATAACAGCAATGGGCATTAGAAAATGAAGTTTAAAAAAACAACCTAATTTGCAACAACAACAAAAATTATAATACCAAGGAATACATTTAACAAACCTTTACACTGAAACCCCTAAAACATTGCTAAGACACATTACAGAAGACGGAAATAAATGCAGAGCTGTGTCATGGTCTTGGAATGTTGTTAGGAGGTAATCCCCTGCAAATTATGTATATATTCAATGCAGTCTCTATTCAAAGCCTAGTAGGTACTCACTGTAGAAATTAGCAAAATGGATTTAAAACATGTGGAAATGCAAAGGAACTAGAGTACCTAAAACAACTTTGATAAGAACAAAGGTGATAATATACCCTATTCCATTTTAAATTTACTGTGGTGCTACAAAACTCAACACAGTATGGTTTCATCTAAAGATGTCATTAAAATCAAGGAAACCAAATTGCAAGTTCACAATGTCATTACACTTATTTTCAAATGATTTTTGACAAGTATGCCACGACAATTCAATGGGGAAAAGAGAGTCCTTTCACCAAGTAAAATATATACCTATTCATACACACACAGACACACACACAGGGGAAAATCATTGAGACATTTAAGCAAGCAAAGATTCTTAGTTCTACACCAAAATGTCTGGTGTTTAGAGTAGGATTATATCCAAATGGTTAGAGCAAAATTAGGGTACTGGAGTTATTGTAAAATTTCATTGCAATGGTGAATATGTAGCAGTTACAAATTTACTAGTATTTGTGAATTGACTATTACAATAGATGAATTTTATCTTACACAAATTATACCTTAAAGCTGTTAAAAATGGTTGTTAGAAAGAATGTTGAAAACATGTGTATCTCAGAATGTCCTGTGAAAGAATGACTAATCACCACAATATAGGTAATCATGTTCTAGAAAACTAAGCTGATTAAAATTGATTGTGTTCCTCAAAGAGAGAGATGGGAAAGAATATTCATTATTACACCCAGCAAGATAAGGGACTGGACTCTTGTCAATATTCTCTACAACAGCGCTTGAAAACTGTGAAGAGGGAATGTGATCTATTAACCTGGAGCTGGGAATTTTTGTTATAATATTTGGCCATGTAGTCAAAATTCTTGCCAATTGGCTCTGGGAGGCATAAAGAGAAAATGCAGGAATGAATGTACACAGGCTGCCAAATTGAGTATTAGATTAATTCTTTCTGTGCTTCATTTCTTTGTTGCCAAAATATGTAGTTGGTTCTTGTGCTGGGCATTTGTGATCTGTCAATCAGCCTGAGCCAGCAGCACATCAGGCAACAAGTAATACAAAGTTAATCCAGATGCAAGGAAGTGGTCACTTCATTTTGATAAAATTTCAGTGCTTCAAAAAATGATGTCCACTGCACTGAAAATCAAAAGTTTCTGTCTTTAATGACTAAAATGTGTAAACCATAGTTTCCTCTTTAAGACTGACTTTGAATGGTTATGATTTTAATTTAAATATACTTAAATATTTTAGAGAAAGCACAGGAAAAGCAGTAGTACAGAAGAACTCCTGAGTTACAACTAATTTAAAATTTTAAATACAATATACATTATGAGTAACAGAGTTGAATAATATAAATGATTATTTCAAACTTTTTATCAAAGAATCTAAAATATTATACCAAAGAAGAAAATGAGAGTTAAAAAGTATAATATAGATAGGAAAACAAGGCACCTCAGATTAAGACCCAAATGTCTTAAGGCCTTTGATGGAACACCCAAGAAATTTAATATTTTGTGTCAACTTTTTTCTTAAATTATATTTACTTCTAGTAATTTTTCATTTTGGTTTAATGGTAATTAATATACAATTTTGTTGACTGAAAATTCACTTAAATTTGCTCTTCTTGGAAATAAATTTTATTCTAGATCTTAACATTATGTGAGCAGCAAAATATTTTCATTGAGTCTACATTTTTTATGTATTTAACATTAATACTATGTAAATGTGTTATTAATACACATAAACCAGCTTTTGTTTTTACAGGAATGATACACTTGAAAAAAGTGCTTTCCTGCAACTAAATTGTCCTGAGGTGCTTGCTAACACATGCTCACACAGCTGCCAACTTCCTGACCTGTGAGAAATTGTATCATTGTCATTGATCAAGCTGACAGGGATACAAGGAGCCTTGTGGATCAGTAGCTATTGAGTAGATAGGTAATCAGTTGGGGATCTTAAAGGCATTCAAAAATAGCATTCTGAAGTCTCCTTCAGCAGTGTAGACAACACAGATCTGTTCTCTGAAATTCCTCTCCAAGTGCATGGCCAATACAAGAACAGAATTTTAAGAATTTCATGTTCTACATTTAACACCTTTTTTATATGATCTATGTGTAGTATCCATAAAAAGAAGTGTCCATAAGAAGATATATTGAAGTTGATCTCATTTGGAAATAAGGTCTTGCAGATGGGATCAAGTTAAGATGAGGTCATTAGCATGGTTCCTAAGTCAATATGATCAGCATCCTTTTAATAAAGGGAAAGCTTCATGTAGAGTCAGAGATACATAGGAGAACATAGAAAGTGAAGAGAGGCAGATGTCAGCCAAGGAACACTTGGAGCTTTGAGAAATGAGCAAAAGCAAAGAAGAGGATTTGGAGGGAATCTGACCCTGTCCACTGTTGTTTGTAAGACTTGCAGTTCTGCACCAAGGATGCAAAAAAAAATGGGAGAAAAGTTCTAGGGTCCTAAGATCCCTTTCAAGGTCATGCCCATAAAGGCTATTTTCTCCAATTAGTCCCCACCTCCTAAACCTCGCACTACCTTCATATAACACCACAGGCTGGAGAACATGCTGTTATCATGTGGGCCTTTTGGGGACATTTTAAATCTAAACCATAACAATCATAGACAGAATTTTAATAGAAATATGAGAATTAAGAGTATTTTTAGTGCTGTCTCAAATAGAAATTAGGAACACTTCATAGGAAATTGGAGAAAAGACAATAGGTTCTACTGTTTTGTGGAAAAAGGAATTTGCATGTGATGAACTTGGATATTTAGCTGAGGGAAAACTTACAAATAAGGTAAAGGAGGTGGAGCCTTATTTCAACTTGTATTTTATAGGAAAATGAAAGAAAAATGATAAGTTGAGGAATGAACTACTTAAACCAGCACCGATAATTTGGAGAAGTCTAACATACCCAGAAACGCTTGGTATTCTGTGAAAGAATTCTGAGTCTGTCTGTGAATAATCGCTCTCTAAACAGATTATGTAGTAATTTTCACTGATGGAGAGGAATTTTTTTTTATGTGGTATGGGGTTTGAACTCAGGGCAGGCACTCTAGCATTTGAGTCACTCCACCAGACGAATGGAGAGGAATTGTGCCTAGCCTAAATTATATCCCAAAACTGACTGAAAAATTATATTGGAAATAAGGTTTTGAGAGCAATGGCTCACTCTTGCAATCCCAACTTCTCAGGAGGCTGAGTTGGGAGACTTGGAGTTTAAGGCACGTCTGGGAAAAGAGTTTAGGCGACAGCATCTCAACAAAACAAGCTAGGTGTTGTGGCCTAAGCCTGTGATCCCAGATAAGCAGGAGATAATGAGGCTTAGGTAGAGGATAGTGGTCTGAGTCCTACTGGACGAAAAGCAAGTTCCTGTCTGAAAAACAACAAAAGTGAAAAGGGCTGGAGGTGGACTCAAGTGGTAAAGGACTTGCCCAGGTGCTCTATAAAGACTTGAGTTGAGAAAAAAAAGATTTTTGATTTTTTGAGTTAATTATTTGTAGGTAAAATCTTGGAATTAGAGCTGATATTGGATTTGGTTAAGACTTTGGGGATATTAGGATGGAGTGAATATATTTTACGATTGGGAAGAACATGAATTTTCAGGTATAGAGGGTGGACTATTATAGGGTAAATTCTGACCCCTAAAGAGACATGTTGAAGCCCTGACCCCCCAGTATCTATAAATGTCACTTATTTGTAATACAGTCTTGCAGACATAACCAAGTTTAGATGAGTTTAAGTACACACTAATTCAATGTAATTAATCTTTTTAAGGTGAAAATAATATGTACTATTAAAACAGAGATATTCAGGGGAATATGACACAATGATAGAGAAAAAATATGGAGTGGAAAAGCTGTAAGACAAGGAGCATCAAGGATTGAAGACCAAGAACTAGAAACTAGGAAAAGGCAGGGATGGTTTTTAACCAGTGTCTCAGCACTGCCAACACTTTGATTTGGGACATGTAGCTTGCACAAGTCACTTAATTTATTCTACTTTTTTAGAGCAACTCTATGAATCTAATTCAGACAGTTAACTCATGAAAAGGGAGAATGCCTGCATTGTTACTTCTTGTTTTTCTTTTCAAAAACATTGAGCTGAGAAAAATATTAAACATATGAAGCATAGTTTAGAATTTTATACATTTCTTTATTCTTTTCCTTGTATAATTTCTAAAGTGAAATGAAATTTCCATATAACCTAAATATTTCCTAACATTATTATAAAAATGATGTTGTTTGTTATTTATATGCCTCAGAATGATGTTAAGTAATTCATAAATATTTTATTTAATGATTGGCAACCCCCTAGGTTATTACCATTCTCCCCCCAGCTATCACAGTGGAAGACCATAAGGGCTAAATTACTTGACCAAAGGAAATACAATCATGTCTATCCGGATCCAGAGCTGAAGGTTTTAACCATGATTGATTATAATCTGCTATTTATTTTTCTAATATGAGACTTTCAAGAATACATTTAAGAATGAGATGGTACAAATTACACAAGAGGACCTATTTCATTATATTTTTGATGATTTAAGTTTTTAGATTCACATAAACAATAGCAAATAAGCATTATTCTTTAGTAGAATAAATCAAGTAGACCAGCTCTTAACATGTTTGCTTATTACTGACACTACTAAAGAACAATATCAACTGAAACTTTACCCTATATTGCTGAACAGTTATTCCTCTTAGGTTTTTGTGTGTGTGTGTGTGTGTGTGTGTGTGTGTGTGTGTGTGTGTAGGTGTGTATTAGAATATTCTCCTGAATAAAAGTATATTTCAAAACTCTCATTATGTCTTACAATTAGTTATGCATACATAAAAAATTAAAGATGATCACAGATTTGCTTACATTCTTCCCTTAGAAACTGGAAACTATGTTCTGTCCACTTGAATTAAGAAATCTCTTGACCACTTTGGCCAATTGGGTATACAATAAGTGAATTCTTCCCATTTCTGACTAGTTTTTAAACACTGATTATCTCCACTTTCTGTCTACTGGAGCTTTCTCCTTTGGAGCCATAAAGTCCCATGTAAAAAATGCAACAACCTCCTTAACGGACACTGTGGAAAGTTCACATCTCCATGAGGATGAGGGAGACATGTTCACCTTTCTACTTCCAGCCACTAAAAATGAGAGGAAATCCACTGTAGACTTTCCAGCCCAGCCATCAACTGAGCATATTTTGATTGTAATTGTGAAAACCAGCACAGAACTACTCAGCCAATGTTCTTCCTAAACTCTGGGTCAAGTTAACTAGATACAATTAAACAGGGCTTAAGCACCAACTTTTATGGGCACTTTGTCAAGCAACCTGATCCAGGTAATCAGTCATGATTTTTATAACAGAGTTAATGCCACCATCTTTTTGGGGGGAGGAGGAGGCAGGCATGTGGTAGTTTCTATCCCAAATCTCTAACTCTAACCTGGAGGCCCTGTCCTGGCTGCTTTTGTGGAATTTACCCAATGATACTAGACATTTGGCTTGATCAGTAATTGCAGGTGTATGGATAGATTTGTTTGTTGTCTGACTTAATGCCTTAGTTTCTATTTATAATGGGGGTGGGCAGAATGGATGTATGGTCTCATTTGCTTATAAGAATGTTTCAAAACGCTTTTAGGTTTTGCGACATAATAAATTTTCAATGCATTTTCCAAAACTAAAAAAAAAAAAAAAAAAAAGTTTGGTAACAAAAGAAAAGCTGAGAGTTTTTTGTTAGTTTTTGTTTGTTTATTTGCTTGTTTGTTTTCAAATGATGAGAGACACAGTAAAATGATAATTTTTTCTCATCTTATTTCTAAAGACACACACACTCACACACACACACACACACACAAAAGAAGCAAACAAACACACAAACAGGCTTTCTACAAATGCCCTTTACATGATTTCCCATAGTTGGGTAACCCTTATAAGCTAATATCTGTTTGTAGATATTCCCTAATACACCTCATTTTTTTTCTCTTTGAGATTTTATAAAAAGGTTGACGTGCATAAAAAACCTTATTAACAATTTCAATAATTATACTTTACTATCATACCCATTAATACATCATTGTTTTGCCAATCATCTATTGAGTACTCTCTGTGTTTTGGGTATTTTACTGGGCATGTAGTCCTATAAACAGTCATAAGAGAAGAGACTGAGAAATTAAGAAACAAACACCTGCTACCTAGCCAGTGGGGCCCTAAGAAAGTAGCCAGTGGTGTGTGGGGCAGGCAGCTGGTACTGCCTCTTTGGACTTTCAGGGGAAGGCTGGCTTAGCATAACTTTGATTAGAAGATTCTGGAACATATCAAGAAAGAATTGGGTTGGGGGCAGTGTGAAAAGTGGAGCAAGGCAGGAATAGAAAGGGATTCTCAGCATGGGGAGAAGACAGAAGGAGGGAGGATGCATAAGGCGCTTGTTAAGTGTTTCTGCCGAAGAGAAAGAAAAAAAAAAACAGTTACTCCCAATCACACTGCTCATACCGCAATAAAGTATATGTTTTCAAGATAGTTTCAATATACAGTTTTTAGCAATAGATAATTTTATGTAGCATTTTTTTTTTGAGCATTTTCCCAACCAGTAAAACTGTGCAAAATACCTTTAAGATCACTGAATTATTTTTACTGGTGATCAGGAAAAACACTGTGGCACATGTTTAACAACCACCATTGTAGGAGCAATAAGTCCTGACTGCAGCACTTCCAGGATTTCGGAATGCAAATACTCTTTCACCAGGCCAGTTTCAAGCTGCCAGCTGAACACACAAGCTGGGAAGTGACAGCTGCCCCTAGGGCTCTCCTGAGCTGGGGTAAGGGACCCCAGAGCATTTTGGGGTTTATTTTCAGTTACATAGGTAGTTATAACTTTCTATCACTGTTTCTGTTGTTGGATCCCAGATTTCTACACATTCTATTAAACAATGTCTGACTGTCACCCTGCCATCTAGTTCTGGAAGAAAGATGCTAGATAACCCTTTATAAGGAGCAGTGACAATTATCACCTATCTGGAAGAAACAGATAAAGTGGACATCTTAGGTAAATAAAACTTCTGTTTGTTTTGCTATTTTGTCAAGACCTATGTGTTGCAACGAGGAGATTAGACATGAGGGTTTTATAAAGTCTACAATTTTCAAAAAGAAAATAATGTCTCAAGTGTTAGTAATTGTGATCAGATTTCAGAAAGACACTCAGGGAGATGACTCACAACACAGGAGCAAGGGGGCAACTAATGATAGCTGGCCTAGCTAAATAATCTCCTGAGAGTTCAGCAGCAGTTTACTAGCTGAGCACCACTGTACTAGCTGAGCACTGCACTGTAGTGTGGTGAAACAACTGAGAAAAGGGGGAAAAAAAAGAAGAAAAGAAAAACAAACTACCATAATCAAACATCTAGAGGAGGTAGACAGTTAGTAATGATAAATGCAGCATAGAATATGTCAGAAAGCGCTCAGTGCTACTGGAAAAAAAAATAATAGCTTAGAGGAAGGAGAGTAAGAATTGTCCTGGCTGGCTGGAACAGGGGGCTCTGATTGCAGCTCACTGAGCACTTAAGAGATAACCATAGCAAATGTGCTCAGAAGCATTTTATTCCAAAGGCATTGAAAATCTTGGAAATGATCTTTTGCTCAACAATGAGATGGTCATGTTCTGCTTTCACTGCAATGATGAAAAGAAAAAGGTACAAGTCAAGTGCAAAGGAAAGGTGTAATTGGAGGTGGTAGCCCAGGCAAGCTCCTGGTGGAAGATGATTCCAGATGAGAGGAGGACGGCCTTTCAAGAGCCTCTCCAACTCACCTACTATCCCTACAGATACTATAAGGAAAATTGCATGAAACCTGCAACTTAAAAAGACAGAAATATTTGCAACTACGCGATTTATCCAGGAACATGATTGACCATTGTCCATTTGTTTGCATCTTTTGTTTTTTTCAGAAACTTTGAGTTTTTCATCATGAAAACCTCAGATTTACTTTGCACATTTTCCTACCTTTCTTATATAGTTTTTTGTGACAGGAATGTTTGTGTGTACTTAGCTAAGATATGTAGTAAGATAAGCAAATACTTCCAGAGGGATCTTTAGGGAAGAACCTGCATTGTCCTTAAAGAAGGCTACTATCCCTTGTGCAGTGATTGTCCATTGACACTCTGCCCTGTGACCAGCCCACCAGCTGTTGTGCCCAAGTGCCCTGCATTCACAGTGCATTCACAGATATCTGTGGTTAGACTATGAGCTAGCAAAGTACAGAGAAGCTGCCCCTGCAAGACTACATGTTGGAGCTATCCATCTGGCCAAAGAAATAAAACTCAGGGTATGGTTTCTCAAACTCTGACAAGAACGCAAAGTTGGTCAATGGGAGACTTTCACCAAACAAAGAAGATTAAGAAAAGAATTTTGAAAAGAAGTCAAATGAAAACAAATTACAAATTGTTTAAAAGATTAAAAAGGTTTAACAGAATGCAAGAGCTGGAAGGGTAGCTCTAGAAACAGATTAATTTCACACTGAGCTAAGTAAACAAGACCATTTGAAATTGCATTCTGCATCAGAAATGGGGAGACCTGAAGGAACCATATGGCCTACAATTGTATTTCCCCTAATCTTATTTTCTTAATGGCTTAAAGGTAAATTTAAAGTTAAATTAGGTTCAGGATGCAATTGGAAGTTAAATGGTGTGTAAATTAATAGTTCGATTTTTAAAGTAATGGTATTACTTTGAATTTTGAAATAAACTGGGGAAACCTACATATGTGCAAAGTAAGGATGTTTTGACTTTGCAAGACTTCATTGAAATTGCTTGTACTGAAACATAACAAGTAAACTAATGAAAGAGAAAGAAGCAACACTAAGTGGTGAAAAATAAAGTGGTTTTTGGTCTTTCAGGAGAAGGCATGATTCAAGACAAAAGAGATGCATGCCATTGACAACACACTGGCTTTGCATGTCCTTAACAAAAAGAAATGAAAAGAATTGATGACAGCTTTAGAACTGGTGAGTGACATGTGCATGAAGTGCAATAGCAAATTCATTATTATGATTTTTCCAGTGATGTTTTCCTCTTGAGTCCGTTCTTTACTATGTTTTCCATTAGAGGATTCCCAATAAATTAGTAGGTGATAGAAACCACTGATAAACGGGTAATTTGACAGATTTAACAGTACAAAGACAATGTTTAATGGTAGTCACCTGTCCAGATAAACAAAGACCATGCAATTAGAACACATCTGTTAAATCCTTTGTTCTTTTAAACAGTGAAGCTAACATAACTTCTATTTATTTTTCACTACAGGTTTGCAGACTAAGGAGATAGAATTCCAAACTCACACATACTTGCTTGAAGGTTTTCTTTATCTGAAACGATTTTTATAGCATGGATATAAGTGAACATACAAAAATGGAGGATGATGTAAAAGAAATTTAGTCGACTATTTTTAAGCTGATGTGCTGTTATAATATAATATAATATATATTATAACATAATATAATATAATATAATAATATTATATTATTATTATTAAATATTCTACTAGTCAAAATTTTCATCACTGTGAGAATATACCTGACAAAAATCTTAGAGGAATGAATTATTTATTTTGGCTCATGGTTTCAGAGGTTTCAGTCCATTATGGCGGGAAGGGGATGGTAGCAGAGCTGCTCACCTCCTGGTAGACAAGAAACAGAGAGAAAATGCCTATGCTCCAGGGCTTTTTCCTTCACCCTGTTTTGTTCCATATGGATTCCCAGCCATGGGATGGAGGTGCTGGCCTTCAGATCATGTCTTCTACCCTGAGTTGATCCTCTCTGGAAAGGCCCTCTCAGACATAAACAGAGGTGTGCTTTACTGAAGTGCTTTTCAGTCTAATCTTGATAATCAAGATTAACCATCACAATCTCATTTTCCTGGAAGGCTTTACTTAAGTTCTTACCATCAAAAACAATGAATAAATAAATAAATATTACGTGAGGTAGCTTAATTGTGGTAGTAATTTCTCAATGCATGCACATTTCAAGCATCACATTGTACACCTTAAACACAGACAGTGTTTATTGGAAAATATACATTAATAAGGCTGGGGGAAATCAAAGAAAATACAGAGGCATTATGATAGGCTAGTCATTTTAAGATGAGAACATGACATGAAAAGCAGCATTCTATAGATCTATCCTTCTGGTCAAAGCAGCCTAGGAAGCATCTGTACTCTGACCTTGTTCATAAGGCAGCAGGTTTGCAATGTGTACATACATTTCATCAGCCCAAATGTACTCCCTTGCCTGATATTGTTTCTAGAGTGGTTAAGCAACATATATAAGCACTTAACTCATTTATTATTTTGAAACTACCAAGGTACATATAATAGAATGCATGACTATATTAACTTAATGCCAAATGTTTCACAGTGATTCTGACTATGCTCATATTATTTCCCAGGATAAAATTTTAATAGTATTTTATAGTATCCTAAAAAATACAACAATAGAGTAACATGATAGAGCCGCACATTTTTCTTAAAAGTAGTATATAATTAGAACTTCTTATTTTTGATAGGTTATAACCACAGAAATGCCTAATAGCTCAGTTTCAGAAAATAGGTTTCCAATTAGAAAACCATTTTATTTATCTAATTTATTTCTCTCTCTTTTTATTTGTTCTTTTATTTGCCTCTGGATTTTTATTATGAAATGCTATAATTGTTTTTATTTTGCTAACAGTTGAACAAAAATATGATTAAAAGCATAATACTTTATATCAACTTCTTTTAGGCATAGTGAAAGGCATTTTTTAATTACAGAAAATTCAAGTTCAATTTATAAGATTTTATTAACTACACAATATAATCTAATTCATTTAGAAATCACCTGCCAATATGCAGAATTGGTTATTTTACTAAATCAAGATATTTTAATAAATACTGAAGTCTAATAATCTAAAACCTAATTCTTACAGTTTTCACAAACACTTAATTGCTTACTTTGTTGCTTCATGTTTATTCTTATATTTGTCTCTTTTAAAAAGCATTTATTGAGTTACTTTCTGACAGACACTGTTCTGAGTGCTTAAGTTCACAAGGAATTCCATAGTCTACTCTGCTAATGAGAGGAACATAAATAACAAATGTAAGATACTGTGAAATTTTGAGACAGCTTGGAAGACACTAAAACATAAGGACGTGGATGAAATTATATAGGAATAAAGGGTATTTTATGTATGGTGATCAATTTCAGCTGCCTGTGAAGTTGCCACATGAACTGAGACCAGAATGATTTGAGGCAGCTGACATGAAGAAGTACGGTCAGCCTTGCAGACAGAACTAGAGGCATCTGTGACCCTGAGATAATGCCTAGCCAGATTGTTCAAGGACCAAAGAGATATGCACTCCAGAAGAGATAAGGTCAAAGGTATGGGCATGGCCAGAACATGGGTAAGTTGTTGGATGGGCCACAATACAATTTTACTGTGATAAGCCATTAAGAACAAGATCATACTTATGTTTATAAAAGTTGATCTTTTTAACTTGGTTGGGCAAGGGTAAGAAGTGTAAGTAAGAAAGTCAATTAGGAGGTAAACATAGAACACAAACAATGGCAATGGTTTGGACTAGGTGGAAGCCATGGAAGTCACAGGAAAGAGGTGGGAAGAGAGAACTTCCTGATAGAGAGCAGCAAGTGAAGAAGGGAAAGAAACTCCAATTATGATGATTAAGTTGCAGAGCCTCAGAAATGGGGTTGATGCTATTTCTGGAGACTGAGGAGAAACTGTCTTCAAGTATGCGTATGTGAATCAAGATTCACAGTACAGTCGTGTGAACTTTGTGAGGCTGAGAAATTCCTATAAATAGCTAACATCTCTTGATCACTCAATTTATGCCAAACATTGTCTAGATTTTTTTACACATATTATCATATTTAATCTTTATATTAATTCTATGGTTAATAGGAACCACCATCATCCCCATTTTACAGGTGAGAAGATAATGATAGAAAAGTGTGTCCAGGTTGCTACCGATAAAATTTGATTTCATTCCCCTGCCAATGTAGGCAAACTTTATAAGTGCTTTTTGATATATGCAGTGGTAGTCAGTCCCACGGTAACATGAGAGTGAAGCTTTGCTTCTCCAGGGAAAGGACTCTGAGACTGTTTGCCAGGAGGCATTCAAGTGCAGCACCCTGAAAAGTGAACACATCAACGTCTGAAGTTGGAGTCTCTGATCTGTAATCTCAGCTACCCAACTTTACCATAAAAATGAGAGCAGATCCCCTTTTCACAGGTGGGCCAAAATAGAAAAAGTTGGGAGATAAATGCATAAAAGCAGAAAATGGAGATACTAACAATTTCCAAAGCACGCAGAATTCTCCTGTTTGCATGGCCATTTGTTTGTACATTCACAGTGAGAAGTCACTGTTACATGTCTTATATCAGAAGACAAAAATTATGAAGAGAATTCAGGAGCAGAAATAAACAAGGGAGTGAGTTTGGCCATTCAAGTGTTAAATGTCATCAAGCCACAAAGTGAGAACAGTGTTGCCAACAGGATCAGGATCTCTGATCCTCTTGCCAGTGATCACTGCAATCCAGGTGCTAGTTCATCTTCCCTGAGAAAGCACAGGAGTACTAATTGACAGCTTTCCTCTGACTCACATTTGTGAACAAATCCCTTCTAATTCAAATGTTCTTTGTATGTTGAAAGGACATTTCTACATTACATGTAGAAATCACATCAGATCACATTATAGTTGTACAGTGTCTTTCTAATGGAATTTACTGTTTCTCTCTTTTGTCTTTCAATATGTAAGGATTTACTAGTTTAACACTAACAATAGCAGCTAATTCATATCTCAACTGTGGACTTTATTGTAGATTCAAAATGCTGAAAATATGTGCCAACGTTGTAAATACGTGACCTTCTCTTTATTCTCTCAAGCCTCTTGGCTGTGCCTGTTTTATAGCACAGGGATTGAGAACACAAGATTCTGTCAGAATATCTGGAGACAGTCAGAGATTTACTTACAGTGGCAGCCGAATTAAATCTAAGTCTACAGTCAATGGATTTTTCATATGCTTGCAACTATTTACATATCTAGTCACCAGTTTTCTTATATTTCACTTAAGTCGTCATGCAATTAGATTAATTTGTTGTAAATATACTTACATTACACATGAAAACCAAGTGAGTCATATAAAGAATATGTAAAATATGTGCAAAGTCTGTTCACATTTATGATGCATTAAATCATTATTTGTAGACAAATCACCTAAGTTCTCAACATTTAACAGTGCATTCATTTTTTTTTGGTGATGCTTAGATTTGAACCCAGGGCCTCATGCTTGCTAGACAGGTATTCTTACTGCTTGCATGAACCACTGTACGAGCCCTTAAAATTTAGTACTGAACAGAAAAAAAAAATACTAAGAATGTGAATATGTGAACTATGACAAACTAACTTCAAACTTAATATCATCATGTTAAGTGAAACAGCCAGACTCAGAAAAACAAATATCACATTTTCTCTCATATTGAGGGGGTAGAATAAAAGGAAAGAAGATGGTGAAGGAAAGGTCAATGTAATTGACATACATTACATGCATGTATGAAAATAGATTAAACACATTAAAAAGTTTAAAAATGGAGGAGAGTGGTGGTAAGAAAGAGTAATGGACAGGGTGACTAGGATTAAATTACATTATATTAATCTATGGAAATATCAGAATGAATTTACTTCATACAAGTAGGATATCCTAATAAAAATGTAGTATAGCTTAAAACTTTCAAAAAAATAGTGGAGACTTAGGTAAGTTGGAAGTAAAAGGATTGAAAAATGTTTAAAATACAAACATTGTTAATATACAGCAGAAGTGGCAGCATTAGTGTTAGATGAAATAAGTTTCAAAACAAAGAAACATGTTGTAGCAAAAACAAATATTAATGATAAAGGACCAATTTGAAACAAAGACTTAGCAATCTTAAATGTGCATGCACCAAACAACAGAGCCATACAACAAACAGGCAAAGACTGAGAGTTGAAAGGAAAGATAGACAAACAGAATATTGAAGTTGGAAATTTCATCATTCTATTCTGACATAGCTACTAAACAAATCGCAAGAATACGGAAAAGAACAGCACAATCAACCAGCCACCTAGATCTAATTAACTTATTCAACATATTCCACTCAATAAACACATAACATATATTGTTTTTAAAAAAGGTTCATGTAATATTCATCAAGAGAGACCATATAAATAGAAACACCTCAAAATCAATACTCTCAATTCTTATCTTAAAAACTAGCAAAAGAAGAACCAAATTAAGTTAAAAACATGAAAATAATGACAAGAGCAGAAAGAAACGAAATTGAAAGCAGATATACGGTAAAGAAAATCAATAACGCAAAAGAGTTATTTCCTCATAAAATAAATAAAATTAATAAACCACTATCAAGGCAGTAAGAATGAAGAGAAGAACAAATGACCAACATTAAAAATGAAATTGAGTTTACCACTATAAATCCTGCAACCATAAAAAGTGTCATTATGGAACACTATAAGCAAGTTATGCTCAGAAATTTATCAGTAAAGGAAATGGACCAATCATTTCAAAATTACAAACTGTAAAAATCACCAAAGTGGACAGCTAATTCAAATAGTAATTTAAATTTGAAATTGAAATAATTATTTAAAATCTATACTCTACAAAGTCTCTAGACTCATATGGTTGCACTTTTTAATTCTATCAAAGATTTAGAGAGAAATTAACAATTTTACACAATAATCTCCCATAAAATATAAGAGAAAACACACTGGAAACCACTTTTAAGATCGGTATTATCCAAGTAGAAAACATAGACAAAGACAGAACAAAGATAAAAAATCCACTCAAATATTTCTCTTGAATACAGATAGAAAAAGCTTCAACAAAATATTCAACATCATGTAAAGTGAATTATACAGTATAACTTAGTGGGATTTATTCCAGTAGTGTCAGACTGTTTCAACATGCAAAACTCAGTTGGTATCATCTACCACATCTATAGACTAAGGAAGAAAAATCATATGATCATATTAATTGACAAACAATTAGACAAATCTTAACACACATCCATGAGTGGGCAAAAGTGAAATAAGGAAACTTCTAAATCTACTAAAACTCGAGGAAAACTATCTCAATTACAGAAAGAGTATGTACAAAAGCCTAAAGCCCCTAACACCTGTGACCGCGACCAGGGTGGTGTTTTGTCTAAGGTTGAGCTGGCATGGATGTCTGCTCTCACCCTGCATAGTGCTGAAGTTCTAATGTCAAACCTCTGTGATAAGAAAAATGGGAAGAAATCTCCTACTTCACACCATCTAAATAATTTAACTCAAAATTTATCAAAGACCTGAAAATAAGAGCTAAAGTAAAATGCTTAAAAGAAAATACAGATGTAAATCTTTGTGTCTTTGAATAAGACAATGGTTTCTTAGATGTGACACAGAGCAGAGCAAGAAAGGACAGAATAAACTGGACATGATAAAAATTAAAAACTTTTACACCTCAAAAGACAACTGACAAAAAGAGGAAAAATATTACAAATCACTTCTCTGATAAGGCATTTGCATAGTTAATAATTACTACTCAAGAGTAGATAAAATCCCAAGTTTTTAAAATGGGAAAATGCTATGCATTTGTATTTCTTCAAATAATATAGACAAATGGCCAAAAAGCAGATGATAACATGCAAAACATTATTATCCATCACAGATCTGTGAATCAAAGTCACGGGAGGGACCACCTCACTAGGATGTGAATAGTCAACAGGGTGGAAAATAACAAATATTGCTGAGGACAGGGAGAGACTAGAGACCTCATGAACTCTTGGTAGGAATGTAAAAGTACAACTGGCTTGGAAAAACAGTTGGGCAGTTCTTCAAATAGTAAAACAGGATCAAACAATTCCACTACTAGGTATATATTCGTGAGAAATGTAAATATTATGTTGACACCAAAACGTGTTTAAAAATATTGTGAACATTATTTATGATAGCCAAATAGTGCAAACAATCCAAATGTCTATAAGCTAATGAATGCATTAATAAAATGTGGTATAACCAAGAAAAGAAATGTTATCAGGCAGTTGAAATATCTCTATACATGTTACAACATGGATGAACTCTGAAAATATTATGCTAAGAGAAAGAAGCAAGTCACAAAAGACCACATATCATACTATTCCACCTATGTGAAATGCTCAGAATATGTACTTTTATAGGGAACAGAAAGCAGATTAGTGATTGCGTAAGGTTTGGGGAATTATAGGAACTTGAGGGTGTTGTTCACGGGTGTTTTATTTCTTTTTGATCAATGATAATGTTTTTAAAATGATTATATTGAAGGATGCACAATCTTATGGATAAAATTCACTGAATTGTATGCTTTGTATAGATGAATTTAGTTATATCACAATAGTCTATTAAAGTAAAAAATAAAATTGAACTAACATAAACATGCAATTAGCAGGCAATTCTCCAATCACAATCTCAAACATATCCCTGCAAAATAAAGTATTATATTCATACAAATATTTAAAAGAACACCTGTTGCAGCTTTATTTGATGGTTTTAGCAAATGATGGCACATGCACACTGTGGAACACTGTTTGGAAATCAGAAGGAATGGACTGCTGGTGCACACAACAGCTTGGAAATGACAGGGACTGAAAAACGTCAATCCCGGAGGTTTATACAACATACAACTGCATTTATATGAAATTCTTGAGATGGCAAATTATGGCAATGGAGAACAGATAAAGACCACAGGTGGGAGGAGTGAGAGAGAGGGTAATATGACCCTAAAAGCACAGCAGCAGGGCCATGTGCTGAGGGAGCTGTTCTGTCCTCAGACTGAGAGCATGGCTGCAATTTGGATCTGAATTTCCCCAAAGAGCCTTGTGTTAAAGGTTTGGTCCTTGGTGGTACCATTGGGAGGTATGGATCTCTGATATGTGCTGTTTAGTGAGGGGTTCTAAAGACATTGGAGGCATGCCTTTAAAGGTGATTGTGGGAACCCAGTCTCTTCTTCATCTTTTTCTTCCTCTTTTCACTGGCCAGAAAGTGAACAATTTTACTCCTCCACAGGCTCCAGCTGCTTTACTTTGAGTCCGCAACAATGCTTTGCCACATAATCAAAGTAATGGGTCCAACTAAGAACAGACTGTAACCTCCAAAACCATGGGCCAAAATCAACCTCATCTCCTTGTAAGTTGATTATCTCAGGTATTTGTTACAGTGACAGAAAGTTGACTAGCACACTAATGTGCAGCAGAACCTATAAAACCTGTGATAAAACTGCACAGCACCAGACATGCGGTCAATGTGAAACAGATCAGTTGATGGTATCCATGTCAATATCCTGGCTATTTCACTGCAGTACACTTTGAAAATGGTAGCTATGGGGGGAATTTAAGTAAAGGGCATTGAGAACACTAGATATTATTTCACAATGGTCTGTGAGTCTACAGTAATCTCTCAATTGAAAATTTACATAAAAATTCCAGGCAGTTGTAGAAACGCATTGGTGTGTGTGACAAATTTTCCAAACTCTGTTCAACTATTTGTTTAGCTGTGCCACCTCAAAAATACACTTTACCATTCTAGGCTTCAGTCTCCTCATAGGAAATGGAAGGATTTAGATAAAATATGTGACTTTTATCTATTGGATAGTAAATAATTTCATTCCCCCAGCAAAATTTGTTATAGCCTCTTTCTCCCACCAGTAATACCATTACATGGTCTTTTTATCTAGAATCCACTCGTAAAGATTCTTCACATTAAAACAAATCTTTTCTGCATGCTTCTGCATTTGTTAATCATCTAAATATTTATAAACTTGTAAAGTTTTTCAAAGATGTGAAAATATTAATCATCTATTCCATAGACCACACTCAGCCTGTGTGGGCCCAAGGGTCCTTTTCTGTACCTTCTCAACTCTTCAGGGTCTACAGTTTGTGGTTTGCAAATTTAATAAGATAAGCTAAAAAATCTCAATGGTCTCTTTCAAAGCTCCTCTGAGGAGGAGTTTGAGGTTTTTCAACTGTAAGAATGCATGATCATTTTTGACTTACCATTATCAACAGAGTTTGCACGTGAATCATATTCTTGAACATGTGAAAGTACGTTAGCAAATTACGTGGAGATCACATCCAACATGTTACATGGCACTGATAGACTGCTACCAAAAATCTTAAAGACTTTAAGACAGTCAGGAATGTTTCATGCACATTAGTTTCTAAATTGAAATGATCAAAGGTTCTCAGGTCTTGAAATGGGATCATAGGATCCTCAAATAGGGTGCTGATATGTGATGATTCCTGTAACAACGTTCATGAGGTGACAGGGACACAACTATGTGCTGCTGAGCAACACAAAGAGGGAGGGCTGCTGCCCTGGCTCACAAGTCCTATAAATTCTAAAGACAGAAGGGAGAAGCTCAAATTTACATTGTATCCTATCCACATAATATTGAGACCTCTATATATACTTGTAAATTTAAAATATAAATTAATCCTTACAATTAGACACCATCCTCATTGATGCTCAGGAAGTCAAATAATTTGCCCAGGCAAGTACCAGATCTTGGATTTTACCTGAGTTTTCTCTCAAAAGAAAGCCCACATACTTTCTAATTCAGTGTGGCATTTCATAAAATTTTTTAAAAAATTAAGAAGCAAAAGATTTCAAAAGGAGATAAAGAAAAGAAAAGAAAAAAAAAAAACAGTGTATAGGCTCAGGGAAGATACTCCATCCAACAAGATATAATCAACTTACCTCATGTGTCTGCATACATCCTGTCTTCCTTCCATGAACTGGATGTTATCTCTGACAGCTACATTTCTACTCTGCATGGTCCTCTGACAAATATGATACAAGATGGATGCGTACCTCAACTGACCCTATGCCTAGCACAGAGAACATCCCATTCTATGTAAGCAAATCATTCCTCCCAAAATAGAGGGAGAGAAAGAAAGACAGAGAGAGAGAGAATGAATGAAGGTTGACTCTTCCAGTAATCCAAGTAAACTATTTCGTAGTACCAGTCACAAATCTAAATGTTTCCTCTAAATTATGTTTTGCTGAATCACTACAGAAATGCATGATGAATTATGACTAATTATCTTATCTCTTGTGACAATATATGTAAGTTAGATTTAAAAAATTGTATGTTCATCCTGAAAATGCAATATAGATGATGTGGTTACTCTCTGGTAACACAAGTCTGGAGGCTCAGTGAGGATTTGTTTGCTCACTCATTTATCTTGAAATAAAACATGTCTGCCCTTGATCCTACCACATACAGTCTACAATCCCCAAAAGCCTCCCTGTAGCTCATTCACTCATTTGTCTTTCTTGACATTGCTGAAAGGTGAAGCCTAGTAATAATAGCTAACATTGATTGTGACTTTGTCCCAGACAATGTTCCAAAAAAACTTTATGTACAACTATATAACATCCTGGAAAGAAAATCTTGTTGCTGCAATTTCTATTCACTAATGATGTGATCACTTGCCTGGTGTTGGTTAAGAAAACTTCCTTGTGTGGTTTGGAAAGAAATTTGAACCCAAGAAGTTGGATTCCAGGGCCTGACAATTAATTAGTTGTCTATGCATTTTAGGGATAGCTCCCAACTCCTGACATCACAATTAATCATAGTTTTTCTGCTGTGTCATGTGCCTGGCCTGGATGTTTAAAAAGTAAATGATAGAAATTTTTCAATAGTAATAGGAAAAGGAAGTTGATACCACCTCAAGTGAGGTGCGAATTTTTCTCTTAATTGCCCAGGATTGGTCTTAGGTCCAAGCTCTCTGGGCCTGCTCAGCTTTGACCTCTAGGTCTAAGCTTGACATCTTGTCTTTAGAACATAGTAGTAACTCATTCTAACGTCACTGCTGTTGGAGCCAAAGAACAGAGAATACTTAAATTAAATCATGAATTCTGAGTGAACGAAAAAGGTCATGAAGCTGATAAAACTCTGTGGTATGGTTATTGTGAAGTGAAACAATATAAGATTATTTTCAAATCCACATCAACAATCTAAAATACATGTATGGGAAGTTGATGATTCATTTTTCTCTACCTTTGGAACTGCTTCTGAAAACATAAAGGATAGACAAATATGATCAAATAGAATTGTCTGACATGGTATATTACCCATTGTTCTTGATAAAAAGGATGATGGTGAAAAGATTTTCTAAGAAAAATTGACTAACAAATCTATAAAGTAAAGATACATTGATGTGTTTCTCTAACTTTTGCTTAGAAATAATGTAAATGACTTGTTTCCTCATGAGAGGGTAAAAAGGATGAGTCATGAATTAGGACATGCCCCAGAAATACTCTTCATCAAGACTCACTGGACAGGGAAAAGGTAATGAGAGAGAAGAGAGAGGGAAGAGCTGCCTGCTGTGTTAATGGGCCTTATATAGTATTTCTTTTCATCCTTGAACGGTCCTCCCATGTTAGTATTCCTTCTACAGACTAGGAAGTAGAGACTCAGATATGTTAATGATCTTGTTCACACAGGGATATGTCTATTTTCCTCCCTGCCCCATACTTCCCAGAACTCCAGAGCCTCCTGTCACAGGCTTCCTCAATGCAAAGAGGAAGAAACAAGAGCATTAATTCCTTTTCAAAGCTCATTACATACCTGATAGGCATCTGCCAGTAAGAATCCATTCATTCATTCAAAAATATTATTGAACATCAGATTACATTCAAACCAAATATCATGAATTGGAGGATCCTTTCTCTCTCAGAGATAATAGTCTATAGTAGAGAAAACTGAACACATAAGCACTACAAAGTCATAAGGGGTTCTTAGCAGAAACAGTACTCCAAGTTTGGGAGGGTTAGGGAAAGATGTCTAGAAGCAGGTTAAGCTCTTAGAATTCTGAGGCTGAAACCCCAGGCAGGGAAAGTTATTCAACAGAGAAAGCCACTGAGCAATGTCTTGAAGAGAAGGATCATTTGGTTACAGAATGAACAATGATTTTTATGGGATTGGGCAAGGACGACAGTAATGGGTAAGGAGTAAATTAGAAAGCTGCAAACTTTCTTTAGAAAATAGAGTGCATTGAATTGGTGATTGGTTAGATGTTGAAAATAAGTGAGAAGAAATCAAAATAAGGCCCAGATTTCTGACTTGGAAAACTGGATAAATGCTTTGAATCATTCACTGGAAAGGAAGTAACTGGAAGGAGACACAGTTGGAAAAGAAGAGATGAGTCATGTTGTCTACAATTATGACTCAGGAGAGGCACCAAAGCAGAAAATGGAGACTTTGGAATATTCACATAAGGGTGGTAATAATGCCATCTTCTTTATTAAGAATCAATATTACTGAAGGTAAGAAGAACGAAGCAGAAATAACACCACGTCTTAGAGCCAGGTGTCTGATGTATACACTTCTAGATTGCTTACAATGCCTGATAAAAACTCCTTTTAGTCACAAGGGTTCCATGAGCCATTTGCTCTTCTTTTGATGGGAGTTCAATAATTTGGGTATTTTAAGATTTCTTTAGAAAGATAATTTGGATTTAGGATATCAGGGCAACCATCAGAAAAGCCAAGTTTGGCTCACAGTATGTTTTGCAGGCAGGGGATGGTGATGTAAAGATATGGTGAAATAAATTTCAAGAGGGGACTAAGAGGTTAAGAAATAATGTATGTTACACTGATTGGAACCCTTAGAACCTTATAGCCAAATGGCCTCAGGGTAAATACGTATAACACACATGTGTATGAAATTATTCAGTAGCTTTGTTAGAGTATAATATATAGAACAGAAAGCAGAATGTTCATCTTTTGAAGCCTGCAATTTAGTGATGCTTTAGCATATTCCCAGGGCGGTGAAACCCTCATCCTCTCTAACTTCAGACCATTTTAATCACAGTACTCATCAACAGTTACTCTCTATGCACTCCTATCTTGAGCCTCTGGTAACCATGAATCTACTTATGTCTTTACATATTAACATATTGTACAGTTTAGGTAAGTGAAATCATACAATATGTGTTTTCTGGTGCCAAATTTCTTTCATTAATGTTGTCAACATTAATGCTGTCGATACATCCTTCTATCATCTATCAGTGTTTAAATAAGTTTTTGTTGACAAAGAGCATTCCACTGTATGGATAGGCAATATTTTAAAATCTATCTATCACATAATGGTCATTTAGAATGTGCATACTTTTTGACTAGTATGCATAATGATCCTATGAAGCCTTTTATAAAAATTATTGATAGATATGTTTTCATTTATGTTGGGTAAATATAGAATATACTCTCATTTATCATAGTAGTGCAATTACTGATCATAAGGGAACTTGGGGCTGAAAATGTTGAGGCACTGCCATAGGTTTCCTCAGATGGTTGCATCATTTTACATACACCATTCCCGCATCAAGTCAGAGGGTTCCAATTGCTCTACATCCAGGCCAACATTGATTATTGCTTGTTATTTTATTATGACTATCAGACCAACTGGTATCTTAATGCAATTTTCATTTTCACTTTGGTGATGATTAGACATTTTTGAATTTTCTTATGGCTCATTTGTTGTATCTTTAGATGTATCTTTTCAATCTCTTATACTTTTAAAGTTGGATTATCTTTTCATTGTTGAGTTAACAGAGTTATATTAATTTTAAGCCATTATGAAAAATTTAATTGGTAAATATTTTCTTGAACCTTGTAGATTCTTCAGTGTGTCTACTGTGATTCAGTGAACTTGAATATTGAAGAAATTCTCCTTATTTTTTGCTTATAATTTGAATGTCATAGCTAAGAAACCATTACTTAAGAGCATAAGAATTTACTCATATGTTTTCCTCTAAGGAACTTTACAATTTTAGCTCTTTCATTTACATCCATAATCCATTTTGAGTTCATTTTTATATGGTATAATGTAGGGATCCAACTTAATTCTTTTTGTACGTTAATATCCAGTTGTCCTAACATCATTTGATAAAAACAGTATTAATTACTGAATTTTCTTGGCAACATTGATTAAAAAAAAACAATTGGATTTATAAGTAAAAATATATTTATGAACTCTCAGTTCTACTCCATTGATCTATATGTCTATATGTTAGAACTGCACTATCTAATTACTGTAGTTCTTTAGTGGGTTTGAAGTCAGACTTATGAGTCCTCCAATTTTCCTCTATCTTTTCAGGAGTGCTTTAGCTGCTCTAGGAATGCAAAATTCACTGGCAACTAATCAAAACCTGGGAAAGAAAAGCAAGAATCTCTTTTCATGATTTAAAAGAAGCACAACCCTGTCGACACCTTCATTTCAGACTTCTAACCCATGAAACTGCAACAATAAATTTCTGTTATTTTCAAATTACTAGTTTGTGACACTTTGCTATGGCAGTCTTAGGTCACTGAAACACTTGACACTTCTTTTTCAAGTTCATTCATAAGCATTTTATTTTCATACGCCACTGTCAGTGAAATTGTTCTTAATTTTATTTGTTTGTTATATACAGTGTACAGAATGCAATTGATATTTCAGCACTGATCTTACATACTGCTATCTTGCTAAGCAAATTTATCAGTTCAAATGCTGTCAGTGTGTGTGTGTGTATGGTAGTGACAAGATATTTCTATCTAAAGATAATGTCCTATAATATAGTTGTACTTCTTCCTTTCCAAACCACCTGTGGTTTCTTTCTTTTTCTTGCCTTATTGCCCTGGGAGAACCTCCATTGCAAGGTTGGATACAAGTGGCAAGAGCATGTATCCTTGCCTTTTTTCATCATTAAGTATGACATTAACTGTGGGATTTTCATAGATGCCATTTGATTTTATCAAGTTGAGAGAGTTATCTTTTATTTGTGGTTTGTTGAGAATTTGTAGCATGACAGGATGTTGGAATCATCCAGTGTAATTTCTCCCTGCATTGAGATTACCATGCGTTGTTTTATTGATATGAAAATTAAGTTAACATATTGTCAGTTACTAACCAACCTTACAATCTTGGGATTAGCAAATTGTTAGATGCTGTTTCTTTGTATTGTGTTGCAGACCTATTTACATATTTGTAGGCAAAATTATCTTGTAGTAACTGTTTCACATGACTATTTTTCTGTTTTTCTGTCTAATATTGTCTCCATAGATCACACTCTGTGGTCTTTCTTAAATTCTATTTTATAAAAAATTGGCAGTACTTCTTCAGTAAGTACTTAGTTGGAGTTATTTGTTAAGCATCTGGACTTAAACTTTTGTTTGTGGGAAGTTTTTATTTATAATTCAAACGTTTTACTTCTTTGAATTTGTGGGAGAATTTACAAGTGAAGATAGCTGACCTGCTACTCTCTGTTTTGGAAAGTTACTAATTCTTAGTAGTCTACTTTATTTAATAGATACGGACCTATTCACATTGCTTATTTTTCTTCTATCTGCCAGATCATGCTTTCCAAGGAATTGTTCTGAGGTTTATTAATTTTATTGATCTTTTTAAAGAACAAGGTTGTGAATTTATTGATTTTTCTACTAGTTTTCTGTTTTCAATTTCATTGAGTTCTGTTCTCATTTTACTATTCTTCACCTTTTGTTACTTTGTATGTAATTTACTCTTGTTCTGATTTCCTAATGTGGAATCTTATTGATTTAATATATTTTTATTTTATGATCTGCCTATTCAATGATAAAAATTTCTTTCTAAGCATTGCTTTTGCTGCATCTGACAAATTTTTATAAGTAGCATTTTCATTTTCATTTAATTCAAAGTATTTTAAAATTTCTTTTGAGACTTCTTCTTTGGCCCATGTATTATTTAAAAGTTGATTTAGCTCCAAGAATTTTATAGTTTCTTAGCTATCTTTCAGTTATTAATTTATAATTTAGTTTCATTGTGGTCTGATCATAAATTTTATATGAGTTGTGTACTTTTACATTTGTGAAGGCATGATTTATATCCCAGAATGGTCCTATTTTGGTAAACGTTCCATGTGACCTTAAGAAAAATTTATTCTGATATTGGCTGAAGTAGTCTGTAAAGAACAACTAGATTTGTTTGGTTGATGGTATGGTTTACTTCAACTATGAGCACTCACTGACATTCTGTCTTCTGAAGTAAGGATGAGTCACCAAATATAATAGTGAATTCATTTATTTCTCCTTACTATTTTATCATGGTTTTTTCTCACTAATTTTAATGCTCTGTTTTTATGTTAAGGATTATTACATCTTCTGGTTAACTGAACTCATAATGCCCTTCTTTATTTCTGATTATTTCCGTGGCCTTAAAATATAGTTTGATCACATGCCTGTGGCTGATGTCTATAATCCTAGTTATGCAGGAGGCAGAGATCAAGAGGATTGCAGTTTGAAGCAAGCCTAGGCAAAAAATACTTCAGGAGAGTTGAGAGAGAGAGTGAGAGAGAGAGAGAGAGAGAGAGAGAGCTGAAGCTAATAGACTGATTTCAGCTTTCTTTTGCTTAGTGTTAGCGTGGTATAATTTCTCCATTCATTTACGAGTAATCTATTTGTGTCTTCCTTTTGAAGGTTAGCCTCTCATTGATAATATACAGTTGAATCTTATCTCTTTACCCACTCTGAGAATCTCTGTCTTTTAATTGATATGTTCATATTATTGAGAGTGACTATTGATATGGTAGGCTTAATATATATCGTATCTGTTACTCTACTATTTGTGACTATGTTCATTTTGTTCTTTCTTCCTTTTTTCTCTATCCTGCCTCCTTAGTTTTAATGGAGCATTTTGTATGAGTTCATTTTTTAATTCTATCTTAGAATATGTTGCACACTATTTTTTAACCATTTAGAATATTGAAGAACTGTTTTATTCATATGCTTCTTAGTTTGTTTTGTGTTTCTGTAACATAGTACAATAGATGAAGTAATTTATAAAGAAAGAGAGCTTATTTCTATGCTTCCAGAGGGTGAGATGCCCAATATCAAGACGCTGGCATATAGTGAGGACCTTCTTGCTGTGGCAGAAGGCAAAACATTTTCAGAGTGAAAGAACATGCAGACTCAGGTCTCCCTTCCTCTTCTTAAAAATGCACAAATATCATTATGAGGTCATATTCTCATGATCTCATCTATCTCTAATTATTCCTCCAAGGATCCTCCTCCAAATTTCATCAACATGTATATCTGGTAATTTCATTTTCAACTAGCAGAGCTCTGACTTTCAAGAAACTTAAGTGATGTTCTGTGTGATTCATACAAGAAGCTACCATGTAAAAAACTGTGAAGCTGAAATGCATTTATTTGAGAAAAGTGCAGTTGGAAATCACTCTCATTTATAGCAACAATAAGTTAATTTCAAGTCAGAAATAAAATACTAAAATCAAACATCCAAAAACAGTTATACTATATTTTCAGTCAAATCCTATAAAAAGAATGCTAATGAAAAAGTTTAAAAAAAACCTTCCTTTTTCTCACTTAATGCTATTTGATTTGTTTATAGCAGCTAGTATGTTATCTACTTTATAATACATGCAATGGTAAAAAGAGAAACAGGGTCAAAAAATTCTTTAAATTAATGACTATTTTAAAAGAAGAAAAGTGAATGCACAGATTATAGTAAATGGAAGGAACGGGTTTGGAGGTGAGGCTCAGGTCAAGTGTTGGCAAGACTGCACCAAGAATCTTGGGTTGTCCTTGTGCTCAGCCTATCTTTACACAGTTGGTAGCAGTAGATTGAGAAGTGGGATGCCAGGGTCCTTATTTCATGTACGTAATGGGTAAGCTTCTGCTCTTTGGCATGAATTTTCTTTTTGTTTCTTAGTTTCATCATCTAAATGGCTTCAACTTATCTTCAATTGCAATATTTTTAAATCTATTTTAACCCTATAGTTTTATGAAGGATAAAATAAAATTCAGACAAGTTAACAAACTTGTGTGAAGTTCCTTAGCTGGTTGTTTAGAGAAAGTTAGTCAATAATAAACAACATATATTATTTACAGAGAGATAGAGATATGTATCTCCATCTCTCCATAATATATCTTTAATGCCCTTTCCCATGAACATAAAAATTAAGAATAACTTTATTATACTTATAAGGCCATTTTTTATTTTGTACTTTGTACCAAATTTTGAAATAAGCCTATTACATATGCTCTCTAACTATTTAAACTGTACCTTGAAGTGGATGTAACTATCCAAATTTAAAACAGAATAAAATAAGACCCCAAACCTTAGATTTTTGCTTTGAAACAGGGTTTACCACACTTCCTTGATTAAAAACAAATCTTCATAACCATTCTTAAAAAGTGGATCATTTTCAGGAAGAATTTTCAGGGCATGGAGAATGCTTGATACATGTGTTCCCCAGGGTGCTATGGCAGGTGAGTCTGAGAAACAATAGATAAGATTTGCTGGCATCACAACTTCGAGGGAGGAGAATGGAGAATATTTTATGGTCAGTTGGTTAGATACATTTATAAGAATGTTAGTTATTTGATTAAAATCATGTAGCATAAAAGTTCACCAAAATAGCAATGACTTCTTTCTTTCTCTTTCTTGAAGGTCTGGAGATCAAATCCACGACCTTGCACATGCTAGGCAAGTACTCTGCACTGAGCTACATCCTCAGCCAAATGGCAATGATTTCCACATCAATTTGACACAAGAAATATGGTCATGTGCATAAAATAGCTTTTTAAGATTACCTAACACCCTTTAATTTTGCTTCTTTCCTTAGGCCTTTTACTTCTCAAAGGGTATATAAAATCATTTTTAAGAAAACTCATAATTTTCCAAGCATAGCTATAATTCCAGAAGGAAGATTGCCTGTACTATCTCAGCCTGCGATACACAGTGATGAACCCCTGTTTCAAAGAATCAAGAACTGGAAATGTAGTTCAGTGGTAGAGACAAGGCCCAATTCTCAAAACAAAGCCCCTTATAACTTAAAAGAAAAAGGAAGAGTATAATAGAGGTGGTTAGACTGATTAAAGTACAATACACTTACAGGTAAAATACCAAGGCAAAACCCCACTGAAAAAGGAAGAGACACTTAAACAATGAATAATGGGAACGTAAAGCAGGTCATGTTAAGGAGAGGGTGATAGCTGGATGAGGGGGCAAATGAAGAGGGAAAAGGGGCATGAATATGGTTGAGGTTCCTTCTATACGTGTATGAATATGGAGCATTGAAACCTGTCAAAATCATTTTAAGAAAGGGAAGAAGAAGAAGAAAGGAGGGATGAACTGAACTGGGGAACAACATATATATAGATGGAAATGTCACAATGAAACATTCTTTATGGCTATAAAATATTAATAATATTTAAAAAATTCACAATTCAAAACTAATTCTGAATATGCATAAATAATGTGTTGTGATTTTATATTGAACTCAAAAATGTTTTAGCAATTTATCGGATATTCTTAAAAAATCTAATACACCTAAAAGCAAGTATAATAATAAGAAACCTAGAATTTAGAATGATCAAAGAAAATGACTTATCCTAATAGCATAGGTGGCACTTCAGATTTCTTTGTAACAGTGAAGTCTCACTAACAAAAAACTAACGTGATAAATAATCCTAAAATTTACAACTTGACTATGAAAAAGCATCAATTTCTACTAGCTAAAAGAAAAAGCAGAGTAAAATCATAACATCACAACAGCCAAACACATGGGAAAATTTGAAATGACACAAAACTTGAATAACCAATATTTATGGCATTTCTTCTGTTTACATAAATGAACACAAATAAAAGTCAAAGAAATGCTGCTATTATTGATATCTGATCCTTATGTGGATTACTTTATTTTAAGTTAACTTAATTAAATTCAGTTTAATGAATGATTATATTTTGCCCAAGTCTTAGTAATGTTTATATTTACTTTAGAATGAGTTTGAGTAGGATTATACATCTCTGAGGAATATTTTGAAAAGAACACATTTAACTTACAATTTGATGAATGGTAGATAGTTAAATATGGAAAGAGTATGTATCTTTGTTTATGACTGCCCTTTAAAAATTGTGAGTTTGCAGCTATCAGGTAAGTTTCAGAAAAATATCAGGTAGATATGCAGCACTGGGGTTGTGGATATGAGAATGGGGCTGTGGATATGAGAATGAGCTAATAGATCAAAGAGGAACAGCCATCATAACAGAATCAAGAATTTGATAATATGGCAGGTTTTGGAAATAATCTAGTTTGGACTTCAACCTCCAGCCTCCCCACCAGTTCTAGTCTACCATCCATTATTTACAGCCTGCAAGGTAAGAAAGATTTTGACATTTCTAAATATTAAAAAGTCATAAGAAACTGACTTTTAATGAAAAGTAGCTGTGATATATAATTCAAATTTCAGTACCCATTAATATAGGTGTTTGGACCACAGAATGGGATCATTGTTTATGTATTGACTATGAATAGTTGTACCTCAAAGTTTATAAGCTCTTTTTTCTTCTTTTTGGTGGAATTGGGGTTTGAACTCAGGGCTTTGAGTTTGCAAAGCAGGCACTCTACCTCTTAGCCATACTCCAGTCAATTTTGCTCTAGTTATTTTGGAGATGGGGTCTTACAAACTATTTGCCTGGGCTGGAACATCCTGATGTCTGCTTCCTAAGTAGCTAGGATTCCATTGGTGCACTGCTTATAATCTTTTTATTCTTTGGGCAGTTACACAAACCCAAAAATTGCTAACTTCAGATCTAGTCTGAGATTTTTTTTCACATAGCTCAGAAGTTTTTGCAGCTTTGGTAACCTGTCCAATGTCCTTCAAATTGTTCATAGCAGTACTAGAATCAGAGCCCAGATAGGGTTACTGCCATTGGACCTTTCACTGTGTACCACGATGCACCTGCAACTCTTGGTGCAGAATCACATAGCCATTGGATTTACAACTAGAACAGTTTGATAGTTTGAAAACTGATCAACATTCCTACTACATTAGTCAGTTTCAAAGTATGTTGTTTATCTAATTTTATCATTACAATATGTGTTTGTGATTCTTTTCATTATTTTTGATTTAGAAATAAAGAAAATTTGCTTCAAAGTTGAAAGGGAATCCCAAGCTAGGTAAGGGGTCAAATTTGCTCCCTCAGTCTGTCTGTCTGTCTATTACCTCTCATATAAGTCAATAGACTATTTTCTGTATACTCAACACTATTGTAACCCACTGAATAATTGGAAGTTTTCTTTATGGACATAAACTAGCTCTTAAATCCTTACATCCAGCAGTTCTTGAAGAATCAGTAACTTTTTCTGAACTTCTCTTACCAAAAGTTTTCAATGGCTCACCTGACGAAATACCTTCTTAAATGCACTAAAAATTTCAGATATATTAGTATATAGATATTATTTTTATCAGGATCTAAGAAAAAAAATCCCAAGGCTATACATCAAGACCCCTTTGTAAACCTATGATCCTCAACCAAGGCTGCACTTGGTTTTACTTCAGAGTTATTAGAAAGTATATGTCTCTGAAAGAGTTCCTGAATAATAAGGGTGATTCTTAGTGGTATCAGGAAATGCTGTGTTCAAATCAATAGGGTAACCTCAATGCCCATAGAAAATGATTAATCTAAACCCTATTTGCTAGTGCATTCCATCACTAGAGTATATCAATATCACAATTTTATTTTTATATACTTTTTAAAACAAATTTAATTTTGGCAAACAAGAAACATTTCATTTTATTATTTTTTGAACCCTAAAGATCTGATTTATTTTTTATTGTTTTATTTCTTTTATCCATATGTGCACACAATGTTTGGGTCATTTCTCCCCCGTCCTCCCTGCCCCCTCCCTTTCCCCCTGCCCCCTTCCTCTCCCCCTCTACCCCCTCACTTCCAAGCAGAAACTGTTTTGCCCTTACCTGTAATTTTCATGAAGAGAGAGTAAGGAAGACCAAGGGAAAGAAACATTTTAAAAACAAGAATTTTAACTGGACTATATAACCAGAAAGAATTATGATTAGCTTTAAAACAAATTTGATGAAATTCCTCCCTCATTCTTAGATAAAAATGTTGACAGTCTCATGACTTCAACAGTTCTTTAGCTAAGAACTGATAATTCTTAGCTAAAAGTTTTTCTATGGTCAATTAATTTAGGAATATATTTTCAACTTAATGATTAAGTATGTCTGATCCTTTGTTGCATTTAAACCACTACACTTGATTTCATATAGCACTTTCTTTTCTTAGTAGGGGAGTTTTATGAGCTGACCACTAGAGGGGAAGAGACAACATGGTCTTTTCCTCTTTTGCACTGCCTCAAGGTTGGAAACTGTGAATTATTTAAAAAATCTTTTCAGTGTTATATGGAGGTGCCAATGTATGGGGAAGGAGTATCAGAAGGATAATAAAATTCGGATGTGATTGGTGTTACTGTAGATGATTTCTCTTTCTCTAGACCTGGGGAGGTTAAATTTTTTTGATTATTTGTTGTTTCTTCAAAGGTCATCACAAGAAAGATCTCCCTGTGAATGCTGTGGGAAATCCATTTTCCTCATGATGGCAGCTTGTCCCTTCAGCTTATGACTCTGTTTTTGATGTGCGTGTGTGTGTGGTGTGGTGTGGTGTGTGCGTTTGTGTGCTGTTACACACACACACAGGTGCACGAGTGCACGTTCATGTGCTTATCTCTCTATGTTGCAACATCATTATTCCATAGGAGGCACTCTTTGACAAGGTAGGAGTAGAGTTTGATCCAAAGGCAACTTAATTCTGCTGCTGTTGAAGCAGGAGCCAACCAATGTTTCAATTTGTGGACTGAATGGGCATGTGCAAACAGTATGTCCACTAGGTGCCTACATTGCAGGGACATACAGTATGCTCTAAGAATGGTTCTGTCCAGGCCACTCATACCACCCAATGAGGTGCTGAGCACATATTCTACTCCAGAACTTCTGTCCAATAACATCTTTGAAAATCATTTTATTAATCAGGTTGATTTCATAAACTCCATGTGAGTAAGATGCCAGGAATCATGTAAACAGTTTTCAGTTATTTGTTTTTAATTTTTTCCTCTCAATCATGCTGATATGCTTTATATAGTATACACTTGTACCTTAGTCAAAAATTCTAGTTTAACTTCCTACTACATAAGAAATAATTCTAGAAGCCTTCCAGGTCTTATAATATATCAAGATCATTCACTGTGTTTATAAAAAATGAGATTCCTGACTCCATTCCACACTAGCTAATATAGACTACCAATAATGAAAAATTCATATCTTAACGATTGTTTTCCATGTTAAAGTTTGATAAAGTTCATAAAAGTATGCTAACTTCATTCTTATAGAATAGTAAGAAGGAAAAAGAGGGACAGAAAGAAAGGAAGAAAAGCGAATTCAGGTAAATCTAATTGTTTTCACAGTACCATGATTTTTTAAGTGAAAATATTGTTATTTTTCTATGAATCAATGGGTGAAACATGAGAATGAACAAACCAAAGTCTTTGTATTTCTTTAATTGCTAAATAAGAAATTATTGGTGAAATAATTTAAAATAAAATAATTAAAAATAAACTTTATATGTACACTAAAAGTTCAAAAACTGTGCATTTCCAAAGATAAATGACAATATCTGGAAATGAAATTATTACCTTTAAAGATACTTACTTCATTGCTTAGGTAGGAAGAGTGAAGATTAAAATTAATAACAACAGTAAAAATAGGGACAGAAAACATCTTGACACTTGAGACTGTAGAAGAGAAATTTGGCATAGGCTTTGAATTTTATCAAAATAACAAAGCCCAGTAAGTTTAAAATACAGACATTACTAATAACACCCTTTCAATGATAACCATAGATTACATATCATATTTCTATTTCTATTAGACTTTTAGTTTTACTTTGATTATTTTATGATTGGGATATAAAATGAAAACAGACACATATCTAACATTCATGGTTATATGCTCTTCAAATTTCTTAGTCATGATATATTCATCTTTTGCTCTTTTATAATATGAAATATGACCCCACACAATTTACTGAAAGGCTAAATCATCATTATCAATCCTATACATAATAAAATTTTAGTATGCTTCTTTTCACTTTGTATAATCAAGTCATTAAATGATGAGATGTCATATGTAAAGGAAATCTTATTTTATTACAAGGAGTTGGGACCAACTCAAGAAACAGCATCTTTCATGTAAGAATACAATCACACTCTAGAGTTTTCTTTGCTTTAAAGAAATAAGAAAAAATATTTTTTTTACACTTAGGCATTTAGTCATTTAGGGGATTAATTATTGCAACAGAGCTTTAAATAGCATTTAGTGGTTTTACAGAGAGTCTTCCAACCTTATTGCAAGTTCTGTATTTTTGAGACAAGGAGGGTCTGAGCTCACTGAGATTTCAGTGTGGCCTGGTGGAGACATCACTAATTAACTCACTGCACAAAGCATGTGATCTGATATGATGGTAGAAGAGTCAGCATCCTTTGGAAACATATACCAGAATGTGCTATACTTTTCTAGATATGAGGGAAACTTTTCTGATAAAATATGATTTAAGCTAAGGCTAGGTGCATAAATAAAGCAATTAGGGGAAAAATAGTTTAGAAAGGAGGTTGTGAATGTTTAGAGGCTAAGAAAAGAAATGAAAGTGGAGCTTACCTGGTAATAAAGACAGTGACAAAAGAAGTTGGAAAGATATTTGGTAAAAATATGGAGACCCACATATGGGTGTCCACACTTTTAAAACAAAGTAAAATAGGCTCAACTGAAGGTCTCAAGTCAAGAGAAACATTGTCAGAGTTGAGGTTTTGAAAGTTTCTTCAACTTGCTCTGAGGAAGATAGTTTACAAGTAAAATAGTTACATATTACAAGTTACATGTTAGCAATTGGCTAGGGAAACATAATGGGGAAGAAGGGGGAGAGTGGACAGGTTGCCTTGGGAATAAAGAACTAGGTGGATCCCAGAGCTAAGTGGTAGTAACATTATATTTAATTATTATGTATTCAGGCAAAGAATAATGAAGGTGAGGAAGGTATTGCATAAAGAATCAATAACAAGAAGAATGAAAATTAGTATGGAGTACAATGGATGGGATCCAAGTGCAGATATGAATTTGACAGCCACTTCTGCTAGGAGTAGCAACTGTCCCTGTCCCATTAGGAGGAAGGATCAATTTATATTACCTAAGTGGGAAAAGTTATCAAATACTAAATCCAGAAACTTATCCCATAACAGACAGAAAAGAATCAAAAGGGAGCCTGTTTCCTTTTAATAAAGGCACAAATATGACTCCACAGTCCCTTACAAGTTTTGCTAAGGCTACTATGCCTAAAATAAAAAAAATGTAATTTACAAAAGATGTACATATTTCAATGCAATAATTATTATTTGAAAAGGAAACTATAATACTGGAATTAAAACTTCTACTTATCTCAATCTCTTAAGCATACATCTTATTTTTTACACTCAATTCAATTCAGATTTCCAGCCTCACTGATTTATTTACTTTCACTAGAAAACTTGTTTTGAAGGTCATAGCTTGTCACTAATTTTACAATATTAAATGTCTAAATATATTACCAATGTCTTTCATGTTTATTGTATATTGTTATTATTTTTTAAAAAAAATGCATACAATTGAAGAGAATGGTTGGAGACTCTCCCTGTAACAACTATTCCTCTCCTAGAACACCCAATAATTGTGCACATGGTCCAACATCTCCCATTCCCTTGTTGTTTGTTGAATTTTAAAGCAATTCTGGGATACATTTTATTTAAAACAAAAGTGTCTCTGTATACATGGTTAGTTGATAAGATCATTTTTAACAACAAAAGTGCCATGAAAGTTTATGACAAAATTAGTAGCAATTACTTAATACTATTTAAGATATAACTAATTTTGTAATTTTCTCTAAAAGTGTCAGATTTCTTTTTGTTGTTTCAGATCTGAAACTCTGAAGCTATTACAGAAAACAGCAAGGAATATTCTGGAAACAATAGATATAGGCAAGGACTTCCTCCATAGAACCCCAGCAACTCAGCAACTCAGAGAAAAGATGAACAAATGGGACTACATGAAATTAAAAAGCTTCTGCACAACAAAAGAAATGGTCTCTCAACTGAAGAGACCACCCACAGAGTGGGAGAAAATATTTGCTAGGAATACATCAGTAAAGGGACTGATAACCAGAATATACAAGAAGCTCAAAAAACTAAGCCTTCCCCCAAATCAATGAACCAATAAAAAAATGGGCAACTGAACTAAACAGAACTTCTTCAAAAGAAGAAATTCAAATGACCTAAAAACCACATGAAAAAATGCTCACCATCTCTGTCCATAAGGGAAATGCAAATCAAAACCAACTAAGATTCCACCTCACCCCTGCTGGAACAGCTATCATCAAAAACACCACCAACAATCAATGATGGAGGATGTGGGGAAAAAGGAACCCTCATACACTGTTGTTTTCCACTCTGGAAAACAATATGGAGGCTTCATAAAAATCTAAACATAGATCTGCTATATGATCCAGCAATCCCACTCCGAGGGATATACCCAGAAGAATGCAACTTAGGTTACTCCAGAGGCACCTGCACACCCATGTTTATTGCGGCACTATTCACAGTAGCCAAGTTATAGAAACAGCCCAGATGCCCCGCTACTGATGAATGGATTAAGAAAATGTGACATTTATACACAGTGGAATTTTCAGCCATGAAGAAGAATGAAATGTTGTCATTCGCAAGTAAATGGACGGAACTGGAGAACATCATTTTAAGTGAAGTTAGCCAGGCTCAGAAGGTCAAAAATCATATGTTCTCCCTCATATGTGGACCTTAGACCTAAAACAAATGCAGTAATATTATTGGACATGGGTCACATGCTAAAGGGAGGAATAGGGAAAGGTAGGAAACCCAAAACTTGAAAGTGTTTGATGTGTCCACTGTAGAGGAGTTAATACACTAACCTTAAAACAACAGAGGTCCCTATGAGAAGGTGACCAGGAAATAATGAAGGGGTTGTGTAGAGATGAATCAGTTTGGGTTGTAATACCTATGTGCATGGAAGCAATGTTTGGAATCTCTCTGTATAGGTATCCTTATTTCATACTAGCAAAAATGCTATGTCTTTCTTACTATTGCTTATGTATTCTCTTCAATAAAATTGGAGAATAGGGCAGAACAGGCTCTGCCAGGAAGTGAGGGGAAGTGGCGAAGAGAGGGATGGGGGAGGGAGCAGGGTGAGCAAGGGGGAGAAGTGACCCAAACAATGTATGCACATATGAATAAAGAGAGTCCACATATCATATTATTTACATTATCATTTAAATGTATTGCATTTGCCACCATCTGTTTCCCCTTTTTCTCTTCTATCACTTCTTAGTTGAAGAAAGAGAATCGTGTCCTATAGAATATCTCACAATATAAATCTGCCTGAAATTCTTAATAAATAATCCTTGTGTTAGGTCAAATCATTCTTCTAAGTTTTATTTTGTAAGCTAAAAGCATTCCTAGTGATCACTAGCATGTTAAGAACCTTAGTGTAATTTTAACCTACAATACTTATAAAAGAATAATGAAAGAGAAAACAAATGCCCAATAACAGAACTGAAAAGACATGCCATAATAAATTACCTGATGTCTTCTGGCAAGAGTGAGACATCAGTACTAACACCCAGGGACCCCATGAGTAGCACAGGTAAATGCCAGGACTGATTCTGCAATGTTTGAGCACACCTCTTTTAATCCCCACAACTCCTTGAGTCACTATGACTCAGTTTGGTCCACATTTCAAAGCCAGAACCTCAGAGTGGCTTCCAAGAACCAGTGTGTATGGACCTCTGTTGTCCTTGAAGGCACTCAGGGACCTAACCCTCAGATGCCCTCTGGCTCCAGTACGTGCAGGCTGCCAGGGAAGGCAAAAGCCACCACCACTCATGACAGAAACCTTTTGGTTGAAAAAGCAATCTTGATATTTTTCGAATCATGACTTCTAGGTCTAGGATTTAAGTTTATGCTGTCCATGTTACTAGAAGAGATACCACATGAATATGACCAATTAGACTATAATACAAGCTTAAGAAATAGAAAATTCACATCCATTAAAGTGCCCAAGGAAATCTAACAATAAGCAGTGACTTAGTAATTGTGAATGTGCTGATAATTCATTAGTTATTAAAAATCATGAGTCAGTAACTAGAGAAACGAAGAGGGAAATATTAATGGAGGTGATCTGTGCTATGATTTGAATGTGTTCCCTGATCTTCATGTGTTTGAAAATTAATCCCCAGATTCATAAATTGATATTATTTGGAGGAGGTGACTGGGTCAAGAGGGTTCTGTGCTGGTGAGTGGGTTAATTCATTCATGGATTAGGGGATGTTAAGGATTGGCTTTGTTATAAAAGGGAAATCCACCTGGTATGCACAGCTATCATATTTGATGCCCTGCGCTACCTCAAGACTCTGCAGAGGCCCCACCAGCAAGAAGGCCCTCACTAGACACTACCCCCCAGCTTTGAACTTCTCAGCCTCTACAGCTATAAGAAATGTTTTTTTACTTAAATTATTCAGTCTCAGCTATTTTAACAACAGTGGAAAGACTAAGACAATATGCTCATTTGATTAAATCTGGATAAAAGGCATCAGCTATTATTCCTTAATTAGAAGGCCTCCCCTGTGCTAATCTTCACTTTTGATAGGTAAATGGCTGAGCAATTAAGCCATATTCTTATTCTAAGAATTCTTCATCAGGTGAAAAAATCACATCCATGTAGAGACTAAGATAAATGCGCAGAACTTCAGTGGCCATTGTAAGTAAATGGCGTCCCTTTTTATTAAACTTACTAGAAGAAACGGGATCCTAAACTGCAAAGTGAGGTACATCATGTCCCTTGAGAGACGCCCGCCAGGCCCCATTAAAACTTCTGTGCCACCTGAAAGGTCACAGTGAGCCAAATGGCCAAACAGGAGACCACCACTTACGTAACCAAAAGTCATTGTGCAGAAGACACCCTTGCCTAGTAGGTGGTGGCAAATCTCAGAGCACTGGTGTATCATTTTCTGTTCCGAGATGTCATCCAATGAGTGGTTAGCATTGACTTTATTGACAGGTGGAGGAACTATTTACATGTGTGCTCCTTTCTCCCTCTGGTTTTACCTTAGCCCCTTTGAATTCTACCCTCCCCACTCATCATCTTGGTCTTGCGGTTTTCTTAATTATGAGGTCTTGGCAGTCAAGAGCAAAGTTTGCAGCTGTTTTTTTTTTTGTGACCACATGAAACAAAACTATCTCTTATGTTGTCAGAACGTTCAACAGAAGGCAACATTACAGATGAAAGGCACATAATGTAGCCACATATATTAAGCCAATATTTATACATAGTTGTTAAAAGGGAAAATGGAAGGCCAAGCAGTATTAAAATGTATACGTAATTCTAAAAGTAATTAACCATTATTTTGCACGCCCTTCAAAGACACTTCTAGACCTCTAACAAAATCTGCTACTTAGATAGTGTTAAATTTAGTGCTTGTTTTCTCTCATCAACTTATTAAAAATAGTTTTAAGGAACAGGGATGTGGCATAGTGGTAGAAGACTTGTTTAGTACATGAAAGGATCTTGGTTTGATTCCTAGCACAGAAAAAAAAAAAAAGAATAAGAATCACACAGCAGAATGGAAATGTGGGAAATCAACAAAGACTGGCTAATCTCTAAATGAGATTCTTTCCCATTAAATACACATTAACACTTCATCTTTCTGATAACCAGTCTGAAAAAAACAGTTCTATTGAAATCCTTTATGATAGACATTTCTTGGATTGAATATAATTTTACAAAAAAATGATGTAAAGGCATACATTAAAGTATCAATTAGGCATTATTATTTTTATGTCATTAGAATTTTGCTTTTTACCTTGATTTAAACAAGGACTTTGAAATCAAGCATGGGTGTGCATCTGTATTATTCATCTCAGAACAGAAGAGCAAATTAATTTCTGGAAAAATCAATGTGGAATGGTATGAAGCTAGTGCAATATGGTGTATTTGGCTGGAATAATGGCAGGAGATCTGGGGGGGGCCCACATTTCATGCATAGGAGACTTGGACAGGGGAATGACTGTTGTGAATGGGAGACTGTAGGATGCAGGCAGTTGCCACAGTGTCAATGTGACCTCTGGATGCAGGAAAAGACTCACAATTCCCAGGGGAATCCAGTCTACAGTACACATCTGGGATTAGTCCATCCAAACCATTCCATTCACCTCTGGTTGCTTTGTTTTCAGAGGATGAGTAGATTACAGATAAGCACAGAAGGGAAGAATTGAAAGAGTGCCTAGAGTGGAGGAACATTTTCAACATGAAAACACGGTAGGTTTCAAGCTAGCTGCAACAGCCAAACATTGACAGGTGAACCCTTGGATCTATACAGATCCATGAGAAGGAATGAGGCTGGGATTGAAGTTCTAGGAAGGTCAACAGTACCTGGATTGTGAAAGGAGTTTCTGATTGAATTAAATGCAAGTAGAATGGAGTCTCAGCCTCTCACACAGGAATGAGCTCATGATGTAAGTAGGCTTGAGTTAGAGAACCCTTTCACACCAAGTGATTATTACACACTCTTCATCTGTTTCTAAAGGGAGATAATAATAATAATTAATAATAATAACTGTCTTTTTTATGCAGTTACTAGTACTGTTTCTGTCTTAAATGTCCTCCAAAGACTCAAATGTTAGTCCTCAGCTGATGATGCTATTGGGAGGTGGTGGAACCTTTAGGAGCTGGTCCTAGTAGAAGGAAGTTAGGTCACTGAGGGCATACAATTGAAGGGAATATTGGGACCCTGAACCCTTCCTCTGTCTCCTTTTGCTTCCCAGACACCAGGAGGTGAATGAACCTCCTTTAACATAAGATCTGCATGATGTTCTATCATATCATAGGCCCTTAGCGACTGAGACCTCTGAAATCTTGAGTCAAAACAAACCTTTTTTCTTTTAAATTGTTCTGTTAGGTATTTTGGTGCAGCAACATAAAGCTGAGTAATATAACTATTACATCCCACAGGTATGGCTCTCTTATTTAAATTTACCTGTTTACCTCAAAATAACTCCCAGGTAAGGAATTTAAGGTTTAGGAAGGAACCTAATATTTGTAACTTGGACAGGTAATTAATGACTTTATCTGAGGACAATTATCCTCTCAAGAGGCAATCTAGAAGTCAAATCTGGTACGTTTAACTGAAATTGCTGCATAGCCTCTTCTTTTAAAATGCACAATGAGTGTCAGAGGAAGCAGGATGAATTTAGTTCACAATAACAAGAAATCTGAAGCACAGACATTCTAACTATTCAGCTATTACCATTTTTATCACTAAATTACTAGTAATTCCATTTTGAGAATTATGAAGCATGAGTAAAATAGACAAGATCCTGTTTTGTGGTCCTGGCCCCTGTACTGGCGTCACTGGCTACCTCAGATCAGACTGGGTTAGGAATGCAGTCAGATTCTGAGGAGACCCCCTAGTTACCAAATCTGAATCTCTATTTTAAGAAAATCTCCATATGGTTCATGTGAGACAAAGGTTGAAAAGCCTTGGCTCATTATACACTCAGTAACAGCCTCAGCAATCCTTACATTATAATAATAGCTTTGAAAAGGTGATTTAAGAAAGCTGCCAGCAAACTAAATTGCAGAAATATCCACATTGTTGTTGATTTCCTAAGATTAGAAAATAAATGTGCTGACTGTGTAACCAAGTCACCACATGAACTTAATTACAAATTAATCCACACCATCCAATGCTGAAAATCAAGTGTTATGAAAATTATGCATGAGTGGAGTATGTGAAGAAGTTAAAAGCATCCAGTAAACAGATGAACTTGAACCACTGAAATTCACATAGATATTCATGTCCTAAGATTGCAGGTTATATAATTTTCACTTTTTATTCTTATATAAACACTTGTATAGTTCATAAATGTGTAGTTCAAAAATAATCTGCAAGCTATCCAACAATACCTATTGTTAGAACACAATTATAGGCAAAATAAAAGATTATTTCATAATTCCAAGGAAATGAGACCATAGTCCTTCTAAACATGTAGCAAATGCTTGCTTAGACTGAAGAAGAGGCACTTGGTTTTAGTGTATTTACAGATAAAAGTAAATCAGTGTGGTCACCCTTACTAAATCATCAGGAATGCCGTCCATGCATTCAACCAGTATTGTCACCTGCCAGTGGTGAACCGAGCCCAGAGCTAGGAGCTGGAGATGCCTTAATAAATGAGATATTCTTCCCACCCAGCTGAAGATGTAGTGTAGCAAGGAGATGTACAAGAAAGCATTATAGGAGGACATAGTGTAGCACATGTGAAAATGGGGGAAGCATTTCTGAACAAAACTTATTCCAGACAATGTAGGCATGATGGAGGAAAGTTAGTCTATGATGAAGCTTAATAATGAGTAAGCAAGATCCCAAAGAAAGTCAGGGTGGCAAAGACATTTCTTAGACAGGGAAAACAGAACATGTCCATAGATGAGAGCACACTGAGCATGGTACAATAAAATCTGAAAAGTTGGTGTAAAAGCTGCAGAGAAATATTAAAGATATCTTTTTTCACAAGTAAAATGCTGTGAGTTTGCCCAGTAGTTTTTTTGAGTGTTCAAGTGAAATCATGTATATGAAAGTCAATTGGTGAAATACAACAGCTTCAA